>NW_027491092.1:2647500-3982060 GCF_021521415.1 Bidens hawaiensis
ATGTTGAACTAGATTCTTAACAATAAACATAGCAGCAGTATTATCAATTAGAATAGGTGTAAGTAAGAAATTCAGACCATAGTCCAGCAGTTGATTCTGAATCCATAGATACACAGCAAGCAGATGCAGCAATGTACTTAGGTTCAGCAGTAGAAATTGACACTGTAGTTTGCTTCTTGCATTGCCAAGACACCAGCCTATTCCCAAGAAACTGACATCCTCCAGAGGTTGATTTTCTACTCATGTTGCAACCATCATAGTCACTATTTGTATAGGCCATCAAGTCAAAGGAAGGGTTCTTTGGATACCAAATCCCCAAATTTGGTTTTCCTTTCAAGTATCTGAATATCCTCTTCACTGCTAGCATACGTGAGACCTTAGGGTTAGCTTGGAATCTTGCACAGACACACACAACAAACATAATATCTGGCCTAGATGCTGTGAGATACATCAATGATCCTATCTTGACCCTATATTCATGCTGGTCCATTGGCTCCCCCTTTTCATCAGGTATCATTTTCTCATGTGTGTCAATTGGTGTGGACACTGTCTTGAAGTCTTGGCACTTGAATTTGTTAAGAATCTCTTGTACATACTTTGATTGATTTATGAAGATTCCATCAGCTTTCTGTTGCACCTGAAGTCCAAGGAAGAAATTCATTTCCCCCATTGAACTCATTTTGTACTTGGACTTTGTCACTTGCTCAAACTCTTTGCACATTTGTTCATTTGTAGAGCCAAAGATAAGGTCATCCACGTACACTTGCAGTAGCAGCAAATCTTTGTTTCTTTTACAGAATAGAGTCTTGTCAATGGCTCCTCTGCAGAAACCATTTTCCAACAAATGGTTTGACAACTCATCATACCAGGCTCTTGGTGCTTGATGTAGTCCATAAAGTGCTTTGCTGAGCTTGTAAACCTTGTCTGGATGAATTGGTTATTCAAATCTAGGAGGTTGAGTGACATAAACTTCTTCATCAATCTTTCCATTCAGAAATGTAGATTTTACATCAAGTTGATAGACCTTAATGTTCATTGATGTTGCATATGCCAGAAAGATCCTGATAGCCTCTAGTCTTGCAACTGGAGCAAACACTTCTTCAAAGTCCACTCCTTCTTCCTGTAAGCATCCTAGAGCTACCAATCTTGCTTTGTTCTTGATCACAATCCTCATTTCATCTTTCTTGTTCCTGAATACGCATTTTGTTCCAATAGCATACTTGCCTATGGGCTTGTGTACCAAGTCCCATACATGCAAGTCTCTAAACTGGGCTAATTCTTCCTACATAGCTTCTACCCAGCTGTTGTCCTTTAATGCTTGATTGATGCTCTTTGGTTCAACTTGGGATAAGAAGCAGGCATACAGGCAGATATTGGCTTTTTTAGATGAGCTTTTGGTAACTCTTTCATTTATGTCTCCTATGATGTTCTCTGCATGGTGATTTCTTTCAACAGAGGTGGTTAACACAACTTGTTGTGCAGACATTTCTATCTCTAGATTTATCATGTTTAACACAGCAGAGTCATCTTTAATTCTCTCTTGACTTTCATTAGATTCTTCAGTTTGATTGATTTCAGATGTTGATGCTTCATTTACTCCAAATTGCATTGAGTCAAACAAAGATTGAAACCTATCTTCAAATTGATGTATCCATTCAGTCTGAGCAGGTTGTTGACTCTGAATAGGTTCACTTTCAACATCACTTGGACCTTCATTTGAGACTTCAACAGCAGCCTCCTGTCCATTCATTTCAACTTCAGCTACTCCTTGGGTGCTTCTCCCAAAGTTAAATCCATTTGCTTTAGGAGCAACTGATGTCCACAACTTGTCCAGATCAACTTGTTTATCTTTTCCTTTTTCGTCAAAGTTGGTTCTGTACATATTGTCATCCATATCTTCATTGTAGATTTTAAATGACTTGATCATTTTCTCTAGATCAAACAGCCATTTGGGACCATCAACATTGTTAAAATAATTTTCATTGAAAATTATGTCTGATGACTCAATGACCACCATGTGCTCCTTCACATAGACTCTGTAAGCCTTTGAATGAGATGAGTATCCCACAAAGAAGCATTCCAGTGATTTGGACTGGAATTTGTTCAAATAGTCCTTTGTGTTTAGGAGTGAGCATCTGCATCCAAAAGGATTTAAGAACTTCACATAAGGCTTTCTTTTGAAGATAACCTCATATGGAGTCTTATTTTTAGCCTTGTTTAATAGAACCCTGTTCTGCACATAACATGCAGTGTTGATTGCTTCTGCCCAGAAAGTGACTGGCAGATTAGCATCAGAAATCATGGTCCTTGCAGCTTCAATTAATGTTTTCTTTCTTCTTTCTACAATGCTATATGGAACAGATTGTTGGGCCATCAAGAAGGCACAAGTGCGGAAGATGGAGGTAGCAGAAATGAGAATGCTACGTTGGATGTGTGGGCACACAAGGCTAGAACGAATAAGAAACGTTGTGTTTCGCGAGAGATTAGGGGTGGCGAACATAGCAGACAAGATAAGAGAGTGGAGATTGAGATGGTTTGGACATGTAAAGAGAAGACAGACGACGAATCCTGTTAGATCCGTAGAAAACATTACTATAGAGGGGAGGAGGGGTAGAGGACGACCGAAATTGACTTGGGATGAGAGGATTAGGCTTGATTTGATAGACCTAAACCTCTCCGAGGACATGGTTGAGGATAGGAATTCGTGGAGAAGTAGAATTAAAGTTAAGGATTTTTAGAGAGAATTGAATACCTTAGGGCTTAGAGTTAACTTATTTAGGTCACATACCATAATGGTATTTCCCTTACATATATTATTATTATTATTATTATAATTATTATTAGCTTTTATATAGCTGTTAAACTGTGATCTTCTTATTAATATTATTATAATTAGTAGTAGTTTTTATATAACTGTTAAACTTTGATTTCCTTTATTTTGCTTCATACACATGTACTTAGAGCCGAGGGTCTCTCTGTAAGCCACCTCTTTATTCCTTTGGATAGAGGTACGGTGTGCCTACATCCCACCCTCCCCAGACCCTACTTATAGCTTTGCTGTCGGTGGGATTTTACTGGGCATGATTGATTGATTGATTGATTTCTTCTTTCTACAACACCATTTTGTTCAGGAGTTCTTGGTGCACTGAATTGTTGAAAAATCCCCTTAGAAGTGCAAAATTCATCCATAATTCCATTCTTGAATTCTATCCCATTATCACTTCTAATGACCTTCACCTTCCTTTCAAGTTGATTTTCCATCTTTAGCACACAGGATCTGATCAGGTCTGGGGTTTCATCTTTGCTGCCCATGAAGTATACCCAAGAAAATCTTGAATAATCATCAGTAATCACCAGGCAGTATCTCTTCTTTCCAATACTTGGAACACTTACAGGACCAAATAGATCCATGTGTAACAGTTCCAATACCTCATCAATTGTGTTTATCATTTTGCTCTTATGTGAGGATTTATGTTGTTTTCCTTTTAGGCAAGATGTGCATTTTTCTTCCAATTTGAAATCTCTTGTGGAAAGGCCAACAACATGTTCACCTTTTACAAGTTTGTTCATGTTCTTTAAGTTCACATGACACATCTTCCTATGCCATAGCTTGGTTTCATTTTCAATTGCTTTTGAAACAAAGCATGAACCACCTCTTGAAGTTGCAGTGTTCATTCTTAGTTCATAGAGGTTGCCATTTCTTGGAGCCATCATCATCATTTCAGTTGGAATCACAAACTCAGGCTTCAAAATCAGGCAGCATTCATCATTGAAGGCTACCTTGTATCCTTTGTCACATACTTGAGAAATGCTCAACAGATTATATTGAAGTCCTTCAACATGTAGAACATTCTCAAAGGATACCTTGCCATTTAATTCATCAATGGTAATAAGAAGATCAGAAATTGAGATATCAGATTGTACCTGAGCATTTGAGGATTCTGCCTTGTCATGCACTTTGGCCATAAGTGCAACATTTGCCTTCTCCATTTCAGCTGCATGATTGCTCCAATCAAATTCTCCATCATGTGGCACCCTGGTAATAACTACATTTCCTTGATCTCTCTGCTGGTTTACATTGTTTTGATTTGTTCTGTTCTGATTTGAGTGAACCTGCATTTAATTGTTTCTTTGTGGTTGAAATGTTTGTTGCTGGGTTCTGTTCTGATTTTGATAGGGGTTTTGGTTGGAAATCTGATTTCTCTGCTGAAAGTTCTGATTCTGGTTATGATAGAATTGATTCTGGTTAACTTGATTTCCAGCTTGCTTTGGCATGTTACACTCTCTAGCAAAGTGTCCTGGTTGCTGACAGTTATAACAGATGGCCTTTGATTTGTCAAAGCCAATTCTTTCATTTGGTCCATTGAAACTTGTCCTGCCAGTTCTGCTGTACAACATTTTGCTTCTCACTGCCAACATAGTTGCTTGCCATTTAATGTCCATGTCCTCTAAATCATCCGCATCTATTTGTTCTAGATCTTTTTGCATAATGCTTGTGTTTATCATATTCTTGACTACAAAAGCATGATATGACTCGGTAAACATGGAAAATAATGCTTGATAATCAGTTCCTTGAACATTATTGTTCTGCAAGCATGTTGACTGCCCATTTGCTGCAGAAGGGGTGTCATCTTCAATCAGCTGAACATTGAATCTGGATTGGCCACTGCATGTTGAACTTGTGTCTAATGGTTCCTCAATGATAGGCTGCTGGGTCTTGATTGAGAGGTTGCCCATTGGAGCTACAAGAGCATTGTTCACTTGAAAGCTTGGCTTGTCCTCCCTAATCATATGGTTCTCTATCATCTTATGTTCTGCAGCCTTTAGAAAAGCAATCAAATCATCTAACTTGAAGTTTGGAAAACTGGCCTTTTCTTTGATAAACTTGAAAACAGTGTACCATTCTCTGACAACGATAATAAAAGCTTTTTGTTCAGCTCAAAGTTAGAGATATTTAAATCAGTTGTTCTTATATCGTTCACAATTGTCATAAACCTCTGCAACACTGATTTCAGTCTTTCCCCGTCCTTAAACTTGAACCTATCTAGTTGCTGCTTCAGTCTTCTTTCTTGATGTCTCTAAGTTCAGTATTCCTTTCAAACATTTCGATAACTGCATCATACATAGCCTTTGCGGTCTTATGATGATTGACAAAGCCTTATCATACAGTTGTCAAAATTTCCCAAGAAAGCCCTAACTTCAGCATTGACAAAGCTTTATCGTCTTGTTTCTTCATTTTCAGCTCAACGGTGGCATTGTTGTTCGGAGCTGTTGAGGGAACATAGTTTCCTTCGGTAATGGAAGTCCAAAGCTCTGGGTCGTTGTAGTTCACGGCTGCTTCAAAGAGCACCTTCCATTTGATGAAGTTTTCCTGTCCAAGCAACTTTGGAATCTTATTGGTGGAGACTTCCTAGTCTTCCATTTTATCAGATTTGAGATTTGTAGCAGTAAAACAGAGTAAAGCTTCAAGCTTTATCACACACCTTCAGTCCCGTGGCCTAAGAGCTTACTCAAGCTCTGATACCACTTGTCAGGACCGTGAACCGGGTGAAACCTTAAAAGATTGACAAGAACACACCGAATTAATCACCCAAAGGCCTGTTGAATATCCCAGTGGAATCAGGATATCCAACGGTGGGAACGAAAGAGTGTGAATAATAAACACAAAACAGTAATAGATAATCAATAAAAGCTCTTTCAAAGACAAAGATTCACTGTATTAAATATATCATTAATGAAACAGTGAAAGGAATGTCTAGGGTTTCGTGTGACGGCGGCGGCAGAAATACGAGGAAAACCAAAGAATTTTCTTTGGAATGTTTTTCTTATTCAGTGTGTGCCAGCCTGTATTCCGTCTAGAAATCCGTGTCCTAAAAGGTATCCTAGGACCCCTATTTATAGACCCTGACATTCCTTCTAGAAGTTCCTAATCATTACATAATGAACTACAAAATAATACAAGTGTTGAGTCCTCGAGCAAGGTAGCAGTCTTGCTCGAGCAAACTCACTATGCTAGGTATGCTCGATGAGTATCCTCGAGCATACTTTACTTAGAATATCTTCAGTGAAGAGATTCCCTTCCAGTAGACTTCATCCTTCTTGACTAGTCTATGCTTTGCTCGAACTTGTCCATCGAGCAAGCTCATTCTTCTTGATGTCTTCAGCTTTTCATATTCAACAATCTTTAGCATGCTCGAATGTAAATCTTGCTTATGAGCTGAACTGTGCTCTAAGTCCTTGCTTTGATCACGTGACATCTTATTCCATCCATGCTTGTTCCCATGTGCTCGATCATCCTGTGCTCGTAACACTTGGTTAAAACTTGTATGATTAAGCTGTTTGCTCGATTGGCAATCCATACTCGATAGAAGAATACTCTTGCTCGTTGAATTATAGCTTGCTCGAAGCCTTAACACTTAGAATAATTCACCATTTAAGGTTCTGAAGACCTTGCTCGAAGTAGTAAAACCATGCTCGATCGTCTAGGCTTGCTCTGAAGACCCAACACTCTTTTTGTTCACCCCTAATCGTTTTGATTCTCAATTTTTCCGGAACTTTTCGTTGGACAGATTTTCGGCCAAGGTGTAATTGACCCACTTCCCGTGGTTAAAAATTAGTGTTTCTGGTGTAGAAAGATCCCCAGGTATGGCATTTACATCCTATTAAAATTTCATGGCCATTGGAGGTGTTTAGGTCGGTCAATCGATTTTAGTTCGAAAACTAAGGTTTACCTGGTGTAGGATTGACAATTGTTGAGTTTGATGCGTTAATTGATCGGATGACCAACCGAATCAGCTTGTATAGCCCTAGGGGGGTTTAAGTGTTGGGGAAAAATTATTTTTTTGATGCTCGGGGCTGTTTTGGTTGGTGCTTGGTCAATCAAGTCGGCGGTGCGCGAATTTTCGCTTAATTGTCAAATTGAGAGTTGTAAAAAGGAACCGTCAATCCTATCAACTCGGGTGACTTAATTATGATGAATGAAAGGATTAAAATGGTAATTTGGTCCATTTGGGGCAGATTCATTTAACAAATGGTTTTAAGGTTTATTACGCGCGTATTCGACTCGATTTGATTAACCTTGGGCCTTGGGCCAAGTTGTTGGGCCTTGGGCCAAGTGTTGGGCCTTGGGCCAAGTTGTTGGGCTTGAATGGCCCATTAGACAAGAGTGTTCTTACGGTCTTGCTTAGTAACACATTGTGTATACTTTACAGGCCCTTGCTTGTGATTGTGCACTTAGGGATTTCCTAGCTCGTTGCAGGTGTTCGATTGATTTAAGGTGAGTTCATGATGCCCTTTTTACTCTTTTTACTTTTGGGCTAGCATGCACACCTAAGTGTTTTCTTACACGATGAAATGTTTTAAACGAATTTATATAGGCTTGCTAGTATATGGTAGGCCTTGGGATGTTAAATATATATAGATACATTATTGCTTGGCCTATATTTTGGCGATGTTGTAGTCGTTTCGACTACTGATGTTGTGTATGCCTACTTTTGTTTGCATGCACTGATGTTACGTGTTTGGGTTGTACGATTGTTCGACCCTGATGTTAGACGTGGATGTTATATATATATATATATATATATATATATATATATATATATAGGGATGTAATTGAAAGGATGTTTACATATACATTTTATATATATATGTATGAGGATGTTTAGTTTTCGGTAATGATGATTTGATGGATGCACCCTTTTACTTTTTAAACTTTTGGTATGACTATCATAATTATTACTACTGATATCATTTACTTAAAACTTGAACTCACTCAGCTAAAGCTGACTTTGTGTCCATGTTAGTGTGAGTTTCAGGTTAGGAAGAGTATGCCTTATCGCTTGGACGTGCACGAAGCTACTTGGACGGTGAAGGGCATACGGGAATTGAAGATTATATTATTAAACATTTATTTTTAAAAGTTTTTATTTAAAGATAATTATATTGATTTTGGGCAAAATTCCTGGGTTTTGGGAACTCACTTACTTATTTACGTTTTCCGCCAAATTATACTCTGTGATGCTTATTTTAATGAAAAGAATTGTTTTTAAGTTTAATTATTTTTCAAGTGTTTTGAATGATTACCAACTGTGGGGTTCCCGGGGTTCGGGGCCTTACAAGTTGGTATCAGAGCCTTGGTTCGAGGGATCCGAGCATCCCCGAATGCTTGGACTCGAACTGTAAGAAAAGAGACCCGTATACCCACCGCGAGTAGCTGCACGCCAAGAGGTAACTTTTAATTATTTAGTCATTTCTTTAAATTTAAAAGTTCCCGGTATATGATTAACAGTTTAAGTGTTAGATGGAAGGCTAATGAGGTTAGGGGAAGGGGGTGGTTAGGACGGGCGGGTAAAGTAAATGACTAATTACACTTGATCAATGTCATTAGCAGTTTACCCTTACCTTACATGTTCTAATTACCACTTGTACTTGACCTTGTTAAAATTCTGTCTTTGTAGGGATAAGTCATGGTTAATACTCGAGCAGCTAAGAGAGGTGGTTCTAATGTTCATGGTCGTGGTCGTAAGCCACGTGCCGAAGCCGAGAGTGAGATTCCTACTCCCAGCATGACACCGCGATTCATGAGGAGGGGGATAACCGCGCCTTAGATCCTGCTATGTGCGCGGCTATCGCGGATGAGGTATACCAGGTGCTCCATAGCACCTTTCCCAAGATCGTTGCTGAGGCCGTTAGGGCCATGGAGGAGTCGCTGGTTGGTAAAGATTCAGATAAGGGAGGGAAGAGTAAGGGGTGCATGTAGAAGAGGAAGAGGAAGTGTATGTGCCGAGTGGGGATGAAGATGAGGTGCGGACTATTAGTGTATCTACTCGGGGTTGCTCGTATGGTGACTTTAAGAAGTGTGACCCCCCTTCTTTCGATGGTACTAAAGATGCATTGGCAGCACATCAGTGGGTGAGAGAGATGGAGGCTGTTCTGAGGGTTAGTAAGTGCAAGGGGGATGACACGGTGACTTATGCTACTGCCTCATTTCATTCCAAGGCACTATGTTGGTGGGATAACTTGGCGCAAGCTATGAGTGATCGTTCGATTAGGAGGATGACGTGGGATGAGTTGAAGAAATTGGTTCTCGATCAGTTTTGTACTCCGCATGAATTAGATAAGATAGAACAGGAATTCTTGGCCTTGGAGGCTGGTACTATGTCGCATCGGGAGTATACCACCAAGTTTAACAAGATGGCTCGTTTATGTCCCGATTTGGTTACTCCAGAAACCAAGAGGATTAAGAAGTACGTGAAGGGGCTTCCGGTGGATATTCGTAGGGGTGTGTTGACTACCGACATGAACTCTTTTCACTCGGTGGTCACTCTAGCAGATACGTTGTATGATCAGAGGGAGAACTTACCGCCGCCCGAGAATAAGAAGGCATGGAACTCATTCGTATGGTAAGCGGCCCGGGGGATGCAATTTTAATCCGTCTGAGAAAAGGGTAAAGACTGAGACTTCTGAGTTTAAAAGGGGTGCGGCGATCGGTAATTGCAAGAAGTGCGGGAAGCCGCACAAGGGGGAATGTAGGATTGGTCTGGCACTTGTTTTCGTTGTGATAAGGTAGGACACCCCCATTTCGAGTGTCCGACATTGACCTGTTTCCGTTGTAATGGTTCGGGTCACTTGGCATCAAACTGTCCTTCCAGTAAGGCGGGGGGGGGGGGGGGGGGTCCGGGCAGGGGACTTCCTCGAGGGGGAAGATGGATGAGAAGCCGAAGGCCAGGGCGAGGGCCTTCAACATCTCTAAGAAGGAAGCGAAAGAGGATGCGGATGTCGTTTCGGGTACTTTTTCCTTATTAAGCTTTCATTCCACCGTTATAACTTCTTGTTCCTTTGAAATCGTATGTGTTAACCGTGTAGCTAAGCAGTAGTATAATATCGCCCCAGGTACTTATCTACTTGATGAGTTACAGGCGTCAGTTTTATTTGACTCGGGCGCCAGTAGGAGTTTTGTGTCTACCGCTTTCTGTTCCTTGTTGAATAAATCACCCGAGCGCGTAGTCGATGTGTTTGAGGTTGAGGTTGCCGTAGGAAAATCCGTGTCCGTTTCTAGGGCTATTCAAGGTTGTTCCATTGAGTTGTCTGGTTATAGATTTCCGGTGAGATTGTATTTGATGCCGCTTGGTTGTTTGGATGTGGTGCTCGGGATGGATTGGCTCGCGAATGTTGATGCTCAGATCATTTATGGTTAGAAACTCGTTCGTCTAAGGGCCCCGGATGGGAATCGAATTACGGTCTTCGGTGATCGGAATGTTGCGACGCCACATATTATATCCATGCTTAAGGCGGGAAAGTTGATGCAGCGGGGGTGCAGGGCTTATCTGGCGTATGCTATGAATGTGAATACCGAGGTGGCTACTGTCGGTGATATTCCTATTGTTCGGGATTTCCCGGATGTATTTCCAGATGATTTGTCAGATGTGCCGCCGGATCGCGAGGTCGAGTTCCAGATAGACCTTGTACCGGGCGCCAAACCCGTTGCCCGAGCTCCCTACCGCCTAGCGCCGAATGAAATGAAGGAGCTTATGGCTCAGTTGGAAGCTTTGCTCGATAAGGGCTTTATTCGACTGAGCATCTCACCTTGGGGTGCCCCGGTCCTGTTCGTTAAAAAGAAGGACGGTAGCATGCGGATGTGCATTGACTATCGCGAATTAAACAAGCTCACTGTTAAAAATCGGTACCCGCTCCCGAGGATCGACGACTTATTTGATCAACTCCAAGGGGCTAATTGGTTCTCGAAGATCGACCTTAGGTCCGGGTATCATCAGCTGAAGATTCGGGAGGAAGATATTCCTAAGACTGCCTTCTGTCGTTATGGACATTACAAATTTTTGGTGATGTCTTTCGGTTTGACCAACACACCGGCTGCGTTCATGGATCTTTTGAAGCGGGTGTGTAGACCGATGCTCGATCGTTCGGTTATTGTGTTCATCGACGACATTCTTGTGTACTCTAAAAGTGAATCCGATCACGTCGGTCATCTCAGGGAAGTGTTGGAGGCTCTGCGGAAGAACAAATTGTATGCGAAATTTTCTAAGTGTTCCTTCTGGTTATGTGAGGTTCAATTCTTGGGCCATGTTATTAACCCGAGTGGTATTCTGGTTGACCCTGCAAACGTGGAAGCCGTGAATGAATGGGAGTCTCCTAAGTCTCCAACTGAAATCCAAATGAATGGTCTGGGTTTGGCGGGGTATTGCCGCTGCTTTATTCCCGATTTTTCGAAAATTGATTCTTCACTGACCAAGCTAACTAAGAAGAGTGTTAAGTTCGTTTGGGGTACGGAATAGGAGGAGGCTTTTCTCGAGTTGAAGAACAGATTGACGCATGCCCCGATCTTAGCTTTACCTGATGGCACCGATGATTTGGTGGTGTATTCTGATGCCTCTTATCAGGGGCTTGGGTGTGTTTTGATGCAGCGAGGTCGAGTCATCGCTTATGCCTCACGGCAGTTGAAGCCTCATGAGGCGAATTATCCTACCCACGATTTGGAGCTGGGAGCGGTGGTGTTTGCGCTTAAGTTGTGGAGACATTATTTGTACGGTGTTCCTTGCGTTATTTATACCGACCATAAGAGTATAAAATACTTCTTTGAACAAAAGGAACTGAATATGCGCCAACGTCGATGGTTGGAGTTGATTAAGGACTATGATTTGGATATTATGTACCACCCCGGTAAGGCTAACGTGGTGGCCAACGTGTTGAGCCGGAAGGAGAGACCGAAGCCGATTCGTATGAAATCCTACCAGCTTATTCTCAAACCCGACATTTTGAAACACATAGCCAACGTCCAGAATGAAGCATTGCAGGTTGAATGGATTATGTCAGAACGTGTTTAGGGTCAGGAGAAATTGTTGGAAGACGTCGGTGACGGGGTGAAGTATAAGGATGGTCGTTTATGGGTACCGAGGTATGGGGGATTCAGAGATAAAATTTTGGATGAGGCACACAAGTCGCGGTATTCTATTCACCCGGGTGTGACCAAGATGTATCAAGACTTGAAGAAAAATTATTGGTGGCCTGCGATGAAATTTGAGGTGGCTCAGTACGTGAGTAAGTGTTTGACGTGTCTACAAGTTAAGGTCGAGCATCAGAAGCCATTTGAGAAACTTCAGCCATTGGAAATACCTGAGTGGAAATGGGAGCATCTTACTATGGATTTCATGACTAAACTGCCTCGTACTCCTAGGGGTAATTATGACACCATTTGGGTAATCATGGATAGATTGACCAAGAGCGCTCATTTCTTGCTGATTCAAGAGACTTTTAATTCTGAGCAGCTGGCCGATGTGTTTATTCATGAGATCGTCTCTAGGCACGGGGTGCCGGTATCTATTTTTTCGGATAGGGATACGCGTTTCACCTCCAGGTTTTGGAAAAGGTTTCACAAGGAGATGGGCACCAAACTCCTCATCAGTACTGCTTATCACCCGCAGACGGATGGTCAGTCCTAGAGGACCATTCTGACTCTCGAGGATATGTTGCGGGCTTGTGTTATCGACTTTGGTGGTAGTTGGGACCGTCACTTACCGTTGGTAGAGTTCTCGTATAATAACAGTTATCACGCCACGATTGGGATGCCAACGTTTGAGATGTTGTATGGCAGGAGGTATAGGACTCCAGTCTATTAGGGTTCCATTGGTCAAAAGCAGTTGGGTAGTTTGGAGGTGGTCGAGGCTACGACTGAGAAACTCGACAAGATTAAATCATTTATGAAGGCCGCGCAGGATCGTCAGAAGTCTTATGCAGATAAAAGGCGAAGGCCTATTGTGTTTGAGGCTGGGGATCGGGTTATGTTAAAAGTTTCTCCCTGGAAGGGCATTATTCGTTTTCAAGAGGGGGAAGCTCAGTCCGAGGTATATTGGCCCGTTCCGAATATTGGCCCGAGTCGGTGAGGTAGCATATAGGTTGGAATTGCACGAGGAGCTCGCGGGGATTCATCCTACTTTTCACGTGTCCCATTTGAGGAAATGCCTAGCGGATGAAAAGGCCCATGTGCCTCTTAATGATATCGAACTCGATACTAAGCTGAACTACGTTGAGCAACCGATTGCTATTCTTGACCGTCAGGAGAGGCGTTTGAGAAATAAGGTGGTTAGACAGGTGAAGGTGCAGTGGAAACACCGTAGGGGTTCCGAGGCCCCTTGGGAGTCCGAGGACGATACGATATATATATATATATATATATATATATATATATATATATATATATATATATATATATATATATATATATATATATATATATATATATATATATATATATACACACATACATTATTGCTTGGCCTATATTTTGGCGATGTTGTAGTCGTTTCGACTACTGATGTTGTGTATGCTAACTTTGTGTTTACATGCACTGATGTTACGTGTTTGGGTTGTACGTTTGCTTAACCCTGACGTTATACGTGGATGTTATATATATATATATATATATATATATATATATATATATATATATATATATATATATATATATATATATACTGTTTTATATATAGGGATGTAATTGAAAGGATGTTTACATATACATTTTGTATATGTATGTATGAGGATGTTTAGTTTTCGGTAATGATGATTTGATGGATGCACCCTTTTACTTTTTAAACTTTTGGTATGACTATCGTAATTATTACTACTGATATCATTTACTTAAAACTTGAACTCACTCAGCTCAAGCTGACTTTTTGTGCATGTTAGTGTGAGTTTCAGGTTAGGAAGAGGATGCCTTATCGCTTGGACGTGCACGAAGCTACTTGAATGGTGAAGGGCATACGGGAATTGAAGATTATATTATTAAACATTTATTTTTAAAAGTTTTTATTTAAAGATAATTATGTTGATTTTGGGCAAAATTCCCGGGTTTTGGGAACTCATTTACTTATTTATGTTTTCCGCCGAATTATACTCTGTGATGCTTATTTTAATGAAAAGAATTGTTTTTAAGTTTAATTATTTTTCAAGTGTTTTGAATGATTACCAACTGTGGGGTTTTCGGGGTTCGGGGCTGTACATCTGTACAAGGAAAATGTAATTGATCCAGATGTTGCAGAAGCTGAATCTGTAAAGACAGCCATAAACTTAATGAATGAAGAATTAGAGGCTTTGGAGAGAGAAAAGGAGGAGGAAATCCCACAGGAAGTGCTTGAAGCACTTATAAACATGAAAGAGAAAGAAGAGGCAGAGGAGAGGAGACTGAAAGAGGCAGATGAAGCAATCAAGGCTACACTAGATGCTTTAAAAGAAAGAATGAATGTTGTTGAATCTGAGAAGGACGAAACTGAAGAACCTGTGACAGCTGAACAAGAAGAGCCTGCAACATTTGAAACTGAAATCCCTGAAACTGAACCCATCAACATTGAAATGGAAATAGATAATGAACAAGAGACTGGTCTGGGATTGAGGGATGAGCCTGAGAAGGATGAAGGACCAAAGATGCCATGGAACGTATATGTCAAATTTATTGCTCAGTTGGTACTGCTCAGAACACATTATGATATTCTTTTGCATCCTGAAGAAATACAGTTTAGCAACTGTGGCTGCAGCCAGGAGGGCTCAATAAGAGAAAAGAAAAGAACAGTGGGAGAAAAGCCAATTCTTGCTGACAGACACATCTGAACCTATCATAGAAGAAGTTGGTGATAAGGATAACTATGGATCAGAAGAGTCTATGACCTCAAAGTCAGTTGATGAGGAGATTATACTGGAAGGACCAGAAGTTGAAACACATCAGCCTAACACTCCCGCTCCATCTCAATAAAATTTGAAAAGAAAAGACACAGCTAAAATAGAAACACCAAAGTCCAAGAGACAAAAATCAATGAAGAAAATGGTGTACAAATTACGATTGGAAAAATTGGAAGAAATAAGGAAAGCTCAATCGGAAAGAAGTGAAGAACCTATGATTGAGGCTCTCCATAATCTTGAAGAAGTAATTGATTTAGATGATGAGAATGAAGATGAGGAGGGGTTAAAGGACACTGAAAACAAAAAAGATAGAGCTTACCTGATAAATCTTGAATATGATGAAAAGTATCTTCAAAGACTAACAAAAGAACAAATGGCCAAAGAAGCAGAAGGTTAGAGACAAAGGGATATACAAAGAGAATTTCTGATAAAGGCTGGGTATAAGCCAGCATTTTTAAATTTACAATCCTTTGACTCCATTGATAAATTGTACAAAAAGGCTCTGGTAGATGACATGGCAAACATGGTAGAGGAAGTGAACAAAAGGAGAAAGACAAATGAGGACAAGGAATATGAATCCATGAAAAGGAAACATAAAGATAGTCAATTCCATCAAATTCATGGTTTTGAATATGAGTCATTAATCAAACTCACTTTGGAGGAGTTGAAGGAGAAAGTAAAAAATGTGAAGGACTCTTATGTAAGAAAACAGACAAATGCCAATATTGAAAGAGAGAAAAAGGAAAAAGAGCAAATGGAAAGGGAGAGAATGGAAAGTGAAAAGAAAGAAGTTGAAGTTAAGGAATGGTTTCAAGACCCTAAGAGAGTCCAAACTTTAAAGGAGCTAGTAATGAACAAGGGCATGTTCGAAAAAGAATTTAATAGAATGCCCCATGCTCAACTACTGGAGATATACAAAAGGGAGCAGAGAATGACATTGAGACAGAAAGAAAGTTGGAGGAGAAAAAAAGAAAGATGGATGAATTAGTGAGAGCAGAAATGATGGGTGCTCTACACAGGAAGGGAGTTGGTATGGAAAGATTGATTTCACAAACTGATGAGACTATCAAGAGATGGTATGTGGAGGAAGGGGATAAGGCAAAGACAACTCAGCAAGGGAGCTCTAGCAGAACCCCAAGGTCTGAGAGTGTGAGGCCTGTGCAACCAAGAAATCTGAATCTGCCCACACATCTCTTCTTTGATAAACGATCAAAGACCTTGAGGGTCATTACTGAAGATAAAGAACATCTCATCATCTTCAGAGATGATTTGAGAAACTTTTCAAAAGAACAACTGAAGAGGATGGCTGAACTGAAACTGTATGATAATCAAATCAGAAGTCAGCCATCTAGTTAGCAAAGAAATGATCTCTAAAGATTTTTAAAGGAACAGGCAGAAAGGGGGTTCCCATTCTTGCAACAAAAGAAAAGGGAGATACGAAGCCAGGCAGAGAGGGAGAAAGAAACAAAAGGATAAATGAAGTGCACACCTCAGAACTCTCCCTCTTTGATGCCAAGAAACAAAAAACTCAAGCAAGCAGCTCACATCATAAAAGGAAGACTTTGAAGGAGTGCTTGGCTATGAGGGAAGTGATGCAGGAACCAAACTCGATGGTACAACAACTTGGGAGAATCACGTACATAAGGTACAATCAGCATAATGATTCAATCACTTTGAGAAACGAGTCTGGAATTCCCATTGCAGTGATAAGACAAGATGAAGATCTCAAGTTTATGCATCCACGGGACCTTCAGGACTTGATCACTGCCAAATTTCCTTTTGACTCCTCTGATTCCGTAGAGCTAGACATGATTAAACAGAAGGCAGCCTATGTAAAGAAAATGAAAGAAAATGCCGATGCGGGGAGGAGGAGAAGAAGATAGCAGAATGGAGCTCAAAGAGAATCAATTTGTTTCTATTTATCTTTGTATTTTTGTTTAAATTTGTAATTGATGTAAAAGAACTTTAATTTGTAACGCCCTAGTGGCAGAATTCCTACTTATGTAATGAAATTACATGTTCTCAAATGATTTATTTTTGATGTCTAATACATGTGTAACTCTATGCAGGTATGTTTTGGTGCATCTGAGCTTGGTCCAATGAAACGATTCCGACAAAACCAGGTATGCCCTAACCGGTAGACAATATTTACGTTATATTTAATGTCGGGTACATGAATTACTATAGTAATTATACGAGAATACATGGTTCACTGTATTGATTGTACGTGAATATATAATTCATCGTATTGAATATGCGATTAATCGATCGATAGTTATTGAAACCCGAACGAATCGAGGGTTCAATTATCTACGATATCTATAATATTTAGTGATGTTTACGAAGTATTAAAGCTTCGGGATAAGTGAATTAAAGCACAGAAAAGAATTTTCGATTTAATGGTACGTCGGTACGTTAAACGAAACCTTTAATACCAAAGCGAGCAAGAGACGATCGATCAAGCCGAAAAAGATGCGCAATTATTAATAATATGATGTTTTAAGTTAATGAAAGTCATGGTTTAAGTTTTTAAAGTTTTTAAATCGGTTTATATAAATTTCATTTTTTTTTAGCCGAAAACGACCGTTTTAGCCTCGTTTTAAGCCGAATTAAACATTTAACCGAAAAACGAACTGAACCAGATTATCCAAAACATTATCCGGATTTCCGAAATCCAAACATGTGGCTAAGATTGGAGAAGTGGGTCCCACCCCACCTCCCCTTTACATTCCGATCGGAACAAGGGCACACACCCAAACCTTATCATTTCTTTTTTCTAAACCAACTAGTGCAAGATCTTCAACTCTCTCCAAATATTGAACTAAAAACCGAGATTTGTAGCAAGAACAACGAGGTAAAGATCGAGTTATTTACGTGTTCATCTTCGTTTCTTGAGTTTATTTGCAAGAAAATGAGGTTTCAAAGATGAAAACCGATTCTTGCATGATCAAGTGATGTATACGGGTTATACAAGGGATCTTGGTCCAAGAAAGGAGTTAAACGAACCAAAAACGAATTTTTACGGTTCAAACTTTAGTTTTGAAACAATAACCGAAACAATAGTGTAAGAGGCTTGATCGTGAGTGTAACTTGCTTGGTATTGTGATATGTTGGTTGTAGGTTCTGTATTTAATGGTAGATAAGGCGGAAAAACGAGTTTGTAGCTTGTAGTGGCGGAGATCGAAAGGTATATTCGGTTTATGTTCGGTTATGGATTTTTGGACAGATTGTGGATGGTTTAGAGTTAGGTCATGAAATTTTACAGGGACGTTCTACACATGAAAATAAGAGTTCTGTGAAATTTTGGTAATTTTTAGACAAAGGATGAATATTTGGTGAATTTAATGCTTGGTTTTAGCTAAAAATGGTGAAAAATAGTTAAATATCATGAAAAATTCTGGAAAATTCCAGATAAACTTTTTTTAACATGTATAAGTCACACACAAAATTTTAGGTCAGTTGGAGAGGTCTAAGTAGGCTTTTCGGTTAAACGAGTTCTAGGGTTTTCTAGCTCGGTTTTAGTGAAAATGGCATGTAAAAAGAGATTTTGGTTCTGGAAATATTACAGGGGACTATGTGGATGGCAGGGGACATCCAGGAAAAATTTGGGATTTTTTTAAGATCGTTTGGTATTTACGACATATTTAGTGTTTAAATGGTGTTTAAAAATAGATAAATAAATTTTAAATATAAAAATTAATTCTGGAAATATTTTTATAAAATTCCCCACTGTCAAAAAGTGATTTGTGCAAAATTTCAAAATCCGAGATTAAACGGATAATTATTTTTGCTAAAAAGAAGATAAAAACAAACTTTTAAAGCTTAAAACGCGTAAACCGGTAAAGTTCGCCTAAGCGAGCTGACTGGTGTATAAAAACCCTGAAAATGGACTATTTTCATATAATTAAGTTAAACAAGTAAAAATAAATCATCCGAAAATAATTCGGATGATTTGAGTAATTTTATCCGGTAAAACAGTTCCCGGTGCACTAAAGACGGAAACGGGTTCCGCGGTCAATCGGGCGTCTAAACCGAGCACTAATTTCACAACTTTAAATAAATTATCATCCAACAACTATTTTCGGGTCGTGTGTGACCAAACTCATTTTTGAAACGTAAAAACGGATAACCGTGCTAGGCACGCAAAACGGGAAAAACGTCTAATAGAAATTTGACTAGTGAACTCTAAACGATATCACAATCTGAGTCCGGAGAAGTGTTTCTGGGTTAACATTGCCCCCGAAATGGGTACAGTACTGGATTAACAGTGTCCCCAGATGTCCCTAGAAGTGTTTCTGGGTTAACATTGCCCCCGGAATGGGTACAGTACTGGGTTAACAGTGTCCCCAGATGTCCCTAGAAGTGTTTCTGGGTTAACATTGCCCCCGGAATGGGTACAGTACTGGGTTAACAGTGTCCCCAGATGTACCGGTTGATACGGTTAAAGATTATATAAACTATAATTGTATAATAACGATCGTAGGGATCATATTACAGATTGGACGTGTTAACTAATAATGACTGTTGTACCTGCTTGCATGTGCTAAGGTGAGTTTCACGAGCCCCTTTTTCTGAATTGTTTTTAAATATTTTCCCGGGGCGGAAGCATGTTACTACTGAAATGTTTAAGTACATATTGAACGCATGGATTTGCGTGTATTTATATATGTTTTATTGTACGAGAATCGTACGGAAATGTACTAAGATGGTAATTGTCTGAGTTGCTAACATTCTAAGGCCCCGGAACATGAGTGATTAACTGAAAGCCGGTAGAGTGTGGATAGTACTATTGGTCTGACAAACCCAAGTGGTCCGGCATGGATTTGCTGATGTTTCCCAGCCAGTTGCACATGTCTATTTTGTTGTTATTTATTTTGCTATGTAATGTTAGACATAGCGGTTTGGGGCAGGTCCGTGGGCGGGGGATATGCCACGGGGGTTGTGTGTGATAGTCAGAGGTTTCACTTGTGGGCTCAGCATAATTACATCGATAATATTATATTTTGATAATGATTTATCATGGTTTACCCGAATTGTGAAACTCACCAACTATTCGTAGTTGACCCGTTTTCTCACATGCTTTTCAGGTACAATTAAGATGAAGTGATTGCTTACGTGCTAAGTGCTTGATGTGGGTAAGATTTGCGTGCGGGATGTTAGGATACATTATAATAAATAGCATTATGTATCGTATTGTATGATGTGTGTATCACCTAGACGGTAATGAAATATGAGATAATGTAATTTGAAGTATATTAATGTATTCAGTTTTCTTTATAAACAATGTGGTTGATATCAGAGGTGTCTGTTGCATCCCGTTTACGTTTCCGCTGCGGTTACGGGGTGTTACATCCAATCTAGGGGAAGATTGTTGGGTCGGATTTATGATAAGGAAGATTGGAATCTTCTCAACCTCCTCAGAAAACGGCTAAGTATGGACTTCGAGCAAGTCTAGACGATCGAGCATGGTTTTACTACTTCGAGCAAGGTCTTCAAAACCTTAAATGGTTGATTCTTCTAAGTGTTAAGGCTTCGAGCAAGCTACACTTCAACGAGCAAGAGTATTCTTCTATCGAGCACGGATTGCCAATCGAGAAAACAGCTTGATCATACAAGTTTTAACCAAGTGTTACGAGCACAGGATGATCGAGCACATGGGGACAAGCATGGATTCAATAAGATGTCACGTGATCAAAGCAAGGACTTCGAGCACAGTTCAGCTCCCGAGCAAGATTTACATGCGAGCATGCTAAAGATTGCTGAATAAGAAAAGCTGAAGACATCAAGAAGAATGAGCTTGCTCGATGGACAAGTTCGAGCAAAGCATGGACTAGTCAAGAAGGATGAAGTCAAGGGAATATCTTAACTGAAGATATTCTAAGTAAACTATACTCGATGATACTCATCGAGCATACCTAGCATAGTGAGTTTGCTCAAGCAAGACTGCTACCTTGCTCGAGGACTCAACACTTGTATTATTTTGTATTTCATTATGTAATGATTAGGAACTTCTAGAAGGAATGTCAGGGTCTATAAATAGGGGTCCTAGGATACCTTTTAGGGCACGGATTTTCAGACGGAATACATGCCAGCACACACTGAATACGAAAAACATTCCAAAGAATATTCTTTTGTTTTCGTCGTACATCCGCCGCCGCCGTCACACGTAACCCTAGACATTCCTTTCACTGTTTCATTAATGATATATTTAATACCGTGAATCTTTGTCTTTGAATGAGCTTTTATTAATTATATATTACTATTTTGTGTTTATTATTCACACGCTTTCGTTCCCACTCGTTGGATATCCTGATTCCGCCGGGATATTCAACAGGCCTTTGGGTAATCGAGTCGATGTGTTCTTGTCAACGTTTTAAGGTTTCACCCGATTCACGTTCCTAACATTGGTTGACTTTTAGTTGAGTTTGGATGGTTTGAAGAGGTTTGGATTGGTTTGGATCTAGAAAATGATGAAGATGATGAATGCTCATTTGTTGTTTTCTTGAGAACATTTGTTCGTTTCAAGTTTCATTCATTAGACAGTTAGGAGGATGTTGTAACCACTTCTAGCAATCCATTCGTTAAACTATAGCTCATTCGTTACACTGATCAATCATTCGTCCTAACCACATTCGTTTTCACATTCGTTCTTCACACATTCGCACTTACTGCTGTTGTCACATTCGTTTTCTCATTTGTACAGTGTTACACCACATTCGCCATTCAAAAATTCATTGTTCACTGTTACTCATTCATTACTGATAAAGTATCATTCGTTATTGTTCCATTCGTGTGAACAGAATCACATTCGATCATCTAAAGTATTCTCATTCGTTACTCTTAAGTTTCACAAATTGTCATCTTACACCCTAAACTTTCTAGTCTGACAGTTTTAACCTTTAAACTTTCATCGTGGCAAACTTTACGCTCTTGCTTCTCAAAATGCCTTAATGCAACAAACGTTGACTACTGATGCGGAGATGGATCTCATACATAGTGTCCCAGACTTAACAATTTGTATGATTTTCTGAAATGGGACTTCAGGTACAGAGGTCATCTGGGTGTCGTTCATCCAGAGTGTGTGCAGAGTTTAGAGGTTGCATATGTTCCAATAATAGTCAACTCTGTCAAAATCTTATCACTAAGGTCGAATCACTTTACAAACTTAAACTAAGACGAATCCAAAATGATAATGGCACATAGTCTAAGAATAGTCAAATGGAATTCTTCTGTACTCAAAAAGGAATTCTTGATGAGTACAGTGCTCCGTATGTGTCACAACAGAACGGTGTTGCTGAAAGAAAGAATCGGACTATTATTGAGGCGGCTACAACAACGTTGGCGGATTCTAAGCTTCCGACTCAATTCTGGAATAAAGCTATGAATGCTGCATGTTACACATTGAACAGAGTTATCATGGTTATGAAGTTGAAGAAAACAAGTTATGAACTTCGTAATAACCGTAAGCTGAACCTTCAATTCCACGAACCATTCGAGTGTCCTTGCACAATGTTAAAGAAAGACGTGGGTAAATTTGAAGAGAAGGCAATCGAAGGACACTTTCTTAAGTACACATCACCCAAGAAACTCGTATTTAACCTCTCTTCAGGGTGTGTTGAAGAATGGTACCATGTGGATTGTCAACGATACATCACACTACATGCGGGCAAGGGACCAGATTGGATGTTCGACTATGATGGTCTTTTTGATTCTTTCTCTCCCTCAGTTGGCGTACAATAAGAAGATTTAATTCGTACGTATCTTGAAGATGAGATTCTATCTCCATGAAGATCTTCTATTTATGAATAACCAGTTGTTGTACCCGATCAACCTAAAACTTCAAACGAAGTTTCTAACTCATCTGATGATGCCGAATTCGAAGATTCTTCCTCCGCACCATTCGTTGAATATCAGGAAGTTCCCAGAATACAAGTTGATAAATCTTCCCATACTTCGACTGCTGAATCGGCTGAAGATATCATCACCAACCTACATGATAATGTTGTAGTTCCTGAGATTCCGACACTTCAGATTCATTCTTATCATCCATAGGACAACATTTTCGGTAATGTAAATAAGGGAGTTCACACGCGACGACTAGTTGCTAACATAGGCGACGATAATGTATTAAACGATAATGTATTGTGTGTATATGCGTATATACATGCATCGGGGATAATCAGTATTGGCAAATACACTTGCTTCTTATCTCAGATTGAACCAACAAGTGTTTCTATGGCACTTCAGGAACTGTCTTGGGTAGAAGCAATGCAGGAAGAACTACAACAATTCCTGCGACTAGGTGTACGAGATCTCATTGATCAAATGGTTCAGGTTAAGAAAGCTATCCCGACAAAATGGGTATTTTAATGCAAGAAGGAAGATCGTGGGGTAATCATGAGAAAAAAAGCATAATTAGTCGTCCAAGGTTTTAATCAACATGAAGGCATAGATTACACGGAAGTATATGCTCTGGTGGCACGATTGGAGGCTATACATATCTTTCTTGCCTACACAGCTTTCAATGACTTTAAAGTGTATCAAATGAACGTCAAGAGTGCACTTTTTGAACTGTGAAATACATGAGGAGGTGTATGTGAAGCAGCCTCCTGGTGTCGAAGATCCTGATTATATCAAGCATGTTTATCATTTAAAAAAGGCTCTATATGGTATACACCAAGCCCCGAGAGCTTGGTACAGCACGTTGGCTAACCATTTGATCAATAGCGGCTTCAACGAGGGACTGTGGATTGTACCCTGTTCCGTAAGACTGCTGAAGATGATCTCCTTCTAGTCCAGATCTACGTCGACGATATCATATTTGGTTCGACAAATGACGCATTATGTAAGGATTTTGAGAAGACGACGCAGACTAAGTTCGAAATGAGTTCGATGGGAGAGATGAACTTCTTCTTGGGGTTGTAGGTTCACCAGTCTGATTCTGAATCTTCATTCATTAGACTAAATACGTGAACGATGTCTTGAGCCGATTCAAGATAACTGCTGGAAAAGTCCCCTCGACGCCTCTTCCCGCAGGTCACAGTTTGTCACTGGATGAATTGGAGAATACCGTTGATCGAGCGATGATTGGTTCTTTAATGTACTTAACCGCTTCTCATCCTGAAATTATGTTTGATGTTTGTCTTTATGCCAGGTATCAGTCGAGTCCCCGAGTGACTTATATGGCGGCTGTTAAGCGTATTTTACACTATCTGAGGGGTGATCCTAACAACGGGTTATGGTATCCCAGGGATAATAGTTTCGATCTTACTGTTTATACAGGCTCAAACTATGGAGGGTGCAAGATCAATTTCAAGTCTACTACAAAAGGATGTCAATTCTTAGAAAACCGGCTTGTTTCCAGGAAATGTAAAAGGCAGATAACGGTATCTACTTCAACCGCTGAAGCCGAATACTTGCCAGCCTTGAGTCGATGTTTAAAGGTTTTATGGATCTAACAACACTTGTGGGATTACGATTTGAAGTTTCTTACTACACCCATTTATATTGATAATTCTGCTGCAATTAGCATAACTAAAAATCCCGTTCAACACTTAAAGACAAAACACATTGAGATACGATATCATTTTATCCGTGATTGTCTTGAAAATAAACTAATCAATCTTGAAAGATACACACGGATTTTTAGATGGCTTACCTTTTTACCAAGGCATTTGATAAAACAATATTTATCTATTTGCTTGTATTAATGGTCTAAAAACTTTAAAAGAAATTCAATTGCTCGGTCAATCATTTTTTGATTTGTACAGTTTTTCATTTATTTTCTTTCTTTACATTTTTGTTTTTAGGGGGAGAAAATAAGAAAAATACAAAAATATTACGATTTTTGTTTGTATAGATAAAATTCAAAAACATTTAAATATGAGAAAAACCAGAAACATCGAAAAATGCTCCTCAAAATGAGTTTCTGAAGCAAAAAGGGAAAATGATAGTACATTGACTTAAAGGACCTAACACATGAATAAACTAAAATGAAAAGTGTCGTAAGACCAATAGTATGATGTGTATGGATTGGCTTGACAGATCATATAGGTGTTGAAAAGATATAAACCTAAATATTAGCCGAATCTAGTGGCATGAATCTTGATGCATAGTTAATATATGTTTTTAAGTATAAAAGGTTTAAACATTACTGTGTGTGCATGTGTTAATTTGCAAAGAAATTCAACTTAATTTTCTTTTTATTTTGCATAGAAATTCAATTTTATTTCTTCCTTATTTTTTTTTAAATCTTGGATTCTCTATTGCATGATAGTCTTATCCGACCTGAGAAATAAGATTTGGATATTCTGCTTTATTTTCTTGGTGTTTCATATAAAGTGTTAGCCTTTCTCAGGGAGAGAATATGGTATTATTCGACTTCATTGTTAAGGCCTTACACAAATTCAACTTATTTTATCTTTTTATTTTGTTAAAATGAAACCTTATCTTCGTATAGAAATACCGATCTTAAGGAAAAATTTTAACTTTCTGCTTTATTATCTTTGCATTAGTCAAAGCTAATCAATGTTAAGTAAAGAAAATGTGTACGTGTGAAAAATTCACTGTATGAAAGATATAATAACTGTGTCTGATAGGTGGGGTCCACATAATATTCATGCATAATTGAACTTTAAAACGTATCGTAAAGCTACCGAAAGATCTGTGTAAAGTTTAAAGTGGACAATTATATCGGCAATCAACATTGGTTATGTGCATAATAAGATCGAAATTTAAATGATGTTTAAGACGTTATCAGTCAATATGATTCCTTGCTAAAACTCATAAAAATATGTACTGCTTATTGTACTTTGATTTGATTTGATTTTCATTTTTAAATTTCTGTTTGGAAATTGAAAAATACAACAAATATTTTTGGTGTTTTTTAATGTGAAGTTATAAAAATTTAAAAATATTTTACATTCTTCTTTATTTTCGATTACCGAGCTATGAGAATTTAAAATTTGAGAAAGAAAAAGATTTACCCACGATTTAAGTTAAGATTTTTAAAATTCAAGTTACGGTTGTTAAAGTAATTTTTAAGGTAATTTTTAATGTAATTGCATCAAAAAGTTGGTTTTCATGGTTAATTTAAAGGATTCACAGGGTAAAAATCAAATTCGTTAAAAGTAACTGTTCATTCGTTACTACAGTGTAACGAATGAGTGTTCATTAATTAAATTCAAATAACGAATGTCACACATACTTTATTTCATCACATTCTCTTTCGCTCACAACTAACTAATGAAGGCTTGTTCGTTAAATTTATAACGAATGAAGAGTGAATGTAGGGTCATTCGTTCATTTATTAACGAATGGAGTGTTATTGAATATATTTTTAATGAATGAAGGTTAACGAATGAGACATTCAATTTTCTAGGGAATTGTGCTGAAGTGTGCGGAGTATATAAACCCTATTAGGCGAATGGAAATCCATTCGTCTTACCACTGTTACTCTTGAAAACCCAAAACCCTAGAGAAACCCTTGCCAAATTTTTTCTTGAAATTTGGTTGTGTTTTAAGATTTGATTGTGTTTTCAATTGGTTTTGACGATCACAATGATAGTCTTGATTTAAGATTTGATTGTGTTTTCAATTGGTTTTGACGATAAACTTATATCGGACTAAAACTGAATCAATTGGACATAAAAATTGGATCTAAAATCATATTAGATGTTATAGGGTTGTTATTGATATGTCACCGATGACTTTGAAATGATTTTTAATGTAATCGGTCAAGTATTGGGTGATTTAAAGATTTTAAATGCATGGTTTGACTTTCTGGGTTCATCTCAATTTGGACCTTGACTTTAATAAGTCAACATATTACATTCGTTTAAGTTCATTCGTTCATTCATTTATATCGTAACAAATAAGTCCCATTCGTATACCGATGATAACGAATGACCACATTCATTGATATGTTTCATGAATGACCTCATTCATTGGTAAACCTAATGAATGAGTGTATATTTTACAAAATGAATTAACATAAATTTAACGAATGGATCTATTCATTATAAGTTATTAATGAATCTATCTATTCGTTAATGATCCTTAACGAATGAGATATGTTTTCGTTCGTTATTCTTAAATGTAGAACGAATGAGGGCATATTTGTCATTTTTAAAGTATATTTCTAATACTAACTTATTCATTTACGCAGAAATGGCTGATATTCCTCAGTTCAATATTCCTGAAGGTGAACAAGTCCAGCCAGTTGTTCAAGAGGCTCATGTTGAACAACAACCACAAGCTAAATAAGTATCACCTGCTAAACAACCTGCTGAGAATCTCGAGGCACAAGAAGAAGAAGAAGAAGAAGAAGAAGACGTTGTTGCTCAAGTTGTGTCTGATAAGAAACACAACATTTGTGCTTTCTTGGAAGATGATTTATTTGGTAAAGCAATTTTCGGGGGAGTTATACCATTTCTTAAGAGATCAAAGATCTACCATGCCATATCTACTGATCTTCCCAGCCATTAGAGCATCATTATACCGTTCTGGGAGACAACCAAGTATGTGTATGGCAAGAATCATGTTTTGGCTATAGTGCTAGAGAAGAAGATTGTATCGAGCAGATGTGATTCGTAAGGTAGTAAAGTTTAATGATACGGTGGATGATCGGTATGAGTTTGATCTTGAGTTGGTCAAAGAGTTATTTAGTTGGCTACGGTATAAGGGACACTTAACGAAGTCTATGTATAACAAGGTGAACTTGTGTAAGCATTACAAGTATTTTTTACATGTTCTAATCCATTGCGTTGGAGGAAGAAAGGGAGGATATGATGATTGCAGAGTTATGATATAATCGGCGTTTGTTACACTTTTATTGAACAAACCGTTCAATTTCTTGGAGATGGTGTTTTATCAGTTGAAAGAGAAATGCACAACTCGCAAGAACACATTTTTAATATATCCAAGATTCCTCCAGATAATCATCAACCACTTGCAGCCTAATTTAGTCAAAGACCCGGAGGTTGAAGCTGATCGTATTAAGCTATTGCATATGAATGAAGATTCGATCAGGCGAATCAGAACTTACCGTGGTCAGACTTCTCAGATAAAGCCAAGATTCAAGAGGTTTATTGGGTATTTGGCTCGTGATGATTATGTTTCTCCACCTAATGATCGTTGGATCCACGATGATTTGGATTCCGAACGTGAAGGTGATGGGGATGGTGATGGTAATGGTGGTGATGGTGGTTCGGGAGGAGATGGAGATGGAGCTGCAAAGGCAGCACGTAAACGTAAAGCTAAGGGTAAGGCTATCTCGGTAGATAAGCCAAAGAAGAAGAGAACCCGAAGAGGTTCTGGTGTTGAAATTCAGGAGACATAACCACGAGTTCAAAGGGTTGATGTGTCTGCTCCTGCAGTTCCTGTTAATATATATACTCAACAGACACCGACCATTCCTACATCACTGGTGGCTATTCTTATGACGACAACAACATCAACAGATCCACGTTTTCCAGTTATTCCTAAGTCTGTGTTGTCTCCAATGCCTTCTCCAAAACAAGTGCTGGTGACTACAAGTCCAACATTTCCTGCTCAACCGATGCAGAGGCCAGACATCTCCTTTTTGTCATTTAATATACCTGTTGGCCCAATGCAGTTGATACATCCGAAGTGTTCCAGTTGATGAACTTGATACACATACAAGAAAATTAGATGGCTGCTGACAGACAATTTCAAGAGCAGATGAGGGTTGGGCAGAGGAAAGTTATGAGGCATGTTCGGTATGTTCAGAGAGAAAACTGGGAGTTGAGAGCCCTGGTTTTGCACAGGGGGAGAGGTTGGATAAACAAGATGAGCTGATACCTCAGATGACTTGCAAAGATGATATGCTAAGAAATTGAAGAATGTTGACCAGGATCCAGAGGCAGGTGGAGGTGGAGGTGAAGGTGAAGGTGATTAGCAACCAGGTGGTGGTGCCTCATCATCTGGGAATGTTGCAGCTGAAGGGGATACTGATAAGCAATTAGTGATGTTTCATGATTCCACTACAGCCCGTGAAATCTTCTAAGGCATATATGGTTTTATTTGGGGATAATAGAGGGGTGGTTATTAGTATGATGAATGCCGATGAAATAGAACATGGTGATTTTGTTGACCACTCTCCGACAAAAGAACAAATCGTCTTGCTTCTTAATTTAAACGAAGAGGCAGTGGACGAATTGGAGAAACAGGTTGATGTTCAGATTGAAGATAGTGAGGAGGTGAAATTTGATAAGAGTGTTACATCTGAGAATATGTCTTTTAATTATGATGATGTTGAAACAGATAACGTGATAGCTGAGGAATACCCTGATTTGTATACTTAGTCCAACAACTCTGATGAAGGGATTCCATTCTATACGATTGAACATTTTGAAGCAGTTGAAGAGCGTCTGAGGAGAGAGAAGGAGAAAGTGAATGGCAAGGCTAAAGTATCTGAACTTGAGACACAAGCTTCAAAATGGTATGTTTACACACAACATGTCAAAGATGAACAAGATGATCGAGACCCTGAGATACACAGAATGAGAAGATTATTTGCAATCATAAGCTTTAGAATCTGCATACCAGATGAAGAATTTTGTTGTAGTCAAGATGGTTAAAGTAATATTATCTCGTAGATGTACAAACCAGATCTAAAGGTAGGCATTGTGAAGTGGGAGCATGGGATTCAGTATTACAGACATACTACTGATGGCTTACCATGCCTAGTTGGGATGTTCGTGCATTAGCTACCAAGCCGTTCATGAACCGAGTAGGAAATCAGTTAGTTGATTGGTTTTATCGTCACTTGGTACATGTAAGGTCCCGTTCCCGGAAGCCCTACTTTGGTGTTGGATTTACTCATAAACACAGTTCTAAATATCAAAGTTAATTAAAACTTCGCGGAATAATTTAAAACTTCAAACATCACATTACAAAACATTCGTTTTTGTCTTAACATACAAATTGTCTTTTCAAAAACATTAATTAAAACAGTCATGACACTTCATCGTGGATGACAGTCTCTTCAGTTCATGCCATGTGTCCCTCCTCAAGCCAGCTGCCTCAACCTATTTGCCTGCGTGCATACTAAAAGTCATCTACGCTAAGTGAGTTCTAGTTAATCAATTAACATACATTACATTCATATTCTCACCCATACGCATCCGAAGATACGTATTCATATCTTACTTACTATTACTTCCTTCATACATACTTTACATACATGTATACGTACCTACATACTTTCTTTCATAAAACCCTATGATATACCATAAGCTATTCTACATTAAACATCACAGATATTGTAAGGGTCAGGTCCCTAACATCACAAATATTATAAGGGTCTGGTCCCTAACATCACAGATATTATAAGGGTCTGGTCCCTTCTGCCTCGAATAACCATATAACCATACCTGTCTCGTCAATCATCCATACATTTATCATACGTGCATACTTTACCTGTCTTATGTATATAATATATATATATATATATATATATATATATGTATGTATGTATATAATATATATATATATATATATACATGCTCATTCATACAATCATCATATAGTAATCAATACATAGTCATACACGTATCATACACTCATCAATTAAGTAAATGTATTAACTATCACATAGGAGTATGCACACAGCCCCGAAAGCATAACAGATAAAGGGGCTAGAACTCACCAGGATCCTGTTTCGTTCACTGTTAATAGTAATCCCCTTCCTGAGTTGTACACGGCTAACTGTTTAACACATCACGAGTGTCAATTATCTATTACTACTACTTTATACATCCACATTAATGAAACCCTCAACTAACGGGGGTCCAGGGGCCGCACCCCTGGTAGCGGGGTCTAGGGGCGGCAACCCCTAGTAGGGTCCAAGGGGCAGAGCCCCTGGTTAGGGTTGAGCTGCCAGGTCAGCTCGGAAAAATTTTATTTTCATTAACAGTCCTTTAACAAAAATGCATCAGAAAATGAATTTCATGAAATTTCGCATGGCCATTTTGCATGGAATTTCGCTTGGAATTTCGCTTTGCATGGGAAGTTTCACTTAGCATGGAAAGAGGTTTTGCTTCGCATGGGAAAGTTTCGCTTCGCATGGGATGTTTCGCTTCGCATGGCCATTTCGCTTCGCATGCTTATTTCGCTTCGCATGGCGTGCGATGCGAAATTCTTGGATTTCGCATAGCATGCGATGCGAAGCCCTTTTTCATGCGAAAAACCCCTTTTTACTTCATTTTTACCATTTTTAAGGCCATTTTCCTCCGAGATTCTTCCTTATGACCCGATTCTACTTTTTTTATGGGTTTTGGGTTGTACCAACTTTGTATACCCGTGTTTTCAAGGTCCGGATAACACTTTTTTGTTCTATAACACACCCTTGAGGTTATAACTCACCAAGTTTAAGTTTTTCTTACATCTTACAACCTGATCTATCGTTTTATCAGTTTGCATGTCGAACTCAACCACAAAACTTAACCTTTTAAACCAAAACTCACTTTTTGCTCGCGGTTCGACTTCATATCTGGACAATACGTAGATCTGGACGTGTTCTTGCTATTTGAAGACTCTTGCACACTAAACTCTTCCTTACTTTAACCCGCTTTTGGATTCGGATCTTGAGAGAGTGTATGTGCGTGTTCTAGGGTGTGTGTGTGTGTGTGGAAAGAAAGAAAATGGTGAAAGGGTGGAGGGGTTGGGTTTATATAGGAGATTATGGGCCCCACAACCCACTCACAATTCCAAATCCAAATATTATCCAAACATCTACACACACGACCAAATTAACGACACACATGAAATAATAAATTCTCTTTTATTTATTATTCTCAAAATACGGATGTTACAGTACACGAGGTAAATTATGGTTTTAAATTATTCAAACCGCAGTTGCCAAAGCGTAAGTATATTGATGAGATTGATCTGCGCACGGGTTGGAAAAATCTTGTCCTTAAAGTAAAGCCACCATGCACTTTGAAGAAAGTACCTTTAAAGACGTTTCCACAAAGTCTTTATAAAAGGTTCAATAGATGGTATTATGATGATTGGACTGAAGAAGCTGTAATCGTATTGGGATCTGGGTTGAAGACCGAGTTCATAAGGATTATTGATTCGATGTGGTTAGTCAACCTATTTGAATTCGACAATGAAGTTTTATTCAAGAATTGGATCAGATGGGCACACGCTAAAGACAAGGAGCAAGTTATGCAGTTCGAGAGAATTGTACACGTATGCCATGCATTCGGAATTTATAGCTATGCGGATTGGAAGACTAGCAGGTTCAAGTCGTAAAGTAAGTGAAGAACAAAGAGCTCGAGATGATGGGGCAGTTTGTTAGAGCATCATTTTGCTTCTCGATCTTTGTCTTAACATATTTTGGACATTAGATAATGTATAGGGGTATTTTGGTAATAAAGTAAAGGCACATTCGCTAATGTAAATCTCATTCGCTTGAGTAGATAATAACAAATGAGCTTTGCGTGTCCGTTCGTCCTCCTTCGTTAGGGGATGTTAATAAATGAGGGTACCTTATGTGCTCGTTCGTTATGTTAATGAATGTATTTAACGTATTGATAGCGAATGAGGCTCATTCGTTAGGGATTGTCTAACGAATGAGCCCATCTCCTATATATATCCTGTAAGTTATCTAAAGTAAAAAGCAGTTCTTATTTTATTATCTCAGATCTCGTTACTCTGCTCAAATTTCCTCTCAACATACAGAATTACACACACTAAGGTAAACCTAAACGTATTCATATCAAATGACTAGACCCGTTAAAGTAATGAACTAGATTCATCAGATCTCGGTTTCTCAATAAACACTCATAGCCAAGATACAACTTACAGAGAATATTCTTGTCAGGAGATCAATTCTCCACCCATTTGTGAAGTGTTGCATAAAAGCTAGTATATTTCCAAAGGTTTGTTGTGTGGGTGATAGGTTTATCGGATATTGTATCGCCTCGGCTTAAGCACAGTCGCCTGAGTGTGATGTATAGATTACTCAAAGCACATGTGACACTATTAAGTGGCAATATTATCATTAATCAATTTAAAACAACACCTACACAAGTTTGAAAATATGAAAATACAATGAAATAAAAACAACTAGCAACTTGCATCTTGATCCATTATTTTGATAAGTTTCTCTTCCTTTTCTTTAACCTCTAATGAATTTATCTATAGCATGTATAAAAATAAAGTCAGCTACAAGTAGTTGGTGAGAATCACACAAGTTTAAATGTATACGTAATAGAAAATCATACAATTCCATGAACTAGTGTAAATCACGCGATGTAATTATTACGGTTTATTAACGTTAGTTAACAAGTTGGCGTTATGGTATAAGGTTGAATCGGGTCTTTACTTGATGTAAAGCGCGTGTTTTAATGGTTTTGGAGGCTTTTCGGAATACTCACGGCTCACCGGAATCGCCGCCGGGGAAACGAAAGGAACAAATAGGGGGGGTGTTTTAATTAGAAGATTATTAACTTAAATAAATTTACATATGGACCCTCAAATTTCAATTTCTTTTAATTCAGAAAAATAATATATTTTTACATTCTAATCCTTGAACTTTGTAAAATGATTAAACGAAATAGAAATTTAGAATTCTTGGATATTTTCGTATTAACCCGTATAGTTTGGAAATCGTTTAAACTTAATAAAACGTTAAACCGCAGAGTTTCGTTAATTAATCAAAATGAATAGAAAATGAACGAACGATAATCATAAATCATCGGAAGATAATATTAATGATAAACGCTGAACAAGAATACATCGAAAAAAAAACAGGTCGGTTTAATGAATACAAATGCATGTTCAAATTCAAATAAACTTTAACGAATTTCACACGAAACAAAACTTGAGAACATTATAATATATATATATATATAAGCCAAAAGATTAAAATGTGTCGGATTTTCGGGTTTGAAAATTAACGAATATTATAGGATTCACAACTTTTAGAAATATCGTCTCGAAATTAAAATAAAAATAAAATTTAAAAGAAAACTACCATTACAAGTAGTTGTTAAAAGTTTTAACAATTTTATATATTCATAATTAAATAAAAACAATAACTCTATCTTTGAATGGCTCGAAAGTTGCCACAAATGAGAAATATGACAAGTACACTTATTTATAGGATGTTCCGGCGGCGTATCCACCATGCCCTTATTATACTGCGTTTGCCCCGTCTTCCAAAAAAAATCCAGGTTTCGAGTTATTGCACACATTATGTTTTCCATGCGAGGACTTTAAAAATTACGTGTCAACCCATAATTACCTTTATCGTCGAATGGTCCACATAATTCGTCCCATTGTGTGGTTTTAAGATTTATAAGATATATATATATATAAAAATTTTATATGAAAATCAGGAAGCTAAAAGAATCGAAATTAATAAAATATTTGGACAAATCATTGAGATCATGGATAAGTGAAAAGATTAGATCAAAATAAATGAATGAAACCATTGAAGTCGAGAAAGTAACTAAATGTAGCATCGAGCTAACAAAATATAAACGTGCAATTCGATAAAGCATTGGGTTCAAAAATAGATAAACGAAATTTCAATATCCAAATTTCAAAATGGATTACATTCTTGGAGTTAACAATGACACGTTAAACAAAAGAAGAATTTTAGAGTATCAATGAATAAAGGCAACATTGAGAATAACAACGTAAATAACTGAAATTTCGAGATCAAAGTAAAATATTGGCCTCAAATTGATGAACATTGAGATCAAGAATAACAAAATTATTTGAATAATTCCTTTCATGAATTTTGAGTTGTCGTGAAGCGTAAGCTATAACTTCACCTCGTTACATAAGGATACAACCGAGGCCTTGATTTGAAACATCGGAATAGACAAAAAAATCTTCATTGTCCTTGGGGAGTGCAAGGATCGGTGCATCGCAAAGCATACGCTTGGAATTTTGTTTTCCCCCTCCTGGTGGTATCAATCGGAATGCCTTATTTGTCTTTCCGGGAAAATGGATATCTCCAGAAAATATTATCAGTTTAATTTTTTCTGCTTTTTTCTTCACGCGGACCAATCCGCCTAGTCGACTTCTTCTATTTAAAGTGATTTGTGTATCTACCCCAATAATACTATTGTGTCGTACCATTATGGAAAAAGATTCGGCCAAAATGTGGACTTCCGCGGGCCTATTAGAAGTGGAAGGCGCTCTGGTGGGATCCTCACGGATATGCAGTCAGTTTGATAAGGATCGAGTGACATTGCTTCTCTGACCCGAACCAAAGAATCCCTTAGATATGATGCAAAAAGGATCTTGTTCTATCCTTGATCAGAGATTTCTCTATGAAAAATACGAATCGGAGTTTGAAGAGGGGGAAGGAGAAGGACCATATCCGCTATTCTGATATTCAAATTCAATAGAGGAGTCTGAAAAGCTTCATTTTGCTTTGGCCCCCACTCATAAGGTTTATCCTTGTGAGTTACAGTGGTTAGGGGCAAAGCGATCTACGAAAAGTTAAGAATGAAGCAACGATTGTAACATACAAGACCAAGAAACGAACGAACTTCGGTAGGAGAGGTAGGAATTTTCCAATTCTTAATGGCTTCAATTTTGGCTGGGTATACGTGGATACCCTTTTCGTTTACAATATACGTTAAGAATGGAATTTCTTTCAACCATAATTCGCATATTGAGAACTTAGCATAAGGTTGTTTCCTCCTCAAAACATCAAGGATGGAATGGAGATGTCTCTCGTGCTCGGCTATGGACTTAGAATAGATAAGGATGACGTCGATAAAAACAATATATAGTTCATGAGATCCATAAACACCGTGGGTGCATTGGTTAACCCGAAGGACATAACCCTAGGTTTGTGATGTCCGTATCGAATCCGAAAAGTGGGGGTATATCATCTTCATGCATGCGTAGTTGATGACAACTCGAACGGAGATCAATCTTTGAGAAGCATAAAGCTCCTAGGAGTTGATCGAACAGATCATTGATACAAGGCAAGGGGTTATGATTCTTAACTGTGAGCTTGTTGAGCTCGCGATAATCGATACATATACGAAAGGAACCATCTTTCTTCTTAACGAAAAGAACGGGTGCGCCCCATGGAGATGAACTAGGGCGAATGAACCTTTGTCCGAAAGTTCTTGGAGCTGATTAGACAACTCTTGCATCTCGTAGGGTGCAAGATGATAAGGAACCTTCGCAATCGGGGTCGCACTAAGCATGAGATCGATTCGGAATTCAACTTCACGAATAGGAAGAAGACCGGATCGGGATATTCGCGGATAATAGGAATGTCTTCAGTCATTCCTTCTTTTCCACCACATGAACTACGAATGCCACATAATTCTTGCGTAAGTACGTTTGGGCTTAAGAACAAGTTATGAGGTTAAGGCTCGAGGAAGAAGGCTTTTCACCAAAGGCACGAAGAAGCTGACCGTTAGCAAGCGGAATACGAATGATCTTCTCAAAGCAAACGATTTCAGCACGGTGAAAGGATAACCAGTCCATACCTACTATGATATCAAAATGTCCCAATTGCATAGTAATGAGATCGATTGAGAACTTTGGCCATTTAGGTTCAACTTGCAATTCTGAACGACGGAGTCAATCGATATAGATTTACCACTAGCTACTTCAATATAGTACAAGTTTTTAAGCTTTTATCAGGGTTTAGTAAGCAAAAGTTTGAATTCAAAAGACACAAAGCTCATATCGGCACCGGGATCAAATAAAATAGATGCAAAGTAGTCGTTTACGCGAAACGTATTATTCACCAAGTCGCCGATTTGCTGATCTTGATGGGCGTTAATCATGAAATCACGCCCACGAGTATCTTGGGGAGCTTGAGCAGCTTGAAAGGCTTGACCATCTTGCGGTGTAGGACCTGGGAGAGTTGGAGCCGGCTGAGGTTGAGTTTGGTTAGCCAACAATTATGGAACTTGTGGCTGGTAAGCTTGGATTTAGTACTGTGGAGGAAGAGCAAGCTTCAGCGAGTTAACATTCACGAGTCATGGACACACGTTGCGAAAGTGGCCAGGGTCACCACAGTTATAGCAACTCGCAGTTGATTCATAGGTTGAGCAAAATTCACGGGATGAGGATTTGGTTGAAGAACCCGTAGAGGAGCAATCGGCACCATGGTGGTTACACGGCAAGTGGTGCTAAGGTGCCCAAAATGGTTAGAACGGGTACGTTGGCGGCAAGCGGTGTTAGCAGCATAATAACGCTGACACATGCCCAAAACAGATGAGGTCCTTTATAGGGTTTTCTAAGAGATGGTGCAGGGTTGAGGTGTGGTTTGCTGGGTTAACACGTAGTTCTTGCGCTTCTTGTTGTGGTGGATAGAGGAATAAATGGGTTTGGATGATTCGGGTTTGGATTCTTTAGGTTCAAAAGATGGTTTTTTTCGATCCTTTCAATGTCAAAGTCCCGGCTTTAACATGATTATCGGTCAAAGTTGCAGCAAGATTGGTCATGTCACCAAGTTCTTTGGGAGCACTACTCAAAAAATTGTCAGGGTAGCCCACGAATATACTTCTCGATGGCACGCGATAACGGTGTAACAAGATGAGGCACCGGTACGCTAAATTCATTGAAACGAGAGGTGTAAGCTGAATGCTCACCACCATCCTGCTTGAGGTTCCAGAACTCGGTCTACAAATTCATAATCTCATTTGGAGGGCAGATTATCTTGTCATTAGGACCTTCAATTCATTCCACGACAAGGCCATGGCAGTTTCAGCACCTCGGTTGATTTTTCCTTAACCCACCAGGTAAGTGTCCCCTTTTTCAAACACACCAGAAGCAAAACAGGATGTGCTCTCCATTTTCTCGTACCACTGAAGTAGGGCAGTGGCACCTTGTGTTCCATCAAACCCTAGGGTTTTGAATTCAGTGAAGTTCTTGAAGGAAACAACAGGAACTATGGTTTCGAACGGAGCGGGGTTGATGCTAGCAATAAGGTTTTGGGTTCGAACGGAGCGAGGTTGAAGCACGTTCGAACTATAGGTTCGAACTATGGGTTCTCTAAGGCTAACAACCCCTGTACTTTCAGTGCGTTGTGTGATACGGTGGCTAAGAATGCGATGGATATACCTAAAAAAGAGGATCCTGTAGCTCGATGCTTTTGGAAACACTTGGGTTATACACTGCTTCTGGGTTTCCTGTTACCAGTCTCCAAGCTTATTTTCTCTCAATTATGTCTGCATTTCTCTTTCTTTCTCTTCCTTCTTCTCATGGAAATGAGAAACCCGCTGTGAGCCACATTTTTGTCTGTGTCTCATCATGAGTGTATATCCCCAAACTGATTCCAAAACCTGTCAAAGATGAATTGAACCATGTTCCCCCTAGCCTAAAAGTCAACATTCTTTCTCAAAAGGGTCGTCTGGGAACAATGCTCTTTGCTTGATTTTAAAGGAGCCTAGGAATTCCATGGTAAGCTTGTTGTACGATTTCCTGTTGTTTGGCAGGAAAGGACTCTAGGGATCCTTAACTTTTGCGGTATACCTCTCGAGTTGGTTCAATTTACGGAGTCTGCTTGTACTCGCATAAAACAATGGGTCCTCCACTCGGTTTTCCATCAATACTAGCTTTTCTCGGTCTTCTACATTTACGGGGTCGTTTCCCGTGAAAAACAAATACGGGTGGTCCACATCCTCAAACTCTTCGTAGTCATCGTCATAACTGATCATCCTAAGGTATTAGAACGAAAACCGGTCAAGATAATGAAGAAGTGAAAAAAATTTTGTTTATGTTCTAGAGAGTAAACACAACCGTGTTTAGCTAAACACAGTCCGTACGGATGTGGGTTGTTGTTGGTTGACTTCCAGGGTAGACCGCTCGAATGTGCGTATCAACCCGATTTTCCAAACTTATCTCAATAGGTTCAGATTTGTGACGGTCAATAGGGTGAAACCCAACCCGAACCGAAAATCAACCAAAGTGGGCCAAAAATTGTGTTTAAACTTGTTTATACCACCCTTTTAAAATCAAAATTGTTTATAAATCATACAAACTAGTTAAAACATGTCAATTTGGCCTGATTTAACCCGAATGTTTTGTAGGAACTTGGATCTAGGTTTCGATTTATACCCGGATTTGACACAAGCTGGGTTTAACTAAGCCCTAGAGTGAGATTAAAACAATTAGATTGACATGCCTTGATGATTGGTAGAAGGAATAGTAAGATTGTAGGTGAAATTGGCTGGAAAATTGCCCTAGGGTTTGAGTGGTAGGTTAAAAAGTGAAAAGGGGACGGTTTTAGATATTAAAACCAGTCATGTAGTCTTGCCACGATCGTGGTCAGCTATGCACAACCCGTGCTGGCCATAGTCTGGTCCAGTTTTTTCATTTTTTAATTGTTTTTTGAACCCGGGACTTGTTTAACGGCCGTAATGGACTGAAAAAGTTAGGTATGTTAATTTCAAACATTAGAACATGAAATTTTATTGATGACATGGATAAACGAGTATACGAGTGATAAACGGAAATAACAATTGATACAATGGATGACTAGCTAGAACCTAAACCTATCGGAAGCTACTTGAATAATCCTGGTCCTCCTCCAAACGAGGTCTGCATGTGGGCAGCCCTGTCATTAAATTGGTTTAGGTTGCGCCCTCTCGGTTTGGTTCTTGTTAAAGCGAGCAAGTTCCGTCGTGAGTCGCTCGATGTTGTCCTCTATCTTAGACATCCTTCGGTCCACATGATAGTGTTAGAAACGTAATGTTTCGATCTTGTCAGGCATCTCTTGGTTCCGTTGTTCTGCCGCCATGTTCGGAACCACATGAGTTCCCAAACTACATCTATTGGCACCTCTCCTGGTCTTCCACAATTTGGCCTCCATCATCTCCTCTCCATGGTCAATTCTTGGAAAGGTTAAGGTTAAAATAAAAACCCACTTGAGTTGTGAAAACTATAGAAACTCATTCTCAACCACATGTTTTTAATTAAAGTTTAAATCTTGTGGTCCACAATTAAAGTGAATAAAAAATATAAATATAACTCTTTCTCTCTCCTGAAAACATATATAAAAAATGTTAAAAAATAACAAAACAATTTTTTTTTAGTTTTCGAAGTTTTATATTAAATGTTACAACATATATTACGTGTAAAAAAACAAAAAAAAAACGATGTTACATAGGGTTTTCACAGGTTTTCACAACTCAAGTGGGTTTTCATTATATATATATATATATATATATATATATATATATATATATATAGGAATAATTGGTCCGTGTGTATTGGTTTAGGTTGGTTTCGGGCGTAAAATAAGCAAGTTAATCACCGCTAAGAATGATATGGCAACACGACAAGTATGAAATAAGATTAAAAACATGGAATTCATTATTATATTAACGTAAATGAAATCCGAATAAAAACCCAGGTCGGGTATACAATACAAAAACGAATACAAATTCAAATCGAAAATGACAAATGTCATAGCCGCCTACAGCAACCGCCCTTTTTCCTAAGACAAATATGTGTACATGTTTGTTCATTAAAAAAATCAGCATATTCGTGTTCCTTTATATTTGTTCGTTAAAAATGAAAAAAAAAACATGCATATCTTAGTTGAATGAGCCCAAACGTTAAAAATATAATGAACGTAGCAAACCAATATATGCGTATTAAAATAAAACATATCATTACAAAATATAAAATAGCTAAATGATTAAAAAAACCGAAATAAACCTCCGTAACATTAGCGACTCAAACTAGTATAAAATGTATTTAATGTGTATATGAAAGCAATAGCTCCCGTCTAGATATCCATCTATAGAGACAGACTTTACCCCATGAGGCCATGAAATCGTGAGTTCCATCATCATGCCACATAGATTGATAAATTAAGAATCGCTGCCAATTATCAGGGGCGAACATGTAGGTCTAGCAGGGGTAACTTCCACTACCTCTCAACTTTTCGTCAATGGTACAAATTTTCATTTTATTCGGTTTTTATATTTCGCTGCCCATGAAAAAACATAATGCTACCACCCCTATTTGTTTAAAACGTAACCAAATTACAAGTTCAAACCAATTAAAGTCTAAACAAATTAAATCCCAATGACCCATCAATCATATTTGTTTTATATTCATATTCGTTGTTTAGTTTAAAGTTCAAAATTTATTTTTTTATAGCATTTCATACAATGTAGACGAAATAAAAATAGAAACACAATAATAAATAAATTTAAACACATTAGGTGCAGATTTCTCCTATTCGGTTTTTTAAAGCGTGAAATCAAGCCATTACAACCTCTTTTTTACTTTATCAAACGCTCCTCTTTCGACCGCACAAATTAAAGCATTGTTCAAATATTCATCACCTATTAGATTGCATAAATCCATCTTGATAAACTTCATTTTAGAAACACCTTTCAACGGTTGTGGTTGCAATCGGTAAAACCAACGCTATCTTCAATAATAAACCAAAGGAAATGTGGCGTGCTTTCCGGTTTACCGAACATTAAAGCTACCGTTGGTTTTATTGGTTGCAACCGCAACCGTTGAAAGGTGTTTTTTCTAAATGAATCTTACCAAGACGAATTTACGCAATCGATTAGGTGATGGGTATTTGGACAATAGTTTAATTTTTGCAGTCAAAAGAGATACATTTTTTATAATATAAAAGAAGATAATATAATAGCTTAATTTTAAGATTTCAAAAACCAAAAACAAAAACTCTATAACCCATGTGTTTGATTCATTTATTATCTTGTTTTTATTTAGATAGTATGAAAAACGGTAAACGAAAAATAAAACGCCACTCTCGATCATGAGTTCTATAAACCTTGTTGGTGGAGATTCGTACATAAGAGGGCGCTTTTTATTCTTATTAGAAATAATCTAATAAAAAGAAAAGACATGATTGGATGACATCTTTTGTCACCTGTGATAGTGGTGTCACCATTATCTTGCTTTTGTGACAAAAAGTCTACACCATTATCTTCGACAAATATTTTTCTAGAAGCTCTTAACATAGTGTCATTCTTGATGCTTCATGTGTTAGGGTAGAATCGATGGCGAAATAGTTGTAACTTTTAATCTTTTATCATTTTAATCAACAAAACTTTAACAAAAGTGGCAAGAGTAAAGTGTCATTTTGATCTTTACGGTTTGGCAAATAATACGAATTTTCAAAAGGTTTATTTTTTGCATATAGACCATCCACGTTTTCCAATTTTTGCCAATTACATTAAATCCAAATCACTAACCCTGTTAAATTCAATTGTTAAGTCAGGGGTGAATATGTCTTTTTAATCTTTCTTTATTATATGAGTATAGTGTCAAAATCTTCCCTTGCATTTGGTCATATTTGCGAATTCCGTCCAAAACTATATATACTTTTTGCAATTAGACCCTTGATGTTTCCCAACTGTTGCCAATTTCATCCAAATTGTTAAATCGGTCTAAACTCAACGTTAACTCAGGGATGTTACTGTCCTTTTACGTGTTTGTTTACATTATTATTATTATATTGGATTCAAACATAGGAATCGTGAGACGTTATATATGTAATCGAACAAACACATACTAAATAATAATAATAAAAATAATAAATTAATAATGTAAACAAACATGCAAAATGACAGTAACACTGTGAGTTAACGTTGAATTTAGACCGAGTTAACAATTTGGACGAAGTTGGCAAAAGTTGGAATACATCGAGGGTCTAATTACGAAAAACAATATTTTTGGACGAAATTCGCAAATGAGACCAAATATCAAGGAAAATTTTGACAAATTACTCATATAATAAAGAAAGAGTGAAAAGACATGTCTACCCCTGACTTGACGATTAAATTTAACGGGGTTAGTGATTTGGATGCAATTGGCACGAATTAGGAAACGTGTATGGTCCATATGCAAAAAATAAACTTTTTACACTAAATTCGCATTATTTATCAAACCGTAAGGACAAAATTAACGATTTACTCAACTGGTAATATAACCCTGTTTCAACTTTCTTTTCCTCATTATTATTTCTTAAAGTTGTTCCATAATTCTTTACTAAAACGTGGTAATTATACAGTATCCACTCAAAACATCCAATAAAGTTTACTTTCATCATTATACCTTCGTAACTTAGAACAAGAACAAGAACAAGAACCTACACAAATAAAATCATGCAAAACAAAAATATACATCAATTTACAAATCATACTTACAGGTATCATGACTCTGACTGGAGTCGCCTTAACCGCCGTACAACTTCCTTCATCTTTGGCCTCGTAGATAACGAGTCCTCCGTGCAAACCACCGCCAGATGCAACACCTCCACCAGATCATCATGCGGCCCTGCGGCCGTAAAGAACTCCTTTGCGCGCCCTTCCTTTGTTAACATTAACGCCCAACCGACAATATTAAACCCGTTTCCAAAACTTGAAAAAGATGGGTCTAACGCTTTTTTATCCGATAATAACTCAAGAAGCACCACCCCATAACTATACACGTCAGCTTTATCTGATACCCGACATGTCATCGCGTATTCTGGCGCCACATAACCATACGTCCCTGCGACCCCAGTCGTGGCATGTGTCTCGGACGTACCCAATAACCGAGCCAACCCGAAATCAGATAAATATGCATTTAAATCATCGTCTAGCAAAATATTAGTCGGTTTAACATCGCGATGAAGAACACGAGGCACGCATCGATCATGGAGATACGCGAGTGCTCGAGCCATATCCAATGCAATCTTATAAAGAACCCGCCAGTCAATGACTCGACTTGACCGTTCTTGAATGAATCGTTCCAAGTTTCCACCGGACAGGTAGTTATATATCAGGAACATTTCGGTTTCACTCGCGTGATACCCGATTAGCGTCACGAGGTTCGGGTGGCGGTGCTGCCCTAACGTTTTGATCTCCGCCTCGAACTGTTGCACGCCTTGAAACCGTCCCACCGCCAGTCGTTTTACCGCCACCACGAACCCCGGGGCGATCTCGGCTCTATACGTAGCCCCAAACCCGCCATTACCAATACAATTGCTAGCATTAAAGTTATTCGTAGCCCGTATCACAGTATTAAAATCCAACCCGAACCTGATGTTCGTAAAAAGAGTAACTTCCTTTCGGGCCGGCCCGTGGGCCACGGGCTTCGGCCGCCATTGGGCACAAAAATACAGAACAATCAATGCTAAGAGAACCGATGCAATGGCCGAAGCCGATGTTATCGAAGCGACTTCAATCGCATTAAAGTTCCCACTTTTCGAGCCGGGGTTTGAAGAACTTGAATAATTTACCAAATCGGCCCCAGTTGACTAACCAGGTTCATTAGCCATCAGTCTTCTTGGCAACAGACCCGAAAACTCGTTAAACGAGACATCGAATCTTATGATTTGGGTAACCCCGGATGGAATCGGGCCGGGAAGCTTGTTATTGTTAAGTAAAACAACGGTTAAGTTAGTTAAATTAAGAAGATATTCTGGTACTTCCCCTGATATCTGATTAAACCCTAAATTAAGAACCCTTAGGTTTTTCAACCCCACAAAATTGGTGCTTAATTTCCCCACTAATCAAATTCCCTTCAAGATTAATCACTTCCAATTCCTTCATCCTCCCAATTTCAACAGGAATTTGGCCGGTCAACCCATTAAACGGAAGTGATAAAACCCTAATTTCAGAGAGCTCTGAAATTGCAACAATGGCGGGTGACAAATTACCAATCAATTTAAGCTTAAGCAAATTACCTCCACCGGTGATGTTGAGAGCTATGACCCGGTAATCAGACCCGCATGAGACTCCGACCCATGAGCAGAGATCCGAATTGGTTGAATTCCAGGTCGATAGGAGTCCGGTGATGTTGAGGGTAGATTTGTCCAAATGGTGGCCGGAAGTGAAGAAGAAGAAGAAGTAGAAGCAGAGGAGTAAGAGGAGGTTTGAGGGGTTCCGATGACCCATTACCATTATTTTGGGAAGACAGAGATAGATGGTGACTCAGACCAAGTTTCAGTCTTTTGTGTTCTTTGGAAATTAAAGTCAAGAGTCTTACACTATCTTCCCTTATAATTATTTTATTTTATTTTATTTTATTTTATTTTATTTTATTTATTAATTAACCCACCACATAACTTGTGAGAAGCCTCCCTAGACTAACATCGAACCCCCCTTCTTATAACTTGAATCCAAGACATTCGTCTTTTTTTAAATAAAGTATTTAACCATTTACGTTAGAAATCACTGGCATTTAATTTGATTTTTGTTTTCATTTTTATTCTTATTTTTGTATTATTTATGCTATTTTATATCAAGGGCAATCACGTTACATTCTTTATAATTTTTCATATCTTTAAATTATGGAAAACATAATATATATATATATATATGTATATCTTACGAGAACTCTTTATAACTTGAGAACTTTAAGAATCATTGTGGACTACTAAAAAAAACCTTTAGAAATATATTTAAAAAATTATAAAACAAAAATTTTAACAAAGTAAAAAGACCAAAATTCTTATATTTCATTTCGGTTTCATAAAAAAAATCGTATTATACCTATAAATATGTGTATGACTTCATTTAATCTCTAGTTACGTAATATATATTATCATTTACATTAAATTATACATATGTGTATAACAAAACATGTGTGTATATATATGTACATATTATACATATATGTATAATTTAGCTAAACCGAGAAATTATTTTTTATGAAACCGGGATGATAAATAAGAATTTTGGTTTATTTACTTTTTTTTATTTTTGTGTTTTTTTTGTTTTATGATTTTGGGTTTTTTGTCGTCCTAAATGGTTCTCAAGTTCTCTATTTTCAAATGGTTCTCACATGGTCCTGATCCTCTCTCTCTCTCTCTCTCTATATATATATATAGGGGAGATTTCAAATGAGAACTCTTTTGAGTTTTAAGAACTCGAAAGAACTCAGTGTAACGATTTTTTTTTTCCAATTTTTTTTACACATGCGCAATAAGTTACATACACGTAAAAAAAATTACAAAATTTTTTACACACCGAGCCAACATTTTACACATGTGTAACGAACGTAAAAGTTAGTGTAACCACTTACATCTTTATTCTCTCTCCTACTTTGACATTTTTGTCAGATTTAATCTCAACCATATATTTCAATCCACATAATTAAATGTGTAGCCTAGAATGGAGTTCTTAAGTTCTTACAACTCAACATGGTTCTCAAAAGATCCCTCCCCTATATATATATATATATATATATATATATATATATATATATATATATATATATATATATGGATGGATCATGCGAGAAGTGATATTATATTGAAAAGTGCGAGAAATGAATCTAGACCATTGATTGTGTTTAATCAATGGTCAACAATAGAAATGGCATTATCGTAAATAAAGACAAATATTTATGACATATTTTTAATTAAAAAGGGCATGCATGTCTTTTATGGTGTTGGCCTAATTAAACCAGGCATTAATGAATTCCTCGGTTATTTTTTCTAGCATAATTAATGCTCATAAGATGATTAATACTAGTTTAATACATATACATGATACATAAAAACATACTCCAACTTGTCTCAAGTGACTACACGACATTAGTTTTACCTACACTACATTAGATATTTCTACACGACATTAGTTATGACAACACAGCATTTGAAAGTGTCCCTACACTACATTAAATATGTCCAAAATACATTAGTTATGACTACATAACATTTGAAAGTGTGACTACACTATACTACATTAGTTTGCCTACACAACACTATATATATCTACACTACATTAGTTGTGACTATACGACACTTGAAAGTGTGCCTACACTATATTTGAAAGTGAGCATACGCTGCATCAGTTTTGCCTACACTGCATATGATATTTCTGCACCACATTAGTTATAACTATATAACACTTAAAAGTGTGCCTACCCTATATTAGTTTTGCCTACACAACATTTGATATATCTACACAACATTAGTTATGACTACACAACATTTGAAAGTAAGCCTTGTGACACCCGGTAATTTCCCAATCCCATAAACCAAGTAATCAACCTAATTATTAGGTGATTGTGAATATTATGCGCGCCATGATATGATCAGCGCGGGCATATGTTATATGCGCCATGCGCGGATGCGATGCGCGCCATGATATGATCAGCGCGGGCATATGTTATATGCGCCATGCGCGGATGCGATGCGCGCCATGTTGTGAAGCACGGGCATATATTATATGCGCCACGCGCACAGGTTTTTGTTGTGTTTTCATGACAACTTAATTTTATGTCGTTTCTGTCTAATGGGTTGCATACCTCTTCAATGATCAATAAGTAAAACTATGTTCAAACAATATCCTAATTTCCTAATTAAGACCCAAATCATTTATGCGCGCGCGGAAAAAGGGAACTAACCTCCCCGCATGGCGGGAACATTGAGAGCTAGTTGTTTGAAGCTCCAAGATGGATTTGACTTCAACATAACTGATCACTATGTTGAAATACCAAGACCTCATGGAGAATCTACAAATGAAACTCAACGTCCCTGACTACGAGAAGGTTACGCACCTACCCGCATCAAATAAAAAGGAGTTATGTGCGACACCTGCGGGAAGAATCCCCGCGGGACACCTTAAAACTAAACCCTTTACGCATGAACGTCTGCACAGAAACCAACCACCTTTTCGCTTAAATCCAAAAGTTCACCCTGTTAATAAACTCTGAGAACGCTGGTTCCAGCAGAGCCAGATGGACTCGCAGGATTCCTTATAAGGACGCCTGCGCAGTGATACGCGCAGGATTCGCTACAAGGACGCTTGCGCGAAGACCAACTAGAGCCGCCGGACCCACAACGTTCAAAGAAATGGCCTACACGCAGAAGGCTATACGCGCAAGGTTACGCGCACAAAACACTTAGTCTATTCTTCAGATGAAAGGGGATTACCCCCGCCCAGAAAGAACCAGTTGCGTGTTTCAGAGATTTTTACCTTTTGACAGCACACTGACAACAGTACCAGGAACAGTACTGTAACACGAAATGTCAACTGTCAGCCGCACCTACTCTCACCAACCACAGTCCTGCATGTACTGCAAATCAATCAGAATCTTCATAACCACTCCCTAGGACCATCACCCCCATCCCTAAATAAATAATAATAAACCCCATACCTTGTCATCACTACACCCAATATGATAAGATCTCAATCCCCTAAATCAAGGGATTGTGTTCCCTTGAATTTGCCTATAAATATCAATTCTTGAATAAAAATATCACAACCACAAGAAACACACTCCAAACTCCTCTCTTAAACCTGTAATTCTGCACTAACCATCTCCCAAGCATCCGTTTCCAGTTCCATCGCTAGGTAAGTCGAAACTTTAGTCTTGAGATTTACTTTTCTGACCAGCCCTTATATTCTTCTATTACTTGGTCTTAATACACATATTTCTTGTTATTTAAACATATTCTAGACTTCCAATTTCGAGGCTAACACCAAGAAACCCGAACCTCGTTTAATCTCTCTAAACCATCACTTAACAAGAATCACAGGTGAGTCTCACAGCCCCTATTTTCACTATTCTTGAACTGTTTTCGGGGCGAGGGACACGTGTTTAAATTATGTTTTATCATGGTATATTTACATGCAATGCAAACGATTATCTGTTCATAGTGTCTATCTTGATTATCAATGTGAGTGCAATAGAACGAGAAAGTGATCACTTTATCAATGAAACTCTAAGAGTAGGGACTACTGGTTTGATCAACCCGCTCGTAGGGGTAGCACCTCTTTGCATAGGCGAGCGCCTAGTATGGTCATGGGGTAGTACTACTGGTTAAATAAAACGAGAAAGTGATCACTTTATCAATGAAACTCTAAGAGTAGGGACTACTGGTTTGATCAACCCGCTCGTAGGGGTAGCACCTCTTTGCATAGACGAGCGCCTAGTATGGTCATGGGGTAGTACTACTGGTTAAATTCGCTCGTAGTGGCCGCGCCACTTTGCATGGACGAGCACATAGTTTTCAGAAATGTCCGCGTGAAACCCGCGGGACGGTTTTATCAAGAATATGTTTTAATGATGTTATCAGAACTATGTTTCAATATGGTTTTATCAAGAATATGATGCAATACGATTTATCAAGTCACCGAAACTTGTGAACTCACTCAGTTTATACTGATTCAAATATTTTTACGTGTCTTTCAGGTGGTAATTAAGTAGCGCAAGGGGTCACACGTAGAGCACTTCACGCAGAACAGCTATAAAAATGGTTTTTGGAAGATTTTAGTTCTATCCCTTCCACACGCGTGGTTGTTCCCGCCGTGTAAGGGGATATGGCGCGGAAATCTTCAACGTTTTTCATATTTGGATGTTTTTATATGTTCTTCTAAACAATGTAATGTATTTTGTACTAGACATTTCATGAGATAAGGGAAATTTATTTGAATGTTTGCAATGACCCGTGCTTGATTATCAATCCCCACGCGCGCACGCCTGGCTGTTTCCGCCGTTTAGGGCCGGGTGTGACAAGCCTATACTACATTAGTTTTTCCAAGACTATATATGATATGTCTACACTACATTAGTTATGACTATACAAAATTTGAAAAGTGTGCATACACTAGATTACGAAACTTTATCTACATTACATAAGATAAGCCTACACTACATTAGTTGATTAAAATCAAACAAAAAAAAACACTTCACATTAGATATCAAATAAAAAAATTAATTAACCATGTATTAGAATAAAATAATTTTAGATCAAATGGATTTTAATTGTTCAAATTTTAGATGAAATAATAATAATAACAACAACAACTTATCGTTTGTTAGTAACTTAACATTAATTAAACAATTAATGAGTATGAGTTGCAAAACAAAACATTTTATATTTCACTAACAAAATTTAAGGTATAAGTTGATTTTTAGGTTAATTAGATATATAAAGATAAAGAATGAAATGTGAAAACTTTGCAAACTCAAGATATTTTCTTTTTTATCCTATGAGGTAGAGAAAACGCTACCCCCTTTTCACTCTCCTCAACCAGCTGAATATGTCTCAATGTTGTTGTAAAGGTTATGGTTTATCATCGTCATCATTAGATTTCTGCTAATTTGTGATCCATAATCCTTGTTTTATATAGAAGATCTAGGATGTTTAATGGTTCATTAGGATCATTAATGGTCATTGATGTCCAATCGTTACCAGTGATGCTTAATTAGGAACATTGATGATAGATTAGGGTAAACTGGGGCAATGGTAGTGACTTAGGTTGGGTGGTTCTTTTTCTTCCTTTCTTTTTTTCTAACAACGTTTGGAACTACCTCCAATATCCGAGTGAGTTTTTTTTATGGGATGTCAAATTGTCAACTATCCTTACTGATTTTGATGCTCTAGACCTAAAACATCCAAGACACCATTAAGAGGGAAACCCACAACTGTGAAAAAACACATAAGTCAGGTTTCCAACTTGGGACCTTAAGAATTCCAAGCCTTAGCCATCACCCAGAGAAATAAAAATTCCCATAGTTCTTTATGTCTTCCGGTATATGTAGCCAAGCCCAGATTTAATATCAATTTCAAATTACCATTTCAACTAGGATGTGTACCCGTGCTTCACGTCGCGGGCATGGAGGTTCGAATTATTGCTTTTGTTGTTACAGAGTCTTGAGACTAGGCTTTCATGGCCTCATTGCAAAGCAGTTACTTTCATGGCTTCGTTACAAAGGGCAAAAAATTACATAGTAGTTTATCTAAAGGATACCGAACAAAGCATGCGTAGCTTCATTACAAAATGTCAAATTCTAGTCACAACGCATTCATGATACATAGTTTTATATAAAGGAAAACTGCATTTATATAAATCGAGAGAAGATGAAGCAGACAACTTCATTACAAAATGTTGGCGCTGATGCATATGTAGTTGATCAAACATACATGGTTTTGTTACCAAATGTTTTGGCTTTAATCATTGCCTAACGAAGGATACATAGCTGATAGCTTCGTTACAATTTTTTCTTTCTTACTTGTTTTTGTTTTTGTTTTTTGATTACGGGCCTATGAATGTCTAAAAAGGGCATTTAGGCCCGGCTATAGCTTTTTTTTTTCTTGAGGTGTTAAGTGTCCATTAAAAGTAAGTTTGTAGTTAGTATGTGATATGTTTAAGTGTTTTAGTGGGCGGTTTGATTTATACCTGGAGAGTCATTTGGTATCCTTTTAAGTTGTGTTGTTTTTGAATTTGGAGTGATTGGGTTGGGTGCCGGTATCTTTTATTGCTTTGTTGACTGCTAATGTATCTTTTTTTAAAGTCACTTGTAGTTGGCATTGTTGTCCGCGGATTGCATAGATCTCGTCTGGGATGATTCTTGTGTCTATGTATCCTCGTATCATGATCATGTCTTCGCATGTTGCTTGAAGCATGTTGGTCATGGCTTCATTGAAGAACACTGCCTTGGCTGTCTTGGTCTGCAGTGGTGGTGTTTACACAATACCTGTGTTTACAAAGTATGCATGAACTTTGAGGATAACATTAATTACATGCACATAAATAAATGAAAAAAGTTGACAAAAAAGGCCTGAAGTTTATAAGCATGCGACAATAATATATGCTCTACTCAAGAAGATGAAGCATATGTAGCTGTAGGAAACCGTTAATGAAAATAAACTAAAAATGGAAATTTTATTAACAATAATCCATATTACAATACAAGTACACGAAATAAAATTACAATATAGGAACCAAATTACAAACATATTAGAAAGAAATAACAAAACGAGAAACATGGTGACTAAGGCATGCGAAAAACACGCTGTCCTTAAAACAGATTTTCGGGTCACCCAGGTGAACCCGTCTGTTTCTCAGGGTACAACAGCCTAAGCAAATTGTACTGCCGGGATTAACCTAGCACCTGAACTATACTTGAAACAAGATCGCGTAAGATTGAAAAGTCGAGAAATACTTTTGATTGTGTGTGACATTGCATGAACAATTTTGTTTTCTCTCTACTAAAATATGACCCAAGGCCTATGGTAGTATATATACATGATCCATGTCCAACCAAAAGTTTTGAGTTAATATACCATTAACTCTAAGAGTTAATTTTAATTTAAATTCAATACCAATGAGACTTTAATAATTTAATTAACTCTTGCAACTTATTGATTTCCTATTCATATAATTACATTTAGTAATAATAATTATTACAATAATTATATTAAAATAATTATTGTACTAAATTTCCAGCAATCCCCCACATGAATGGATATCGATTCGTACGCCCAAGTGTCAAATATAGTTACAACAGTTGAGTGTTGCAGGAGAAGTAGGTGTTCCCTTTGAACCCTCCTTTGTGAAATATACTTTGTCTCCTAGCAGTTAGTAGGACGCGATGTCCTTGAACCAACCCCTTTTGACGTAGACGTTATTACATTTCACACAACACTCTCCCTGGTCTGGCTAACCCCTCATTGTCGTGTCCGTTATGGTCATGGAACACTAGCCTGGTTCTGCGAGAGCTCTAGGATTTGCGCGCCCCACAAATCCATTCAAAGCGACCCCACTTCTCTCTCACATAGGTGTTTTTTTTCAAATCATTAAAAGCGTTATGTTTAACCTCCTTTGATATCACTATTCATTATCGGAATGGACTAGGAAGTATACAACTCTCTTTTATATGTTGAGGTACTCCCCCACAGTGACCTCAGTTTGTATAGTTAGGTTGTCCTATTGAACCTAGATCATGGGATCTCCAATCTTCTAGGATAGGTTTTCCTTTGTAGAAACATACTCCATTGGCTTTAGTCCCATTCCTCTTGAAGACTTATATACGGACTCTCTGCTTAAGCCTTTTGTAAGGGGATCCGCAATGTTATCCTTTGACTTCACGTAGTCAATAGTGATAACTCCCATTGAGAGAAGTTGTCGTATAGTATTATGTCTACGGCGTATGTGTCTAGATTTACCATTATACATTGCACTTTGAGCTTTTCCAATTGCCGACTGGCAGACACAATGTATGTAAATAGCCATAACAGGTTTTGGCCATCGTGGAATATATTCCAAAAATTGGCGTAACCACTCTGCCTCTTCACCAACTTTGTCTAATGCAATGAACTCAGATTCCATCGTAGACCTATCTATAAGCGTTTGCTTGGAAGATTTTCAAGATATAGCAGCTTCTCCAAGGGTAAACACATAACCACTTGTGGATTTGGAATCTTTCATGTCGGATATCCAGTTAGCATCATTGTATCCTTCTACAATAGCTGGGTCTTGGCCATAATGCAGTCCATAACTCCTTGTGTATCTCAAATATCTTAATAGTCTTGTCATACTCTTCCAATGTTCAGAGCTAGGATTACTAGTATATCTACTTAGCCTTCTTACAGCATATGCTAAGTCCGGCAGGGTACAAGACATAAGATACATAAGACTGCCAATTATCCTTGAATACTCCAACTGAGCAACACCCTCACCTCTATTCTTTGATAAATGTTGGCTAGTATCAATCGAAGTTTGAGCTATACTCGTGTCTCCCCCATTGAACTTTTTAAGGATTTTATCTACATAATGAGATTGACTTAACACAAGTCCATTTTGGGTTCTAGTGATCTTAACTCCAAGAATCACATCGGCTAAACCCATGTGTTTCATGTCAAATCTCTCCTTCAACATATCCTTAGTAGTTTGATTATCTTATCATCACTCCCTATGATAAGCATATCATCCACAAACAGGTATAAAATCACATAACCTCTAGATGTGTCTTTCACATAGACACACTTGTCGCACCAATTTATTTTGAAACCATTTTCCAACATGGATTGGTCAAACTTTTGGTGCCATTGTTTTGGAGCTTACTTCAAACCATATAGGGACTTGCGGAGTTTGCAAACTTTACCCTCCTGGCCAGGAGTTGAAAAACCCTTAGGTTGTTCCATATATATTTCTTCGTCTAACTCCCTATTTAGAAATGCAGTTTTTACATTCATTTGATGTATTTCCAAATTTCTCAAAGCAGCAATTACAAGCACGAACCTTATAAAAGTTATTCGATTCACAGGTGAGTATGTATCAAAATAGTCTAGACTTCCTTCTGTCTAAACCCTTTGATTACTAACCTTGCCTTATACTTATCCATGGAACCATTAATTTTCATATTCTTTTTAAATATCCAACAATGTCCAAGTGGTTTACAACTCGGTAGAAGATCCACTAGTTCCCAAGTATGATTCTGCAAAATAGAATCAATTTCATTTTTAATGGCTTCTTTCCATTGTGGTCCTTCTGAAGAGTTGATCGCTTCTTGACAGGTTTGGGGCTCACCCTCAACCATGTAAGTAATAAAATCAGATCCAAAGGATTTATCAGTCCTTTGCCTTTTACTTCTTCTTGGCTTAACCTCCTCGGACTCAGATTGCTCTTGAGTTTCATCTTGAACAATCTCATCAACATGTGTTGATGAACTAGCATGTATTGATGAACTAGCATGTGTAGATGAGCTAGCATGTGCGTTTTCCAAACATGGAAACACATCTTCAAAGAATGATGCATTCCTTGATTCCATTTTTGTGTTTTTGTGTATATCGGGATTCTTTGACTCATAAACAAGAAACCGATATACACTACTATGATGAGCATAGCCTGTAAACACATACTCCACGGTTTCGGGTCCTATCTTTTGACCCTTTGGTGGTGGTATAACCACTTTTGCCAGGCACCCCCACACTTTAAAGTATTTATAAGATGGTTTTCTACCTGCCCATAATTCATACGGTGTTACATCCTTATTCTTGAAAGGTATTTTGTTCAAAAGATAATTAGCCGATAAAACGGCTTCCCCCCACATGTCCGGGCTTAACCCGGGACTTAGCAATAAGGCATCCATCATTTCTTTTAAGGTACGATTCTTACGTTCTGCAATGCCATTAGATTGTGGGGAGTATGGTGGGGTAAGCTCATGAACAATCCCACTTGTGCGCATAGATCTGCAAATGGTGCAACATATTCACCACCTCTATCGCTTCTTACAATTTTTATTTTTCTGTTTAGTTGGTTTTCAACTTCATTTTTATACAAGACAAACTTGTTTATGGCCTCATCTTTACTTTTAAGTAGGTATACATAACAATACCTTGTACAATCATCAATAAAAATGATGAAATACTTATTTCCTCCTCTTATAGGAACTGATTTTTGATCACATACATCGGTGTGTATCATGTCAAGGGGCTCGGTTATTCGTTCAACCGATTTAAATGATGATCTTGTTTCTTTGGCTTCAACACATGTTTTACTTTTAGTTTTTGAGTTGAAAGTAATAAAAGGTATGCAATTAAGTTTAGTCAAACGGTGCATTGAATTATAGTTAACATGACCTAAACGACCATGACACACATTAAATACTCAATCAAGTAAGCAGAAGTGGTAGCCTTTTCATTCATATTATTCTTGGTCACAGCCATTACATTTAACTTAAACATACCATTAAGGGCATAGCCCTTTCCAGCAAACACACCATTCTTAGTTAACATAAACTTATCACTTTCAAAAACTAAGTGAAAGCCAAACTTATTTAGTAACCATCCGGACACAAGACTCTTGTGTAGATCGGGAACATAAAGCACGTTGCTAAGAGTGAGCTCCTTCCCCGAAGTCCACTTCAAAATCACCTAACCTTCACCTTTGATATCTGATGTAGCCGAGTTCCCCATGTAAAGTTTTTCATCTCCTACAACCTCCTTAAACTTGCTAAAGAGGTTCTTGTCCCGGCACTCATGACGAGTAGCTCCAGTGTCGATCCACCACCCCTTAGGGTGGTTTGACACTAAATTTACCTCATCCATCATAGCAGTAAGATCAGTGATCATAGCTACAAGTTTCTCATCTTCATCAATCATGTTTGCCCTCTCTTTTTGGGTTTGTTGCATCGATCAACACGGTGACCAAATTCTCCATAATTATAACACTTTCCCTTGAAAACCAAAAACTTTTTCTTCACACCACCCTTTCTAGGCCCAAAATCAAACTTACCCTTGCCTTTGCCATACGGTTTGTGGATTCTTGTTGCCTTTGTACCCCCTTGACGATTGACCATGTTCAACCATGTTTGCCTTTGCAGAAACTTCCACTTGAGTTCCCTATAGTGCCACCCTATTGTCCTCCTCAATTCGAAGACGAACAACTAAGTCCTCAACGACCATCTCTTTTCGCTTATGTTTAAGATAATTCTAACAATCTACCCAACTTGGAGGCAAGTTTTCAATCATGGCAACCACTTGGAATGTCTCACTAAAAGTCATTCCTTCATAAATCATATCGCCAATTAAGATTTGCAAGTCTTGAACTTGACTCATAAGGGTTTTAGAATCAATCATCTTAAAGTCCAAAAACCGGGCCACCACATATTTCTTTGTGCCCGCATCTTCAGTTTTGTACTTACGTTCCAAAGTTTCCCATGATTCTTTGGCGGCTGGTATTTTGCAATACACATTGTACAATTCATCAACAAGGCCATTCAATACATAGTTGCGGCAAAGATACTCGGAGTCCAAGCATCAATAGCACTCACGGCTTGAACGTCCGCACCCTCCTCTAGTTGAGGGGAGACTCAGTCAAAAACCTCACAAGGTTCAAAGTGGTTAAGTAAAACATCATCTTTAGTTGCCCACTTTTGAAGTTCACACCAGAAATTTTTCATGGTTTTTCAGCGTGGTTAGCAACAGTTTGGGTTGCGTGGATATCAACCAATGGTCCCATGGTGAAAGAAGTTGATCCAATAGTAGTGGATCCCATAGACATATAGACATGGTAATGGAGGATGCAACAAAGATAAAACGATTAAGTTTACACAAAACCAATATATATATATATATATATATAAATGAATTATATGTTTTCAATAATAATAATAATAACAACAACAAAAAGTAAACGAATGCTTACTGTTTGCCAAAAAAAAAATTAATAGGAAATACAAAAGTCAAAATTAACCTTGGGAGATAAAAAAAGAACTTTGTTTATTTTTTTAATTTTATTTTAGAACAATGAACGGTTGTCCCGAAAATCCGTTTTAAGCTAGGAAATCGTTCATGAAAATAAACTAAAAATGGAAATTTTATTAACAATAATCCATATTACAATACAAGTACACGAAATAAAATTACAATACAGGAACCAAATTACAAACATATTAGAAAGAAATAACAAAACGAGAAACAAGGTGACTGAGGCATGCGTAAAACACGCTTACCTTAAAACAGATTTTCGGGTCACCCAGGTGAACCCGTCTGTTTCCCAGGGTACAATAGCCTAAGCAGATTGTACTGCCAGGATTAACCTAGCACCTGAACTATACCTGAAACAAGAGCGCGTAAGATCGAAAAGTCAGGAAATACTTTTGATTGTGTGCGAGATTGCATGAACAATTTTGTTTTCTCTCTACCAAAAAATGACCCAAGACCTATGGTAGTATATATACATGATTCATGTCCTAACCAAAAGTCTTGAGTTAATACACCATTAACTCTAAGAGTTAATTTTAATTTAAATTCAACAATACTAATAAGACTTTAATAATTTAATTAACTCTTGCAACTTATTGATTTCCCATTCATATAATTACATTTAGGAATAATAATTATTACAATAATTATAGTACTAAATTTCCAACGGTAGCTTCGTTACAAAATATTAAGGCTGTCATTATAGTTTACGTGGCTAGTGATTTTTTTGAGTGAAACAGGTTTTCGTTGTGTAACTCCTAAGTAAAGGTGGACAAACCTGTTAATGCGTCCATACAGGTTCGTGTTATCCCAATAATATATTTTTAAAGTCCATATAAGCCCACATTCAAACCCTTTGGGACAAAACTAAGAGGATTTAAAACTCCTTTTTGGAACAACTTACTATCTTTATTAATTTATATATTTGTTTTGTTTTAGTTGTGTTCATGTTTAAAAACAAATGGATCATGGTATGAATCGCATGGTAACGGGGTAAGGAGCAATTAGGTCAACTCCATTAAAAGGAACAAAAGTGTCATGAAAGGGCAGTTTTGTAGTTTAAAAATTGTCATTTGCATATTTAAAAATAGACGGATTAGGGGCAGTGTGGTCGACTACGTGAATAAAAGAACATCTCATTTATTGAAATTGAAGTTCAGGTTGTTTGGTTAAGGCTGAAAACCAAATGATGGAAAACAAGATAACTGAACTGAACAAATACTCGACCGATTTACAAAACTCGTAACCAAAACTTGTGGGGCTGCACATTTAAAAACATACATGTTTCTAAAAGTGTTAGCTAGAAATTGTTGGTCGTCAGCAACCACATCGCTATGCTGGTCGTTCAATAAAACATAATAACTGGTTTATGCTTGTTTTATAAGTATTAGAATAAACTGTAATCTGCACCTTTAGAAGCAGGCAGGTCAGGGGAAGCGTGGTCTGGTCCATTAAAAGAACTCCTCATTTGTTGAAGTTCAATCTCAGCTCGGTTTCAGTTCAGGCTCAAAACTGAAGGGTGAATGGTTTTGTTATGTACTAGCGCGTCAGCAAAGATGTAGCTCAGATCTTTTTTGCTATGCCAGACCCACCCACTTTTTTAGGACTTGAATGTGTATTCCCTTTGGTGGTGAATGGGCAGTTATTTCGTTGATGTGTGTTGACCTGCAATGTAGATATTAGTTAATTAGTGTGCTTTGAGATTTTTTGAAGGAAAAATATTAATGTTTATGTTAAAATATGGCGAGCGTGCACTTAAATAATATTGGCAGTAAAAGAAAGGTGCAAAAACATATAAGCATCTAACTAGTAGGAGAGCCCGCGCATTGCGGCGGAAAGAGAACGAGAATTCAATTGGTATTGTTTCAATTAGTTATGGTGCCAACATTACTTGTGCGATGCAGTTGGAGTTTTGGTTCCATAAAGTGAATGTCTAACTTGTTTTTGTTAGTCATGTTTGGCATTTAAACAAATAGTGCAAAGACATAAATGAACACAATTGAAGATATACTAATATGAAGAAATGCAAATGAACACTAATTAAAAGTATAGGCAAATATCGAAAGTAAAGTTTAAATACCATCATGTTTATCATTAAATGTAACATTTAAAAACTAAACAAAGATGTATACTCTGCTAGCATTAAAGCAATATAAGGAGTGATAAGATGTTCGATTTGGTCATTCGCCTACAAAATAGTATTCGAAGATACGTATTCTGAAGCAATTTATTATTAATAATATGAGAAAATTATTAATCATAACAATAACAAAATACTTACACCGTTCTTAAAAACAGTCAATCTCTCCGTTGATACGTGTTCCCCAAAATCACATTTGAAAACTTAGCGGTATCCATGTTCACACCCATAGCTGTAAACACAATTACAAAATTTTCTTCATCTCCACCACTATGTACACATAAGCAGGCAGTTTAGTATTTTATTGTCATGTTTAATATTTTATTTATTTAACATTCAAAAATATTCAGAGATAGACATAATCTTTATACCTCAAGCAAGTTAAGTTTTTTCCAAGCGTTTATACAAACCTTCAAAAGAAAAAAAAAACATTCTGTAAATTCGTTTGTGCACTAAGCTAGATATGCATTCCAAATCACTTCTATTTGCATTCTTAGTTATCAACTCACAAAGTCAAGTTGTATCCAAATTCCAAAATATCCCTGCTGCAAAAAGGTCCTTCTGCAGCCTTTGAATCCGTTACCTGATGTCATTTATGTGGAAAACTAATTAAAGGTCAAAATATAGCAGATTAACTGAAACTTTCTGTAGTGTTTAATTATCGCATGATTGGGGGAAGTATGAATATTATGGACATGTAATTGGCGTCAATAGTTTGAGTATAGTTTAGAAAAACAGCTCTTTGGGAAACATGGGCCGTCAAGTAAAGGTGTGAGACAGATATATAGAAAATGAGTAATATGCTTATTATTTTTCAAACCATGAATGTGGTACAGAGTGCATCTACATTTCTACCACTTCCTGATTTATCAAATAATTACCAACAACTAAAATTTGACCAAAATACCCCTGGTCTAAAAAGATCCTTTTGCAGCCTCTGAAGCCGTTAGCTGATGTCTTTTATGTGGAAAACTAATTAAAAGTCAAAATATATCAAGATACTCATTTGATTTGATTAATTAGTGAACTTGCACACATCCAATTGCCTAAATTCAAATCATAAAAAGCATTCAGTGTACTACTAAATCGTAACATGAGTTATGTTCGAAAGTCAGTAAGTGAAAAATAAAATGAAATTAGTTTCTGGCCTTTTAAAATATGTAACTAAGCGATATATTTATACGACATGTTAATGGGTCCGACCGCAACGTAATAATAGCAAAAGGGTCAGACCCACACGTAGTAGTGATAATGGATAATGGGGCGGGACAATGATATCATTTCTAACAATGAAGACAGCACAAGCTTAATTAAAAGTTAATAATACCATTAATGCACCCATAGATGGGTATGTTGTCATTGTATTTTTGGCAGATGGTTAAGTAAAAAATGCTCATGACCCCCCTCCCATCCTTTCCATCACACTCCCTTATGTAAAAGTGAACACCATTTCGTCACCCATGGGCGGGTTGCTTGTTGTATGGTCTAGTGTCACGCGGCCAGAGTACATCGATCGGGCGCCATTTTTCACTGCAGGGCTCAAAATGGACCCTACAGATTCAATGGGGCGCTACGTATCCAACACGTGTCAGCCCTTGAATACATGTCTCGTTTTCGGGTTTGTGTGTGTGAAACGATTTCAGGTCGGGTTCAACTCCGTGGTCCCTGCCGACCAGCAAGAATTACTGTTTAGCAGTCCTAGCTAGTCAGGGCATGCACTAACTACAAAACTAAAATTTATATACCATATATAATGAAGTCAAGGCCGTGTTGTTAAATCTCACCTCCAAATGAAACAAGAAGCAACCTTCGTAAGCTTGGAGTCAGAAAGAGATACATGAGAACTGTTTTCCACCAATGGTGGATGCACAATTCCTAAAAACCGTATGTACTGCACTAACACATAAATCCATCACCATACGATTACTGAATTCGAATAACGACGAAATTTTAATAGCAACATGTAACATGTTGAACAAAGGTTGTATATGTAAAACAAAGTAAACGAACATAAAGCGGTACCTTTAATTTGTAGAACAGAATCCTTGCATCCAAAAATGAACACAAGATACGAGTCAATCAACAAATGAACCGAATCCTTGCATCAACAAATAGTGCATGTGAGTAACATGCATTTAACACAAATGCCTTTCACCCACAGACCAACTAAAGAATAATTAAGTTTAAAGCAAAAAAATAACGACTTTTTTAGCAAATGAACAAATCACAAAATTGGAACTAACTTGTAAAATGGCACCGCAGAAACTCTATTGATCTTGATGACAGGTCTCAATGATCTTTTAGTCTTGACGAACTAAAAATCGTGCCTATACCACATAAGATTTATTTGAATCAAACACCTTTATGTGAACAATAATGCAATATGACACATCAGACAAGTTAAATCAAAATGTTATATTTAGATTAGTAGATGCACACCTGTACATAGAGTCTGTTCCCATTTCAGCATTTACCAAAACCAAGAAACATTTTGCAAATTGTTCTTTGTCTCAAAACAAAATTTAAAGGTCGAAAAACGCCACTGGTTATAATATCAAGTTTGACCAGAATGTTGACCAAAATTCTCATGGTCAACGTTCTTATTTCCCCGGATGCCATCAGCACTTACTTCACTTTTAGGGCGCCAACCGTTTTCAGTTTAAAATCCTCCACAGTCCTAGATAACGTACCACTTATTCATAAGCACACAAACTCAGTTGGAATCCTAAAGTAATAAACAAAAATTAAAAAAAATGGAACCTTTAGGCTTATGTGTATACCTTTTTTAGCATTGTTTTCTTGATGGAGCTGTGCAGCTACCGCAGGTATGTAATGGCTCACATATGATTCTCCAGTGATGTAAAATCACTGTGTACAAGAAATGATTATTACTGGCTGGTAAAAACCGAGCTGAACAGTAACACGGAATCATTTAACAATGTCCAAATTAGCCTTCCTGTACTTGTCCCAATTTAATTTCCTTGTGACAAACATTTTGGTCACTATTGTTTATAAATATACATTCCCATTTTCATATACATTTAGGATCTTGACCTTTTTTTAACTATGAGAACGTAATTAAGATTAATAGGACTGTCATTTGGACTTTGTTCATGACTACATTTGACCCACTTATCTAGGACCTGAGTTACTCGTATGAATCTGCAACAATGAAGCATTCTCGAATCAACCTAAAAATTTGACTTCTCAGATAAAAGGGACTTTTGACCTTCATCAACCCATTATAATAATCTACCACTTTTAATATTCTGTTTTCTATTACATTAGCTACCACAAATTCACTACAATATTAATTTACTAATAAACATATTATAATGATATCACAAGGCACTAACAAAGCTAATCCAAAATCATTAACTGATGATAACTTGTGTACTAAATTCGTAATTCAGTAGTTGGATTTCATCCGTCAAATCAACAAAATGCAGGAAAACTTAAAAGAAAAAAAAAACAAAATCTTACCTTGGCAAACGGATCGGGTGATACACCGTGTTTTGCAATGGTGGAGGGGGGCTGAAGCAACTGCAATTAACCATGTAGACGAATTATACAAGTGATTATAAACAGGGAGCATTGATTGGGCACTGATTACAGGTTTGATTGGAGAATTGAATTAAGGGTTAAACTGATGTGTAATTGCAATTGAAGGTGTCTTTAATTGGAGAATTATGGGTTACAACTGAACCGTGAATTATGAGTTACAACAGAAACGCCAGTGTATGATAATTGAGGAGGAGCCGGAGATACATGTAAAGACGCCGGGCGATATGGAGTATTTATGATTAGCGGCGTCTCGCCATTTAAGATCAAGAACGTCTTAAAATTACAAAATGACTATTATGTCTATCTAAAATGTTTTATATGTAATACAGATATAGATAGATATAGATATAGATAACTAAACAAAAGTAGAGTAAAAGAAGCATAGACGAAGCAGACAAACACAGACCAAAGAGGCAAATATGTAATACCTTGTCGAAGATGAACTCATACTGCAAGCAGATTTAAGTTGACACCGAACAACTGTAACCAAACACAAATAGCGAAATTCAAGTTCCAACTTCCAACAAAATAGATAAAATCTTTTTCTCATTTAGTGCCTAACTATAAATAAAAGAGATTGCATTATTATGCATGCAAAGATGATCTGTAATCATGCATGTGCTATGCATATTATTATGATATGTAACTGGGGTCAAGTTATTTTACAAAGAGAGACAAAAATGTGAAGGATTTATAGTCACATAAAAAAACTTTTTAAAAAAATTAAAAATAAATAAATAAAAAATCATAACTCAAATTTAATAAAAAAAACAAAAAAAGTAAAAACACAAAAACGTTTCCACCATCATCCTTGTTTTTAAAAAAAATCTCGAAAAAGACACAATGTTGAGTGAAAAAGACCATTGTGTCTTTTCATTTATCATTGTGTTTTGTGTTTCTTTTCGTCATTGATTGTATATTTTTTCCTTGACATTGTGTCTTTTTTTCTTAATATTGTGTTTTATTAGTCAACATTGTTTTATATTTTGTTCGGCATTGTGTTATATTTTACGATTTATTATGTCTTTTTTAGTTATAATTGTGTCTTTTATTCATTTTCGTCATTGTGTCTTTTGTCTCTGCATTATGTATTTTTAGGTTTTTTTTAAAATTTTTTTGAAACAAGAATGATGAGGGAAACATTTTTGTTTATTTTTTATTTATATTTTGAGTTATGATTTTTTTTATTAATTTTTTAAAATTTTATTTAAGAGGTTTTTTATATAGCTACAAATCCTTCACACCATTCTATATTATTATTGTTATTATGATAATATTGAATGGAAAAATAGTAATTTAACATTTTGGAGAGACGCCTTTAAAATTAAATGACATCCCCGCCGGCGACCTTCCAAGTCATCTCAGGTGAGCAGTTATGTAATTAGCTCCGGCATCATTAAATTGCAATCAACATGAATTGAGAGGTTATGGTGCAATCATAATACCTAATCCATTGAATGATGAACATTATGGTGCAATCAAAATACATGATGCACGATTGAATCCCCTGTTCATTTCACATATACAACGTACAAATCTCTTTCATTAGCAGTCGGCAGCCTCAAAACCCCTAAATCTCTTTCTCTCATATCCACCAGGTATTAATATAATTAACTCTTTTCCTCATCTAATTCTCTTTATTTCTTATTCAATTGTTCAATCTATTGTGTTTAGATCGATTGAAAGTTTAGGTTTAATTTGAGACTCATGTATTGATTAGCTGATTTGTTGTGATAACGGTGATAGGTTGTTGTTGATTGATTATTTGATCGGAGGTCAAAGAAACGATACCTTTTGGTAAATATATTATTAATTTCTAATTGTTTGCCAAAAAAAAAATGATTTTAGTGAAAACTTGATACTTTTCATATTAGATCTTGGCTATTAATTTGTGATATTTCTTTTTGTGTTCGTATTATTGATCTTGTAGTAGCTATGAAATAATTGTTTTCTTACTGATCTTTTTTATTTTGATTGTTTAATTGTTTATTCTGGAAGATGAAGATATGGTTAAGGTAGATTGTGTTATTTTTATGTCTATTGGTGATATTCCCTCATCTCTAATCACAGACCAACCCTAAATTGTTGTGACGCAGGTAGCCAAGAACCCTACAACGATTGTTTTGATGCTATCTGATGCCCCTTACTACACGTTTCGCTCATCAAGGTCTCCCCACCAAGGTCCGAGTGTAAAGGGTATGTTTATTATATTATTGAATTCGGTATCTGTTCAACTTCTAATGTGTGTATCTATTGTTGATTGAGATGACTCAAGATGATTTGGTTCTCAGGTGATTAATTTAAATGCTGCTGTGAATTAGAAGGCTGTGGAAATGTTGGATGAAGAGATGTCTCACTACCTTTCGTATGTTATTAGCCTCTCAAAGCATCCATTAATGTTGATTTATCTCCTGGTTAGGTCTTCAGTTAGATTTTTTTGGTTTATTGTTACTTTTTTATATTATTTTCGGAAATTTTAATATTATTTCTATACGATAGTGTGAATAACTTTGTTTAATCTATTTTGAATATGATATTAATTTGATGTTTTTGTGCACTTCTTTTATAATATTCCAGATTGTTATAACGTCTATGCAGGCACATGGGTCTGAATTTGAGTGATCAAGGTTTCGGGTCTGTTTAGGTAATTGATAATGTTAAAAAACACCGCTTGCTTCAAGTTCATCATGTTCATACAATTTGCAGGCTCTGTGGTTCCACAGGAAGTCTTTTTCTTCATACGATGTTAGTGTTTTTCCGCATCAGGTTTCGGGTCTGTTTAGGTAATTGGTGTTTTTATACTTTTTATTTCTTATGTTGTCCTTGATGAATTCTAAACTTACTGATATGTAGAAATTAGTGTTTTTAAACTTATATGATATGTTCAGTTGGTTCAGGTTTGTACACAAATGATACCATCTAGAGAAAAGGAGCTTCCGTCCCCTTACGTAGAAGACTATGGGTAACATTTTTCTCTACATATTATTTTCGTCTTAACTAATTTTCTACGCTGTGACTTCATAGCTGACTGGCCGACTCACAATAGTGATATTAACTTTACTAGCTCCAGATTTTATTTAGAAGGTGAAAAGTATGTGACGATAATTGTTACAGATGTGCTTTGGATGCTGATTCCAGGTATGTTAAGGCTTATCTAGAGTTATTTAGTTCAACCCCTTATGGAGGGTATATTTGGTTTTTGTTTAATCCAATGGATAAAACAAATAACCTAATAAGAAACATGGCATATCATTTTTAAAAGTTAGATATACTGAAAATTTGTATCACATTTAGGCAAACCATCTTCTATACGTACCCTTTCATTCACTGTTGGTACACGAGCTGATTGCGGTCAATACATGCCAAGTTGCTACCAGGGTATAAAAGTTTAGGTTAATTGTGATTGCGAGAATTAACGGTTAATTTGGTGCTTCAACTGTTTGAAACAGATTTTACGGGGCATGCGATTTCGCGGGTACGAGTTAAATGGTTTATCTTAGGAATGCGTTGAGGTTGTTAACGGGTCACCCTTGAATTCTGTGGGGTATGGGTCAGATTAGCGTTTTAGTTACTTTGTTTCTCTACGCTTAGAAAAGTGGTTACCAGGGTATTTTGGTCAAAAGTTTAGGTTAATTGTGATTGCAAGAAGTAACGGCTAATTTTGAGCTTCAACTGTTCGAAACAGATTTTATGGGGCATGCAATTTCGCGGGTACGGGTCAAATGGTTTATCTCAGGAACGCGTTGAAGTTGTTAACGGGCCACCTTGAATTCTGTCGGGTATGGGTCAGATTAGCGTTTTAGTTATTTTGTTTCTCTACGCTTAGAAAAGTGGTTATTTACGCATATTTTTGCAAACTACTTATTATATAGACTCTTCATAGTTGATAGTTCTACTCCTCAAAGGATTGTTTCACAAATAGAAGCATCACTGTTTCTTTTAGTTGATCCACTTGCAGGCTTTGCAGCTGCTTATTGCTCTTCTGTAAATTAATTAAGGTATGCTACCTTCTTTTTTAAATCTTTTTTGTTGTTGAATATTTCTCTCTAAAAACATGTTACACATTCTGGTGGAACTGAACTTTAATACAGACAAGTCATTTTAAATGAAGAAAAAGACATGCATGAGAGATATGCAGCTCTATTTGGACTCGGACAACGTTGACCTGAAAAGGCGGTTGTTGCCATAATGGAACCAACCGTTAACTGCAAAAAGTGCTTTATTGCAACATGAGGTCCACCACATAGATTTTTTATTAGGTTTTTTCTTTTTGTTTTTGTTAAACTTATGTAATCTCGTATCAATCTTTGCGCAGCTGTAACTATTTTAATAGTTTTCAGGTTGCCTATGTTTAGGGGTACTTGCAAAAAATATCGCCTTCAAATGCACTTTCCAAAATACTTAAAGATGTAAACGACCGTCCGACACTTCACTTAGATTTTGTAAATTAGTAAAATAGTGATGACATTATATGACCAAGTGTTATAGGAGCAGACTTTCGATATGGTTGAATATATACATACATATATTTAAAAATATGCTTTAGTTTCCCATATATTCTTATGGGTCATGGAGGTCTCTTGACAAGGTTTATACCTCTAAATTATTATGAGCATTTTTTTGTCTTTTATTTGTTTCCACAAACTTAGCCCTGCTTGCGGTGCGCACATATGATGTATATATGTGTGAACCCTCGGGTGGGCAAAAGTGAAATTGCACTAATTTTGACGTTATTTTACTAATCTCGTGAAAATAACGTTAAAAGTGACGGACGGTTAATCAGGCATCATGTAGTGGCGTTGATAGCCGAAAGACAAGGGTACATGCACCGATCAGCCGGTCCCGATGATTGAGTGCTATGTGCCTTATGTCCAAGGCTTGATGCAAAACTACTATCGAGCCGGGGGTCTCACCGGAAGCAGCCTCTCTATCCTTATGGGGTAGAGGTAACGCTGTCTACATCTTACCCTCCTCAGACCCTACCATAGCTTTGCTATTGGTGGGATATACTGAGTACGATGATGATGATGATGATTTGTTTCCACAAACTATTACTAATCCTATACTGACCAATGCCCCTTGTGTCCCCGTCGTAAAGCGCGGCCTCTTCTACTAATGATCTTATCATTGAAAGGCTAATTTATATGTTGGAACCATAATGAACCGATCCCCTACCAACCGAATCTGCGTAGTGTCCCCGCCGCAACGCGCTGGCTTGTTGCTAGTCCAATAAAACTGGTTAGCACAAAAGGACTTCAACAATTAACAATAATTAACACTACATGTACATGTATATGTATGCTTAACCAATTCAAGACCCAATATCAAATCTAACAACATTCTAGTTTCCATGAATATATACGTAAAACACTTGAATAGCAAATAAACACTCAAAAATCACAAAAGATGCTTTTAGATACCCCAATTGTGAAGTATTGCTGAATCAATTGTCATGTTAATAACAACTTTTAATAGCGGAAGAAAAACAAATTGGGGCAACAGCGCAACAAATTTACAACTAATTGACACCTAATTCAAGGCATTAATACCCGTGTTAACAGAAATTTGCTAACCCAAGCTCCAATTGCAGCAAAACGACAACAACGTTTTAGTCAATTAATGCAAAGAACACAAATTGGTGCAACATCACTGACAATTTAAGGTACGAATTACAGCAAGATAGCATCAATTATCACGTAATCAACTTGATAACCAACCAAGAGATAAATTAACTGATCCGAAAACATGGACAACCAATCGCAGCAATCTGAATGGCATGCAACTCAATCATGAAGTGGTTCTGTAATAACAGGAAAATACATCAAGTGAAGGACACACAATGCAGTACGTGGCAACATTTAGCCATTGTAATCACTTGTACATCACGCTCCAAAATGTGTCGCAGTAGAACAGTAGCATTTAGTGAGTTACCAGCCACAGTGCCACTTCCATATATATATATATATATATATAATTGAGCCTTAGCATTCAACAGCTCATTCGGTAAATGATGCCGAAAAAACAACCTAGTGCCCCAAATATTGGCCCAATACCGATTACAAATCAAGGCCATTAAAGATTCTTTCAAATGCTTAATACAACTAGCGCAAGCAATATCAACAAGGTTCTTCCAGTGGGTCTATCTGTCTTTTCTATAATAATTTTTATATGACAATATATTATAGAAAAATATGATCCAGGCTACTACAAAATAGCCGAATGGCTATATATCAGCGCAATTGCAACGACTAGTCTTTAATTAAGCCAAGAATTTAGGAAGTTAATATGGAAGGTGAATATGGCACGTATTAAAGGAGATATGAAGCTAAGATCATGGAATAATATAGGATATCTTTTACTTGTAAAATCTCAAATTTTTCGTATTTGTATTTGTTTATATTTAAACCGATTCGAGGATATAATTCGAATCTTTATTATTAATAAAATCATACATTTATAAGTATTCGTTGATGTATTTTCATTTCCTACCCTTTGCTTTGTTTAAACTTGCCATTTCGTGCTTAAAAACTCCTAAAATATAAAAAAAAAATAGCATTTTTAAAGCACAGGGACTAAATCTGTCAAAAAACAAAGTTCCCCACCCCTTGGCCACGTCACACCGCGTGTCCAAGGAAGATGTGGTGGCCACAGGGCACGGGCACAGGTCTGCACAGCTCATTTTTGTTATTTTATCTCCTAGTTCGTATTTTAGTGCAAAATCGGTTATTTTTGGACCAAATAGCATGTTTTAAGCCCCAAGAAAACTAACATAGAATTGGTACATGTCCACATTCAATAACCCCTTCAACAAGAATGAATTTTGATGAGTTTTCAGTTGATTTAGTCATTAAAACGATATTCGGTTACTTAAACAAGCTTTTTAACTAAAATTAACTTGTGCTTACCTATCCTATATAAACAACCCATTATTCATCTGCACATATATTCCTAAACCCTAATAACAAATCTCCCAGCCGTCACCCTCTTTACACACTCGATTACACCTTTGTTTTTGCTATATTACTCAAAGATACAAGTGTTTGTGTTTGACTTTGCTATATTACCGACCTTTGACTTCGTTTTCCCATCGATTCAAGTAGTTTCCGGGTAAGTTGTTTACTTTAAGTTGTTCATTATTATTCATTAGTCAATAACTCTCAATTAATTTCTAAGATTGAGGGGAATTGAAGGGTTAATTTCACTCCAACCCGTTTAAGGGCATATTGGTCAACAACTTTGACCAATCGATTTCTATCACTTCTGGTCAGAACCGACTTTCGCTCCAGAATACTTTTGTTTTTGTTTCAAGATTTTAAGGCTATGACCAAAACCTTACTTCAGACTCGCTGTTCGGATTCTAGTCAGTACCAGCTCGCTTAAACGTTAATTATCTCATAGCCGGAGTTCTAGACATCCGATTGGATCGAGTCCAGCAGTTATGATCCCGGTTTTAACTGTAGTTATTTGTATCAAAGTTTCAGGTTTGTTCTATTTATCTCAGACGACGCGATAAAGAACGATTCGCTTATTTTATTATCTTTTATTCTTATTTCCACACACTTGTTTAAGCAACAAGATGAGATACCATTCCCCCAATTTTTTTTACTGATTTTAATGACTTTTGGGGACATATGCGTATCTAATTCATATTTTTATACTGTATATATTCCACAAACTAGCAAACATAAATATTGTGTGTATTTTAATTAAATGCTAATTGCTACTTGCTTAACTGTTTACTTTATCGCATTCGAAGAGGTCCATCATAATCATATTAAAGTATGATCATACGACGTCTTAGTAGCCAAAGTCCGATTCGCATGGCGATGGTCAACCGACAATCATATTTGTATGCTAGTCATAGTAGCCAATGCCCAATTCGCAAGGCAACGGTCGACTGATACAACTATTTGCTTATAGTTTGATTGATTTATACTCATATTATTTTATTTGCTCATTTATTATTTATCTTTTATTATATATATTATTAGTGTCAAAAATGGTGATTATCTCACTCAACGTGTACTGTTGACAGATTCTATGTTTATTTTACGCATATGCAGGTTATCAGTTGATTTGAAGCTAAGGTGAAGATAAGGGAAGGACACATAGAGAGACCTTAGACAATAAAATAGAGAATATTTGCTCTATTTCTCTTAGTTTTGAAACTATTAATTGGTTTGAATTATTGTTGTCATGTTTGAAAACTTGTGCACTTTATTTGAATTTTGAAATAAATAAATAAATTTATATATTGTCATATTTTATATTGCATGATATTACCTTGTCAGCTGTGAACCAATGGTTCGCACCCCAGAATTTTCGCGTTAGGCTGGGGTGTGACATTACTCCCCTTCAAGTTGGAGCATGGAGATCCTTAATGCCCAACTTGTCGAGTAATGTGCGGAAGTGTTATGTCCCAAATGGTTTTGTTAGAACGTCGGTGACTTGCATCTTCGTAGATATCCCGCATGGGGGTTATTTCTTTTGACTCAACTCATTCTCTAACAAAATAGCAATCCATCTTGACGTATTTGGTTCGTTCATGAAAACCGGATTAGTGGCTACGTGACGAGTGGCTTGGTTATCAAAAAAAATAATTGAGTAGGTCCAATAGGTGGTTTCCAGTTCCCTTAAAAGCCATCGCATCCATAATATTTCTCCGACCACGGTTGCCATGGCATGATATTCGGCTTCTGCCGATGACCGAGAAACAATAGATTATTTCTTTGATTTCCAAGATACGGGTGCTCCTCCGAAAAGAAGTATGTATCCAGTTCAGGATCGTCTAGTGAATGGATAGCATAACCAGTCTGAGTCGCAATAAACCATGAGACCTGTACCACCATCTTTTGGTAGAAGAATTCCTTGACCCAGGGTGGCTTTAAGATATCGCAAAACATGGTTAGTAGCATCCAAATGACTTTGCCTCATGTAAAACCCAGTTTAAGTGGAAACGCTCGAGTGTGATGTACAGATTGTTCAAAACACATGTGACACTATTAAGTGACAATATTATCATTAATTCTTTCAAACTTGAAGTACACAAGTTCAAAGCAAACAAATTGCATTTAATATAAAGAAACATTCAAATCAGCTTGTCCATTTATTTAAAATATCCAAAGTCTGGTGTCTTCATCATGGCATCATCCTCTAATAATTGTACCTGTAGCACACATATAAATAATGTCAACTAAATGAATAGTTGGTGAGTTCACACAGTTTGATAAAATATGTAAAAATCGTACAATTCCATGAACAAATGTAAATCAAGCAAGTAAAGTCCTTTCCAGTTAATAACAGCCAACGTACTCAGATAATGAGGCCTTTTTCCACTCATAACAAAATGGTCCTGAGTGCAAAGGGGGCGTATGATCATATTTATTGAGGCTACCACGTGAAAGTAAGTTCGAGCAAGTAATCAACTAAACACACATGTCCATGTAACAAATTGTAGTTTGTAAACGTAATAGTAAATGCTTTGAGTTTGTAGGATATATATATGCTACCCCCAAAAATGTAAAAACGTTAAAAAGGGGGGAGTGAGAAACTCAACTTTTGAATAGATGATAAACAAGAAATGAAATCCGAAAGTGGGTCAAAGGAACCGAAACGAATGATCCTCAAGAACTATAAATAAAATAAAACGAAACTTTAAAGACTAACTAACGAGATTATAAGGGTTAATTATTTGTTTGGAATATGCATTATTTTATTATAACTTTTACTATTTTATGGCATAGATTATTTTAATTTTAGTTTTAAGCTTAATGGAATTTTAAAGATTTGAATTACTTTAATAATATAACTAATGCTAATATGAGAGTTATGGTATTTACAAGGTACAGATTTTAAATGGTGATTTTATCTCGAAAAATAATTATGTTAACGAATTAAAGTTAAAGCTAGCAAATTAAAGTTAACGAATTATAAAGCTAACGAATTAAAGTTTGACGAAATAATAAGCTAATGAATTAAATTTAACGTAACGTAAATATAAACTAATTTTAACAATTTAACGAATGGAAGTTAGGTTTTAGATGAAAAATGATAAATTATAATTTGTAAAGATTTATTTAGTTTAAAATAATTTTATTTGATTTAAAATGATTTTTTTAATAATTTATTTGATTTTTAATAATAAAGAAAATGGGTTAAGAAAACAAAAAAAACTGTTGCAATGACCAGGGTTCGAACCCGGGTCTGTTGTACCATAGCCTTAAGGTTTAACCACCCGACCAGGCTTGGAATGTGTGTTATATCACAGAAACAAAAAGAATATAAGCATTATAACAATTCATCTTCTTTAACATAAACCCTAACGATTCAATTCGAGTAATCTGTTCTATGTTTGTTTAATTCATGTTAGGGGTTTTGTTAGTTACTTCAAAACAATTGAAAACCATATAAAAATTATCCGGAAAGGTGAAGGTTTGATGATGAACAAGAGTTCGCTGGAATATTAACTTTGATGATCAAAACAGAATTATAGAGAGTATTTTACTGTATTTAGAGTTTGTGAACGAGTTTAGATTACTGAATAGGTCCTATTTATAATATTAATTGGAGCGTATGGTGTTTAATTGATGTTAATTGCTTTTTAACTAGGTTCCGGCGATTTCCAGCCATTAGGTGGTGAAATTACGCCTAACTATATGGGATTATTTGTTATTATTGATGATTACGGGTTAGATATTAAGTCCTAAAGTTGTTACAACGAATTGATTGAATTTTAAACGAGTTTTGGGGGATATTTACCAGCGGCCGGAGCCGGCGCCACCGGAAAAAAGCGAGGCGCAGGGGGGCTGGGGCTGATTTTTTTATATTAATTTAAATATGTTACACTTTAGGTCCCTTAACTATCAAATTACATTAAAGCATATATTAAACTAAATTTACAAATGAACCTTGAACTTTGGGAAGTTCTAATAGTGAAATAAAGTTATATTTGCTTATCGAGCGGAATGTGGAGATTTCTCTAAGCTAGACATTTCTTGAGATTTGAAACATGAAATGTAACACCCTGTCTTAAGCGGAAACGCCCGAGTGTGACGTACAGATTGTTCAAAACATGTGTGACAATATTATCATTAATTTATTCAAACTTCAAATACATAAGTTTAAACCAGGGAAATAACATTTAATAAGAGAAAAATTCAACAACTTGTCCAATTATTTTGATAACCTAAATCTAGTGTCTTCATCAAGCTTCAACCTCTAATAATAGCACCTGTACTAGCATGTATATAAAATAAAGTCAATTAACAAGTAGTTGGCGAGAATTACGCAAGTTTGATATATATGTAAAGAAAATCATACAATTCTATGATGAATTTTAAGAAGAAGAAATATCGGAAACTGAAATAAAATCGATTGAAAATGATTTGAAAATATTTGTTTTAGGCCAAAGCCTTGGACTTGTGTGTGTGCTTGTGTACATGAGGCGTAAATGAAATCAATAATAAAATAATAAGTAGTGCATTGAACAATCAAGTAAGGCCCACATAATTTCTAATCATGCAACCTAAACAATAAACAATTAAGCTATAACTAATCTATAACACTACGTCTAATGTCCTATCTTATAGTCACGGATCTGATACCAATCTGTAACACCCCAGCTTAACCAAAAACGTCCGAGTGTGATGTACAGATTGTTCAAAACACATGTGACACTATTAAGTGACAATATTATCATTAATTCATTCAAACTTCAAGTACACAAGTTCAAAGCAAACACATTACATTTAATGTAAAGAAACATTCAAATCAACTTGTCCATTTATTTAAAATATCCAAAGTCTATTGTCTTCATCATGGCATCATCCTCTAATAATAGTATCTGTAGCATATATATAAAATAATATCAACTAAATGAATAGTTGGTGAGTTCACACAGTTTGATATAAATTTATAAAAACCGTACAATTCCATGAACAATTGTAAATCGAGCAAATAAAGTCCTTTCTAGTTGGTAACAACCAACGTACTCGTATAATCACGCAAGTAAGGTCCTTTCCAGTTGGTAACAACCAACGTACTCTGATAATAAGGCCCTTTTCCACTCATAATAAAATGGTCCTGAGTGAAGGGGGGGGGTATAATCATACTTATTAAGGCTACCACATGCAAGTAAGTTCGAGCAAGTAATCAAGTAAACGCACAAGTCCATGTAACGAATTGTAGTTTGTAAACGAAATAGTAAACGCCATAAACATAAAAACGAATTTGTAGGATATATATATATATATATATATATATATATATATATATATATATATAACTAACTTCTCAACCTGGCTCTGATACCAATCTGTCACACCCCGACCAATGAAGGCGGAAACATCGAGGCGCGACATGATTGCTCATTGCACAATGACACTATAAAGTTACAATATTTAAACAACTCATTTAAATCCATATCATCATAAATAACACAACAATTGTTCATACAAAATGCCAAATAGATAGATAAACAAATAACTTGTTCTTTTATTTTCTAATATCCTAAAGCCAAGATAATAAGTTTCTTCAAGTAATCCAATCAAGCTAACATCAAACCTGTAACATTGCATAAAATAGAGTTTGTCAACACGAAGGTTGGTGAGCAATTTTCATAGTTTTGGACAATAAGTATATAGTATGAAATCCACAACTAGTATATGAAAACAATAAAAAATAGCAACAATTTAGATAATAAAATCGTCAATAAGAATACAATGACGACAATAATGAAATCGTCAATAAGAATACATTGACGACACCTTTCTATATGGGGATACCATATATACTCGGAATTAACGTATGATCATACTTTGATGAGGCTACCCGCCTTAGCTTTCAAGAGGCTACCCGCCTTAGCATTCAAGAATTTGCACATAATCATGTAAAGCATATAACACCAAATCGAGCATTTATTTAAGTAAACATATACAATACGTGTTGTGGTTTAAGACTCAAGTATAAATCATTTGAATTTGAATAAGTATGCAATGCCACCCCCAAAATGAAAGATGGAAAACGGGGGATGAAAAAGTACTCACATTAACAAGTAACTTGAAAGATAGTGTCGTGAATAATCGGAGAGATCGGTTTAACGAGCAAGACCTATATTAAACGGGTCTTGTGTTAGTAGGTAGTCTTGGAAGGGTTTAAAATAAAATACATGACAAATAAAGTAAATAAATAAAGTTTAGGATTTAAAATGTAGATATTTGAGAAATTAAAGAAACTAGTTTTGTAAAATAAGTTTACTCGAAACCGGGTCTCGAGAGGTATATGGAGACTACCTTCGGCTAAGCACTTCTTGAGATTTGAAACATGAAAGGTTGGATGAACACCGGTGAGTTCTTCCGGTAGTTCGAGTTGGTAGGCTACTTTTCCGACTCGCTCAAGAATCTTGAATGGGCCTACGAAACGAGGATCTAGTTTTCCTTTCGTTCCGAAATGAACAACTCCTTTCCAAGGGGATACCTTGAGAAGGACGAGATCGTCGACATTGAATTCGATCGGTTTTCGCCGTTTGTCGGCGTAGCTCTTTTGTCGACTTCTAGCGGCAAGTAGGTTCTTGCGAATTTGGTTGATACGGTCGGTGGCTTCTTGGACCATTTCGGGTCCGGTAATTTGAGCTTCACCGATTTCGTTCCAACTAATCGGGGAAAGACATTTGCGACCGTAGAGAGCTTCGAAAGGAGGCATACCGATGCTAGAATGGAAACTGTTATTGTAAGAGAATTCAATATAAGGAATGTGAGAATCCCAATTCCCACCGAAATCGAGTACACACGCTCGAAGCATGTCCTTAAGTGTTTGAATCGTATGTTCGGATTGTCCATCCGTTTGAGGATGATAAGCGGTGCTAAGATCAAGACGAGTTCCCAAGGTTTCTTGAAGTGATCGCCAAAAATGAGACGTGAATCGAGCATCGCGATCGGAGATGATAGTCAAAGGTAAACCGTGGCGACACACGATTTCGCGAACGTAGATTTGAGCAAGTTGCTCAACGGAGTATTTTTCTCGAATTGGAATAAAGTGAGCGGACTTGGTTAATCGGTCAATAATCACCCAAATGCTATCGTTGCCCTTTTGTGTAGTGGGTAGTTTCATTATAAAGTCCATAGCAATGTCTTCCCATTTTCATATGGGGATTGGTGGTTGCTTGAGTAACCCAAAGGGTTTTTGATGTTCGGCTTTGACTTTAGAGCAAGTAAGACATTTCGAAACGTACGTTGCTACGTCTTTCTTCATACCTGGCCATCAAAAGGTAGAACGAAGATCGAAATACATTTTATCCGCACCGGGATGAACAGAATATCGTGACTTGTGAGCTTCATCGAGTATGCAAGTACGAAGGTCATCGCGATCGGGAACCCATAAACGGTTGAGATAATACAATAAGCCATCGGGTTTTGTTTCGAGTTGAAGCTCGGCTCCACATGACATTTTGTCGTACATGTTGCTTTCGTCAACGGAGGTACATTGGGCTTGATAGATTTTGGCTTGGAGATCGGTTTGAACGGTGACGCTAAGAAGCATGACGGATTTGACATTAACCTTTCGACTAAGGGCATCGGCCACGACATTCGCTTTACCGGGATGGTAGCGAATTTCGCAATCGTAGTCACTAAGTAACTCAGCCCATCTTCGTTGTCTCATGTTGAGATCTTTTTGGTCAAAAATGTGTTGAAGGCTTTTGTGATCGGTAAAAACCACACATTTCGTTCCGTAAAGGTAATGTCTCCAAATTTTGAGTGCGAAAACGACGGCACCAAGTTCAAGATCGTGAGTCGTATAGTTCTTCTCGTTGACCTTGAGTTGCCTTGAAGCATACACGATAACTTGACCTCGTTGCATGAGAACGCAACCAAGACCTTGATGAGAAGCATCGCAAATACTACAAAGTCGTCGTTTCCATCGGGAAGGGTTAGAACGGGAGCATTGCAAAGCATGTGTTTAAGAGTATTAAATGCTTCTTCTTGTTTGGATCCCCATTCATAAGGCTGTCCTTTGTGAGTTAGGGAAGTGAGGGGTAAAGAGATCTTGGAAAAATTTTGGATGAAACGCCGATAATATCCGGCCAAACCGAGGAAAGATCGAATTTCTGTGGGTGTAGCCGGAGTCTTCCAATCTTTGACGGCTTCGATTTTTGCGGGATCAACATGAATACCCTTGTCATTGACAATGTGTCCCAAAAATTGAACTTCCTCTAGCCAAAATTCACATTTTGAGAATTTGGCGTAAATTCGTTCTTTTCTTAAGACTTCGAGAATGGAACGCAAGTGATGCTCATGCTCGGCTTTGGACTTAGAGAAGATGAAAATGTCATCAATAAAGACAATTACGAATTTATCTAGAAACGGTTTGCAAACGCGGTTCATGAGATCCATAAATACCGCGGGTGCATTGGTTAACCCGAAGGGCATGACCAAAAATTCAAAATGTCCATATCGAGTATGGAATGCGGTTTTTGGAATGTCTTCTTCGCGAACACGCAACTGATGATCTCCCGATCGAAGATCGATTTTGGAGAAACACGTTGCGCCTTGGAGTTGATCGAAGAGGTCGTCGATTCGTGGCAAAGGATAACGATTTTTGATAGTAAGTTTATTGAATTCACGATAATCGATGCACATGCAAAATGAGCCATCTTTCTTTTTCACGAAGAGGACGGGAGCGCCCCAAGGAGAGGAGCTTGGACGAATAAAACCTTTGTCGGAAAGTTCTTCGAGTTGGTTTGATAACTCTTGCATTTCTGATGGGGCTAAACGGTAAGGAGCCTGGGCCACGGGCATTGCACCGGGCACAAGATCGATTCGAAATTCAACCGGACGAATGGGTGGAAGACCGGTAACATCATCTGGAAAGACGTCGAGGAAATCACAAACAATGGAGATATCTTGGATTTTTCTTTCCTTGTGGTCTTTTACCACCGCTTGGGCCTTTTAGGAAACATTTTGCGATTGAGAACACGACATGAGATTGAGCCTTTTAGGAAACATTTTGCCGTAGACCTTGAGAGTTTTACCGTTGACAAGCAGAATTCAAATGAATTTATCATAACAAACGACTTCGGCACGGTGCAAAGATAACCAATCCATGCCAACTATGACATCGAAACTTCCCATTTGCATCGGAATGAGATCGATGGAGAATTTACGCTTACAAAGAGTGAGAGAACAATTACGAAGGATCGAGTTCATGGTGATAGAATTTCCATTGGCGACTTCGACAGAAAAGGGTCGAGAAAGTTTAGTGCGAGGTACGGCAAGAGTAGATTCAAGCTTTAATGAAATAAAACTTCTATCGGCACCCGTATCAAATAATATAGAAGCTAAATGCTCGTTCACTAAAAACATACCGTTCACAACATCGTTTGCACTTGAGCTTGATTAGAATTCATCATAAAATCTCGTCCTTGGTTACCGGGATTTCCTTGAGGTGCATGAGGTGGTGGAGGAGGAGGTGCTTGGATGGCTTGCATGGGTTGGATGAGTGGTGCATTGAGTTGGGGAAGTTGAGGTTGGTAGGTTTGGACTTGGTAGGCTTGGGTTTGATAGTAGGGTATGGTTACGGTTTGGGCTTGGTTTGCAAAAGTGAGTCGTGGGCAATTGTTGCAGAAATGATTTGGGTCACCACAGTTAAAGCAAGCTCGGGGTTGTTGAGGAGGGTTTTGCGGGTAAGGTGCAAAGCGGTTTTGGGTGTTTTGTGGAGTGGTTCTTGGTTTGTTGGGTTGAGTACGTTGTGCGGAACGACATGTGTTATTTAGATGGCCAAAACGGTTACAAATGGTGCAATGGCGACAAGGTAAGTGAGATGGGTGATGAAGTTGACAATTGTTGCATAGTGGAAAAGTACCGATATAGGGTTTTCGATTTTTTGGGGGAGCTTGGGGTTGTTGTTGCGGTTGCGGTTGGGTAACGGCATAGTTTCGGTGGTTTTGTTTGGGTTTCTTTTTGTTGTTGTGGCGGGAAGAGTTTGAGTAGTTGATGGCTTGAGGTGGTGGGTCAACTTTGGTTTGAGGTGCGAGTTCGGTTTTGCTTTTATCACTTTTCTTCTTGATGGTTAGGGTACCCGCCTTAACATGGTTCTCCGATAGCGCACCGGCTAGAGTAATTGCATCCTCAAGGTTCTCGGGTTTGCTACTCATGACTGAGTCCCGAATTAGCACGGGTAAACCCCCGATGTATTTGTCGATTTTACGTTCGAGCGGGGTAACCAAATGAGGTACAAGGGTGCTCAATTCATGAAAACGGAGCGAGTAAGCAGCACTATCACCACTTTCTTGTTTCAATTCCCAAAATTCGGCTTCAAGCTTTTGGAGCTTGTGTTTGGGACAAAACTTCTCCATCATGAGTTCCTTAAGTTCGGTCCATGGAAGCGCCATGGCAATTTCCGCCCCTTGGAGATGCATAACACTACCCTACCACGTAAGAGCAGTTTCCTCAAACATGCTCGAAGCGAAATTAGTTTTCTTCGCTTCAGGGCACTCGCTGTGTCGGAACACACTTTCCATCTTTTCAAACCATTGCAACAAGGTAGTCGCACAGTTCGTACCAAGGAATTTGGTTGGGTTAGCACCGGTAAATTGTTTATACAAGTAGGGAGCGGGTGTGGATTCAACGGGTGCTACAACGGGTGGAGGTTGGTTTGCTTGCAAGTGAGTTAGGAGTTTGGGAATCACAGCGGCGACTTGTTCGGCTACTAAAGCGGCCATCTTGCGTCTGGAGTCCTTGCGGTAGTGGCGTCGTAGCGGAGGCATTCTAAAAATTATAAAGAATTGTAGTGAGTTTGAGGGCATTGAGTTTAAAATAGAAGATGTGTGTAACCATTTTTTTACGTGATTCCTAGTGTCATAAGGATGAGAATGTTACTAGAAATAAAGTTTATACATAAACCAAATGATAAAAACGTATATATAAGTATATGTTTCAAAGTTTCGAGAATTTAAAATTTGGACGTTTTGAAGTGTTGAAATTTGTATATAGTCGAAAAAATCGTACATGAACCACCATGATTTGATATTCCGAAAAAAAAATAACAAAATTTCTTGTAAACATATATATAGTTGGGAAAATCGTACATGAAACACCATAATTTGATATCCCGGCAATAAAAAATTTATGTAAAAGTAATATATATGGAGTCGAACATGTGCACGTATCACCGCGTCTTTCATGTTGTTGACCCAAATCATGATAATAACATACAATAAAACGGAGATACAACGAGATGTTAAAAACACTTGTCCACGTATCACCGTGGCTTTTATGTTTTCAACACCAAAAAAAATAAGGAGGCGACCGGAACGCTCGCATACGACAACTTAAAGTGTCGGCTCATATAACTCGAGTTGCTTGACTTAGAAACCAACACTAAACCCAATCATCCCAGGTAAGTAAATCACCTTCGATTCTTGGAATCTTTTTGTCAAATGATCGCATCAAGTGTTTCGTTCCCTACGGTCGTCACAAAACAAATTATAGAACCTAGCTTTAAGGAGATTGTAAACAACGAGATCCAAGTTAAGCTTGTGATCCATAAAACACAATAAAAAAACTAATGAATAGAATACCGAGACCCGGTTTCGAGTAAACTTATTTTACAAAACTCGTTTCTTTAATTTCTCAAATATCTACATTTTAAATCCTAAACTTTATTTATTTACTTTATTTGTCATGTATTTTATTTTAAACCCTTCCAAGACTACCTACTAACACAAGACCCGTTTAATATAGGTCTTGCTCGTTAAACCGATCTCTCCGATTATTCACGACACTATCTTTCAAGTTACTTGTTAATGTGAGTACTTTTTCATCCCCCATTTTCCATCTTTCATTTTGGGGTGGCATTGCATACTTATTCAAATTCAAATGATTTATACTTGAGTCTTAAACCACAACACGTATTGTATATGTTTACTTAAATAAATGCTCGATTTGGTGTTATATGCTTTACATGATTATGTGCAAATTCTTGAATGCTAAGGCGGGTAGCCTCATCAAAGTATGATCATACGTTAATTCCGAGTATATATGGTATCCCCATATAGTAAGGTGTCGTCAATGTATTCTTATTGACGATTTCATTATTGTCGTCAATGTATTCTTATTGACGATTTTATTATCTAAATTGTTGCTATTATTTATTGTTTTCATATACTAGTTGTGGATTTCATACTATATACTTATTGTCCAAAACTATGAAAATTGCTCACCAACCTTCGTGTTGACAAACTCTATTTTATGCAATGTTACAGGTTTGATGTTAGCTTGATTGGATTACTTGAAGAAACTTATTATCTTGGCTTTAGGATATTAGAAAATAAAAGAACAAGTTATTTGTTTATCTATCTATTTGGCATTTTGTATGAACAATTGTTGTGTTATTTATGATGATATGGATTTAAATGAGTTGTTTAAATATTGTAACTTTATAGTGTCATTGTGCAATGAGCAATCATGTCGCGCCTCGATGTTTCCGCCTTCATTGGTCGGGGTGTGACAGATTGGTATCAGAGCCATCGACTATATGATATATATATATATATATATATATATGCTACCACCAGAAACGTAAAAACGTTAAAAAGGGGGTGTGAGAAGCTCACCTTTTGAAATAGATGATAAATGGGAAATGAAAATCCAAAAGTGCGTCAAAGGAACCGAAACGAACGATCATATAAGTATTTACCTGCTTGTAAGATCATTTGGTTAATACATACTTATGCGTTGCATACAAGACCTACACGTTGATATATGAACATATACGCTATCGTCATTTATAAGCTATGAATACTTGTACATTGAGTATTCAAGATCTTGAAGAGAAGACATGGGATTAGATGTTTGTTGGTCTTCCCATGTGAATGAGGGTGGATTGATGGATCAAACACAATGAGACTTAAAAGTATGATCAAGGTGTATTTGGGGATTCATCATGAGTAGATATGGGAAATGGAATGAGATAGTAGTGAATTGAAGATTGTTGTAGTACTCATGAAAGATAGAGGACTTAATCTTAAAGCCGATGATGAATAGACTGAAACTGTCAATATGTTAAAGAGATAGCCTTAAAAGTCAAATCATTCGAAGAAAATCGGGAAAGCATAATGTCAATGAAGTCTTTTATCTTAACGATTGAGTTGTTGACCTAAATCTAAGCAATAACCAAGACAATTGACCATGGGGGCTCCACTTTTCCTTACTGAGCTCATTCTATGCGAAAGAGTCTTGCGGCAAGAGCGCTGCTGTAACCAGTTCTGATCTCAAGCACCTAACCTTTGTTGTGAGGACTTATTCGCGAGCACGAAATGTATATTTGCTTAGATGCCACAAGACAAGTACTATCCAAAGGGGAGACTGTAAGAGCATGAAATGTCTAGTACTTAGGTCTTGTGTTGTTAGGTCAAGATTGCATGTGATGTTGCATTGTACGTTAACGTTTAGAACACAAAAGTGACAACTTATGAAACGCATAAGTTTTGCGGTGCATAACTTATGCGCCGCATAACATATACGCCGCATAAGTCACCAAGCAAGCCTATAAATTGGTTGCTTGGCATTTGTGTTCAGGGGGTCCTCTACCTTTCTGGTGGAGACGGTCCATGTTGTACCTGAGATTTCCATTGTCAAATATATTGTACTTATCACTGCTATCATGTAATAAACAAGGAGATTAAAGAGATGTTTTCGGGTTTTTCACTTTGTTATGATTTCCGCTCATAGTATCGTAGGGTAGATCTAGTCGAGGATTTTCTTACATGTCACTCTGAACACCCTTCCTGGACTTTTAATAATTATGTTAATGAATTATGAAGCTAACGAATTAAAGAATTCAAGTTAACAAATTAAAGTTAACGAATATAAAGCTAACGAATTAACAAGCTAATGAATTAAATTTAACGTAACGGAAATATAAACTAATTTTTAACGGTTTAACGAATGTGGAACTTAAGTTTTAGATGAAAAATGATAAATTATAATTATAAAACTTTGTTTAGTTTAAAATAATTTATTTGATTTAAAATGATTTTTTTAACATAAGATTTGATTTTTAATAATAAAGAAAATGGGTTAAATATAACAAAAACTGTTGCAATGACTCGGGATCGAACCCGGATCTGTTGTACTATAGCCTCAAGGTTTAATCACTGGACCAGGCTTGGAATGGTTGTTATATCTCAGAGACAAAAAGAATATAAGCATTATAACAATTCATCTTCTTTAACTTAAACCCTAACAATTCAGTTCGAGTAATCTGTTCTATGTTTGTTTAATTCATGTTAGGGGTTTTGTTAGTCACTTCAAAACTACTAAAAACCATATAAAAATTATCCGGAAAAGTGAAGGTTTGATGATGAAAGAGCTCGCTGGAATATTAACTTTGATGATCAAAACAGAATTACAGAGAGTATTTTAGTGTATTTAGAGGTTGTGAACGAGTTTAGATTACTGAATAGGTCCTATTTATAATACTAATTGGAGTTTATGACGTTTAATTAATGCTAATTTCTTTTTAACTAGGTTTTGGCAGTTTCCGGCCATTACGCGCTGAAATTACGCCTAGTTAGACAGGATTATTCGTTATTTCTTATGATTACGGATTATATATTAAGTCCTAAAGTCGTTACAACGAATTGATTGAATTTTAAACGAGTTTTGGGGGTGGTTTACTTGCTGCCGGAGCCGCCACCGAAAAAAACGTGGGGTATAGAGGGGGCTGGGGGCTGATTTTTTTGTTATATTAATTTAAATATGTTACACTTTAGGTCCCTAACTATCCAATTACATTAAAACATATATTAAACTAAATTTACAATATGAACCTTGAACTTTGGGAAGTTCTAATAATGAAATAAAGTTATTTGGATATTTACATATTAAACCAGTATAGTTTGTGAATTGCTTAACATTAATTCTCAGAGTTTTGTTAATTGATCGAAAATAATAGAAAACGAACGAACGAAAGCTTAAATTATCGGAAATATTTTATTAATGTTGAATAAAAATTATAAATCGAAACGACACAACGGGCCGTTTTGTCGAATACAAATACGAATCTAAATACAAATAAAAATGACGAATGTCACACCTTGGGTCTCCAGCGAATTGGCTCAAAACTTTAATGGCATTAGTAATATTGGGCCTTGTAGCTTGTAGGTAGAGAAGTCTCCCAATTAATCTTTGATATTGATTCCCGTCCACTCATGGCTCTTCGTCACTTTTATCCAATTTTAAGTTTTGTTCCATCGGAAACGGACTTGGACGACAACCCATCATTCCCGTGTCTTTCAAAATATCGATGGTATTTTTCCGCTGGCTTAGAACTAACCCCTCCTTGGTATGTGCCACTTCTATTCCAAGGAAAAACTTAAGAACCATGATCCTTGATGCTAAACTTTTTGTCAAGAAACGTTTTCTCTTGAATTTTATTGGAATCATTACCTTTGATGATAGGATCGTCAACGTAAAAGAGTGCAGCCACAAACATGCGTTTTGTTTTGTAAATGAAGAGGGAGGGGTCGTCGTCAGTTTGTTTGAAATTTATTTCAATCAAGGAAGTGGTGAATTTTTCATACCAATTCCTTAACGCTTATTTGAGCCCAAAGGGTGATTTCTTTTAACTTGCAAACCCAATTTCCATCTTGCTTTCCATACCCTTAAGGTATTTTCATGTAAACATCTTCGTGCAAGTCTCCATGTAGGAAGACATTGTTAACATCAAGTTGATGGATGTGCCACCATTTCTTTACGGCCATGGCTAACAAACTTCATACGGTTACCAATTTGGCGACGGACGCAAAGGTTTCATGAAAATCTATGCCTTCCATTTGTGTGAATCCTTTGGCCACAAGACGAGCTTTGTGCCTTTCAACATCTCCATTTGGTTTATATTTTATTTTGTGCACCCATTTTAAATCTATAGCATGCTTTTCTTCCGGTAACTTTTCAAGTGCCCATGTTCCATTTACTTTGTGCACCCATTTTGTGCACCCACTATACACACTTACGCACTGGGGCTCGGTTCTCATACTTCGCATGGATGCAACCAATCGCATCGCATGGCTCAACGAATCGCATCGCATGGATGCAACCAATCGCATCGCATGTCTCAACGAATCGCATCGCATGGCTCAACAAATCACCTCGCATGGATGCAACCAATCGCATCCACATGGCTGTGCCATGTGATTCTTCTCTACTTGCGATTCGAATTGTTTTTGTCTTCATTTTTCCATTCTTTCAGCTATCTTTCTTCCTAGCCTTTCCTTATGACCCGTTTTGCCATTTTAATGGGTTCTGGGTCATAACCACTTCATCTTTTTGTCTATTACATGATCCGAACCTACTAACGTTTGTTTCGTATCTCACTCCCCAATCCGTTCACTACAAAGTTTACATTTTTCTTGCACGATATAGCTCGATTTGCCATCCTATCGAGTTTCATGGCAAACTGACCTAAAACACCTAAACTTTTAGTTAAAACATACCTTCTTAGATCCGGTCTTCACTTCAGATCTGATTCAACCCATGAGTCTAAGCGTGTTTCTTGTTTATCTACAGAAATCAGTTGCAACCACCTTCAATCCTGTCCAGATCTGGATCCGGAAGATAGGAGGGTGTTTGTGTGTGTTTTGAGTGTGTGGAGGCAAGATGAAATGAAGGTTTTAGGGTTTATGGTGGGTTAAGGGTGTTTATATACACCTAAGCCCATGGACCATAGAGCCCATAACTCTCTTTTACTCCATCTTTTATTATCCAAGCTGACACTCCTTTTATTATTCAACATAATTAAATAATAGTACACATTTTTCTTTAACGGTCTTTTATTATTTATTTATAAAAATAGGATGTTACAGTTCAACATGTTGCTGTCCATTCTTTTGAATGGTTTTGCTATGTAGCACATTTGCATCACGTTTCTTTGACACGTAAGCTTGGAACACAGCAAAACCATTTGTGGATCGTTTGAGACCAGAGACACCCTTTGTTGTTCGTTATCGAACATTGGTTGCATGGCTAGGATTTGTGTTCGTATGGTTCCATACTCGATGTCTAAACCATGTAGTAACTCATAGAGCCTTTCTTTCTCCTTGAAATCATAGAGTTTCTTTTCCCAATCTCACACGAACAACCATTACAGTCACATGTGGGAATCGGAAGAACCATTTGTATTTTATCCCAAAGAGATCGGAGTTTTGTGAAATAAGCAGAAACAGACGCACCTTCCTATCTGGTTGTGATTAAAGTATGTTTCAACTTGTATGCTCGCGCGCTTCTTTGCCGAAACGTTCTTTAACATTTGCCCAAATATTTTGGGCGGTCGTAGCATACTTCACACTCATTCTTATCTCCTTCTCCATAGCAAAGTTTAACCAGCCTTTAATCATGCCGTCACACCTCAACCAAGTCATGTAGGTGTTAGCACTTGGTTCTGGTTTCTTGATCGACCATCAATGAAACCGACTTTGGCTTTTGCAAATAAGAAATTGAGCATTTCTTTAGACCAGCCGTTGTAATTCCTGTCAATTAGGACGTCGTTGACGTTTAGTTTCCTCAGATAATCTGAGGCATGTAAGTAATATGGAGAGGTGTGATCGGAGGCTCCTCCATCGTTTTTGGTTGTGTCTTCTTTACTGCTGGCCATGGTAATTGGCAGTTTAGAGCTTTTTTTTTTGGGGGGGTTAAGTTTTGATTGGTATCTGTTTCTAACGAGGCAAGTGTGATACCATAATAATTTTGATATGACAATATATTATGTAACAATATGATCCAGACTACAAAATAGCCTAGTGGCTGTAAATTAATACAATTGCGAATTTGCGATGGCTAGTCTTCAATTAAGCCAAGAATTTAAGAAGACAATATGGAAGGTGAATATGACGCGCATTAAAGGAGATATGCTAATATCATGGAATAATATATGATCTCTTTTATTCTAAGCTTCTGAGCCTTTGCTACCACTTGATTCTTTGCAGCCCAACTCAAAATACAAACCCACTTGACCACTATACTCGGAATTTGAATCGAGTAGACCTTATCTTTTATGTAATATTTGGTACATTATATAAGTGTTTTAGCAACACTCCAGCAATAACCAATTAAGGCCCAATCTCATGTGGCCTTTTTTTCTCTTTATTTTGAGTTTGCCGTTTCTTTCATTTTGTTTTTTGTTGCTTTAGGGTTCTACGTCCGAGTAATAGCCGTCATGATACGTTTTTGCTTTCGTGCCTTTTCGAGCTAGGGACGGAATTCCTCACACGATGTGCACGGAGAACTTTCCTCGTTTGGTTTAATATCTAGTTGTATTTTTTAGAAATTCAATATACCATAAAAGAATTAGGAAAAGGCAAAAAAATTTTAAAATATTGTTTAAAATTTGCGACTTGCACCCCAAAATTCGGTAGCTAGGAAGTCATCACAGTTCAATGGCAAAAACCGTCGCAAGTCATAGTAAAAAGGCAATATCTATTGGGTATAATCTTGATGTTTTGGTTTGGTTCGGGTCGGGTCAAGTACGGGTCAGCGGTTCTGCTAGAGAACGGGCAAGTGGGCCGGACAATTTATGGTAGCAGATCAGATGCCGGTTAACGGGTTGAAGAACTGGTCATGGGTCAAGTGGTATATTGCTTACCAAACAACTAACGGTTTAATTGAGAAATGGTCTTGTGCTGACCGAAGTTTCAATATCATAGTAAACTATTAGAGTTTCAAAATTCTTCTACATAGTTACAAACAATCTGTGTGTTCATTGGGCTTGTACCAACAATATCATTAGTTTCATAGTTATCCTTCTCGAAAGGTTATCATTTTATTGTAATATCTACGTGTAGATTCAAGATGAAGGGAAAAAAAAGGCAATTCAATGATTCATCAATATTGTTTACCAGACTCAAACTGCCAGAACTTATACTTGACAATTCAAACACCGAAAAATCTCACCACTTCAACCGGAGTCACATGAACTTTTGGTTGCGCGGCACAAAAAATACATAACATGTCCTAGGAACTTCTGGTTATGCGGCATAAAAATACATGACGTCTTATATATGATAAAGCGGACATGTATGGTTGCATGTTATTGCTTCTCGAGTTGTTCAATAATAAAAAGGCATTAGACACGTTTTTTTCGTCTTAGAAAAAACATGTTTGTCGACAATGATTGGATTTGTGCAGTTATAGATGCTTGTTCCTTTATATATTTAAACTCTGTCCATGACCGGCTCAACATTTTTGAAGGCCTAAAACTAACTAAAATTTTGAGGCCTTTTTCTCTTCTTTTCTTTATGTGCATAAGGCTAGAGAGTATACAAGAATTATAGAATTTTGATGATATACAGTGGTAATGGATGTTAGGCAGTCCTCTTTAGCTTGTGACCAAGAATTATATAATTTTGATGATATACAGCGGTAATGAATATTAGTGAATATTAGGCAGTCCTCTTTAGCTTGTGACACATCAATGAGTTACTAATTCTAAAAGAACTTTACTTCAAAATCTCATAATACATAGCTCCTATTTAAAATGGATGCCCTATAAAAGTGGAGGCCTAAAGAAATTGTCTGATTTAGCTTACCTAAAAGGCGACCCTATGTCTTATATCATCTATTTCTATTATACAAAGATATAATAACTAAAAGAAGACTTTATTGAATGTTTGATTTGGCACATTAAATGGCCAAACGACCAGTTTTGGAGCAAGACAATGATTTTTGTCGTACCTCAGAGTGACGGAGGTATTACAACTATATGTCTGAGAGGGTGTTCCACGTCACCACCCCCACCATGTTTGACAAACTCTGCCGGAGTCAAAAAGCTGCCGTGTCAAACACATACTATTCTCACCTCTTCACCTTTTTTATATCTATACAAAAACCCTTCAATCTTTTTGCCGTTAACGCCGTTTTCTTTTGTGGAAACACAAGGCATGTCGGCAAACATCATCTTTAAGGTTTCATCTTTAGACAAGTTTCCATTGATGGTTTGAGATGTCGTTTGTGAAGCAATGGAATTTGATCTATAAATACTTGAACTTGGAATTTGATGTGGTTGATGGCTTGCAGTACTCTAAGTTCAGTGTCTTTGTTGGTTCCTGTTATTTGATTATATAAGAATGATTATATAAGAAAGCAGAATAATTAAAGTCCAGAATTCAATTGCAAATAGTTGATTAATAATCTTCTATCTATATATAAACGAAAACCCAAAAATCCTACGTGTCGTGATGTGGTCGCTCCCCTTTTTATGGAAGCCACCAGATTTCTTGATTTTAAAATGGAGGCCTCTCATTGATTTAACCCAAATTAATGGGTATGGGTCTTACCAGAACCAGATAGCTTTTAAACAGATTATAACATCTCATTAAATTAAAAATTAATCTTACCAATTATTTGATATGAAAATCCTACAAAATAGGAATACACTAAAATTTAATATTCAATTTAAAAAAAAAAGATATTATTTACAATTAATAATCAATTTTATAGTAAAAAACATAAGCGGGTCATGGGTCACCAAATCCAGATAGCTTTTAAACGGGTTATAGCATATCATTTATTTATAAATCCTTTCATCATCAAACCCTAAGTATATTATTAACTTTCTTACAATAAAGAAAAGTAAAATCCAAAAAATAAATATTAAAAAACGAAAAATGTAAAACAGCCATTCTTTCAAGCCGTCAGATTACTTTATTTGTAAATGAAGGCTTCTCACGCGTTTGACCCGAATTCACAGGTAAAGTTCTCATCAAACCCAGATAGCTCTTAAACGGATTATAACACCTCATTATATTAAAATATAATCTCATCAAATATTTGATATGAAAATCATATAAAATAAGAATATACTAAAAATTAATATTCTGTTTTATTTAAAAAAAAGATATTATTTATAATTAAGAAACAATTTTATAATAAAGAAAATAAACGGGTATCACCAAACCCAGATAGCTTTTAAACCGGATTATAACATATCATTTATTTGTGAAACCATTTCATCATTAAACCTCAAGTATATTAATTATTAACTTTCTTACAATAAATAAAATTAAAATCCAAATATGCATATATAAATATTAAAAACGAATAATGTAAAACAACCCCCGTAATACGGGGGATAAAATCTAGTAATATATATAAGCGAAACCCCTAAAATCCTACGTGTCGCGACGTGGTCGCTCCCCTTTTTTTATAGAGGCCACCAGATTGCTTAATTTTTAAATGAAGATCTCTCATTGATTTAACTAAAATTCATGGGTATGGGTCTTACCAAAACCAGATAACTCTTAACGGGTTATAACATCTCATTAAATTAAAAATTAATCTTACCAATTATTTGATATTAAAATCCTATAAAATAGGGGTATACTAAAATTTAATATCCAATTTAAAAAGAAAAATACATTATTTATAATTAATAAACAATTTTATAGTAAAAAACATAAGCTGGTCATGGGTCATCAAATCCATATAACTTTTAAACGGGTTATAACATATCATTTATTTATGAAACCTTTTCATCATCAAACTCTAAGTATATTATTAACTTTCTTATAATAAATAAAATTAAAATCCAAAAAATAAATATTAAAAACAAAAATGTAAAACAACCATTCTCTTTATTGTTTTATTTGTAAATGAAGGCTTCTCAAGCATTTAACCCGAATTCACGGGTAAAAGTCTCACCAAACCCAGATAGCTCTTAAACGGGTTATAACATCTCATTATATTAAACATTAATCTAATCAAATATTTGATATGAAAATACTATAAAATAGGGATATACTAAAAATTAATATCTATTTTATTTAAAAATATATATTATTTAAAATTAAGAAACAATTTTATAATAAAGAAAATAAACGGGTAATGGGTATCACCAAACCCATATAACTTTTAAACCAGATTATAACATATCATTTATTTGTGAAACAATTTCATCATCAAGCCTCAATACTATAAATAAAATAAAAATCCAAATATACATATATAAATATTAAAACGAATAATGTAAAACAACCCTCGTATTGTGGGGGATAAAATCTAGTGTATAATATATATATATATATATATATATATATATATATATATATATATATATATATATATATATACTCATTATAGAGCACGTTTAATAATGCAAATCTTTCAAGTAAAAAAAGGAATAAAACTAGGGAATGATGCATAGGCAAAGGTTATATTGTCCTATCATCTTATGAATTATGCATGGGGTCTTATTAGGAACATCCAAACACTCCTTAATACGTCCCTTATAGGTGGTATACGGGGCCCTAGCCCTATACGGGACATTAATGGGTTATTTTAGCAAAATGGGGTAGTGTTCTTAGAATTCCCCTTATGCATAACCATCTAATCATCTTATGTATTAGGATTGGCGAGCTTAGGCTACTTTATCATACCGTCTTATGAATCATTCATAGACAGAATGATATTGTCCTTTATGTATATATTCAATTTCACTAATAGTCCTTTATCTTCAAAATTGATTTGTTTTTCCTTTACGTTTCTAAATCCAATAGGGTTTGTACTTTAGCCCTAACCCCCGTCTATTTATGTTGTTAAGTCTGGCCATGTGAAGGTGTGAGGAAATAATAGTAATTGCACCTCCCTTAAGTCTTTCAACTAGGGCTGTCACTTTTACCCGAAACCCAAAACCCAACCCAAGAAAACCCGTACCCGAACTAACCCAACCCGGCAAAAAACCCGAATAAGCTTTTAGTTGTAAAACAAGATAATAACATGCCTATATCGAATGTTGTCACTCCACAGATTATGGATATACTATTTACTTTTTATTAATGTTTTCGATTTATGACTAAAAACAACTATAATCGAACACCCTAGTCTAGTAATCACATGTCGAAGACGATTATATTTGTATTGTTTATTACGGCTAGACTTTGTAACCACCTTATCAAACCAAAATCAGATTTTGACCGAAATGTCAACTGAAAACGAGGGTGTGAAGATCGAGGGGATGGTGATTACTTTTCAAAGGATCTGAAAATCGATCAAACCAACGGGTTGCCGGATAAACCGGTTTCAGACAAGGGTGGTGCGTAGTTGTAGGTGATTGATGGATAACGCTTGGTGGCCAAGGTTGACGGGAATGGTGGTGATGGGTGGTTGCAGCGGTAAAGGTGGAGGGTGTGATGGTGGGAGCGCAAAGGTTTTCGGGTGGGTGGTAAACAATGACAGTTGTGGTGTTTGGAGGTGGAGGCTAATAATCGTCGGTTATACTGGTGACTAGGTGACAGAATGGTGGTTCCTGGCTGAGTTATAGTGGAGTGCTGGTGGATGGTGATGAGAGAGAGAGAGAGAGAGAGATGGGGTTTTATATATCCTTTTCTTTTATTTCTTTTCTTTTTCAATTTTTGTATTAAAAAAGATAAAAGACTAAGGGGTGGAATTAGGACTGTTACTTTTACCCGAAACCCAACCCGAAAAAACTCGTACCCGAACCCGAACTAACCCGACCTGAAAAACCCGAACCCGAGAAAAGACTAGCCCGAACCTGAACCTAAGTAATTCAGGTTAGTTCTCGGGTTTGATTTATAAGTTTTGGGTCAACCTGAAAAACCCGAACAAACTTTTATTTTTGAAATTAAATATAATTTTAGGTATAATAGGCTTAGTCTTAGTCAGTAAATTTATAAGAATCTAAGCCTAATTGAATGTTGTCAATCCAACTATTATGGATTGATTATTTATTGTTAAATTATATTTTCCATTTATTACTAACAACAATCGTAATCGAACAACCGAATCACGTCAGATTGAATACGATTATGGTTCGAGTTAATTACTTAGTTTTACTCTTCTTTTGAATTGTTTTATGATTTTATCAAGTTATGTTGGTTTATTTGATTATTTGCATTACGAGCAAAGAATAATATATTGTTTTAATTTTAGCATTGAAGTTTTTTATATTTTTTTGTTTTTTGTTTCATTTTTTAGGATACTTGAGACCTGATTAACCTAACCCGAAAAACCCGAACCCGAATTACCCGTGAAAGATTTGGGTTGGACTTCGGGTTAAGATTAAAAAATTCGAAACCCGACCCGAAAAACCTGAAACCCGAAAAACAAATCTGAAGAACACCCCTAGGTGGAATACTATTATATCCTCACATGGTCTCCACATGACCAGACTTAACGACATAAATAGAGGACGTTAGGGTTAAAGAACAAACACTGTTGGATTTGGAACGTAAAGAATGAAACAAATTAATTTTGAAGATAAAAAACAATAAGTGAAATTAACTGCATATATAAAATAAGTATGAGAGCATTCTCAACCCATCCTCTAAAATTATGTGATGGGGGTTTGTAAATTATAGGGTGGGGTTGTGAGTGTAAATTATAGGGTGGAGAGAGAAAAGGTAGTGATTTTTTATAAATTTGAGGAAAAGGTAGTGATTGTTTTGTAAATTATAGGGTGGAGAGAGAAAACTGTAATAAAAAAGGTATAAAAAAATATTATTTAATTGAACAGGAGAAAGAAATATAATGTTTTTTAATGTAAATATATGATATATATGGATATAGGGATAGAAAACTGGATAAGAATGCTCTGATAACTGTAATTCTGTCTATCTCATTCATAACCATCTAATCATCTTAGGTATCGCTAGGCAGGCTTAGGTTACATTATCGTACCTTCTTAGGTGTCATTTATACATTTAATCGTATATCATAGTTATATTCAGCCTTATGACTTATCATAATAACCATTTTATATATCATATTATGTCGTATTGTTATTCACTCCCAACTCATCAATTATCCATATGCATCTAATCAATCTAATCACCTTATGTATGTGTCACAATCGTAACCGTGTTACGTTTCAAAGTCAGACATTCTTAATTGCCTAAACCAATCCAACTTAACTAATATGCAACATAATATTAACAACAAAAAGAAAGAGGAAAAAAAAATAATAAAAAGCAGTAACAATAATAATACCTGAAAAAGGTTGACTTTCCAAATCCGAAATCCCCGAAGATCCGCCGCTTGCCGGCGATCCACCCGACAGCAGCGGCCGCGGAATCGGCGGCAGCGACAACCGCCACCGCTCATTCCCAGTCACCAAATTCATCATTCTCATCTCATAAATTTCCTCTGGTTTAACCAGCCTGCCGGATTTAATCTTCTCCACCCTCTTCCTCTTGGCCTCCGACAGCCGGAACGACTGCAACTCCTTGCGCTTCTTCCATTCCACCTCCGTCTCCACCGGCAACGAGCAGGTCCTCGTTAACAGCGTCAACGACGTCGTTTCGTTTGTTTCCGACGACAAACCAGCTATTGAACAAGTCCGAATTAGACGATTATTATTATTATTATTATTATTATTATTATTATTATTATTATTATTATTTTTATCATTTCCGACCACTCGCCGGCGATTAACCCCAAACCGGCCGTTCGACGACAACCCTAAATTCAGCTCCACGTTTTGCTCACCACCGTCTCCAAAACCCTTCAATAAATCCATCAGAAAATATTATTTTCAAACCATTTATGGGTTCTTTACCAAGATTTCAAATTGGGTTTTTGATGAATGACGTCAGATTGTGTAAAGATATTATTATTTGTTTAAAGATTTTGTTTTGACTCGCCGGATTTTGCTCCGCCGGCGGGGAGAGAGAGAGGTTGAAAGTATAGGAGCGGAAAAGAGAAGAAAGTGGGGAGATTTTTAAAGTGGTGGGGTGTCTGAAAGTACCAAAATGCCCTTCAAATACAGGTTTAGGATAGAGGTACGCTGACACGTGGAGGTATGGTGGACAGATGAGTCGGCCACGTCAGCCTCGTAAAGGAACAAACATAGGAGGAAATGAAGGTGGAACAGGGGTTTGGATGACGGACACGTGTAAGCTAAGAGGGTAGGGATAGGGTTGTAATTGCCACGTGTGTAGTAGGTTTTTAGCTGTAAGTTCTCTGCCTATATGCTCATATTTTTTTCTTAACCGCTAAATTAAATATTTGTACACTATAAGTTCAACTCGTTTGAATTTCTGACATCTTATTTAACACTCAAATCACTGTATCGTCCCATAAAAATGGGAATGCCAAGTGTAGAAATAAATAACAAATAAAAATAAAAGATTCAAAATAAAGCTTTTTTATTTTGAAATGGCCAGTGAGCCCACATTGTAAGCAGCTGTCATTTTTTTTTTTAGATTTATACTTCTTAAAAAAGATTTAAATAACAAATAAAAATTTTTCTTTTAAAAAGTATAGAAAGACTTAAAATAAAACTTTTTTATTAAAGTTTTGATCCAAAGGCTCACATCTGTTTTTAAGCTTTTTAAGAAACTGTTTATTCTTACAATAGCCTTATCATATACTTTTATATTTATTTATAGGAATAATTGTATATTTCTCTTTCTCTAGGTTTTTAAATACATAATATTCCATCCATAAATTCAATTGTATATTTTTCCTCTTTAGGTTTTTAAATGCATATTTACGTAAGTCATGAATTCAATTGCATATTTCCTCTTATTTGGCCTTTTAATTGCATATTTACACAACCTATAAATTAAAATGCATATTTTCTTCACGTTAATAAAAAAAATACAAATTTACCCATTTTGATTGATTTTTATTAAAATTATTTCTATAATGATTATTTTATTCTTAATTTAACTAAAGCGTTAAAAGTTGCATATTTACCCATTGGAATTAGTTTTTTTTATGTGTCTTGCGTTTTTATTATTTATTTATCTTTCAAGCTTGAGCTCGACTCATTTATTTACTATTTTAACTAATTCATTACATTTTTAATAAAGTTTGCGAAAACCCTTAGATGAGCCTAAACTTGGTTCAGCTCGTTTGGTATCTTAAGCGAGCCAAAGCTCGACTTAAGCTTGCATGTGACGTGTTAAGAGAAGTCAAAAAGATGTTAAAGTTAAAAATACTGAAGGTTCGGCTCCGACACAATCACTAAACGGGCTTTATTTGAGGCATGGATTTGGGCTGAGCTACAAAAAGTTCGATTCCTTTAATGCTTTTTATCGATTAGAGCTCGAGTAGCTCACGAGCAACTCAGCCATTTGCATCTATAGTAATGGATTAAAACTTTGGAATTGTGTTTTCATTTGGATGAATGTCACTTGTATTATATATGATTGTTGTTACTCTAAAAAGCTCAAGATAGTAAAAAAATGAAACAACTCAAAAGAAGAAGAAGAAGCATTTAAGTAAAACGAATTAAAAAAACTACGAGAATCATGAAAAACAAATAAATAGTAAAACACAAAACATAGGTAAAGACACAAAAAAACCAGTTCAAGTAAACATGCTATTTTTAATGTTTTAGTTAAAGAAAGAGTAAAATAATCATTATAGAAACTATTTTTCATAAAATATACCAAAATGGGTGAATTTTCATTTTTTTTAATTAAGAGAAAATATGCAATTGAATTTATGGGTTAATAAATATGCAATTAAAAAGCTAAGGAATGAGAAATATGCAATTGAATTTATCGGCCGGGAAAATATACATTTAAAAAACTAGATAGAGAAATATACAATTGTCGCTTTTTTATAAACCATTTCAAGTTAAGCCCCTTGGTTGCCTTTAAGTGACATGAAGGGTTCGTTACAACTTCCAAGCAGGGGTGCAAACAAACCTCTAATATAAACTTTATTAGGCTTGAGCTTGACTTATTTTAACTAACGAGGTAAATGGTAACTTTAACTAAATTTATGGTTAGATATAATGTGAAGAATAATGATGGTTCATTTTGATCCAAAGAGATCTTACAATATTTGCATGTATACGCTGTTGGGTTCTATACGGGTGTAGCCCCGGCCCGTCTTGGGTTGGGCAGTTGAAGACTTGAAGGGTTGAATGGGCTGGCCACCCACTCAACTTTAGTGGCCTGTTTATTTTATTTCTTGTAACTTGTGGAGAAAGAGAAACCCTAGTTAGCCTTCCTATATAAACCATATTGTATCTTATAATTTCTTGAGCACCTCAATAAAAGAAGAGACCCTGTTCGCTACCCGTAGACGTAGGTTACACACCGTAACCGAACCACATAAATCCCGTATTCGTATCTTTACTGCTTTACGATTATTGTTATTATTGTTTTGTGGGTTTGTGAGATATCACCTACTGGCCTTTACGATTATTGTTATTAGGCTGAGGGGTGTGGGGGGCGCGAGAGGGGGCGTGAGTGGGGGCGCCATCCAATAATATTGTGACGTGTGGCAGAGAGAGAAACTTGATTAGATGGGTATTGGTAGTGGTGATAGCGCCCCGGGGCATGGTGTGGAGGGGCGCGAGAGGGGGCGCGAGAGGGGGCGCGAGCGGTTTATTTTTTAATTTTTTTATAAATGTATTAAAAAAACGTATTATTAAAAAAACTAGTAATTATTTAAACAAACACACATTAATTAAAAAAACACATTAATATATAAAAAAAAATTGTATGTTGGATGGTTGAAAGCCGGATGATTGTTGCGACCCCGAATAAAATATCGGTTGGTCCGGTGCCGACCATAAATCGTCGTAACTGTAATCTGAATCTAGGTTTCGAATATAGGGTGATTTTGGGTTTTGGGTGTGGTGTGTGAGAATGGTTTTGGGTGTGCTATGTATTAGTGAGTATATATTTTTGATATATGTAAGTGATATATATAGAGATTGATAATTGGTGAAAATTTTTTCTTCATCATCTTTCTTATTATTATTCTCCATAATAACTGGACCACCAGCATTACCAGTTCCATGATCTTCACCTCTTTCTTGTAAAATGGGTTCACTCTCATTACTATTATTATTATTATTATTTGACTCCGGTCCAATTTCAGACTCATTTGCAACCCTCGGCTGCACTGAACCACCACCACCGTGAACGGAGCTTGAAGAGCCAACTTCACCGGAAAAGATGGAAACAAAGCCGGTTCGTTTAGCCCAGAAAACTTCACCGGAAAATATGATTACAATAACAAACAACAATATGTTATATGCCCAGAAGAAAATTTTTTTTTTTTTTATTTATCCAAGAGCCCAACGGCTCAATTCACTCTTCCCAAAGCCGGTCACGAGCGCTACCTCCCTTGCGCCTGCCTCGTTTTCCGCTCTCGCGCCCCTCTCGCGCCCCTCTCGCGCCCCGGTGGTGTGGCTCTCGCGCCCCGGGGCGCTATCGAACGCCTTCTCGCGCCCCTCCTAGCGCTCCGCACCCCTCGGCCTTATTGTTTTGTGGGTTTGTGAGACATCACCTACTGCCGCCACCATAACATTATTATATTCAAATAAGTTGGTTTGAAATTGAGTTTGTGCATGTGTGGATCACCATCAGATTATATTATTATTAATATAATCAATTGTTTCTTTCTTGAATCAAAAGTCAAAAGACAACATCAACTTTGCAATCAAGGTTTTGAAACAGAAGCAGGTCACTACTAGTGATTATTGTCGCCGACAGCTTGTTTCAGGTTTTGATTTTGGTTTAGTTTTTTAGGTTATTAATTTTCTGTTCACTTCTCGTTTATTCCACTGCACGTTATATTTGTTTTAGAAATTAGAAATACCGTTAAGTTCTTAAGGCCCGAGCCGTTATATTGTATTGATTTCTGTAGCCCTATCCGACTTCTTTCGGGTCAGCCGCGTACACGTAATACCTAACAAGTGGTATCAGAGCCAGTGTTGGCTCTCACTCTTTGATCTCCAGTATTATGACTGATGAGGGTAAAACGAAAATTGAGAAGTTTGATAGACAAAACTTTAGATGGTGGAAGATGCAAATCACGGATTTGCTGATACAGAAGGATTTGGATGTGGCTTTGGAGGAACCGCTTGAGAAGATTACAGATGAGTGGAAAGCTATTGACAAGAAGGCGAAGACAAGGATTAGGCTTGCCTTGTCTATGAACATGGCGTACAACATCTTAGACGAAACCACAAACACGTGGAATCATGGAGGCGTTGTCAAACATGTATGAGAAACCATCGTCTGCAAACAAGGTGTTCCTAATCCGGGAGTTGGTTAACACACGTATGAAAGAGGGAGGTTATGTTACCTAACATATATACACCTTCAATTCTCACCTGAGACGTTTATCATCGGTGAAGTTTAAGATTGATGATGAATTGCAAGCTTGCCTACTTTTATCTTCATTACTTGACAGTTGGTCAGGAACAATCACTGCAGTCACCAGTTCAGTTGGATCGGATCCTTTGACTTTTAACAAAGTTCGTGACTTAATTTTGAATGAAGATTCTAGAAGGAGGAATAATGGAGAATCATCAAGCACTTTGCTAAGTGCTGAAGGTAGAGGGCGAAGCAAGAATAGAAGAGGCAACAGGGGTAGATCAAAATCCAGAAAGAGAAGCAAGTCTAGACCAAGAAAAGATATTACTTGATGGAATTGCCAGGAGAATGGGCATTTCAAAAGTCAGTGTACTAACCCTCCGACACCTCAACAGAAAAAGGAAGTAAATTCTACTTCGGAAGTAAATGCTGCTACAAAAGAAGTTTCAGATGATGAAGCCCTAGTCTGCTGTGTTGAGGACACAATTGAGTCTTGGATCATGGACTCCGGTGCGTCTTTCCATGCTAAGTTTAGCACAAAGAGCCTGGAGAATATCAGAACAGGAAACTTTGGCAAAGTTTGTTTGGAAAATGATGAGGCTCTAGATATTACCGGGATGGGGGATATCGATTTGAAGACTCCTTTAGGTACTACGTGGACTTTGAAAAGATGTCAGAATAATTCGTAGGTTAAAGAAGATGTTGATTTCTATTGGGCAGCTTGACGATCAAGGTTATGGCGTTACTTTCAGAGGAGGGCAATAGAAGGTCATCAAGTGTAACTTGGTAATTGCTCATGGGAAGAAAAAGGGTACGTTGTACATGGCAGAAATCTCAACGGGAGAGGTGAATTCAGTGGCTAGTGGACCGAGTCCATCGTGTTTGTGGCATCAACGACTCAGTCACATGAGTGAGAAAGGCTTGAAGATACTGGCAGAGAAAGGTAAATTCCCTAATTTGAAAAAGGTGGAACTTGATACAGGGTTCTGTGAACCTTGTGTGCTCGGCAAGAAGAAACGAGTCACCTTTGTAAAATCAGGAAAAACACTTAAGGCAGAGTAGCTTGAGCTTGTTCATACTGATGTGTATGGACCAACACCAGTATCATCATTATGAGGCTCCAACTACTACGTCACTTTCATTGATGATGCTACACGGAAGCTATGGATCTATTTTCTCAAAAACAAGTTCGAGGTATTTGAGGTTTTCAATAAATGGAAGGCAGCCATGGAGATGGAAACGAATATGAAAGTGAAGTGTTTAAAGTCTGACAATGACGGGAAGTACATAAGCAAGGAATTCGTTAATTACTGTGGGAGGGTTATAAAGATGATTAATACTGTTCCTGGTACGCCACAGCAGAATGGAGTAGCCTAAAGAATTAATAGGACACTGAATGAAAGAGCTAGAGCAATGAGGTTAAATGCAGGGCTTCCAAAGACCTTCTGGGAAGATGCAGCCAACACTGCTGCATATCTTATAAATGGAGGACCGTCAATTCCTCTTGGATTAAGAATTCCAGAGGAAGTATAAAGTGGAAAAGAGGTTACATTCGAACATCTTAAAGTGTTCGGTTGTGATGTTTACGTTGGTATAAAAGACACCGAGAGGGACAAGCTTTACCCTAAGGCGAAGAAGTGTACTTTTATAGCCTATGGTGACACGAAGATGGGCTTTAGGCTTTGGGATCCAGAGGTTAGAAAAGTATGTAGGGCTCGTGATCCGATGTTTAATGAAGCAGGGCTTTACAAAGATAGAAAGTCATTCAAACAAGAAGTTGATAAAGAACATGTAGAGTTTGAAAATACAAGTGAGAAGGTTGATAGTCAGAGTTCAGAAACATCAGAAGAGGTTGAGGAAGAAAATGCAGATGAATTTGAGGATTTCTTTGACAGTGGGAGTTCAGAGTCTAATACTGAACAGTCTCCACTGGAACAAGAAATGGTTCCACCTCAGCTAGAGGTTAGGAGGTCTTCCAAAACCATTAGACCTCCTAAGAGGTATTCCACTTCTATTAATTACCTTCTACTGACGGAGAACGGTGAACCACAGTGTTACTCTGAAGTAATGAGTTTGAAAGACTCGTCTCAATGGGAGCGAGCTATAAGAGAAGAGATGGATTTATTGAACAAGAACAAGACTTGGGTTCTTACACCGCTTCCAGCCGGGAAGAAAGCTCTTCAGAACCGATGGGTATTCAGGATCAATGATGAAAGTGATGATACAAAGAGATACAAAGCATGATTGGTAGTAAAAGGGTTCCAACAAAAGCATGGGGTTGATTATAATGAGATATTTTCTCCTGTGGTGAAAATGACTACAATCAGACTGGTGCTTAGTATCGTGGCTATAGAAAACTTACATCTGGAGCAGCTGGATGTGAAGATAGCTTTTCTGCTTGGTGACCTTGAGGAGGATATCTACATGGCACAGCCAGAGGGGTTTTAAACAGTTGGTAAAGAAAACATGGTGTGCAAGTTAAAGAAGAGTCTCTATGGATTGAAGCAGGAGCCCAGGCAGTGGTATATCAAGTTTGATGATTTAATGGGCAGAAATGGATATAAAAGATATGAGATGGACCACTGCTGCTATCTTAAGAAATTCGATAGTTCCTATATCATTCTACTGCTGTATGTAGATGATATGCTGATTGCCGGTTCAGACATGTCAGAGATTAATAAGTTGAAGGGACAGATGTCTGAAGAATTTGAAATGAAAGATTTAGGTCCAGCCAAGCAAATTCTTGGCATGAGCATCACCAGAAACAAGAAGGACAGTTCTCTAACTTTATCTAAGGAGAAACACATCTGGAAAATTTTAGAGAAGTTCAACATGAGCGATGAGAAAACCACTACTCGAAATACACTTATGAGTAGTCATATTAAACTTTCTAAGGATCAGTCTCCTAGTACTGATGGAGAAAAGGCTGAGATGGCAAAGATTCCTTATGCATCTGCAGTGGGTAGTCTTATGTATGCAATGGTATGCACGAGACCTGATATTGCTCACATAGTGGGAGTTATTAGTAGGTTCATGTCAAATCCAGGGAAAGCACATTGGGAAGCAGTGAAGTGGTTGCTTAGGTACCTAAAGGTCAGTTTGGAGCGGTTTTGGGCCAAATCCATAACTATAAGCGATATGCTGGTTAATGGATAACCATAATCATAACCGATCCGTTATGGCGGTTTTGGTTAATCGGTTTTGATGGTTATAGCGAGTTGGTTATTGGTCGATTAACTATAACCAAGACAATGTAATTGAGCATAAAAGTTTGGTACAAAATATTAAAAAACACGACATGACATAATCCAAATTCCAACAAAAGATATATTCGGTAGCATTAATACCAAATATTCAAAAAAACGACTTTATATAATCCATTAATGAAATTCAAGTTAATTCGATTACTAACGTTGAACCGAAAACATAAAAATGGTACAACCTGACAATATGTTTGGTGAAAATTAATCCCAAACATATTGTTGGTCAAATAAATGGGTCAGTTCGGCTATGGCGGGTTTGGAATTATCTTTAACCAAAACTGACACATATTTGACGGTTTTCAAATATTTATTAAACCGACACCATTGGTTATGTCGGTTAACGGTTCATTATAACTCCTCCATATTATGCCACTATAACTTAGGTTATTGTTATCAGTTCATTATAACTCCTCCATAAGATAGATTTATCTGCTGATATACGAATATCTTGAAAATTACATTCTGTTATTATGACAACCCGTCACACAGGGTTACTGTCCGTATGAAATTAAAAAAATATATTAAACTTGAAACATTCATGAAAAGGTTGAGTAGGAGTAATTAGGTTATCATGTGCATCAAAAGTCCACGTTTTTAAATCTAGTATCGGTGATCGTTGAAGGATTACCGGGTCACACATTAGTTTGTCCGACACACACGAATATTGGTGATAATACTGAAAATATTGGGCCGCGAAAATAAATTTATAATTATGTATCAGTTTACGAAAATAAACTAATATTGCGTTTGAATGTATAAAGTGTTCAAATGAAAGTATGTGTTGTAAATAGTTATTTATAGGTGACAAGCTATATATATAAAGATAGATACACGTGAGCTCATTTTCTTAATTATTTGGATAACTAACAAAATGATGCTCTAACCGTATTCAAAATAAATGCACTTTGAACATGCATATTTAAAGCACTTAAAATGACCCCATCACTAGTAGACAAATTTTTACCACTAATTCATTTCCTACTCTCATATTTTAAATAGTCGGTGTCATATGATGTTAAACAGTTGGTGTCATAAGATGGTCATTTTATAATAATAATAATAATAATATGCATGGTGGTAAAAGAAGTAAATGAATCAATCTAACACACTCAACCCCCTACCCAGCTCAGTCATCATACCCAACCGAACCCACCCCCTTATCCAATAAATCTTTGCATTTGACTTACCAAAATACAAGAATTATGGTGCACTCTTTCAATCATGTCCTTAGCTCACAAATACACCAACTCCTTGTGTTTTTTTTTTCACTCCCTTCACACGCCACTAGTCCCATACTCCATATCTTTATCAGTTTGTTTATTTTATGATGCAAGAGATATTTTACTAGTTCATGTATTACTAGCTCAATATTTATCCTCAATCCTTAACAAACAAAACACACCCTAGTCTTTTTCTTCCTCTCAATGCGTAGCAGCCCACTTAACCACCCCACCCATATATATTTTACCTGATTCATATACTTCAACTTCCAATATCATATAAGAAATATGGAGTTTAAGTAAAGATTGGAGCCATTTTCAATCCAGAAAACATTTCTAGCTCATCTCTCGTAAACCTAGCTAGTATTGTAAGTGAAACCATTCTTTGGTTTGTATTTATATATTTTGGAATATGAAACTTGTTCATGATCCTTCTACCCAAACCTTAATTATTTAATTAATTTTCACTTTGTTAAGTTGGTTATGAGCACTCATCACCCAACATAAAACTACACCTAATGATAGAATCTAACGCCTAAACAATTTGTTTATATCTCATGATTATGTATATGTGTTTATACATGTTTTTTTTTTCGTTTTTATAAAGTGTTTTAACCTTACTATCTGGCCAAATTTATTTGTTTGCAATTTTACGAAAATGAAAGGTTTAAACCTGTGATCTATACTTACAAAAATTGGTTATAAATATGTATATAGTTACATGTACATTAAAATTCTTAGAAGAAACTTTCATATATATATATATATATATATGTATATATATTTATATGTTTTTAACTAACATTTATAAATAAACAAAAAGGGTCATACCTTGTTTATTTCTTATAAAACAAACATATATGGATCTTGAAATACCAACTTTTCTAGTTATTAACAAGCCTACGGATGCATATTATAAACATGTTTATATGTTTAGGAATGCCTCTGTAGATGTGATTTTCTAAAGTTTAGAAACTTTAAATGAGTTATGGAAAAATAAATAAATATATGTTTTGGTATATACTGTCAATCTTATCATCAAATTAAGATACCAAGTAATTTATTTTATAAATTGAATGTCTTTTACATACAAGGGTCCATAGATGAAATATGACATTTTAATATTTATAACATCTATACACACAGTGTGACACACACACACATTTTCGTGTAATCCTAAGACATGTCACCAATGGGTTGTCAAATCACGTTTAGTAAAAAGAAACATATTTAGCAAGTTGGGTGAAATGCGATCATGAAACACTAAAGTGTCTTAAACAAATCATAAAACATAAATTGTTCTTGCATATTATAGGTCACTTGTAGGACGAGATCTGGACTTATAAATTATCTAGCGCACGTTCGAGAATCAGGTGAGTCTCACGGTCCCTTTTTAATATAATTATTTTGAAACTCTTGTGGGGGAATGCATGGAGAAACACATGTTCGGAAACGAGTAGAAACGCGGTCTCATTTTGTTACATGGGTTGGAAACAATAATGCACCAAAAGTCTCATAGAATCTATAATCATTAACTATTGTAGACGTAGCCAATGTGAATAGTACTATTCGGGATTAACACACCCAACCCATGGTTAGTCGCACTAACTTAGATTAGAGGTCTAGCGGGTGACATTTGTCTAACAGATGACTTCGATGTTTTCGCATTAGAACATTAAGAGGGGCGCTTATAGAAACGCTGTTAGGTCTTGATCATAGAGCTCATGGTAACTATTTGAGGATTTGTCTACATAAGATAATGTCGGTCGAGTCGTTGAAGCACATATTTTAGATGTCATATAAACCTGTGAAACTCACCAACAATTTTGTTGACTTTTTATACATGCATTCTCAGGTAATTGAAGCATTGGAAACATATATTGAGTCACACGCACTAGGATGCATTTTGGGAATTTTCATCTTATAGCCTATAGGATGTAGGCCATATTTTAAAAACTCTATATATTTGTGAAACTTATTGTTATCTAAGACTTATGGTTTGTAAAATATTTTGAAACAACTGCGATGTAATCTTTTGGGACATGGTTTGCGATGTATATTAAAACTTTTATTAGAACAAACCATTAGAATTTATTCGTTGTAAACAGTGACTATGATCCATAACATCACGCCCTCGCGTGTCCACCGTCGGCGGGGGTGTGACAGTTATCTTTGAACATAACAAAGTTTAGAGTAATCAACCGGTTTGAGTTCTCACTTCTTCTTTTAAATTATAGCCTCCCATTTCAAATAAAGATATTTTAATACTCTTTTATATGCTTCACATTAACCTAGACATCTAGTGTGTTGCAATTTGAGTAATAACTGAACGAGTATAGGCTTGAAACTATATATGTAATACCCCGGCTTAACCGGAAACGCCCGAGTGTGACATACAGATTGTTCAAAACACATGTGGCACTATTATATGACAATATTATCATTAATTTATTCAAACTTCAAGTACACAAGTTCAAAACAAGGAAAATAACATTTAATAAAAGGAAAATTCAACAACTTGTCCAATTATTTTGATAACCTAAATCTTAGTGTCTTCATCAAGCTTCAACCTCTAATAATAGTATCTGTAGCATGTATATAAAATAAAGTAAATTAACAAGTAGTTGGTGAGAATCATACAGGTTTGATATACGTAAAAAAAATCATGCAATTCTATGAACAAGTGTAAAACGCAAGCAATGTACTTTCCAGTTGGTAACAACTAACGTACTCAGATAAACGCACGCTAGGGTCCTTTCCAGTTGGTAACAACCAACGTACTCGGATCGGGGTCCCTTTTCCATTCATAACACGAAGGTCCCGAGTGCAAAGGGGCGTATGATCATACTTATCAAAACCACCACTTGAAATTGAAATCAATGCATGTAAGCAAGTAAACACACAAGTCCGTAATAAGAATTGCAGCTTGAATAAATAATAACTAAGTAAATGCTTGAATAGGATATGCATGCTACCCCCACGGGGGTGTGAGAAACTCACCTCGAAAATGAGGATGTAAGTTTGAAAGAGTCGAACAAATGAGGTGGAGAATCATGGTGGATTATCCTAAAGTATTATGTATACTAGATTTTAACACAAGTCTAAATAGAAAGGAAACTACGACAAATTGGGACTTAGAGATTTTTTTATTAAAAATGAGTTTAACTAAAATGAATTAAAGTTTATGTAAAGAATTTGATATTTATTAGTTGAATAATGATTTGTAAATGCATAATTATATCTTATTAATATAAACTTAAATAACAAGATAAAAAACAATTTATGATTAAATGCTTTGCTTTATTTTAATAACATAATAAAATTAATTTGCTAATTAATTAGTTTAAAGACTTTCACTTGACTTAGTTTAAAGAAATTATATATGCTAGTTTATGTTAAACAAAAATAAATAGTAATTAATTATTTAAAGATATCAAGTATGCTAGTCCTATTTTAAAGAAAAATTAAATAAAAATAATTTTATATAAATCATCTTATTTAAAAGAAAGCGTGTAAAAGTTTATGGATCATATGATTTAGATAAATATATATATTCATGTTTTTTCTTGCAAAATAACTAGGTTTGATCCAAGATTTAGAAAACTCAAAGTGTTTATCTTGGATATCCATAATCATAATGATTCTTAAAACCAAAATATAAGATTTTTATGATAAAAGTACCATGATCATGAAGAACAACTTATGAACAACTATGAACATTCAAGGTAAAATCAAAACAAAAGCTATAAAATGCATGAAATAGTAAAACTTACTTGTTAGTGCTCTTAAGCTTAAGAAAAGAATGCATTGAGGTGTGAAAATGATAGAGGATTAGTCCTTTTATAGTGAAATTATAGAGTTGCTATACTTAAAAGAATTTATGAAAATTAATCATATATAATATAATTAAAAACAAAAAATAAAATGGTTTTAAAGAGGTTTTCAAAGTGTTTAACTCTTTCAATAAATTTATTTAATTAAAACATTTTTTGGCTTATTTTTATTAGTTAAAAAAACTACATATGAAAATATGGTAATAATAATAATCCAAGAATGTTGATACATGTTTTGTGCGTCTCGGTCTTTATTGTTTGATAATGTAATAATTCTAGTTTATAGGGGGTTTAATGTAAATATGCTCATTCGCCAAATTGTAAGGCACATTCCTTACCCCGTAACGAATGTGTCACATTCATGTAAGCTCCATTCGTTAACCAAGATTAACGAATGGAACATAACGAATAAAGGCTATTAGCTATAATAAATGTATTAACGAATAAGTTGTTTATTCGTTAGGTTAATGTAATGAATGACCGATTCGTTAAGGCTATCTTAACGAATGAGGTCATCCCCTATATATACCCCTGTATTCTATTTCTAATGTAATAGTTCTGATTATCCCTCTTACCTTCTCGTTACTCTGCCCAAATTCACTCTTAACACACACACTACACACAGTTAAAGTATACAAGCTTAATCGTATACATACACAACGAATTTATCGATGTCATCATAAGATCTAGATCCTCACCGGCTCTCTCAAGTGGTATCAGAGCGAGCTGATCTGATCTTCGATATTGTTCGTTGATTAACATGTCTAATTCATCCTGTATTGGATTAGTTTCATGATGAATTGATCATATTCGAGTTTTAATTGATTCTGATAAAAACAGAGATTCATATATTCTAGAAATTGGACAATTCCAGTTGAAATTGACTGAGATTAAAGTAATTTGAAGCTAGATAACTGAGATTAGATCGAATTGAATAGAATTGATGATTTGATTGATTAAATTGTTAGTTAATTGAATTTTGAATCGGATGTTCATGGTGTTTGGGTATTTGGACAATTGACGTTCTGATTGAATTGATTGTGATTACGGACTGAGTTAATGATGTTTGGATTCGTGTTTCAGAGTGTTTGATATAAGATTCATTGATTTCAGACAAATTTGGATTAAGTTTGGAAGTTTGAATGTTTGAAAATATGAATTCTTATTCGACACTGATGAATTCTAATTCGTTACTGATGAATTCTGATTCGTTAATCAAGTAACTGCTCATTCGTTAACTCCATTCGTGATTCATTTGTCATTCGTGAAACACATTCGCTAAAACATATTCGTCATTCTCATTCGCTTAAATCTGATTCTTTAATCCCATTCGCTATTCATTCTCCATTCGTGATACACATTCGCTATACCTTACATTCGCTAAACTCCATTCGTCTGAACAGTATTCTCATTCATTATTCAAAATTGTTATCATTCACATTCACTTGAATCTTTAACGAATATCTTTCATTCGTTACTTGTTGCACCTCACATTCGTTACTGTTCTCCTATTCGTTTGAACAGTAACCATAAGTTTTAAGTGTTTACAAGTTTAGTCCTCTAAGTTTCAAAGTGTTATCTAATGGTTTCTCAGAATGCTTCATTCTATGCATTAGCATCCCAGAATGCTTTAATGCAACAAATTCTGACGATGGACAACGATATTGGCAGTCACAGTAAGTGTCCTAAACTTTTGAAACTTTCAGATTTTGCTCGATGGGAACCAAGGTTTCATGCTCACTCGGGGTCGGTTCATCCAAGTAGTGTACGGTATCTCGATGTTGTTTATGCAGCACCTCTTGTTGGTAGTGACAATATGGGTTGGACTCCAAAGGAATTTAAGCATTATGAAGCATAAGAATTGAAAGATTTTGAGAATGAGACAAAAGCTTATTCGACTCTTACAATGGCTTTGCCTGAGCAGATCTTTCATCAATACAGCACTATAAAGATTTGTGCATCTCTTTTTGATACTCTGAAAAGAAGAAGCTTGGGTAATATGCTTGAGAGTAAGAAAACTCTGGTAAAGTTTTAGTTTAGAAACTTTATCTTGATGTAAGGCCCCGTTCCTGGTAACCCTACTTTGGTGTTGGATTTACTCATAAACACAGTTCTAAAATCAAAGTAAATTAAAAACTTCGCGGAATAATTAAATACTTCAATCATCACATTACAAAACATTCATTCTTGTCTTAACATACAAATTGTCTTTTCATAATTAATTAATTAAAACAGTCTTGACACTTCTTCGTAGATGCTAATCTCTTCCGTCCATGCCATGTGTCCCTCCTCAAGCCAGCTGCCTCAATCTATTTGCCTGTGCGCATACTAAAAGTCAGCTACGCTGAGTGAGTTCTAGTTAATCATTTAACATACGATACATTCATATCCTTACTCATACGCATCCGAAGATACGTATTCATGCCTTATTTACTCTTACTTCTTTCATACAAACTTTATATACATGCACACAAGCTTACCTACTTTCTTTCATAAAGCCTTGTAATTTACCATAGGCTATTCTATCTCTACCATCACAGATATTATTAGGGTTTGGTCCCTTCTGTCTCAGATATTATTAGGGTCTGGTCCCTTCTGTCTCAGATATTATCAGGATCTGGTCCCTTCTGTCTCAGATATTTAATAGGGTCTGGTCCCTTTTGTCTCAGATATTTTTAGGGTCTGGTCCCTTTGTCTCCAATAACCATACCTGTCACGTCACTCGTTTCATACATTCATTTTCATTCATGCATACTTTACATATCTTCTGGTCATGGATATACGTATATGTACATATTCATTCGTATAAACATTCCATAATAACATTCAATACTTAGTCGTACATATAACATACACATATCATACACTTACCATTTAAGTTAAGTGTATTAACAACTATCACAAAGGAGTATACACACAGCCCCAAAAACATAACGGATAAAGGGGCTAGAAACTCACCTGAAGTCGGTTTCTCTCGCCGTTAATAGCAATGCCCTTCTTTAGCTGTGCACGACTAACTGTATAACGCATTACGAGTGTCAAATATCCATTACTACTACTTCTTATATCTAAGTCAATGACACCCTCAACTATCGGGGGTCCAGGGGCAGCGCCCCTGGTAGCGAGGTCTAGGGGCGGCAGCCCCTAGCAGGGTGCAAGGGGCAGCACCCCTGGCTGGGGTTGAGCTGCCAGGTCAGCTAGGAAAAATTTTACTTTCATTAACAATCCTTTAACAAAATGCATCTGAAGATGAATTTTATAAAATTTCGCATGGAAGAATTTCGCTTCGCATGCATGGAATTTCGCTTTGCATGCTTTTTCGCTTCGCATGGAACTGTTTCGCTTCGCATGACTGAGCGAAGCGAAATGCCTGTTTCGCTTCTCATGGCTGAGCGAAGCGAAATGACTGTTTCGCTTCTCATCGCTGAGCAAAGCGAAAGGAATATTTCGCTTCTCATCGCTGAGCGAAGCGAAATGCCTAATAACTGTTTCGCTTCTCATCGCTGAGCGAAGCGAAATGCCTGTTTCGCTTCTCATCGCTGAGCGAAGCGAAATGCCTGCCTTTCTTCACTTTTACCATTTTTAAGCCATTTTACTTTGTGGCTCTTCCTCAGGACCTGATTTTTACTCTTTCCCAACTTTTGACACATTATGACCCCATGCACCTGATCCTGAACCCATCTCTCAAATTCTAAACACCACCTTTTTATCACAAAGTGCACCCGAGAGGTTATAACTTACCAAGTTTATATTTTTCTTACATTTTACAACCCGATCTATCATTATATCTGTTTGCATGACGATTCTAACCATAAAACTTAACCATTTAAACCGAAACCCACCTTTTGCTTCGGGTTCGAGTTCAGATCTGGACAATACGTAGATCTGGACGTGATTCTTGTTGCTTGACGGTGTTAAACATGAGATTCCGCCCTTCTTTGGCTTGCATTTTAAATCCGAGTGCTAGAGAGAAAGTATGTGTGTGTTTCTTGAGTGTGTGTGTGTTTGGATGAGAAAGGAAAAGAAAAGGAATAAGTGGTTGGATTATATACAGAGGGGGTTTCTTGGGTCCCACCACCCATTCCTAATTCCTACTTCCCAAACACTTAACACAATACTACTTTAACGACACACACTATTAACAAAACTTTCTTTTATTTATTTAACAAAAGTTGGATGTTACACTTGATGAAGAATGAAACTGTAGAAGAGATGATTAATCGTTTTAGTCATCTTGTTGTGGAAATGGCAAGTGTAAATCTTGAGCCAACTGAAGCTGATAAAATTGATACACTGAAGAACGCATTGCCATCATCATATTCTACTTTCATGTTTGTGTTAAAAGAGAACGGTTTCTTTCGTAACACGGAGCTTACTGCCGTGCAATTCATTAACAAAATTGAAGAAAGATAATTTGAGTTGAAGTGCCAAAACTCATTAAAGGATAATCAAACCCAGATTCCTTCACTTTATGGGGGTGCAATGCCACCAAACAATTCTTCAAGTTATGTTCCAATTAATGCTTTCTTTGCTCAAGCTCAAGATGAGACCTCTAATGTAAACAGCTAACCTAATGTATGCTTTATGGCAATGGGTGCTAAGTCTTAGTCAATTGCCAATGCATCAAGTTCTTTGCCAAAAGTAAATCTACAAGAAGCTGAACAACAATTTGCTTTTGTGTGTGCATTCATGACTTCATATGAACAACTAGTTGGTAGCAAGATTGCAACAAGTGAGTTGACCGATGAAGACTACGACCAGATTGATCCCGATGATCTTGAGCTGATGGATCTCAAATGGAATATGGCAATGATTGTTAGAAAAGTTAAAAGGTTTATGCAAAGAACCGGAAAAGACCTTCCTACTCTTAACAAGCGAGTTGGTTTTGATAAACAAAAGATCAAGTGTTATAATTGCGGGGACTTTGACCACTTTGCCAAAGAATATGATAAACCAAGAAAAGAGTATTCATGTCCACGCAATGCTGAGAGATCTCTAAGTAAGAATTCATCGGGAAGTGACCAAAGTAAAAGGAGTTCATTAGAAGCTGACAAGAATAAGTCAAACAACACTCAAGCTCTTGTAGCAAATGATGGTTTAGACTGGTCTCAAAGGTTGTTGGGAAATCAGGCCAACCTTGCTGTTTTTGAACCAGTTGAGAAGTTTGAAGATGCAAGCAATGACAATGTTTCTGAATAAAGTGACTTCTCTGACTCTGAAACTGATTCTTATCAGAGTTCATCTGTGCAAATCGGATCTGATAAGTCAATCCCTGATCAAGTTGAATCTTATGCTTGTATGGCTAAGATCGAAGAGGTATGTCCTACTCCTCAAGTTAATGTATCTGAACCCTCGGCTGCTGTGATTGAGTGTTCTGAATGTGCTGATCTTAAAGCTAAACTTGAAACAGCGTTAAATCTGAACACTACTCTCACAAAAGATCACTTTATGATCAATGAATGCTATAGACAGAAATCCAAATTACTAGAACAATCTACTCTAAAAATTCAAAATCTGTCTGAAAGCAATCATGATCTCAAAGCTAAGATTCAGTGTAAGATAATTGTGGTTGATCAACATTTTAAGGAGATTCTACGACTCTGAACCTGCATTTCAAATTTTGAAAATGAAGTTATGGAACTTAAAAACAAACTTGGAAAATTTTGAGATTCCTCGTTTTTGTTAAATGAGATCATTGAAGTAAACAATTCTCATAAGAAAAATGGAAAAACGGGTTTGGGATATGTCGAGATTCCTCCTCCTTTTAAAGAAGATTACAGTAGCATTCCCGATGTTGAAAAATGTTCTGAAATGCCTACTGTTGAATATGAGGATGTTGATTCAACTAAAACTACTCGAGAACAGATTCATATCCAAAGTAAAGCTTATTTAGCAAAAATTAATTGGATGGTTCTATCGAGGAGTTGTCTGAACCAGATGAGATTGTCAAAAACAAGATTATACCTGTTAACAATCATATTCTGTGTGAACCTGAAGAGTTTGAGCAAGCCGTTTATGGCTCAAATCCTTTGGGTAATTCAGTGAAAATTCCTAATGTAATTCCTAAACCGAAGAAGTCAGATAAACCAACTGTGACTGATGAGGAGTTGATGAAATTCATCAATCCTCAGTCTGTTTCTTTAAACGGGAAAGTATTTAAATTAAAGGGTTTATCCAAAGTCTTTTCAGACAAGGAAGTTCCGTTGAACCTTCTCAAACCCGAAATGATTGAAAGTGTATATCAGGATGACATTTCAAAAGTTACCGAACTTGAACAAAAATTCTATCAATCAAAATCTGCTAATGTTCAAGTGAAATCTCAAAGTAATGTTTTCAAACACATTAAATTTGTCAAATCTTCAGGATTGAAAAATTTTTCGAATTCAATAAATCTTGAATTTTATAAAAATAAAAAGGGTTTGAAACATGATGTTCCAAAGTCGGTAACGTTTGAGAAACCCAAAGATGATATTAATCAATCTTTGCTACCAAACAAGACAAGTAGTTCACCACTCTAATTTTTAGATTCTCGGTTATGTTTCAAGTGTGGTGAACCTAGTCATGTTTCAAAAGGATGTAAAGCAAAGATAGAAGATATCGAACATTCTACAACTCAAAAGACTGATTTGTTTCAAAATTTAAAAGAAAATCAAGTTGATGAGTGTATGATAATGTATTCAAATGTTAATCTGAAGAATGTAGTTCAGGTTTAAACGTTTAATGTATCAAACAAATTTGTCGACCGTGCTCAACCAATTTGTAAGAACACTAATTCGGAAATCATACGTGACGGTTATTTAAAGAAGAAAAACAAGAAACCGTTCACCTATTCTCAAGTGCCGAATACCAGTGTTAATTTATCTTTTTCTCCGAAAGTATCAAAGGGAGAGCCATAGACTGAGGCTTGGGCTTCCTTTTTGAACTAATATCATTACCTTGTTGTGCAGAGTTCATCTAGATCCGTGACAAATCACAAGTGGATATTGGATAGTGGATGTTCTCGGCATATCACTGGCAACCTGGACATTCTAAATAACGTCAAAGATATTCAAGGGGGTTATGTGGCGTTTGCTGGTAACAACGGTGGGATGATTACAAAGGAGGGAGAAGTTTCAAACGGGAAAGTGACGTTTAAAAAAGTTAATTATTTTGAAAAGGTGGATCATAATCTGTTGAGTGTATCATAGATATGTGATAAGAAATTTACCACAATTTTCACAGATAAGGAATGTGTTATCCTTCAACTGGGATACACGATTCCTGAAGACATGGTTGTCATGAGATCACCTCAATCAAATGATATTTCTGTACTAGACATGAGTTGTAACGTAACTGTTTCACCCTCGGCTACATGTTTCGTGTCAAAAGCAACAGAAAAGGACTCTATCCTTTGGCATCGACGCATGGGACATATTCACATACGCAAGATGAATTTTCTCATCTCAAATGAATTGGTGGATGGTGTTTCACTTAAGAACTTCAAGATCAATGATCATTGCATTGCATGCAAAAAGGGTAAACAAAAGAAGAAATCACATCTGAGCAAATCACTTTACTTGATTGATACACCACTAGAACGACTTCATATTGATCTCTTTGGTTCAGTGAATCGTGCTAGTATAGTTGGTGATCTGTTCAGCTTGGTGGTTACTGATGATTTCTCACTATACTCATGGGTTCTATTTATGGGGTCAAAAGATCAGACGCCTATCTTAATTCAGAACCTTATCACGAAGATTGAATCACTTTACAAACTGAAAGTGAGACGAATACGGAGTGATAATGGAACTGAATTTAAGAATAATGTATTGGATTTCTTCTGCATTCAGAAAGGAATTCATCGGGAATTCAGTGCGCCTTATGTTCCTCAACAAAATGGCGTGTCTGAAAGAAAGAATCGTTCGTTGATTGAAGCTGTGAGAACAACGCTTGCTGATTCTAAGCTACTTGTTCAATTCTGGAACAAAGCTGTGAATACAACGTGCTACACACTGAATCGCATATTAACTGTAGGAAGTTCAAGAAAACAAGTTATGAGCTTCTAAACAATCGTAAATCGAACTTAAAGTATTTGGAACCATTCGGGTATCCGTGTACTGTCTTGAAGAGAGATGATGGAAAGTTTGATGAAAAAGCTTTTGAGGGTTATTTTTTGGAATACAATTCTCCTAAGAAATGGATCTTCAATATCTCTTCTGGTTGTGTGGAAGAATGGTATCAAGTTGATTGCCAAAGTTATACTACTACTCCGACCTGTATGGGTCCCGATTGGATGTTCGATTACGACGGGTTATTTAATTCGTTTACATCAGTAGTTGAGGAAGTACCTGAAGATTTCATTAGATTTTATTTGGAAGAACAATGTCGTCCTATTCCAAGGTCTTCTTCGATTGATGTAGATGACTCTCCTAATGTATCAGAAACGTCAAATGAGGTTTCTGAGTCTTCCGATGAAGCTGATTTTGTTGATTTATCGTCAGTGCCATTAGATGAAGCTACAGACACAAACGGGCCTATTCTAATTGATGATGCCTCACCAACTGTCTCTTTAGACACGACAGAGGAAAATATCACCAATCTGGGTGATAACGTATCTGTACCTGCTAATCCTTCCTTAAGGATTCATTCTAATCATCCGCAGGAACAGATAATTGGTGATGTGAACGACAGAGTTCGTACAAGACACCAATTAGCTAATATATGTGATGAACATGTTGAGAGTAACTTATCTCCTACTGAGGATTCGATAGTTTGTGCTTATGCGGATTTGCACTCTTCGGGTATCCTTAGTATTGCACAATACACCTGCTTTCTATCACAGATTGAACCGACAAGTGTCACGATGGCACTCAAGGAACCATCTTGGGTGGAGGCAATGCTGGAGGAGCTGCAACAGTTTATTCGACTAGGTGTATGGGACTTAATTGATAAACCCGACCGTGTGAAAAAGGCTATTCCGACAAAATTGGTTTTTAAGTGCAAAAAGACGACCGCGGGGTAATCGTGAGAAATAAGGCACGATTGGTCATTCTTGGTTACAATAAAAAAGAAGGCATAGATTACACTGAAGTATATGCTCCTGTGGCACGACTGGAGGCTATACGTATTTTTCTTGCGTATGCAGCCTATAAAAATTTCAAGGTTTATCAGATGGATGTGAAATCAGCGTTCTTAAAAGGAGCTATTCATGAAGAAGTATACGTGAAGCAGCCCCTGGTTTCGAGGATCCAAACTTTTCAGAGCGTGTTTATCGATTAAACAAGGCTCTTTATGGTTTACATCAGGCCCCGAGAGCCTGGTACAGCACGTTGGCTAACCATCTGATTGAAAGCGGATTCACGAGGGGAACTGTGGATTGTACTTTGTTTTATAAGAACGTGGGTGATGATCTGCTCCTCGTCCAAATCTATGTGGACGACATAATTTTCGGTTCGACGAACGACAGCCTGTGTAAAGATTTCGAGAAGACGATGCAAACCAAATTCGAGATGAGCTCGATGGGAGAGATGAACTTTTTCTTAGGATTGCAAGTTCACCAGTCTGATTCCAGGATCTTTATCCATCAGACCAAATACGTGAACGATGTCTTGAGCCAATTCAAGATATCCGACGTCAAAATTCCTTCGACACCTCTTCCCGTGGGTCACAATTTATCACCAAATGAATTGGAGGATACCATTGATCCAACCCTGTATCGAGCAATAATCGGATCTCTTATGTATTTGACTACATCTTGACCTGATATCATGTTTGCTGTTTGTCTGTGTGCCAGGTACCAATCGAGTCCCCGATTGACTCATTTGGTGACAGTAAAGCGTATCTTACATTATCTGAGGGGAAATCCCGACATCGGGTTGTGGTACCCCAAAGACGATAAGTTTGATCTCACTGCTTTTACTGATTCGGACTATGGAGGATGCAAGATCAATTTCAAGTTTACAACAACGGGTTGTCAGTTCTTAGGAAACCAGCTTGTTTCCTGGCAGTGTAAGAAGCAGACAACGGTCTCAACTTCTATAGCCGAAGCGAAGTATGTGGCGGCCTCGAGTTGTTGTTCACAGGTTCTCTGGATCCAGCAACACTTGCGGGATTACAGTTTGAAGTTTCTTACTACTCCTATTTTTATTGACAATTCGGCCGCTATATCTGTCACCAAAAATCCGGCTCACCATTCGAAAACCAAACACATTGAAATCCGTTATCACTTTATACGTGATTGCTTTGAAAAGAAATTAATTTCAATTGATAAAATTCACACGAATTTTCAAAAGGCTGATCTTTATACCAAAGCGTTTGATAAAACACGTTTTCAATATTTGCTGGGTATAAATGGTTTAAAAACTTTAAAATATATTCAAAAGCTTGTTTAAATCAATTTATTTCTTGTTTTAGTTCAATCTTTTTGTTGTTTTCTGGGGGGGAAAATATAAAATCCAAAAATATTGTGTTTTCAGTTTGTACAGAGAAAATTAAAACTCCAAAAACATTCAAATATTGAAAAATCAATAATATTGAAAAATGCTCCTCAAAATGAGGTTTGAAGCAAAAAGGAAAAATGATAGTACATTGACAGGATTGATCTAGTACATGAATAAACTAGATTAAAAATTACCGTAAGGCCAACAATATGATATGCAAAGATAGGCTTGATAGAATATATAGGAACTGATAAGATATAAAGATAATGAATGCCGAACCTAGTGGTATAACATCTTGAAAGATTGATACTATATCTGATTTAAGAAAAGTCAAAAGTCAAAATGATTACTGTGTGTGCATGCGTTCATTTTTGAAGAAAATTCTGCTTTGTTTTATCTTTTATTTTGCAAAGAAATTCAACTTTATTTTTTTTCTTTATTTTTATTCAAATATTGGATCCTCTCCTGCGCTATAAGATTATCCGACCTAAGGGTTAGTATTTGAATATTCTGCTTTAGTTTCTTGGTGTTTCGTATAAAATCTTGGACATTCTCCGCGTGATAATACGGGATTATCCGAATTGAGAGTTAGGATTTTATACAACTTATGCTTATTTTTATCCTTTTATTTTGTTGAAATGGAACCTTATCTGCGTGTAGTAATACCGATCTTAAGGGAAAATTTAACGTTCTGCTTTATTTTCTTTTTATTATTTTTGCATGAGTCACAGTTAATCAAAATTTGAAGAATCAAAGAAAAACGTACATATTAAATTCACTGTATAATAGATAGAAATGTTATATCTAATAGATGGGGTCCACATAAGGTTCATGCCTAATTGAACAAAATTAAAGCATATCGTAAAGTCTCTGAAAAGTCTGTGAAAAGTTTAAGAAGACAATTATATCTGCAATCATCGTTGGGTTACGTGTATGTAAGACCCCGAATCTCGGGAATCCTACAGTTGGTAATCACATCCACAACACAAAAATTTAAAACCAAACAATTCGTTTTTATTTAAAACAAGTTCAGAGTAAATAACAGCGGAAAAAGTGTAATTATTTAAAGAAAATCCCAAATACAGGGGTACAAGTGTCCAAAAATCAAATATAAATATAATATCCGTTTTATTGGAAATCCTCGACCAGAAATGCCTTCAACCTTTCGAGTAGTCTCGAGCACGTCCAAGGGGTAAGCATCCTCCTCTAAACCTGAAACTCACACTAACATACACACAAAGTCAGCTTGAGCTGAGTGAGTTCAAGTTTTAAATAAATAGTATCAGTAATGGACATTATGATAGTCATGCCAAAACTTTAAAAATAAAAAGAGTACATTCATTAAGTCATCATTACCGAAGACTAAACATTTTCATAATATGTACATATACAACATATACATATATAAACATCCTTTAAGTACATCCCTATATATATAACAGTATATATATAATATCCACGTATAACATTCAGGGTCGAGCACACGTATAACCAAACACGTAACATCCGATGATGATCATGCCACACGAGCCTCCCCCCTCACGGGCTTTTCATGGCCCGCCACAGGATTTAAGAACCTGAGTCGTATAGTTTGGCCCGGCCAAGATCACCATCCATCCGTAACGCAACACGAGCCTCCTCACCCCGGGTCATCCCCAAGTAATATATTTGACTCGGTCGTGGTTTAACATACCAAACACATGATACGGGCCTCCTCACCCCGGGTCTTCCCCAAGTAATATATTTGACCCGACCACGATTTATAGAACGGCGGGCCTCCTCACCCCGGGTCTTCCCCGAGTAATATATTTGACCCAGCCGCGTCATAAACATGCAACACGGGCCTCCTCACCCCGGGTCTTCCCCGAGTAATATATTTAACCCGATCACAGTTTACCAACACATACACATTCACATACACACATACACATTCATCTAATTCAAATATCCAACCAACATTATCATCACATACAATCCATAAATAATGGATAATCTAGGCATTCAATACTAGGCCTAATAGTAACCTCGAGCTTAGAGCACAAGTAATATGTATAACCTTAAGGGATATATGACCATAAACGAGTCTAAAATATCCTAAGGCATAGAATATAATCCACTCATAGTTTTATAAATGCACAAATACAAATAAAGCTAGGTAATACCGTCCGAATAGTTGTAACGAGTAAAATCGTGTAAAATTGTATTACGGTGTGTGTGCTAGCCCAAAATGTAAAAAGATTTAAAAGGGGCATCATGAACTCACCTGAAACGAGCCACACAAACACCAAAGAGTTTGAGAACTTCAAAGCAAATCCACAGTTTACAAGCCTGTCGGATTGCACACAAAGATTACTAACTAAACGTATCGACTCGTTTATCCTACGAGCCGTTCTACCATGATTTGATTGACCTAAAGCCTTGACATTACCAAATTCAATTGCATCAGCCCCCGAGGCCATGTATTTACCAAAACCACCCTTAGTTAATCCCGGGAACAAAGGGTTCCCAATTTACCCCCGAAAGTTGTTGACTTTATCGAATACGTGCGTTAACGGGTTGTTTATGCACTTAGATACCGACTCAGCCCCGTGTGGACCAAATTTAGTAAAATACCAGACAAAAAGTCCACACGACGCTAAACGAGTTGGATGGGTCAGTAATTCGCAAGCACGATGCACAAATTACCAATAAACGCGAATTTGCGCCATACCGACCCGTTTGAGTAACCGACAACCAATTCAGCCCCAATAACATAAAAATATAGTTTTTCACAGCCAACAAATCATACCGAGGCTACAACATCCGAATTGGTTGTTAATTCCCTCAAACAACGCGCTAGACGCAACAATTGACAAACTAGACAACCAAAACCTAGTTTTCACTTCATCAACAGTTGACCAATCTCAAGAAGTCCAAAACTCATGATACTAATGTATATTACACTAGACATACCTAAGAAGATGATGGAGCACGAACTTCAATTATAACAGCCCCGAAAGATGCGAGAAAGGGCAGCCACCCGTTAAGCCTAAAACGAACTTATCGATCAATATCGAATATAACATGCAGATTTTAGCATGCAAAGATGTATTTTATTACATAGGAAAACTATGGAATTAAATTATTAAATTTTTATCAGAGTTGCATAAATATCTTAAGTTTATAAAAATATTTTTATTATATTTTTCTAGTGGACACAAAAATCATAAAAATTCCTCCAACATAGAAAGGTATGTGCAGCTATTTCAGTGCGCAACAAAATAGTTTTATTTTTATAAAATTCATTACCCAGACAAATTAAATGATTCCAACTGGGTTTGGTTCCTAACTCAAAATATTAACTTCCAGAAGTGGAACCAACCAATTTAGACTTGTCAAAAAATGGTTATGATGTCAGGAAGACAGACAAGAATCCGTCATCCCGCATTAACTTTGACACTCAATCTTATAAAATCATAAAAAGTATTCAAATCTCGTCCAAAAATTACGTATTATACCTTTCTGGAAACTAGACTCAAAGTAGAATATTATAGAAACAAGAATCAATAAAAAACAATATATTTTCATCGAGTTACAGACCGAGCAATAAACGAGTACGAATCTGTCAGAAATTGTTATAATCAAAACTCAACCCTAACATGTTCAACAAAGGTTTTAATGGTGAAAAAGAGTTGTATAATGATAGAACCGACCTTGAATTAGACTCAGGAGGCCAGAGAATGGCTGAAACCTGCACGGAAATCGAGAAGAGAGGGGGAGGGGGGCGCCGATCGGTGATGGGTTAGGGTTAGGGTTTAGTTTTTTTTATATATAAAATATAATAACAAAATAACATTCTGGCACCTCCACTTTACTAATCGTTGAACTTGTAAGAAAAGTTAAGTAAAATACGTTTACGAGGGTGACAAGGATCTCTCGGAAGGATGCCGGGTCAAGCCCGAAAGGTGCACAAAACACTACAAGGTTAAACCTTTGGTCGGAAATTTACGGACGTTACAGTGTATAATAATCATCGAAATTGAAGTGTTACTTAGTGATATTTTCGTCAATATGATTCCCTGCTCAACTCACAAAAATATGTACTACTTTGATAGTTTAGTTGTTTACTGCTTTATGTTATTTGTTAATTTTAAATTTTCGAAAATCCAAAAGGATTTAAGTTTTTTTTTTCGATTCTACTCTATTTTCGATTTACCAAGCTGGAGAATAATTCAAAAAGAAATAGAACAGGATTGATACCCCAAAGTTTTTAAGTTAATCGTGTGTAATGTATTTTCAATTGGTATCAGTTGAAATTTTAACATAAAAATCCGTTTAATTTAAACACTACCGATCCTTGGTTGATCGGGTATTTTTAATATATAAAATCAAAAACCTAATTGGATTTGATTGATTATTTAATTATTTGATTAAAACCTAATTGGATTTTAATCTTATTTAATTCCTTGTTGAGATTTTTATGTCATTCGCTAAGGATTTTGGTGATTCGCTAATAAGTTTAATGAATGTAAAGTCTTTCGTTATTTAACCATAACGAATGAGTTTCTCATTCGTTATCAAGACATTCGCTTCCGTTGTGCATAACGAATGGAAGAAATTCGTCTAAACAATTAACGAATGGAATGATTTTAATGTATCATCCGTTAAAATTTTCACGAATGAATCCTATATTCGTTAAAAGGTTAACGAATAAGAGGATTGATTATAAGATTCGTTTAAAACTTAACGAATGGACAACCTAATCGTCTTAAAGAATGACAAACCAAGTTCTTAATTTAACGAATGAGGCCATTCGTTAGTTCAAATTTGAACGAATGACCTCGTAATTCATGTAATTATTCAGGTTTTAATCCCAAGGATTAGCGAATGGCGTTTCATTCGCCATTTCCTATTTCTTCATCACCCTAAACAAACTCTTGCCAAAATTTTTCTAAAATCTTCTACCTGCGTATTAGCTTGATTAACTGACCTATTTATATTCAGCAGGTAAAGGCGATCCTCAAGATATAATCTTCATGAAATTTCGCCAGGGTTTTAGGAATTAATTGGTTAATTCTAGAGTTGCATATTAATAGAACAGTTACATTCAAATAGATCCATAATCGAATCAAATTTGTAACTGATAATATGTGACTAAGGCATTAAATCAGTTTCCGAACATGGTTATAGAGGTTAATTGTTAAATGTGATAGGGAATCGATGTTCTCGTAAATGTTTATCGTCGTCATTGACTTTGATTAGTCAAAATTAAATGGAAAATTGACTCCTGTTAGTCAAATTGATTATTTATAGTCAGATTTGTTAACGTCATAACGAATGATAGTCAGATTCGTTAATTCGTTAACGAATAACTATTTGATTCACTAAGGTAACGAATGGATAGTTAAATCGTTATAACGAATCAGAGTTGATTCGTTAAAACAAAAGGATTTTTTTTCGTTATGATAACGAATGAGTTAACGTATAAGTGTGATTCGTTATTGGTAACGAATGTAAACATTTAATATATAGCAAATGTCTCATTCGTTTCATCCGTTATAACGAATGAGATGATCATTCGTTAAGCAGATTAAATATTATATTAAAATGTAACGCCCGTTAATTTTCGGTTCAAAGATTTAAAGCTTGTAAAGTATGTATATTTCTCGGGAGTTATCCGGGATGCCTCGTTGACCTTATCATCTTCCCGGTACGTTAAATTCATTTAACTTTCCACTCAAGTTGCTTCACACTTCATACATGAGGGACTAGAGTGTAACTTGTTATTTTATAACATAAAACAATACCCTAGCCCCTCCTAGGTAGTCTGATCGGCAGCAGCAAGGCTTCCAAACCCTTTGATTTTCTTTTGTGCAGCCAAGATTCTAAAACTTCAATTGAAGGTTAGTTCTATGTTTCCCCAAGTCTTTTACACCTTAATTGGTCACAATAAACCGCTTATTGATCGTTAAAATCGCGTGTTGTAGGCTTACCGGGTGGCTGTAATTCTAACATTTTTGGGACTGTTTTGGTTGAGTATTTTACACCAAAACCTTCCTAGGTATGTCTAGTATATCATACTTAAAATTCATGTCCATTGGTGTTTGTTTGATTGGTCAAGTAGTTGTAGATTAAAAACTAGTTTTCGGTTGTCTAGAATGGTGATTTGTTGCGTTTAACGCGAGGGATGAAGTAAGTGATGACCAATTCAGTTCAGATAGCTTCGGTTTAATGTATGGGCTGTTGGAAAATGATTTTTATAAGTATTGGGTCTGAATTGGTTGTCGGTTACTCAAACCGGTCAGTACAACGCGTATTCGCGTTTATTGAATAGTTGGTGCGTTGTACTTACGAGTTACCGACCCATTTGACTCGTGTAGCATCGTGTGGACTTGTTGGATATAAATTTATCATGTTGGGTCCACACGGGGCTGAGTTGGATGTTAATTGCCTAAACAACTCTTAAACTCGCGTTTTAGTATCACATAGTGCTTCCGGGGGTAATTTGGGTATTCTTTATTCCCGGAAGTATCTATGGGTCGTGTCGGTAAATGTAAGGCCCCGGGGGCTGTTATGATTGAGTTTGATGAGGTCAAGACTTTAGGTAACTCGAACCATGTTAGAATGTCTCGTAGGATAAACGAGTCCTTTCGGTGTCGTTAGTAATTACTGTATGTAAACCGACAAGCGTTTGAGTTGTGGGGATACTTAGGGGTTCTCTAGCTCGTGGTGAATTCGTGTCTTGTGTCAGGTGAGTTCATAATGCCCCTTTTTACCCTTTTTAAGCTTTTGGGCTAGCATGCTCACCTAAGTGATTTTGCTTAATGAACTGTTTAAACTATTTTGCATAGGCTTACTTGTATAGGGTAGGCCTTGGGATGATATTATGGTATGTTTATATGTATTATTGTATGGCCAATAATTAGCGATGTTTATTAGTCGTTATCGACTAAGGATGTTTACGTATGCCTACTTTGTATTTGCGTACGTTGTATGAGATGTTACGTGTTTGGGTTGTACGTGTGCTCGACCCTGATGTTATTACTTGGATGATATTTATAGCGATAATTATATGGATGTTTATATATATATATATATATATATATATATATATATAAAAGTATGATTACTTATTGTTGATGATGGCCTAACTGTTGTATCCCGTTTTATTAGGAAACTCTTGGAATGATTATTATTATTTTAGATGGTAATTATTAAAACTTAAACTCACCCAGCTCAAGCTGACTTTGTGTGCATGTTAGTGTGAGTTTTAGGTTAGGAGGAGGATGCATTACCGCTTGGGCATGCACGAAGCTACTTGGACGGTGGAGGGCATACTTATTCGAAAGTTTTAATAATGAACATTTTTCTTTAAAAGTTTTATTGAATACATTGAAATTTGGTTTTGGGCATAATTCCTGGGTTTTGGGAACTTGTTTTAATAGTTATGATTTTCCGGTGAATTATACTCTGAATTGGTTATTTTAATGGAATGAACTGTTTTTGAGTTTAAGTATTTTGTAAGTTTCTTGTATGAATACCAACTGTAGGATTCCCGGGATTTGGGGTCTTACAAGTTGGTATCAGAGCCATGGGTCGAGGGATCTGATCATCCCTGAATGCTTGGACTTAAATTGTAAGGAAAAGACTAGTATGCCCACCGCGAGTAGCTGCACGTCAAGACGTAACTTTAATTGTTTAGTCATTCCTTTGAATTTTAAAGATTCTAGTATATGATTAATTGTTTAATTGGTAGATAGAATGCTAATGTGGTTAGAGGCAGGGGTGATTAGGACGGGCGGGTAGAGTAAACGACTAATTACACTTGATCAACGTCATTAGCAGTTTACCCTTACCTTACATGTTCTAAATGCCACTTGTACTTGACCGTGTTAAAATTCTGTCTTTGTAGGGATAAGTCATGGTTAATACTCGTGCAGCTAAGAGAGGCCGTCCTAGTGTTCGTGGTCATGGTCGTAAGCCACGTGCCGAAGCCGAGAATGAGATCCCTACTCCCCAGCAGGAAGAAACCCCGATTCATGAGGAGGGGGATAACCCTGCCTTAGAACCTGCTATGCGCACGGCGATCACGGATGAGGTTTATTAGGTTCTCCATAGCGCCATACCCGAGATCGTTGCTGAGGCCGTTAAAGCCATGGAGGAATCATTGGTCTTTAAGGGTTTGGATAAGGAAAGGAAGGAGAAGGAGACGCAGGTCGAGGAGGAAGAGGTTTATGTACCGAGTGAGGATGAAGAGGAGGTTCGTGCTATTAGTGTATCTACTTGGGGTAGCTCGTATGGTGACTTTAAGAAATGTGATCCTCCTTCTTTCGATGGCACTAAGGATGCGTTGGCAGCACATCAGTGGGTGAAGGAGATGGAGGCTGTTCTGAGAGTTAGTAAATATAAGGGGGATGACATGGTGACTTATGCTACCGCTTCGTTTCATTCCGAGGCACTATGTTAGTGGGATAATCTGGCGCAGGCTATGGGTGATCGTTCGATTAGGAGGATGACGTGGGATGAGTTGAAGAAATTGGTTCTTGATCAGTTTTGTCCTCCACATGAATTGGATAAGATTGAACAGGAATTCTTGACCTTGGAGGCGGGTAGTATGACGCATCGGGAGAATGCCACAAAGTTTAATAAGATGGCTCGATTATGTCCCGATCTGGTTACTCCTGAAGCTAAGAGGATTAAGAAGTATGTGAAGGGTCTTCCGGTGGATGTTCGTAGGGGTGTGGTGACCACCGACATGAGCTCGTTTCACTCGGTGGTTACCCTAGTAGGCACATTGTATGATCAGAGGGAGAAGTTACCGCCGGCCGAGGCTAGGAAGACATGGAACTCAAATTCGTATGGTAAGCAGCCCGGGGGAAGCAATTTTAATTCGTTTGAGAAGAGGGTAAAGACTGAGACTTCAGAATTTAAGAGGTTTGTGACGGCTGGTAATTGCAAGAAGTGCGGGAAACTGCACAAGGGGGAATGTAAGATTGGGTCTGGTTCCTGTTTTCGATGTGATAAGGTTGGACACCCACATTTCGAGTGTCCGACGTTGACTTGTATCCGCTGTAAGGGTGCCGGCCACTTGGCATCAAACTATCCTACTAGCAAGGCGGGGGGGGGGGGGGGGAGTCCGGTTAGGGGACTTCCTCAAGGGGGAAAGTGGAAGAGAAGCCGAAGGTCAGGGCGAGTGCCTTCAACATCTCCAAGAGAGAGGCAAAGGATGATGCGAACGTTGTCTCAGGTACTTTTTCCTTATTCATCTTTATATTCTACCGTCATAACTTCTCATTCTTTCGGAATCGTATGTGTGTTCGTGTAGCTAAGCAGTAGTGTAATATTATCCTAGGTACCTTTTTACTTGATGAATTACAAGCTTCGGTCTTATTTGATTAGGGTGCCAGTATAAGTTTTGTGTCTACCGTTTTCTGTTCCTCGTTGTATAAATCACCCGAGCGAGTAGTCGATGTGTTTGAGGTTGAGGTCGCCGTAGGAATGTCCGTTTCCGTGTCTAGGGCTATTTAGGGTTGTTCCATCGAGTTGTCTGGGTATAGATTTCCGGTGCGGCTGTACCTGATGCCGCTTGGCTGTTTCGATGTGGTGCTTGGGATGGATTGGCTCGCAAGTGTTGATGCTTAGATCGTTTGTGGTCAGAAACTTGTACGTGTTTGGGCCCCAGATGAGACCCAAATTACGGTCTTTGGTGATCGGAATGGTGCAACGCCACATATCATATCTATGCATAAGGCGGGGAGATTGATGCAGCGGGGTTGCGGGGCGTATCTGGCGTATGCTATAAATGTGAATAACGAGGTGGCTACCGTCGGTGATGTTCCTATTGTTTCGGATTTTCTGGATGTGTTTCCAGATGATTTTTTCAGATGTGCCACCGGATCGCGAGGTCGAGTTCCAGATAGACCTTGTGCCAGATGCAAAACCCGTTGCTCGAGCCCCTTACCGTCTACCATCGAATGAAATGAAAGAAATTATGGCTCAATTGGAAGACTTGCTCGACAAGGGCTTCATTCAACCGAGCATCTCACTTTGGGGTGCCCTGGTCCTGTTCGTTAAGAAGAAGGACGGTAGCATGCAGATGTGCATTGACTACCGTGAATTGAATAAACTCACTGTGAAAAATTGATACCCTCTACCAAGGATCGACGACTTATTTGATCAGCTCCAAGGAGCTAGTTGGTTCTCGAAGATCGACCTTAGGTCCGGGTATCATCAGTTGAAAATTCGTGAGGAAGATATCCCTAAGACTGCCTTCCGCACTCGTTATGGGCATTATGAATTCTTCGTGATGTCTTTCGGTTTGACCAACGCATCGGCTGCGTTCATGGATCTCATGAACCGGGTGTGTAGGCCGATGCTCGATCGTTCGGTTATTGTGTTCATCGACGAAATTCTTGTGTATTCCAAAAGTGAATCCGATCACGCCGGTCATCTCACGGAAGTTTTGGAAGCTCTATGAAAGAACAAGTTGTATGAGAAATTCTCTAAGTGTTCTTTTTGGTTACGCGAGGTTCTGTTCTTGGGTCATGTTGTTAACCCGAGTGGTATTTTGGTTGACCGTGCAAAGGTGGAAGCCGTAAACGAATGGGAATCTCCTAAGTCTCCGTCCGAAATCCGTATCTTTCTGGGCTTGGCGGTGTATTACCGCCGCTTCATTCCCGACTTTTCAAAAATTGCATCATCATTGACCAAGTTGACCAAGAAGAGCGTTAAGTTTGTTTGGGGTACCGAGCACGAGGAGGCTTTTCTCGAATTAAAGAACAAGTTGACGCATGCTCCGATTTTAGCGTTACCCGATGGCACTGACGATCTGGTTGTTTATTATGATGCCTCTTACCAAGGGCTTGGGTGTGTTATGATGCAGCGAGGCCAAGTCATTGCTTATGCCTCACGTCAGTTAAAGCCTCACGAGGCGAATTATCCTACTCATGATTTGGAGCCGACGGCGGTTGTGTTTGCGCTTAAGTTGTGGAGGCATTATCTGTACGGTGTCCCTTGTGTTATCTATACCGATCATAAGAGCTTAAAGTATTTTTTCGAACAAAAGGAACTGAATATGCGGCATCGTCGATGGTTGGAATTGATTAAGGATTATGATTTGCAAATTATGTACCATCCCGGTAAGGCTAACGTGGTAGCCGGAAGGAGAGACTGAAACCTATCCGGGTGAAATCTTACCAGCTTGTTCTCAAACCCGATATTTTGAAGCAGATAGCCAACGTTCAGAATGAGGCTTTACAGGTGGAATGGATTATGGCAGAGTGTATTTAGGGCCAGGAAAAATTGTTGGAAGACGTCGGTGACGGGGTGATGTATAAGGATGGTCGTTTATGGGTACCCAGGTATGAAGGATTCAGGGATAAAATATTGGATGAAGCACACAAGTCGCGCTATTCCATTCATCTGGGCGCGACCAAGATGTACCAAGACCTGAAGAAAAATTATTGGTGGCCTGCGATGAAGTATGAGGTGGCTCAGTACGTGAGTAAGTATTTGACGTGTCTGCAAGTTAAGGCCGAGCACCAGAAGCCTTTCGGGAAACTTCAACCCATGGAAATATCTGAGTGGACGTGGGAGCATCTTATGATGGATTTTGTGACTAAAGTGCCTCGTACTCCTAGGGGTAGTTATGACACAATTTGGGTAATCATTGATGGATTGACCAAGAGCGCTCATTTCTTCCCAATTCGAGAAACTTTGAATTCTGAGCAGCTGTCCGATGTGTTTATTCGTGAGATCGTTTCTAGGCACAGGGTGCCAGTATCTATTGTTTCGAATAGGGATACACGTTTTACCTCTAGGTTTTGGAAGAAGTTTCATGAGGAGATGGGTACCAGACTTCTCATCAGTACGGTTATCACCCGTAGACGGATGGTCAATCCGAGAGGACCATTCAGACTCTCGAGGATATGTTGTGAGCTCGCATAATTGATTTTGGTGGTAGTTGGGATCGTCACTTACCGTTAGTTGAGTTTTCTTATAATAACAGTTATCACGCCACGATTGGAATGCCACTGTTTGAGATGTTGTATGGTAGGAGGTATAGGACTCATGTCTGTTGGGGTTCCGTTGGTCAGAAGCAGTTGGGTAGTTGATGTGCTAAAAGTAGTTATAAATTTATTAACTAAAATTACGCTAATCTAGACACTAAGTAATAATTCTAGACTCTTAACTTCACTAAAACTACTAAACGACAAGTGAACCGATCGACTCTAGTACAGCTAAGTAAGTCCGGATATCGAAACCACGAGACTCTTTAATTATCAAATAGTTGGAAAATGCAAAGATATGGAATTGGGATATTAAATTATTCACTTAAAGAAAAACCCAAACGGGTCCCCTGACCCTTCTCAAGAAGACACCTATGGATCTCTATTAAGTTCTTAAAAACAGCAGTTTAATTAGACTCGCTTACGGTCGCTAATTTATTTTATGATAAGTACCTCTATAAGAAATCCTAGCTTACAGCGCGGAAATCAAAGGTAGTTTAAATAATTCACTCGACTAGATAGATAAGACAAATAAACAAAATCTAGACGGACTCCTTACAGAGAACTAAATCTAGCAAATTATCAACCAAGACCTATCACATAATCTATCACCTTACAGTTATTTAGATTAGCAGCACACTTAAGTCTATTTGATTTATTAATATTGTTCCTATGGCTTTATTGCAAATCAACCATAAACTAGTCAAAAACACACAATAGATGAACTAACAGAATCCTATCATATGATAGACAATCACCAAGGAAACTTTGAAACAATAAAACTCGTCAAACAATCCTAAGCACACATATGCGTCGAATAAGTAACAATAAACCTCTTACTTAATCATAAACCATAACAAAAACAAAATCCAAACTAAAATCCAACGTCAACAAAAGTTTATCATAAACCTAGGTTGTCTAAGGGTTTAGCCAACAACCATACTTAAGAACAAAAGAAAATAAATAGGTTCAAATAATGAGTTCATGACGAAAACAATAAATTCAAACCAAATAATAAGGATGTTTTGATGAGAAGGTGTTGAACCCAAATGCTCAGTGCTCGAATCAATGACTTTTTTATCCTCTTCGAAATCCTCTTTTTCGATGAGCATATATCGAATTATATATTATGTCGTCCAAAACTTCCTGGCCTTCCTTCTTGGCGGCTGAATATATCTCATTCCCTAGTAATTGCCATCCAAATACATTAGTTTGGCAGTGATACAAATTGGGCTCACGTGATGGGTCATTAAGCCCATTAATCTTGGTTATTAATATGATCTCAATTAAATCATTTAGCAACAAAATTTGAGTAAACAATCTGATCAAGTGGGGCATGCATAAGCCAATCATTATCGATTTAAACTAATGAAATATGCACCACTACGTGGGATTCTGAATTATAATATGTCAACATAATTAACTTACTTACAAAATATGATAACACAAAAGATATTTGAACATCAACTTTCAGTTTATTTTTCGTTATCTTAATTCTCAATTCAAATTCACATTCTACAATAATAAGTAATTTATTAATATAAAGATATACCATTTTAGCTTGTGGTCTCTTGAAACCATTAAACTCACATGTGAACCAAATATTAATAATATTCAATAAAAACTTGGCTCAAAAGCACTTAAAAGTATAGATAATATTTATATAATAGTATGTATATTTTAAACCACATCAAATATCCCTACATTTAAACCTTTTTCGTTTCTGAAAAATCTATTTGCAATGGAATCATAATCGGAAAATTCGGTGTTTAAAACATATAGGTTATTTTAAACTCAGATAAACGCAAAAACCACGATTGCCTATATTGTTGTCCACTTAAACCCAGCCACCAGTCTATCAAGACCCCACACACATTAAGCATTTAAGTTCAGATAGAATCAAAAACCTATGGGTCTCACACCTTTTGAGTCAAGATTCATTCCCCCATCTCAAGCATATTAAAGACAATTAAAAATTGAGTTGAAGCAAACTGGTTCAACATATCACCGTAAGATAAGAACCCCTTAATGGTAAGAAGAAAATGCACTTAAGTGGAATTTTTATGGATGAAAGGTCAAGTGCGGTTGTATGAACATGCCCTAAATATTATTGGACTTTGTCCTATAAATTCCCTAAGAAAATATTTATTTACTGAAAACTTCGAGTCCCAATAGTGTATCTTCAGAGTCACCATCCCCTTGGTAACACGTAAACTCTCAGTCTCGTCTAGTATGTGCACTTTGGCCTCTTTTTCTATTTTTGAGAATGCTTCTTTGGCATTTTTCATTATATATCTTTCTCACTTTTCATTTGATTTTTGGACCAATTCTTGGAATAATTTGTTACCCTCTTTTTTTTTTTAACATTTTTTTTTCTTTTTCTTTTTTTATTGTGCACTTAGGCATCTTTTACCCTAAATATATAACTAATTTCTAAGCTCGTATTAAAATTGGACATGGCGGGCGCCACCACTCTTTATTTATTTTCATAAAACGGAGTGGCTTGCTAATTTTAAAGTGCATTCAATTCTCACCACCTTAGGGTAGTTAGCTTATGGTAATACTCTCTATGCCTTATCAAATTTTGGCTTCACTGTCCCCGCTTAGGATGAGAACCCACAAAATCTAAGATTTAATTAGGTTTATTAAGAATTTGCAATGGGAAACCTTTCAAGACTAGTTGGGCCTACCGACACATCCCAAGCTTAGTACGTTTTCTTTTATGTTATCTCATATATATTAGTAGTTTGAAAAACCAATTTCCAATTATAGTATCATCCTTCACTATAGTGCAGAAAATATTCCTTAAATTCTTGGGACATTTTTCAAATTTTTTGAGGCTTTTTTTCCCTTAAATTTTTTTTTTTCATATTTTTATTTTTGCCAAAAAATTATCAATTTCCTATCCCCACACTTAAATTTCACATTGCCCTCAATGTGAGAAAAAGGAAATTACAAATAAAATTATGCAAAAAATAAAAATGAATTAATGAATTGGAACAGACTCCCCTGGTAAATTGGCTATATGCCTCGTGAGTCGTGTTCCGTGCCCTCCAATTCGAACGCGATCAGCAAACTATCTTCAATAATGTCATCTCTCACGACCAAAAACAACAATCCTGAAGCAAGTGGCATCCCCACACTTGTTTAAAACCATAGCTCATCAATCATCATCTAAAGCAACCTGGAGCAACCTGCAAGTAAGAGAAGAAACACCCGGCAGAGCAAAGAAATAAAACCAAAATAAAAATAAAAATAGAATGAAAACATAGTACCGGGTTGCCTCCCGTGAAGCGCTAAGTTTATAAAAGAGTCTTCAGCCGGACTCATTCCTGAAACTTCAATCAGGAGGCCTCTCCTTTAACCTCTTCCCATCAGTGCTCTTCAACACTCTCCTTTTACAACTAGTTGGGAAGAAACTAGTTTTCAAACTCATGTGGCCACAAAAATAAGCATTCAGCTTGATCCACCAATTATTGAAATTCTGAGTATGTGACAAATTTGGCACACTTTGATTCTGAACTCTAGCTGTCCTCCTTCTTGGGGCTCTTGATTTACGTGGTGATCCACGAACGAGTATATATAATAATCTGCCAGTTTTACCGCGCACACACGGATGTTTCATAATGAGATGCGGTTCTTTATTCTTCAACTCTTCGGATATCTCTTGTGATTCCTCTTTGACAATTAGCTTCTCAAACTGTTTCCCGAATAACAATACTTCAAGCTCCTCAATATCTCTTTCGGAGTTAAAATCTCTCTCATCCATGACAGTTAAATCCACTAACTCTTCACCAAATTCATCTCGAAAATCGTCCTCCCAAGAGGGAATACGTTCCTCTATCTGATTCTGCAAACCAACATCCTCAACCTCTATCATTGGCTCACTAAATTGAATTCGATATTTTAAGCCTGACCGAAACTCATCTATAAAATTTCCAAGCGGTGTACTTGGATTCATGCTATGGACGACACGCATGAAATCAAAGAATATCTCTTCTGGATGTGGTATGTAATCCATCATTGCACTAGATGAGTCTTTACAAGCAATAACATTCCCCATCCTATCATATATCGGGCAAAATTTGGACTCATAGTAGCACTCCATGAAGATCACTGCAAAGATAAACTTAAACGGAAAAAGGATCACGAGCACCAAATAATAGTAATAAACAATATATTAAAGAAATTTAAACTAGTAATTAAACTAAACTATATTAACCTAACTCCTAAGACTCAAAACGACTCTAAAAAAACAAAAACAAAAATAGAATAAAATATAAATCTACTTAGACTCCTACGACTAAAAAGATAAAAATAAAAATAAAATTAATAATTGAAAAAAATACAAATAGCACGGTTGTATTAAGCAAGCCTAATCAAAGCTAATGAACACAATCGTCAAGAGTACTCGGCAACGGCGCCAAAAACTTGACGTGCTAAAAGTAGTTATAAATTTATTAACTAAAATTACGCTAATCTAGACACTAAGTAATAATTCTAGACTCTTAACTTCACTAAAACTACTAACCGGCAAGTGAACCGATCGACTCTAGTACAGCTAAGTAAGTCTAAACGCACGAGACTCTTTAATTACGTAAACTAGCTAATTAGACTCAATTAACTGACACGACTATTTATTTATATTATGTTGGGGGGGGGGGGTTTAATAACTAATATTAAATTAATCACTAAGACTTAAAGACGACTTAAACCTATACTTAATTTAAATGATGGCAAGCAACCACCTAGGCTAGAATCCCTAATGTATCAATTATCAAATAGTTGGAAAATGCTAAGTTATGGAATTGGGATCTTAAATTATTCACATAAAGAAAAACCCAAACGGGACCCCTGACCCTTCTCAAGAAGACACCTATGGATCTCTATTAATTTCTTAAAAACACCAGTTTAATTAGACTCGCTTACGGTCGCTAATTTATTTTATGATAAGTACCTATATAAGAAATCCTAGCTTACAACGCGGAAATCAAAGGTAGTTTAAAGAATTCACTCGACTAGATATACAAGGAAAATAAACCAAATCTAGATGGACTCCTTACAGAGAACTAAATCTAGCAATTTATCAACCAAGACCTATCACATAATGTAACGCCCCGAACCCCGGGAACCCCACAGTTGGTAATCATACAAAACACTTAAGAAAATAATTAAACTTGAAAATGGTTTCTTCCATTAAAACAAACATCTCAGAGTATAATTCAGCGGAAAACATAAATAATAAAATAAGTTCCCAAAAGCCGGGAATTTTGCCCAAAATCAACATAGTTATCTTTAAATAAAAACTTTTAGTAATAAATGTTTAATAGTAAAACTTCAGTTCCCGTATGCCATTCACCGTCCAAGTAGCCTCGTGCACGTCCAAGCGTTAAGGCATCCTCTTGCTAACCTGAAACTCACACTAACATGCAAACAAAGTCAGCTTAAGCTGAGTGAGTTCAAGTTTTAAGTAAATAACATCAGTAGTAATAGTTAAGATAGTAATAGTTAAGATGGTCAAAAGTTTTGAAAAGTAAAAGGGTACATCCACCAAATCTTCATTACCGAGAACTAAACATCGTCATACATACATATACAAAATGTATATGTAAACATCCTTTAATTTACATCTCTATATATATCACAATATATATATATATATATATATATATATATATATATATATAACATCCACGTATAACATCAGGGTCGAGCAAACGTACAACCCAAACACGTAACATCAGTGCATGCAAACACAAAGTAGGCATACACAACATCAGTAGTCGAAACGACTACAACATCGCCAGATATAGGCCAAGCAATAATGTATATACATATATATATATATATTTAACATCCCAAGGCCTACCATATGCTAGCAAGCCTATATAAATAGTTTAAAACATTTAATCCAGTAGGAAAACACTTAGGTGTGCATGCTAGCCCAAAAGTTAAAAGAGTTAAAAATGGGCATCATGAACTCACCTGAAATCAATCGAACACCTGCAACGAGCTAGGAATCCCTAAGTGCACAATCACAAGCAAGGGCCTGTAAATTATACATAACACGTTACTAAACTAGACCGTAAGAACACTCTTGCCTAATGGGCCACCCAAGGCCCAACACTTGGCCAGAGGACCAACACTTGGCCCTAGGCCCAACAACCTGGCCAGAGGCCCAAGGCCTAACAACTTGGCCCAAGGCCCAATACTTGGCCCAAGGCCCAACAACTTGGCCCAAAACCCAATACTTGGCCTAAGGCCCAAAGATAATCAAATCGGGTTGAATGCGCTTGCAATAAACCTTAAAACCATTTATTAACGAATCAGCCCCGAATGGACCAAATTCCATTTTAAATCTTTTCATTCATCAAGATTATGGCACCCGAGTTGATAGGGTTGACGGTTCCTTTTTACAACTCTTACTTTAACGTTTAAACGAAAATTCGCGCACCGCCGACTCGATTGATGAAGCACTAACCCCAACAGCCCTGAGCATCAAAAAAATAATTTTTCCACAGCCCTTAAACCCCCCTAGGGCTGTACAAACTGATTCGGTCGGTCACCCGATCAAATAACGCATCAAACTCAACAATTTGCAATTCTACACCCGATAAACCCTAGTTTTAGAACTAAAATCGATTGACCGACCTAAACACCTCCATTGTCCATGAAATTATAATATGATGTACATGTCATACCTAGTGGGATGTTGATGCAAAAACCTCACTCGAAACAGCCCCGGAAAAGCTCAATTGGGCAGCCACCCGGTTAGCCTACAACACAACGTTTTTCGATCAATACGCGCAATATGAGGACCAATTAATGTGTAAAAGACTTGGGGAATCGTAGTACATACCTTGAATTGAATTTCTAAGGCTTAGAATTGGCTGCAAAAAAGAAAATCGGTGGTCTTGTTCTTTGTTCCTTCTGCCGATCGCCAGCTTCACAAGGGCTAGGGTTAGGTTTTTTTTTATTGTTATAACATAAGATGTTATACTCTAGTCCCTCTAGATTGGAGTGTAAGGCAAAATGGAAGGAAAAGTTAGGTTCTTTAGCGTACCGGGATGACGTAAAGGTTTCCGAGAAACGTCGGTTAAGTCCCGAGAGTTATACATACTCTACAATCCTTAATTCTTGAAATCGGAATTAACGGGCGTTACACATAATCTATCACCTTACATTTATTTAGATTAGCAGCACACTTAAGTCTATTTGATTTATTAATATTGTTCCTATGGCTTTATTGCAAATCAACCATAAACTAGTTAAAAACACACAATAGATGAACTAACAGAATCCTATCATATGATAGACAATCACCAAGGAAACTTTGAAACAATAAAACTCGTCAAACAATCCTAAGCACACATATGCGTCGAATAAGTAACAATAAACCTCTTACTTAATCATAAACCATAACAAAAACAAAATCCAAACTAAAATCCAACGTCAACAAAAGTTTATTATAAACCTAGGTTGTCTAAGGGTTTAGCCAACAACCATACTTAAGAACAAAAGAAAATAAATAGGTTCAAATAATGAGTTCATGACGAAAACAATAAATTCAAACCAAATAATAAGGATGTTTTGATGAGAAGGTGTTGAACCCAAATGCTCACTGCTCGAATCAATGACTTTTTTATCCTCTTCGAAATCCTCTTTTTCGATGAGCATATATCGAATTATATATTATGTCGTCCAAAACTTCCTGGCCTTCCTTCTTGGCGGCTGAATATATCTCATTCCCTAGTAATTGCCATCCAAATACATTAGTTTGGCAGTGATACAAATTGGGCTCACGTGATGGGTCATTAAGCCCATTAATCTTGGTTATTAATATGATCTCAATTAAATCATTTAGCAACAAAATTTGAGTAAACAATCTGATCAAGTGGGGCATGCATAAGCCAATCATTATCGATTTAAACTAATGAAATATGCACCACTACGTGGGATTCTGAATTATAATATGTCAACATAATTAACTTACTTACAAAATATGATAACACAAAAGATATTTGAACATCAACTTTCAGTTTATTTTTCGTTATCTTAATTCTCAATTCAAATTCACATTCTACAATAATAAGTAATTTATTAATATAAAGATATACCATTTTAGCTTGTGGTCTCTTGAAACCATTAAACTCACATGTGAACCAAATATTAATAATATTCAATAAAAACTTGGCTCAAAAGCACTTAAAAGTATAGAGAATATTTATATAATAATATGTATATTTTAAACCACATCAGTAGTTTGGAGGTGGTTGAGGCTACGACTGAGAAGCTCGATAAGATCAAGGCTTTTATGAAGGCCGATCAGGATCGTCAAAAGTCCTACGCGGAGAAAAGGCGGAGGCCTATTGTGTTTGAGGCTGGTGATAGAGTTATGCTAAAAGTTGCTCCTTGGAAGGGTATTATTGTGACATTCGGGACAAAGCCGGATACACCTTGTTATTCACAAACCGATTAAGCGTTTAACGGCTTATTGCGTAACGAACGAATGATTAACCGAACGGGTCTGGTTATGACCCAGATATCCCGGGGGGCCATCTATAAGTGATATATGCTTATTATAAGCTAAAATATTAGTATTATGGCCTTAGTTCGATAGCAAACAAGTTAAACGAAAACATGTTCGTTTAACTACCCGCTATAGATTTAAATGCGAAAGATAGTTACAAACCAAGCATTGTATCATCCGTTAAGCCGAAAAAGATTTACAAAACACTTAGTGGGAATGTTTTAAGCAATCTGTGAAAATATTTTCGATTTTTATAAACGTATAGTATGTTTTTCTAAATTTACACAAAAATAGCCGAAAAACACTCGTTTTCGCATTGTTTGTCGTACCTGATATGTTTTTCATGCCAAGAACCGAACCCGAAGTAAATTTGGACTTGGCATTTCACATTCGGGCACGTAAATTGAGAAAAGTGGGCCAAAAGGGCCCAAAAGGGGGCCCAACAAGCCCAGCCCGCCAAAGTTGACTAAGAACCTCTGTTTTTCTTTCACATATAAACTAGATCCAAGATATTTTCATCATCATTTTCTTGAAAAATCTGGACACAAGTTCTGCTCCAACCAAGAACCAGCAAAAACAAGGTAAAGAGGTCTTAAATAATCGATTTTCGGCTTGTTTAAACTCGTTTAATACCATAAAAACATGTCTTGATTACTAAAAATCATTCATAACCGTGTAAAAATCCTAAAAATGGTCCATAAACACGTTTTGATCATAAACACGGTAAGGAACCTGTTTTGATAGTTTTTTTGGCCATAAACATGGATTAAACGGTTGAAACGGCGTTTTTACGGTTCAAAAGTTCGTTTTTGTGCACTAGCCGAAACCCTAAGTTAAGGGCTGTTATGTTGATGAAATATTGCTTGGTTTGTGATATAGGACTTGTACCTAGCTTGCTTAGAAGCACAAGAACCTGAAAACTTGATTAAAAAGTCGGAAACGAGCCAAACCCGCCAAGGTAATGCCGAAACACACGATAACGGGCTACTTAGGTTAAGGTTGTGATGTGAATATTGTTAGAACTTGATATTTTGCAGGGACATAAGGGACCATGTCAATAAGTCCCTGTTTAAATTTGGTAATTTTTCGACCATCCGAGAATATTTGGCGAATTTAATACCGAATTAGGACGTTTATTTGGGAAAAATAACTAAAATACTTCAAAAATTATGAAAATTTTCTGGAAACTAATATTTTATGTATTTTGATCACATATGAGTTTTGGGATCATTTGAAGAAGTTTAAAGGTGTTTTGTTTATTTGCGTTCGTGTGAATTTTTACAGCCGAATTTGGGCCGAAAAGAATATTGCACGAGCTTTTTACATTCTGAAATTGATACAGGTTGTTTTGGGACATGAATTGAGCATTCAGGAATTTTTGTGGAATTTTTGGAAATTTTTTGGGGTAAACGGACGATTTTCAGACGAAATATAGCTGATAAAATGAATTTTTATAAATTAATAATTCAGTAAATAAATTCCAGAAATATTTTTATAAAAATCTACATATTTTAATTGATAAGTGGTTAAATTTTCATAATTTATTTATTAACGGTTAATTAATTATGCTAGTCTGAATATTAACCAAATTCAGTTTTTATAACAACCGGCAAGTTCGCGACTAGTGAACCTGCGGGAAAATCAAAACACCAAGAGTGATAAAAAATCATATGTTTGGACTAATTAAGTGAAAATGAACTTTTCTATGAGAAACCTGGACAATCCGGGTGGATTGTACGCGTTTCTTCTCAAATCAAACTGAATAAACGGAAACGGGCCCCGTGGCTAATCCGGGACCCCAGTATGTGATCTTTCTTTATAACTTAATCATTTTATTAACCAATACATTTACCCAAGCTTATTTTCCCATAACTGTTTTCTGAACGCGTAAACGAACAACTTGGCCCAGCTGGGAAAACGCGAATCTGAGCCAAGTTCAGTTCTAAGTATTAGACATTGAACAACATCACAACCTAAGCCTAACGCCACTTTCTGGGCATTCCAACTATACCCAGATTAGTTATACAACCCAGTTTAGTATTGAGATTATAGTAATATTAAAGTATTAATATTATTATAATATTGATTATAGGAACTATTGATAGCGGACCGAATAAACCACGAGCCGATATAGTACTGATTATCGACTAAACCGTGAGTTTCATGACCCCACTTTTAAACTGTTTTACGAACTTTTGGGGTGATTACATATACATACCTGAAACATGTACTGATGTGAATTATCTAAGTGCTAACACACGAAAGTCCCCACGATCACAGCCACGATCACAGTAATTAACTTCGAGCCGATGGCTTGTGAATAGTACTATTGGTTTGACAAACTCAAACGGAATCGGCCTGGTTGCCGTGTCACATAGCGCCTTTGCACATGACCATATTTATACAAACAGGCTATGTAGTGTTAGACATAGCTACCCGGGGCATGTTGTGGGAGGAAAGGGGCCACAGTGGTTGATTGAGCGTGGGAAATGGAGGCATGCAATACGAACAGTCCAGGCTTCACTGTAGCTTAGCATAATTACATCACATACATCATTTACATACATACATACATACATACATACTTATTTCATGATTACAAGTGTTGACTTGTGAATACCCATTACTGATTTCTTGAAACTCGTGAAACTCACCAACTCTAGTAGTTGACCAGTTTTAAACTGTTTTTCAGGTGTACATAAATCGGAATGATTTGGTAATCTGTTACTTGCCCAAGGTGTGTGGTTGATGCTATGTGAATAGAGGCAAGGGTGTTAGTAGTAAGAACGTATAATTAATGAGCTAGCCTTGTTTGTATCGCCTAGACTGTAAAACAATGATAGAATAATGAATTGTAATATATTGTAAATTAGTTTGTGATGTTTCTTTATAAACAATGTGTTGATACCAGATGTGTCTGTTGCATTCCCGTTTTACGCTTCCGCGTTGTGCTAGTTGGGGTGTGACAATTATTCATTTTCTTAAGAGGGGGAAGCTTAGTCCGAGGTTCATTGGCCCGTTCCGTATAGTGTCCCGTGTTGGTGAGGTAGCGTATAGACTGGAATTTCCCGATGAGCTCGCGGGGACTCATCCTAATTTCCACGTGTCCTATTTGAGGAAATGTTTAGCAGATGAGGAGGCCCATGTGCCTCTTGATGACATTGAGCTTGATAGTAAACTGAACTACGTTGAAGAACCTATCGCTATTCTTAACCATCAGGAAAGGCGTTTGAGGAATAAAGTGGTTAGGCAGGTGAAGGTGCAGTGGAGGCACCGTAGTTGTTCCGAGGCTACTTGGGAGTCCAAAGACGAGATGATGAAACTCTATCCGCAGTTGAGGCTACTTGGGAGTCCAAAGACGAGATGATGAAACTCTATCCGCAGTTGTTCCTGTCGCATCAGGATTCGGGGAAGAATCCCATTGTAAGGGGGGTGGACTTGTAACGCCCGTTAATTTTCGGTTCAAACATTTAAAGCTTGTAAAGTATGTATATTTCTTGGGAGTTATCCGGCATACCTCGTTGACCTTATCGTCTTCCCGGTACGTTAAATTCATTTAACTTTCCACTCAAGTTGCTTCACACGTCATACATGAGGGACTAGAGTGTAACTTGTTATTTTATAACATAAAACAAAACCCTAGCCCCTCCTAGGCAGTTCGATCGGCAGCAGCAAGGCTCCCAAACCCTTCGATTTTTTGTGTGCAGCCAATATTAAGGTCTAAAACTTCAATTGAAGGTTGGTTCTATGTTTCACCTAGTGCTTCCGGGGGTAATTTGGAAATTCTTTATTTCTGGAAGTATCTATGGGTCGTGTCGGTAAATGTAAGGCCCTGGGGGCTGTTATGATTGAGTTTGATGAGGTCGAGAATTTAGGTAACTCGAACCATGTTAGAACGTCTCGTAGGATAAACGAGTCTTTTCGGTGTCGTTCGTAATGATTGTATTTAAACCGACAGGCGTTTGAGTTGTGGGGATACTCAGGGGTTCTCTAGCTCGTGGTGAATTCGTGCCGTGTGTCAGGTGAGTTCATGATGCCCCTTTTTACCCTTTTTAATCTTTTGGGCTAGCATGCACACCTAAGTGATTTTGCTTGATTAACTGTTTAAACTATTTTGCATAGGCTTACTTGTATAGGGTAGGCCTTGGGATGATATTTTGGTATGTTTGTATGTATTATTGTCCGGCCAATAATTGGCGATGTTTATTAGTCGTTATCTACTAAGGACGTTTACGTATGCCTACTTTGTGTTTGTATACGTTGGATGAGATGTTATGTGTTTGGGTTGTACGTGTGCTCGACCCTGATGTTATTTACTTGGATGATATTTATAGGGATATATATATATATATATATATATATATATATATATATATATAATATGACTAGGAAGATCAATAGAACCTAAACATAGGTATGCACTAGCTGGCTGGTCTCATTGATTGGCTTGTTCAAGGCATGGCACCAAATGAGAAGGAGCACTTCCACAGCAAGGACTCTTCACACAAGACGGTCGAGCTGACCCAAGGGATCAATAAACAGGGACTTCTTCCTTGCCCTCAATTCTCGTTCTGGAACAACAAGAAGATGGCGTATAAAAAGACCACCGAAGGACTTTCTTTTGATACCCAAACAGTCTATATATATATATATATATATATATATAGCAGATTTCAAATGAGAACTCTTTTGAGTTTTAAGAACTCGAAAGAACTCAACGTAATGATTTTTTTTTTCGAAATTTTGTTTACACATTCGTAATATATGTAGGTTAAATATACGTAAAAAAAATTACATAATTTTTACGCACCGAGTCGACTTTTTACACGTGTGTAACGGACGTAAAAGTTTGTGTAATCACTTGCATATTTATTCTCTCTCCTACTTTGACTTTTTGGTCATATTTAATCTCAACCACATATTCCAATCCATGTAATTAAATGTGTGGCCAAGAATTGAGTTCTTAAGTTCTTAAAACTCAACATGGTTCTCAAAATATCCTTCCCCTATATATATATATATATATATATATAAGTATGATTACTTATTGTTGATGATGGCCTAATTGTTGTATCCCGTTTTATTATGAAACTCATCGAATGATTATTGTTATTTTAGATGTTAATTATTAAAACTTGAACTCACTCAGCTCAAGCTGATTTTATGTGCATGTTAGTGTGAGTTTCAAGTTAGGAGGATGCATTACCGCTTGGGCGTACTTAGTCGGAAGTTTTAATAATGAACATTTTTCTTTCAAGGTTTTATTAAATACATTGAAATTTGGTTGAAGTTGAATATCACATTACCCGATCCTAGAATGAATACCTTTTAATTAATATTATTTACAAATCTTTCAAAGTGTTTGTTTCAGTTTAATTAATCTTTTCAAAAACCGCTTGACATCGTCTGTCCGATTTAGTTAAATAATTAATCATAAAATATTACAATTGCACTCTCCTTGAGTTCCTGTGGAGACGACCTTACTTACCCATACTAGTATAGGTATTTAAGTTAATAAAATTAATTGTTTGAGTATACCGCGACAGCCCATGTCAAACTGGTGCCGTTGCTGGGGACTCAATGCGCTTGGTGCTAGTTTAGTTTAGTTTAAATTAGCTTAATTTAGTTTAAATTTTAGTTTATTTTCTTTTCTTCGTTGATTTTACGCGGGGTGTGTGTGTTTTGTGTGTGCAGTTAATCCTTTAGGTTGATGCATACAAGATTTTCCAGAGACAAGGGGGTGTTGCAGTTTGATCCGGAAATTGAAAAAGCCGCGAGAAGGAACCGAGCAAATCAAAGAAACGGTGAACCCTCAAGGCCAAAATAAGAAGACATGAACTATCCGGAAAATTACCCAATTCCACCTGTGTTTCAACCTGAAAACCAAGGCCCACCTCCAAATCTAGAACAACCCGTTCCACAACACATTCCACAAAATCCTACACCCAATGACTTACCACCACTAAACCAACACATTAACCAAAACCGAAACCATAGAGCTCAGAGACAGAACCAAATGAGAGATGATCGTTCCATAAGGTCTGAACCGCCAAACAATCGGGTCAAGTTTGAGTATGAAAGGGTAGCTAATCGGCGAAGGTTGTTCGATGATTTTGAAGAGTTTGAAGATGAAGAGTAGATGCAAGATGTGCGAGGGGGTCGTTTTATAGAAGACAACAACAATAATCACACCGCAACCGAACACCCGAACCAGTTCAACAACCAAGGAACCGTCGAGACCAAAGAAGGCAAAAGATTCCCGAGTCACAAATTCTTGAGTATGAGTTTGATGGTGGGGTCCCGAGGGCATTTGTTCCACAGCTTATTCGGGGAATTCAAAGCCACTTTATTCCATAAGTGGCCACGAACCCGCTTCCCATTGTTATCCCGGTTAGAGATGGAAGAACATTTTTGGTAAGACAAAGTAGCCTAACCGGGATGCCCACTTTTCATGGGAAAGCGACCGAGGAGCCATACCTTCACTTGAGCGAGTTTAATGCTATTTGTGCCACCATCTCAAGTCAAGGGTTTACTGCTGATGAAGTAAAGCTAGTGGTGTTTCATTTCAATCTCAAAGATTCAGCAAAGCAGTGGATTTTGTCCTTGCCATCAGCCAGCATTTACATGTGGCAGGATTTGACTCAATAGTTTTTGGACGTGTACTATACACCGCAAAGAACGTCCGAGGCCCGAAGTTCCATCAGAAATTTTCAGCAAGGAATGGGCGAAACATTCCATGAAGCCTTCACAAGATTCTAGCGATTACAGAGAACCTGCCCTGATCACGGGATAAAATTGTGGGAATTGTTAAAGGCATTTCATGATGGGATATCGAGTGATGATATGTGTGATCTTCAGTCGACCATGAATGGGCCAAAGAGACAAGCTACATGCGATGAACTCAAAGAGACAAGCTACGTTGAACCGCATGTAAAAAAGGGTGGTTGTGAAAGCCGTTGACAGTGGGGAGTCGAATGATCGATGGCTTGGTTGGAAAGGAAATTAGATCAATTGATGGGTGTGAGTACGAAAGAGAAAGGAAAATCAGGAAAATCGTATCCAGTTTGTGAAGGTTGTGGTGAGCTTGGCCATAGTGTGGCGAATTGTGGAGTTGTGATCGATGACGAAGAAGAGGATGAAGAGGAGGTGAATTTTGTTCAAGGGGAGAAAAGGTACAACAACTATGGTAACATGATATCAAATACCTATCACCCGAAACCATCCCAACTTCAGTTATGGAAACCCGAAAACGCAACAAAACCCTAACTTTCAAGGTAATTCCCAAAAAGCAGGTGTGACATTCGTGACAAAACCGGATACACCTTAGTACTTACAAACTCGAATAAGCGTTTAACCGCTTATTGCGTAACGAACAAACGAAAAACCAAACGGGTCTGGTTATGGTCCGGATATCCCGGGGTGCCATCTATAATTGATATGCATTTAATATAAGTCAATATAGTGATATTAAAGCCTTAGAATGATAGCAAATCAGTTAAACGAAAACATGCTCGTTTAACCACCCGCTATGATCTTAAACGCGAAAGATAGTTCCGAAACAAGCATTGTATCATCCATTAAGCCGAAAAAGATCTACCAAATACTTTTTGGGGATGTTCTAACCAATCCGTGAAAATATTTTCGATTTTTACAAACAAATACTATGTTTTTATAAATTTACACAAAAATGACCGAAAAACGCTCCTTTTCGCACTGTTTGTCGTACCTGATATGTTTTTTCTCGCCAAAAACCAAACCCGATATAAACTTGGACTCGGGAATTCATCTTCAGGCACTCAAAACTAGACTAATGGGCCAAAATTAAGCCCAAAGGAGGCCCAAAAGTTCCAGCCCTCCAAAGTGGACTAAATCCTCCTTAAAATCCTTTTCGCATTTAAACCCATTACTTGGTATTTTTACATGATATTTCTAACAATTTGTGGACATTCAGCCCCTGTCTTCTTATCACACCCAAGAAACCTTCAAGGTAAGCTTCATGTTTGATCATTAGAATTTGAATTAAACATGGTTTTTACATAAAACTTGATCCTTGATTATCAAAAGTGACTTCCAACCATCCAAAAACCCTAAAAATTTTCCAAAAAACATATTTTGATCATACACATGGTTAAGAACCTGGATTGATAAGTTTTTTGGCCATAAACACGGATTAGAGGGTTTAAACGAAGTTTTTACGTTTCAAAAGTTCGGTTTAGAACCCTAACCGAAACCCTAATTTCCATGGCTGGTCTCTTGTTGATATATGCTTGTTTTGTGATATAGGACTTGTATCTAGCCTACATAGGAGCACAAAATCTTGAAAAGTTGATTAGAAAGGCGGAAACGAACCAAAACCGCTAAGGTAATGCCGAAACACTCGCTTATGGGCTGTTTAGGTTAAGGTTGTGATTTCCATATTGTTAGGTCTTGAAATTTTACAAGGACATCAGGGACCATATTATTGAGTCCTTGTTCAAATTTGGTAATTTTTCGACCATCCGAGAATATTTGGTGAATTTATTACCGAATTGGGACGTTTACTTGGGAAAAATAGTTAAAATGCTTGAAAAATTATGAAATTTTGTGGGGAACTCAGATTTGGTATATTTTGATCACATATAAAATTTGGGATCATTTGGAAAAGTTTAAGGGTGTTTTGCGTATATGCGTTCGTATGAATTTTTATAGCCGAATTTGGGCCGAAAGGAATATTGAACAAGCTTAACGCATTCTGGAATTGATACAGGTTGTTTTGGGACATAGTTTAAGTATTCAGGAATTTTCGTGGAGTTTTTGGAAATCGTTTGGAATAGACGGACGATTTTCAGGCGAAATATAGCTGATAAAATGAATTTTTATAAATTATTAAATCAGTAAATAATTCCAGAAATATTTTTATAAAAATCTACACATTTTATTTGATAAGTGGCTAAATTTTCATAATTTAATGATTAATGGTTAATTAATTATGCTAATTTGAAGATTGAACAAATTCAATTTTAATAAAAACCGGCAAGTTCGCGATTAACGAACCTACCGGAATATCAAAGCACCAAGAGTGATAAAAAATCATATTTTTGAATTAATTAAGTAAAATCGAACCTTTCTATGAGAAACCTGGATAATCTGGATAGATTATGCGCGTTTCTTCTCAAATCAAACTAAATAAACGGAAACGGACCCCGTAGCTAATCCGGGACCCCAATATGTGATCTTTCTTTATAACTTAATCATTTTATTAACCATTATATTTACCCAAGCTTATTTCCCCATAACTGTTTTCTGAAAGCGTAAACAAAGAACTTGGCGCAGCTGGGAAAACGGGAATCTGAGCCAAGTTCGGTTTTAAGTATTAGACATTGAACAACATCACAACCTAAGCCTATTTCCACTTTCTGGGCGGTCCAGCTATACCCAGATTAGTTATACAGCCCAGATTAGTACTGAGATTATAATAATATTAAAATATTAATATTATTATAATATGGACTATAGGGACTAAGTGATAGCAAGGGAAACGAACCCTGAGCTGATCTCGCACTGAATGCCTACAAAACCGTGAGTTCATGACCCCTCTTTTCAAACTGTTTACAAACCTTTGGGGTGAAAAGCGTGTTTATATACACTATCTATCAGAAAACGGTTCAAGATACAGATTATCTGAACATGTATATATGAAAATTCCCTACAACCATAATGATTAACTACGTGCTGATTAAAGGTGATTATTATCGTTGATCGGTATATTAAGTGGATATAGTACGAATGACAAAACATAATGAAATTACACGTGACAACATGTTTATACAAACACGTCATGTAATTAATTTGGGAATAATGTGGTCTGTAATGGCCATGGGGCTATTGTGGGTGAAAGGGGGGCCACAATAGTACTAAACTAAAGTTGAGTATGGCCTATGAGCCAAGTTCTGCTGCAACTTATAAATTAAAGTTGAGTATGGCCTATGAGCCAAGTTCTGCTGCAACTTATGAAACTAAAGTTGAGTATGGCCTATGAGCCAAGTTATGCTGCAACTTACTAAACTATAGTTGAGTATGGCCTATGAACCAAGTTCTCCTGCAACTTACTAAACTAAAGTTGAGTATAGCCTATGAGCCAAGTTCTACTGCAACTTATAAACCAAAGTTGAGTATGGCCTACGAGCCAAGTTCTGCTGCAACTTATTAAACGAAATAACCTGATTATGACATGAGTGTTAAGAAAAAATTATGATTATATATGTTGTGGGCGGAAAGGGGGCCACAGTGATTAGTAATACATGATAAATACTATATATATGTGTGTGTGTATTGTGTGTATATATATATACATACTATGTGGATAGGCGTAGGAAATTCTATGTGTAGAAAATAATAATTGTTTGTGTATACAATGTGTAATGTTTAAGTTTACGTCAAACCATTGTGGTCAGAAGAGGGACCATAGTGGTGATTTTACGTGGAACCGTTGTTGATGGAAAGGGTGCCGCAGTGGTTGATTTTATTTGGAAAATGAAGGCACGAAGTACGAATGAGCAGTCACGATTTTATCGTAGTTTCAAACTCTATCATAAACTTATATACGCGTGTACATATAAACTATGACTGTATGGTGCGCAGAACTGATTTCGTTAAAACTTATGAAACTCACCAACTATTCGTAGTTGACCTGTTTTAACATGCTTTTCAGGTAATCAGATATGAGAAGTAATTTCCTGTGCGTTACGTGTCTGATTGGTGATTGATGTCGTGGGCATTTGAGTTAGAAGTAAAGTAATTGAAGAACCGGTTTGATTGTATCACCTAGTTTATAAAAGATGTTAGAACGATGTAATATATTGTAAATTAGTTAGCAATGTTTCTTTATGAACAATGTATTTGATATCAGTTGTATCTGTTACATTTCCGTTTTACTCTTTCGTAATTCGCTTAACGGGGTGTGACAGCAGGTTATCAGTCAAATCAGCGCCAATATGGGAACGAGAGGGGTAATGGTCAAAGCGGGTATAATCAAAGAGAGTCAGGGGGTATAACAAGAGCTATCAAAAGAACAATCAGAAGGGTCAGCAAAGTTAAGAGGCAACTCAAGGTCAAAGTTCTTCACAAGATTCGGAAATTCTGAAACTATTAAAAGACTTGAGCTGAAGAATGGAGATTCAAGAAAAGACGAACACCGCAAGAGATAAATAGATGAGTCAACTGACCGAGGAGATGGCCACCCAGAAAAAAGATCTAAAGAAATTACCAAGCGACACATTAAGGAACCCGAATCAACAAGGTAGCAGTTCTTCGACTGGTAAGAGTACCCACGCCAACTAGGTAAGTACCCTTAGGAGTTGAAAGATTTATGATAATGGGGTAGCTCCACCACCTTTTGTTGAGGGTGTGGTGGAGGACTTGGGAGAAAATGGGAAGAGTGAAGATGAGGTCGAAATTGAACCAAAAAATGAACCTACTAAAGTAATTAGCAAGAATAAAATTGAACTGATAACTAAAACAGGAACATAAACCACCAAGGAGATGGGCTCAACAAGTAAAACTGTTTCGTTTCCTCGGGCATTGGTGAATCTCCAGACCTCATCATCACTTAGAAAGAAGGGCCTACAACAGGAGGAAATGTTGGAAATATTCAAACAAGTTAAAATAAGTTTACTCCTCATAGATGCAGTTAAACAAGTCCCTGCATATACTAAATATTTAAAAGACTTTTGCACTCAAAAGCTAACTCACGAGTTGCCAAAACAAGTTGACTTAACTGCAAATGTGAGTTCGGTTTTGATGGGTATCCTCCCACCCAAGCCACAAGATCCAGGAACACCAATTATACCCATTCAAGTAGGCGATTTTAAAATGACAAGGGCATTGTTAGATCTTGGAGCCGGGGAGTATTCTCCCGGGAAGCTTATACATCCAATACGATTTTGGTCAACATAGAAAAGCCTACACCACCGTGGTGTTGGCCAATTTGACACTTAAGCTTCCTAGGGGAATCGTGATCGATGTGATTTTGATGATCGAAGATTTTTATTACCCGATTGACTTCCTGGTTCTAGACTACGTGACAGTTGACCCAAAATGACAACCGAACGTAATTCTCGGTCGGCCTTTTTTGGCCACTGCAAATGCTTTGATAAATTGTAGAACCGGGGTAGTGGACATGGCTTTTGGTAATCAGAATCTTAGGCTTAATGTGTTTTCCAACGTTTCTAACCCTCTGGTGAGTGACGAATGCTTCGCGGCGGAAGTCATTAATGGGTTGAACCCTCATGAAAGTGAGGAAGATGCCACAGAGGAGTGTGCTATTTGTTGTAGGGAAACAGTTGAGCATGCACTGTAATAATAAGAAGAAGAGGAGGCGGTTGAGTTATATGCTGCGAGTATTGGGAAACCGCCATGGTCTCAGCAGGTAGAGAGGTTGCTCGACACAATTGATTCAAAGTTGAGACCATCGTTGGAGAGTCCGCTAGCTGTGGAGTTGAAAGAGCTCCCAAGACATTTCAATTATGTGTTTTTGGGAGAATGAGAGACTTTACTGACCATCATCGCCTCAAATTTGGAGAAAGATTAAGGAAGGCGGCGATTGGTTGGACGATTGCAGATCTGAGAGGGATCAGCCCATCCATTATCATGCACATATCATCACCGATCCCGAGGCAAAATCCGCTCATGATACACAAAGACGGTTAAATCCAAACATGCGGGAGGTAGTGAAAAGGGAGGTTTTGAAGTGGTTGGATGCAGGCATCATCTTCCCGATTTCAGATAGCACATGGGTAAGTCCAACACAAATGGTTCCGAAAAAGGCGGGTATTCAAATAACTCGTAATGAGAAAGGTGAGGAAATTGCCACCCGACTGGTAACCAGGTGACGAATTTGTGTTGATTATAGACAGATTAATGCGGAGACTTCCAAAGGCCATTTTCCTTTGCCGTTCATTGACCAAATCATCGAGAAATTGCAGGTCAGAAATTTATTGCTTTCTAGATGGCTATTCGGGGTACAATCAGATTGCTATCCACCCCGATGACCAACATAAGACCACTTTTACATGTTCATACGACACTTTCGCATTTAGCGAATGTCTTTTGGTTTGTGTAATGCCCCGGCCACCATTCAAAGGTTTATGATGAGTATCTTTTCAGATATGGTTGGGGATTCACTTGAAATTTTTTTGGACGAGTTTTTGATTTTCGGTTCATCTTTTGGAAAATGTTTAAAACAATTCACTAAAGTTTTGAAAATATGTGTGGAAACGAATTTGGTCTTAAGTTGGGAGAAAAGCCACTTCATGGTTCGAGAGGGGACGGTATTAAGACATGTAATCTCAAGTAAGGGGATTGAGGTTGACCTGGCTAAAATCCAAGTTATATTTAATTTACCGCCACATATTAATATAAAAGGGATAAGGTTATTTTTGGGTCATGACGGTTTTTACCGACGATTCATTAAGAATTTTAGTGTCACATCTAAATCGTTGTGTAATTTTCTTTTAAAAGATGTGCCATTTGTTTTTAACGAAGAATGTCTTAATGCTTTTAATGTACTAAAAACAAATTATTTGAAGCCCCGATCTTGATGTCACCTGATTGGTCATTTCCTTTTGAAATTATGTGTGATGCAACTAACTATGCTGTCGGGGCCGTGTTGGGTCAACGGGTGGACAAAAAGCACGTTGCCATATACTACGCGAGCAAAACCCTTTCCGATGCTCAAGTTAATTATACCACTACGGATAAGTTTCGATCTTACATGTGGGGGTGCAAGGTTATTGTGCTTTCAGATCATAGTGTAGTCAAGTACTTGATGGAGAAGAAGGATGCAAAGCCGCGCTTGATCAGATGGATTTTATTGCTCCAGGAGTTTGACGTTGAGATTTGTGACAAGAAGGAGAGTAAGAACGTGGTAGCCGATCACTTGTCGAGACTAGGGGGGACAAGAAGAGGAGGAGAAAGATGAAAGGGCCATCAATGAATCCTTCTTGGATGAGAAATTGTTTTCTGTTTCAACTTTGCCATGGTATGCTGAAATTATTAATTTTCTTTTTGCAGAAACAATTCCGGAGTTTTGGCAGAGGAAGATGAAGCAGCACTTTATCTCTCAAGTAAAATACTATGTGTGGTGTCAGGATCATTAGTCGGGTGAAACCTTCGAAAAGGTTGACAAGAACACATCGACTCTGTAACCCAAAGGCCTATTGAATATCCCGGCGGAATCAGGATATCCAACGAGTGGGAACGAAGGTGTGAAAATAACAAACACGAAACGATAATAGGTACTCAATAAAAGCACATTCAAAGACAAAGATTCACTGTATTAAATGAGTCATTAATGAAATAGTGAAAGGAATGTCTAGGGTTTCGTTTATGACGGCGACGGCGGCTGTATGAGGAAACAAATAGAATATTCTTTTTAGAATGTTTTTTGTATTCCGTGTGTGCCAACGTTACCCTAAAATGGAAACCTAGGACCCTATTTATAGACCCTGACATTCCTTCTAGAAGTTCCTAATCATTAAATAATGAAATACAAAATAATACAAGTGTTGAGTCCTCGAGCAAGGTAACAATCTTGCTCGAGCAAACTCACTATGCTAGGTATGCTCAATGAATGTCCTCGAGTATACTTTACTTAGAATATCTTCAGTGAAGATATTCCCCTCTAGCAAGCTTCATTCCTCTTGTCTAAACCATGCTTTGCTCGATCTAGTCCATCGAGCAAGCTCATTCTTCTTGACGTCTTCAGTCTTCTTATTCAACAATCTTTAGCATGCTCGGATGTAAATCTTGCTCGGGGAACCGAACTGTGCTCGAAGTCCTTGCTTTGATCATGTGACATCTTTTTATTGCAGCCATGCTCGTCCCTATGTGCTCGATCATCCTGTGCTCGTAACACTTGGTTAAAACTTGTATGATCAAGCAGTTTTCTCGATTGGCAATTCATGCTCGATAGAAGTATACCCTTGCTCGTTGAAGTGTAGCTTGCTAAAAGCCTTAAACACTTAAAAGAATCAACCATTTAAGGTTCTGAAGACCTTGCTCGAAGTAGTAAAACCATGCTCGATCGTTTAGGCTTGCTCGAAGTCCATACTTAGCCGTTTTCTGAGGAGGTTGAGAAGATTCCAATCTTTCTTATCAGAAATCCGACTCAACAATCTCCCCCTAGATTGGAACAAGCTCAGATGCACCAAAACAAACCTGCATAGAGTTACACATGTATCAGACATCAAAAATATATCATTCAAGAACGTGTCATTTCATTACATAAATAGGAATTCTGCCTCTTGGGCATTACACATCCAAGTTTTTTACATCAAATACAAAATAACAAAAATTACAAAGATAAACAGAAATAAAATTGATTTTCTTTTAGCTCTATTCTGCTATCTTCTTCTCCTCCTCCTCCTTGTATCAGAATCTTCTTTTAATTTCTTAACAAGGGCTGCCTTTTGTTTAATCATGTCTAGTTTCACCACATCAGAGGAATCAATGGGGAATTCAGCATCAATTAAGTCTTGTAAATCTTGAGGCTGCATGAATTTAAGATCCCCATCATTTCTAATCCCGGCAATAGGCAATCCCGACGCATTCCTTAGTGAAATTGAGTCATTATGTTGGTTATATGAGATGAAAGTAATTCTTCCATTGATCTGCATAACAGATTTTGGTTCTCTCATCTCTTCCTTCATAGCTAAGCACTCTTTTAGAGTTTTCCTTTTTCCATGTGAGCTGCTTGCTTGGGATTTCCTTCTCATATCTTCAAACAGAGAAAGCTCCTGAATATGTACTTCGTTTATTCTCTTGTTCCTTTTGTCCCTCTCTGCTTGACTCCTTATCTCTTTCCTCCTTTGGCTGAGAAAAGTGAATCCCTTTTCTGCTTTTTCTTTGAGGAACTTGGACAGATCATTTCTTTGTTGTCTGGCCAGTTGTCTTCTATCTTGGTTATCATGTAATTTCAGTTCGGCCATTCTCTTTAGCTGTTTTTTTGAAAAATTTCTCAAATCATCTCTAAAGATGATGAAAGTTTCTTCTTTATCTTCAGTAATGACCCTCAAGGTGTTGGATCTTTTGTCAAAGAAGAGATGTGTGGGCAGATTTAAATTTCTTGGTGGCACAGGCCTCACACTCTCAGACCTTGGGGTTCGGCTCGAGCTCCCTTGCTGAGTTGTCTTCAATTTATCAACTCCCTCCTCTACATACCACCTTTTAATCATTTCATCAGTCTGAGTCATCAATCTTCCCATACCAACGCCTTTCTTGTGCAGGGCACTCAACATTTCAGCTCTAACTAATTCATCCATTTTCCTTCTATCCTCCTCCAATTTTCTTTCAGTCTCCATATACATTCTCTGCTCTCTTTTGTATATTTCCCGTAGTTGAGCATGAGGCATTCTATTAAACTCCTCTTCAGACATGCCCTTATCCATTAATATATCCCTTAAGATTTGGACTCTCTTAGGGTCTTGAAACCATTCTTTAGCCTTAGCTTCTTTCTTCTCAGACTCTACTCTCTCCTTTTCCATTTGTGCCTTCAAATTCTTTTCTCTTACAAGATCAACAGACAATTTTTGACTTTTATAGGAGTCTTTAACACTTTGAACTTTCTTTTTCAATTTTTTTCCAGAGTGAGTTTGATCAAGGAATTGTATTCAAAGCCATGAATTTGCAAAAATTGAATATCTTTATGCTTATCTTTCATGGATTCATATTCATCATCACCGCTAGTCCTCTTTCTCTTCTTAACCTTTTCAACAATATTGTCCATGTCATCCACAAGAGCCCTTTTGTAAAGCTTATCAATGGCATCAATTGATTGTAGGTTAAGGGAAGCAGGCTTGTGACCAGCCTTTACTAAGAACTCTCTTCTCGTTTCCCTTTATCTCCAACCTTCAGCTTCTTTGGCCATAGCTTCATTTGACAGTCTTTGGAGATATTTCAGATCATATTTAAGACTTATCAAGTAAGCTCTATCTTCATTTTCTTTTTCAGCATCTTTTGACCCCTCATCATCTTCATTCTCATCTTCTAAGTCAATTGTTTCTTCAAGATTATGGAGAGCCTCAATCATTGGTTCTTCATTTCTTGAAGATTGAGCCATTTTCCTTTCTTTAAGCTTCTCTAATCTCCTTTTGTACACCATCCCCTTTACTGATTTCTGCCTTTTAGACTTGGGTTTCAATCTCAGCTCTTTCTTTTCTTTTTAGTGATTAAGATGGAGTGGGTGTGTCAGGTTTTGTCACTTCTGCTTCTGGCTCTTCAAGTATAATTTCCTTATCAACTGACTCAGAGGTCTTAGATTCTTCATTACTGATCTCTTCTATGACTGGTTCTGTTCCAAGATCCTCTTCATCACACACTTCACTTATTGTTGGCTCAGGCTTTTCCTTGATCTGGAATTGGCTTTTCTTCCAATGTTCTTATCTTTGTTCTTCTTGAGCTCTCTTGGCTGCAGCCACAGTTTATGGTCTGAACTCTTCAGGATGTAGGAGAATGTCAAAATGTGTTCTGAGCATAAGTAACTGAGCAATGAATTTTACATAAACATTCCATGGCATCCTTGGTGCCTCATCCCCCTTTGGCTCTTCTCTTACCCCCAGACCAGTTTCTTGTTCATTATCAGTTTCCATCTCAGTATTAACTGGTTTAGATTCAGATTGTTCAAGTTCAGTTTCCCTGGGCTCTTCAGGCTCAGTTGTTCATTAGCTCTTCAGTTGTGTACTCTCTTGTTCATCAACATTCAGATTTGCTTTTAGAGCATCCAGTGTGGCCTTTATCGCCTTATCTGCCTCCTTAAACCTTTTCTCATCCTCCTTTTCTTTCTCGTTCATGTTTATTAATGCTTCAAGTACTTCTTGCGGTATTTCCTCCTCATCTTCTCTATCCAGAGACTCCAAATCTTCATTCATTAACCTTATGGCAGTCTTGACAGATTCAGCTTCTACAACATCAGGATCAATCACATTTTCCTTGAGAAGTATCTCATCGGATTGAATTTTGTGTTGGGGCAGGGGATGCAAGTCATCATCTGTAGAGGCAATCCGTTTCCCTTTTTCTTTCCTTTTCTACAATCCTCTTCAGTTTCTTCTTCACTTTCACTCTCCCCCTTATCATCTGAATCTCCATCATCATATGCTTGATTTATCATGTTTAAAGCATTTGATGGTCCAACTTCCACAACTTCCTCGTTAGAACTTTCATATAACTCTCCAATCACCTTTAAACTCTCTGCACCTTTAGTTTTGTCCCTCTGCTTTGGTGCATCTGAGGTCTTCTCAACCTCACACTGCCCCTCCAGGTTTTGAATCTTTAACAAAGCTTCATTCAATGCAGCCTCCAATGCCGAGTTCCTTGTAGCTAATATGGCATTCGGTTCTCTCAACATGATGTTTTCTTCAAGCTTGGCATTCTCACAAACAATATCATAAAGATTAGGGCTTGAGGGTGGAGTTTCTTGATTTGGCTTTGGTGCAGGTTTAGACCATGGTTTAGACTCAGCTATCTCTAGAGATGGAACTTTATAAGGTTCATATTCTTTGGGAAGTGGTTGTGATGGCAGGGTAGTGGTGGTGGCATATGTTTCTTTTAATGGAGAGGATAGTGGGGTTTGAAGAGGTATATCTTGACCAGATTGGGAAACAGGTGTTGTGATGATAGGTTTAGTAAGTGGTGATGGAATATGTGGGTCATTGATTGGTTCATAGTCTGAGATGGCTGGTTCAATTGTGGCTGGTGAATCTACATCATTAAGTTCAATAGAGTCTGTGTCATCATAGTAGACTCTAGGTGGTGGTGAATCTGGTGGAGTTATCTTCTCAATGGTATCAGCAACATCTGATATAACATTTGCTACAAATACATCATCATCCATTGGCTTTGTAGCTTCATTAATTGGATCCACAACTGGTTCATTTGTCTCTTCATTTACCTCCAAACCTGCAACATCTCCTGTCTATGTAGATTGTTCTATCATTTGTACATTTCCCTCAATAAACTCATGTACATCATCATTACCACCAATAACCATGGCATTTCCACCTTTTGGACCATTGTCCCCATCATCATTTTGATCATCATTATTCACATCATCATCCTCTTCATCGTCACTATTACCGGGGGTGCGAGGCACATTAATAGCACCTAGTGCTTGTACAAGCAACCATGGGAGAACATCCCAGTCATCATTGTCAACAAAGTTGCTCTGAGCATCTTTCGTTCTTTTGCATATGTTGGGGTCCTGCAGTCTCAAAACCTCTCCCATTCTTTGAAGATTAGGCAATTCTCTGTTTATCAAAATTTGTAGAAACTAGGATACATAAGAAATCGCTGATTGACTTGCTTCTCTGCATTTGATCCCAACCCTTGAAAGATAAATCTTGAAATGTTGAAAGGCTGCTGGTATAAAATCGCTACAGTGAGAATCCCTAACTCTGTGCTTAATAATGTCCAAGTTCCTCTCCTAGGAGATAAGGACTAGATGACGTGATGTATTAGGAAACGGTAGATTAGTGGAAAACTTCCTTTCTGGAACTGGCCCTCCGTCACTCCTCCTTGGTATCCCATAGTCTCCTGAAAGACTCTCAATAATCTTGGAACAGAGTAGGATGGCTAAGCATTAAAATTTTCGTTTGGGTCCAAAGCAGCTCGTATTGATGCCTCTGTGATCTCAATATCATTATTTAGGACCGATACCTTAATCCTTTCCCCGTTAACATCATTTACATACGTAGCCGAGCCCCAAAAATCTGCAATATGATTTCTGTAAATTGTGGGGCTTTCAGTAAGAGCTACTCTCAAGTTAAAAGTCCTTAGAAAGTTTATCATCAGCTCCAATTCTTGATTGTCATCGTTGAGCTCCAACTGAGCGCACATATTGAGCCATCAGTTCTGCAAAACAAGAGAATATATCAGTACACAAAGTTGTAGAACTAATATATGAGGATAGGTAGATGATTAATGGCGTCTTAAATTAACCTGTTTCATTGTAATATGCGTACCTACAAGAACAAATAAATAGTTAGTTAGTAGTTCAATTGGAAACCCTAATTCCGATATTGGTGTGACGATTATCGAATTACGATGTCTTACCGAAGTCGAAACAGAGCTAATGGCAGTATTCGAAGTAAAATCGAGCAAGTATTAGAGTAGTCAAGCAAGTGGAAGATAACACGAGCAAGAGGGTTTTTGTATTTAGGTTTACGAGAGAGGAAGAAATATGTGAAAAATTTTCTAAGTCCCCCTTTTATACCTAACCTTTGGGTGGTACAGTACCTTCTTTTGTCATCTAGCACATGACATTTGTCATTTAATTTCAAATTAATGTACCTCCTTTGCTCGAGCATACAGCCAAAGCAACAGCTGGCTCCCACTGTACTCGAGTACATAGTATAACCCTTGCTTGTAGTACTTGGAATATGATGCTCTTGAGCACTAGTATACTCGAGGAAATGTGCTCGAATAGACTTCTGCTCGATGCTGTAGCCAGATGTTTGATTATAACTTGCTCAAGTATTGAGTCATACTCGAATGTACTTAGTGAAATCTTACTCAAATATGTATACCTAAGTCACACCTGCAATCTAACCCTACTCGACTATGCATCATGCTCGAGATACTTAGAAATTTATTGACAACATCCTATGCTCGAGATGCACTCTTAGAAGTGTTAAGAGCCTTTTCTCGACCTACTTAGATTGCTACAGGTCAATGTGCTCGATGTACCTATATGCTCGAAAGCCTTAGCATATTAAATCTTTCCTATGCCTGTACTCGAATGCACAGCCTCAGTGTCTAGCTTACTAGGTTGCTCGAATTACTTAACAAAGTGATCCATTTCCTTAAGCTCTTTCATACCGAAACACCTAGCATACTTCTATGCTCGAAGACTTAGGTCTTACAATTTAACATGCAATCATGCTCGAAACACATAATGTCCAATTTTCACATCATAGCAGGTGCTCGTAAGTAAGATGCATGCTCGAAACACTTGATAGAAAATTTTCATGAGATGCATGCTCGAAACACTGGATAGCGAGTTTTCATGAGATGCATGCTCCAAACACATAGACAATTCATACAAGTCACATAGGATGTTTGACAAAAGGTTATCAATTTTGGTAAGCAAAGTGCTTCTGCTCGAATTTAAAAATGATCATTTCAACTTGATGAGCTGACTTAAACAATTTGTTTAAGGTGATATAAGAGATCAAAATCCAGTTCAAAATTCATTTCAAATCATTTGGATAGATCTCAACATGGGATCAGATTATCTAATAACTGTCACACAATTTCATTTTCAACCTTATTATGACTTAAGTCAGGTTGACACTAGGTGGAAGCACTTAACATGATTCTTATAACTTTCTTTATATGCTTAAGATTCAATTAAGAGCTTGAGTTGGAATGGTTACACTTCGGACTTCAGGTTGTTCCTTATTTGTTCTCAAAGCTTATTTAGCTTTCTCCAATCACCTCAATTTGACTTCAACCCCCTGATGCATTGGTCAAAATATTTACTTATTTGAGCAGTCATATTTCTCTCTCTCTCTCTATATATATATATATATAGGGGAGGGATTTTTTGAGAACCATATTAAGTTTTAAGAACTTAAGAACTCAATTATAGGCCACACATTTAATTAAATGGGATGGAATATGTGGCTGAGATTAAATCTGGCAAAAAAGTCAAAGTAGGAAAGAGAATAAATATGTAAGTAGTTACACCAACTTTTGCGTTCGTTACACATGTGTAAAAAGTGAACTCGGTGCGTAAAAAATTTTGTAATTTTTTTACGTGTATATAACTTACATATATTACGCATGTGTAAAAAAAATTCAAAAAAAAAATCGTTACGCTGAGTTCTTTCGAGTTCTTAAAATTCAAAGGGGTTCTTATTTGAAATCTCCCATATATATATATATATATATATATATATATATATATATATATATATATATATATATATATATATATATATATATATATATATATCTGACTTCAAGGTTGAACGTTGGATTTACATGCCATCCGGACTTACATGCCTTAGATTTAGAGTGTTTAGGGTTTATTTGAATGCCCCACTTCTGTAGTTCCCTTGGTGCCCCTTGAGTAATGATATTTTATTTATTCTTAATAATATTTTGAAGCAATATTCTAATTTTCTTTTCAATATTTTTCTTTATGCTTCATTGGACTTAGATAGTTTTTCACTATATATAACTCTTTTAGCTGCTCGTATATTTTATATATAATTCTAATTTTATAACTCTTTTGGGTAATCACCTTTCTGCCTATCATATGGAGAGATGTGTAAGGAAACATACCATGGTCTTCGGATGAATCACCACATCAAACTTAGCAAAATTATTAGGTTTGTATCACATTGGTTACTACACTCATGAGAAGATACCACACGAATTGTCAATATGCTGAATAGAAATCTTTTAAGCATCTAATCTATGGGTTAGGAGATTAGACAATATATTATCATTTCCCAACTTAGGTTGGATTCAATCTCCACAGAAAACAGTTTCTAGCTTCTTTGAAGCTGGGAACTTGGATAATATTTTCATGTCTCTTATTAAATATCACCAAAAACAGTGTTGCTTATTCAAAAACTTTTACCATTTTAAAAACCATTTACTTTTGAAAGTTCAATTGAAAAACATTGATTTTAAAAACAGTGTTGTCATTTAAGCATGTTTAACAAGCACACACTATCACCATATCAAACACATTCATCCATACAGTAGAAATCATTCAGATAATGACATGAGTCTGTCGAGCATGCTCAGAAGTTCATCGGGCATACTCGAAAGTCAGTCGAGCAAACTTAAAATTGATCAATTCAGTGCATGTGCTTGAAAGACCTAGATGAGTGCTCGAGAAGTATACTTGTGCTTGAAATACTTCAAAAGTTTTCCACAACACGTCCATGCTCGACCACAAGTAACGCATCATTTGTGCTCGTGTTACTTGAGAAACCTCAAGTATGGTTTGTTTGTGCTTGAAGAGCATTAAACACACCATGCAACACAGAATTATGCGAGAAATACTTGAAAAAGTTTTTCAAGACAAAATTCTATGCTTGAGCAGCTGAGCTATGACATTTGCCCTCGAATGACTTAGAATAGTCTTACAAGAGCCTTTGCTTGTGCTCGAAGAGCAACAAGCACACTATCAAGCACAGATTCATGCTCGAATTACTTAGAATTACAGAAATACATCATGCAAGCATAGATCAAGGTACCAAAAGTTGTAATTAGCAGTTTTAACAAAATTTCCACACAAAGACAGTCACACACATGATTCATGCAATTGAGTAATCAGTCAAGCATAGCAAATCATCATGCAAACATTCAAAGTGAGTAACACAGATAATCAGTAAGCACCTCACTTAAGCACACATCCTAAATCAAACTTCATCAACATATATCATTCCTAGGCACTTTAACAGAAAATGAAACCTGGTTTTATATAAAGGTTTGGTGAACAAATCAGCCAAATTATCAGATGTGTCTATCATTTTCATTTCTATTAAACCTTTTTCCTAACAGTCTCTAATGAAATGATGTCTAATTTCAATGTGCTTAGTCTTAGAATGTTGGACTGGATTCTTAACAATAAACATAACACAGTATTATCAATTAAAATAGGTGTAAATAAGAAATTCAGACCATAATCTAGTAGTTGATTTTGAATCCACAGAACCTGTGCACAGCAGGCAGAAGCAGCAATGTACTCAGCTTCAGCAGTAGAGATTGAAACTGTAGTTTGCTTCTTGCATTGCCAAGACACCAGCCTGTTCCCAAGAAACTTGCATCCTCCAGAGGTTGATTTTCTACTCATATTGCAACCATCATAGTCACTATCTGTGTAGGCCATCAAGTCAAAGGAAGGGTTCTTTGGATTCCAAATCCCCAAATCTGGTTTCCCTTTAGATATCTGAAGATCCTCTTAACTGCTAGCATATGTGAGACCTTGGGGTTAGCTTGGAATCTGGCACAGACACACACAACAAACATAATATCTGGCCTAGATGCGGTGAGATACATCAGTGATCTTATTTTGGCCCTATATTCATGCTGGTCCACCGGCTCCCCTTTTTCATCAGGTACCATTTTCTCATGTGTGTCCATTGGTGTGGAAAATGTCTTGAAGTCTTGGCACTTGAATTTGTTAAGAATCTCTTGTACATACTTTGATTGATTAATGAAGATTCCATTAGCTTTCTGTTGCACCTGAAGTCCAAGGAAGAAATTCATTTCCCCCATTGAGCTCATTTTGTACTTGGGCTTCATCACTTGTTCAAACTCTTTGCACATTTGTTCCTTTGTGGAGCCAAAGAAAATGTCATACACATACACTTGCAGCAGCAGCAGATCCTTGTTTTTCCTTTTATAGATTAGAGTGTTGTCAATGGCTCCTCTGCAGATGCCATTTTCCAACAAATGGTTTGACAGCTCATCATACCAGGCTCTTGGTGCTTGATGTAGTCCATAAAATGCTTTGCTGAGCTTGTAAACTTTATTGGGATGAACTGTGTCTTCAAATCCTAGAGGTTTGACTGCATAAACTTCTTCATCAATCTTTCCATTTAAGAATGCAGATTTTACATCAAGTTGATAGACTTTAATGTTCATTGATGCTGTATATGCAAGAAAGATCCTGATAGCCTCTAGTCGTGCAACTGGAGCAAAAACCTCTTCAAAGTCCACTCTTTTTTCCTGTAAGCATCCTAGAACCACCAATCTTGCTTTGTTCTTGATAACAATCCCCCTTTCATCTTTCTTGTTTTTGGACACCCATTTTGTTCCAATAGCATACCTGCCTCTGGGCTTGTCCACCAAGTCCCATACATGTAAGTCTCTGAATTGGGCTAACCCTTCTTACATAGCTTCTACCCAGCTGTTGTCCTTCAATGCTTGATTGATATTCTTTGGTTCAACTTGGGATAAGAAGCAGGCATACAGACAGATGTTTGCCTTTTCAGAAAAGCTTCTAGTTACTCTTTCATGCAAGTCTCCTATTATATTTTCTACAGGGTGATTTCTTTCAACAGAGATGGTTTGCACAACTTGTTGTGCAGACACTTCTGTCTTTAGATTGGTCATATTCAACTCAGAAAATTCATTTTCAATTCTCTCTTGAATTTCATCAGTCGCTTGAACTTGATTAATTTATGACGATGATGCTTCATTTGACCCAAATTGTAGAGTCAAACAAAGACTAAAACCTATCTTCAAATTGATTTATCCCTTCAGACTGGACAGGTTGTTAACTTTGAATGGGTTTACTCTCTACTTCACTTGGACCTTCATTAGAAAATTCAATTGCTGCATCTTGTTCATTCAGATCAACTTCAGCCCTTGGTTGGTTGCTCCTCTCAAAGTTAAATCCATTTGTTTCAGGAGCAACAGATGGCCATAGCTTATCCAGATCAACTTGTTTTTGTTTTCTCTTATCTTCAAAGCTGATTCTGTACATGCTGTCATCCATATCTTCATTGTAGATTTTGAAAGATTTGATCATCTTTTCCAAGTCAAAACGCCACTTGGGTCCTTCAACATTGTTAAAGTGGTTTTCATTGAATATTATATCTGAAGACTCAATGACCACTATGTGCTCCTTCACATAGACTCTGTAAGCCTTTGAATGAGATGAGTAGCCCACAAAGAAACATTTCAGAGATTTTGACTAGAATTTGTTTAGGTAGTCCTTTGTATTTAGCAGTGAGCATCTGCATCCAAAAGGCTTCAAGAACTTCACATGGGGTTCTCTCTTGAAGATAACCTCATATGGAGTCTTGTTTTGAGCCTTGTTTAGTATAACCCTGTTCTGCACATAACATGCAGTGTTGATTGCTTCTGCCCAAAAAGTGACTGGAAGATTTACATCAGCAATCATGGTTCTTGCAGCTTCAATTAATGTTCTGTTTCTTCTTTCTGCAACACCATTCTGTTCAGGAGTTCCAGGTGCACTGTATTGTTGAAAGATCCCCTTAGAAGTGCAGAATTCATCCATGGTTCCATTTTTGAATTCTGTCCCATTGTCACTTGTAATAACCTTTACTTTTCTTTCAAGTTTATTTTCCATTTTCAGCACATAGGTTCTAATCAAATCTCGGGTTTCATCTTTGCTGCCCATGAAGTATACCCAAGTAAACCTTGAATAATCATCAGTGATCACTAGGAAATATCTTTTCTTTCCAATACTTGGAACATTACAAGACCAAATAGATCCATGTGTAACAATTCCAAGACCTCATCAATGGTGTTTATTATTTTGCTCTTATGTGAGGATTTGTGTTGTTTCCCTTTGAGGCAAGATGTGCATTTTTCTTCAAGCTTGAACTCTCTTGTGGGAAGGCCAACCACATGTTCACCTTTCACTAGCTTCTTCATGTTCTTCAAATTTACATGACACATCTTCCTATGCCACAGTTTGGTCTCATTTTCAGTGGCTTTGGAAACAAAACATGAACCACCTCTAGATGTAGCAGTGTTCATTCTTAGCTTATAGAGGTTGCCATTTCTTGGAGCCATCATCATGATCATCTCAGTTGGAATCACAAACTTAGGCATCAAAATTAGGCAGTGTTCATCATTGAAGGCTACCTTGTACCCTTTATCACAAACTTGAGAGATGCTGAGTAGGTTGTATTGTATTCCTTCAACATGCACCACGTTCTCATAGGATACTTTGCCATTGGTGAGTGTTCCTCTTCCAACAATCTTTCCTCCATTTTCATTACTCCCAAAGGCAACTGGCCCTTCATATTTTCTTCCATAATTGATTAGTGCACTTCTGTCACAGGTCATGTGCCTGGAACATCCACTGTCCATGTACCATAAGTCATTACTGTTCAAGGACTGTTTTTGCACATACATATAAAACATAATTAGTTGGAATCTGAGTCACAAACTGAATCAGTTTGTAATTCAGTGTCAGGTGAAGATTCATCAGGAGTTGGAACCGGAACTGAAAGTGGGTCTTCATACACAACTTCACATTCTTCTTCTGAATTTGAATCTGACCCAACTTTCACAACATGTGACTTGATTAATTCTTCAGTTTGCTCAATCACATAGTTCTTCTTTTCAGTCAACTCCTTCTTAGTTTTCCATTTGAACCCTCTAGGTTCATAACCCTGCTTCATCAAAAATTTTCATCCCCATTAAGAACACTAGGTCTAATCTTTTCTTTTCCTTTGTCACTAGACCTTTTGTTCTTTGTAGGTTTGCTTGATACTCTTGGTTCATCTTTGATTTTCAAGACTTGTTTCAGTCTCCTTTCAAGCACTGACCTTTTCTCTTCATCATCTGAACTGCCTTTTTCTTCATTTAAGTATCTTTGATACATTTTCTTATATCCTTTCATATCAAAGCCACATACCACATCAGGAACTTCAAACTCTTCCTCTTCAATCGAGCAAGAGTCAGTTTGATGACCATAGGCATCACACTTCTTGCTTAACTCCCCATATCTTCAAGCAGTTGCTTGTCTTTAATTTTGTCATTGGGTTTGGGGAAGTCAAAGCCTAGGGAGGTTTTAGGACATAAAGACTTGCTGAAATCCATCTTGATTGGTTTGTTCAGATCAGGCTCCAGATGATATTTTTCTTTGACAAACACAACAGGCTTGAACTTGGAATGGCTTCTTGAACTGCTTCCCTTTTCTTCTCCAACATATCTTCTCATTGGTACATGCTCCACATCTCTAATGTCAAACAATTCATGGTTTGAGAAGACTGGATAGATTGGAGGACGTGACTGATCATTAGAAGATTTCATTACTGCTTCATTTCTCTCTTGATTTCAGACTGTGGTCTAGCACAAATATCAAACACTACATGTTCTTTTCTAATTCTTTCATAGTGCTTCTTCAACTTTGGAGTCATCTTTGGCAGAAGAGGAATCTTTTCACTTTTCTTTTTGTTGGATCCCTTTTTCTTCTTTCCCTTAGATTATTTTGTGCTTCCACAGCTGCAGCTACTGTCTTCACTTGAGTACTCACTCCACTTCTTTTTCTCACTTTCCAACTTTTCATTCTTCTTAATCTCTGGTTCCACACTCTGTCTTACTGCAAACTCTCCATTCTTATCCACAAACACATCAGCATATTGCTTCACAAACTCAGCTTTATCATCAAACACATTCTTGAATTGTTTCAGATATTCACTTCTGCTCTCCTTGTCTACTTTCAGTGGTAGCTATCACAGAAAGGTGGTGGCACCTTTTTTCACTTCTCTTACTTAGTCATTTTATCCACATAACGCACTATATATCCTGTAGAAACAAGGTTCTTCAAGAATTCCATTTGAATTAACAAGTCAGTATTTTTCAATTTCTCTTCAGCATACATCTTCTTCAACCCCTCAATTTCAATTGTCATTTTTGATTGGGTTTGGTATGCCATCATACAATCCTCTTCAAGCCCCTTGATTTGATTTTCATAAGTTGCTTCACTGGCTTCATATACATTCAAGAAGGCTTCCTTTCTCCCACACTCATTTTTCCATTTTCCAATCTCCTGATTTAGTTCATCAATAGTAATAAGAAGATCAGAAATTGAAATATCAGATTGTACCTGCGCATTTGAAGATTCAGGCTTGTCCTGCACTTTTGCCATAAAAGCAACATTTGCCTTCTCAATCTTAGAAGCATGGTTGCTCCAATCAAATTCCCCATCCTGTGGCGCCCTGGTTACTGCAACATTTCCTTGATCTCTCAGCTGGTTCACATTGTTCTGATTAGCTCTGTTTTGATTAGTGTGAACCTGCATTTGATTGTTTCTTTGGGGTTGAAAGGTTTGTTGTTGGGGTCTGTTTGGATTTTGATAGGGGTTTTGGTTGGTAATCTGATTTTTCTGGTGCTGGAAATTCTGATTCTGGTTTTGATAGAATTGGTTCTGATTCACTTGATTACCAACTTGCTTTGGCATGTTGCACTCTCTAGCAAAATGTCTTGGTTGTTGACAATTATAACAGATGGCCTTTGATTTGTCAAAGCCGATTCTTTCATTTGGTTAATTAAAGCTTGTTCTTCTAGTTCTGTTACACAACCTTTTGCTCCTCACGGCTAACATAGCTGCCTGCCACTTTATGTCCATGTCCTCCTAGTCATCAGTATCTATTTGTTCAAGATCCTCCTGCACAATATTTGTGTTGATCAGGTTTTTGGTGACAAAGGCATGATATGACTCAGTAAACATAGAGAACAATGCTTGATAGTCTGTTCCTTGAGCATTATTGTTCTGCATAAATGTTGAATGCCCATTTGCTGTGGAGGTAGTATCATCTTCAATCAGCTGAACATTAAACCTTGACTGGCCACTACATGTTGAACTTGTTTCTGATGGCTCTTCAATAATAGGCTGCTGGTTCTTGATTGAGAGATTGCCCATTGGTGCTACAAGAGCATTGTTCACTTGAAAACATGGCTTGTCCTCTCTAATCGTATGATTTTCGATCATTTCTTGTTCTGCAGCTTTAAGAAATGCAATCACATCATCCAGCTTAAAATTTGGGAAACTGACTTTCTCCTTAATAAACTTGCAGGCAGTGTACCATTCAACGGACAAGGATGACAAGAGCTTCTTGTTTAGATCAAAGTCAGAGATCTGCGGATCTGTTGTTCTTATCTCATTTACAATCATCATAAACCTCTGCAATACTGATTTAAATCTCTCTCCGTCTTTAAACTTGAACCTGTCTAGCTGTTGCTTCAGTCTATCTTTCTTGATATCTCTTAGTTCAGTATTTCCTTCAAACATGTCGATGGCCGCATCAAACATACCCTTTGCGGTTTGTGGTGATTGACAGTTGGCAAGATTTCCCAAGAAAGACCTAACTTCAGCATCGACAAAGCCTTATCGTCCCGTTTCTTCATTTTTAACTCAACATTGGCATTGTTGTTCAGAGCTGTTGAAGGAACATAGTTTCCTTCAGTGATAGAAGTCCAAAGCTCTGGGTCGTTGTAGTTTACAACTGCTTCGAAGAGCACATTCCATTTGATGAAGTTTTCTTGTCCAAGCAATCTTGGAATCTTGTTGGTAGGGACTTCTTGGTCTTCCATTTCAGCAGATCTGGAATTTGCAATAGTGAAACAAAGTAAAGCTTCAAGATTTTTCACAAACCTTTAGTCCCGTGGCCTTCAGCGAGCTTACACAAGCTCTGATACCACTTGTCAGGACCGTTAGTCGGGTGAAACCTTCGAAAAGGTTGACAAGAACACACCAACTCTGCAACCTAAAGGCCTGTTGAATATCCTGACGGAATCAGGATATCCAATGAATGGGAAAAAAGGAGTGAAAATAACAAACACGAAACGATAATAGGTAATCAATAAAAGAACATTCAAAGACAAAGATTCACTGTATTAAATGAGTCATTTATGAAATAGTGAAAGGAATGTCTAGGGTATCGTGTATGACGGCGGCAACGGCTGTACGAGGAAACAAATAGAATATTTTTTTTAGAATGTTTCTCGCATTTCGTGTGTGCCAACATTACCCTAAAATGGAAACCTAGGACCCTATTTATTGACCCTGACATTCCTTCTAGAAGTTCCTAATCATTACATAATGAAATACAAAATAATACAAGTGTTGAGTCCTCGAGCAAGGTAACAATCTTCTCGAGCAAACTCACCATGCTAGGTATGCTCGATGAATGTCCTCGAGTATACCTTACTTAGAATATCTTCAGTGAAGATATTCCTCTCCAGCAAGCTTCATTCCTCTTGACTAAGCCATGTTTTGCTCGATCTAGTCCATCGAGCAAGCTCATTCTTCTTGATGTCTTAGTCTTCTTATTCAGTAATCTTTAGCATGCTCGGATGTAAATCTTGCTCGGGGAACTGAACTGTGCTCGAAGTCCTTGCTTTGATCATGTGACATCTTCTTATTGCATCCATGCTTGTCCCATGTGCTCAATCATCTTGTGCTCATAACACTTGGTTAAAACTTGTATGATCAAGCTGTTTGCTCGATTGGCAATCCATGCTCGATAGAAGAATACTCTTGATCGTTGAAGTGTAGCTTGCTCAAAGCCTTAACGCTTAGAAGAATCAACCATTTAAGGTTTTGAAGACCTTGCTCGAATTAGTAAAACCATGCTCGATCGTCTAGGCTTGCTCGAAGTCCATACTTAGCCGTTTTCTGAGGAGGTTGAGAAGATTTCAATCTTTCTTATCAAAAATACGACTCAACATGTGGGAAGATCCGGACTTATTCAAGGTTGGAACAGACCAAGTGATGATGCGTTGTATACCGGGGGAAGAGGTTTGGAGTGTCTTACATCATGCTAACTCATCAGCTTGTGGAGGCCATTTCAGTGGCCAGAAGATAGGACATCACGTGCTTGAATGGATTCTATTGGCCTACCATCTTTAAAGATGCAGCAACGTTTGTTAAAAATTGTGTTAGATGGCAACAGATGTGGGGTATTTCAAAGAGGGACGAGGTTCCCATGCAACCGATCCTCCTTGTCGACATCTTTGATGTTTGGGGGATTGATTTCATGGGCCCGTTCCCTAATTCATTTGGTAATCTTTATATCTTGGTGGCGGTCGATTATGTGTCTAAATGGGTAGAAGCAATCGCCACCAAGACAAACGACCATACTGTTGTTTGTAAGTTTGTCCAGTCTAACATATTTTCACGAGTTGGTGCCCCTCGCATTATCATTAGTGATGGGGGTCACATTTCAAAAATTTTAATTTTGGCAAGCTACTTAAATGGTATGGTGTAAACCACCGTATCGCCACTCCATATCACCCTCAAATGAGTGGGTAAGTGGAGGTTTCTAATAGGTAAATTAAAAAGATTTTACAAAAAACGGTAAGATCCGATAGTAAAGATTGGTCAAACAAATTAAATGATGCTTTATGGGGGTTACCGCACTGCTTATAAACGCCTATTGGAACCACTCCTTATCTGTTGGTTTATGGTAAAGGGTGTCATTTACCTGTTGAGCTAGCTCATCGTGCGCTATGGGCGGTTAAAAATGTTAACCTTGACTATGAGTGTGAAGGTAAACAGAGGAAGCTGAATATCTGTGAGTTGGAAGAATTAAGAGATGAGGCATATAAGTGTGCATCCGCATACAAAGACAAGATGAAGAGAGTTCACGATGCTAAGCTGCGAAGAAAGACGTTCGAAGAGGAATAGCGAGTGTGGTTGTATAACTCGAGAGTGAAATTATTGCCTGGAATGCTGAAGAGCAAGTGAACGGGACCATACCAAGTCAAGCGGGTTCGCAAGTTTGGAGAGGTTGAAATAGAGGATTTTGATGATCATTTAAGACAAGTGGTGAATGAACATTGTTTGAAGCCTTACTTGGAAGATGCGGATTTGAACAAGGAGATTCATGAGTCGGAAGTTTGCTTCTTGATGGACGAACCGACTTATTTTGTTGGTTGAAAGAACCAAGGGATGTCGAGCTGTAGACATACAATTCAGCGCTAACCGAGAGGCAACCCGTCATTTGTAAGTTGTATTTTTGTATATTGAGTCTAGTTGGTTTAATTGTTTTCCTCAAAACGTGTGGTGGAAAGCAAGGGTCGAGTGTGGGGGAAGTGACATGTTGATCGTCATCGAGAGGATTTGGTAAGAACGTTCGTCGCTAGAGGGAGCCCCATGTACATATTTGGTGGTATATGTCAACCGAAGTTGGTGACGGGGGGGAAAATAACTCAAGAAACGTAAAAGATAGATATTTTTGACACAAAAAATCGTTAAAAATTGTCTGTGAAAATGCTTATTAGCACTATGCAAAGAATTTTAAAGAAATCCGACCCTTTGCGCGATGCGTAGGACAAAAAGTTAAACGAGTCAAACAGTTCTTCGCATGACGTGAAGTTTCATGAAGTTACTGGTTCGCGCGACGCGAAAGTCTAAATTCCAGAAATTTCCTTTTTTGTCTTTCGAGCGGCGTGAAGATTTGTGCCAGGCAACTTTGCGCGAAGCGAAGTTGCATAGATCTGTAGAAACAAAAATAATATAACCGATGGCTGTCATTTTCACAATAGATATTCTTATCCTATATCATTATCCACATACAAAATCCGGCCACCAACCATCCCGTCACCACCGTTGCCAGCTGCCACCATCATCACCATCAACAATTTTGCTTATTTTCGTTATCTAGACCTAATACGATTGCAAGATATATTTATATTTTAGTTTAAATCGGTTTGCATACATTAGTATTCGATTGTTTAAGATTGTTTGGAGTCAATGAATGTATGTTATTGGGTGACGGGTTGTCGGAATTATTGGTCTATTGGTATGGGTTGACGGGTGTTGTTTGATTAGTGCGTGTTTGGTGTCGGGTTTAACCGAGTTGGTTTACCGGATTTATATATGTTTTGGCCGGATTTTGGTAACAAGTGTTGTGTTTTTGAATTTTTGGGTGACCGGAATTATTTTCCGGCAAAAGTGTTGGTTTGAATTTGAAAAAGATTAACAAGTTTTTGTGTCGGTTTGTTGGGATTGTGTGAGCTTAAACGAATTTTGTCGGTTATTTTTTTTTTTTATGAAATGTTTGGTTTTTGAAAATGACGGGTTTGACTAAGTGTTGGATTTGCATGTGCGATTTTGAGGAATGCTTTCTAATTTTTTTCGAGTTAAAAAAACTATTTTATTGTGCTTTGTTTCAATAACTAGTATATATTTTATTTTTACTTAGTTTTTATTTCTTATTAGTATTAGTTATTTTATTGTTGGGGATAAAGTGCTGTACGATTGTTGTCCGAGGCTTGTCTTGACATAAAGCTAATTGGGTGTATTTATTTGCACATGTCAAGGAAGAGATCCAAGAAGCAATAGACATTCGACTACTCTTCTCAGAAGTATAGACGGGCTCCGATTCGTTACTGGGGGAGAGGAAGGTTGAGGAGATAGCTGTCCACGGCACTGCTGTTGATGACATTACTGGGGGAGAGGATGATTATCATATTATGTTACGATTTCTTCCCGGCACCCTGGAGAGGGAGATTTTTTATCAAATTTGTAATGTGCAGTTATTAAGGCATCGTACATTTGATTGGGGTTGGTTTGCTACATTGGGGCAGGTAGAGAGAGTTAATGTTTACTTTGGTGGACGCTAGGCCGATGTACTAAGATTTGAGGAACCACAATATCAGGAGTTAGTATATTAGTTTTATTCTACTTTTCAGCATCAGACTAGGGATTTTGATGAGTCGCATGTTGTGAGTTTTTCGTTGGGGAGGCAATTATACGAGATGACTGTGCCTCGGTTAGCTGTTGTTGCAGGATTAGATAGTGAAGATGAGGTGGATAGTCCAACATTTCGAGAGAGTATTCGAGGTTTTACCACCGGTTCCCGTCCCTTTTGGATTCTGACTTCATGGTTGGCTACTTTTTGGAGTACCCTTGCAGTTGGGGTACATTCGAGCAGTGCTGTTTTGTCGGCCATCCGGGATCCGATCCATAGGTACATGCATAGGGTTATTGCTTCCACTTTCGTGGGCCGTCATTCGGGTCAGGATAAGTGTAGCAATGTAGATTTGATGTGTTTGATGGTGACGATTGGGGGCGAAAACATTAATATGACTACTTTATTGTTAAACTCTTTGGGTCGAGGTGGTCATAGAGCGAATACGGCTGCGACACGGTTGTCTTTGGGGCCTCTCATCACGAGGATAGCCCGGTATTTGGGGGTTTTTGGTAAATATCCGGTTGAGTGTTTTAGTGAAGGACCTGACACTGAGGTTGTTACTCTTGAGGATGTCCAAAAGGTGGGCATTTTTACCTATGATGACCCATGGTTGGTGGAAATGAGAGGTCCAGGTAGTTCGAGACGGCAGCGTGTGGAGACGCCACCTGGCCAGCTACGACATGTTGAGTCAGATATTTACAAAGGAAAATTGGAATCTTCTCAACCTCCTAAAAGAAACAGCTAAGTATGGACTTCGGGCAAGCTTGGACATTCGAGCATGGTTTCACTACCTCGAGCATGATGTCTTATGGCTATAAGACTACCTTTTGGAATTTCTTCTAAGTGTTGAAGGCTTCGAGCAAGCTACACTTCATCAAGAAAGAATGTTCTTCATCGAGTATGAATTTCCAATCTTGCAAAAAACATGATCTAACCAGCTTAAACCAAGTGTTCCGAGCACATTGGTGGGTCGAGCATGGATACAATAAAGAAAGATCTCAAGTGTTCTAACTATAGACTTCAAGTATGGTTCGGTCCCGAGCAAGCTGAGTATGCTGAAGGTTGTTCTCCTTAAGTCACTCTGGTAGGATTGAAGAGATCTAGAAGAACATGCTTGCTCGTAGGACTTATTCGAGCAAAGCAAGAGTATGTCATGAAGATTGAAGTCTGCTGGAGGAGAATATTTTCTATCTGAAAATATTCTAAGTAAAGTCTGCTCGAAGACTTGTATCGAGCATGCTGTGCATACCAAGTCTGCTCAACTAGGATAAATCATACTTGAAGACTTGTTTACACTTGTATTTTTTTATGTCATTCATTATGTAATCATTAGGGTTTCTAGAAGGAATGTCAGGGCCTATAAATAGAGTCCTAGGTTTACATCGTAAGGAGGACGTTTTTGCTAAATACGAGGGCACATTCACCTGAGCGAATATTCTCTTTGTGTAACCTTGTACAGCCGCACTCCCGAAACCCTAGACATTCCTTGCATTAAAATCGCGGTTCCATTGAAACGATATATCAATAGTAATGAATCTTTGTCTACCATATTTATTACTGATTGTCTATTGTTATTCAAACCTTCATTCCCAACCCTTGAATATACTGATTCTGCCGGGACATTCAAAGGGCCTTGAGTTCATAGATCTGGTGTGGTCTTGTCAACCTACATAGGGTTTACACCAGGTCCGGTCCTGACAAGTGGTATCAGAGCTTTGTAAGCTCTTTGAAGGCAACGGGTTTGAAGGTTTCGAGACAAAGTTTGAAGCTTGTAAGGGTTTGTACGTGTTTGGGTCCAGATCTGACGAGATGGATGAACAAGAGGTGTCAACAAACAAAATACCAAGGTTTCTCGGTCAAGAAAACTATATAAAATGGAAGGTACTGTTTGATGCTGCCGTCAACTAGAATGACACAGAACTGTGGAATTCCATTTAAGATGGACCTATGTTCTAGCTGCAGCTCCAAACAATAATGCAGTTGTGGATAGGCAGAAGAGAAAGAGAGATGATAAAGCCTTGTCCATGCTAAAATTGGGATTTTCATGGGAAATCTTGACTAGTGTGAATCACCACACTAATGCTAAAGATATGTATGATGCTGTTGTTGAAATGTTTGAGGGAAATGTTGAGTTGAGGGATATAAAGAAAGACCGACTGAAACAACAACTTGACAGATTCAAGTTCAAGGAAGGTGAAAGATTAAAATCTGTTTTGCAGAGGTTCATGGCCATTGTAAAATAAATCAGAACCACTGATCTACAGATTTCTGATTTTGATTTGAATAAGAAATTTCTAGTTCTCTTTCTGGTGAATGGTATACCGCAAGCAAATACATTAGAGAGAAGGTGAATTTTCTCAACTTCAAGTTGGATGATGTGATTTCCTTCTTACAAGCAGCTGAACATGAAATGAATAACATGCTCAAATAGGACAAGCTAAGCTTTTCAGTTATAAATGCTCTTGTGGCCCCTATGAGCAAGGTATCAACTAGATCTCAACAACTAATCATTGAAGAACCTTTAGAAACAAGCTCTATGAATGGTGCCAGTCAGTAGAGGTTCAACATACAGATGATTGAAGATGATAATGTTTCAACAGCAAGTGGACATGCACCATATGTCCAAAATCAGAGTCAAGGGAATGAGTACCAAGCACTGTTTTCAATGTTTACAGAGTCACATAATGCATTTGTTGCTAAGAACATTATTCATACAAGTGTGGTTTAGGAAGACTTGGAACAGATAGATGCTGATGAGCTGGAAGACATGGATTTGAAATGGCAAGCGGTCATGTTGGCAGTAAGAAGCAAGATGCTATTTAACAGAACAGGAAGAACAACCTTTGTAGGTCGAAATGACAAAATTTGGTTTGATATATCCAAGGCAATATCTTACAATTGTTAGCAACCTGGCCACTTTACAAGAGAATGCAACCTACCCAAGCAGTATGGGAACCAAGTGAACCAAGCACAGTTCTACCAAAATCAACATCAGAATCAGCAATGGTATTAGCAGAGAAACCAACCTATGAATCAGAATCCCTATCAATAATAGAACAGACCCCAACATGAAGCCTAACCTTAGCAAAGGAATAATCAACTGCAGATACAGGGGAACCAAAACAGGGGAATTTTTAATGTTGCAAATCAAAACATAGATCAAGGAAATGTAGCAGTTATAATGACTCCACAGGATGGTAACTTTGACTAGAGTAACCATGCAGCAGAAATGGAAAAAGCCAATGTTGCATACATGGCCAAAGCGCATGAAACTAGAGAATCTTCACAATCTAAGGTGACCATTGAACTTTCTACTTCTGACCTTTTAAAAATTATTGATAATCTTAACAGAGAGGTTGGGAACAGGAAAAGTGAATGTGAAAGAATGGATGCAATGTTGAATGTCTATGGAGCAAGTGAGTCTACCTATGATAGTCAAATCAAAAGTCTGGAAGAGGATTATATGAAGGCTTACTTGACTCAGTCCAAATTGAGTGTGGAGATAGAAGGGTTGAAAAAGTTGTATACAGAAGAAAAAATGAAGAACACAAAACTGCTGATTGAAGTGAACTTTCTTAAGAACCTTGTGTCCACAGGAAATATTATGGGACACATTGAGAAAATGAAACCTGAAGAGAAGTATAAGAAAGTCCCACCTCCCTTTTGTGACAAATATCCACTCAAGGTGAATAAGAGCAAAAAGAGGAATACTTGAAGCAGTTCAAAAGTGTGTTTGAAGACAAGAAAGAATTTGTGAAACTTTATGATAATGTTATGGTCGACAAAGAGGGTGAGTTTGTGATTAATGAGAAGGCTTCACAAATTGAAAAGGGAAAAGAAACTTGTTGAGGTTAAGGCACAATGGAGTGAATACTCTAGTGAGGAAAGCACCTACAGTTGCAAGAGTAATAACTCATCTAATGAGAAGATTGTGAGGAAGCAAGCTAAGAAGAACAATGGTGACAAAATTCCAAGGGTGCTAAGATCAACTCCTAAACTGAAGAATCATTATGAGAAAATGAGAAGAGGACACAAGGTATTTGACCTTTGTGAAAAGATCTCGACCCATAAATCACAAACCTGGAAGTTCTTCCAATGTCAATTTTACTACTCCAATCTATCCAGTGTTCTTAAATCACGAATTATTTGACATTAGTGATGTGGAGTATGTACCAAGAAGAAAAGTTGTGACTGAGAAGAAGGAAAGGCCATCATACACCCCACTGAAGCAGAAAGTGATCAAATTTGTGAAAGCAAAATATCCACAAGTATTGGAAGTATGTGGACCAATTCAGGTTGATTTCAGTAAGAGCACTTATGCAAAAACATCCTTAGGATTTGATTTCCCAAGACCAGGTGACAAGATTAAAGATGAAAAAGAACTTGAAGAACTTGGGAATTTTGCAAAGGTGTGGTGCAAAAAGTGTGATTCTTATGGACATCACACTGACTCATGCTGGATGGAAGAAGAAAAGAAGTATGACATTCCAGATAAGTATTGCTGACAAGACATGAACCTATACAAAGAAAAATATGAGAAGTACTTAAAAGGTGAAAGGGATCCAAATGATGATGAAGCCAATAGAGTAAAGTTAGAGAAGAGATTGAAGGCTGTCTTGAAATTGAATGAATCATCCAGTGAATCAGACAAGTCCATCAAGGGAAAGAGGTCTATTTTCAAAGGAAAAAGAATAAAAAGATATGGGTTCTTAAATGGAGATGAGAAATTTCTACTAAAGCAAGGTTTTAAACCAAGAGGATTTCAATGGAAGACAAAAGAATCCGTAATCAAGAAAGAAGAATATGTGATTGAACATATTAAAGTTGAGAAAAGTGAGGTGAATGTGGAGTATGGATATGAATCTGATGATTCAGGTGAGATTGTTCATGAGGATCCAGTTTCCTCTACTATTAATGATACAATTGATTATGATATACAAACTGATGAAGTTTGTATCTCAGGCAGTAACTAATCTTCTTGTGTCTGTTTGTGCACGAACATTCCACTAATGGAAATGATATTTGGTATATGGATAGTGGGTGTTCCAGGCACATGACATGTGACAGAGATGCACTTGTCAATTATGAATAAAAATTTAAAGGACCTGTTGCATTTGGCAATGATGAAAATTGAGGGAAGATTGTTGGAAGAGGCACACTGACAAATGGAAAGGTATCCTTTGAGAATGTATTGCATGTTGAAGGTCTTCAATGCAACTTGCTTAGCATTTCTCAAGTTTGTGACAAAGGATACAAGGTCGGATTTGATGATGCACACTGTTTTATTCTGAAGCCTGAGTTTGCCATCCCACCTGAAATGATTATGATGATGGCACCAAGGAATGGAAACCTCTATGAGCTAAGAATGAAAAGTACAATCTGAAGAGGTGGTTCATGCTTTGTGTCAAGAGCTACTAACAATGAGACTAAGATGTGGCATAGGAAGATGTGCTATGTTAATTTGAAAAACATCAATAGACTTGTGAATGGAGAGTATGTCATTGGCCTTCCTACAAAAGAATTCAAGCTGGAAGAAAAATGCTTTTCATGTCTCAAAGGAAAGCAACACAAGTCCTCTCACAAAAGTTATCTGATTAACACAATTGATGAGCTGCTTGAACTACTTCACATGGATCTCTTTGGTCCTGTAAGTGTTCCAAGTATTGGAAATAAGAGATTCTGCCTTGTGATTACTGATGATTTTTCAAGATTAACATGGGTGTATTTCTTGGGAACCAAGGATGAAAGAGCTGAATTAATCAAAGGTTGTGTGCTGAGAATGGAGAATATGCTTGTCAAGAAGGTGAAAGTGATTAGAAATGATAATGGGACAGAGTTTAAGAATGGAATTATGGATGAATTCTGTATTTCTAAAGGGATTTTTCAGCAATTTAGTGCTACAAGGACTCATGAACAAAAGGTGTTGCAGAGAGAAGAAACAGAACACTTATAGAAGCTACAACGACCATGATAGCTGATGCATACTTACTAGTAACATTTTGGGTAGAAGCTATCAACACTGCATGCTATGTATAGAACAGGGTCCTTTTGAACAAAACTCACAACAAGATTCCATATGAGATCCTTTTCAACAGAAAGCCTTATGTGAAGTTCTTGAAGCCTATTGGTTGTAAATGCTCACTATTAAATACAAGAGACTACTTGAACTAGTTCCAATCCAAGTCATTGGAATGTTTCTTTGTAGGATATTCTTCACAATCAAAAGCTTATAGAGTTTATGTCAAAGAGCATATGTGTGTCATTGAGTCCTCAGACATAGTGTTCAATGAAAATCATTTTAATGATGTTAATGGACCAAAATGGTTGTTTGATTTTGAGAAAATGATCAAATCATTCAAAATCTATAGTGAAGATATGGATGAAAGTCTGTTCAGAACAAGTGTGGAAGAAAATGAAAAACAAAAAGAAATTGATGTGGACAGATTATGGTCAAGGGTTGCTGCTAGTGAAAGAGAGTTTAAGTTTGTGAAAAATGATATAAGATCAAATGAAACTGAAGTTGAAGCTCAAAATGATGGCCCAAGTGTAGTGGAGAGTGAACCAGTGCCAAGTCAAACTGAAGAGAGAAAAATGAATGAAGACAGGTTCCAATCACTATTTGAGTCATTACAAATTGGAAGTAATGAAGCATCTATATCTGGACATGCCAATAACCAAGAGACTGTTGAGAATGAAGAAGAGCCACAGGTTGAAGTTCCTGATGTGAATATTTCAAATCTAGATGCTGAAATTGTTGCAGATCAGATTGTTCAGACTTCCTCGGTACAAAGAAATCATCCTACTAAAATATAATTGGAGACTTGCATGAAAGAGTGACCAGAAGTTCTTCTGAAATAGCTAACACTTGTCTTTATGCCTGCTTTCTTTTTGAAATTGAACCTAAGAACATCAATCATGCTCTAAAGGACAACAGTTGGGTAGAAGCAATGCTAGAAGAGTTAGCTCAATTCAGAGACTTAAAGTTTGGAACTTAGTGGATAAGCCCATAGGAAAGTATGCAATAGGCACCAAATGGGTTTTCAGGAATAAGAAGGATGAAAGAGGAGTAGTCATTAAGAATAAGGCAAGACTGGTGGCTTTGGATGCTTACAGGAAGAAGGGATAGACTTTAAAGAAGTCTTTGCTCCAGTTGCAAGATTAGAAGCCATCAGAATCTTCTTATCTTATGCAACATTAATGAACATAAAATTCTATCAATTAGACGTCAAATCTGCATTCTTAAATGGGAAGATTGATGAAGAAGTCTATGTGACTCACCATCTTGGATTTGAAGATCCAAATTATCCAAACATGGTGTATAAATTGAGCAAAGCTTTGTATGGACTTCTGTCAGGACCGTGAATCGGGTGAAACCTCAAAAGGTTGACAAGAACACACTGACTCGATTACCCAAAAGGCCTGCTGAATATCCCAGCGGAATCAGGATATCCAACGAGTGGGAACAAAGAGATGTGAATAACAAACACAAAATAGTAATAAATGGTCAACAAAGGCTCATTCAATAGACAAAGATTCACTGTAATAAATACATCATTAATGGAACAGTGAAAGGAATGTCTAGGGTTTTGTGTGACGGCGGCGGCGATTGTACGAGAAAACAAAGAGAATATTCTTTTGAATGTTTTTCGTATTCAGTGCGTGCCAGCCTGTATTCCATCTGGAAATTCGTGTCCTAAATGGTATCCTAGGAACCCTATTTATAGACCCTGATATTCCTTCTAGAAGTTCCTAATCATTACATAATGAAACTCAAAATAACACAAGTGTTGACTCCTCGAGCAAGGTAACTATCTTGCTCGAGCATACTCACTATGCTAGGTATGCTCGATAAGTGTCTTCGAGCATACTTTACTTAGAATATATTCTCTTTCGAAGAGTATATTCTCCTGCAGTAAGCTTCGTTCTTCTTGACTTGTCCATGCTTTGCTCGAACTAGTCTATCGAGCAAGCTCATTCTTCTTGATGTCTTCAGTTATACTTATTCAGCAATCTTTAGCATGCTTGGATGTAAATCTTTGTAACGATTCCGGCAAATCCAGGTATACCCTAGCCGGAATATACTATTTACGTGTCATTTAAATATTGATTATATGTGTTATAGTACATATATACGAGTATATATGATTCATAGTACGAATCATACTCGATTATATAGTGAATCGTATTGGAATTACAATTAACCAATGAACGATTATTGAAACCCGAATGAATCGGGAATTACATTATAGACGAAGTATATAATGTTTAGTGATGTTTACGAGGTATGAATGCTTCGGGATAGGTGAATTATAGCACAGAAAAAGGATTTCGATTTAATGGTACGTCGGTACGCTAAACGAAACCTTTAACACCAAATCAAGCAAGAGACGATCAATCAAGCCGAAAAAGATGCGTGATTATTAATAATATGATGTTTTAATGTCATGATTTAAGTTTTTAAAGTTTTTAAGTCGGTTTTATGTAAATTTTATTTTGACCCGAAAAACGACCATTCTATGCTCGTTTTAAGCCGAATTACGAGTTTAAACGAGAAACGAACCGAGCCAGATTATCCACAACATTATCCGGATTGCGTAATCCGAATATGTGGCTTAGAATGAATGTGTGGGACCCACCCCACCCATTACTTTGGACCGATCGGCCCTAGGGGGTATTATTTACCTCACTTTTTCTTTTTATCCATCAAACAAACAAGAATTCTCTCAAATCCTTCAAGTGTTCATCCAAATTCTTGAGTTTTTAACCAAGATCTTCAAGGTATATACATAATTTGAGGCTTAAATCTTGTTTTTAATTTCATAATTCTTGAGAAAAGGAAGTTTCATGTGAAAAATGGGTGAAAACCCGAGATGAAACCGATTCTCGTGTGATCAAAGGATGTATACAAGTTATACAAAGGATTTTGATCCAAGTAATTAGTTAAAAGAGTTTAGAATGAAATTTTACGGTTAAAATCTTGTGAAAATGAGTTTTCATGTGAAAGATGGGTGAAAACCCGAGATGGAACCGACTCTTGCATGATCAAGAGATGTATACATGTTATACAAGGGATCTTGGTCCAAGAAAGGAGTAAAAAGAGTCGAGAACGGATTTTTACGGTCAAAATCGTTGTTTTGATGTTTTAACCGACACTAGGAAAGTAATGGCTTGATTGTGGGTATAACTTGCTTGGTGTGGTGTTGATGTGCTTGTAAGTGTTGTATCTAGCGGCTAGCAAAGGCTAGAAACCGAGATCCTTGCGATCTAAAGCTAGAAAACACAAAATAGTTCGGTTTTCGTGTGTTTATGAAAAATGGACAGATTTACGTGTGCTTAGAGTCGGGTCACGAAATTTCACAGAGATGATCTACACATGAAAATATGAGATCTGTGAATTTTTGGTAATTTTTGGATAAAAGATGAATATTTGGTGAATTTAATGCTCGGTTTTGGCCAAAAATAGTGAAAAATAGCAAAACATGATGAAAAATTCCGGAAAATTTAAGATAAGCTTTTTATATCATATAAAAGTCACCCACAAAATTTGAGCTCAGTTGGAAAAGTCTAAGTAGGCTTTTCGGTGAAACGAGTTCTAGGGCTTTCTAGCTCGGTTTTGGGTGAAAATGGCTTGAAAAATAAGTTTTAAATTCTGGAAAAATTCCAGGAAGTTATGAGGATGATAGAGATCATCCCAGAAAAAATTGGGATTTTTCTAAAGTGTTTTGGTATTTTTGACATATTTAGTGTTTTAATAAGATTTAAAAATAGATAAATAAATGTAAATATAGGAAAATAAATCTGGAAAAATTCCAGAAAGTTATGCGGATGATAGAGATCATCCCAGAAAAATTTGGGATTTTTATAAAGTGTTTTGGTATTTTTGATATATTTAGTATTTTAATGAGATTCAAAAATAGATAAATAAATGTAAATATAGGAAAATAAATCTGGAAAATTTCCAGAAAGTTATGAGGATGATAGAGATCATCCCAGAAAAATTTGGGATTTTTCTAAAGTGTTTTGGTATTTTTGATATATTTAGTATTTTAATAAGATTTAAAAATAGATAAATAAATGTAAATATAGGAAAATAAATCTGGGAATATTTTACAAAATTCCTTACTGTCAAATTAAGTTTTGTGCAAAATTTCAAGACCCGAGACTAATCGGGTAATTATTTGTGCTAAAAAGAACATAAAAACAAGTTTTTAAAGCTTAAAACGTGAAAACCGGCAAAGTTCGCATAAGCGAGCTGACTGGTACATGAAAACTCTAAAAATGGACTATTTCATAAATCTAAGTAAATTAAGTAAAAATAAATCATCCGAAAATAATTCGGATGATTTGGGTAATTTTACCCGATTTTACCGTTTCCGGCACCGAAATGACGGAAACGGGCCCCACGGCCAAACGGGGTGTCAAACCGAGCTATAATTTCATCACCTTAACTAAATTGACTGTCAAACTCTAAGCAATGTCACAATCTTAGTCCTTAGAAGTGTCACGGGGTTAACATAGTCCCCGAATCGAGTACAGTACTGGGTTAACAATGTTCCCAGATGTACCGATTGATACGTATTTAAGTTATGGGAATTATATAGTAACGACTAGATATTATATTACAGATCCAGGCACGTAGCTGTTCCTTATATTACTCACCGACTCACAGAAAGGTGAGTTTTCACGAGCCCCTTTTAATGTATTGTTTTAATTATATTTTCCCGGGGCGGAAAACATGTCTTATTTAAAGGATTTAAGTACATACCGATCGTATGGAAATACTTGTACATTTATATATATATGATCTGATGCACAGAATATATAAAATGTTTATCATGTGTTATTGTTCTGGGGTAACATAGTTCCCAGAGGTTATTATTGTTCTGGGGTAACATAGTTCCCAGGGGTTATTAGTGTTCTGGGGTAACATAGTTCCCAGGGGTTATTATTGTTCTGGGGTAACATAGTTCCCAGGGGTTATTATTGTTCTGGGGTAACATAGTTCCCAGGGGTTATTATTGTTCTGGGGTAACATAGTTCCCAGGGGTTATTATTGTTCTGGGGTAACATAGTTCCCAGGGGTTATTATTGTTCTGGGGTAACATAGTTCCCAGGTGTTAGTATTGTTCTGGGGTAACATAGTTCCCAGAAAGTTAATGGAAATGTTCTGGGGTAACATAGTTCCCAGCATGATTATATTGTTAATAAATGATTATTAAAATGATTTGTCAGTGTTTATTTAAATTAGTGAAACTCACCAACTATTCGTAGTTGACCCGTTTTCTTTACATGTTTTCTAGGTATGCCCAAGTTGGAATGATTGATATGTGCTTAACTATCTGTGCTACCTGTTGGAAGCTTGCTGCTCTATGTTTTGTAATGAATTTATTAATGTCTTATTGGTAATATATGTGTGTAACACCTAGACAGTAACGCAACTCGCAACAATGTAATATGTTATAAATTAATGTAGTGGTATTTTCTTTATAAGCAATGCTGTTGATATCAGATGTGTCTGTTGCATCCCGTGTATGTTTCCGCTGCGGTTACGGGGTGTTACAGAACTTGGTATCAGAGCCATTGGTTATAAAGAATTAGGATGTCTGAAAAAGATACCTAAAATATAACCAGTAGCTCAAGTATTATAGGATCTGAATATCAACTAATAATATATTGTGATGAGATCGGGATGAACTTGGATGGACAAGTGGGTTATTATGGTCCGGAACATAATAACCGACTTGTCTGCACGAGGGAATTCAGGGGAAGTCACGGGGAATTTAAATAGGTAAAATTGGCAACATATGTGTAAGTATATGATAATATTATTATGTGGTAAAATTGTATAAGTAAGTGCATGTTAATTTGATTTTGAATTACACTATAAAAAGGGACTATATGTTTGTTAACTTGTGTGCAGGTAAAAATGGCAAGAACACCTAGTGTGTCGACGGAAGAGGACCCGGAAGAGGTTAGTTCCGGGGCCTCTGGAAGCCCAAGTGTAGCACCCAGCTCCGAGCCTTCGGAGGCTAGTCATAGTACTTCTAGATAGACCACCCCAGCTAGGAGTGCTAGTTTACCCTCCCCTGCTAGGGTTACCAGGTCTCCTACCCCGCCCGCACCACAGACCGCCCCGATTCCCCCCAGACACGGTCCCCGCCTCACGGCGCGGATCAGTGCCCCGTATGTTCCGCCCACTGTTACCCCACCCAGATCCACATACCACCGGGGCGAGTCTTCCCGCCCCCAACCCGAGCCTGCAACCCTACCTGTGTGGGGTCTGCCAAGGCAGGAGCGGGACTTGGCGGCTTGGCTACGTGTTCTCACCGAGCAGGTGAACGAGCACTCTGCCGCCCTGGTCGTGGGGGTACAGAGGCGAGCGTACCTCGGGGACAGCATACTGGACCACCAGTATGCTATTAACCAGTTAAAAAGGGAGTGCTCATACTCCCACTGGTTGATCGACCAGATGGAAACCCGAATGCGGGTTATGATGGTGGTGTTAGTGGTGCTGGTGGCGGTGTTGGTGGGGTTGGTTTACCACCATGTGTAGACGTGTTGGATGGTAGAATCTTGAACCGCTTTTTGATACTCCGTGTAAGTAGTTAGTGGTGATACTAACACGGAGTGAATCTTGTTTAGTTATAGTACAACCACTGGCCCATAGGGGGTCTCTTGTAGGGCATATCATTATCGATACTTTTGGGTATCATTCAAGCACTGACCCATTGCGGGTTATGTCGAGGATGATACCAACATAGGCCCTTTGTATTAAAACTTAGTTATGTAATGATGACTGGGAAGTATGTAAATGGATGTTTGTGTAATATGTACTAATGTTTATTAATGTATGGAATGTGTTTTGTGTTTCATAATTTGGAATGGTATTAATTATATGTGTTTCCTTGATGTTGTGTAGAATGGCACCGAAACGATCAACGAAAATATCGGAAGTAGATGTGAGCCGTTTGATTGCTCAACAGTTGGAGGCGGCGATACCGGATATAGTATCGCGCATCGCCGCCAGTATTAATAACTCGACCAATCCAACCCCTCCGAGCAATCAAACGCCCATAAATAATGACGGGGAACAAAACGCTAATCCTCCAAGGAATGACAACACTATGCCGAGTACTGACGCACCGCCTACGGTGGTCGCTACCGACAGTAATGGCCCTATCCCTACTGTAGAGACCAACCGCACTGGATCATCCAGGGGTTGTTCAATCAAGGACTTTATGTTATGCAAGCCTTTAGAATTTAACGGGTCGGAAGGACCGAATGGGTTAGTGAAATGGTTAGAGAAAATAGAATCAGTGGTAAATATCAGCAACTGTCCCGAGGATTGTGTCGTTAAGTACGCCACCTGTACGTTCACAGACCATGCCTTGACATGGTGGAACACCATAGTACAGACTCGAGGTCAGGCGGCGACAAACCGCATGACCTGGACAGAGCTTAAGGATCTTGTTTTGAAACATTTCTGCCCAAAGAATGAATTGCAGAAACTGGAACATGAGTTGTGGAACCTAGAGATGCATGGGGCGGACCACTTGGGATATACCAACCGGTTTAATGAACTGTCACGATTAGTGACGTGGTTGGTTACCCCAGAGTCAAAGAGGGTGGAACGTTATATTTGGGGACTTACTCCAGTAGTGAGGAGTATAGTTAACGCGGGAGAGCACCAGACGTATGAGGGTGCAGTGACACAGGCTGGTATTGTCACGTATGATTTCTTAAGGAGCGGATCGATAAAGGCGACGGGAGAGCCGGCCGGGGGAAAGCGAGGTACGTATGACAATAGGATCCGAGAGAAACAGCAAGGTAAACGAGCTAGGCCCGCTGCCCAGAGCTATGCCATGACTAGTTCGGGCGGAAGGCAAGAACCGCAGAGGGGAACGTTTCCTAAATGTGGGAAATGTGGTTACCACCATAGTGGTGTGTGCAAGGAGGTGGTGTGCCACCGGTGTGGCAGGGTTGGACACTACGCACCAAATTGTAAGACAAATCTGAACAACCTGAACCGTCAACCGCAACCGATTCGTGCGCAACCATTTAGAACTCAACCAGCCCGACAGCAGAACCCGCAAGGAAACCAGATGGTGACCACTAGCCGTGCTTGCTACGAATGCGGCAGCACGGATCACTTCAAGAGGAACTGCCCGAAACTGAATCAGGGAGGAAACGGGAGACAACTCGCGGGTCAGCCATCGGCGTCCAATCCGGCGCGAGGCCGGGCATTTGTGATGGGAGCGAACGAGGCGCGCCAGGACCCCAGCGTAGTGACAGGTACCTTCCTCGTCTCTGATCATTACGCTTCTGTATTATTTGATACAGGCGCCGATAGAAGTTTTGTCTCCGTTAGGTTCCTTTCGATAGCAAACCTTCCTATTGGTGAAACCATAGAACCCTACACCGTAGAGGTCGCTAACGGTAAAACCATGATAGTTAATCGGATTGTTCGGAATTGCCCTTTTATTCTGAGCAAACAATCCTTCCTGATTGACTTGTTACCGGTAGAATTGGGTAGTTTTGACGTGATAGTGGGGATGGATTGGTTGGCTCGTAATAGGGTAGAAATAAACTGTGAAAAGAAAACCGTCAAGATCCGGGTGTCGGATGACGAGGAGGTATTAGTGCAGGGAGAAAAATCCGGCACCATGATACCATTTATATCCCACCTCAAGGTGTTGAAATATATACGTCAGGGATGTGTGGCGTATCTAGCGAGCCTGACGGCCGCTGATTCTGAGGAAAAACGGGTGGACGATATTCCCGTGGTACGCGAATTTCCACAAGTTTTTCCAGAGGAACTTCCTGAATTACCGCCAACCCGACAGGTCGAATTCAGAATCGATCTGTTACCTCAAGCCGGCCCTGTTGCTAAGGCCCCTTACAGACTTGCACCGTCCGAGATGCAAGAGCTATCCAACCAGTTGCAGGAATTGTTGGATAAGGGATTTATACGTCCCAGTTATTCCCCGTGGGGTGCACCTGTACTATTTGTGAAAAAGAAGGACGGAAGCCTTCGAATGTGCATTGACTACAGGGAATTGAACAAATTAACCATCAAAAATAGATATCCTCTTCCCCGAATCGATGATCTGTTCGACCAACTACAAGGTGCGAGCTATTTCTCAAAAATTGATCTTAGATCGGGATACCACCAAGTTAGAATTCAAGAGGAGGATATCCCAAAAACCGCGTTTCGGACTCGCTACGGCCACTACGAATTTTTAGTTATGCCTTTTGGGCTAACAAATGCGCCAGCGGTGTTCATGGATCTCATGAACCGAGTCTGTAAACCCTATCTCGACAAGTTCGTCATTGTATTTATTGACGATATTTTGATATACTCGAAGAGTAAAGAGGAGCACGAGCAACACTTAAAGTTAGTTTTAGAGCTCCTGGATCAGGAGAAGTTATATGCAAAATTCTCCAAGTGTAACTTCTGGTTACAAGAGGTGCAATTTCTCGGTCATGTTATAAACCACCAAGGAATACACGTTGATCCGAGTAAGGTTGAAGCTATTAAGAATTGGCAAGCGCCTAAATCTCCGAAAGAAATCCGCCAATTCTTAGGCTTAGCTGGATACTATCGTCGATTTATAGAGAACTTTTCCAGCATCGCCCAACCTTTAACCCTCCTGACTCAAAAGGATCGGAAATATGAATGGGGTGAAGAGCAGGAAACGGCGTTTCAAACGCTAAAACAAAGATTGTGCCAAGCGCCAATCTTAAGTCTTCCCGACGGAGACGATGGATTTGTTGTATATTGTGACGCATCCCGTAAAGGGTTAGGATGCGTGTTAATGCAAAATAAAAAGGTCATAGCCTATGCGTCTCGACAGTTAAAAGTTCATGAGAAAAACTACACTACTCATGACTTGGAACTGGGAGCAGTCATCTTTGCACTTAAAATCTGGAGACACTATCTCTACGGTACAAAGTGCACCATATTCACTGATCATAAAAGTTTGCAACACATATTCGATCAGAAAGAACTGAATATGAGGCAACGAAGATGGGTCGAGTTGCTGAGTGACTATGACTGTGACATACGATATCACCCCGGCAAGGCTAACGTTGTAGCCGATGCCTTGAGTAGAAAGGATCGAGTCAAGCCACTACGTGTGCGAGCGTTGGGGATGATAGTCCAGTCGAACCTTTCAGATTTGATTCGAGTCGCTCAACGCGAGGCGTTGAAAGAGGGCCAATTGGATAAAGAAGGACTTTACGGGAATGAGAAGAATTTCGAACAGCGTGTGGACGAAATTCTTTATTTCAAAAATCGGATTTGGATCCCGACCCTCCATGACCTTCGTGATTTAATCATGGACGAAGCACATAAATCGAAATATTCCATACATCTGGGATCAGATAAAATGTACAAGGATGTGAAAGAATTTTACTGGTGGCCAGGAATGAAAAAGGATATAGCCACATACGTCGGCAAGTGTACGACGTGTGCGAGGGTTAAGGCGGAGCACCAGAAACCTTCGGGAATGTTGCAACAACCGGAAATTCCGGAATGGAAGTGGGAGCAGATCACAATGGATTTTGTGACACACCTCCCCAAGACACCCCGAGGTCATGATGCGATTTGGGTAATCGTGGATCGATTAACCAAATCGGCACATTTTATTCCAATTAAGAATACTTTTAACACTGAGAGACTTGCGCAAATTTATATAAATGAAATAGTGTCTCGTCATGGCATCCCCATCTCGATCATCTCCGATAGGGATAGCCATTTCACCTCCAAACTTTGGCAAGCTGTCCAAGAAGCATTGGGAACACGTATTGACCTAAGCACAGCTTACCACCCTCAGACCGATGGTCAGTCTGAGAGGACCATTCAAACTTTGGAGGATTTGCTTCATGCTTGCGTACTGGACTTTAAGGGAAATTGGGATCAACATCTCCCACTCGTTGAATTTTCCTATAATAACAGTTATCACAGCAGTATAAAGGCAGCACCTTATGAAGCATTGTATGGGCAGAAGTGCCGATCACCACTTTGCTGGTCTGAAGTGGGTGACCCGCAGATCATTAGATCGGATCTGGTCCAGGAGACGACCAGCAAGATTCTTGAAATTAAGAACAACCTAAAAGCCGCGCGGGACCGGCAGAAGAGTTATGCCGATACCCGTCGAAAACCGTTGTCATTTGAGAAGGGTGAAAAAGTATATTTGAAAGTATCACCCTGGAAAGGAGTGGTCAGGTTTGGAAAGACGGGGAAGTTGGCCCCTAGATATATTGGACCATTCATTATTACTGCAAAGATCGGTCCGGTAGCTTACCGACTAGAACTGCCTGAGGAACTAAGTGCAGTTCATAACGTGTTTCATGTGTCGAATTTGAAAAGATGTCTAGCGGATGAGACATCGGTGTTACCCTTAGAGGGTGTGCAAAGAAGTGATAGGCTCAACTTCGTAGAGAAGCCCATCGAAATAGTGGACGGTAAGATCAAGCAACTTAGACACAATAAGATCTCGTTGGTCAAAGTTAGATGGAATTCGCAACGAGGCCCAGAATTTACTTGGGAACGAAAGGATGAATTTCGGAAGAAATACCCCCACCTATTTCCTCAAAAGGAAGTAGTGGACGCGTAAAATTTCGAGGACGAAATTTTTATAACGGGGGGAGAATGTAACGATTCCGGCAAATCCAGGTATACCCTAGCCGGAATATACTATTTACGTGTCATTTAAATATTGATTATATGTGTTATAGTACATATATACGAGTATATATGATTCATAGTACGAATCATACTCGATTATATAGTGAATCGTATTGGAATTACAATTAACCAATGAACGATTATTGAAACCCGAATGAATCGGGAATTACATTATAGACGAAGTATATAATGTTTAGTGATGTTTACGAGGTATGAATGCTTCGGGATAGGTGAATTATAGCACAGAAAAAGGATTTCGATTTAATGGTACGTCGGTACGCTAAACGAAACCTTTAACACCAAATCAAGCAAGAGACGATCAATCAAGCCGAAAAAGATGCGTGATTATTAATAATATGATGTTTTAATGTCATGATTTAAGTTTTTAAAGTTTTTAAGTCGGTTTTATGTAAATTTTATTTTGACCCGAAAAACGACCATTCTATGCTCGTTTTAAGCCGAATTACGAGTTTAAACGAGAAACGAACCGAGCCAGATTATCCACAACATTATCCGGATTGCGTAATCCGAATATGTGGCTTAGAATGAATGTGTGGGACCCACCCCACCCATTACTTTGGACCGATCGGCCCTAGGGGGTATTATTTACCTCACTTTTTCTTTTTATCCATCAAACAAACAAGAATTCTCTCAAATCCTTCAAGTGTTCATCCAAATTCTTGAGTTTTTAACCAAGATCTTCAAGGTATATACATAATTTGAGGCTTAAATCTTGTTTTTAATTTCATAATTCTTGAGAAAAGGAAGTTTCATGTGAAAAATGGGTGAAAACCCGAGATGAAACCGATTCTCGTGTGATCAAAGGATGTATACAAGTTATACAAAGGATTTTGATCCAAGTAATTAGTTAAAAGAGTTTAGAATGAAATTTTACGGTTAAAATCTTGTGAAAATGAGTTTTCATGTGAAAGATGGGTGAAAACCCGAGATGGAACCGACTCTTGCATGATCAAGAGATGTATACATGTTATACAAGGGATCTTGGTCCAAGAAAGGAGTAAAAAGAGTCGAGAACGGATTTTTACGGTCAAAATCGTTGTTTTGATGTTTTAACCGACACTAGGAAAGTAATGGCTTGATTGTGGGTATAACTTGCTTGGTGTGGTGTTGATGTGCTTGTAAGTGTTGTATCTAGCGGCTAGCAAAGGCTAGAAACCGAGATCCTTGCGATCTAAAGCTAGAAAACACAAAATAGTTCGGTTTTCGTGTGTTTATGAAAAATGGACAGATTTACGTGTGCTTAGAGTCGGGTCACGAAATTTCACAGAGATGATCTACACATGAAAATATGAGATCTGTGAATTTTTGGTAATTTTTGGATAAAAGATGAATATTTGGTGAATTTAATGCTCGGTTTTGGCCAAAAATAGTGAAAAATAGCAAAACATGATGAAAAATTCCGGAAAATTTAAGATAAGTTTTTTATATCATATAAAAGTCACCCACAAAATTTGAGCTCAGTTGGAAAAGTCTAAGTAGGCTTTTCGGTGAAACGAGTTCTAGGGCTTTCTAGCTCGGTTTTGGGTGAAAATGGCTTGAAAAATAAGTTTTAAATTCTGGAAAAATTCCAGGAAGTTATGAGGATGATAGAGATCATCCCAGAAAAATTTGGGATTTTTCTAAAGTGTTTTGGTATTTTTGACATATTTAGTGTTTTAATAAGATTTAAAAATAGATAAATAAATGTAGAAAGTTATGAGGATGATAGAGATCATCCCAGAAAAATTTGGGATTTTTATAAAGTGTTTTGGTATTTTTGATATATTTAGTATTTTAATGAGATTCAAAAATAGATAAATAAATGTAAATATAGGAAAATAAATCTGGAAAATTTCCAGAAAGTTATGAGGATGATAGAGATCATCCCAGAAAAATTTGGGATTTTTCTAAAGTGTTTTGGTATTTTTGATATATTTAGTATTTTAATAAGATTTAAAAATAGATAAATAAATGTAAATATAGGAAAATAAATCTGGGAAAATTTTACAAAATTCCTTACTGTCAAATTAAGTTTTGTGCAAAATTTCAAGACCCGAGACTAATCGGGTAATTATTTGTGCTAAAAAGAACATAAAAACAAGTTTTTAAAGCTTAAAACGTGAAAACCGGCAAAGTTCGCATAAGCGAGCTGACTGGTACATGAAAACTCTAAAAATGGACTATTTCATAAATCTAAGTAAATTAAGTAAAAATAAATCATCCGAAAATAATTCGGATGATTTGGGTAATTTTACCCGATTTTACCGTTTCCGGCACCGAAATGACGGAAACGGGCCCCACGGCCAAACGGGGTGTCAAACCGAGCTATAATTTCATCACCTTAACTAAATTGACTGTCAAACTCTAAGCAATGTCACAATCTTAGTCCTTAGAAGTGTCACGGGGTTAACATAGTCCCCGAATCGAGTACAGTACTGGGTTAACAATGTTCCCAGATGTACCGATTGATACGTATTTAAGTTATGGGAATTATATAGTAACGACTAGATATTATATTACAGATCCAGGCACGTAGCTGTTCCTTATATTACTCACCGACTCACAGAAAGGTGAGTTTTCACGAGCCCCTTTTAATGTATTGTTTTAATTATATTTTCCCGGGGCGGAAAACATGTCTTATTTAAAGGATTTAAGTACATACCGATTGTATGGAAATACTTGTACATTTATATATATATGATCTGATGCACAGAATATATAAAATGTTTATCATGTGTTATTGTTCTGGGGTAACATAGTTCCCAGGGGTTATTATTGTTCTGGGGTAACATAGTTCCCAGGGGTTATTAGTGTTCTGGGGTAACATAGTTCCCAGGGGTTATTATTGTTCTGGGGTAACATAGTTCCCAGGGGTTATTATTGTTCTGGGGTAACATAGTTCCCAGGGGTTATTATTGTTCTGGGGTAACATAGTTCCCAGGGGTTATTATTGTTCTGGGGTAACATAGTTCCCAGGGGTATTTATTGTTCTGGGGTAACATAGTTCCCAGGGGTTAGTATTGTTCTGGGGTAACATAGTTCCCAGAAAGTTAATGGAAATGTTCTGGGGTAACATAGTTCCCAGCATGATTATATTGTTAATAAATGATTATTAAAATGATTTGTCAGTGTTTATTTAAATTAGTGAAACTCACCAACTATTCGTAGTTGACCCGTTTTCTTTACATGTTTTCTAGGTATGCCCAAGTTGGAATGATTGATATGTGCTTAACTATCTGTGCTACCTGTTGGAAGCTTGCTGCTCTATGTTTTGTAATGAATTTATTAATGTCTTATTGGTAATATATGTGTGTAACACCTAGACAGTAACGCAACTCGCAACAATGTAATATGTTATAAATTAATGTAGTGGTATTTTCTTTATAAGCAATGCTGTTGATATCAGATGTGTCTGTTGCATCCCGTGTACGTTTCCGCTGCGGTTACGGGGTGTTACAGAACTTGGTATCAGAGCCATTGGTTATAAAGAATTAGGATGTCTGAAAAAGATACCTAAAATGTTTTTTAACCGTGTACTCTTAACGAAAAATGTTTTCCCAAGTTTGAGTGACTGTTTGGAAGTGACTTTTCTGGTCAACTCAGACATTGACCATGTCGGGTCAACAAGGGGCATTTTGGTCATTTTTTAAGATATTTAGGCAAAAAATTATGCAAAATTCACCAAAACTTCACGACTTCAACAAGGTGCTTACAAGATCAAGATGATTAATTTTCCGGATCATTTCATGAGTTGACCGAGTCAAACGTCAACTATCAACCGCAAAGGTATCATTTTATTTCATGTATTTTGAATTTCATCAACAATTCTTGATAGGGATGGTCAAGTTTGTTGGAATTGAAGAGTTTCATTGTAAGACCCCGAATCCCGGGAATCCTACAGTTGGCAATCATATTGTAAGGCCCCGAACCCCGGGAACCCCACAGTTGGTATTCATACGAAACACTTAAGAAAATAATTAAACTTGAAAACGGTTTCTTCCATTAAAACAAACATCTCAGAGTATAATTCAGCGGAAAACAAAAATAATAAAATAAGTTCCCAAAACCCGGGAATTTTGCCCAAAATCAACATTGGTTTCTTAAAATAAAAACTTTTAATAATATGTGTTTAATAGTAAAACTTCGGTTTCCGTATGCCCTTCACCGTCCAAGTAGCTTCGTGCACGTCCAAGCGATAAGGCATCCTCTTCCTAACCTGAAACTCACACTAACATGCACACAAAGTCAGCTTGAGTTGAGTGAGTTCAAGTTTTGAGTAAATAACATCTGTAGTAATAGTTAAGATAGTCAAACCAAAAGTTTTAAAAAGTAAAAGGGTACATCCATCAAATCCTCATTACCGAGAACTAAACATCCGCATACATACATATACAAAATGTATATGTAAACATCCTGTCGATTACATCTCTATATATATCACAGTATATATATATAACATCCACGTATAACATCAGGGTCGAGCAAACGTACAACCCAAACACGTAACATCAGTGCATGCAAACACAAAGTAGGCATACACAACGTCAGGAGTCGAAACGACTACAACATCGCCAGATATAGGCCTAGAAATAATGTATATACATATATGTATTTAACATCCCAAGCCCTACCATATGCTAGCAAACCTATATAAATTCGTTTAAAACCTTTCATCATGTAAGAAAACATTTAGGTGTGCATGCTAGCCCAAAAGTAAAAGAGTAAAAAGGGCATCATGAAGTCACCTGAAATCAGTCGAACACCTGCAACGAGCTAGGAATCCCTAAGTGTACAATCACAAGCAAGGGCCTGTAAATTATTACACGTTACTAAACTAGACCGTAAGAACACTCTTGCCTAATGGGCCGCCCAAGGCCCAACACTTGGCCTAAGGCCCAACAACTTGGCCCAAGGCCCAACACTTGGCCCAAGGCCCAACAGCTTGGCCCAAGGCCCAACACATGGCCCAAGGCCCAACAACTTGGCCCAAGGCCCAAGGATAGTCAAATCGGGTCGAATGTGCGTGTAGTAAACCTTAAAACCATTTGTTAAACGAATCAGCCCCGAATGGACCAAATTCCATTTTAAATCTTTTCATTCATCAAGATTATGTCACCCGAGTTGACAGGGTTGACGGTTCCTTTTTACAACTCTTACTTTAACGTTTAAACGAAAATTCGCGCATCGCCGACTCGATTGACGAAGCACAAACCACAACAGCCCCGAGTATCAAAAAAATAATTTTTCCACAGCCCTTAAACCCCCCTAGGGCTGTACAAACTGATTCAGTCGGTCACCCGATCAATTAACGCATCAAACTCAACAATTTGCAATTCTATACCCGATAAACCCTAGTTTTCGAACTAAAATTGATTGACCGCCCTAAACACCTTCATTGGCCATGAAATTATAATATGATGTACATGTCATACCTAGTGGGATGTTGATGTAAAAACCTCACTCGAAACAGCCCCGGAAAAGCTCAGTTGGGCAGCCACCCGGTTAGCCTACAACACGACGTTTTTCGATCAATACGCGCAATATAAGGATCAATTAACGTGTAAAAGACTTGGGGAATCGTAGTACATACCTTGAATTGAAGTTCAAGGCTTAGAATTGGCTGCAAAAAAAGAAAATCGTGGTCTTGGGTCTCCTTCTACCTGCCGATCGCAGCTAGGGGGGGGGGGGGCTAGGGTTAGTTTATGTTATAACATAATATTTTGCACTCTAGTCCCTCCAGATCGGAGTGTAAGGCAAAATGGAAGGAAAAGTTAGGTTCTTTAACGTACCGGGATGACGTAAAGGCTTCCGAGAAACGTCGATTAATTCCCGAGAGTTATACATACTCTACAATCCTTAATTCTTGAAACCGGAATTAACGGGCATTACAAGTCCACCCCCCTTACAATGGGATTCGTCCTCGAATCCCGATGCGACAGGAACAACTGTGGATAATGCTTCATCATATCGACTTCGGACTCCCAAGTGGCCTCGGAACCCCTACGGTGTTTCCACTGCACCTTCGCCTGACTAACCACCCTATTCCTCAAACGCCTCTCCTGACGGTCAAGAATAGCAATCGGTTGTTCAACGTAGTTCAGCTTACTATCGAGTTCAATATCATCGAGAGCCACATGGGCCTCTTCATCCGCTAGGCATTTCCTTCGATGAGACACGTGAAAAGTAGGATGAATCCCCGCGAGTTCCTCGGGCAATTCCAGCCGATATGCTACCTCACCAACTCGGGCCAATATACGGAACGGGCCAATAAACCTCGGACTGAGCTTCCCCCTCTTACGAAAACGAATAATGCCCTTCCAAGGAGAAACTTTTTACATAACCCGATCCCCAGCCTCAAACACAATAGGCCTTCGCCTTTTATCTGCATAAGACTTCTGACGATCTTGCGCGGCCTTCATAAATGCTTTAATCTTGTCGAGCTTCTCAGTCGTAGCCTCGACCACCCTTAAACTACCCAACTGCTTTTGACCAATGGAACCCCAACAGACTGGAGTCCTACACCTCCTACCATACAACATCTCCAACGGTGGCATCCCAATCGTGGCGTGGTAACTGTTATTATACGAAAACTCCACCAACGGTAAGTGACGGTCCCAACTACCACCAAAGTCGATAACACAAGCCCGCAACATATCCTCGAGGGTCTGAATGGTCCTCTCGGACTGACCATCCGTCTGCGGGTGGTAAGCAGTACTGATGAGGAGTTTGGTGCCCATCTCCTTGTGAAACCTTTTCCAAAACCTGGATGTGAAACGCATATCCCTATCCGAAACAATAGATACCGGCACCCCGTGCTTAGAGACGATCTCACGAATAAACACATCGGCCAGCTGCTCAGAACTAAAAGTCTCTCGAATCGGCAAGAAATGGGAGCTCTTGGTCAATCTTTCCACGATTACCCAAATGGTGTCATAGTTACCCCTAGGAGTACGAGGTAGTTTAGTCACGAAATGCATAGTAAGATGCTCCCATTTCCACTCAGGTATTTTGAACGGCTGAAGTTTCCCAAATGGCTTCTGATGCTCGGCCTTAACTTGTAAACACGTCAAACACTTACTCACGTACTGAGCCACCTCAAATTTCATCACAGGCCACCAATAATTTTTCTTCAAGTCTTGGTACACCTTGGTCGCGCCCGGGTGAATAGAATAGCGCGTCTTGTGTGCCTCATCCAAAATTTTATCTCTGAATCCCCCATACCTCGGTACCCATAAACGACCATCCTTATACTTCACCCCGTCACCGCCGACTTCCAACAATTTCTCCTGACCCCAAACACGTTCTGACATAATCCATTCCACCTGCAACGCTTTATTCTGGACGTTGGCTATTTGTTTCAAAATATCAGGTTTGAGAATAAGCTGGTAGGATTTCACACGAATCGGCTTCGGTCTCTCCTTCCGGCTCAACGCATCGGCCACCACGTTAGCCTTACCGGGGTGGTACATAATATCCAAATCATAATCCTTAATCAACTCCAACCATCTTCGTTGGTGCATATTCAGTTCCTTTTGTTCAAAGAAGTATTTTAAACTCTTATGGTCGGTATAAATATCGCAAGGAACACCGTACAAATAATGTCTCCACAACTTAAGCGCAAAAACCACCGTTGCCAGCTCCAAATCGTGGCTAGGGTAATTCGCCTCATGAGGCTTCAACTGTCGTGAGGCATAAGCGATGACTCAACCTCGCTCATCAAAACACACCCAAGCCCCTGATAAAAGGCATCAGAATACACCACCAAATCGTCGGTGCCATCGGGTAAAGCTAAGATCGGTGCATGTGTCAATCTGTTCTTCAACTCGAGAAAAGCCTCCTCCTGTTCCGTACCCCAAACGAACTTAACACTTTTCTTAGTCAGCTTGGTCAGAGAAGAAGCAATTTTCAAAAAATCGGGAATAAAGCGGCGGTAAACCCCGCCAAACCAAGGAAACTACGGATTTCGGTTGGAGACCTAGGAGACTCCCAATCATTCACGACTTCCACCTTTGCAGGGTCAACCAGAATACCACTCGGGTTAATAACATGGCCCAAGAATTGAACCTCACGTAACCAGAATGAACACTTAGAAAATTTCGCATACAATTTGTTCTTTCGCAGAGCCTCCAACACTTCCCTGAGACGACCGGAGTGATCGGATTCACATTTAGAGTACACAAGAATGTCTTCTATGAACACAATAATCGAACGGTCGAGCATCGGTCTACACACCCGTTTCATAAGGTCCATGAACGCGGCCGGTGCGTTGGTCAAACCGAAAGACATCACCAGAAATTCGTAATGTCCATAACGAGTGCGGAAGACAGTCTTAGGAATATCTTCCTTCCGAATCTTTAGCTGATGATACCCGAACCTAAGGTCGATCTTCGAGAACCAACTAGCTCCTTGGAGCTGATCAAATAAATCGTTGATCCTTGGGAGAGGGTACCGATTTTTGACAGTGAGCTTATTCAACTCACGGTAGTCAACGCACATTCGCATGCTACCGTCCTTCTTCTTAACGAACAAGACCGGGGCACCCCAAGGCGAGATGCTCGGTCGCATAAAGCCCTTATCGAGCAAGTCTTCCAACTGAGCCATAAGCTCCTTCATTTCATTCGGCGCTAGGTGGTAGGGAGCTCGGGCAACGGGCTTGGCGCCCGGTACAACGTCTATCTGGAACTCGACCTCGCGATCCGGCGGCACATATGACAAATCATCTGGAAATACATCCGGGAAATCCTGAACAATATGAACATCACCGACGGTAGCCACCTCGATATTCACATTCATAGCATACGCTAGATACGCCCCGCACCCCCACTGCATCAACTTTCCCGCCTTAAGCATGGATATAATATGTGGCGTCGCAACATTCCGATCACCGAAGACCGTAATTCGAGTCCCATCCGGGGCCCTTAGATGAATGAGTTTCTGACCACAAATGATCAGAGCATCAACATTCGCGAGCCAATCCATCCCGAGCACCACATCGAAACAACCAAGCGGCATCAAATACAATCTCACCGGAAACCTATAACCAAACAACTAGATGGAACAACCCTGAATGGCCCTAGACACGGACACGGATTTTCCTACGGCGACCTCAACCTCAAACCCATAAATTACGCGCTCGGGTGATTTATTCAACAAGGAACAGAAAGCGGTAGACACAAAACTCCTACTGGCGCCCGAATCAAATAAAACTAAAGCCCGTAACTCATCAAGTAGGAAAGTACCTGGGACGATATTATACTACTGCTTAGTTACACGGTCAACACATACGATTTCAAAGGAACAAGAAATTATAATGGTGGAATGAAAGCTAAATAAGGAAAAAGTACTTGAAATGACATCTACATCCTCTTTCGCTTCCTTCTTGGAGATGTTGAAGGCCCTCGCCCTGGCCTTCGGCTTCTCATCCATCTTCCCCTTCCAGGAAGTCCCCTGCCCGGACCCCCCCCCCCCACCTTACTGGAAGGACAGTTTGATGCCAAGTGAACCCAACCCTTACAGCGGAAACAGGTCAATGTCGGACACTCGAAGTGAGGGTGTCCTACCTTATCACAACGGAAACAAATGCCAGACCCAATCCTACATTCCCCCTTGAGCGGCTTCCCACACTTCTTGCAATTACTGAACTCCGCACCCCTTTTGAACTCAGATGTCTCAGTTTTTACCCTTTTCTCAGACGGATTAAATTTGCTTCCCCCGGGCCGCTTGCCGTACGAATTGGAGTTCCATGTCTTCCTATTCTCGGGCGGCGGCAACTTCTCCCTCTGATCATACAGCGTACCTGCTAGAGTGACCATTGAGTGAAAAGAGTTCATGTCGGTAGTCAACACACCCCTACGGATATCCACCGGAAGCCCCTTCACGTACTTCTTAATCCTCTTGGTTTCGGGAGTAACCAAATCGGGACATAAACAAGCCATCTTGTTAAACTTGGGGTATACTCCCGATGCGACATAGTACCAGCCTCCAAGGTCAAGAATTCCTGTTCTATCTTATCCAATTCATGCGGAGGACAAAACTGATCGAGAACCAATTTCTTCAACTCATCCCACGTCATCCTCCTAATCGAACGATCACCCAAAGCTTGCGCCAAGTTATCCCACCAACATAATTCCTCGGAACGAAACGAGGCGGTAGCATAAGTGACCATGTCATCCCCCTTGCAGTTACTAACCCTCAGAATGGCCTCCATTTCTCTCACCCACTGATGCGCTGCCAAAGCGTCTTTAGTACCATCGAAGGAAGGGGAGTCGCACTTCTTAAAGTCACCATATGAGCAACCCCGGGTCAATACACTAACTGTCCGCACCTCATCTTCATCCCCACTCGGCACATACACTTCCTCTTCCTCTTCGACCTGTACCTCCGTACTCTTCCTTCCCCTATCTGAACCCTTACCAACCAGTGACTCCTCCATGGCCCTGAAGGCCTCAGCAACGATCTCTGGAATTGAGCTATGGAGCACCTGGTAAACCTCATCCGCGATAGCTGCATGCATAGAAGGATCTAAGGCGGGGTTATCCCCCTCCTCATGAATCGGGGTGTCCTGCTGGGAAGTAGGAATCTCACTCTCGGCTTCAGCACGTGGCTTACGACCAAGACCGCGACCACGACCACGAACACTAGAACCACCTCTCTTAGCTGCTCGAGTATTAACCATGACTTATCCCTACAAAGACAGAATTTTAATATGGTCAGGTACAAGTGGCATTTAGAACATGTAAGGTAAGGGTAAACTGCTAATGACGTTGATCAAGTGTAATTAGTCGTTTACTTTAACCGCCCGCCCTAATCACCCCTACCCCTATCCACATTAGCCTTCTATCTAACTCTTAAACAGTTAATCACATATTGGAAACTTTTAAACTTAAAGGAATGACTAATAATCTAAAGTTACCTCTTGGCGTGCAGCTACTCACGGTGGGCATACTGGTCTCTTTTCTTACAGTTCGAGTCCAAGCATTAGGGGATGTTCGGATCCCTCGAACCAAGGCTCTGATACCAACTTGTAAGACCCCGAATCCCGGGAATCCTACATTTGGTAATCATATTGTAAGGCCCCGAACCCCGGGAACCCCACAGTTGGTATTCATACGAAACACTTAAGAAAATCATCATTACCGAAAACTAAACATCCTCATCCATACATATACAAAATGTATATGTAAACATCCTTTCAATTACATCTCTATATATATCACTAATAAATATATATAACATCCACGTATAACATCAGGGTCGAGCAAACGTACAACCCAAACACGTAACATCAGTGCATGCAAACACAAAGTAGGCGTACACAACATTAGTAGTCAAAACAACTACAACATCGCCAGATATAGACCAAGAAATAATGTATATACGTATATATATATTTAACATCCCAAGCCCTACCATATGCTAGCAAGCCTATATAAATTCGTTTAAAACCTCTCATGTAAGAAAACATTTAGGTGTGCATGCTAGCCCAAAAGTAAAAGAGTAAAAAGGGCATCATGAACTCACCTGAAATCAATCGAACACCTGCAACGAGCTAGGAATCCCTAAGTGCACAATCACAAGCAAGGGCCTGTAAATTATACACTACACGTTACTAAATAGACCGTAAAAACACTATTGCCTAACGGGCCGCCCAAGGCCCAACAACTTGACCCAAGGCCCAACAACTTGGCCCAAGGCCCCACACTTGGCCCAAGGCCCAACAGCTTGGCCCAAGGCCCAACAGCTTGACCCAAAGCCCAACACATGGCCCAAGGCCCAACAACTTGGCCCAAGGCCCAACAACTGGCCAAGGCCCAACAACTTGGCCCAAGGCCCAACAACTTGGCCCAAGGCCCAACAGCTTGACCCAAGGCCCAAGGATAGTCAAATCGGGTTGAATGCGCGTTTAATAATCCTTAAAACCATTTGTTAAACGAATCAGCCCCGAATGAACCAAATTCCATTTTAAATCTTTTCATTCATCAAGATTATGTCACCCGAGTTGATAGGGTTGACGGTTTCTTTTTATAACTCTTACTTTAACGTTTAAACGAAAATTCGCGCACCGCCGACTCGATTGACGAAGAACTAACCACAAAGCCCCGAGTGTCAAAAAAATAACTTTTCCACAGCCCTTAAACCCCCCTAGGGCTGTACAAACTGATTCGGTCGGTCACCCGATCAATTAACGCATCAAACTCAACAATTTGCAATTCTATACCCGATAAACCCTAGTTTTCGAACTAAAATCGATTGACCGCCCTAAACACCTCCATTGTCCATGAAATTATAATATGACGTACATGTCATACCTAGTGGGATGTTGATGCAAAAACCTCACTCGAAACAGCCCCGGAAAAGCTCAATCGGGCAGCCACCCGGTTAGCCTACAACACGACGTTTTTCGATCAATACGCGCAATATAAGGATCAATTAACATGTAAAAGAATCGTAGTACATACCTTGAATTGAAGTTCTAAGGCTTAGAATTGGCTGCAAAAAAAGAAAATCGTGGTCTTGGGTCTCCTTCTACCTGTCGATCGTAGCTATGGGGGGGGGGGGCTAGGGTTAGTTTAAGTTATAACATAATATTTTACACTCTAGTCCCTCCAGATTGGAGTGTAAGGCAAAATGGAAGGAAAAGTTAGGTTCTTTAACGTACCGGGATGACGTAAAGGCTTCCGAGAAACGTCGGTTAAGTCCCGAGAGTTATACATACTCTACAATCCTTAATTCTTGAAACCGGAATTAAGACACGCTCGTGAAAGATAATTGCAATGAAATTGAGGGAGAAAAATTCGATAAATTTTAATGCAAATTGTTAGTTTCAATTCAAGTGAAAGACTCATGTGAAGGAAAATATGATCAAGATCGATTCACAATTCGATTTTCTTTAAAGACGTTTGCTGGTTTGTGAGTTCTTGGATTTCCTAGTACATGTAAATAGTTGGAATCTCTTCCTAAGAAAAGAAATCACTTGAAATTCAAGAACGGTTTATAGTTTGATTCCGAATTATGTTCTTAATTCGGGAAAGGTTTGAAGGGAGTTTGCAAAGAAAGAATCGCGCATTGGAAGAAAGTTGGATTGTTTGACGATCATACCGAGTTTATTTCCTTTCGAGGTGATCAATTGACATGAATCCGATTATTGGAGTTTGAAGCCTCATTCTAATGCGTATACAATTTTATCCAAATGAGATAAAAGAGAAGATAGTCTAAACGAAAAACGGGAGATGCTTATTGAGAGGGGGAGAATTTCAATGAAAGGCATCGGTTTATAAGGTGGTCGTGAAAGTGATTAGATGGCATCGGTCTAAGAGGGAGATTGTTGGGTTTTATATTTTAGACCAACGCATCGAATCAATACTCGTTTATAATAACATTAAATGCAAGTTGACAAAGAAAACTGACGAGTAATTGAAGACGTTTTTGGGTGAATTAAATGAGTTTTATATTATTTTATTGGTCTTATCCAAGAGGCGGATGGAGTGAAGACCAAGGCACAAGACCACTATTAATAGACGACTAGGTCATGTATTTCATTGTGTGTTTGTATTGAGAGTTTGCCCCTGGGGAAGAGCTCTCCCCGGGTGGTCGAGCGTTTATGATTATGTACGTATGCATGTATTAATGTTCTTTGTGACAATCTTTTGATTAATGATATCATACTACTACATCAATCTATTTGTGTTTCGATTACAATTGTTCATCCTATTATTGATTGTTAATCGAATCGAACTATCCACATCCGTCCATAGGTCTTTCAAGAGTGAATACATGTTGTTGATTCGATCCTAGCTCAGATCCGAGCTCCTCCGTTAATACCGACTATTCACGCTTTCGCACCGGGGCTCGGTTCTTATGCGACAAAGATAGCAGGACCGACAGCCCAGTCCACCACCGGTGCAACACCAGCACCCATAGCCCATGACTATTGATTATATGTTTAATAGACAGTTGCAGATTCAGGACGAGTTACATGGGTATAGGAACGAGTTTCGTGTGTATCGGGATGAGTCTAGAGGGTATTTCTTGACTATGTTTGATCATTGGAAAATCCCGTTGCTGGATTCGTTGTAGCAGCCACCGCATGCTACTAGTGGCTATGGTGATATGGGAGCTGGTTATGGTGGGGATGCTGGTTATGGTGGAGGATATGGTGGTTTTGGCAGTTATGGAAATGTGTCAGTAGCTAGGTATACTGGTTTTGGAGGTTATGGATCAGGTGCCTATTATGGTGGGGAAGCTGGAGGTTCAGGAGCCGACAGGGCCGGAGATGATGATGATGATGATGAGGCACAGTAGTTTGTGTTGGAGGTAGCCAGCATTTCATTTGGGTGTTATTTTCGTTTTTCCTTTATTCTATTATTGTTGTTATTATTATTATTATTATTATTATTATTATTATTATTATTATTATTATTATTGTTATGGGTTGTACTGATATTTTTATTGTTATGCTTAAGTGGGGAAAATGAATTGGGATAGATCGGTTGGATAACTCATAAGGACTTATTTATTTGGGTGGTTACTTGAAAATTTTATTGTACTTGACTTTGTGGGTGTAGTTCACTATAAACCCTCACGAGACCATACTCGTCCACCTGGGCTACTAGGGGGGGAGGGGTTTAAAGGGCTTGTTGCATACGCTAAATGCAATCGTGATTCCTACGAAAGTGAGTTAGGTCTTTTAACATTTTTACTCGTTTAACCAAGTTTATTATGAATTTATTAAGCTCGATTGTTAATTTAAAATTAACGGTTTTGCAAACGGTTTAAAAGACCTATATTTTTAACACTTGTTAGAAGCGTGCTTCTACATGTTTGGAGACTTTGCAGATTTTGTTTTGAGAGTTGAAGAATTAAGTTTATTACCATTGATGAATTAAATCAGGAGATTGGAAAGTGGAAAACTGAGTGTGGAAGAAAGGAAGTCTTCTTGAATGTCTATGAAGCAAGTGAAGCAACCTATGAAAGTCAAATCAAGGGACTTGAAGAGGATTATATAATGGCATACCAACCCCAATCAAGAATGACAATTGAAATTGAAGGGTTGAAAAAGATGTATGCAGAAGAGAAGATGAAGAATGCTGAATTGCTAATACAAATGAAATTCTTGAAGAACCTTGTTTCTACAGGCAACAGTGTGGGTTATGTTGATAAAATGACTAATGAAGAGAAGTATAAAAAGTTGCCACCACCTTTTTGTGATAGCTACCCACTGAAGGTAGACAAGGAGAACAGAAGTGAGTATCTTAAACAATTCAAGAATGTCTTTGATGCTAAGGCTGAGTTTGTTAAGCAGTATGTTGATGTATTTGTGGACAAAGATGGAGTGTTTTATATAAAGCAGAGTGAGAAACAAGAGATTGAGAAAAATGAAAAGATTGAAGGTGAGAATAAGAAGTGGAGTGAGTACTCCAGTGAAGACAGTAACTGCAGCTGTGGGAGCTCTAAGTCATCTAAGAGCAAGAAGAAGAAAAGATCAAGCAAAAAGGTCAGTTGAAGAAGAAAAAGGTCAGTTGATTATTGCAGCTGTGGGAGCTCTAAGTCTCTAACCATGTTGATTATGTTCCAAGGAAAAGGTCAGTTAAAGAAGAAAAAGGGAGCAGTTCAAGAACCCACTCCAAGCTCAAACCTGTTGTATTTGTCAAAGAATAATATCATCGGGAGCCTGATTTGAATAAACCAATCAAGATGGACTTCAGCAATTCACTATGTCCTAAAACCTCCCTAGGCTTTGATTTCCCTAAACCTAGTGACAAAATTAAAGACAAGCAATTTCTTGAGGACATGGGGAGTTATGCAAAGATCTGGTGCAACAAGTGTGATGTGTTGTAAAACACACATATTTTCCGCACGTTTTATCTACGTATTATATTATATTTTATCTGTTTTAACTCGTTTTAGATAGCTTTTACATAATGTTATTCATGTTGTAGGTTTTGGGTGAAAGAAAGAAATAAACCAAGCTTTTGGAGTGGTTTACGAGCCTTTTACGCATACGTTTTCAAGTATACAACTCAAGGCCCGACCCGTATGCATCATGGAGGCCCAAATCTTATATTATATTATAATATATAAAAAATAAAAAAACACTGAGGGCTGCTACAGTTTGCGATCGGCCATAAGTGGGAAAGGAAGAAAAAAGTTTTTTCAAGCTAGGGTTTGGAGGTGTTGGCTGCTAGGGAAGGAAGAGGAAGGCAAGGTCAAGTCTCGGGATCGTTCACCATCGGTTTTGGCAGCAAAGAACAGCCCTAATTCATCTATATATCCTTTCATTCATTACTTGGTTCATCAAACTTTATTTTCTTGATCAATTGTTAATTTGTTTTGCAATTGTGTTAGAGATTGAAGTGTTTATGACTGTTATTGATCGTTTAATGATTATTATGATGATTGGTATGGGTTTAATGATGTGTTTACTAAATGTTAATGGCTGTCCAAAGATGATTACAGGCTAATCTTGTTAGTTCTACCTAGGAATGATGTTAATTGTTAGTGTTTGATGAGTTTTATGGATTGTTTGATTGGTTGACTTGAATTGTTATTGTAAATTTTGATTTAGACATGAAATAGGTTGTGTTTTGTGGCTAGAAATTTTGGTGATTCATCGCATAAACCCCGTGTGTTGATTGATTATTTTTGTATTGATTGATCGGTGCATTGTTTGATTCTAGACTTTGTGTTTAGGGTTTGTTTGCGGTAGGTACCACCGTAGGGTTTTGTTGCGTGATTAATTGGATTAAGTACAACGGTTAAACACCTTCCTTGAGACCGAGAGGTGATAGGAAGTTAGGGTTGTCTCATTTCCTTTGAATGCTAGAATAAGGATTGCACGAGAGCGAGTTCATTTCTTGTCAGGTTTAGGTGTTTTGAGCGACTAGTTGATCTATTTTGGTTTAAGTTGAATTGTTCCTCTATACTTGGTTGTGTAGTATTCATTGCCATTAGGGTTGAGTGTTGGTGAGACCGAGAGGTGATCCTTCATTAGAACACGTTAGCAATTATTTCCCGGTTTGGTCGTTTTAGCCGATTTTGAGTAGTTAGGGTTTGTTGAGTGAGACCGAGAGGTAATCCAGTGAGCCTGAGCGATCCTTAGTCATGTCATCTTTTAGGACTGGTGTCTAGATATCATTCAATCCATTAGCTTGTTAGGCCTACAATTTGATTCAGACATAGGTAGACGTTTTTCTCCATCCTAAGTTAACACAGTTAGTTTGTCGTTAAGTTTTCTATTTTTGGTAAGTTTTGTTAGTTAGTCCAGTTAGTTCAGTTAAGTTAAAAGAAATCAAAAATCAATATAATATTATTCTAAGGTAGGTCTTGTCTAGGGTTAGTAATCGTTAGCGTCTTACGTGTCCACGTGTTCGATACTCGGACTTCCTAGGTCTATACTACTTGCGATCGGTACACTTGCCGGTTGTGTGTGGTTTTAGGATTTTCGTTTTAATATTAAAGCTTAGTTGTGAGGGTCATTATTATAGGGTTATTAGACACACACCAATGTGTGATGCATATGGTCACCACACTGACTCTTGTTGGTTTGAAGAGGAAGAATTTGAGATTCCTGATATAGTCTGTGGGTTTTATATGAAAGGATACAAGAAAATGTATCAAAGATATTTAAATGAAGAAAGAGGCAATTCAGATGATGAAAAGAAGAGTTCAGTTCTTGAAAAGAGACTGAAACAAATTTTAAAGATCAAGGATGAACCAAGTGTATCAAGCAAACCTGCAAAGAACAGAAGGTCTAGTGACAAAGGAAAAAAGAAGATTAGACCTGGTGTTCTCAATGGAGATGAGAAATTTCTCATGAAGCAGGATTTGAACCAAAAGGGTTCCAATGGAAAACTAAAAGGGGGTTGAGTGAAAAGAAGATCCATGTGATTGAACAAACTGAAAATTTAAACAAGTCACAAGTTGTGAAAGATGGGTCAAATTCTGACACAGAAGAAGAATGTGAAATTGTGTATGAAGACCCACTCCTAGTTCCAGTTCCAGTTCCAACTCCTGATGAATCATCAACTGATACTGACTTACAAACTGATGCAGTTAGTAAATCAGAATTCAACTAATTCTGATTTATATGTTTGTGCAGGAACAGTCCTTGAACAGCAATGACTTGTGGTACATGGACAGTGGATGTTCCAGGCACATGACCTGTGACAAGAGTTCACTCATCAACTATGAAATAAAATATGAAGGGCCAGTTACCTTTAGGAGTGTTGAGAATGGAGGAAAAATTGTTGGAAGAGGAACACTCACAAATGGCAAGGTATCCTTTGAGAATGTTTCACATGTTGAAGGACTTCAATACAATCTGTTGAGCATTTCTCAAGTTTGTGACAAAGGATACAAGGTAGCCTTCAATGATGAACATTGCCTGATTTTGATGCCTGAGTTTGTGATTCCAACTGAAATGATAATGATGATGGCTCCAAGAAATGGCAACCTCTATGAACTGAGAATGAATACTGCAACTTCAAGAGGTGGTTCATGCTTTGTGTCCAAAGCAACTGAAAATGAAACAAAGCTATGGCATAGGAAGATGTGTCATGTGAACTTAAAGAACATGAATAAACTTGTAAGGGGAGAACATGTTGTTAGTCTTCCCACAAGAGAGTTCAAATTGGAAGAAAAATGCACATCTTGCCTTAAAGGAAAACAACATAAATCCTCAAATAAAAGCAAAATGATTAACACAATTGATGAGGTATTGGAACTGTTACACATGGATCTATTTGGTCCTGTAAGTGTTCCAAGTATTAGAAAGAAGAGATACTACCTGGTGATCACTGATGATTATTCAAGATTTACTTAGGTATACTTCATAGGCAGCAAGCCTTTTGTGTAAGGCCCCGTTCCTGGTAACCCTACTTTGGTGTTGGATTTACTCATAAACATAGTTCTAAAATAAGAGTTAATTTAAACTTTCGCGGAATAATTTAAATCTTCAAACATCACGTTACAAACATACAAATTGTCTTTTCATAACATAACATAAAATAGTCATGACACTTCTTCATAGATGCCAGTCTCTTTAGCTCGTCTCATGTGTCCCTCCTCAAGCCAGCTGCCTCAACCTATTTGCCTGCATGCATACTAAAAGTCAGCTATGCTGAGTGAGTTCTAGTTAATCAATTAACATACAATACATTCCTATCCTTACTCATACGCGTCCGAAGATACGTATTCATACCTTACTTTCCAATTACTCCTTTCACACATAGTTTATATACATGCATACGTACTTACATACTTTCTTTCATAAAACCCTATGGTATACCATAAGCTATTCTATCTTAAACATCGTAGATATTATAAGGGTCTGGTCCCTAACATCTCATATATTATATGGATCTGGTCCCTAACATCTCAGATATTATAAGGGTCTGGGTCCCTATCATCTCAGATATTATAAGGGTCTGGTCAATATCATCTCAGATATTATAATGGTTTGGTCCCTATCATCTCAGATATTATAAGGGTCTGGGTCCCTATCATCTCAGATATTATAAGGGTCTGGTCAATATCATCTCAGATATTATAATGGTTTGGTCCCTATCATCTCAGATATTATGAGGGTCTGGTCCCTGTCATCTCAGATATTATGAGGGTCTGGTCTCTATCATCTCAGATATTATGAGGGTCTGGTCCCTATCATCTCAGATATTATGAGGGTCTGGTCTCTATCATAAGCGCATACTTTGCTTGTCTTATGCATATAATATTTACATACACATTCATTCACATAACCATCCTATAACAATAACTTTCAATGCACGATCATACACGTATCATACACCTATCACTTAAGATAAGCCTTTTAACTGCCACACAGGAGTATGCACACAGCCCCGAAAACATAACAAGGAAATGGGGCTAGAACTCACCTGGAGCCGGTTTCTCTCGTCGTTAATGGTAATGCCCTTTCTTAGTTGTGCACGGCTAACTGTACAATACATTACGCGTGTCAATTATCCATTACTACTACTTCCTACATCTAAGTTAATGAAACTCTCGACTAACGAGGGTCCGGGGGCAGCGCCCCTGGTAGCGGGGTCTAGGGGCGGCAACCCCTAGCAGGGTCCAAGGGGCAAAGCCCCTGGCTGGGGTTGAGCGAAAAATTTTATTTTCATTAACACTCCTTTAACAAAAATGCATCAGAAAATGAATCGGGTCACATTTTAATAACAACTTAAACAATTTCGCATGGGAGGAATTTCGCATAGATTTTCGCTTCGCATAACCTTTTTCGCTTCTCACGGCTGAGCGAAGCGAAATACCTGTTTCGCTTCTCACGGCTGAGCGAAGCGAAATACTTGTTTCGCTTCTCATGGCTGAGCGAAGCGAAATGCCTGTTTCGCTTCTCATGGCTGAGTGAAGCGAAATGCCTGTTTTGCTTCTCATTGCTAAGCAAAGCGAAATAACTGTTTCGCTTCTCATGGCTGAGCGAAGCGAAATGCCTTCCTTTCTTCATTTTTACCATTTTAAAGCCATTTTACTTCATGGCTCTTCCTTAGGACCTGATTTTTACTCTTTCTCAACTTTCAACACATTCTGACCCCATGCACTTGATCCTGAACCCATATCTCTCATAGTCCAAACGCCACATTTTTACCTTAAAGTGCACCCAAGAGGTTATAACTTACCAAGTTTATATTTTTCTTACATTTCACAACCTGATCTATCATTATATCTGTTTGCATGCCAATTCTAACCATAAAACTTAACCATTTAAACCGACACCTACCTTTTGCTTCAGGTTCGAGTTCAGATCCGGACAATACATGATTCTTGTTATTTGATGATGTCTACACACGAGATTCTTCCTTATTTTTTATACACGGATTTGGATCCGGAATGTAGAGAGAAAGTGTGTGTGTTCTTGAGTGTGTGTGTGGTGAAAGGTAACAAAATGGTGAAAGGGTGGAGGTGTTAGGCTTATATAGGGAGCCATGGGCCCCACAACCCACTCACAATTCCAAATCCAAATATTATCCAAACACTTAACACACGACTAACTTAACGACACACAGTTACTAACAAAACTTTTTGTCATTTATTATTTAACAAAAATTGGATGTTACATTTTGGGTGCAGATGCTCACTCCTGAATACAAAGGACTATTTGAACAAATTTAAGTCCAAATCACTGGAATGCTTCTTTGTGGGCTACTCATCTCATTCAAAAGCTTATAGAGTCTATGTGAAGGAGCACATGGTGGTTATTGAGTCTTCAGATATAATATTCAATGAAAACCATTTTAATAATGTTGAAGGACCCAAGTAGCTATTTGACTTGGAAAAGATGACAAAATCTTTCAAAATCTACAGTGAAGACATGGATGACAGCATGTACAGAACCAGCTTTGAACATAAAGAGAAACAAAGACAAGTTGATCTGGACAAGCTATGGTCATCTGTTGATGTAAAATCTGCATTTCAGCATCAATGAACATCAATGAACATTAAAGTCTATCAACTTGATGTAAAATCTGCATTTCTGAATGGAAAGATTGATGAAGAAGTTTATGTCACTCAACCTCCTGGATTTGAAGACCTAGTTCATCCAAACAAGGTTTACAAGCTCAGCAAAGCACTTTATGGACTGCACCAAGCACCAAGAGCCTGGTATGATGAGCTGTCAAACCATTTGTTGGAAAATGGTTTCTGCAGAGGAGCCATTGACAAGACTTTATTCTACAAGAGAAGAAACAAAGATCTGCTGCTGCTGCAAGTGTACGTGGATGACATTATTTTTGGCTCTACAAATGAACAACTGTGCAAAGAGTTTGAGCAAGTAATGAAGTCCAAGTACAAAATGAGCTCAATGGGGAAAATGAATTTCTTCCTTGGACTTCAGGTGCAACAGAAAGCTGATGGAATCTTCATAAATCAATCAAAGTATGTACAAGAGATTCTTAACAAATTCAAGTGCCAAGACTTCAAGACAGTGTCCACACCAATGGACACACATGAGAAAATGGTACCTGATGAAAAAGGGGAGCCAGTGGATCAGCATGAATATAGAGCCAAGATAGGATCATTGATGTATCTCACAGCATCTAGCCCAGATATTATGTTTGCTGTGTGTGTCTGTGCAAGAATTCAAGCTAACCCTTAGGTCTCACATATGCAAGCAGTGAAGAGGATATTTAGATACTTGAAAGGAAAACCAGATTTGGGTATTTGGTATCCAAAGAACCCTTCCTTTGATTTGATGGCCTACATAGATAGTGACTATGATGGTTGCAACATGAGTAGAAAATCAACCTCTGGAGGTTGTCAGTTTCTTGGGAACAAGCTGGTGTCTTGGCAATGAAAGAAGCAAACTACAGTATCAATTTCTACTACTAAAGCTGAGTATATTGCTGCATCTGCTTGCTGTGCACATGTTCTGTGGATTCAAAATCAACGACTGGATTATGGTCTGAATTTCTTAATTACACCTATCTTGATTGATAATACTGCTGCTATGTTTATTGTTAAGAATCTAGTCCAACATTCAAAGACTAAGCAAATTGAAATTAGACATCATTTCATTAGGGATTGTCAGGAAAAAGGTTTAATAGAAATGAAAAGGGTAGACACATATGATAATTTGGCCAATTTGTTCACCAAACCTTTAGATAAACCGGATTTCATTTTCTGTTAAAATGCCTAGGAATGATAAATGCTGATGAGGTTTAATTTAGGATGTGTGCTTAAGTGAGGTGCTTACTGATTATTTGTGTTACTTACTTTGAATGTTTGCATGATGATTTCCTATGTTTGAATGATCATTGTATTTTGCATGAATCATGTATGTGACTGCCTTGTGTGCAAATCTTGTTGAAAATTGTAGAAATTGTTCTTATGGTCTTTAGTACTTTGATATGTGCTTGCATGATGTACATCTGCGATTCTAAGTACTTCGAGCATGAATCTGTGATTGAAATTGTGCTTGTTGCTCTTCGAGCATAGGCAAAGGGTCCTGTAAGACTATCTTAAGTCATTCGAGCATAGATATCATAGCTCAACTGCTCGAGCATAAAATGCTGTCTTGAAAACTTTTGCAAGTGTTTCGAGCATGCTTCTGTGGTAGATGGGTGTTTAATGCTCTTCGAGCTCAAACAAGCCATACCTGGGGTTTTTCTCAAGTAACTCGAGCATGAATGTTTTTGCCAGTGGTCGAGCATATACATGTGTTCTGGATAACTTGCTTATTCCTTGCTAATTACTGCTCGAGCACAATGCTAAGTTTTTCGAGCACAATCATTGAAATAATATACTTCTAAGGTTGCTTGATAGACTTTGAAACATGCTCGATGAAGTTCTGAGCATTCTCGACAGACTTAAGTGATGATTTATTGGTTCTATGCTATCTGAATGTATGTTTTGATACTGTGTTAGTGAGCGCTTATTCAAAAATGCTTAAATGACAACACTGTTTTTTTTTTTTAAATCACTGTTCTTCAATTGAATTCTCAAAAGAAAATGGTTTTTAAAATGGTAAAAGTCTTTGACTAAGCAACACTGTTTTCGGTGATAGAATAAGAGACATGATAATATTATCCAAGTTCCCAGCTTCAAAGAAGCAAGAAACTGTTTTCTGTGGAAATAGAATCCAACCGAAAATGGGAAATGATAGTATATTGTCTAATCTCCTAACCCATAGATTGAAGGTTTAAAGAATTTCTGTTCAGCAAATTGACAATTCGTGTGGTATCTTCTCATGAGTGTAGTGACTGATGTGATACAAACCTAAAAAACTGTGCTAAGTTTGATGTGGTGATACATCAGAAGATTAAGGTATGTCTCCTTACACATCTCTCCGAATGATAGGCAGAAAGGTGATTACCCGATCATACACGAGCCTGTTGCTGTATTGGTCTCTCAAACTCAAAATATATAAAAAAAAATATATGAGCGTCAAAAGAATTATATGTAGTTGAAAGCCTATATCTACTAAAAGAAGCATAAAGAAAAATACTGAAGAGAAAATTCAAATACTACTTCAAAATTTTATTAAGTATAAATAAAATATCTTGACTTTAAGGGGCACCAAGGGAACTACAGGAGTGGGGCATTCAAATAAGTCCTAAACACTCTGAATGTAAGGCATGTAAGTCCGGATGGCTTCTAAGTCCAACGTTCAACCTTGAAGTAAGATATATATATATATATATATATATGACTGCTCAAATAAATAAATATTTTGACCAAGGCATCAGGGGTTGAAGTGAAATTGGGGTGATTGGGGAAAGCTAAATAAGCTTTGAGAAAAGATTAAGAACAACCTGAAGTCCAATGTGTAACCATTCAAACTCAAGCTCCTAATTGAAAATTAAGCATATCACGAAAGTTATAAGAATCATGTTAAGTGCTTCCACTTAGTGTTAACTTGACTTAAGTTATAATAAAGCTGGAAAAGAAATGGTGTGACGGTAATTTAGACAATCTGATCCCAAGTTGAGATCTTTCAAGATGACTTAAAATGAATTTTATTTTGAACTGGATTTTGATCTCTTATGTCACCTTAAACAAATTTCTCAATTTAACTTATTTGTTCTGCAATGACTATTCTTAGTGAAAAGTTAAAATTTTGAGCACAAGACATGATTGTTCATGTCTTGGATTAGTGGCATAACAGTTGTGATTCTCAAACTGAATTGAAATTTAAGTTAAGTGTTTCGAGCAAGGAAACTGTGCTTGCTTATGTATCACTGCCTCGAGTATACTATGTGACGTGGAAATTGCCTATCTGTTTCGCGCATGACATGAAAATTTGCTGTTAAGTGTTTCGAGCATGCATCATAGTCTCGAGCACCTGCTATGTTATGAAAATTTGATATGTGTTTCGAGCATGATTGCAAAGTAAGGAGTTGAGACCTAAGTTTTCGAGCACAAAGAACTGAATGATAGGAGACATTTATGAGTTTCGAGCATAGTTGTGTGCTGGACACTTAGGTATGATAATTCGAGCTAAGGTACTTAATGGATCATTTTGTTAAGTAGTTCGAGCAAACTTGTGGGATAGACACTTAGGCTATGAGTTCGAGTACAGGCATAAGAAGGATTCAATCTGCTAAGGCTTTCAAGCATACGAGTACGTCGAGCACATTGAGCTATAGAAGTCTAAGTTAAAAGTTTGTAACACAGAATGCACCTCGAGCGTAGAGTATTTACATGATATATTTCTACGTATCTCGAGCATGATGCATAGTCGAGTAAGGTTAGATTACTAATGTGTCACAGGATTTTATATTGAATGAACTTTGATAAGTACATTCGAGCACACTACAACTCGATTATGACTCAATACTCTTTAGTAATTTGATCAAACATTTGGGTAAGGCAATCGAGCACAAGCCTAGATGAGTACTCTGTCTTTTAGTACACTGGTTATACCATTTACTCGTTCAAGGACAGAATACTCCAAGTACATCGAGCAAGGGTTGTACCATGTACTCGTGTACAGGGGGAGCCATACTTTATTTTGGCTGTATGCACGAGCAAGGGAGGTACATTAAATTTGAAATTAAATGACAACTGTCGTGTGCTAGGTGACAAAAGGAGGTACTGTACCACCCAAACGTTAGGTATAAAATGGGGACTTAGAAACTTTTTCACCCATTTCTCTCACTTAAACCTAATCGCAAAAACCCCTTTGCTCGTCCTGTCTTCCTCTTGCTCGTTTACTCTAATACTCGCTAAATTTTACTTCGATTACAGCCATTAGCTCTGTTTCGACTTCGGTAAGACATTGTTATTCGATAATCGTCACACCGATTTCGGAATTAGGGTTTCAAATTGAACAATTGACTAACTGTTTACTTGTTTTGCAGGTACGCATATTACTACGGAACAGGTTAATTGAAGACGCTATTAATCATCTATCTATCCTCATATGTTAGTTTTGCAACCTTTGTGTACTGACAATCTTTTATTTTTGCAGAATTGATGGCGTTTAAATTCGAAAAACGACATAATATGTGTGCTCAGTTGGAGATAGATGATGACAACCGAGAGTTGGAGCCAATGATAAATTTTCTAAGCAACTCTAATCTGCGGGTGGCATTAACTGAAAATCCCACAATATATAGGGATCATATTTTGGATTTTTAGGGTTCAGCAACATATGTAAATGGAGAGCGAATTGAAGCGTCAGTTCTGAATCATGAAATTGAGATAACATAAGCCTCAATTAGAACTGCATTAGACCTGAATGATAATTTTAGGGCTTAGCCGTCTTACTCGGTCCTAAGGCTACTAAGAGTCTTTAAAGAGACTATAGGCTACTAGGGAGGAGTTAAGGAGGGGCAATTTCAAAAGGGAAGTTTTCCTTTGATCTACAGGTTCCTGATCCATCACGTGATCCAATCCTTATCTCCTCGGAGAGGGACGTGGACTTTATTGTGCAGAGAGCTTGGGACTCTCACGGTGGCAATACTCTACAGGCAACCCTTTAATGTTTCAAGACTTATCTTTCAAGGGTTGGTTTCTAATGGAGAGAAGGCACAAGGTCAAAGATTCCTTACGTATCCGAGGTTTCTGCAGATTTTGATAGACAGAGTTTTGCAAAAGAATGATAGATCTCAGAGCAAATTTGTGGACAATGATGACTGGGATGTACTCCCATGGTTGGTCGTGCCAGCACTAGGTGCCATTAATGTGTCGATAACCCCTGGGGATAGTGATAATGAAGAAGATGATGGTGCAGATGATGATGATCAAGGTGATGATGGGGACAATGGTCCGGAGGGTGGACATATTGTGGTTATTGGTAATTGATGTGTTTTAAAACACACGTATTTTCCGCACCTTTTATCTACGTATTGTATTACATTTTATGTATTTTGACTTGTTTTAGATAGGTTTTATATATTTTTATTTATCTTGTAGGCAAAGGGTGGAAAGGAAGAAAAACCGGACTTTTGGAGCAGTTTACGAGCCTTTTACGCATACGTTTTCAAGTAAAACTCAAAGCCCGGCCCATTTACATCATAGAAAAGCCCAAGCCTCTTGTCAATATTATAATAAAAAAAGAAAAAATCCCTAGAAAGGGTTGGAGACCTGCGATGGCAGCAGTGGGCAGAAAGAAGAAAAGAAAAAAAGGTTTTGTGGAGCTAGGGTTTGATCGTGCGACGGCTAGGGAAGGAAGAAGACACAAGAACCAAGCCTTGTGGACGTTTCTCATCAGTTGTAGCAGCCAAGACCCTAGAAAACCATCTCATATCCTTTCTATAAACTATTGTTCATCAATCTTTCTTATACTTATTGAATTGTTAACTAGTTTTGCAATTGCTTTAAGGATTGACTTGTTATTGATAAGTATTGATTGTTGAATGATTTTTGAGATGATTGTTATGTGTTTTATGGTGATTTTAATGAGTATTTGCTGCTTTCCAATTATGATTCTCGGCTAATCTTGTTAGTTCTACCTAGGAATGATGTTAATTTTTAGTGTTTGATGAGTTTTATGGATTGTTTGATTGATAGACTTGATTTGTTAATGTAAAGTTTGATTTAGACATGAAATACTTTGAGTTTAAGGGATGGAAATTTTGGTGATTCATTGCTTAAACCCCGTGTGTCGGTTAATTAGTTTTGTGTTGATTGATCGGTCCATTGTTTGATTCTAGACTTTGTGTTTAGGGTTTGTTTGCGGTAGGAACAACCGTAGGGTTTTGTTGTATGAATTATTGGATTAAGTATAGCGGTTAGGCACCTTCTTAGAGACCGAGAGTTGATAAGAAGTTAGGGTCGTCTCATTGCCTTTGCATGCTAGAATAAGGATTGCGCGAGAGCGAGTTTGTTTCTTGTCAGGTTTAGGTGTTTTGAGGGACTAGTTGATCTATTTTGGTTTAATGTGAATTGTTCCTCTATCCTTGGTTGTGTAGTATTCAATGCCATTAAGGACGAGTGTTGGTGAGATCGAGAGGTGAGTCAACATTAGAACACGTTAACAATTGTTTCCCGGTTTGGTCGTTTAGGCGATTTTGAGTAGTTTAGGTTTATTGAGTGAGACCGAGAGGTGATCCAGTGAGCCCGAGCGATCCTTAGTCATGTCATCTTTAGGGACCGGTGTCTTGAAGTCATCCAATCCATTAGCTTGTCAGGCCTACAGTTTGATTCAAGCCTAGGTAGACGTTTTTCTCCATCCTAAGTTAACACAGTTAGTTCCCCATTAAGTTTTCTATTTTTGGTAAGTTTTGTCAGTCAGTTAGGTTAGTTAAGTTAAGTAATTAAAAATAAAAAATCAATTAAATACTATTCTAAGGTAGGTCTTGTCTAGGGTTAGTAATCGTTAGCGTCTTACGTGTCCACGTGTTCGATACTCGGACTTTCTAGGTCTATACTACTTGCGATCGGTACACATATTTAAAGCTTAGTTGTGAGGGTCATTGTTATAGGGTTATCCGACACACATCAAGTTCTTGGCGTCGTTGCCTGGGACACGGTTTTTGGCATTTTGAGAGCAATCCGAGTTAGGACTTACCTTTTGTGCTACTTGTAATTATTTTTGTTTTATTTTATTTGTTAGAATAGTTTAGATAATTTTATTTCTTATTATAGTTTTATGCGACAGAGTCGATCTCGTGAACCACCCGACACTGAAGCATTCCGCGAGCCAGAGAGAGAGTTTCGTGAGAGACGTCGTCCCATTTCACCTTCATCCACTTCTTCATCCGTTGACTCTGACGATAGGTATAGGATCATGGGCGACATTCCACCACCGAGGAGGACAGTTGCAGACCGGGCCCGTCCGGCCAATGCTGGCGCGAGATCCAGCATCGCACCACCCGCCATTGGAGTTAACGCAAACTGGCAGATTCCTTTGAATATTCTGAACACCATTTCTCATTCTGCTCAGTTCCACGGCTTACTTCACGAAAACCCACATCATCATCTCACTCGCATCGCGCGTATCTGCGACACCTTCCATCTTGACGGCGTATCTGAAACGCCTTGAAACTCCGCGTTTTTCCGTTCTCGCTCATCGATAAAGCGAGTCTGTGGCTCGAGTCCCTCCCACAGGGCTCCATAGCTACTTGGGCTGCCATGCAGACCCCATTTCTTGAAAAATATGATCCTCCGGCTAATGCCGCTCGTTTGCGTATTCTTTTCAGATGGAGGATACCGAGAGTTTCTACGAGGCATGGGAGCATTTTAAGAATCTGTTAGCGTTGTGCCCGAACCACGGCTTGCAAGATTGGGCGGTTGTCGAGAAGTTCTACAATGGAGTGACGTACGTGACGCAAAATATGCTCGACACAGCTACGGGAGGAAATTTGCTAACGATGAAGGACCCGGATGAGTGCATCGCGTTGTTTAATGGGTTAGCTATGAGTTGATACCAGCGACCACCCGCCAAGGGTGATAAGACCGTGGATTCTATTTCACGCGGTATGCATTCGGTGGACACGACCACCGCACTCACTGCACAGGTAGAGGCGTTGGCGCAGATTGTGAAGGACCTGCAGACGAAGAGCAGGTTATGCGAGATATGCAGAGGAGGGCATGATACCGTTCATTGACCAGTCAGTTCGCAGGAGGAGGCTATAGACTTCATAGGAAGCCCGAACCGAAATCCAAATTCTTTCAATTCATATAATTCGGGGTGGAGAGGCAATCAGAATCCAACTGGAGGAGCGGCAATCAGTCCGGTTTTCAGCAGCATCAGAGTTTATTCCAGGATGCCGGTGAGGGAGCGAGCAGTGGGGAGAAGAAGCCCACTTTGGAGGAGATGATGACGCAGCAGACGCAGATGTTGTCGCAGCTTATGACGCGAGAGGATTCCCGACATAAGGAGACCTAGGAGAAGTTTCGGGAGCACGAGCAGTTCATGAGGAATCAAGGAGCGTCGATTCAGAGTCTTGAGCAGCAGATGGGGGAGATAGCCAGTCGATTAAACGAGAGGCCGCAGGGTACGCTACCGAGTAATACCCAGCAGAACCCGAGGGGATTCGCAAAAGCTGTGACAACGAGGAGCGGTGCAGGGGCACGAGATGAGCCCGGGATTCAGGAGAGGTCGAGAGTGAGAGTTGTCGACGAGCCTGCAGTTGATGATAGAGAGGAGCAGGCGGATGAGGAGATTCAGATGGAGTCTCTACCGGCCCAAGCGCATCAGAGGAGCAGCCTAGGGAGTTCAGCACAGTCCGAGAGACAGTAGTTACCGAGCGAGCCGCTGAGAGTCTACAAACCTAGAGTACCATACCTTCGACGTTTGCGATTGCACAGGCGTTGATCGACGTTTGCGAGGGTAAGCTGATAGTGATAGTTGTGGATGAGAACATCACCTTCGACGTTCGACAGTCACTAAAATACCCCAAGTCTGCTGATGACTCCATGTACTTTATCGATACCATCATGGAGCATGTTGGGGAGTTTTTCAGCGAGATCTGTGGAGGATCTGCCTCTGACTCTCAGATTCTCGATAGGGACATTCCGGAGATAGAGATGGTTGCCCTGACCAATCAGTCAACGGAAGATGACGCCGAGTCACATACCCCTGAGTCTAAGGTGTCTGTTGGGATCGTACATGACGATCCGATGAACCGACCTTCTGTCGAAATCCCCCCCTCCTTCCTTAGAGCCTAAGGGTTTCCTGCCCATTTGGAGTACGCTTTTTTGGACGAGGAGAGGAAGTTGCCGGTTATTGTTGCATCTGCTTTGACGGAGGTCGAGAGAGAGAGATTGTTGGGGGTGCTTCGAGAGCACAAGGAGGCCATTGCATGTATCAACCCTTCGTTTTGCACGCATAAAATCCTCATGGAGGATAATTATAGGACTTTCGTTCAGCCGCAACGACGGCTTAATTCAATGATGCAGGAGGTCGTGAAGAAGGAGATAATCAAACTCCTTGATGCGGGGATCATTTTCCCCATTTCTAATAGTTCGTGGGTTAGTCCAGTCCAAGTGATTCCTAAAAAGGGTGGCATGACTGTCGTCACCAATGAGAGGAACGAGCTCATACCCACTAGGACTGTGACTGGTTGGAGAGTCTGCATTGATTACCGCAGACTGAATGATGCCACGAGGAAAGACCACTTTCCTTTATCTTTCATCGATCAGATGTTGGAGCATTTTGCAGGTCAGCAATACTACTACTTGTTGGATGATTTATGCGGGTACTTTCAGATCCCTATTGCTCCCGATGACCAGGAGAAAACCACATTTACCTACCCATACAGCATGTTTGCTTATAGACGTATGCCGTTCGGATTGTGTAACGCTCCAGCCACATTTCAGAGGTGCGTGGTGGATATATTTTATGACATGATCGAGGACTCCATGGAGGTGTTTACGGACGATTTTTCTGTGTTTGAGAGCTCTTTCGATCAATGTCTCTTCAACCTTGATAGGATGTTAGCCCGATGCATTAACACCAACCTAGTTATTAACTGGGAGAAGTGTCACCTCATGGTATTCGAGGGCATCGTTTTGGGGCATCGTATTTCGAGTGCAGGGATAGAGGTCGACCGAGCGAAGGTCGAGACCATTTCTAATCTTCCCCCGCCCACTTCCGTGAGATCCATTCGGAGTTTTCTGGGTTATGCTGGGTTCTATCGCTGGTTCATTAAAGATTTTTCTAAGATCGCGAGACCCATGACCAAACTCTTGGAGAAGGATGCCCCGTTTGTGTTTTCTGAGCAGTATATCGAGGCGTTTGATCTTTTAAAAAGACAAACTCGTTAACGCCCCGATCATGATTGCTCCCGACTGGTCGCTCCCCTTTGAGTTGATGTGTGATGCGAGCGACTTCGCAGTCAGAGCGGTTCTTGGATAGCAGAAGGATAAACACTTCCATCCAATTTACTATGCTAGCTAGACCTTGAATGGTGCACAGGAGAGTTACACCACCATCGAGAAAGAGCTTTTAGCTGTGGTGTTTGCATTCGATAAATTCAGGTCCTATCTAGTTCTGTGCAAGACGATTGTGTACACGGATCATTCTGCCATTCGTTATCTCTTTAGCATACAGGATGCTAAGCCACGCCTTATCCGATGGATCCTGTTGCTTCAAGAGTTTGATATTGAAGTCCGTGATAAAATGGGGGCCGAGAATGTGGCGGTCGATCATTTTTCGCGTCTTGAGGGAGCTGAGTTAGGAGAGCTGGGGGTTAGGATTAATGACCACTTTCCGACAGAGAGTCTCATGTTTGTTTCGGCTCAAGATGAGGGTTTCCACGGTTCGCTGACTTCGCGAACTATCTTTCGGACGGGTACTACCCGAAGATGTCATACCAGCAAAAGAAGAAATTCTTTGCTGATGTTAAGTTTTACCTGTGGGACGACACGTATCTCTTTCGTATAGGTGCTGACCAGTTGATCAGGAGGTGTGTTGACGTTAAGAAGTGATGGCAGATTCTGAGCCATTGCCGTGTTGGACCGACAGGAGGTCACCACGGTGCGAGTTCGACAGCGAAGAAGGTTTTTTATTGCAGTTTTTATTGGCCTTCGATTTTTAAGGATGTGCATGCGTTTGTGAGGAGTTCTGATCGTTGCCAGCGTGTTGCCAACATTTCGTCACGAAACGAAATGCCCCAAAATGCTATTCAGGTTTCTGAGGTTTTTGATGTTTGGGGCATTGATTTCATGGGACCGTTTCCATCTTCGTGTGGAAACAAGTACATACTCGTGGTGGTTGATTATGTCTCGAAGTGGGTTGAGGCCAAGGCCTTACCCACGAATAATGCCCGAGTTGTACTTCGTTTTCTCAAGAGCCTTTTTGCTCGTTTTGGTGTCCCGAAGGCATTGATCAGTGATAAAGGTACTCACTTCTGCAATGCGCAGATGGAGAAGGCGTTGCGACGCTATGGGGTCACCCTTCGGCTTGCAACCGCCTACCACCCACAAACTAGTGGGTAGGTAAAAGTGAGTAATCAGGGGATCAAACGTATTCTTGAGAAAACGGTTGGTTCAAATCGTCAGGATTGGTTTGACAAGTTAGATGATGCATTGTGGGCCTTCCGTATAGCCTACAGAACTCCGACCGGTTCCACACCGTTTCGGATGATTTATGGGAAGGCCTGCCACCTGCCTGTTGAGTTAGAGCATCGTGCGTCAAGGGCCCTACAGAGGGTCAATCTTGATATGTCCGCCGCGGAGGACACTCGTTTCCACCAGTTGCACGAGTTAGAGGAGCTGAGAGATCACGCCTACGCCCAGTCGTTCAGGTATAAGGAGTGGACGAAGGAACTGCACGATAGGAAGTTGAAGGGTAACAAGCAGTTCAAGTGTGGGGATTTGGTCTTATTGTATAATTCCCGGTTGAGGTTATTTCCGGGAAAGTTGAGATCCCGATGGTCGGGACCGTTCACGGTCACTGAGGTTTTCCCGTATGGCACGATTGAGATAGAAGATAAAGGCGGGATGTTTAAGGTGAACGGTCGGAGAAATTTTTTATCCTTATGCTTTGACTTCAAGGATTCATGCTCTTCTTCATCTCTTAGTTTCTTCTTGATCTTCTTCATGCTACTATCTGATTCTTTGAATTCTTTTTCTTTCTTTTTCTTCCTTTCGGACACCTTTCTCACATAGTCAGATAGATTCTCCATGAGAGCCCTTTTGTAAAAACTATCAATCTTGTCAAATGGTTGTAAGATAAGGAATGCAGGCTTGTGACCAGCCTTTATCAAAACTTCCCTTTTTCCTTTCCTTACTCTCCAACCCTCAGCTTCTTTTGCCACATTCTCTTTAAATAGTCTTAGAACATAAAGAGGATCATAACCCAGACTGATCAGATACTCAGCATCTTCATTTGTCTTTTCAGTCTCCTCCACACTTTCTTCTTTCTCATCCTCAACTTCAAGGTCAGCTTCTTCTTCAATATTCTGAAGAGCATCAATCATTGGTTCTTCATTTTGCTTGGATTGATCTCTTCTTCTTTGTTCAAGCATCTCTGACCTAAGTTTGTAGACCATTTTCTTCACAGATTTTTGTCTCTTTGGCTTTGGAATCTCAATTTCATCAGTGTCTTTTCTTTTCAAAGATGATTGAGATTGAGTGGGAGAGTAAGGTTGGTGCAGTTCAACTTCTGGTCCTTCTAAAATAATCTCTTCATCAACTAACTCAGATTTGTCATTTTCAGTTTCAACTGTGTGAGTCTCTATATGTTCTTTAGTGATTTCTTCAATGATAGGCTCATTTGGTTCATCATGCTCTTCAAATCTTTGTTCCCTTTCTCTGCCCATATTGATGTATTCCTGTTGTGCTTTCCTTGCTGCCTTTACAATGTCTGGGTGATGTTTTTTTGGGTTGTTCAGTATGAGTGTTATATCTTTCATTATCACCAGTTTGACCATTATAAATGTTGAAACCTCAACTGTTTCATCTTCTTCATTTATTACAGGACCCAATCCCAGTTCATCCTCATTCACTTCAGGCTCTTCAGGGGCAGGCTCTTTATGAGTTTCTGATGGCTCTTGAACATCATCATTTTGTCTTGCCTGTATAGCCTCCAACGCAACTTTAAATGCAATATCAGCATCTCTTAATCTCCTTTGTTCTTCATCCTCCCTCTCTTTCATATCAATCAAAGCTTCTATTACTTCTTGAGGGATTTCCTCCTCTTCTTCCACCATTTCTTCCCTTTCAAGGGCCTCCAACTCTTCATTCATTAGATTTATCGCTGTTTTTACTGACTCAGCTTCAGCCATGTCTTTATCAATAATATCTTCTTTAAATAATAGATCATCAGACTGAATTGCATGCTTGGGTAAAGGATGTAAGTCATCATCTGTGTGGGCAATCCCTTTTCCCTTTTCTTTCCTTTTCAACTTTTCCCTTTCGGATTCATCTTCTCCACTTTTCTCCCCCTCAACTTCTCACTCATCATCATAGAACTGATTTATCATGTTCAGTGCATCAGATGGTCTAACCTCCTCTTCAACATCAATATTCTCCCCTTGTTTTGGTGCATCTGAGGTCTTCTCAACCTCAGACTGCCCCTCAAGAGTTCGAATCTTCATTAAAGTTTCATTCAGAGCAGCTTCCAATGCCGAGTTCTGTCTGGCTAAAATGGCATTACGTTCTCTTAACATGATGTTTTCAAACTCAAGTTTGGCATTTTCACACACAACATCGTAAAGATTGGGAGTTGATGGTGGGGTTTCAGCAGTATGTTTTGGAGCTGGTTCAGAGAATGGTTCAGATTCTGCGGTTTCAGGGGATGGAATTGTGTATGGTTCTGGGGATGGAAGTGGTTCATGAGGAGTGGAGTCTTTCAGTGGTGAAGTAGGTGGTGTAGGAACAGGAATATCATTAGTGACAGGTTCGGTAATGGATGGTGAACAGACAACATTGTTATCACAGTAAATCACAGGTGCAGGAAACACATCTTCATCCATCGGCTCAATTATCTCCTCATGTTCTTCGACTGGTGCAATAACCTCCTCATTTGTAGCTTGTTCAATTAAAGGCACATTAGCACAACCAACCAACATGTCAGTACCATCTTCATCACCATCATCATTATCATTATCATCACCATCATTATTATCATTATCATCACCATCATCATCTTCCTCATCACTGTTGCCAGGGGTCCTTGGCACATCAATAGCACCCAATGCAGGTACGAGTAACCATGGGAGTACATCCCAGTCATCATTATCAATGAACTTACTCTGAGCATCCTTCCTATGTTTGCATATATTTGAGTCTTGCAACCTCAAAATCTGCCATGTCCTTTGAATGTCTGGTAAGACCCTGTTGATTAAGATTTGAATAAACCTTGGATACATCAGAAATCGTTGAGTAACATTCTTCTCTGCATTTGAGATCATCCCTTGAAATATAAGTCTTGAAATGTTGAAGGGTTGTTGATAGAGTATGGCGACAGTGAGAGACCCAAGGTCTCAACTTAGCAACGTCCAAGTCCCTCGTCGTGGAGATAAGGACTGGATCACATGATGAATCAGGAACCTATAGAGTAAAGGAAAACTTCCCTTTCGAAATTGTCCCTCCTTAACTCCTCCCTGATAGCCTAGAGTCTCTTGAAATACTCTTAGTAACCTTGGGACTGAGTAGGACGGCTGAGCCTGAAAATTGTCCTTAAGGTCCAGTGCAGCTCTGATTGAGGCTTCTGTTATCTCAATGTCATGATTTAGAATCGACGCCTCAATTCTTTCCCCATTGACGTCATTGACATATGTTGCAGACCCCCAAAAATCCGTATTATGATTTCTGTATATTGTGGGGTCGTTAGTTAAAGCCATCCTCAGATTGGAGTTACTCAAAAAATTTATCATTGGCTCCAACTCTCTGTTGTCATCATCTATCTCCAACCGAGCACACATATTATGCCGCTTTTCAAATTTGAACGCCATCAGTTCTGCAAAAACAAGAAGAGTTGTCAGTACACAAAGTTGCAGAACTAATATATGAGAATAGAAAGATGATTAACGGCGTCTTCAATTAACCTGTTCCGTAGTAATATGCGTACCTGCAAGAACAAGTAAACAGTTAGTCAATTTTTTCAATTGGAAACCCTAATTTCAAAATCAGTGCGACGATTATCGAACAACGATGTCTTACCAAAGTCGAAACAGAGCTAATGGCTATTATCTAAGTGAAATTAAGGAGTAATAGACCAGCGAGCAAGAGGGAGAGAGCACGAGCAAGAGGGCTTTCGTTTAGGTTTAATTAGAGAAAAATGTGTGAAAAACTTTCTAAGTCCCCTTTTTATACCTAACGATTGGGTGGTACAGTACCTTGATTTGTCGTCTAGCACACGACAGTTGTCATTTAATTTCAAATTAACATGTACCTCCCTTGCTCGAGTATACAGCCAAAATAAGAGCTGGCTCCCCCTGTACACAAGAACATGGTAGAATGCTTGCTCGAGTATACTTAGAAATATATCATGTCAATTCCCTATGCTCGAGATGCATTCCTGTGTGCTCAAAGTACAGTGTGCTCGAAACCCTTAAATCAAACTAAATCTTTCCTAATCCCGCACTCGAGCACAGAAATCTGGTACCTTAGTGTGCTCGAAAATCTAAATCATCTTCTAAGACACCTAGCACAGACCTTGCTCGAAACACTTAGATGTTTCCTATCATTCAGTTCTCGTGCTCGTAGACTTGAAATCATACTTACTCATGCAATCATGCTCGAAGATACTCAGTAAAATAACAAAGTATATCTTCGTGCTCGAAGATCAAAGATAAAAACACATCAAAAGTAAGCTTGAAGTATAGTATAATTCGTAGATCATACTCGAAAATACTGAGAACAAACACAGATAACACTGTTTAAGTCAATATCATCTGCCTAGAAGTTAAGACAAAAATCACACTCAAAACTTTTCAATAATTAAGATTACAAGTTAATGAAATCATTCCGTTTGCTCAAGTTTGGGTTTGAGGTGAACAAGAGATGAAAATCCAGTTCAAAAAGTTATGTCAATTCATTGGAAAGATCTCAACATGGGATTAGATTATCCAATAACTGTCACACCACTTCATTTTCAGCCATATTATGAGTTAAGTCAGGCTGACTCTAGGTGTAAGTTCTTAGCATGATTCTTATGACTTTTTGTGATATTCTTAAGGTTCAATTGGTTGCTTGAGTTAGAATGGTCACATTTTAAACTTTAGTTGTTCCTTATCTCTTCTCAAAGCTTATTTAGCTTTCTCCGAATCACCCCGAATTGACTTCAACCCCCTGATGCGTTGGTCAAAAATTTTTATTTGTCCGAGCAGTTTATTTAATAATAAGATACATAGATATCAGACCATAAGGTTGAACGTTGGACTTACAAGCCATCCGGACTTACATGCCTTTCATTTAGAGTGTTTAGGACTTATTTGAACGCCCCACTCTTGTAGTTCTATTAGTGCCCCTTAAGGTCATGATATATTTATATATCATTAAAGATTTTGAAGCATATTTCATTTTCTTTTTCACTCTTTTTCATTTGCTTCATTTTTATTTGAGAAGCTTTCACACATATATATAGCTATTTAGTAGCTGCTCAGAATTTGAGGACTTGTTTTTGGTAGACCAAAACATCAACAGGCTCGTGTATGATTGGATAATTGCCTTTCTGCCTATCATTCCGAGAGATGTGCAAGGAAACATACCTTAGTTTTCAAATGAATCACCACATCAAACTTAGCATGATTATAGTATTTGTATCACATAGATCACTACACTCATAAGAAGAAGCTACACAAATTTTCAGTTTACTGAACAGAAATCTTTTAAGCCTATAATCCATGAGTTAAGAGATTAGATAATATACTATCATTTCCCATATTAGTTGGATTCAATCTCCACTTGAAAAACAATTTTCACTCTTGATTAGTAACTTGGACAATGTTATCATCTCTCTTGTGTGATCACCAAAACCGTGTTGCTTAATCAAAAACTCTTTACCATTTTAAAATTCATATTCCTTTGAAAATTCAATTTAAGAACAATGACTTTAAAGATGGTGTTGTCATTTAAGCATTTGAAACCAAGCACACATTTTCACAGTATCACAGCACAAACTTTCAGATAGCATAAAAACATCAAATTATCAGTTAAGTCTGTCGAGCATGCCCAGCACTCCATCGAGCATGCTCGAAAATGTATCAAGCAACAGAGAATCAATTCAATGATTGTGCTCGAGAGACAATCAATTCAACTGGTAACAACATTCATGCTCAAGTTACCTGAGAAAAATTTCCAAGTATGGATTGTTTGTGCTCGAAGAGCATTAAACACCTATCTTCCACAAAAGCATGCTCGAAACACTTGCAAAAGTTTTCAAGACTGCATTATATGCTCAAGCAATTGAGCAATGACATCTGTGCTCGAGTGACTTAGAATAGTCTTCCAGAAGCCTATGCTTGTGCTCGAAGAGCAATAAGCACATCATCAAGCACAGATTCATGCTCGAAGTACTTAGAATCATAAAAATTCATCATGCAAGCATAGATCAAAGTACTAACAGCTGTAATTCTCAAGGTTAACAGAAATTCCACACAAGAACAGTCACAAACATGATTAATGTAAGCAGAATAGTCAGTTTAGCACAGCAGTCAACCATGCAAACAGTCACAATGAGAAACATAGATCATCAGTAAGCACCTCACTTAAGCACACGTCCTAAATTAAACCTCATCAGCATTTATCATTCCTAGGCATTTTAACAGAAAGTGAAACCTGGTCTTATCTAAAGGTTTGGTGAACAAATCAGCCAAATTATTAGATGTGTCTACCCTTTTCATTTCTATAAGCCCTTTTTCCTGACAATCCCTAATGAAATGATGTCTAATTTAAATGTGCTTAGTTTTAGAATGTTGGACTGGATTCTTAACTATAAACATAGCAGCAGTGTTATCAATTAAAATAGGTGTGAGTAAGAAATTCAGACCATAATCCAGCAGTTGGTTTTGAATCCATAGAACCTGTGCACAGCAGGCAGATGCAGCAATGTACTCCGCTTCAGCAGTAGAGATTGACACTGTTGTTTGTTTCTTGCATTGCCATGACACGAGTCTGTTTCCAAGAAACTGACATCCTCCTGAAGTTGATTTTTGACTCATGTTGCAACCATCATAGTCGTTGTTAGTGTAAGCCATCAAATCAAAGGAAGAGTTCTTTGGATACCAAATTCCCAAGACTGGTTTTCCTTTCAAGTATCTGAATATTATTTTCACTGCTAGCATATGTGACACTTTGGGGTTTGCTTGAAACCTTGCACAGACACACACAGCAAACATAATATCTGGCCTAGATGCTGTGAGATACGTCAATGATCCTATCTTGGCCCTATATTCATGCTGGTCTACTGGCTCCCCCTTTTCATCAGGTACCATTTTCTCATGTGTTTCCATTGGTGTTGACACTGTCTTGAAGTCTTGGCACCTGAACTTGGTGAGAATCTCTAGAACATATTTTGATTGATTGATGAAAATTCCATCTGCCTTCTGTTGCACTTGCAGTCCAAGGAAGAAATTCGTTTCTCTCATTGAGCTCATTTGGTATTTGGACTTCATTACTTGCTCAAATTCCTTGCACATTTGTTCATTTGTTGAGCCAAAAATGATGTCATCCACATACACTTGCAGCAGTAGCAAATCTTTTCCTTTTCTTTTGTAAAACAAAGTCTTGTTAATGGCTCCTTTGCAGAAACCATGTTCTAACAGATGGTTAGACAACTCATCATACCAGGCTCTTGGTGCCTGATATAGTCTATAAAGTGCCTTTTGCTGAGCTTGTAGACTTTGTTTGGATGAATTGGATCTTCAAATGTCACACCCCTACTAGCACAATACGGAAGCGTAAAACGGGAATGTAACAGACACCTCTGGTATCAACACATTGTTTATAAAGAAACATTACAAACTAATTTACAATATATTACATTTCTTTGTTCTATCATTGTTTTACAGTCTAGGTGGTACAAACAAAACTAATTCGTTAACTAAACGTTCTTACTACTAACACTCTTGCTTCTATTCACATAGCATCGACCACACACTTCAGGCAAGTAACAGATCACCAAATTACTCCGATTTAGGTACACCTGAAAAGCAGTTTAAAACAGGTCAACTACTATAGTTGGTGAGTTTCACGAGTTTCAAGAAAACAGTAATGAGTATTCACAAGTTAACACTTGTAATCATTAAATAAGTATGTATGTATGTATGTAAATGATGTAATTATGCTAAGCTACAGTGAAGCCTGGACTGTTCGTGCTGCGTGCCTCCATTTCCCACGCTCAATCAACCACTGTGGCCCCTTTCCGCCCACAACATGCCCCGGTAGCTATGTCTAACACTACATAGCCTGTTTGTATAAATATGGTCATGTGCAAACGGCGCTATGTGACACGGCAACCAGGCCGATTCCGTTTGGGTTTGTCAAACCAATAGTACTATTCACAAGCCACCGGCTCGAAGTTAATCACTGTGATCGTGGGGACTTTTATGTGTTAGCACTTAGATAATTCACATCATTACATGTTTCAGGTATGTATATGTAATCAAACATGCTTTTCACCCCAAAAGTTCATAAAATAGTTTAAAAGTGAGGTCATGAAACTCACGGTTTAGTAGATATTCAGTACTGTATCAACTCGTGGTTCGTTCAGTCCGCTATCAGTAGTTCTTATAATCAATATTATAATAATATTAATATTTCAATATTATTATAATCTCAATACTAAACTGGGCTGTATAACTAATCTGGGTGTAGCTGGAACGCCCAGAAAGTGGCAACAGGCTTAGGTTGTGATGTTGTTCAATGTCTAATACTTAAAACCGAACTTGGCTCAGATTCCAGTTTTCCCCGCTGAGCCAAGTTGTTCGTTTACACGTTCAGAGAACAGTTATGGGAAAATAAGCTTGGGGTAAATGTATTGGTTAATAAAATGATTAAGTTATAAAGAAGGATCACATACTGGGGTTCCGGATTAGCCACGGGGCCCGTTTCCGTTTATTCAGTTTGATTTAAGAAGAAACGCGCACAATCCACCCGGATTGTCCAGGTTTCTCATAGAAAAGTTCATTTTTACTTAATTAGTCCAAAAATATGATTTTTGATCACTCTTGGTGTTTTGATATTCCCACAGATTCACTAGTCGCCGAACTTGCTGGTTTTTATAAAAACTGAATTTGTTTAATATTCAGATTAGCATAATTAATTAACCGTTAATTATTAAATTATGAAAATTTAACCACTTATCAATTAAAATATGTAGATTTTTATAAAAATATTTCTGGAATTTATTTACTGATTTATTAATTTATAAAATTTATTTTATCAGCTATATTTCACCTGAAAATCGTCCGTTTACCCCAAACAATTTCCAAAAATTCCACAAAAATTCCTGAATATTCAAATCATGTCCCAAAACAACCTGTATCAATTCCATAATGTAAAAAGCTCATGCAATATTCTTTTCGACCCAAATTTGGCTATAAAAATTCACACGAACGCAATTAAACAAAACACCTTTAAACTTCTCCAAATGATCCCAAAATTCATATGTGATCAAAATACATCAAATCTGAGATTCCAGAAAACTTTCATAATTTTTGAAGTATTTTAGCTATTTTTCCCAAATAAACGTCCCAATTTGGTAATAAATTCGCCAAATATTCTCGGTTGGTCGAAAAATTACCAAATTTGAACAGGGACTTATTGACATGATTCCTGATGTCCCTGAAAATTTTCAAGTCCTAAAAATATGCACATCACAACCTTAACCTAAATAGCCCATAAGCGAGTGTTTTGGCATTACCTTAGCGGGTTTGGCTCGTTTCCGACCTTTTAATCAAGTTTTCAGGTTCTTGTGCTTCTAAGCAAGCTAGGTACAAGTCCTATATCACAAACCAAGCAATATTTCATCAACATAACAGCCCTTAACTTAGGTTTTCAGCTAGTGCACAAAAACGAACTTTTGAACCGTAAAAACGTTGTTTCAACCCTTTAATCCGTGTTTATGGCCAAAAAAAACTATCAAAATAGGTTCCTTACCATGTGTATGATCAAAACATGTTAATGGACCATTTTTAGGATTTTTACACGATTAGGAATGATTTTTAGTAACCAAGACATGTTTTTATGGTATTAAACAAGTTTAAACAAGCATAAAAGCTACTTATTTAAGCTCTTTACCTTAGGGTTTGGAGGTTTTCTGGCTGGAGCAGAAGTTTTGTCCAGAGTTTTCAAGAAATGATGTTGAAAATGGCTTGAATCTAGTTTAAATGTGAAAGAATAACAAAGGGGGGGGGGGGTTGCTGTTTGCGATCGGGATTATACGGGCCCACCTTGGGCCTATTTTGGCCCAAGTTTCTAATTCCTCAAGCCCAAATACAAAAATCCTGGTCCAAATTTAGTTCGGGTTCGGTTTTTGGCGCGAAAAACTTATCGGGTGCGTTAAACAACGCGCAAAACGAGTGTTTTTCGGCTAGTTTTGTGTAAAATTATAAAAACATACTATATGTTTGTAAAAATCAAAAATATTTTCACGGATCGCTTAAAACATTTCAAATAAGTGTTTGGTAAGTCTTTTTCGGCTTAACGGATGATACAATACTTGGTTTGTAACTATCTTTTGAGTTTAAATCTATCGCGGGTAGTTAAACGAGCATGTTTTCGTTTAACTTGTTTGCTATTAAACTAAGACCATATTTCTAATATTTTAGCTTGTATAGATTGTATATCACTTATAGATGGCCCCCCGAGATATCTGGATCATAACCTGGCCCGTACGGTTAATCGTTCGTTTGTTACGCAAAAGGCGTTTATTTGCTTAATCGGTAAATACATACTGAGGTGTACCTTGTTTTGGCTCAAATGTCACATTCTCCCCCCATTAAAAAATTCCGTCCCCGAAATTCGGTTATTCAACTTTGTCTTTGTTTGGAAACAGGTGCGGGTATTTCTTTTTGAATTCGGATTTACGCTCCCACGTGAATTCGGGTCCCCTTTGTGAATTCCACCGAACTTTTACTAGAGAGATTTTGTTGTATCTTAATTGTTTTATTTTTCCCTCTAATATTTCCACCGGCTCTTCAACGAAATTCAGTTTTTTGTTTATGTTTAAGTCTTTTAATGGCACGATATCGGTTTCGTCAGTAAGACACTTTTTCAGGTTCAAAACATGAAAGACATCGTGAATAGAACTCAACTCCACAGGAAATTTCAGTCTGTAAGCTACCGGACCTATCTTAGAAATGACTTCATATGGCCCAATGTATCGCGGGGTTAGTTTACCGGTTTTTCCGAATCGAATGACGCCTTTCCACGGGGATACTTTCAGAAAAACTCTGTCGCCTATTTCAAAGGATAACGGCTTTCTACGAACATCAGCATAGCTTTTCTGTCGATCTCGGGCAATTTTCAATTTGTTTGTGATTTTACGGATTTTGTAGGTGGTTTTTTGAATCAAGTCAGATCTTGTAATTTGGGTATCTCCAACCTCAGTCCAACACAAGGGTGATCTACATTTCCGTCCATACAGCGCTTCATAAGGTGCCGCTTGAATGCTATTGTGATAGCTATTGTAGTACGAAAATTCGACCAGTGGAAGATGTTGATCCCAGTTTCCACCAAAGTTTAGTACACTAGCGCGAAGCAAATCTTCTAAGGTTTGAATGGTTTGCTCAGATTGACCGTCGGTTTGGGGATGGTAGGCGGTACCAAGGTCAATTCGGGTTCCCAAAGCTTCTTGTACGGCTTGCCAGAAACGAGAGGTGAAATGGCTATCGCGATCAGAAATAATTGAAACGGGTACGCCGTGTCAGGATACGATTTCATTGATGTAGATGTGAGCAAGTTTTTCGGTTGTGAACGTGGTTCGGATTGGAAGGAAGTGTGCGGATTTGGTTAGTCGGTCAACCATTACCCATATTGCATCGTTTCCTCGGTAGGTTTTTGGGAGATGTGTTACAAAATCCATGGTAATTTGTTCCCATTTCCATTGTGGTATTTCCGGTTGGTGCAACATTCCCGAAGGTTTTTGATATTCAGCCTTAACTCTCGCACACGTTAAACATTTACTGACGTACGTGGCTATATCCTTCTTCATACCGGGCCACCAATAATACTCCTTCAAGTCCTTGTACATCTTATTCGTTCCAGGATGAATGGAGTATTTGGACTTATGGGCTTCATCCATGATCAAGTCACGCAGATTGCTGAAAGTGGGAATCCAAACTCGATTTTTGTAGTATAGAATTTCGTCAGTTCTTTCTTCAAAGTTTTGTTCGGTTCCTTGCAAGTTTTCATTTTCCAAGTGATCTCCTTTCAGAGCTTCGTTTTGAGCAATACGAATTTGCTTGGTGAGGCTGGTTTGGACGATCATTCCAAGTGCTCGGACCCGTAATGGTTTGATCCTGTCTTTTCTACTCAAAGCATCTGCCACTATATTAGCCTTGCCAGGGTGGTATCGAATCTCACAGTTGTAATCATTCAACAATTCTACCCATCTCCTCTGCCTCATATTTAGTTCTTTCTGGTCGAAAATATGCTGTAGGCTTTTGTGGTCGGTATATACTGTACACTTGGTGCCATACAAATAGTGCCTCCAGATCTTGAGTGCGAAAATAACCACGCCTAGTTCCAAATCATGGGTGGTATAATTCTTCTCGTGCACCTTTAATTGTCGAGAAGTGTATGCTATGAATTTGTTTCTTTGCATAAGTACGCACCCTAAACCTTTCCGGGACGCATTACAATAAACTACCAGATCATCAGTTCCCTCTGGAAGACTCAGTATCGGGGCTTGGCATAGCTTCTGTTTCAGCAATTGAAAAGCCGCTTCTTGTTCTTCTCCCCAAACGTAAGCACGATCTTTTTGAGTCAAAAGAGTTAAAGGTTGGGCTATGCTGGAAAAGTTAGCAATAAAATGCCGATAATACCCAGCTAAACCCAAAAATTGGCGGATCTCTTTCGGTGACTTTGGGGCCTGCAATTTTTGATGGCTTCAATCTTACTCGGGTCTACATGGATACCGTGTCGATTAACAACGTGTCCTAGAAATTGTACTTCTTGTAGCCAAAATTCACATTTTGACAGCTTGGCATACAACCTTTCCTGTTTCAACAGCCCCAAGATAGTTCTTAAATGTTGCTCGTGTAGTTTTTGAATATATCAAAATGTCATCAATAAACACGATAACGAATTTGTCGAGGTACGGTTTACAAACTCGATTCATAAGGTCCATGAAAATTGCGGGAGCATTAGTCAGTCCGAACGGCATAACTAAGAATTCGTAGTGGCCATAACGAGTTCGGAACGCCGTTTTAGACACGTCTTCCTCTTGAATCTTAACTTGATGGTAACCGGATCGAAGGTCAATTTTCGAGAAATAGTTTGCCCCTTGGAGTTGGTCAAACAAATCATCTATTCGTGGAAGAGGGTATCGGTTCTTGATGGTAACTTTGTTTAATTCCCGGTAATCAATGCACATTCTAAAACTTCCATCTTTCTTCTTTACGAACAATACCGGTGCTCCCCCAAGGAGAATAACTAGGATGAATGAAACCCTTATCTAACAATTCCTGTAACTGATTGGATAGTTCTTGCATTTCAGAGGGTGCCAATCGATAAGGTGCCTTAACAATAGGGGCTGATCCTGGAATTAAGTCTATGCGGAATTCAACCTGTCGGTTCGGTGGTAATCCGGGTAAATCTTCAGGAAAGACATCGGGGTATTCACGTACAACGGGAATCTCTTCTATGCATTTCTCATCAGGGTTCTTTATAGTCACGTTTGCCAAAAATCCCATACAACCTTGGCGTAAACATCTCAACACTTTGAGATGAGACACGAGAGGTAATATCGAACCAGACTTCTCTCCTTGTACTACAATCACCTCACCATTCGAAAAGGGAATTTTAACTGTCTTGTCGTTACACACAATCTCTGCCTTATTCTTGGTTAACCAGTCCATGCCGACAATAACATCAAAACTTCATAACTCTACCGGGAGTAGGTCAATAAGGAATGGGTGTTCATTAAGAATGATGGAACAGTTTTGGACTATTTGGCTGACAGTTATAGAGTTACCGTTAGCGAGTTCTATAGTATAGGGGTTTGTTAGTTCACTAACTGGCATGTTACCCAAGGATACAAAACTAGTGGAAACAAAGCTTCTATCGGCACCAGTATCAAATAACACAGAAGCATATTGATCAGAAACAGTAAATGTACCTGTTACTACGTTCGGGTCTTGTCGTGCTTCTCCAGACCCGATAACGAACACGCGTCCCCGAGACGCACTTGAAGTCGATGCTTGGTTTGGTTTAGTAACTGCTCTTGGATTCAACTTGGGGCAGTTTCTTCTAATATGATCTGTACTGCCACATTCATAACAGGCACGGTAGGTTGCTGCAGTTGAAGTTTGTTGGATAGGTTGTTGGGGGATTGGCTGAGGTCTCGGTGGCGGTGGACGACGAGGTTAAGTTGTTTGAGTTGGTCGGCTCACAATTTCTGCACCTGCTCTGCAATTAGGGGCATAATGCCCAGTTCGACCACATTTCTGGCATACCGGCAATCTGCACTCTCCCACATGATGGTAATTGCATCTGTCACACTTTGGCAAGGGTCCCTTATACTTGTCTTGCTTCGTATCGGAGCCAGTTATAGCATAATTTCTGATTGTCGGACGTACACGTTTGCTTGATTGTCCTCCTTGTGCTCTCGTCCCATAGTCAGTTCATTTCATACCTGATGATTCCCCGGCCATTCTCAACACTCCGCTTCTTACCAAGTCGAATGTTACGATGACGGCCTGAGTCACGGCATTCTCGAACGAAGTGTGACCCACAGAGTTCACCAAACTCCTCACTTCTGGAGCTAAACCCCAAATATAACGTTCAACTCGTTTATCTTCAGGAGTTACTAACCATGGTACTAAACGGGCCAATTCATTGAAGCGGTTCGTATATCCCAAATGATCCGCTCCTTTCATCTCCAAAATCCAAAGTTCGTGTTATAATCTTTGAATTTCGTTCTTTGGGCATAAATGTCCCAGCATCAGTGTTTTGTGTTCAGCCCATGTCATGCGATTCACCGTATCTTGACCTTTTATCTACACCGTAGTGGTCCACCACATCAAAGCATGATCCGTAAAAGTAGAAGCAACATACTTGACAATGTTTTCGGGTGGACAATTGCTGATATTAAGGACAGATTCAGTCTTTTCGATCCATTTAATCAGCCTGTTTGGCCCTTCAGTGCCCTTGAAATCAATCGGTTTACAGGCCATAAAGTTTTTGATCGAATATTCCCTTCGAGGGGGATTAGGGTTGTTATTGTCATTGCTTGGGTTTGGTGGGGGATTATTTACATTGGTAGGGGTATTTGTATTAGGTGGGGGATTATTATTTGTAACTGTTTCATTGTTGGTTGGGGGAGCATTATTGTTTTGTTGTTGGTTTGTTTGCATATTTGCGTTTACACCGGCAGTTACTTGTGTTACAATAAGCGGAATTACTGCCTGCATTTGCCGAGCAATCATCTCGGCTATTTCTGCCTCAGTCATAGGGTTTGCTTTCTTTGGGGCCATTCTATAATGATAAACAAATATAAACCAATTAGTACTAATTCCAGTCTACGGCACTGTGTAATAATAATCACAATCAATGTTGTACAGGTAACCAGATAACATACTAACATTTCACAAATTGTTCAGTACATTGATATCAAAAAGTACATAGACGTAGCCTGATAAAGGCCAGTGCTTGCATGTATATATCAAAATCTGTCACTAAGTGACTGTTAGACTTAACCCTATAAGGGTCAGTGCTGGTAATAATGTACAAAATTGTGCTCCACGTTAACATAACATACTGCTATATACATATATGGAGTATCAAAAGATCATGCACACATAATTGTAATATTCCGCATCTATCCATACAGACGATAGGCTAGCCACAAACATAAAAATAACAGCATCGTAATCACCTAGTAACAGTTCCACAGCCGAACTGTCACCCTATCCAAACACCAATGGTGGTAGGCATCTGACTGCTGCAAGTTCATTACTATCTAATGTAACGTCGATAAGTACTGGGTCACGTCCCTCATCTCCTGGTTAAGGTTAGCTATGGCTATCGAGTGGTCTATCACACGGTCAGTCAGGACAGCCATCCAAGAGTTGTTTCCTGCGTTTGGGAGGTCAGGGCGAGGGGTAGGTATACTCAATGAATGGGAAGATGAAGTATCCGCCCTAGGACGTGAAGGTCCTCCCCGGTCGTGGGTAGATCTGAATGGAATCGAGGTAGGGTCAATCGGGGTTACCCGAATACGAGCAGTCTGCCGGACTTGCGCAGTAGCTGAAGTCGTCGGCGACAGGTGTATGGGTGGAGTGGGTAATCTGGCTACTCTAGCAGGTGAACGATACTGACTGTTAACTTCATTTTGATCCCTGCGTGGTGATCTGGGTGGATAACTATCGCATCTGTAACCAGATAGATCAGGCACATTCTTCGGTAGCTCTCTACAGATAACTTCTTATTCCACCTCTTCCTCTTCTTCCTCCGGTTCCTCTTCTGGGTCCTCCTCTTCTGGATCCTCCTCTGATTCTTCCTCATGATCCTCCTCTACGGATATTACCGGTTCTTCTTCCGTTACGTAGTCGTTATTCCTTGACATGACTCTGCACAAATGTTAGTTATAAGAATAATAACTATTGCTAGCGCTAACTATTGTCGAGGAGATTAATTAATTAAACCAAATTTAATATTAATTATATTATAATATAATATTAGTTTTATTAAAATTTTAATTATTATTATTATTTAAATCAATATTGAATGAATATAATATTCATAGCAAAATTTACCGTCATCAACAGTATCGTACGTACACGTATTCATACACCATGTTCCAATTAAGCACGTATGAGTGTTACATATATATATATATATATATATATATACTTTCACATTACCTTTTATACACATATGTTGCCACTTTTACCTAACCACACGTTCCGCGACTTCTCCCCGAATTCCCTCGTACAAGCAAGTCTGTTATTATGTTCCGGACCACAATAACTCACTTGCCCTACAAGTTCATCCCGACATCCATCAGTATATAATATTAATTTATTATTTAATTATTTTCCCAGAGTTAATCGAGCCTACGGTTATATTTTAGGTACCCTAAGGGATAACCTAATCCTTTATAACTAATGGCTCTAATACCAACTTCTGTCACACCCCGACTAGCACAATGCGGAAGCGTAAAACGGGAATGTAACAGACACCTCTGGTATCAACACATTGTTTATAAAGAAACATTACAAACTAATTTACAATATATTACATTTCTTTGTTCTATCATTGTTTTACAGTCTAGGTGGTACAAACAAAACTAATTCGTTAACTAAACGTTCTTACTACTAACACCCTTGCTTCTATTCACATAGCATCGATCATACACTTCAGGCAAGTAACAGATCACCAAATTACTCCGATTTAGGTACACCTGAAAAGCAGTTTAAAACGGGTCAACTACTATAGTTGGTGAGTTTCACGAGTTTCAAGAAAACAGTAATGAGTATTCACAAGGTAACACTTGTAATCATGAAATAAGTATGTATGTAAATGATGTAATTATGCTAAGCTACAGTGAAGCCTGGACTGTTCGTGCTGCGTGCCTCCATTTCCCACGCTCAATCAACCACTGTGGCCCCTTTCCGCCCACAACATGCCCCAGTAGCTATGTCTAACACTACATAGCCTGTTTGTATAAATATGGTCATGTGCAAAACGGCGCTATGTGACATGGCAACCAGGCCGATTCCGTTTGGGTTTGTCAAACCAATAGTACTATTCATAAGCCACCGGCTCGAAGTTAATCACTTTGATCGTGGGGACTTTCGTGTGTTAGCACTTAGATAATTCACATCAGTACATGTTTCTATATGTAATCAAACATGCTTTTCACCCCGAAAGTTCATAAAATAGTTTAAAAGTGGGGTCATGAAACTCACGGTTTAGTAGATATTTAGTACTGTATCAACTCGTTGTTCGTTCAGTCCGCTATCAGTAGTTCCTATAATCAATATTATAATAATATTAATATTAATATTTTAATATTATTATAATCTCAATACTAAACTGGGCTGTATAACTAATCTGGGTGTAGCTGGAACGCCCAGAAAGTGGCAATAGGCTTAGGTTGTGATGTTGTTCAATGTCTAATACTTAAAACCGAACTTGGCTTAGATTCCCGTTTTCCCACCTGGGCCAAGTTGTTCGTTTACGCGTTCAGAGAACAGTTATGGGAAAATAAGCTTGGGTAAATGTATTGGTTAATAAAATGATTAAGTTATAAAGAAGGATCACATACTGGGGTTCCGGATTAGCCACGGGGCTCGTTTCCGTTTATTCAGTTTGATTTAAGAAGAATCGCGCACAATCCACCCGGATTGTCCAGGTTTCTCATAGAAAAGTTCATTTTTACTTAATTAGTCCAAAAATATAATTTTTGATCACTCTTGGTGTTTTGATATTCCCGCAGATTCACTAGTCGCGAACTTGCCGGTTTTTTTAAAAACTGAATTTATTTAATATTCAGATTAGCATAATTAATTAACCGTTAATCATTAAATTATGAAAATTTAACCAGATATCAATTAAAATATGTAGATTTTTATAAAAATATTTCTGGAATTTATTTACTGATTTATTAATTTATAAAAATTCATTTTATCAGCTATATTTCGCCTGAAAATCGTCCTTTTACCCCAAACAATTTCCAAAAATTCCACAAAAATTCCTGAATACTCAAATCATGTCCCAAAACAACTTTCATCAATTCCAAAATGTAAAAAGCTCATGCAATATTCTTTTCGGCCCAAATTCGGCTATAAAAATTCACACGAACGCAATTAAACAAAACATCTTTAAACTTCTCCAAATGATCCCAAAATTCATATGTAATCAAAATACATAAAATCTGAGTTCCAAAAAAATTTTCATAATTTTTGAAGTATTTTAGCTATGTTTCCCAAATAAACGTCCCAATTTGGTAATAAATTCGCCAAATATTCTCGAATGGTCAAAAAATTACCAAATTTGAACAGGGACTTATTGACATGATCCCTGATGTCCCTGAAAATTTTCAAGTCCTAAACATATGTACATTACAAACTTAACCTAAATAGCCCGTAAGCGAGTGTTTCGGCATTACCTTAGCGGGTTTGGCTCGTTTCCGACCTTTTAATCAAGTTTTCAGGTTCTTGTGCTTCTAAGCAAGCTAGGTACAAGTCCTATATCACAAACCAAGCAATATTTCATCAACATAACAGCCCTTAACTTAGGGTTTCGGCTAGTGCACAAAAACGAACTTTTGAACCGTAAAAACGTCGTTTCAACCCTTTAATCCGTGTTTATGGCCAAAAAACTATCAAAACAGGTTCCTTACAATTTGTATGATAAAAACATGTTAATGGACCATTTTTAGGATTTTTACACGGTTAGGAATGATTTTTAGTAAACAAGACATGTTTTTATGGTATTAAACAAGTTTAAACAAGCATAAAAAGCTACTTATTTAAGCTCTTTACCTTAGGGTTTGGTGGTTTTCTGGCTGGAGCAGAAGTTGTGTCCAGCGTTTTCAAGAAATGATGTTGAAAATGGCTTGAATCTAGTTTAAATGTGAAAGAATAACAAAGGGAAGGGGGGTGTTGCTGTTTGCGATCGGGATTATATGGGCCCACCTTGGGCCAATTTTGGCCCAAGTTTCTAATTCCTCAAGCCCAAATACGAAAAGCCCGGTCCAAATTTAGTTCGGGTTCGGTTTTTGGCGCGAAAAACTTATCGGGTGCGTTAAACAACGCGAAAACGAGTGTTTTTCGGCTAGTTTTGTGTAAAATTATAAAAACATACTATATGTTTGTAAAAAACAAAAATATTTTCACAGATCGCTTAAAACATTTCAAATAAGTGTTTGGTAAGTCTTTTTCGGCTTAACGGATGATACAATGCTTGGTTTGTAACTATCTTTTGCGTTTAAATCTTTAGCGGGTAGTTAAACGGGCATGTTTTCGCTTAACTTGTTTGCTATCAAACTAAGACCATATTTCTAATATTTTAGCTTGTATAGATCGTATATCACTTATAGATGGCCCCTCGAGATATCTGGGTCATAACCTGACCCGTTCGGTTAATCGTTCGTTTGTTACGTAAAAGGCGTTTATTTGCTTAATCGGTAAATACATACTGAGGTGTACCTTGTTTTGGCTCAAATGTCACATCAAATCCAGGAGGTTGAGTGATATAAACTTCTTCATCTATCTTTCCATTCAGAAATGCAGATTTTACATCAAGCTGATAGACTTTAATGTTCATTGATGCTGCATATGCTAGAAAAATCCTGATAGCCTCTAGTCTTGCAACAGGAGCAAATACCTCTTAAAAATCTACTCCTTCTTCTTGTAGATACCCTAGAGCCACCAATCTAGCTTTGTTCTTAATCACTATCCCCCTTTCATCCTTCTTGTTTCTAAAGACCCATTTTGTACCAATTGTATACTTGCCTCTGGGATTGTTCACTAAGTCCCACACATGTAAGTCTCTGAACTGAGCTAATTCCTCTTGCATAGCTTCCACCCAGCTGTTGTCCTTTAAAGCTTGATTGATATTCTTTGGTTCAATTTGGGATAGAAAACAGGCATACAGGCAGATATTTGCTCTTTCAGATGCACTTCTGGTAACTCTTTCATGTATATCTCCAATTATGTTCTCTGCAGGGTGATTTCTTTCTACAGAGGTAGTTTGAACAACTGGTGGTATAAACACTTCCTCTTCTAGATTTGTCATATTCATCTCAGCAGATTCATCATCAGATCTGTCTTGATTTTCAGTAGAGTTTTGATGTAGATGCCTCATTTCCTTCTAGCTGCAATGAGTCAAACAGGGTCTGCAACTGAGACATTTCTTCAGTCTGAGAGGGTTGTTGACTTTGCATGGGCTCACTTTCAATAACACTTAGACCTTCATTTGAGATTTCAACTGCAGCCTTTGTCCAACTCTCTCTACTTCATCTTCTTCTTGGATGTTTCTACCAAAGTCAAAACCATTTGCTTCAGGAGCAACTGAGGTCCATAGTTTGTTCAGATCAACTTGTTTTTCTTTTTCTTTTTCTTCAAAGCTGGTTCTGTACATACTATCATCAATGTCTTCACTATAGATGTTAAATGATTTGATCATTTTCTCAAAATCAAATAGCCATTTTGGACCATCAGTATTGTTGAACTGGTTTTCATTGAAGATTATGTCAGATGATTCAATGACCAACATGTGCTCTTTCACATACACTCTATAAGCTTTTAAATGAGATGAATAGCCCACAAAGAAACATTCCAGTGATTTGGACTGGAATTTGTTCAAGTAGTCCTTTGTGTTCAATAGTGAGCATCTGCATCCATAAGGCTTCAAGAACTTCACATAAGGCTTTCTCTGATAGAGAATTTCATATGGAGTCTTGTTTTGAGCCTTGTTAAGTAGAACCCTGTTCTGCACATAACATGCAATATTGATTACTTCTTCCCAGAAGGTAACAGGAAGGTTGGCATCAACAATCATGGTTCTTGTAGCTTCAATTAAAGTTCTATTTCTCCTTTCTGCAACACCATTTTGTTCAGGGGTTCTAGGAGCACTCTACTGCTGGAAAATACCCTTAGAAGTGCAGAATTCACTCATCGTGTCATTCTTGAATTCTGTGTCACTTCTAATTACCTTCACTTTCCTGTCAAGTTGATTTTCATCTTGAGTACACAGGATTTGATCAGGTTTGGGGTTTCATCCTTTTTGCTCATAAAATATACCCAAGTGAATCTTGAAAAATCATCAGTTATCACTAGGCAGTATCTCTTCTTTCCAACACTTGGAACACTCACTGGACCAAACAAGTCTATGTGATGTAATTCCAAGACCTCATCTATTGTGTTTATCAGTTTGCTCTTGTGTGAGGATTTGTGTTGTTTTCCTTTTAGGCAAGATGTGCATTTTTCTTCTAGCTTGAACTCTCTTGTGGAAAGGCCAACAACATGTTCACCTTTCACTAGTTTGTTCATGTTCTTCAAATTTACATGACACATCTTCCTATGCCATAGCACTATTTCATTCTCATTTGCCTTTGATACAAAGCATGAACCACCTCTTGAAGTTGAGTATTCATTCTCAGTTCATAGAGGTTGCCGTTTCTTGGAGCCATCATCATAATCATTTCGGTTGGAATCACAAACTCTGGCTTCAAAATCAGGCAATGTTCATCATTGAAGGCAACCTTGTATCCCTTGTCACATACTTGAGAAATGCTCAGCAAATTGTACTGTAGTCCTTCAACATGTAGAAAATTCTCAAAGGATACTTTGCCATTTGTGAGTGTTCCCTTCCCAACAATTTTTCCTCCATTTTCATCACTCCCAAATGCAACTGGTCCCTCAAATTTCTTCACATAATTAATTAATGCAGTCTTGTCAAAAGTCATGTGCCTTGAACATCCACTGTCCATATACCATAGATCATTGCTACTCATGGACTGTTCCTGCACACACACAAAAGGAATCAGTTTGATTTTGAGTTATAAACTCCATTAGTTTGTAATTAAGAGATAGTGGAGGATGCATCAGAAGTTGGGATTGGAACAGGTGGTGGATCTTCATACACTACTTCACAATCCTCAGCAGTGTCGGTCTCTGATCCAAGGTACACAGCAGACACTTTAATGCTACTATCAACTTCCTCAATCACCTTTTCCTTCCCTTCTTTTACTTCCTTCTTTGTCTTCCACTTGAATCCTCTTGGTTCAAATACTTGGTTTAACAGAAACTTCTCATCACCATTCAGAATACCTAGTCTCCTCTTAGCTTTCTCTTCATTTGGTGACCTTCTGTTCTTGTCTGTTATTTTTAGGATTTGGTCATTTTCTTTGATCTTCAAAATTTTTTTTTGAGCATTTGTTCCAACATAGGCTGATGGTTCTTATCTTCAGATGGGTTTTTATTTCCATTCAAGTATCTCTCATACATTTCTTTGTAGCTTTTCATGTCATAGCCACTAACCACATTTGGAATTTCAAAAATATCCTCAAGAATCCAGCAAGAGTCAGTGTGATGCCCATAAGCATCACATTTCTTGCAGAATACTTTAGCAAAGCTTCCCAAATCTTCAAGAAGTTTCTTGTCCTTGATCTTGTCACTTGGTTTAGGGAAGTCAAATCCTAAAGATGTCTTTGGATTCAAAGTGCTTGAAAAATTCATCTTGATTGGCTTGCTGAGATCAATTGCTTGTGGATATTTTTCTTTGAGAAAAACAATTTTCTTCAGCTTGGATGGCATTGTTGAAGAACTTCCCTCTTGTTCTTTTGGATATCTTCTTCTTGGAGCATTATCCACATCACCAACATCAAATAATTCATGATTAGAAAAGACTGGGTAGATTGGTTGATGACTCTGATCATAAGAGGATTTAATTGATTGTTCTGTTTTCTTCTTGATGACTGGTTGTGATTCTGATCTCTTCTTGATGACTGGCTGTGGTCTACCACATATATCAAATGGAACATGCTCTCTTTTCATTCTCTCATGGTGCTTTCTTACCTTTGATGTCATAGGAGGCAGAAGAGGAATTTTGTCACTTTTCTTCTTATTTGTTCTTTTCTTCTTCTTCTCCTTTGATGACTTAGAGCTTCCACAACTACAGTTGCTTTCTTCACTGGAGTATTCACTCCACTTCTTTTTCTCTCCTTGAGGCTGTTCATCAATCACAGTTTTTGACTTATCAGTTTGTTTCATCACAAATTCTCCATCCTGATCTAAAATCACATGATCATACCGCTTGATAAATTCAGGCTTATCATCAAACACATTTTTGAACTATTTGAGATACTCACTTCTGCTCTCTTTATCAACTTTCAAAGGGTAACTGTCACAGAAAGGTGGTGGTACCTTCTTGTACTTTTCTTCCTCTGTCATTTTGTCAACATGACCAATAATGTTTCCTGTAGAAGGTTTTTCAAAAACTCCATTTCAATCAACAACTCTGCATTCTTGAGTTTTTCTCCAGCAAACATCTTCTTTAGTCCTTCTATCTCAATTCTCATTCTAGATTGAGCTTGATATGATACCATGCAATCATCCTCTAATCCCTTGATTTGACTTTCATATGTAGCCTCACTAGCCTCATATACATTCAGGAATACAGGCCTTCCACATTCAGTTTTCCATTTTCCAACCTCCTGATTTAATTCATCAATTGTAACAAGAAGATCAGAAACAGAATTATCAGAATGTACCTGAGTGTTGGAAGATTCAGCCTTATCATGAATTTTGGCCATGAATGCAACATTTTCTTTCTCCATCTCTGCAGCATGATTACTTCAGTCAAACTCTCCATCCCGAGTCACCCTTGTAACAGCTACATTCCCTTGATCCCTTTGCTGGTTCACACCATTTTGAGATGGTCTGTTTTGATTTGTGTGAACCTGCATCTGATTATTTCTCTGAGGTTGAAAGGTTTGTTGCTGGTTTCTGTTTTGGTGTTGTTATGGGTTCTGGTTGGGGATTTGAGTTCTTTGTTGCTGGAAGTTCTTATTCTGGTTTTGATAGAATTGGTTCTGATTCACTTGATTGCCAACTTGCTTCGGCATGCTACACTCTCTATCAAAATGTCTTGGTTGTTGACAGTTTTAACAGATGGCTTTTGATTTGTCAAAGCCGATTCTTTCATTTGGGCCATTAAAGCTTGTTCTTCCAGTTCTGTTATACAACCTTTTGCTTCTCACGGCTAACATAGCTGCCTGCCACTTTATGTCCATGTCTTCTAAGTCATCCGCATCAATTTGCTCAAGATCTTCGTGCACAATACTTGTGTTGATCAGGTTCTAGGCGACAAAGGCATGATATGCTTCAGTAAACATAGAGAAAATGCTTTATAACTGTTCCATGGGCATTGTTGTTGTGTAGGAAAGCAGATTGTCCACTAGCAGCAGATAGAGCCTCATCCTCAATCAATTGGACGTTAAATCTTGGCTGTCCACTGCAGGTTGAGCCTGTTTCTGATGGTTCTTCAATGATTGGTTTATGAGATTTGACAGAAGGATTTCCCATTGGTGCTATTAGAGCATTTTTCATTTGAAAACTGGGTTTATCCTCCTTAATCATGTGATTCTCAATCATTTCATGTTCAGCAGCCTTAAGAAAGGCAATCACATCATCCAATTTGAAGCTAGGAAAGCTTGCCTTTTCCTTTATAAACTTGCTTGCAGTGTACCATTCTCTAGATAAAGATGACAGAAGCTTCTTGTTAAGCTCAAAATCAGAAAGCTGCTGATCAGTGGTCCTAATCTCATTCACAATGGTCATGAACCTTTGTAACACTGACTTCAACCTTTCTCCTTCTTTAAACTTAAATCTGTCCAACCGTTGCTTCTGTCGGTCTTTCTTAATGTCTCTCAACTCAGTGTTCCCTTCAAACATTTCAATCACTGCATCATACATATCCTTTGCGGTTTTATGATGATTTACAGTGGTTAAAATTTCCCATGAAAGCACCAACTTCAGCATTGATAGAGCTTTATCATCCCTCTTTTTCATTCTCAAATCGACCGCAGCGTTGTTGTTTGGAGCTGCTGAAGAAACATAGTTCCCTTCATTGACAGCCATCCAAAGTTCTGGATCGTTATAGTTCACTGCAGCTTCAAATAGCACCTTCCATTTTATGAAGTTCTCTTGTCCAAGCAGCCTTGGAATCTTGTTGGTTGATACTTCCTGGTCTTCCATTTCACCAGATCTGAGAGTTTTTTTTTTTTTTTTTATAGTAGCACAATGAATCTTGAAGCTTCTTCACAAACCCTCAGTCCCGTGGTCTTTAGTGAGCTTACTCAAGCTCTGATACCACTTGTCAGGACCGTTAGTCGGGTGAAACCTTAGCAAAGGTTTGACCAGAACACACCGACTCGAATACTTAAAAGACCGATTGAATATCCCAGCGGAATCAGGATATCCAATGATTGACAATGAAGGATTATGAACAGATATCAAACACAATATAGTAAATGATAATCAGTAAAGGCTTATTCAAAGACAAAGATTCACTATATTTAATGATACATTAAAGGAACAGTGAATGGAATGTCTAGGGTTTTGTGTGACGGCGGTGGCTCTTGTACGATGAACAAAATGGAATGTTTTCGTAATCAGTGCGTGCCAGCCTCTGTCTCCAAATTCCGTACCCTAAAGGTACCCTAGGACGTCTATTTATAGACTCTGACATTCCTTCTATAAGTCCTAGTCATTACATAATGAAAGATAAATCTAATACAAGTGTTACAGTCCTCGAGCAAGGTACATACCTTGCTCGAGCAAACTTCCTATACTAGGTGTGCTCGGTGAATGTCCTCGAGCAGACTTTACTTGGAATATATTCTCTTTCGAAGAATACATATTCCCTTTGAGTAAGCTTCATTCCTCTTGACTTGTCCATGCTTTGCTCGAACTAGTCCATCGAGCAAGCTCATTCTTCTTGATGTCTTTAGCTTTTCTTTTTCAGTAATTTTTAGCATGCTTGGATGTAAATCTTGCTCGGTAACTGAACTATCCTTGAAATCTTTGCTTTGATTCATGTGACATCTTCTTATTGCATCCATGCTCGTCCCCATGTGCTCGATTATCCTGTGCTCGTAACACTTGGCTAGAACTTGTATGATCAAGCTGTTTTCTCGATTGGTAATCCATGCTCGATAGAAGAATACTCTTGCTCGTTGAAGTGTAGCTTGCTTGAAGCCTTTAACACTTAGAAGAATCAACCATTTAAGGTTCAGAACCTTGCTCAAAGTAGTAAAAACCATGCTCGATCGTCTGGGCTTGCTCGAATTCCATACTTAGCCGTTTCTGAGAAGGTTGAGAAGATTCCGATCTTCCTTGTAGAAAATCCAACCCAGCATGATGCACAAGAGAATAAAGATTATTGAGGGACATATCCCTTTGCTTAAACAAGTTGCACAAGAGGCAGTTAATGCAGAAGTAGAGGTGCTGGAGGAGATAGATGCATAGGATGAGGGTGTAGTCAACTGAGCTACAGAGCCAATGGATGATGATGTTTTTGTAGCTCAGGTTGTAACAAATGTTGCAGAAACAGTTAACAAGATAACTCCACCTGACTCACCACCACCTACAGTTTATCATGATGACACAGATTCCATTGAGGTGAATGATGGAAATGACGATATTACCTCCTCACCAACCCCAACTGGACCTGCCCTATCTGATACTGATCCTAATGATAACATTCCTGTCCCTACCCCACCTACATCTCCACTGCAAGACATACACATTCCCACACCACCAACTTCCCAAGTACAAGACCAACCTGTTACTGATACTACCCCACCATCTCAATCAATCCCATCTTCTGAACCATATAAAGTTCCATCTCCAGAAACTACTGAGGCTGAGCCATTCTCTGAACCCGCCCCAAAGCCGACTCATGAAATCCCACCATCAAGCCCTAACCTATATGTTATTGTTTGTGAGAATGCCAGACTTGACTTTGAAAACATATCGTTGAAAGAGCAGAATGCCATTTTTGCTACAAGGAACTCGGCATTGGAAGCTGCACTGAATGAATCTCTGTTAAAGATTCGAACCCTAGAAGGGCAGTCTGAGGTTGAGGAGACCACATATGCACCAAAACAGGGAGTGAAACCTAAAGGTGTAGAGAGCTTAAAGGTGATTGGCGAGATGTATGAAAGCTTTGATGAAGAAGGTGTGGAAGTTGGACCATCCAATGCTTTAAACATGATAAATCAAGCATATGATGATGAAGATTCGGAGGATGAGGGGGAGAATAAGGAAGAAGAGGAAACTGAAGAAGAAATCCTGAAAAGAAAAGAAAAAGGAAAGGGGATTTCATTTACTATTGATGATTTACATCCCCTCCCCCAACATACAGTTCAATCTGATGACTTATTGCACAGAGAAAATGTAGTTGATCCAGATGTAGCAGAAGCTTAGTCTGTGAAAACTGTAATAAATTTAATGAATGAAGAGTTGGAGGCTCTAGAGAGAGAAGAGTTGGAGGCTTTGGAGAAAGAAGAGGAGGAGGAAATCCCTCAGGAAGTCATTGAAGCATTAATAAACATGAAAGAGAAGGAAGAGGAGGATGAGAGGATGACGAAAGAGGCAGATGATGCCATTAAAGCCACAATTGAAACTCTCAAAGCAAATCAAATTGAAGTTGAACAAGAACCTACACAGACTGAAGAGCCAGTTATCACCGAGCCTGAAGAGCCAATAACTAATGAACCACAACAATTTGAGACTGAACCTGACAATCCTGAAAAGGAACAAGAACTTGGATTGGGACCAGTTATCCATGAAGAAGATGAAACCATTGAAGTCTCAGCAAGTACTATGGTAAAATTGGTCATAATGAAGGATCTTACACACATTCTGAATAACCCAGAGAGACATCATCCAGAGATAGTGATAGCAGCAAGAAAGGCTCAACAAGACTTCAGTAATCTGAATAAAGAAGGAGAACCAAGACTTGAAGAGCATGTTGAACCCAATGAGCCCATTATTCAAGAAGTAACTGAAGAATCTGAAGAGACTCATATAGATGAACCTGTTATTGTAAAATTTGAGTCAGTAGATGAGGAAATCATAATTAAAGAACCAGAAACTGAAGTAAAACAACCTGACACATCCACTCCAACTCAATCATTTTTAAAGCGAAAGCATACAGCAGAAGCTGAGACACCAAAACCTAAAAGACAAAAATCCGTAAAGAAAATAGTGTACAAATTAAGATTAGAAAAACTGGAAGAAAGAAGGAGGGCTCAATCTGCAAATATTGAAGAACTAATGATTGAGGTTCTCCATGATCTTGAAAAAATAGTTGATTTGGAAGAAGTGAAAGAAGATTTTTAAAAGAACAGGCAGAAAGGGGGTTCCCATTCCTACAACAAAAGAAAAGGGAGATACGAAGCCAGACAGAGAGGGAGAAAAGAAATAAAAGGATAAATGAAGTGCACATCTCAGAACTCTCACTCTTTAATGCCAAGAAACAAAAGACTCAAGCAAGCAGCTCACATCATAAAAGGAAGACTTTGAAGGAGTGTTTGGCTATGAGAGAAGTTATGCATGAACCAAACTCAATGGTGCAACAATTTGGGAGAATCACGTACATAACATACAATCAGCACAATGACTCAGTCTCACCGAGAAGTGAGTCTGGAATACCAATTGCAGTGATAAGACATGATGGAGATCTCAAATACATGCATCCTCAAGACTAAATTGATGCTAGATTTCCATATAACTCCTCAGATGCTGTGGAGCTGGATATGATTAAACAAAGAGCAGCCCTTGCCAAGCAATGGAAAGAAGAATCTGACACAAGGAGGAGGAGGAGATAGCAGAAAGGAGCTCAACCATGATTAATTTTTTCTGTTTATCTTTGTAATTTTTGTTTATTTAGTTTAATGTATGAAAACTTTGATGTGTAATGCCAAAGAGGCAAAATTCCTAATTATGTAATGAAATGACATGCGTTTGAATAATATATTTATGATGTCTGATACATGTGTAACTCTATGCAGGTATGTTTTGGTGCATCTGAGCTTGTTCCAATCTAGGGGGAGATTGTTGGGTCGGATTTATTATAAGGAAGATTGGAATCTTCTCAACCTCCTCAAAAAATGGCTAAGTATGGACTTCGAGCAAGCCTAGATGATCAAGCATAGTTTTACTACTTCGAGCAAGGTCTTCAGAACCTTAAATGGTTAATTCTTCTAAGTGTTAAGGCTTTGAGCAAGCTACACTTCAACGAGCAAGAGTATTCTTCTATCGAGCATGGATTGCCAGTAGAGCAAACAACTTGATCATACAAGTTTTAACCAAGTGTTACGAGCACGGGATGATCGAGCACATGGGACAAGCATGGATGCAATAAGCTGATGTCACATGATCAAAGCAAGGACTTCGAGCATAGTTCAGTTCCCGAGCAAGATTTACATCCGAGCATGCTAAAGATTGCTGAATAAGAAAAACTGAAGACATCAAGAAGAATGAGCTTGCTCGATGGATTGATTCAAGCAAAGCATGGACTAATCAAGAGGAATGAAGTCTGCTGGAAGGGAACATCTTCACTAAAGATATTCTAAGTAAAGTTTGCTCGAAGACAGTCAACGAGCATACCTAGCATAGTGAGTTTGCTCGAGCAAGATTGTTACCTTGCTCGAGGACTTAACACTTGTATTATTTTGTATTTCATCATGTAATGATTAGGAACTTGATGTGTTGTAAAACACACGTATTTTCCGCACCATTTATCTACGTATTGTATTACATTTTATGTATTTTAACTTGTTTTAGATAGGTTTTACATAGTTTTTATTATCTTGTAGGCTAAGGGTTAAAAGGAAGAAAAACCGAGCTTTTGGAGCAGTTTACAAGCCTTTTAGGCATACGTTTTTAAGTAAAACTCAAGGCCCAGTCCGTTACATCATGGAAAAGCCCAAGCCTACTATTATATTATATTATAAAAAATAAAAAAAAAAACCCTAGAAGGCAGCCTACCTGGCGATCAGAAATCACAGCAGGGGAAAAAGAAAGAAAAAAGGGTTGTTCCGCTTAGGGTTTGATCTTGGTGCCAGTATTAATCTCATGCCTTATTCCGTGTATAGCTTGCTGATCGTTCCATGAAGTATCCGCGTGGGATTGTTGAGAACACGCTCATTCGCATTGGTAAGTTCATTTTCCTGGTGGACTTCGTTATTCTTGACATGAACGAGGATGATAATGTTCCACTCATTCTGGGCAGACCTTTTCTTGCCACCGCACATGCATTGATCGACGTTCGCGATGGCAAACTGATCCTTCTAGTCGGGGATGAGAACGTCATGTTTGACGTTCGACAGTCACCTAAGCATCCCAAATCGACTGATGACTCCCTATGCTTCATTGATACGATCATGACTCATGTGGAGGAGTTTTCCAGTGACCCCGGTGGAGGCCCCGCCTCAGGCACACATATCCTAGATAGGGAGACCCCGGAGGTTGAGATGGTCGCCTTGACTGAACACCCCCCTGATGCTGACATTGAGTCGTCTTCCTTTGATTCTGAGTTATCTACCGGAGATCATTGTGTTCATCAGTTGCTTGAGTTGGAGGAGTTACGGGACCATACTTACGCACATTCAGATTGTTATAAGCAGCAGGTGAAGGAACTGCAGGATCATAAGTTAGAGGGTATTGAGAAATTTAAGTGTGGGGATATGGTCGTATGGTATAATTCCCGGTTGAGGTTATTTCCGGGAAAGTTGAGATCCCGTTGGTGAGGTCCGTTTATGATTACTGAGGTTTTCCCGGATGGCACTGTTGAGATAAAGGATAAAGGCGGGACATTTATGGTGAACGGTGATGGACTGATGCACTACATTAGCGAGCCAATGACTGATCAGACGGTCGAGGTATTCTACCTTGACCAACTCTCCGAGATGTAGACATGTGGATGCACACTCGGGAGACTGCCCGAGTTATAGAGTTTGTATTTCTGTATTTGTGTGTGCTATCTGTTTTATTTCTTTTGTCTATTGTAGGATGTTAAAAAAAAATTAATTATTATAAAAACCAAAAACACAAAAATATGTTTATTTCTTTATCTTTTTGTTTTCCGTATTGTACGCAGCTACATGCGAGCAATTTTGAGTTTTTACAGGTTATATTATGTGCATGGTAGCTACGATGGAGTCTTGAAACAGGTTCTCCCGAGGTTGCGGCCGCGAATAAAATGCTATACGGTCGTTTAGACACTACTCAACTGTTGAAGATTCTGCACACAAACCAGGGGAGTAACCCGTTCTTTGTTTTAGTCTTGTATACTTTATTTTAATTTTTTCTGTTTTATTTTTATTTTATTTTATTTCTTTTCCTTGTACTCATCGAGGACGATTTCGTTCTAAGTGTGGGGATAGGGTTTATTTTACTTAGTTGTAGGAAAATTTTTGAAAAAAAATAAATAAATAAAATTTAAAATAAATAATTAAATAATAAAAATTTGAAAAATTTTGAAGAAATAGTCCCTTGAAATTTGTTTTCTCTACGTTAAACAGGAGATGATATTATTACCGAGTAGTGTTTGTTTCATAATCTCTTGGTGTTTTTTTTTAAAATATGTATATATATATATATATATAATAAATAAGAACAGTGCCCATTAGAACCACACGTAATGTATGGTAACCGAACGGTTTGGACTCAGTAATCGTGTGTCGGTAGGCTCAGCCTTTGAGAATGAAAGGGCGGTTTGGTTGTTGACCTAATTGAACCTCTTAAATGGCCTGACTATAGTGGGAAACATCTTAGGGGTTTTGTTTGTTTAACTAAACTCGTGACAGGACTGGAATGAAAAGCCGGGTTATTCTCAAGCCTCGAGTCACATGATCGTCTGTATATATTAGTTGTTTTATCTTTTGTATTTGTTTCTGTTCATGCAAAGCCATGTACTATTAAAAAAATAAAATAAAAATATAAAAAAAAGGAAAAAATAAAAATAAAAGAGATGCATTTGTAATTGCGTGCACTTGAAAGAGAGCTAGAGTTTATAGTTTGTATATGAGTCGAAATGTTTAATCATGTGGCAATAGGTTTAAGTCAAGTTGGGGTGGCTCGGCCCGGTAAAACCATAAATGGAATTGGTGAAGTGGCAGTAGAGCTTTTAGGTGTGGGTTCCACTTAGTCATACAAATTAATAGAATTGTCAAGCCTTATTTGCCTCGGTAAGTATTAGGGGCATGGGTTTAAAGTGGACAGCAATACCGGCAATCGACCTGATCTAGCTTATTAGATGAAAGTTGGAAGAGATATTTGGGTAACGGGTCACTTGTTTTAATACTTTAAAAAGAAAAAAAAATATAAAATAATAAATAAATAAACCAAGATTTGTCGGTTGAACTCGGATATGATCCTGTGTAGTATTCTTTTTCAGGGATGAAAAAGTCTTAAGTGTGGGGATATTTGATGTGTTGTAAAACACACGTATTTTCCGCACCTTTTATCTACGTATTGTATTACATTTTATGTATTTTAACTTGTTTTAGATAGGTTTTACATAGTTTTTATTATCTTGTAGGCTAAGGGTTAAAAGGAAGAAAAACCGAGCTTTTGGAGCAGTTTACGAGCCTTTTACACATACGTTTTCAAGTAAAACTCAAGGCCCGGTCCGTTACATCATGGAAAATCTTAAGCCTACTATTATATTATATTATAAAAAATAAAAAAAAACCCTAGAGGGCAACCTACCTGGCGATCGGAAATCACAGCAGGGGAAAAAGAAAGAAAAAAGGGTTGTTCGGTTTAGGGTTTGATTGTGTGACGGCTAAGGAAGGAAGAAGAAGCAAGAACCAAGTCTCGGGGTCGTTTACCATCTATTTTTACAGCCGAGGAGCAGCCATAAACATCATATATCCTTCCATCTTTTTCATTGTTCAACACTTTGATTTTCTTGTTTAATTCTTAACAAGTTATGCGATTACTTGAAAGATTGATTTGTTATTGCCTATTGTTGATCATTGGATGTTTGTTAAGATGATTGGTATGAGTTTAATGATGTGTTTATTAAATGTTCATGGCTGTCCAAAAAGTATGAGAGGCTGAACTTGCTAGTTCTACCTAGGAATGATGATTATTGTTAGTGTTTGATAGGTTTTATGGATTTTTTGATTAATAGACCTTAATTGCTATTGTAAAGTTTGATTTAGACATGAAAAAGGGGTAGCGGCGCAGCTTGTTGCTCGCTTGCCTTCTGTTTCGATGTAATCCAACAAACAATCAAATTTATTGCTTTATTATTCTTTAACTCCTATACATGAAATAGATTGTGTTTAAGGGCTGGAAATTTTGGTGATCCATTGCATAAACCCCGTGTGTCGGTTGATTAGTTTTTATTGATTGATCGGTGCATTGTTTGATTCTAGACTTTGTGTTTAGGGTTTGTTTGCGCTAGGTACTACCATAGGGTTTTGTTGCGTGATTATTGGATTAAGTACACAGTATTATTTTTTATACACATACGTTGCAATTTTTACCTACCCACATGTTTCGGGACTTCTCCCCGAATTCCCTCACACAAGAAAAGTCTGTTATTATGTTCCGGACGACAATAACTCACTTGCCCTAAAGGTTCATCCCGGCATCCATCGGTATATATAATATTAATTTTCTATTTGTTGATTTTCCCAGATTTAATCGAGCCTACGGTTATATTTTAGGTACCCTAAGGGATAACCTATTCCTTTATAATCAATGGCTCTGATTCCAACTTCTGTCACACCCTGTTAAGCGATTTGCGGAAGCGTAAAACGGAAATGTCACAGACATCTCTGGTATCAACCACATTGTTTATAAAGAACAATACAAACTAGTTTACAATATTTTACATCGGTCTAACTTTGTTTTACAACTAGGTGATACAAACTAAATCCAACCCATTGAGCGGCTTTACTTCCTATTAGCACACTTGCATCAATTCACCCAGCATTGATCGCAAGTCAAACATGTAGCACATTGACTTTCTAATCCAATCAAGTACCTGAAAAACATGTTAAAACGGGTCAACTACAAGTAGTTGGTGAGTTTCACGAGTTTCGAGAAATCAGTTGTGCGTACAACAATCATAATTGTAAATACGCAAGCATGTATATATGTATGTTCACAAGTATGTTTGTTTGTATGTTTATCATGTAATTATGCTAAGCTACAGTGAAGCCTTGACTGTCTGTGCTGCATGCATCCATTTCCCACGCCCAATCAACCACTGTGGCTTCCCTTCCGCCCACATCATGCCCCGGTAGCTATGTCTAACACTACATAGCATGTTTGTATAAGTATGGTCATGTGCAAATGGCGCTATGTGACACGGCAACCAGGCCGATTCCGTTTGGGTTTGTCATATAGTACTATTCACAAGCCACCGTCTCGAAGTTAATCACTGTCTTCGTGGGGACTTTTGTGTGTTAGCACTTAGATAATTCCCATCATCAAACAATTCAGAGTATATATAGATATGTATTAACATGTTTTTCACCCCAAAAGTTCATAAAAGCAGTTTAAAAGTTGGGTCATGAAACTCAAGGTTTAATAGGGATTCAGTACATCGTCAGCTTGTAGTTCGTTTGACTCGTTCACTGGTCCCTATAATGAATATTATAATAATATTAATATTTTAATATTATTATAATCTCAATACTAAACTGGGCTGTATGTCTAATCTGGGTATAGCTGGAATGCCCAGAAAGGGTCAATAGGCTTAGATGATGTTGTTCAATGTCTAATACTTAAAAATGAACTTGGCTCAGTTTTCCCGTTTTTCCAGCTGGGCCAAGTTGTTTGTTTATGCGTTCAGGAAACAGTTATGGGGAAGTAAGCTTGGGTAATTGTGTTGGTCGATAAAATGATTAAGTTATAAAGAAAGATCATACATTGGGGACCCGGATTAGCTACGGGGCCCGTTTCCGTTTGTTCAGTTTGATTTGAGAAGAAACGCGCACAATCTATCCAGATTGTCCAGGTTTCTCATAAAAAGTTCACTTTTACTTAATTACTACAAAAATATGATTTTTGATCACTCTTGGTGTTTTGATATTCCCGCAGGTTCGTTAATCATGAACTTGCTGGTTTTTGTCAGAATTGAATTTGTTTAATCTTCAAATTAGCATAATTAATTAACCGTTAATCATTATATTAAGAAAATTTAGTCACTTATCAAATAAAATATGTATATTTTTATAAAAATATTTCTGGAATTGATTATTGATTTATAAAAATTCATTTTACCTGCTATATTTAGCCTAAAAATTGTCCGTTTATTCCAAACGATTTCCAAAATTTCCACAAAAATTCTTGGATGTTCAAATTATATCCCAAAATCATTTGTATCAATTCCAGAATGTAACAACCTTATCCAATATTGTTTACGGCCCAAATTCGGCTATAAAAATTCATACGAATGCATATGCACAAAACATACCAAATCTGAGTTCCCCACAAAATTTCATAATTTTTCAAGCATTTTAAATATTTTTTCCAAATAAACGTTGCAATTTGGTAATAAATTCGCCATATATTCTCGAAAGATCGAAATATTACCCAATTTGAACAGGGGCTCAATTATAATATCCCTGATGTTCCTGTAAAATTTCAAGACCTAACAATATGCACATCACAACCTTAACCTAAACAGCCGGTAAACGAGTGATTCGATATTACCTTAGCGGTTTTAGTTCGTTTACACCCTTCTAATCAAGTTTTCGGGTTCTTGTGCCTCTATGCAAGCTAGCTACAGGTCCTGTAGCACAAACCAAGCAAGTTTCATCAACCAAACAGCCCTTTAACTTAGGGTTTTGGTTAGGATATAAAACCAAACTTTTGAACCGTAAAAATGCCGTCTCAACCCTCTAATCCGTGTTTATGGACTAAAAAACTATCAAACTAGGTTCCTATCAAGTTAAAAATGATGAATTTAATTAAATTACCTTGAGTTCTTGAGCTTCCTGAAGAAGAAGGAAAATGGATGTGTTGTAAAACACACATATTTGCCGCACGTTTTATCTACGTATTATATTATATTTTATATGTTTTAACTCGTTTTAGATAGCTTTAACATAATTTTATTCATGTTGTAGGTTTTGAGTGAAAGAAAGAAAGAAACCGAGCTTTTGGAGCGGTTTACGAGCCTTTTACGCATACGTTTTCAAGTAAACAACTCAAGGCCTGGCCCGTATGCATCATGGAGGCCCAAATCTTATATTATATTATAATATATAAAAAATAAAAAAAACCCTAGAGCTGGAATAGTGGCTGCAATCGGCAGGTTCAAGGAGAAAAGAAAAAAGTTTTTTGGAGCAAGGGTTTGGAGCTTTTGGCGGCTAGGGAAAGAGAACAAGCAAGAACAAGCCTCGGTGGTCGTTTAACATCCGTTTTACAGCAGCAAGAGCACCCGAAAACCATCTCATATCCTTTCTTTAAACTATTGTTCATCAATCTTTCTTATACTTGTTGAATTGTTAACTAATTTTGCAATTGCTTTAAGGATTGAAGTGGTATTGATTAGTATTGATTGTTGAATGATTATTATGATGATTGGTATGAGTTTAATGATGATTTTGTTGAGTCTTTGCTGCTGTCCAAAAATTATGAGAGGCTAAACTTGTTAGTTCTACATAGGGATGTTGATTATTGTTAGTGTTTGATAGGTTTTATGGATTGTTTGATTGATAGACTTGAATTGTTATTGTAAAGTTTGATTTAGACATGAAATAGTTTGTGTTTAGTGGCTGGAAATTTTGGTGAATTATTTCATAAACCCCGTGTGTCGGTTGATTAGTTTTGTATTGATTGATCGGTGCATTGTTTGATTCTAGACTTTGTGTTTAGGGTTTGTTTGCGGTAGGTACCACCGTAGGGTTTTGTTGCGTGATTATTCCGATTAAGTACAGCGGTTAAACACCTTCTTTGAGACCTAGAGGTGATAAGAAGTAGGGTCGTCTCATTGCCTTTGCATGCTAGAATAAGGATTGCGTGAGAGCGAGTTCGTTTTTTGTCAGCTTTAGGTGTTTTGAGCCACGAGTTTATCTATTTTGGTTTAGGTTGAATTGTTCCTCTATCCTTGGTTGTGTAGTATTCATTTCCATTACGGTCGAGTGTTGGTGAGACCGAGAGGTGATCTAGCATTAGAACACGTTAGCAATTATTTCCCAGTTGGGTCGTTTTAGCCGATTTTGAGTAGTTAGGGTTTATTGAGTGAGACCGAGAGGTAATCCAGTGAGCCCGAGCGATCCTTAGTCATGGCATCTTTAGGGACCGGTGTCTTGAAGTCATTCAATCCATTAGCTTGTTAGGCCTACAATTTGATTCAGACCTAGGTAGACGTTTTTCTCCATCCTAAGTTAACACCGTTAGTTTTCCGTTAAGTTTCCTATTTTTGGTAAGTTTAGTCAGTCAGTTAGGTTAGTTCAGTTAAGTTAAAAAAAATCAAAGATAAATTAAATATTAATCTAAGGTAGGTCTTGTCTAGATTTAGTAATCGTTAGCGTCTTACTTGTCCACGTGTTCGATACTCGGACTTCCTAGGTCTATACTACTTGCGATCGGTACACTTGCCGGTTGTGTGTGGTTTTAGGATTTTCGTTTTAATATTAAAGATTAGTTGTGAGGGTCATTATTATAGGGTTATTTGACACACATCAAGTTTTTGTTGCCGTTGCCGGGGACACGGTTTTAGGCGTTTTGAGAGCAATCCGAGTTAGGACTTACCTTTTGTGCTACTTGTAATTATTTTTGTTTTATTTTATTTATTTGTTAGAATAGTTTAGATAATCTTATTTCTAGTTATTGTTTTTATGCGACAGACTCGATCTCGTGGACCACCTGACACTGAGGCATTCCCCGAGCCAGAGAGAGAGTTTCGTGAGAGACATCGTCCCGTTTCACCCTTGTCCACTTCTTCATCCGTTGACCCCGACGATAGGGATAGGATCATGGGCGACATTCCACCGAGGAGGACAGTTGCGGACCGGGCCCGACCGGCCAATGCTGGCGCGAGATCCAGCATCGCACCACCCGCCATTGGAGTTGCTACGAACTGGCAGATTCCGTCGAACATTCTAAATACCATTGCACATTCTACTCAGTTTCACGGGTTGCTTCATGAGAACCCGCACTCTCATCTTACCCGCATCGTGCGTATCTGCGACACTTTCCATCTTGCGGGCGTTTCCGAAGACGCCGTTAAGATCTGCATCTTTCCGTTTTCACTCTCTGATCAAGCGAGTCTGTGGCTCGAGTCCCTCCCACAGGGCTCTATAGCTAGTTGGGCTGCCATGCAGACCCAATTTCTTGAAAAATACGATCCTCCGGCTAAGGCCGATCGTTTGCATAACCAGGTAAATTCTTTTCAGATGGAGGACACTGATAGTTTTTACGAGACCTGGGAGCGATTCAAGAATCTGTTAGCGTTGTGCCCGAACCACGGCTTGCATGATTGGGCGGTCGTCTAGAAATTTTATAACGGAGTGACGTACGCGACGCAGAGTATGCTTCGACACGGCGGCTGGAGGAAATCTGTTGACGACTAAGGACCCTCATGAGTGTATCGCTTTATTCAATGGGCTAGCTATGAGTGGATAGCAGAGACCACCCACCAGAGGAGGTAAGACCGTCGATTCCATCTCACGAGGCATGTATTCGGTGGACACCACCACCGCACTAACGGCACTGGTCGAGGCGTTGGCGAAGATGGTGAAGGATATGCAGACGAAGAGTAAGTTGTGTGAGATCTGCAGAGGGGGGCATGATACCGTTCAGTGCCCAGTCAGTTCGCAGGAGGAGGCCGTAGACTTCATAGGAAATCCAAACCGAAATTCAAATTTTTTTAATTCTTATAATTAGGGATGGAGAGGCAATTAGAACTCCTACTGGAGGAGCGGCGGCCAGTCCGGTTTTCAGCAACGCCAGAGTTTATTTCAGGATGCCGGTGAGGGAGCGAGCAGTGGGGAGAAGAAGCCCACTTTGGAGGAGATGATGGCGCAACAGACACAGATGTTGTCGCAGCTTATGACGCGTGAGGATTCCCGACACAAGGAGACGCAGGAGAAACTTCGAGAGCACGACCAGTTCATGAAGAATCAAGGAGAGTTGATTCAGAGTCTCGAGCGGCAGATGGGGGAGATAGCCAGTCGATTGAACGAGAGGCCGCATGGTTCACTACCGAGTAACACCAAGCAGAACCCGAAGGGATTCGCTAAAGCTGTGACAACGACGATGATAGCGTACCACTGATTTTAGGCCAACCATTCCTTGCCACTGCACAGACGTTGATCGACGTCTGCGAGGGTAAGTTGATTTTGAGAGTTGGGGATGAGAACGTCACCTTTAACGTTCGACAATCACTGAAACACCCCAAGTCTGCTGATGGTTCCCTATACTTTATCGATACCATCATGGAGCATGTTGGGGAGTTTTTCAGCGAGATCTGTGGAGGATCTGCCTCCGACACTCAGATTCTCGATAGGGACATTCCAGAGATTGAGTTGGTTGCCATGACCGATCAGTCAACGGAAGATGATGCCGAGTCACATCACCCTGAGTCTGAAGTGTCGGCTGGGATCGTACGTGACAATCCGATGGATCGACCTTCTGTCGAGAGCCCCCCTCCGTCCTTAGAGCTTAAGGATTTACCTGCCCATCTGGAGTATGCGTTTTTGGACGAGGAGAGGAAGTTGCCGGTTATTTTCGCATCTGCTTTGACGGAGGTCGAGAGAGACTGTTGAGGGTGCTTCGAGAGCACAAGGAGGCCATTCCATGGAAGATTATCGACATCAAGGGTATCAACCCTTCGTTTTGCACGCATAAAATCCTCATGGAGGATAATTATAGGACTATCGTTCAGCCGCAGCGGCGGCTTAATCCGAAGATGCAAGAGGTCGTGAAGAAGGAGATCATCAAACTCCTTGATGCGGGGATCATTTTCCCCATTTCTAATAGTTCATGGGTTAGTCCAGTCCAAGTGGTTCCTAAAAATGGTGGCATGACTGTCGTCATTAATGAGAGGAACGAGCTCATTCCCACTAGGACTGTTACCGGTTGGAGAGTCTACATCAATTACCGCAGACTGAATGATGCCACGAGGAAAGACCACTTTCCTCTACCTTTCATTGATCAGATGTTGGAGCGTATGGCAGGTCAGCAGTACTATTGCTTCTTAGATGGTTTCTCCGGGTACTTTCAGATTCCTATTGCTCCCAATGACCAGGAGAAAACCACGTTTACCTGCCCATACGGTACGTTTTCCTATCGACGTATGCCATTCGGACTGTGTAACGCTCCAGCCACATTTCAGAGGTGCATGGTGGCTATAATTCATGACATGATCGAGGACTCCATGGAGGTGTTTATGGACGATTTTTCTGTATTTGGGAGTTCTTTCGATCGGTGTCTCTCCAACCTTGAGAGGATGTTGGCCCGATACGTTGACACCAACCTAGTTCTTAACTGGGAGAAGTGTCACTTCATGGTACGCGAGGGCATCGTTTTGGGGCATTGTATTTCGAGTGTGGGGATAAAGGTCGACCGAGCGAAGGTCGATACCATCTCTAATCTTCCCCCGTCCACTTCCGTGAGATCCATCCGGAGTTTTCTGGGTCATGCTGGGTTCTATCGCCGGTTCATTAAAGATTTTTCTAAGATTGCGAGACCCATGACCAAACTCTTGGAGAAGGATGCCCCGTTTGTGTTTTCTGAGCAGTGTGTCGAGGCGTTTGATATTTTAAAAGACAAACTCGTTAACGCCCAGATCATGATTGCTCCCGACTAGTCGCTTCCTTTTGAGTTGATGTGTGATGCGAGCGACTACGCAGTCGGAGTGGTTCTTGGACAGCAGAAGGATAAACACTTCCATCCGATTTACTATGCTAGCCGGACCCTGAATGGTGCACAGGAGAGTTACACCACCACCGAGAAAGAGCTTTTAGCTATGGTGTTTGCATTTGATAAATTCAGGTCCTATCTTGTTCTGTCCAGGACGATTGTGTACACGGATCATTCTGCCATTCGTTATCTCTTTAGCAAACAGGATGCTAAGCCACGTCTTATCCGTTGGATCCTTTTGCTTCAAGAGTTTGATATTGAAGTCCGTGATAAAATGGGGGCCGAGAATGTGGCGGTCGATCATTTTTCGCGTCTTGAGGGAGCTGAGTTAGGAGTGTCGGGGGTCATGATTAATGACCACTTTCCGACATAGAGTCTTATGTTTGTTTCGGCTCAGGATGAGGGTTTTCCATGGTTCGCCGACTTCGCGAACTATCTTGCAGATGGGTACTACCCGAAGATGTCTTTCCAGCTAAAGAATAAATTCTTTGCTGATGTTAAGTTTTACCTGTGGGACGACCCGTATCTCTTTCGTATTGGTGCTGACTAGTTGATCAGGAGGTGTGTTGATGTTAAGGAGGGATGGCAGATTCTGGGCCAATGCCATGTTGGACCGACAGGAGGTCACCACGGTGAGAGTTTGACGGCAAAGAAGGTGTTTGATTGTGGTTTTTATTGGCCTTCGATTTTTAAAGATGCGCACGCATTTGTGAGGAATTGTGATCGTTGCCAGCGGGTCGGCAACATCTCGTCACGAAATGAAATGCCCCAGAATGCTATTCAGGTTTGCGAGGTTTTCGATGTGTGGGGCATTGATTTCATGGGACCGTTTCCATCTTCGCATGGGAACAAGTATATACTCGTGGCGGTTGATTATGTCTTGAAGTGGGTTGAGGCCAAGGCCTTACTAATGATGCCCGAGTTGTACTCCATTTTCTCAAGAGCTTTTTTTCTCGTTTTGGTGTCCCAAAGGCGTTGATCAGTGATAGAGGAACTCACTTTTGCAATGTGCAGATGGAGAAGGCATTGCGACGCTATGGGGTCACCCATTGGCTTGCGACCGCCTACCACCCACAGACTAGTGGGCAGGTAGAAGTGAGTAATCGGGGGATCAAACGTATTCTTGAGAAAACGGTTGGTTCGAATCGTTGGGATTGGTCCGACAAGCTGGATGACGCATTGTGGACCTTCCGTACAGCCTACAAAACTCCGACCGGTTCCACACCGTTTCGGATGATTTATGGGAAGGCCTGCCACCTACCTGTTGAGTTAGGGCACCGTCCTTCTTGGGCCCTACAGAGGGTCAACTTTGATATGTCTACCGCAGAGAGCACTCGTTTCCACCAGTTGCACGAGTTAGAGGAGCTGAGAGATCACGCCTACAACCAGTCGTTCAGGTATAAGGAGCGGACGAAGGAACTGCACGATAGGAAGTTAAAGGGTAATAAGCAGTTCAAGTGTGGGGATTTGGTTTTATTGTATTACTCCCGGTTGAGGTTATTCCCTGGAAAGTTGAGATCCCGATGGTCGGGACCGTTCACGGTCACTGAGGTCTTCCCGTACGGCACTGTCGAGATAGAGGATAAAGGTGGGAAGTTTAAGGTGAACGGTCATAGACTGAAGCACTACATTGGCGAGCCGGTGACTAACCAGACGGTCGAGGTATTCTACCTTGACGCGCTCTCCGAGACTTAGACGCGATGGATGCACACTCGGGAGACTGCCCAAGTTGTAGAGTTTGTATTTATGTATTTGTGTGATGCTATCTGTTTTCTTTGTTTTTTCTATTTCAGGTTGTTCCAAGATGAAACCGCTCGTACTCAATCTCCATTCGAGTCGGTCGATTTAAGGAGTACCCTATAAAAAATAAAAAAAAAACACAAAAATATGTTTATTTCTTTATGTTTTTGTTTTCCGTGTTGTACGCCGCTACATGCGAGCAAGTTTGAGTTTTGCAGGTTATATTATGCGCATGGCAGCTACGATGGATTCGTGGAACAGGTTCTCTCGAGGTTGCGGCCGCGAATGAAATGCTATACGGTCGTTTGGATACTACTCAGCTGTTGAAGATTCTGCACACAAACCAGGGGAGTAACCCGTTCTTTGTTTTAGTCTTGCATACTTTATTTGTATTTTCTGTTTTATTTTTATTTTATTTTATTTCTTTCCCTTATACTCATCGAGGACGATTTCGTTCTAAGTGTGGGGATGGGGTTTATTTTACGTAGTTGTAGGAAAATAAATAAAAAATAAATAAATAAAAAAATTTTGAAAAAATAGTCCCTTGAAATATGTTTTCTCTACGTTAAACAGGAGATGATATAATTACCGAGTAGTGGTTATTTTATAACTTCTTGGTGTTTTCAAAAAATATATATATAATAAATAAGAACAGTGCCCATTAGACCCGCACGTAATGTACGGTAACCGAATGGTTTAGACTCAGTAATTGTGTGTCGGTAGGCTCAGCCTTTAAGAAGGAAAGGGCGGTTTGGTTGTTGACCTAATTGAACCTCTTAAGGGTTTTGTTTGTTTAACTAAGCTCGTGACAGGACTGGAATGAAAAGCGGGGTCATACTCAAGCCTCGAGTCTCATGATCGTCTGTTTATATTAGCTGTTTTTATCTTTTGTATTTGTTTCTATTAGGGCAAAGCCATGTACTTTGATATTTCAAAAAAAAAAATTGTAAAAAGACAAAAGGCAGAAAAAGAAAAAAAAAAAATAAAAGAAAGAATGCATTTGTAATTGCGTGCACTTGAAAGAGAGCTAGAGTTTATAGTTTGTATATGAGTCGAAATGTTTAATCATGTGGTAAATGGTTAAAGTCAAGTTGGGGTGGCTCGGCCCGGTAAAACCATAATGGAATTGGTGAAGTGGCAGCAGGGCTTTTAGGTGTGGGTTCCACTTAGTCATACAAATTAATAGAACTGTCACGCCTTATTTGCCTCAGTAAGTATTAGGGGCATGGGTTTAAAGTGGACAACAATACCGGCAATCGACCTGATCTAGCTTATTAGGTGAAACACACGTATTTGCCGCACGTTTTATATACGTATTATATTATATTTTATATTTTTTAACTCGTTTTAGATAGCTTTTACATAATTTTATTCATGTTGTAGGTTTTGGGTGAAAGAAAGAAAGAAGCCGAGCTTTTGGAGTGGTTTACGAGCCTTTTACGCGTACGTTTTCAAGTAAACAACTCAAGGCCCGGCCCGTATGCATCATGGAGGCCCAAATCTTATATTATATTATAAATATAAAAAATAAAAACCTAGAGCTGGAATAGTGGCTGCGATCGGCAGGTTCAAGGAGAAAAGAAAAAAGTTTTTTGGAGCAAGGGTTTGGAGCTTTTGGCGGCTAGGGAAAGAAGAACAAGCAAGAACAAGCCTCGGTGGTCTTTTAACATCTATTTTACAGCAGCAAGAGCACCCGAAAACCATCTCATATCCTTTCTTTAAACTATTGTTCATCAATCTTTCTTATACTTGTTGAATTGTTAACTAAGTTCGCAATTGCTTATGGGCCCGTGACCAGTTCATTCATGCCTTTTAATTTGTCAACTTCTTTAAGTGTTGCTGTACATCCATAGAGGTGTGGTTTTTCAACCCTTTGCTTGATGAGTTGTAACTTGTTTATTGCCATTCTCCCTTCTCGGGTCCTGTCGAAAAACTGCGGGTATGGATGCTGTTCGTTGAAGTGGGCCATCCTAAGAATTTAGAACAAAAATAAGTCAAGAACGCATGAATTAAAAAAATTGAAATATGTTCCAGAGATAACATAACCCATGTTTAGCTGGTCACGGTCATACTAATACGGGTTACAAGTTGACGTTTCGTGGTTGACCACGACCGTGTCTAGGCGAAACATGGCCCGTATGTTGCACGATTTTGGGTTTTTGAAGAATCGAATGTGCATATCAACTCTATTTTCCAAACTTATATCAACGGGTTCGGATTTAGGCCGGTCATTTGGGTGAACCCGGACCCGAACCTAAAAATCAACCAAAACGAGCCAAGAATCGTGTTTAAATTTGTTAACACCAACCTTTTCTAACCAAAACCATGTACAAATCATACAAACAAGTTTAAACATATCAATTTAGCCCTATATTAACCTGAATATTATAGGTCTATGATTGATTGAAGGAATGGCTGGATTGAGAGTGAAATAGGCTGAAAATCGCCCCTTGGGTTCGAGTGATGAGTTAAAATGGTAATAGGGAACAGTTTTGGGGATTAAAACTTGTCAAACATACTCACCATGGTCGTGGTGAGCTGGGCACAACCCGTGTTGATCCGACCTGGTCCGCTTTTATCGTGTTTTAACCGTTTTTCAAACTTCGGACTTGTTTATTGGTCGTAAGAGACTTGAAAATTTAGGTATGCCTATTTAAAGTACAAGAACATGAAATTTTATCGGAGATAAAGATAATCGGTTACACGAATGATAAACAGAAACAATGAGTGATACAAAGAATGATTAACTAGAACCTAAACTTGTCGGAAACTAGTTGAATAATCCCGGCCCTCCTCCAAACAAGGTCTGCATGTGGTCAGGCCCCGTAGTGAATTTGACATGAACACGGCTCGTGTTGATGAGTAACATAAATTCCAGGTTCCAAAAGTTGTACGATTGAAGAGATGATGAGCTATAACAAATCCCAAGTTGATCACGACCCATGTTGGGAACTACACGGCCCATGTTGTGCTCAACACAGCCCGTGTTGGGTTGTCTAGAATGATTTTTCAAATTTTTCTCTTATGATAGTTGTGTTTTTGAGTGGACGGTTTAGTGTGTTCATTTCTTATCCTTAAACATAATCAAAGTTCATTCATAGAGATCCCAAAGTTACATTAATTCCTAAAAACACAACACAACACACACACACACAGACAAATAAAAACAACAACAAAGGACCGAGTTAATCTAAGTTAATCCTAACTACTACGTCCTAGTACATCTCCTCGAGTATTCAACAAACATATCAGAAGAGGCTTCGCTAGGAGTTACCGAAACCTCCCCCCCGAGCAAGTTTCCTCCAAACGAGTCCCCTCCGAACGGTGCTTATTTTGGATACGCATCTTAGTGAGTTGTTTGCCGATGTTGCAGAATCATTTCTAAGTTGGCATTCTTTTTCTTCGGAAGTGTTGGGATCGGGTTTTTGGCATTTTAGGGTTCCTTGGGAATTTTAGAAGCTTTCAATTTTAGAGAGGATTTGCTAGAAGATGTACAGAACTCTCAAGGAAGTGATGCAACATTTATAATCTGCTAGGGCTTGTTAATATGGGCTGTGCTGATGTCATCACGCCCCCTGTTGGCAAGTTTTCTCTGAAATGGACAGTTTAAGCCAGAATCAGTGCAGAGTCTATCACTACAGGGAATTGTACTGAACACAGCCGTGTTGAGGACAACACGCCTGTGTATCAATTTTTTTAAACATAACATGAAAAGTTAAAAACTAAACCTAAACATGCTAAATTTTTATCAGAGTCGATAGCTTGACTCACGGTTATGTCAGTTTAGTGCATGGGACGGAGGTGGAACACCTTCATCGTGTTTTCTATGGGTTCTCCTGAACAAGTTTAATTCAGTGACCATTTACCTTAAAGCTATGCCTATCTTTCTAAACAAGTTCTACGGTTCGATACTCAAATACTTCCTCAATCGTGAAAGGTTCGGGCCATCTAGACATCAATTTCCAGGAAATAAACAAAGGCAAGAGTTGTATACTAGTACTTGGTCACCTTCTTTAAATTGTTTTTCACCTTTTCGATGTGCATCGTGAACTCTTTTCGTCCTTTTCTTGTAGATTCGTGAATTGTCATATGCTTGTACCCTCAGTTCGTCTTGCTTTTGTAGCTGCATGAATCTGTTCTTCCCAATGGATTGCAAATAAAGGTTGGTGGTTTTAAATGTCCATTATGCTTTTTATCGAGCTCGACTGGAAGACGACATGCCTTCCCGTAAACTAATTTTAGCGGTGTTTTGTCTATAGGAGTTTTGTAGGAGTACGAAAAGTCCATAGAGCGTCATTAGTGGGTTAAGCTTGGGCTTTAGCCCATTTTGACACGTAGTCTACTACAACTACGACATAGTGATGACTATATGATGTTGGAAATGGTCCCATGAAGTCTATGCCATAAATGTCGAATACTTCGCAGACCTGATTGGTCTTTGTAGCATTTCATATCTGGATGAGATGCTGCTAGCACGTTGGCGTGCATTGCATGAGCGAACCGTTTCATAAGCATCTCGGTAAATAGTAGGCCAATAGAAGCAAGTGGTGAATACTTTCTTTGTTGTTGCCGAGCCTCCATGATGTACTCCTGCTGGACCTTCATGACAATGTTTTAGAATCTTGCCTGCTTTATCTCCATGCACGCACATTTGGAAGATATAATCATCCCCTATGCAGAATAAGTAAGGATCTTTCCAAAAGTAATACTTGACATTAGAGAAGAATTTCTTTCTCTGTTGAATGGCCATTCTTTGAGAATGATTCCGCTTGCTTTGTAATTGGCGATGTTGATGCGCGTCGGATAACCCTATAACAATGACCCTCATAACTAAGCTTTAAATATAAAACAAAAATCCTAAAACCACACACAACCGGCAAGTGTACCGATCGCAAGTAGTACAGACCTAGTAAGTCCGAGTATCGAACACGTGGACACGTAAGACGCTAACGATCACTAACCCTAGACAAGACCTACCAAAGAATAATATTCAATTGATTTTTGATTTTTAATCACTTAACTAAACTAACCTAGCTGACTGACAAAACTTACCAAAAATAGAAAACTTAACGGGGAACTAACTGTGTTAACTTAGGATGGAGAAAAATGTCTACCTAGGTCTGAATCAAATTGTAGGCCAAACAAGCTAATGGATTGAATGATATCAAGACACCGATCCCTAAAGATGACACGACTAAGGATCGTTCGGGCTCACTGGATTACCTCTCGATCTCACTCAATAAGCCTAAACTACACAAAATTGGCTAAAACAACCAAACCGGGAAACAATTGCTAACGTGTTCTAATGATGGATCACCTCTCGGTCTCACCAACACTCAACCCTAATGGCAATGAATACTACACAACCAAGGATAGAGGAACAATTCAACTTAAACAAAAATAGATCAACTAGTCGCTCAAAACCCCTAAACCTGACAAGAAACGAACTCGTTCTCACGCAATCCTTATTCCAGCATGCAATGGCAATGAGACAACCCTAACTTCTTATCACCTCTCAGTCTCAAAGAAGGTGCCTAACCGCTGTACTTAATCCAATAAATCATGCAACAAAACCCTACGGTTGTTCCTACCGCAAACAAACCCTAAACACAAAGTCTAGAATCAAACAATGCACCGATCAATCAACACAAAACTACTTAACCGACACACGGGGTTTATGTAATGAATCACCAAAATTTCTAGCCCTTAAACACAACTTATTTCATGTCTAAATCAAACATTACATTAACAAATCAAGTCTATCAATCCAACAATCCATAAAACTCATCAAAACCTAACAATTAACATCATTCCTAGGCAGAACTAACAAGATTAGCCGAGAATCATAATTGGACAGCAGCTAAAACTCAATAAAATCATCATAAAACTCATAACAATCATCTTAACAATCGTCCAACAGTCAATTCTAATCATAAACAATTCAATCTCTCAAGTAATCGCAAAACAATTCAACAATTAAGCAAGAAACTAAAAGTGTATGAACAATGAAAAAGATGTAAGGATATGAGATGTTCCGGGGCTGCTCTCGGCTGTAAAAAACAGTGGTGAATGATCCCGAGGCTTGGTTCTTGTGTCTTATTCCTTCCCTAGCCGCCACAAGCTCCAATCCTAGCTCCATAAAACTTTTTTTCTTTCTTTCCCCTTGCTCCTGCAGCGATCAGAACCTGCTTGAACCCGTAGGGTTTTATTTTATTTTTATATTATAAGTATAATGTAAGACTTGGGCCTCCATGATGCATATCGGTCGGGCTTTGAACCTTGTCTTGGAATCGTATGCGTATAATGCTCGTAAGCTCCTCGAAAAGTCCCGGTTTCTCTTCCTTGTAACCCAAAACCTTCATGATTATTAAAACTATGTAACACCTATATAAATCAAGTAAAAACACATAAAATATAGTATAATACGTAGAAAAAAGGAGCGGAAAATACGTGGGTTTTGCAACACATCAAATATCCCCACACTTAACAATTTTTCGTCCCTAAAAAAGAATACTACACGGATCATATCCGAGTTCAACCGACAACTCTTGGTTTTATTTATTTATTATTATTAATATTTTTTTTCTTTTTAAAGTATTAGAACAAGTGACCCGTTACCCAAATATCTCTTCCAACTTTCACCTAATAAGCTAGATAAAGTCGATTGCCGGTATTGCTGTCCACTTTAAACATATGCCCCTAATACTTACAGAGGCAAATAAGGCGTGACAATTCTATTAATTTTTATGACTAAGTAGAACTCACACCTAAAAGCCCTACTGCCACTTCACCAATTCCATTATGGTTTTACCGGGCCAAGCCACCCCAACTTGACTTAAATCTTTTGCCACATGATTAAAACATTTCGACTCATATACAAACTATAAACTCTAGCTCTCTTTCAAGTGCACGTAGTTACAAATGCATTCTCTTTTTTTTTCTGCCTTTTAGCTTTTTGCAGAATGTTTTTTTTTTTTTTTTGATACTCATAGTACATGGCTTTGCATAAATAGAAACAAATACAAAAGATAAAACAACTAATATATAGACGATCATGTGACTCGAGGCTTGAGTATGACCCGGCTTTTCATTCCAGTCCTGTCACGAGTTTAGTTAAACAAACAAAACCCCTAAGATGTTTCCCACTAAAGTCAGGCCATTTAAAATGTTCAATTAGGTCAACAACCAAACCGCCCTTTCATTCTCAAAGGCTGAGCGTACCGACACATCGATTACTGAGTCTAAACCATTTGGTTACCATACATTACTGTTCTTATTTATTATATATATATTTTTGAAAACATCAAGAAGTTATAAAATAATCACTACTCGGGGGTAATATCATCTCCTGTTTAACGTAGAGAAAACAAATTTCAAGGGACTATTATTCAAAAATTTTATTATTTTTTTATTATTTAATTTTTTTTTTCAAAAATTTTCCTACAACTAAGTAAAATAAACCCCATCCCCACACTTAGAACGAAATCGTCCTCGATGAGTACAAGGAAAAGAAATAAAATAAAATAAAAATAAAACAGAAAATAAAAAGATAATATACAAGAATAGTATCCAAACGACCGTATAGCATTTCATTCGCGGTCGCAACCTCGGGAGACCCTGTTCCAAAACGCCACCATAGCTACCATGCGCATAATATAACCTGCAAAAACTCAAAATCGCTCGCATTTAGCGGCGTACAACACGGAAAACAAAAACATAAAGAAATAAACATATTTTTGTGTTTTTGGTTTTTATAATTTTTTTTATTTCCAATAATGTAACACCCCTTAATCGACCGACTCGAATGGAGATTGAGTATGAGCGGTTTCATCTTGGAACATCCTGAAATAGACAAAAACAAATGAAACAGATAGCACAAACATATAACAAAAATACAAACTCTACAACTCAGGCAGTCTCCCGAGTGATGCATCCATCACGTCTACGTCTCGGAGAGAGAGTCAAGGTAGAATACCTTGACCGTCTGATCAGTCACCGGCTCGCCAATGTAGTGCTTCAGTCTATGACCGTTCACCTTAAGCTTCCCGCCTTTATCCTCTATCTCAACAGCGCCGTACGGGAAAACCTCAGTGACCGTGAACGGTCCCGAACTTCGGGATCTCAACTTTCCCGGGAATAAACTCAATAGGGAATTATACAATAAGACCAAATCCCTACACTTGAACTGCTTGTTACCCTTCAACATTCTATCATGCAATTCCTTCGTCCTCTCCTTATACCTGAACGACTGGGCGTAGGCATGATCTCTCACCTCCTCTAACTCGTGCAACAAATGGAACCGAGTGGCCTCCGCGGCGGACATATCCAGATTGACCCTCTGTAGGGCCCACGACGCACGGTGATCTAACTCAACAGGCAGGTGGCAGGCCTTCCCATAAATCATCCAAAACTGTGTGGAACCGGTCGGAGTTTTGTAGGCTGTACGGAAGGCCCACAACGCATCATCCAACTTGTCGGACCAATCCCGACGATTCGAACCAACCTTTTTCTCAAGAATATGTTTGATCCTCCGGTTACTCACTTCTACCTGCCCACTAGTCTGTGGGTGGTAGGCGGTTGCAAGCCGATGGGTGACCCCATAGCGTCGCAACGCCTTCTCCATCTGCACATTGCAGAAGTGCGTACCTCTATCACTAATCAATGCCTTTGGGACACCAAACCGAGCGAAAAGGCTCTTGAGAAAACGGAGTACAACTTGGGCATCATTAGTGGGTAAGGCCTTGGCCTCAACCCACTTCGAGACATAAACAACAGCCACAAGTATGTACTTGTTCCCATGCGAAGATGGAAACGGTCCCATGAAATCAATGCCCCACATATCGAAAACCTCACAAACCTGAATAGCATTCTGGGGCATTCCATTATGCGACGAGATGTTATCGACACGCTGGAAACGATCAAAACTCCTCACAAACGTGTGCGCATCCATAAAAATCGAAGGCCAATAAAAATTGCAATCAAATACCTTCTTCGCTGTCAAACTCGCACCGTGGTGACCTCCTGTCGGTCCAACATGGCAATGGCTCAGAATCTGCCATCCCTCCTTAACGTCAACACACCTCCTGATCAACTGGTCAGCACCTATACGAAAGAGATACAGGTCATCCCACAGGTAAAACTTAACATTAGCAAAGAATTTCTTCTTTTGCTGGTAAGACATCTTCGGGTAGTACCCGTCCACAAGATAGTTCGCGAAGTCGGCAAACCATGGAAAACCCTCATCCTGAGCCGAAACAAACATGAGACTCTTTGTCAGAAAGTGGTCATTAATCCTGACCTCTGGCTCTCCTAACTCGGCTCCCTCAAGACGCGAAAGATGATCGGCCGCCACATTCTCGGCCCCATTTTTATCATGGATTTCAATATCAAACTCTTGAAGTAACAGGATCCATCGGATAAGGTGTGGCTTAGCATCTTGTTTGCTAAAGAGATAACGAATGGCAGAATGATCCGTGTACACATTCGTCTTGGACAGAACAAGATAGGACCTGAATTTATCGAATGCAAACACCACAGCTAAAAGCTCTTTCTCGGTGGTGGTGTAACTCTCCTGTGCACCATTCAAGGTCCGGCTCGCATAATAAATTGGATGGAAGTGTTTATCCTTCCGCTGTCAAAGAACCGCTCCGAATGCAAACTCGCTCACATCACACATTAGCTCAAAGGGAAGAGACCAGTCGGGAGCAATCATGTTCGGGTTGTTAACGAGTTTGTCTTTTAAAAGATCAAATACCTCGATACACTGCTCAGAAAACACAAACGGGGCATCCTTCTCCAGAAGTTTGGTCATGGGACTCGCGATTTTAGAAAAGTCTTTCATGAACCGTTGATAGAACCCAGCGTGACCCAAGAAACTCCGGATGGATCTCACAGAAGTGGGCGGGGGAAGATTAGAAATGGTCTCGACCTTCGCACAGTCGACCTCTATCCCCGCACTCGAAATACGATGCCCCAAAACGATGCCCCCGCGTACCATGAAGTGACACTTCTCCCAGTTAAGAACTAGGTTGGTGTCAACGCATCGGGCCAACATCCTCTCAAGGTTGGAGAGACAATTATCAAAAGAGCTCCCAAACACAGAAAAATAGTCCATAAACACCTCCATGGAGTCCTCGATCATGTCGTGAAATATAGCCACCATGCACCTCTGAAATGTGGCTGGAGAGTTACAAAGTCCGAACGGCATATGTCTGTAGGCAAACGTTCCGTATGGGCAGGTAAATGTGGTTTTCTCCTGGTCATCGGGAGAGATCGGAATTTGAGAGTACCCAGAGAAACCATCTAAGAAGCAGTAGTACTGCTGACCTGCAAATGCTCCAACATCTGATCGATGAAAGGTAAAGGAAAGTGGTCTGTTCTCGTGGCATCATTCAGTCTGCAGTATTCAATGCAGACTCTCCAACCGGTCACAGTTTTAGTGGAAATGAGCTCGTTCCTCTCATTGGTGATGACAGTCATGCCACCCTTTTTGGAACCACTTGGACTGGACTCACCCACGAACTATCAGAAATGGGGAAAATGATCCCCGCATTAAGGAGTTTGATAATCTCCTTCTTTACAACCTCCTGCATCTTCGGATTAAGCCGCCGCTGCGGCTAAACGACAGTCCTCAAATTATTCTCCATGAGGATTTTATGCGTGCAAAACGAAGGGTTGATACCCTTAATGTCAATAATCTTCCATGCAATGGCCTCCTTGTGCTCTCGAAGCACCCTCAACAATCTCTCCCTCTCGACCTCCATCAAAGTAGATGCAATAATAACCGGCAGCTTCCTCTCTTCATCCAAAAACGCGTACACCAAATGGGCAGGCAAATCCATAAGCTCTAAGGAAGGAGGGGGGGCTCTCGACAGAAGGTCGGTCCACCGGATCGTCACGTACGATCCCAGCAGACACTTCAGACTCAGGGTGATGTGACTCGGTGTCATCATCCGTTGACTGATCGGTCATGGCAACCATCTCAATCTTTGGAATATCCTATCGAGAATCTGAGTGTCGGAGGCAGATCCTCCACAAATCTTGCTGAAAAACTCCCCAACATGCTCCACGATGGTATCGATAAAGTACAAGGAGTCATCAGCAGACTTGGGGTGTTTATGTGACTGTCGAATGTCAAAGGTGATGTTCTCATCCCCACCTCTCAAGGTCAACTTACCCTCGCAGACATCGATCTACACCTGTGCAGTGGCAAGGAATGGTCGGCCTAAGATTAGCGGTACATTGTCATCATCGTTCATGTCCAGAATGACAAAGTCCACCGGGAAGATGAAATTGTCAACACGAACAAGCATGTTCTCGACCACCCCTCATGGGTATTTAACAAAACGATCAGCAAGCTGGATACTCATCCTGGTAGGCCTCGGTTCGCCTAAGCCCAGCTTGCGCTACACGGAATACGGCATGAGATTAATGCTGGCAACAAGATCAGCCAGCGCATGAATAACCGCATCATCATTCAAGATGCATGGAATCGTGAAACTCCCTGGATCGGCCATCTTTTCTGGTAACTTCCTCTGTAGGACAGCAGAACAACTAGCACTCAATGGGATGAAAGGGACCTCAGCAAGCTTCTCCTTATTCGAAAGAATATCCTTGAGGAACTTCGTGTGTTTAGGCATCTGAGTCAGTGCCTCAAGGAGTGAAATGTTAAGGTGAAGTTGCTTCAAAAGATCAAGAAATTTAGAATTCTGCTCCTCATCTCTATCTCTGCGGAGTCTCCCGGGGTATGGTACTCTAGGTTTGTAGACTCTCGGCGACTCGCTCGGTAGCTGCTGTCTCTCGGCCTGTGCTGAACTCCCTGGGCTACTCCTCTGATGCACCTGTGCCAGTGGAGACTCCATCTGAATCTCCTCATCCATCTACTCTTCTACAACTACTGCAGGCTACTTGACAACTCTGCTGAATCCCGGGCTCATCTTGTGCCCTGCACCGCTCCTCGTTGTCACAGCTTTAGCGAATCCCTTCAGGTTTTGCTCGGTGTTACTCGGTAGCGTACCCTGCGGCCTCTCATTCAATCGACTGGCTATCTCCCCCATCTGCCGCTCGAGACTCTGAATCGACGCTCCTTGATTCGTCATGAACTGCTCGTGCTCCTGAAACTTCTCCTGGGTCTCCTTATGTCGGGAATCCTCTCGCGTCATAAGCTGCGACAACATCTGCGTCTGCTGCGCCATCATCTCCTCCAAAGTGGGCTTCTTCTCCCCACTGCTCGCTCCCTCACCGGCATCCTGGAAAAGGCTCTGACGCTGCTGAAAACCGGACTGATTATCGCCCGTCCAGTTGGAATTCTGGTTGCCTCTCCATCCCAAATTATAAGAATTGCAAGAATTAGGATTTTGGTTTGGATTTCCTACAAAGTCTACGGCCTCCTCCTATGAACTGACTGGGCACTAGACGGTATCATGCCCTCCTCTGCATATCTCGCACAACTTGCTCTTCGTCTGCAAGTCCTTCACAATCTGCGCTAACGCCTCTACCTGTGCCGTGAGTGCGGTGGTCGTGTCCACCGAATGCATACCGTGTGATATGGAGTCGACGGTCTTACCACCCTTGGCGGGTGGTCGCTGGTATCCACTCATAGCTAACCCGTTAAACAAAGCGATGCACTCATCCAGGTCCTTCGTCGTCAGCAAATTTCCTCCCGCCGCCATGTCAAGCATGTTTTGCGTCACGTACGTCACTCCATTGTAGAACTTCTCGACAACCGCCCAATCTTGCAAGCCGTGGTTCGGGCACAATGCTAACAGATTCTTAAAATGCTCCCATGCCTCGTAGAAACTCTCGGTATCCTCCATCTGAAAAGAATGTATCTGGTTACGCAAACGAGTGGCGTTAGCCGGAGGATCGTATTTTTCAAGAAATAGGGTCTGCATGGCAGCCCAAGTAGCTATGGAGCCCTGTGGAAGGGACTCGAGCCACAAACTTGCTTTATCGATGAGCGAAAACGGAAAAACGCGGAGTTTCACGGCGTCTTTTGATACGCCGGCAAGATGGAAAGTGTCGCAGATTCGCGCGATACGAGTGAGATGATGATGCGGGTTTTCATTAAGTAACCCGTGGAACTGAGTAGAATGAGAAATGGTGTTCAAAATATTCGACGGAATCTGCCAGTTCGCATTAACTCCAATGGCGGGCGGTGCGATGCTGGATCTCGCGCCAACATTGGCCGGTCGGGCCCGGTCTGCAACTGTCTTCCTCGGTGGTGGATTGTCGCCCATGATCCTATCCCTATCGTCGGAGTCAACGGATGAAGAAGTGGAAGATGGTGAAATGGCGTGACTTCTCTCACGAAACTCTCTCTCTAGCTCAGGAAATGCTTCCGTGTCGGGTTGCCCTTGAGATCGAGTATGTCGCATAAAACTATAATTAGAAATAAATTTAGCTAAACTATTCTAACAAATAAGAAAAACAAAACAAAAATAATTACAAGTAGCACATAAGGTAAGTCCTAACTCGGATTGCTCTCAAAACGCCTAAAACCGTGTCCCCGGCAACGGCGCCAAAAACTTGATGCTCGTCGGATAACCCTATAACAATGAGCCTCATAACTAAGATTTAAATATAAAAAAAATCCTAAAACCACAGACAACCGGCAAGTGTACCGATCGCAAGTAGTACCGACCAAGGAAGTCCGAGTATCGAACACGTGGATACGTAAGACGCTAATGATCACTAACCCTAGACAAGACCTACCTAAGAATAATATTCAATTGATTTTTGATTTTTAATTACTTAACTGAACTAACCTAACCGATTGACAAAGCTTACCAAAAACAGAAAACTTAACGGGGAACTAATTGTGTTAAGTTAGGATGGAGAAAAACGTCTACCTAGGTCTGAATCAAATTGTAGGCCTAACAAGCAAATGGATTGAATGATATCAAGACACTGGTCCCTAAAGATGACACGACTAAGGATCGTTCGGGCTCACTGGATTACCTCTTGGTCTCACTCAACAAGCCTAAACTACTCAAAATCGGCTAAAACGATCAAACCGGGAAACAATTGCTAACGTGTTCTAATGATGGATCACCTCTCGGTCTCACCAACACTCAACCCTAATGGTAATGAATACTACACAACCAAGGATAGAGGAACAATTCAACTTAAACCAAAATAGATCAACTAGTCGCTCAAAACACCTAAACCTGACAAGAAACGAACTCGCACTCGCGCAATCCTTATTCTAGCATGCAAAGGAAATGAGACAACCCTACCTTCTTATCACCTCTCGGTCTCAAAGAAGGTGCCTAACCGCTGTACTGAATCCAATAAATCATGCAACAAAACCCTACGGTTGTTCCTACCGCAAACAAACCCTAAACACAAAGTCTATAATCAAACAATGCACTGATCAATCAACACAAAACTAATTAACCGACACACGGGGTTTATGCAATGAATCACCAAAATTTACAGCCCTTAAACACAACTTATTTCATGTCTAAATCAAACTTTACATTAACAAATCAAGTCTATCAATCAAACAATCCATAAAACTCATCAAAACCTAACAATTAACATCATTCCAAGGTAGAACTAACATGATTAGCCATGAATCATAATTGGAAAGCAGCTAACACTCAATAAAATCATCATAAAACTCATACCAATCATCTTAACAATCGTCCAACAATCAATTCTAATCATAAACAATTCAATCTCTCAAGTAATCGCAAAACAATTCAACAATTAAGCAAGAAACTAAAAGTGTATGAACAATGAAAAAGATGTAACGATATGAGATGTTCCGGGGCTGCTCTCGGCTGTAAAAAACAGTGGTGAATGATCCCGAGGCTTGGTTCTTGTGTCTTCTTCCTTCCCTAGCCACCACAAGCTCCTACCCTAGCTCCACAAAACTTTTTTTCTTTCTTTCCCCTTGCTCCTGCTGCGATCAGAACCTGCTTGCACCCTTAGGGTTTTATTTTTTTTATAATATAAGTATAATGTAAGACTTGGGCCTCCATGATGCATATGGGTCGAGCTTTGAGCCTTGTCTTGGAATCGTATGCGTATAATGCTCGTAAGCTCCTCGATAAGTCCCGGTTTCTCTTCTTTGTAACCCAAAACCTACATGATTATTAAAACTATGTAACACCTATATAAATCAAGTAAAAACACATAAAATATAGTATAATACGTAGATAAAAGGCGCAGAAAATACGTAACACATCAGATGTCAAGGAACCAAGGATGATCTCCTTTATGATTTTGGATATGCATAAGAAATTCACGGGGGAAATTGTCATTTATTTGGCCCTCATCATATCTTGTGAAGCAGGGCATCCCAGAGAAGAAGATGATCAGCTGCAACATTTTCAGCACCCTTCTTGTCCTTGATTTCGATGCCGAATTCATGTAGAAGTAAAATCCATCGGACCAGACGGGGTTTAGCATCTTGCATGCAGAACAAGTACTTAATTACCGCATGATGTGTGTAAACAATGGTTTTTTGAAAGGAAAAGATAAGAACGGAGTTTTTTTGAAAGAGAATGCTAATGCTAGAAGCTCCTTCACAGTAGTTGTGTAATTCTCCTAAGCCATATTGAGAGTTTAGCTGGCATAGTAGATAGGAATAAAGTTCTTATCCTTCCTTTGTCCAAAGACTGCTCCAACCGTGAAGTCGCTTGCATCACACATTAGTTCAGTGTCCAATCTGGAGCTACCACAATTAGAGCATCTACAAGTTTGTCTTTTAGAATTTGGAATGCGTTTAAACATTCTTCAGAAAATATTAATGGAGCATACTTTTTAAGAATTTGTGTCATTGGCCGAACTATTTTTGAGAAGTTTTTGATGAAACGACGATAATAGCCCACATGACCAAGGAAACTTCAAATGAATTTAACGGATCTAGGTGGTGGAAGTTTTGAAATGGTTTCAACTTTAGCTCTATCCACCTCTATTCCTACTTGAGAGATCTTGTGTCCGAGAAAAATGCCTTCTATAACAATAAAATGATATTTTTCCATGTTTAGCACAAGGTTGGATTCCTCACATTGTTCAAACATCCTTTTTAGATTTTAGAGACATAGATTGATGTAGTCTCCTAAGACAGAGAAGTCATCCATGAAGACTTCCATTGAATCCTCACTCATGTCGTGAAAGATATCTACCATACGTCGTTGAAAACTAGCTGGAGCATTACATAGCCCAAAGGGTATTCGTCGGTTAGAGAATGCGTCGTAGGGGCATGTGAATGTCGTTTTCTTTTGATCTTCAGGAGAGATTGGAATTTGAAAATACCCAGAGAATCTGCCCAGAAAGAAGTAGTACATCTTTCCTGATAGACGCTCGAGCATCTGATCAACGAACGGGAGAGGAAAGTGGTATTTTCTAGTGGCATCGTTTAGTTTGCGATAGTCGATACAAACTCGCCATCCTATGACAATTCTCATAAGAATTAACTCATTCTTATCGTTGAGGACCACCGTAATTTCTCCTTTCTTCGGAACTACTTGAACAGGACTTACCCAAGGAGAATTGAAAATGGGGTAAATCAAGCCTGCGCCAACTAGTTTGAGAACCTACTTCTTTACCACGTCTTGAATGTTTGGATTTAATCATCCCCGGTGCTGTACTACGGGTTTAAAGTCTTCTTCCATCAGAATTTTGTGAGTGCAAAATGACGGGCTGATGCCTTTTATATCCATTATTTCCAAGCGATAGCTTTCTTATGATATTTGAGAAATTCAAGTAGCTTCTATTTCTCGTTGCTCTAATGGGTGTAAGAAATGATGACATGTAAAGAAATGATGACAAGAAAATGAGAAGGTTTGGCTTTAGGTTTAGATCTTTGTTTATTGTTTCGAATGTCTCATGCGAGTAGCTTTCTTCTTATTCCTTCTTTGGATCAACAACTTGATTTTTTGAATTGAGGACATGTGTCTTCTCCTCGATCATTTGTGTGTTGCATGCTTCTTTTTTGGTTGTTTTCGTAGATGACAGCTTACTGTGGGCGATTCATATATTAGTCTATGTCGAAAGTTACCTCCTGATCCTCTACTCTGAGAGTAAGTTTTCATGTGCAGACACCTATGAGTGCTCTAGCGGTAGCTAAGAATGGTCTTCCTAGGATGAGGGGTACAGAGTTGTCTTTATCCATGCCTAGAATCACGAAGTCGACTAGAAAGAAAAATTTGTCAATTTTGACAAACATGTTCTCAACTATGCCTCTAGGGTATTTTACTGATCTGTCGGCTAGCTGATTGCTCAAACGGGTTGGAGTAGATTCTCTAAGTCCTAGCTTGTAGTAGCCTGTATAAGGAATTAAGTTGATGCTAGCACCTAGGTCGGCTAAGGCATTGCTGACAAACAAGTTTCCTATCAAACAAGGGATAGTGAAACTTCTAGGGATTGTCATCTTCTTTGGAAGCTTGTGATATAACGTTTATTATACATAATCCCATGTACATTTTATTTACTATTTTATTAATTTAGTTTGGTTTCTCGTAACATTTGTATACTACTAACATGGTTTTACGTTTTAGGTTTCGGGTTTTAATTCCGGAGAAAAGAGGGCGAAAAACGAGCAAAAACAAGCCGAACCAAAGAACCGACGCGTCAGGAAACGAACCGGACCGAACCAGGAGTGAACCGGACCAGCATAGTGGACCAGACCCCCCCTAGGGCCAGTGCGCCACGCGACAATGGAGGAGGAGCCCGCCGCACAGCGCGGCGTGGTGATGGCGGTGCACAGATTTCCAGAACCTTCGTTTTTGGCCGACTTAACCTATTTTTGGACCCCTGTTGCCTATATAACGACCCCTAAACTCACCATTAATCATACCTTAACCCCACATCCGAATTTGGTGGGTTCCGAGGTGACGGAGACAAGTTTCCTGCAGCTTTGGAGTTGAAGAATCAGCTGGTGTTGCGCATATTGGTTAAAGGCGAAAAACACGGGTTCTATCTGTTATTTCTTTCATTTTCATTATTTTTTCGCCATGAATTCTTACTTTTTTGTTTCGTTTAATTTTAAGATGTCAGGCTAAACGCTATAGACTGCCTAGGCTTATGATTAACTTCTCTTGATGTTTTGATTTGATTTGAGATTATTTACATTATGATTTTTATGATTTAGTAAAAGATTTGCTTAAAATTAATTGATGCGTATGGATGCTTAGGATTGTTTGATGAGCTTTTTTCCACAGTTTTCCTTGATTATTGTTTTTCATATGATAGGATTGCTATTAGGTCAATTACTTTGTGTTGTTGATTATTTTATGATTTGATTTCGCGATAAGATCATAGGAATAATATTGTTAAATAACCTAAGTGTGCTGCTAACCTAAAATTTGTAGAGTGCTAGATTATTGATAAGTCTTTACTATTTAATCTTGCTAGATTTAGTTCTTCGTAAAGAGTCCGTCTAGGGTTGATTATTTATTATTGTTTATCAAATCAATTAAGTATAGTAAATTGCCTTTCATTTCCGCGCTAAGATTTCGTATAAAGGAACTAAATTATAAACAATTGGGTAACCGTAGGCGAACTTGATTTTTAATACTGGTGTGCATTAAAACTAGTTAGAAATCCATATGTTTTCTCTTGAGAAGGGTCAGGGGTACTATTCGGGTTTTCTTTTAAGTGTCTATTTTACCGATCCCAGTCCATAACTAAATATTTTCCCAAGTCAAGTCATTACTGAAAGTGGAGGAAGTCTAACCTAGGTAGTTTTCTCCTCATCATCGTATTTTCATAACAAACTTTGTTTTCGTTTAAATTACTTTTTTTCTTAATTAGTTTTTAATTATAGTATTAAATTAGTATTTTAAATAAAAATCTCCCAAACAAAAATAAATAATAAGTCGTGTCTTGTAGTCGAGTCTAATTAGCTAATAAAAGTAATTTAAAGAGTCTCGTGGGTTCGATATCCGGACTTACTTAGCTTTAATAGAGTCGATAGGTTCACTTGCAGGTTAGTAGTTTAGTCGAGTTTTAGAGAGTCTAGAGTATTACTTAGTGTTTAATTTTAGTTAATTTAGTTAATAAATATTAAACTACTTCAAGCACATCAAGTTTTTGGCGCCGTTAACGGGGACTCTTGGCAATTGCGTTATTAGCTTTGATTGGACCTACTTGCTACTTACGTGCTACTTGTTTGCGTTTTGTTTGAGTCGTAGAAGTCTAATTAAGTTTAGTTTGTTTTTAATTATTAGTTTGTTTTTATTATTTTCGCTTTATTAGAAACCACTTTCTCGATCTTGTGCGTTTTGTAGGTATCTGCCGCATCTTCATTCGCAAGGACCGTCGTTGAACTGTTTTGGATCTACTCCGTTGAAGTCCGAGGCAAGTTTGTCAGAAAAGCAACCGATCACCATAGATACTTCACCGAAATCATCACCCACAAATTCACCCGCAAATTCACCACCACCAAGTCCTAGAACCGTTCCGATGGCCGAGAACAACCGCACCGTAAACCAACAAGCTTTTGAAGGGTTCCATGGAGACCACTCACCCATTGTCGCTCCCGACATTAATAACCCTAACTCGTGGCAGATCCTATCCTATGTCATGAACAACATCACCAGTCACCACCAGTTCCATGGCCGTGAAGATGAAGATGCACCGGCACACATCAACCGTCTGACCCGTGTGTTCAAAATGTTCAACTTGCAAGGTGCTAACCGGGATATGATCTTCCTTCACTTATTCCCGTTTACACTTTCAGATCGTGCCGCCACTTGGCTTGATTCACAACCTGTTGGAACTTTCACCACATGGGAAGCGCTTCGCAATGTATTCCTCAAGAAGTACTTCCCACCTGCTAAGGCCTCTCGCCTCCATGATCAGATCCACTCCTTCCACATGGAGCCGGATGAGCCATACTACCAAGCTTCGGAGCGTTTTCAGAATCTGCTGTCCCGTTGTTCGCAACATGGTCTCACACCTTGGGCCCTTGTTGAGAAGTTTTACAATGGGCTTACTCATAAGGCTCAGGTGAGGTTTGACATAGCTGCTGGGGGTAATCTGATGGACAGAAAGAACGTGACCGAGTGTAACGAGATGTTTAAAAGTTTTGCGCTATATGAGTACACGAAGAAGCTACGAGGCGGGAATTCCAATCCCGTCACCAGTACACCCTCATCCGCTCAAGGTGTGCACCAGGTTAATCTGGATACTGGTATGGCTGCTGCTTTGGAGAATCTCACCCGAGAGATAAAAGAGTTAAAGACTAAGGTGGATAAATGGGAGATGTGTAGTTGTGGTCATGGTACGCTCGATTGTCCGTTGATAAATAATCAAGATGTTGATTTTGTGGCTAGTCAGAACAGGTTCCCTAATGCTTACAATAACAACAATCAGAACTGGAACAGCTACAAGAATCAGAATCAGAATCAAGGGCAAGGTAACTCAAATTGGCGTCCGGATGGTGGGCCACCAGGTTTCCAAGCTCCCTATAACCGAAATCAAGGTCAGTATAACAGTGAAAGTTCTAATGAGCAAGGTTCGGGTAATGAGAAAGATTCAAGTGGTGGTATGGGAAGATTGGATGAAATGATGCAGCATATCCTTAATAGAGATCAAGTCACTCAAAAGACCCTTGCCGATCATGATCTACTTTTGAAGAATCAACATTCAGCTATGCTCGACATGCAGCGAAGCATTGGTGATATTGCTCGACAGTTGATTGAAACACCCCCGGGACAGTTTTCAGGTTCTACTCAACAGAATCCGGCCGCTCAAATAAAGGCGATTACTACTCGTAGCGGCAGGGTTTTGGAAGTGGAAGATGAGGAGGTGATGGATGAAGTGATCGAGATGGAAGTACCGGGAAAAGTGCAGAACACCGCACCAGTTACACCGCCAGTAGTGAAGTCCGGCCATCACCTTTGATTGATCACTCTCGTATCCCGCTCGCGTGAAACACCAGAAATACACGCGGGAGTATGGGCACTTTCTTGATATGTTCCAACAGTTGAAGATTAACCTCCCGTTCATTGAAGCCCTCCAACACATGCCGAAGTATGCAAAGTTTCTGAAAGACCTGTTGAAGAGGAAAGATAGGCTGGGGGAGGTGTCATCGATTCCCCTTATGGGAGATTGTTCGGCGGTAGTGTTGAACCGCGTGTCCGAGAAATTGTCGGATCCGGGTGTGTTTACGATTCGTGTGTTGTTTGGTAGTGATGCGATGAGCCATGCATTGGCGGATTTGGTCGCGAGTATTAATTTGATGTCGTATTCTTTATACGAGAAGTTGGAGTTAGGCGAGCTTACACCGACTCGCATGTCCTTGTCGTTGACCGATCGTTCGGTCAAGTATCCACGAGGTATATCGAAAATATGCAAGTAAAGGTTGACAAGTTTGTGTTCCCAGTTGATTTTGTGGTGCTCGATATGGAGGCCGATGAGAAGGTTCCCATTATTCTTGATTGACCGTTCTTACGTACTGCAAAGGCGCTTATCGATGTGTATGGGAAGATCATGCTTTGGGTTGGTGATGAGAATGTTACTTATGATGTCGCGAGGTCGATGAAGCATCTGAGTTATCAAGATGATTTCCGTGGTCCATGCCACTTGGTTTATTTTATTAACTCGTTTATTGCTGGTATTGATAGCTGCTTCAATTATATTTGTGGTGCGGATCTCGTGGGAAGTAATGGGCTGGTAGCTTGTGATGATTTGGGTGAGGATAAGTTGTGTGAGAACGATTTGGTTTATGATGAGTTGGCTGAGATTTCGGGGTTGCCCAAGATGATTGAGGTAAATGACATTAGTTGTGAGAGTGATGCGGGCTCTGAGGAGAAACCCGCTCCGTTGGAAGTGAAAGTTCTCCCATCACACTTGGAGTATGCGTATCTTGATGAGAGCTCGAACTTACCCGTTATTGTGTCTTCCAAGTTGACGAAAGAAGAGAAGTCAGTGTTAATAGACATGTTGAAGCTACACAAGTGGGCGATTGCATGGAGATTGTCCGATATTCAAGGTATTAGTCCCGCTTATTACACGCACCGGATTTTAATGGAGGATGAGTACAAACTGGTGGTGCAACCACAAAGACGCCTCAATCCGAATATGCAAGAGGTGGTAAAGAACAAGGTATTGAAGTTGATGGACGAGGGGATGATTTACCCGATTTCCGACTCTCCGTGGGTGAGCCCGACTCAAGTTGTTCCGAAGAAAGGAGGTATGACTGTGGTGATGAATGAGAAGAATGAGCTAATCCCTTCGCGTACGGTCACCGGATGGCGTGTGTGTATTGATTATCGGCGTTTGAACGATGCCACCCGGAAGGACCATTTTCCGATGCCGTTTATTGATCAGATGTTGGAGCGTTTGGCAGGTCAGCAGTTTTATTGTTTTCTTGATGGTTTTTCGGGTTATTTTCAAATTCCCATTGCACTGGAAGACCAAGAGAAAACGACTTTTACATGTCCCTATGACCCTTTTGTGTACCGTCGCATGCCATTTGGACAATGTAACGCTCCGGCTACCTTTCAGCTTTGTATGGTGGCCATATTTCAGGATATGATTGAGACGTCCATGGAAGTGTTTATGGACGATTTTTCGGTTTACGGTAATTCTTTCGATCAATGTTTGGCTAATCTTAAGAAGATGTTGAAGAGGTGTATTGAAACGAAGTTGATGCTAAACTGGGAAAAATGCCATTTTATGGTGACGGAAGGGATCGTGTTGGGTCATAAGATCTCGAGAGATGGTATTGAGATGGGTCGGGCAAAGATTGACACTATAGGTAGACTTCCTCCACCAACGAATGTGAAGGCGATCAGGAGTTTCTTAGGCCATGCGGGGTTTACCGTCGATTTATCAAAGATTTCTCTAAAATTACTCGCCCGATAACCCGACTCCTTGAAAAAGATGTGCCGTTTGTTTTTGATGATGAGTGTGTGAAGGCGTTCACCTATTTGAAAGAAAAGCTCATAAGTGCTCCCATTATTTGTTCTCCCGATTGGAGTTTACCGTTCGAGCTCATGTGCGATGCTAGTGACTATGCGGTAGGAGCGGTTTTTGTAACGCCCGTTAATTTCGGTTCCAAGAGTTAAAGCTTGTAAAGTATGTATTATTATCGGGATTTAACCGACGTTTCTCGGGAGCCTTTACGTCATCTCGGTACGTTAAATTATCCGAACTTTCCTTCCAAGTTACCATATCCCTTAAACTTTGAGGGCTAATGTGTAACATTTATTTTATATCATAAAATAATGAAAAACCCTAACCCTAAACCCCATGCGCAGCCGATCGGACCAGACCCCCCTTGTGATTTTTCTTCTGTGCAGCCGAGTTTCAACTGTAAAAACGTCAATTCAAGGTCGGTTTTATGATTCCCCATGTCTTGTTCACCATTAAACCCGTCATTGAACACATTAGGATTAAGTTTTGATGATAACAGTTTGCTGACAGATTCGTATATGTTTATTGTAGGGTCTGTAAAGCAATGATAATCCATTTTTTTTTATCTATTCTTCTTTCCATAATGTTCTACTTTGAGTCTTGTTTCCAGCAAGGTATAATATGTAATTTTTGGATGAGATTTGAATGGATTTTATGAATTTATAAGATCAAGTGTCAAAGCTGATGCGGGATGATGGATTATGGTCTGTTTTCCCGACATCATAACTCTTTTTCAACAGGTCCAAATTAGTTGGTTCCACTTCTGGAACATAATATTTTGAGTTAAGAATCAAACCCAATTGGAATAGTTTAATTTGGTTTGGTGAATTTTATAAAAATATACCATTTTGGTGCACACTGAAATAGCTGCACGTACCTTGCTGTGTTGGAGGAATTTTTATAATTTTTGCGTCCAATAGGAAAATATAATAAAAATATTTTTGTAAACCTAAGAAATTTATTAAAGTCTGGTAAAAATTTAATAATTTATCTCAAAGGTTATCCTATGTAATTAAATTCATCTTCGCATGCTAAAATCTACACGTTTTACTCGTTATTGATCGATAAGTTTGTTTTAGGCTTAACCGGTGGATGTTCAATTGTGTTCTTGTCGGGGCTGTTTGAAGTGAGTTTTTGCACCCCAATCTTCCTAGGTATGTCCCGTATATAATACTTAAGTATTGTGTTCATTGATGTTCGTTAGATTGGTCAACTAGTTGTAGTTTGATTGTTATGTTCGATTGACTAGAATTGTAGTTTGGCGCGTTTAATGCGAGGGTTGAAGTGATTAACAACCAATTCAGCTCGGGGACACTTGGGTTGATGTACGGGCTGTTGAAAAATCATTTTTATAAGTTATGGGGCTGAATTGGTTGTCGGTTACTCCAACGGGTCGATACAACGCGCAATTTCGTTTATCGAGTAGTTGGTGCGTTGTACTTGCGAATTACCGACCCATTTGACTCGTGTAGTGTCATGTGGACTTATTGGCTGTGATTTTATCAGGTTGGGTCCACACGGGGCTGAGTTGGATGTTAATGGCCAAATCGACTCTTAAACGCGCGTATTAGTATCAACTAGTGCCTCTGGGGGTAATTTGGGAATTCTTTATTCCCGGGAGTAGCTAAGGGTTGATTTGGTGAATGTGAGACCTCGGGGGCTGTTGTGAGTAAGTTTGATGAGGTCGAGGGTTTAGGTAACTCGAACTATGTTAGAAAGTCTCGTAGGATAAACGAGTCATCTTGATGTCATTAGTATTGATTGAATGTAAACCGACAGGTGTTTGAGTTTTGGGATTTCTTAGGGATTGTCTAGCTCTGGTGAACCCGGGTCTTGTGTCAGGTGAGTTCATGATGCCCCTTTTCACTCCTTTCAAGTTTTGGGCTAGCATGCACACCTAAGTGTTTTTCTTACTTGATGAAATGTTTTAAACGATTTTATATAGGCTTGCTAGTATATGGTAGGCCTTGGGATGTTAAATATATATATATATATATATACATACATTATTGTTTGGCCTATATTTGGCGGAGTTGTAGTCGTTTCGACTACGGATGTTGCGTATGCCTACTTTGTGTTTACATGCGTTGATATTACGTGTTTGGGTTGTACGTTTGCTCGACCCTGATGTTATACATGGATGTTATATATATATATATTGTTATATATATAGGGATGTACTTGAAAGGATGTTCATATATATATCTTTTTACTTGAAATGATGTTCATATATATATAGGGATGTATATTTATGTATGAGAATGTTTAGTCTTCGGTAATGATGACTTAATGGATGCACTCTTTTTACTTTAAAAACCTTTGGTATGTCTACCATATTTGTTATTACTGATATTATTTACTTAAAACTTGAACTCACTTAGCACAAGCTGATTTTGTGTGCATGTTAGTGTGAGTTTCAGGTTAGGAAGAGGATGCCTTATCGCTTGGACGTGCACGAAGCTACTTGGACGGTGAAGGGCATACGTGGATGGAAGAATGTACTTTGAACAATTTGATTTTAAATAGTTTCATGAATTATGTTTTAAAGTTGGTTTTGGGCAAAATTCCCGGGTTTTAGGGAACTAACTTCACCATTTATGTTTTTCGCTGAATTTACACTCTAAGATATTTGTTTTAATGGAAGAAACCGTTTTCAAGTTTAATTACTTTAAACTATATTTTGCATGAATACCAACTGTGGGACTCCCGGGGTTCGGGGTCTTACAGTTTTGGGGCAAATGAGAGATAAACATTTTCACCCCATCTATTATGCTAGCAAGACGTTGAATGATGCCCAAGAAAACTACACCACCACCGAGAAGGAGCTTTTAGCCGTAGTGTTCGCATTTGACAAGTTCCGCTCCTATCTCTTTCAGAAGAAAGACGCGAAGCCTCGTCTTATACTGTGGATTCTTTTACTTTCCGAGTTTGACATCGAGATCAAAGATAAGAAGGGTGCGGAAAACGTAGCGGCCGATCATCTTTCTCGTCTAGAGGACCCGAGGATAGAAGAGTTGCGTGAGGAGGAGATTGGTGATACATTCCCTCACGAGTTGATCGATTTTGTTGTTGCCGAGAAACAAGGTATGCCATGGTTCTCTGGTTTTGTTAATTATTTGGCTAATGGTTTTATTTTGGAGGGTATGACTAAGCAACAAAAGAAGAAGTTCTTTCGGGATGTGAATCGGTATGTGTGGGATGACCCATTCTTGTTTAAGATTGGTGGTGAACGGATTCTGAGGAGGTGTGTAACGAAAGAGGAAGGTTGGGATATTCTTAAGCATGTTCACGAGGGGTTGACTGGAGGTCATCATGGTGCGCATGCTACCGCACAGAAGGTGCTTGATAGTGGGTTCTATTGGCCGACAATTGTTAAAGATGCTGAAGAGTTTGTGAAGCTTTGTAATGCGTGCCAAAGAACAGGTAATATTTCATCCAAGAATGAGATGCCTCAAAACCCCATACAAATTATTAAAATCTTTGATGTTTGGGGCATCAACTTCATGGGACCGTTTCCCACGTCGATTGGTCATAATTATATTTTGGTGGCGATTGATTATGTGTGGAAGTGGGTGGAAGCCCAAGCATTGGCCACAAATGATGCACGAGTCGTTGTGAAGTTCCTTAAGAAGTTATTTACTCGTTTCGGTATTCCGAGAGCTATTATTAGTAATCAGGGAACTCATTTGCAATACCGTCATGGAGAAGGCGTTGGCTCGTTATGGGGTTACTCATCGAACCTCTACTGCCTATCACCCTCAAACGAATGGTCAAGTCGAGAATGCTAATTGAGGGGTTAAGAGGATTTTGGAGAAGACGGTTGGGGTTAGTCGGAAGGATTGGTCGGAGAAGTTAGATCATGCGTTGTGGGCATTCCGAACCGCATACAAGACTCCGTTGGGTACTACACCGTTTATGCTTGTTTATGGTAAGTCTTGTCATCTTACGTTGGAGTTGGAGCATCTTGCTTATTGGGCATTGAAGACGATGAATGTTGATCTTACCCCGGCCGCAAGGAAAAGGTATTTTCAGATTCATGAGTTGGAAGAACTTCGGGACGCAGCATATTCTCGATCATTGAACATCAAAGAAAAGACGAAAGCTTTACACAATCGATGTTTGAAAGGCGGAATGATCAGAACGATGAAGGGGACAACGGTCCAGATGGTGATAATGCCGTGGTTGTGGGTAATAATGATGACTATCAAGAGGTTGTTGGTGATGTGCCTATGATTGAACAATCTACTCATGAAGGAGATGATGCAAAATTGGAGGTAAATAAGGAAACTAATGCACCAGTAGAGGGTCCGAGCAATAGAGCTACTGAACCTATGGATGACGATGTGTATGTAGCAAATATCATATCAAATGTTGCTGATACCATTAATAAGATCACTCCACCAGATTCTCCACCACCTGAGATATACAATGATGACACAGACTCTATTGAAGTTGATGATACAATGCCTCTTCCTCACATACTACCACTGAACCAATCTTATTTGATACTAAACCAATCAATGACACTCATGTCCCTTCACCACCAACATCACCATTAACTGTACCTATTACCACTTCAACACCTGTTTCCTAACCTGCCAAACCTGATCAAGAAACTCATCTTCCAAATCCACCATCCTCCCATTACAAGACAAACATGCTACTACCACTACTCAGCCAACACAATCAATTCCCACAGAACCTGAGCAATATAGAGTAGCCTCTCCAGAAACAGCTGAGTCTGAACCCTTTTCTGAACCTGCCCTAAAGCCAACTCAAGAAACCCCACCTTCAAGCCCAAATCTTTATGACATTGTTTGTGAAAATGCCAAGCTTGAATTCAAGAATATTATGCAGAAGGAAAAGAATACTGTTTTGGAATCAAGGAACAAAGCTTTGGAGGCTGCATTGAAATTAGCGTTATTGAAAATTCGAACCCTAGAGGGGCATTCTGAGGTTGAGAAGACCTCAGATGCACCAAAACAGGGGGAGAAATATGAAGAACTTGAAGGGTTAAAAGTGATTGAAGAGCTATATTATAGCTCGGAAGAAGAGGTTGTAGATGTTGGATCATTAAATACATTAAACATGATAAATCAACTATATGAGGATGGAGACTCTGATGTTGAGGGGGAGAATGATAGTGAAGATGAAACAGAAGAAGACAAGATGAAAAGAAAGCAAAAAGGGAAAGGGATTTCTTATACAGATGATGATTTACATCCCAAGTCCCTACACAAAGTTCAATATGGTGATGACATACTTTTAAAAGACAATGTAATTGATCCTAATGTGGCTGACGTTGAATATGTGAAAACTGCTATATGACTAATGAATGAAGAATTGGAGTCTTTGAATCAAGATAATGAGGAGGAAATTCCTCAAGAATTGCTTGAAGCACTAATCAAAATGAATGAAAAAGAAGAGGAAAATGAGAGACTGAGGAAGGAGGCAGATGCTGCTATCAAGGCTACACTCAAAGCTCTGAAAGAGAAACAAAATGCTGATGATCAAGAGAATATACAAACTGATGAGCCAGTGGTAACTGAGCCTGAAGATGCAGACTGAGCCTATACCAACTGAAACTGAACATGAGCCAGAGTTGACAGTGCCTGTATAAACTGAAACTGAACATAAGCTATAGTTGACAGTGCCTGTACAAACTGAAATTGAAACTGAACCTACAAGTCCAGAGATGGAGACTGATAAAGAACAAGAACTTGGATTCGGTCCAATAAATCAAGAAGAGGATGAGACTATTGAAATATCTGCTAGCACAATGGTAAAACTGGTTATAATGAAGGATCTGATAGACATTCTGAAAAAGCTAGAAGGGCATCATCCTGAGATAGTAATGTTGCAAGAAAGACACAAAGAGACTCTATTGACATGAGCAAAGAAAGAGAACCAGTGATTGAAGAACCAGCTGAGACCACTGAACCTGTTGTCCATGAAGTTAATGAAGAAGTTGAAGATATTCATGAAGATGAGCCAATAACAGAAGAAATCTTTGTTGAGGAACCAAAGACTGATGAACCTGTTGTTGAAGAATTGGTTGATGAAGGACCAGAAATTCTAGTAACACAACCTACCTCGCCTATCCCATCTGAATCTTCTGAATCCATTGAACCGTCTGAACCAGAACCTGAAGCAAAAGAATCACTGAAACGAATAGAAACAGCTGAGCCTGAAACACCAAAATCCAAAATACAAAAATCTGTGAAAGTGATGGTGTATAAGAGAAAACTTTCCAAACTTGAAGAAAGGAAAAGGGCTCAATCTGTGAATGATGAAGAACCAATGATTGGGGTACTTCATAATTTAGATGAAGAGTTTGATGAGAATGAGGATGAAGAGGGATTAAAGGATGTTGAGAAAGAAAATGAAGATAGAGCTTATTTGATAAGTCCTGAATATGATTTGAAATATCTACAAAGATTAACAAAAGAAGAAATAGCCAAAGAGGCTGAAGGGTGGAGACAAAGGGAAACCAGAAGAGAGTTCTTGATAAAAGCTGGTCACAAGCATGCATCTCTAAATCTACAATCATTTGATGCTATTGATAAACTCTACAAGAAAGCTCTTGTAGATGACATGGCTAATCTTGTTGAAAAGGCAAAGAAGAGAAAGAGAACAAGTGATGATGCTGAATATGAATCTATGAATGCTAAACACAGAGAAATTCAATTTCTGCATGTCCATGGTTTTGAATAAAACACTCTGATAAAGCTTTCTCTAGATGAATTAAGAAGAAAGGTGCAAGATGTGAAAGACTCTCATCAAAGTAAAAAGAGCTTTGCTGATGTTGAAAGAGAATGAAAGCTGAAAGAGCAGAAGGAGAAAGAGAGGATAGAGACTAAAAAGAAGAAAGCTAAGGCTAAAGAATGGTTCAAAGATCCTCTAAGAGTTCAAACTTTGAAGGAAATAGTGATGGGTAAAGGCATGACAGAAGAACAGTTCAACAATATGCCTCATGAACAACTCTTAGACACATACAATCTAGAGCAAAGACTATATATGGAAACACAGAGAAGATTGGAAGAGGAGAAGAGGAAGATGGAAGAACTTGTGAGGGCAGAAATGATTAGAGCTCTACATAAGAAGGGTGTTAAAATAGGAAGATTGATTGATCAAACTGATGAAACAATTAAGAGATGGTATGAACAGGAGGAGCTTGATAAGTCAAAGAAAACTCAACAAGGAAGCACTAGCAGAGCACCCTTAAGATTTGAGAGTGTGAGGCTCGAGCAACTGAGGAATTTAAATCTGCCCACACATATCTTCTATGATAAAAGATCCAAGACCTTAAGGGTTATTATTGAAGACAGCGAAGAAACTCTAATCATTTTCAGAGATGATTTGAGAAAATTCTCAGTAGAGTAGCAGAAGAAAATGGCCGAAATGGATCTTTATGAGAATCAAAACAGAAGACAATTGGCCGTGCAACAAAGAAACGATCTTTCCAAATTTATTAAAGAACAAGCAGAAAAGGGCTTCCCATTTCTAAACCAAAGAAGAAGAGAGATACAGAGTCAAGCAGAGAGGGATAAAAGAAACAAAAGGATTAATGAAGTTCACACTCTTGAACTCTCTCTCTCTCTGACTCCGGCAGAAAGAAAACTCAAGCAAGCAGCTCACATGGTAAAAGGAAGATTTTGAAGTAGTGCTTGGCTATGAGGGAGGAGATGCGAGAACCAAATTCGATGGCGCAGCAAAATGGAAGAATCACTTTCATCACTTACAACCAGCTCAACGACTCAATCTCCTTGAGGAATGAAACGGGTATACCCATTGCAGTAATCAGGCATGATGGGGATCTTCAATTTAAGCATCCTCAATATCTCTAAGACTTAATTGATGTAGAATTCCCAATTGACTCCACTGACCCTGTGGATCTTGATATGATTAAACAAAAGGCAGCCCTTGTCAAACGGATGAAAGAAAAATCTAACACAAGGAGCTGGAGGAGGAGATAGCAGAAAAGACACTCAATGATGATTATTTGATTTATGTTTTTTTTTGTAATTTTGTTTAAGTTTTATGTTTGATGTTAAATTTTAATGTGTAATACCTAAGTGGCAGAATTCCTATTTATGTAATGAAATGACATGTTCTTGAATGATATATCTTTGATGTCTGATACATGTGTAACTCTATGCAGGTATGTTTTGGTGCATCTGAGCTTGTTCCAATCTAGGGGGAGATTGTTGGGTCGGATTTTTGATAAGGAAGATTGGAATCTTCTCAACCTCCTCAGAAAACGGCTAAGTATGGACTTCGAGCAAGCCTAGACGATCGAACATGTTTTTACTACTTCGAGCAAGGTCTTTAGAACCTTAAATGGTCGATTCTTCTAAGTGTTAAGGCTTTGAGCAAGCTACACTTCAACGAGCAAGAGTATTCTTCTATCGACCATGGATTGCCAATTGAGCAAACAGCTTGATCATACAAGTTTTAACCAAGTGTTACAAGCATAGGATGATCGAGCACATGGGGACAAGAATGGATGCAATAAGAAGATGTCACGTGATCAAAGCAAGGACTTTGAGCACATTTCAGTTCCCCAAGCAAGATTTACATCCGAGCATGCTAAAGATTGCTCAATAAGTCTAAGGACAAAACTAAAGACAACAAGAAGAATGAGCTTGCTCGATGGACTAGTTCGAGCAAAGCGAGAATTGGTCAAGAGGAATGAAGCTTGCTGGAGGAGAATATCTTCACTGAAGATATTCTAAGTAAAGTATGCTCGAAGACACTAATCGAGCATACCTAGCGTAGTGAGTCTGCACGAGCAAGATTGTTACCTTGCTCGAGGACTCAACACTTGTATTTATTTTATCTTTCATTATGTAATGATTAGGAACTTCTAGAAGGAATGTCAGGGTCTATAAATAGGGTCCTAGGTTTCCATTTAGGTAATGGATAACGACGCACACAATACAAGAAACATTACAAAAGAATATTCTATTTGTTTCTTCGTACAGCCGCCGCCGTCATACACGAAACCCGAGACATTCCTTTCACTATTGTATTAAATGATATATCAAATGCAGTGAATCTTTGTCTTTGATTGTGTTCTTATTGATTATTTATTATCATTTCGTGTCCACTATTTCACACCTTCGTTCCCACTTGTTTGATATACTGATTCCGCCGGGATATTCAATAGGCCTTTGGGTTACAGAGTCGTTGTGTTCTTGTCAACCTTTGTATAAGGTTTCACCCGACTCACGGTTCTGACATAGGCACATTCAGTAGAACAAAGTTTAGTTTTTACCTGATTGGAGTTTGGAGTTGAGGTTACCAGGAAGGCTAACTGAAGCTCCTTCATGAGATCTTCAGTCTGCTTCTCTTCTTCCACATTGTCACATGAGCCAAATTAGCCAATTCCTCTCCGAAGTTGAGTGCCTTCATCTGATACTCCCATCCCAACTATTGTAAAACCATAGCCTTCCCACTGTTCAAACCAACTCCTCCTCCTTGCCCCACTGGTACAATGGTCCTTTCCCCATTTGGTTCTCTTGCAAGATTTGTGCATTCACGAGCAAAGTGACAGGCTTGTGATAATAGTAGCACCTCATCTTGCTTTTGTCTAATCTCACCTTTTTGTTGTTGTTGGTGACTGGCCAATTTGTTTTATCAGTCTTCTTGGTGAAGTTCTTGGCCCTGAAGACAGTCATGGCCATTTGCCATAAAATATCCATCTCCTCAACATCTTCAGGATGGATTTGATCCAATTCAGCAAATGCAACTGACGATGCGATGTCACCAGAAAAAAAGGCATTCCAGCAATTTATAAAACCTGCTATCAGGGCAATGCTCTCCTCAGTTTCCTTAGAGGTGGAGGGAATCTGAGAGGTAAGCTTGGCTGAAAAGGCCTTAGATGAAAAAGCGTTTTATTGATAGATGCCTTTGAGGGTGTTGGGGTAAACTGGCTTGAGGTGGATCTTGACCCGCTCGTTCCATCTTGAGAAGAGAAAGCAGTATTGGTGGATAGACTATAACCAGCAGAGTTATAAGAGCTATCATGATTTACGGCACGTTGTTTGTCATTCATATCATATGAACAAATTACTACTTTCATCTCATTGATTTTCAGTCTTAACAAGTCCTTGGTTTTCTTGATTAGTGCCACATTTAAATCGTAGCTTTGAGGAAGGGAATTCAACAACTTCTTATTGACCTCGAGAAGGGTCAATTCAATCTTAGCAGATCTCCTCTTAGTCACAAGCTTAGTGAAATATTTGTAGTTGACAAAAATAGATTCACCCAAAACATGACTGAACATGTTAACTCCTATTTCAGCAGATCTCCTCTACTCAGAAGTATCTATATTCGCTGCCCATAGCTCTTTACCTGGCTTTGCATCTCGAAGACCAATGGAAATATCAGGAGATAGTGCTAAGGTGAGAGTAGAGAAGGCTCTCTCATCATCCTCCACCAAAGCAAAGTCTTCATCAGTGAATAACTCCTCTAGTTTACCAATTCTAAGAACACTGATGAACCGAGTACTCCTAACTACCGAAAACCCAGAGACCGATAACCCAAGACATAACCGAAAATAAACGGTTTCTGAGAACCCCATATACCGAAAAACAGAGTGAGTCGAGAACAAAAATGAGCCGAGAACACAACTACTACTAGAACTTTGTTCGACTTGATCGATACTCTAAATCCTGATAAACACAGGATTTTGATATCTTCATATTTTTAACAAGATTTGAACATATCTTATCTCAAAACTCCAACCAAGAGGCCTAAAAACAAGATGAAGATTAGTTCTTTGTGTGCTTCTGTTTCCAGTATGCTCAACAATCGGCCGAGCATTAACATCACAAAAACTCCAAGAACATCAGTTTCTTGAATCTTTTATATCACAACCGAGCATAGAATAGGTCTATAGACTATGATACCACTTGTAAGTCCCGAAACTGGATCAGCACAATGCAATATCAACAAAGCACGTAATTGGACGGAATCCAAACACGTGATGAATCAAGAAACAAATAATAAGATAATAAGCATAGGATTCAAAGCGCACGTTTATTATAACGCCGGTACTTAATCCCATAATACCAAAACCGCTTACACGTTTAGAGAGAATAATAACTGGCATCCCTTAACAAATGATAAACATAAAACATATAAATCTTAGTACAAGCCTCATAGTCCAAGCCCAAGCCCAGCTCGTCAAGCCCACCGAAATCCTTAGAGATTTCAGTTTAAACTAAATAAAACCGAACACATAATACAAAGCATAAACTAGAAAATATATGCTAACACATAATAATCCTTGGAAGATAAATCTTGATATATTGAAGGGCTACTGGTATAAGATTGCTACAGTAAGAGTGCCCAATTCCCTGCTTAGGAGTGTCCAAGTCCCTCTCCTTGAAGATAAAGACTGGATGACATGGTGGATCAGGAAACGGTATGTCAGTGGAAAACTCCCCTTTTGGAACCGTCCCTCCTTCACACCGCCTTGATATGTGACATTCATGACAAAACGGGGTACACTATATTCACTTCGTATCAAGTAAACGATAAATCGGTTAATTCGTAGTGTTTAAACGAGTAACCGATTGATACTAACTATGACCCGTATACATACTGAGGGGTCATATACGAGTTATATATATGTTATAGAGGCTAACATATTGATATTTAGGCCTCGGTACGTTTAAAACTCTTTAAACGAAAAAGGTTTCGTTTATTGATACGCTATAAGCTTAAACGCAATCGTTAATATCAAAACAAGCATTGTAGCATCCGTTAAGCCGAAAAAGATTTATAAAACACTTATATGACATGTTCTAAGCCATCCGTGAAAATATTTTGGAATTTTACAACGAGTCAGTACGTTTTTCTTATTTTACAAAAACAAGCTGAAAAACACACGTTTTTACGTTATTTCCCACACCCGAATTAATTTTCTTGCGAAAAAACGAACCCGAACTAAATTTGAAATGGGCTTTTCATGTTTGGGCTTGTGTGTAGAGTTAAATGGGCCAAAACAGCCCATTAAGGCCCTTTTATTTGTTCCGATCGGCCAGCCCCCTTTAAACCTCACTTTATTGTTTAAAAACAAAACTTCAAGTATAAGTTATTGCTATTCATTCTAACCTATAAACTTTGAAGTCCAGAGCAGCTCCCAACCTGTTCTCTCAAGTCCCTTCCAAAAACCCTAAGGTAAGCTCAAAATTTATAAAGATTGAACCAAGTTTAATGCATATAATTAACTTATAAACATGTTTTGATTAGTGTTAAACATGTTTAACCATCCAAAAACCCTAAAAATCAAGTAAAATTATGTTTTGATGTTAAACATGTTTACAAACCTGGAACATATACTTTTTTTGGTCAAAAACGCGGATTAGAACATGAATACAACGTTTTTACGGTTAGAAAGTTCGGTTTGAACCCAAAACCGAAACCCTAATTATCAAGGCTGTTACATGGATGATTTATGCTTGGTTTGATGTTATATGATATGTAGATATACTGAGTTTGCAACCCGAGACCCGGAAAGACGTTTAAGCTAGCAAAATTCACCAAAAAAAAACCGACAAGGTAAACCCGTAATACTCGTTTAGGGGCTGTTTAGTATTAGGTTGTGACGTGCTTGTTGTTAGCTTGTGAAAATTTGCAGGGACATTAGGGATCATATAAATGAGTCCCTGTTCAAATTTGGTAATTTTTCGATAAACGGAGAATATTTGGTGAATTTATTCCCGTTTATGGGCGTTTATTTGGGAAAAATAGCAAAACATATTGAAAAATTATGAAACTTGGTTTTGGAGTTTGTTATGGGATAGTAAGATCACTGGTAAATTTTGGGAATCATTGGAAATGTCTAAGTATGGTTTGTGCAGCCATGGTTGAACCGAGTTTTAACAGCCGAAAAACGCGCAAAAAGGTATTTTGTCAAAAGAGTTAGGTTCTGGAAATTTTGCAGGGGCTATGTAGTCACGTTGAGGCCATTGGTAAAAATTATGGGATTTTTCGGAGGTCGTTTGATATAAACGGGCCATTTATTACATGATTGTAACCTATTAAATGAATTTTTATAAATAAATAAATAATCATAAAATTTCTGGAAATATTTTTATAAAATTCTCCATGTCTTAATGTATTTTTACAAAAATTTACATAATTTATATATAATTACATATTTAGTTATGATTTATTAAAGATTTAAATTATAATTGTTTTAACGAAACCGGCAGTTTTGTGTTTAACGGACTGACTGGTATGTCAAAATGTCAAAAGTGGTCAAATATCATATTTTTGAATGATATTGATAAAAACAAACTTTTTACAAGAATTCCGGACAATTCGGGTGGATTGTACGCGTTTTGTATAACCAAACCCGTGTGAAAACGGAAACGAACCCTGCGATCAAACCAGACACCGAAACCTTAAAATTCTTTCATAAATCAAATCATTTTATCAATCAATATATTTACTTAAGTTTGTATGATCTTACCTAATCCCGAAACGTATAAACGATCAACTGAGCTAGGCTCGGAAAACGGTGAAACTGAGCCAAATCCAGTTTTAAACATTTCATAGTATACAACGTCACAATCTAAGACTATGGTCATGTTCTGGGCCTGACAGCTATACCCAGATTATCTATACAGCCCGACTTAGCTTGAACACTGTACTAGTATTAACGATACGATACCGTTTATAGGAATCAGGCTATAAACGAGACATCTGACTATTTGATACGTGATTTCTGTGCGAACTACGATAAGGTGAGTTTCACGACCCCCACTTTCTAAACTGTTTTACGAACTTTTGGGGTGAAAAGCATGTTTACATAAACTGTTATACTTGAAAACGTGTGATGATGTAAATTAGTTATGAATTTCCTTATAAACAATGTTGTTGATACCAGTGTTATCTGTTACATTCCCGTATTACGCTTCCGCAACTACCTAGTCGGGGTGTGACAGAAGTTGGTATCAGAGCCATTGGTTATAAAGAATTAGGATGTCCCTTAGGATACCCTAAGATAACCGTAGGCTCGATTAACTCTGGGAATAAAATAATATTAAATAATATACACGAATGATTCTCGTGATGAACGCGAATGGACAAGTGGGTTATTATGGTCCGGAACGTAATAACAGGCTTGTTTGTACGAGGAAATTCGAGAGGAAGTCGATAAACAATCGAATAGGTAAAAACAGCAACATACGTGTATAAAATATAATAATAAATAAATATTTGTGGATATAAACGATTATTTGTGCTTATGTGTATAAATACCTACGTGTATTTTACTATGATTAATATAGAAGGATATTATTCTTATCACTAACCATTGTGAAGGAATATGCCAAGATCCACTGATCGTGTACCTAATACCCTACCAACAAGGCCTGAGGAGGAAGAGGAGGATCCGGAGGAAGAACCGGAGGAGATACAAGAAGGTGCAGATGTGATAATTCCACGTGAGGTACCCGCAGATCAACCCGACTTATCGGGTTATCGTTGTGACACCTACCCCCCTAGGGAATCCCCTAGGAACGTTGCAGGACAGGGAGCTACTAGTGCTTATCGTTCACCTGTTAGAGTACCCAGATCCCCTACTCCACCTGTACAGCATACACCAGTACCTCCACCCACTATTAGAAACCGTCGGACTGCTCGCATTTCAGTGCGTCCACCTGAGCACACCTTTTCCCCACTTCGATCTACGTACCATAGGGGAGAAACATCGCGTGTCCGGGTAACAGAGATACCTGTTCCTACTTGGGGTTTACCCGCCCCTGTACCCGAGCCACTTCGTTATTCTGATTCAGCATGGTTTGGTTTAGCAACTGATCAGCTCTTAGAATACTCACATACGATAAATAGCCTAAACCAGCATAGACACGATATGTATGATCACATGAGGTATATGCAGCAGGAAATCAGAATTGTACAAAGATCCAGTGCTGACAGCCACGGGCGTCAGGATCGAGCGATGATACTACTGGGGGCGTGTTTAGCGGTTAATGCGGCCCTAGTGGCTGCTGTGATTTGGTTGTGGTTCCATGTTATAAAGAATGGATAGGACCTAGTAGTCCGGTCTTATGTATATAGTCTTTTGCTATCCCAAGCAGCATTTTGTTACAGCATGTTGGGCTGGCTTGGGAGTTGTTTGTGGTTTTGTACTATCTCAAGCACTGACCCTTATCGGGTTAAGTTTACTTGTCACTTGATGACAAATTTGATACGCATATTCAAGCGCTGGCCTATACCAGGTTAAGCCTATGCGCTAATTTTGGATGCATATGTACAGTAATGATTATAATTAATACAAACGTGTTTTCTTTGGCATAATTATGTGTTGTGAAAGTGTAATATCGTAAAGTTGTGCTGATTATAGTGAAACGATGTTAATTATTATACGATTGATTATGTTATAGAATGGCCCCGAGGAAAACAAACCCTTTGTCTGAGGCGGAAGTGGCCGCAATGATTGCTCGTCAACTACAAGCAGTGATACCAACAATTGTAGCCCAAGTCACTGCAGGCATACGTGCTAACAATACTGTTAATCAACCTACGAGCACCACCACGGCCACTGTTAATACACCTCCGCCGGACACTAATGTAGCCCCGGGCGTTACTACCCCGGTGAATACTGATAATGTTATAAATAATAATAACACTCTCCCAACTATGAATGTCACTGGGAACCCAGAACCTGTTGTGCACCCTGATAATATCCCGAACCCTGTACCGGTTGTTAACACAACTAATAATAATAACCGAGAACCCCCGCGTCAGGAGTACTCATACAAACAATTTACATCATGTAAACCGATTGAGTTTAAGGGTATTGAAGGACCTAGCGGGCTAGTCAAATGGATAGAAAAGACCGAGTCAGTAATTAATATCAGTGAGTGTCCACCGAACCGTGTAGTCAAATTTGCTACCAGTATGTTTCTAGACCAAGCGCTGATGTGGTGGAACACAGTAGTCCAAATAAGGGGACAAGATGCTATTAATCGTATGTCATGGACTGAATTAAAAACCCTCATGCTAGAGCATTTTTGTCCTAAAAGTGAGATTCAGAGGTTGGAACATGAGTTATGGAATCTGGAAATGAAAGGAGCAGACCATGTGGGATACACGAATCATTTTAACGAACTGTCCCGCTTAGTCCCATGGTTAGTTACACCGGAAGCGAAGCGAATTGAACGTTATATTTGGGGACTGACCCCTGCTGTGAGAAGTATAGTAAATTCAGTTGCCCACCCGACATTAGAAAGTGCTGTATCTCAAACGGGTGTCGTTACTTTTGATTTGATGAGAAGTGGAGTGATAAGAATGCCAGGTGAAACAACAAGTTTAAAACGAACTGATTATGGGACAAGAATACAAGGAAACCTTCAAAACAAGCGGGCTCGTCCGAATACCCGAAGTTATGCCATGACCAGTTCTAATGTAAAACAAGAAACCTATAAAGGGACGTTACCGAAATGCAGAAGATGTAACTTTCATCATGTGGGTGATTGTAAACCGATAATCTGTCAAAAGTGTGGAAGGACGGGACACTATGCCCCCAACTGCAGAACCCCTACCAACATTATTAACCGTCCACCGCAATCAACTCAACTCCCCCGACCTCAACCAAACCGCCCACAACTCAACCAACAAACCCCACCTACCACGAACCTCCGTGCTTGCTATGAATGTGGCAGTACGGAACATTTTCGGAGATACTGCCCTAATTTGAACCCGAGTACGGTGAAAAGGCAGAACCAAGCACAAGCATCAACCTCCAACACAGCTAAGGGACGCGCATTTGTATTAGGACCAGGTGAAGCGCGTCAAGATCCGAATGTGGTGACAGGTACATTCTTAGTTTCGGGTCAGTATGCTTCAGTTTTGTTTGACACGGGTGCCGATAGAAGTTTCGTATCTGTTAATTTCTTACCTTTAGAAAATATGCCGGTTAGTGAACTAACAAAACCATATACTATAGAACTCGCTAACGGTAAGTCTATACTTGTTAACCGAATAGTCCGAGACTGTTCCCTTATCCTAAACGACCACCCATTCCTTATTGATTTACTCCCAGTGGAATTGGGAAGTTTCGATGTTATAGTTGGTATGGACTGGCTATCTAAGTATAAAGCTGAAATTGTCTGTAAGGATAAGACCGTTAGAATACCTCTCATATCTCAACTTAAGGCATTGAGATATTTACGCCAAGGTTGTACATTATACTTGGCGAGTGTAACCGTTAAGGAACCTGAGAAAAAAAACAATTAGAAGACATCCCAGTGGTACACGAGTATTCAGATGTATTCCCCGAAGAGTTGCCTGGTTTACCACCTACCCGACAAGTCGAATTCCGTATTGAATTGATACCGGGAGCAGCACCTATTGCTAAGGCACCTTATAGACTTGCGCCTTCTGAAATGCAAGAACTGTCCAACCAATTACAAGAATTACCGGACAGAGGTTTTATTCGTCCTAGTTACTCACCGTGGGGAGCACCAGTGTTGTTTGTAAAGAAGAAGGATGGGAGTTTTCGAATGTGTATTGATTACCGGGAATTGAATAAAGTGACTATAAAGAATAAATACCCCTTACCTCGAATTGATGACTTGTTTGATCAGCTCCAAGGTGCGAAGTATTTTTCAAAAATTGATCTTAGATCTGGTTATCATCAAGTGAGAATTCAGGAAGAAGACGTACCAAAAACAGCCTTCCGAACTCGGTATGGTCACTATGAATTCTTAGTTATGCCGTTTGGGTTGACGAATGCACCTGCAGTGTTTATGGACCTCATGAACCGAGTTTGCAAACCTTACCTTGACAAGTTCGTGATAGTGTTTATCGATGACATTCTGATATATTCGAAAAGTAAGGAGGAACACGAACAACATTTGCGGGAAATCTTAAAATTATTGAGGCAAGAGAAGTTATACGCAAAGTTGTCCAAATGTGAGTTTTGGCTGCAAGAAGTACAGTTTTTGGGACACATTGTGAACCATCAAGGAATCCAAGTAGACCCAAGTAAGATTGAGGCCATTAAGAATTGGCAAGTGCCTAAGTCACCAAGAGAAATTCGTCAATTCTTAGGACTAGCCGGGTATTATAGAAGATTCATTGAAAACTTTTCAAGTATTGCACAACCTCTAACCCTCTTAACTCAAAAAGATCGAGCATATGAATGGGGAAAAGAACAAGAAATGGCCTTTCAAACGTTAAAACAGAAGTTATGTGAAGCTCCAATATTAAGCTTTCCAGATGGAACTGATGAATTGGTGGTATATTGTGACGCATCTCGTAAAGGTTTAGGATGCGTACTGATGCAAAGAAAGAAAGTAATAGCATATGCTTCCCGACAATTAAAAGTACATGAAAAGAATTATACGACCCATGATTTGGAATTGGGAGCAGTTATCTTTGCATTGAAGATTTGGAGACATTACTTGTATGGCACTAAATGTACCATCTATACTGATCACAAAAGCTTACAACACATATTTGATCAGAAAGAGCTAAACATGAGACAAAGAAGATGGGTAGAACTGTTAAATGATTATGATTGTGAGATTAAATACCACCCGGGTAAGGCCAACGTAGTAGCTGATGCTTTAAGCCGAAAAGACAGAATCAGACCATTACGGGTACGAGCACTCGGAATGATTGTTCAAAGTAGCCTAACCGAACAAGTTCGCATTGCACAAGATGAGGCCTTGAAGACAGATCAGCTAGAAAAAGAAGAACTACATGGAAATGAAAGGAATTTTGAGAAGAAAACCGATGAAGTATACTATTACAAAAACCGGGTCTGGATTCCAACACTTCATAAACTCCGAAAGCTGATACTTGATGAAGCACACAAATCCAAATATTCTATTCATCCAGGTGCTGATAAGATGTATAAGGATGTCAAAGAATTTTACTGGTGGCCTGGTATGAAAAAGGATATAGCCGTGTATGTAAGTAAATGTGCAACATGTGCAAGGGTAAAGGCGGAATATCAAAAACCTTCGGGAATGTTACAACAACCCGAAATCCCACAATGGAAATGGGAACAAATTACCATGGACTTTGTGACACACCTTCCTAAAACCTCTAGAGGACACAACGCAATTTGGGTAATTGTGGACCGATTAACCAAATCCGCACACTTTATTCCCATCCGTAACAACTACACCACCGAAAAACTTGCTCAAATTTACATCGATGAAATAGTATCTCGACACGGAGTACCTCTTTTGATTATTTCTGATCGAGACAGTCACTTTACTTCACATTTCTGGCAAGCAGTACAAGAAGCTTTGGGAACCCGAATCGACCTAAGTACGGCTTACCATCCTCAAACCGATGGTCAATCTGAACGAACCATCCAAACCTTAGAAGATTTACTTCGTGCTTGTGTACTGGACTTTAAAGGGAATTGGGATCAACACCTCCCGCTCATTGAATTCTCTTACAATAACAGTTATCACAGTAGTATACAAGCAGCACCTTATGAAGCTCTATACGGGCGAAAATGTAGATCACCACTATGTTGGACAGAAGTGGGTGATACTCAAATTTCAAGATCCGATTTAATTCAGGAAACCACTGATAAGATTCACCAAGTTAAACAAAAAAATTGAAAGCTGCCCGTGACCGACAAAAGAGTTATGTTGATGTTCGCAGAAAACCGTTATCTTTTGAAATAGGTGATAAGGTATTTTTTAAAAGTATCGCCATGGAAAGGTGTTATAAGATTTGGAAAGACTGGTAAACTAGCCCCGAGATACATCGAACCTTTTGAGATTGTTGCAAAAATTGGTCTCGTAGCTTACCGATTAAAACTACCCTTAGAACTGAGCACTATTCATGACGTGTTTCATGTATCGAATCTGAAAAAGTGTTTGACTGATGAAACGACAATAGTACCACTGGAAGATGTTCAGATCAACGAAAAACTCAACTTCGTAGAGGAACCGGTAGAAATTGTAGACGGGAAAACCAAACAGTTACGACACAACAAAATTTCATTAGTAAAAGTTCGGTGGAATTCAAAACAAGGACCCGAGTATACTTGGGAACGAAAGGACGAATTCCGAAAGAAATACCCACACCTGTTCCCTAGAAAACCGATGACACATTAAATTTCGGGGACGAAATTTCTTAACGGGGGGAGAATGTGACATTCATGACAAAACGGGGTACACTATATTCACTTCGTATCAAGTAAACGATAAATCGGTTAATTCGTAGTGTTTAAACGAGTAACCGATTGATACTAACTATGACCCGTATACATACTGAGGGGTCATATACGAGTTATATATATGTTATAGAGGCTAACATATTGATATTTAGGCCTCGGTACGTTTAAAACTCTTTAAACGAAAAAGGTTTCGTTTATTGATACGCTATAAGCTTAAACGCAATCGTTAATATCAAAACAAGCATTGTAGCATCCGTTAAGCCGAAAAAGATTTATAAAACACTTATATGACATGTTCTAAGCCATCCGTGAAAATATTTTGGAATTTTACAACGAGTCAGTACGTTTTTCTTATTTTACAAAAACAAGCTGAAAAACACACGTTTTTACGTTATTTCCCACACCCGAATTAATTTTCTTGCGAAAAAACGAACCCGAACTAAATTTGAAATGGGCTTTTCATGTTTGGGCTTGTGTGTAGAGTTAAATGGGCCAAAACAGCCCATTAAGGCCCTTTTATTTGTTCCGATCGGCCAGCCCCCTTTAAACCTCACTTTATTGTTTAAAAACAAAACTTCAAGTATAAGTTATTGCTATTCATTCTAACCTATAAACTTTGAAGTCCAGAGCAGCTCCCAACCTGTTCTCTCAAGTCCCTTCCAAAAACCCTAAGGTAAGCTCAAAATTTATAAAGATTGAACCAAGTTTAATGCATATAATTAACTTATAAACATGTTTTGATTAGTGTTAAACATGTTTAACCATCCAAAAACCCTAAAAATCAAGTAAAATTATGTTTTGATGTTAAACATGTTTACAAACCTGGAACATATACTTTTTTTGGTCAAAAACGCGGATTAGAACATGAATACAACGTTTTTACGGTTAGAAAGTTCGGTTTGAACCCAAAACCGAAACCCTAATTATCAAGGCTGTTACATGGATGATTTATGCTTGGTTTGATGTTATATGATATGTAGATATACTGAGTTTGCAACCCGAGACCCGGAAAGACGTTTAAGCTAGCAAAATTCACCAAAAAAAAACCGACAAGGTAAACCCGTAATACTCGTTTAGGGGCTGTTTAGTATTAGGTTGTGACGTGCTTGTTGTTAGCTTGTGAAAATTTGCAGGGACATTAGGGATCATATAAATGAGTCCCTGTTCAAATTTGGTAATTTTTCGATAAACGGAGAATATTTGGTGAATTTATTCCCGTTTATGGGCGTTTATTTGGGAAAAATAGCAAAACATATTGAAAAATTATGAAACTTGGTTTTGGAGTTTGTTATGGGATAGTAAGATCACTGGTAAATTTTGGGAATCATTGGAAATGTCTAAGTATGGTTTGTGCAGCCATGGTTGAACCGAGTTTTAACAGCCGAAAAACGCGCAAAAAGGTATTTTGTCAAAAGAGTTAGGTTCTGGAAATTTTGCAGGGGCTATGTAGTCACGTTGAGGCCATTGGTAAAAATTATGGGATTTTTCGGAGGTCGTTTGATATAAACGGGCCATTTATTACATGATTGTAACCTATTAAATGAATTTTTATAAATAAATAAATAATCATAAAATTTCTGGAAATATTTTTATAAAATTCTCCATGTCTTAATGTATTTTTACAAAAATTTACATAATTTATATATAATTACATATTTAGTTATGATTTATTAAAGATTTAAATTATAATTGTTTTAACGAAACCGGCAGTTTTGTGTTTAACGGACTGACTGGTATGTCAAAATGTCAAAAGTGGTCAAATATCATATTTTTGAATGATATTGATAAAAACAAACTTTTTACAAGAATTCCGGACAATTCGGGTGGATTGTACGCGTTTTGTATAACCAAACCCGTGTGAAAACGGAAACGAACCCTGCGATCAAACCAGACACCGAAACCTTAAAATTCTTTCATAAATCAAATCATTTTATCAATCAATATATTTACTTAAGTTTGTATGATCTTACCTAATCCCGAAACGTATAAACGATCAACTGAGCTAGGCTCGGAAAACGGTGAAACTGAGCCAAATCCAGTTTTAAACATTTCATAGTATACAACGTCACAATCTAAGACTATGGTCATGTTCTGGGCCTGACAGCTATACCCAGATTATCTATACAGCCCGACTTAGCTTGAACACTGTACTAGTATTAACGATACGATACCGTTTATAGGAATCAGGCTATAAACGAGACATCTGACTATTTGATACGTGATTTCTGTGCGAACTACGATAAGGTGAGTTTCACGACCCCCACTTTCTAAACTGTTTTACGAACTTTTGGGGTGAAAAGCATGTTTACATAAACTGTTATACTTGAAAACGTGTGATGATGTAAATTAGTTATGAATTTCCTTATAAACAATGTTGTTGATACCAGTGTTATCTGTTACATTCCCGTATTACGCTTCCGCAACTACCTAGTCGGGGTGTGACATGATAACCCATAGTCTCTTGAGAGACTCTTAATAATCTTGGGACTGAGTAGGATGGTCGAGCATCAAAACTGTCATTCAAGTCCAATGCAGCTCTTATTGAGGCTTTTGTAATCTCAACATCATGATTTAGGATAGAGACCTCAATCCTCTTCCCATTAACGTCATTGACATAAGTAGCTGACCCCCAAAAATCTGAGATATTGTTCCTGTAAATTATGGGGCTCTCGGTAAGAGCTACTCTTAAGTTAGAGTTTCTTAGAAAAGCGATCATGTGTTCCAACTCTCTGTTATCATCATCAAGCTCTAACTGAGCGCACATATTGTGCCTCTTCTTGAATTTTATGGCCATCAGTTCTGCAAAATAAGAAAAATATGTCAGTACACACAGTTGCAAAACTAATATTCGAGGATAGGTAGATGATAATAGCTTCTTCAATAACCTATTCCGTAGTAATATGTGTACCTGCAAAAAACAAGTAAATAATTAGTCTGTAAATCAATTAGAAACCCTAATTTCGAAATCGGTTTGACGATTATCGAACAATGATGTCTTACCGATGTCGAAACAGAGCTAATGGCTGTATTCGAAGTATAATCGAGCAAGTAAAAGAGTATTCGAGCAAGCAGGGAAAAACACGAGCAAGAGGGATTTACGTCTAGGTTTAAGAGAAAGAAGAAGAAATGTGTGAAAAAGTTTCTATGTCCCCCTTTTATACCTAACGTTTGGGTGGTACAGTACCTCCTTTTGTCGTCTAGTGCACGACAGTTGTCATTTAATTCAAATTTAATGTACCAATGTACCTCCCTTGCTCGAGCATACATCCAAATGAACAGCTGTACTCGAGTACATAGTACAACCCTTGCTTGACGTACTTGGAATATAATGCTCTTGAGCACTAGTATACTCTAGACAATGTGCTCGAATAGACTTATGCTCGATGTCTTAGCTAAATGTTTAATGATCATAAGATTACTTGCTAGAATATTGAGTCATATTCGAGGGGTAGTGTGCTCGAAAGTATTCCAACTACACCTTGGTTCAACTTTGGGCAATTTCTCTTGAATCGTTCTGTACTGCCACATTCATAGCAAATACAACTGTTTGGCATAATTTGATTTCTTTGGGTGGATTGTTATTGAAGTTGTTGGGTTCGGAGTGGTCGTACAGGAATGGGTTGGGGGTTGCCGGTTCACAAGGCTTCAATTGGTTCTACAATTGGGGCATTACGTCCATCTTTACTACACCTGTGGCCCAATATCACTCGACATTCTTCTTCCTGCCGATAACCATATATTTTCCACATTCAGGGAAGGACCCTTTATGCGGTTCATGGTTTCACACCAAAACTAGTCTTAGTATAATTCTGGGTTGTAGGACATACCTACTTATTCACAAGTCTATCTTGCACTATACCTTTATCATTTCCCTTCTTTAACACTCGACGTCTCACCTAACGTCCTTCCATTCCGCTTCCCATAAAGTCAAATATATCAATGCTGGCTTGTGCCACAACCCTTCCAAAGGTTGTATATATTTTACAGGGTTGGCTATACTCCTTATCGATGGAGTTAGTCCCCAATCTAGCACTCACTTTGCTTTGTTTCAGGAGTAATTAGCCATGTTACCAGACATGACAATTCCTTCAAACGATTTGCGTGTTCTAAGTGATCAGCACACAACATTTCTATCTTTCATAGCTCAGTTTCAAATCTCTGAGTTTAATTACTCGAATAAAAATGCTCTAGCACAAGAATTTTAAATCCTGACCATATCATCTGAGTAATAATTTTCCAACTATAATTTTTGTACCATCGTGTTCCATCACGATACAACATAATTTACCAACATATCTGTAGCATATTTCACTACACAATATTCTAGACTCTTACCAATATCCTTAACCATTTCGATCTTTTCTATCCACTCGCTAATCTATTCCTTCCTTTACCATCAGTCAACTATTAATAATCCCTTTAACACAACCGATAAACATATTCTTCACACCGGATCTAATTCATTACGACTACTATTCATGTTTAGTTTACAACTAATACTTGTAGTCACAATAGTATCCGGTGGGACAATATCACTCTTAGTAATAACACTAAGAATTGAAATATTCAAAATCATGTGATTGCTCGATCTATAATTCTACGATCACATTCGCATCAATACTAGCAGTGAGCTGTGATACGACATTCGGTATCATCATCTGCTATCTTCGAGCAATCAACTGAATCATATCAATCTCCATCATTGGAGTTACTCTTTTTATGTCATTCTGCCGTACTCATCCCGTACGCAGTAATCAATACTAATCTCACCGTATAACTCGTTACCAGCTCAATCATAACAGCAAGTACACATACACACCAAATATTATCATACAAATTACACATACCAGTATCTAGTATATATATATGTCCCACAATATAATAACATATAGACTTATCCTGACGTCGGTTAACGTCTAATTATGGTTCATAACCCTTGTCACCATCTGACATATAGATCTTTCTCAACAAAAATCAATGTTTAATATACTTGATTTCAATATCCTTCTGCATGTCGGCATAACCGATACATGATCACCGTGAGCACCAAACGATTACGTACCACGGAGTTATAATATCCGTGTCCATTTGTATATCCGGCATACACGGTATACCACCTACGAACGAACAACCAACTATGCTACAATGATTCCAACACTTCTTTGTGTATAGGTAATCACTCTATTCGAGCATACATGGGTGTAAACATCTAACGGATGTAAGGATAACATAGGGAGTTGTCAGGTTCAAGGTAATTGCGCAACATAGGTTGCCTTCAAATATTATTAATTACTATTATGGGAAACTCTACACTTGCTCAGTCAATGTCCTCAGGCGTTCTAGGTTTGCTACAATCGGTAATTCTCGATCTGAAGTTGGTCCGTCTCATATGTTTGTGAGTGAGCAATACATATATATATATATATATATTTCAATATATTATTTTATTTATTTACTCCTTTACTTTAATGGAATAAGAATGGGTTCAGGTACGGATCCGTTCGTGCGTGAGGGTCGACGGTTCGGGTGAACATCTGGGGTTATTAAGATATACGGTACCGGTGTTGGTAGAGTAAGGGATTCATCAATTTTGGTTGGGATTGACGGTTACTAGATATTTCTGGTTAATGTCTAACGGGAGATCTAACTTGGTACTATCATAACTATGGCCCGATAAGTCAGACTTATCATCAACCGATGCTTTAGAAATTTCGGCATCCTCGGTACTTTTTATTATTTCATCCCCCGGTTCCTTATCCGGGTCCCATTTCTCAATACATGTACCCACACGATATGCACATATATATATATATATATATACACATTAGCACGTATAAATAATATTATATACTTTACACATATGTTGCCATTTTTACCTATTAATGTTCCCCGTGACTTCCCCTGAATTCCCTCGTGCGGACAAGTCTGTTATTATGTTCCGGACCATAACAACTCACTTGTCCATCCACGTTCATCCAGACCTCGTCACTATAAATTATTAGTTGATATTCAGATATATTTTAGGTATCTTTTAAAGACATCCTAATTCTTTTATAACCAATGGCTCTGATACCAAGTTCTGTAACACCCCGTGACCGCAGCGGAAACGTAAACGGGATGTGACAGACACCTCTGATATCAACCACATTGTTTATAAAGAAAACCGAATGCATTAATATACTTCAAAAGTTACATTATCTCATCTTTCATTACCGTCTAGGTGATACACACATCATACAATACGATTCATAATTCTATCCATTATAATGTATCCTAACGTCCAGCACGCAACCTTACACACATCAAGCACTTAGCACGTAATCAATCACTTTATCTTAGTTGTACCTTAAAAGCATGTGAGAAAACGGGTCAACTACGAATAGTTGTTGAGTTTCAATAATTTAAATACACCATAACAAATCATTATGGTAATCATAAATAAGCGATGTAATTATACTGAGCCCACAAGTGAAAAACACTATTAACCCCGAAACATATCAAATAACCCCTGGGGACACTGTTAACCCAGAACACCTCCAATAACCTCTGGGAACTCTGTTACCCCAGAAACACATTTAATAACCTCTGGGGACACTGTTAACCCAGAACACTTCCAATAACCTCTGGGAACTCTGTTACCCCAGAAACACATTTAAAAACCTCTGGGGGCACGGTTAACCCAGAACACTGTTTCGGGCCTTACAAGATTAACAACTCAGACAATTACCATCTTAATACATTACCGTACGATTCCCGTACAATAAACATTAAATAAATGCATTTATTTCCATGCGATCGGCATGTACTTAAACACTTTGATAAAAACATGCTTTCCGCTCCGGGAAAATATTTAAAACAGTTCAGTAAAAAGGGGCTCGTGAAAACTCACCTTAGCACATGCAAGTAGGTAACAACAATCAATATCAGTTAACTCGTCCAATCTGTAATATGATCCATACGATCATTATTATACAATTATTGTTTATATAATCTTTAATCTTATCAATCGGTACACCTGGGGACACTGTCAACCCAGCACTGTACCCGTTCTGGGGGCAAGGTTAACCCAGAAACACTTCTCCGGACTCAGATTGTGATGTCGTTTAGAGTTCCAATGTCACAACTACTATTAGTCGTTTTTCTCGTTTTGCGTGCCTAGCACTGTTATCCGTTTTTATGTTTCAAAAATGAGTTTGGTCACACACGACCCGAAAATAGTGGTTGACGGATAATTTAATTAAAGATGTGAAATTATAGCTCGGTTTAGACGTCCCGATTGGCCGCGGGACCCGTTTCCGTCTTTGGCGTACCGGAAACTATTAAAATAGATTAAAATTACTCAAATCATCCGAATTATTTTCGGATGATTTATTTTTACTTGTTTAGCTCATTTATATGAAAATAGTTCATTTTTAGGGTTTTTGTACACCAGTCAGCTCGCTTAAGCGAACTTCACCGGTTTACGCGTTTTACTTTAAAAGTTTGATAATTAGCACAAATAATTATCCGTTTACTCTCGGATCTTGAAATTTTGCACAAATCACTTTTTAACAGTGGGGAATTTTATAAAAGTATTTCCAGAATTAATTCTTATATTTAAAATTTACTTATCTATTTTTAAACACCATTTAAACACTAAATATGTCGTAAATACCAAACGATCTTAGAAAAATCCCAAATTTCACCTAGATGTCCCCTGCCATCCACATAGTCCCCTGTAATCTTTCCAAAACTAAAATCTTCTTTTAAATGCCATTTTTACTAAAACCGAGCTAGAAATCCCTAGAACTCGTTTAACCGAAAAGCCTACTTAGACTTCTCCAACGGACCTCAAATTTTGTGTGTGACTTATAAATGATATGAAAAGCTTATCCACAATTTTCCAGAATTTTTCATGATATTTAACTTTTTTTTCACCATTTTTGGCCAAAACCGAGCATTAAATTTACCAAATATTCATCCTTCATTCAAAAATTACCAAAAATTCACAGAACTCATATTTCCATGTGTTTAACACCTCTGTAAAATTTCCTGACCTAACTCTAAACGACCAACAATCTGTCCAAAAACACATACACCGACAAAAACCGAATATACCTTTCGTTTTCCGCCACTACAAGCTACAAACTCATCTTTCCGCCTTATCTACCACTAAATACAGAGCCTACAAACAACATACCACAATACCAAGCAAGTTACACTCACGATCAAGCCATTTCATTCATGGTTACGGTTATGATACTAAAACAAAGATTTAACCGTAAAAATTCGTTTTTGACTCTTTTAACTCCTTTCTTGGACCAAGATCCCTTGTATAACTTGTATACATCACTTGATCATACAAGAATCGGTTTCATCTCGGGTTTTCACCCATTTTTCATTTGAAACCTCATTTTCTTGTAACTATCTCGAGAAAGAACTATGAAAACGATTATAACTCGGTCTTTACCTCGTTGTTCTTGCTAAAATCTCGGGTTTTTGGATGAGGATTGGAGAGAATGGAGAGGATTTGAGCTAGAGAGTTGTGAAAAAAGAAAAAATGAATTGTTGTTGGATGAAGGGTAGTCCGATCGGACTATTGGATGTGTGGGGTGGGACCCACATGTTCAATCTTGGCCACACATTCAGATTACGCAATCCGGATAATGTTGTGAATAATCTGGTTCAGTTCGTTTTTCAGTTAAACGTTTAATTCCGCTCAAAACGAGGTCTAAACGGTCGTTTTTCGGCTTAAAAATAAAATTCATATAAAACCGATTTAAAAACTTTAAAAACTTAAACCATGACATTTATTAACTTGAAACATCATATTATTAATAATTGTGCATCTTTTTCGGCTTGATCGATCGTCTCTTACTCGGTTTGGTATTAAAGGTTTCGTTTAAGGTACCGACGTACCATTAAATCGAAATTCTTTTTCTGTGCCGTAAATCACTTATCCCGAAGCTTTAATACTTCGTAGTCATTACTAAACATCATATAATTCGTCTATAATGTAATCCCCGAGTCGTTCGGGTTTCAATAAATATCGATCGTTTGATCGCATAATCAATACGGTGAATTATATATTCACGTACAATCAATACAATGAACCATGTATTCTCGTATAATTACCATGGTAACTCATGTACCCGACATTACATATGACGTAACTAACATCTACCGGTTAGGGTATACTTGGTTTCGTCGGAATCGTTACATTCGTTATAGATTGAATGGAGTGGCGATTTGATCAGATGCGGGGATACATGACCGAACAATGTGATGATTTGAGGAGGATTATGAGAGAAGATCAACAAAGGCAGGATGACACTTAGAGGAATATGATGAATGGTTTAAATATTGGTCTGCCTGATTTTCTTTGCTAGCAGGGTGCACCAGGGCCAAGTGGTCCGAGTGGTTAAGGTGGCTATGGGTATGGGGCACCGTTTTATATGCCAGGATCACGCAAGTTTGAGAGTGCAGAGCCGTACCATGCGTTTAAGGCGAGTGAAGATGAAGAAGAAGATGAATAAGAGGAGGAGGATGACGAGGAATGAGTGTGGACACGTAGCAACAGCATGGAGTTGTATCTTTTGTGTATTTATTTTTCTTTTTATGATGTTTAAATTTCTTGTTAGTGCACAGTTTTGTGTCTCGGTCTTTGTGTAATGTATTATTATATTAGAAATAATGTGTAGGAGCATTGTAGTAATTTGTATGTCACGAATGTAACTAATTCGTTAACTTAAAGGGCGGATTTGATATATCCTATAAGGAATGTTACCATTCGCTAATGTAATACCTCATTCGTTAGTCACTTATAACGAATGAGCTCTTTCATATAGTTTAAACGTATGAATGTAACGAATGAGTGTTCATTCGTTAGGGATGTCAAACGAATGAGCATCATCGTCTATATATGTACCCCTGTAAAGTTATTCTAAATTAACAAAGTATTATTTTGAGAATCCATACTGTTACTCTGTCTAATTCTCTCCAGATCTAACTAACCGTATTGCTTCCGTGCCGTATCCTACCATGAATCAACATATCATATCAAAAAACTAGATCTCTAATCGTATTATGATCATGATGAACGATCTCATGCTCTAGTGGCATGACTGGAAGCTATATGAATCTTTCTTGCCTATGCAGCTTTCAAAAACTTTAAGGTGTATCAAATGGATGTGAAAAATGCGTTTTTGAACGGCGAGAGTCACAAAGAAATGTATGTGAAGCATCCTCTTGTTTTTGAAGACCCTTACTATCCTGAGCGTGTTTATCGTTTAAACAAGGCTCTTTATGGTTTACACCAAACCTCGAGAGCCTGGTACAACACACTTACTGACCATCTTATAGATAGCGGTTTCAACAGGGGACTGTGGATTGTACCTTTTTCTACAAAACACTTGGTGATGATCTGCTCCTCCCCAAATCTACGTTGATGGTATCATTTTTGGTTCAACTATTGTGTTTTCAACTATATATTGTGTTTTCAGTTGTATAGAAAAATCCCAAAAACATTCAAATATATGAAAAATACAAATACGTTTAAAAATTTGCTCCTCAAAATGAGACCTTGAAGCGAAAAGGGAAAATGATAGTATATTGACCTAACGGACCAAGCACACGAATAAATTGGACTGAAAATTTTCGAAAGATCAACTATATGATATGTAAGAAAGGCTTGAGAGATTATATAGGTGCTAAATAAGATATAAACCTAAAAACTTGCCGAATCTTGTGGTATAACATCTTGATGCATAGTTATATATCTAATTTGGAATATAAAAAGTTTAAAGATTATTGTGTGTGCATTTGTTAAGTTTGCAAAGAAATTCACTTTATTTTCTTATTTTATTTTGCAAAAAAATTCAACTTTATTTTTTCTTTATTATCTTTTTCAAATCTTGAATTCTCTCCTGTGCCAATAAATTATCCGACCAGAGAGTTAAGATTTGGATATTCTGCTTTATTTTCTTGGTGTTTCGTATAAAGCCTTGGACTTTCTTCGCACGATAATACGGTATTATCTGAATTGATTATTAAGGCGTTATACTTCAACTTATTTTAACTTTTTATTTTGTTAAAATGGAACCTTATCTGTGTGTAGTAATACCGATCTTAAGAGAAAATTTTAACCAGACTGCTTTATTTTCTTTTTATTATTTTTGCATGAGTCACAGTTAATAAATTTCTATGAAAAAGAGAAAAACGTACATGTGAAAAATTCACTATATAAGAGAGTGAAAAATTGTGTCTGATAGGTGTGGTCCACATATCATTCGTGCTTAATTGATCTCTAAATACGTATCGTAAAGCTACCGAAAAGTCAGTGTAAAATTTAAGAGGACATTTATATCTGCAATCATCATTGGATTATGTGTATACGAGGTTGAAATTAAAGTATAGCTTAGGACGTTAAAAGTCAATATGATTCCCTGCTCGAACTCACAAAATCATCTACTGCTTTATTTTCTTTACTTTGCTACATTTACATTTTTATATTTCGTTTTTACATTTGGTTGAAAAATAAAAAATACAAAGAGATTTTATGTGTATTTTGATATAAATTTCAGAAAATTCAAAAAGATTTTTAATTCTTCTTTATTTTCGATTACTGAGAGTGCGAATTATTCAAAATTAAAAGAAAAGTTTTCCCCACATTTTAAGTTAATTCGTGTTAAAGTAGAAAATTTTTAACGTACTTCTGCATAATTTAAGTTTTTACGATCAACATTTTACTGTGACTGTTATTTAAAGTATTTTAATCAAAAATAGAGTTTTGATGATTATTTAATTACCTTTGAATGGTAAATGGCTCATTCGCTAAGGTATAAGGCCATTCGTTACTACAGTGTAACGAATGTGGTGTCATTCATTCATTTACATAACGAATGTATCATTCTTTATGGAAACGTATTCACTTCCGCAAAGTATCATCGAATCTACACTCATTCGTACACCAGTATAACGAATGATGAGTTTCTCTATGGTATTACTTAAATATAGCGAATAACTTGGACATTCGTTAAATATTAATGAATGAACATATTTATTCGTTAAATGATTAAACGAAAGAAAGCTTTTCGTTAAAATATTAACGCATGAGTATATAAATTAACGAATGAAAGGCTCATTTGTTATTACAAAATCACGAATGACGTTGGGATATGTGAAATTATTGGTGAGGATTATAAACCCTTGGAAATGAATGGTCTTATCATTCGTTTGTTCCTATTTCATCAATTTACGAAGAAAACTCTGCCAAAATTTCCTAAAATCATCAAAGCTTCATAATCTTATTATTAACTAGTTGATTATTGATCTACAGGTATAGACGATTTTGTTGATATCATTATCCAAGTATTTGGATCTGATTACCAAGGATAATTTATGATAATAATAACTAGAAAATAACTCTTACAAATAAAATTATTAAACTAGGTTTAAAACTCAAATTGATTGTGCTTGATACTGGTCAAAAGGATTTTCACTGATAATCGGAATACCAATTAGCAAATTCATTTGATAATAGGTGTTTTAGATCGTTAACTCAGGCAATTTTGACTTCTTAGTTCACTGTTCAATTTTGACTTAGACTTTAATAGTCAACAATTGATTAAAGTACCATTCGCTACAGGATAATGAATTTCTTTTCATTTGTTAGTAAGATTTTCACGAACAAGAATTTCCTTAAAGAATAAGCTCATTCCTTGACTTATATAATGAATGTCCTTAAGATATTAACGAATGATTTCCTATTCGTTAGGTAAATGATAACGAATGAAGTGGCTATTCATATTGGAATTTGTTATTTACATATTTGTTCTTAAAAAGGATGGATGAAAATATGCAAGATATTGTTCTCTAGCCTATTCTCGAACAACAACATGAACCTACTGTTCAAGCTGCTAAAGCTGAACCTAAACCTGAAACTGAGTTACCAGTGCTAGATTGGGACAAAAAGCATAATATCTGTGCTTTTCTCGAAGATGAGTTCTTTGGTACTACTATGTTCTTGGGAACTATCAGCTTTCTTAAGCGATCAAGGATCTACTTTGCTATCTCTAAAGACACTTGCATTCATCAGAGTATTACTCGAGCATTTTGGAATACAGCAAATTATGTTGCCGAAGATAATCATATTGATGCTGTTATCTCAGGATAAGCCGGTTGTGATTGATATACCGGAGATTCGAGATGTTTTGGGGTTTAGATATACTGTGGATGACAAATGTGAGATTGATCGGTCATTAATCAGGGGTTTTTTTGGAAGGATAAGGTATAAGGGGGATTTGGAGAAATCTATGTGTAACAAGGCAAACCTATGTGAACAGTACAAGTATCTTTTACATGTACTATTCATTGCCTTGGAGGTAGAAAAGGCGGATATGATGAATGTCGAGTGATGCTGCAGTGTGTGTTTGTTGCTCTTGTGCTGAACAAGCCTTTCAACTTCTCAGAGATGATTTTCAACCATCTCAAAGAGAATTGCACAACCAGATGACACAAATTTCTCATGCACCCGAGATTCATGTAGTTGATTATTAACCGCCTCCAGCCGAACTTGAAGAAATATCGAGAGAATCAGGCGGATCTTATGCTTCTCAAGCACATGAACGTCGACACCATGAGGAGGATAATAACTTACAGGGGCCAGACTTCACAAACTCGACTACGTTACAAACAGTTGATTTGTCACCTTGTTAACATTGATTACATTGCTCCACCTAATGATCGCCGGATTCATGGTGATTCAGATTCAGAGCATCAAGGTGCGAATGGTGGTGCTGGTTGTTATGATGGTGGTGAAGGTGGTTCGGGTGGTTTAAAGCCCGTAAGCGTAAAGGCAAGGCTCCTATGGTTGAACAGCCTACTAAATAGAGGGTGAGATGAGGTACTGGTACTGAAATACAGGATCGACCTTGGATTCCTGCTAATGTATCGCCTCCACCTGCTTCAGTATATATTGCTCAGACGATTCCTATATTGGTGATGACTACTCCACCTGTTTCACCGACTGTTACGTTGGTGACTACATGTTCTATTGACCCGAGGTTTTCATCGATACCTCAGATAGTTCTTCTGCTATGACGGGCCCACATAATCAGATGATGGCTCTAGTCAGTCCATCAGTTACATTTTAGAGACCAGAGCACTTGTTCATGCAATTCAATCGTCCCCAAGAACCAATGCAACCGGTTCCTCCCCATTTTTATCATATGACACCTCAAGGAAAGTTGTTCCAGCTACTCAATTTGATTCATCTTCAACAAAATCAAATGGCTGCAGATCGAGCTTCCAAGAACAGATGAGGGTTAGGTAGCGGAATATGCTTGACATATTCAATTCATTCAGCGAAAAAATAGGAACTTAAAGCCCTTATTGTTGCTCAGAGGGAGAGGATAGACAAGCAGGATCAGATCATTCTCTAGTTGACATGTAAAGAAGACAAAGTAAAAGAAATTAAACAGAGATGATCATGATATAGATCCTAATGCAGCTGGAAGTGGTGGTGATCAGCAATAGGGCAGCAGTGCATTGTCGTCTGGTAAAGCTAAGACTGAGGTAGCGGTGGTAATTTATAAACAATCATTTATAAGGATTATACGAATGTTAAGCCGGTAAACATGATTGACGCACACATGATCTTATTTATTGACGGGGATGTGATTGTTAAGAGTATGGTGAACGTGGATGAATCGAAGAAGGCGAGTTTGATGATCATTCTTTATCGAAATAACAAATCGACTTGCTTCTTGGGTTAGACGAGGATAAGGTGGATGAGTTGGTAAAGAAGGATGATGTGGAGATACATTTTGGTGATAATGTAAGTACTGATACAAATATTTCAACTAGGAATATGTCGTTTGATTTTGAAGATGTGAAGGTTGAGGATGTGATGGCTGAGGAATATTCTCATATGTATACTCGTAGTAACATTGATGAGGGAATTTCTTTTTTCACGACATATCATTTTCAAGCAGCTGAAGAGCATCTGAGACAAGATAAAGGTAAAGATAAAGAAAAGGAAGTTGAGAAAAAGACACCGCGTGCTTCGGATGGTATATTCAAACATAATGTACAGAAGATGAACAAGATGATTGAAACCTTACAATACAACGAACGTGAGTACTACAAACAAGCGATGGTTTGAGCGTCAGCATACCAAATGAAGAAGTACGTGAGTAAAAAGACAGTGAAAGGTAATATTATTTCCTGGATGTATGATTGTGAGCTTATAGCATGTATTGTCAAATGGGAACACATGGTACAATACTTCAAGCATATCATTGACGTGCTAGCTATGCCAAGATGGGATGTGAGAACTTTGGAAAACAGACCGTTTATTAATAGTGGTAACAATAAGTGGCATGATTGGTTTTATCAGCACTTGTTACACGAGGTGCGGTTTGGATTTAAATGTTTTCAACCACAGGTGCCGACCCATAAGTACATAGATGAGATCGATCCGTGCATCGGTTGGAGAAAAACTAGTTTTGAAGGTGAACCATCCCGTATGACGAAGAAAGTGCCGGTTAAGACGTTTCCTCAAAGACATTTCACGACATTCAACAGGTGGTACTACGACAACAAAATTGGTGAAGCGGTAATGGTATTAGGATCAGACTTGAAGAGGGAGTTTATCTGAGTGATCGATCAGATGTCATTGGTAAACCTGTCTGAATCTGATAATGAAGCGCTTATAATAATCAGATCAGATAGGCGAACATTATAGATTATGATTTGGCGATGCAATTCTAGCGCTTGGTTCATGTTTCCTATGCGTTCAGGATTCACAGTTACAATGATTGGAAGGCAAGACGATTCAAGCGTTAAAAGTATTTTTGAAGATACAAAGAGCTCAAGACGAGGGGGAGTTTGTTAGTGCACAGTTTTGCATCTCAGTCTTTGTGTAATATATAATCATATTAGAAATAATGTATAGGGGCATTTTGGTAATTTGTAAGTCACGAATGTGACTCATTTGTTAACATGTAGGGCACATTTGATATGTCCTGTAACGAATGTGACCATTCGCTAATGTAATACCTCATTCGTTAGTCACTTATAACGAATGAGAAGACGAATGAGCTCTTTCGTATAGTTTAAACGTATGAATGTAATGAATGAGTGTTCATTCGTTAGGGATGTCAAACGAATGAGCATCATCATTTATATATACCCCTGTAAATTTATTCTAAATTAACGAAGTATTATTTTGAGAATTCATACTGTTACTTTATCCAATTCTCTCTAGATCTAACTAACTGTATTGCTTTCGTAACCGTATCCTACCACGAATCAGCATGTCATATCAAAGAACTAGATATTCAATATTGTTATGAACATGATGAACGATCTCACGCTCTCTCATTTCTTATGGTTTGTATTGATATTCTAAACTTGATGGTTGGGAAGCATGGGTTGGTATTGGTGTTTTCCAAAATGACACTTAAGTAACTTTATTTTTTAGATTTTGTATTTTGATGTCACTTAGGTATGTCGAGAGGAGTGGTCGAGTAACTTAAGTAACTTCATTTTTTTTTTAGATTTTTTTTTGTGAGTTTTATTGTTTCACAGTTTCCTTGGTGATTATTTCATATGATAGGATTCTGTTAGTTCATCTACTGTGTGTTTTTTACTAGTTTGTGGTTCATTTGCAATAAAATCATAGGAACAATAAAAATTAATTAAATAGACCTAAGGGTGCTGCTAATCAATAAGGTGATAGATTATTGATAGGTCTTTGTTGATTAAATTGCTAGATTTAGTTCTTTGTAAGGAGTCCGTCTAGGTTTGATTTGTCAACCTTGTCTGTCAACTTAATTGAATTTATTAAACTACCTTTTGATTTTCGCGTTGTAAGGTACAAATTCTTATAAATGTACTCGTTCATAATTAATTAGATAATCGTAAGGGAGTATAATATTTAAAACTGGTGTGCTTAAAAACTTATTAGAAACCCGTAGGTGTCTTCTTGAGAATGGTCAGCGGTCCTGTTTGGGTTTTCTCTTAAGTGTTCATTTTATAATCCCATTCCTATAACAAGTATTTCCCGATTAATTGATAATTTCAACTTAGGGGATCTAGCCTAGGTGGTTTTTCATCATCATCTGAATCAGTCAAATTAAATTATCTAATTTACTTGTCTTTTCTTAATTAGATTTAATAATAGTTTAATTTTTGTATTTTAATAAAACCCCCTCAAATAATACAAATAAATAGAAGTGTTAGTTAGTCGAGTCTAAGTAAATCAATCAATCAATCAATCAATCATACCCAGTAAAATCCCACCGACAGCAGAGCTATAGGTAGGGTCTGGGGAGGGTGGGATGTAGGCACACCGTACCTCTATCCAAAGGAATAAAGAGGTGGCTTCCAGAGAGACCCTCGGCTCTAAGAACATGTGTATAAAGCAAAAAAAAAAGGAAATCAAAGTTTAACAGTTATATAAAAAACTACTACTAATTATAATAATATTAATAAAAAGGTCACAGTTTAACCGCAATATAAAAGCTAATAATAATAATAATAATAATAAAATATGTAAGGGAAATACCATTATGGTATGTGACCTAAATAAGTTAAGTCTAAGCCCTAAGGTATTCAATTCTCTCTAAAAAACCTTAACTTTAATTCTACTTCTCCACGAATTCCTATCCTCAACCATGTCCTCGGAGAGGTTTAGGTCTATCAAATCATGCCTAATCCTGTTTACGTAATTAAGAGTCTCGTTGATTCGATATTCGAACATACGTAGCTTTACTAGAGTCGATCGGTTTACTTGTTGGTTAGTAGTTTAGTCGAGTATTAGAGAGTCTAGAATATTTGTTAGTGTCTATTTTAAGTTCAATTAGTTAATAATTATTAAACTACTTTTAGCACGTTATTGATTGTAACCTAGGACGACTAATCGTTCTTTATTTTTCAAGATTACCCCTCGGTCGTCCTTTTAACATTCAAAAACCCACTTTGTCTGGAGAGCTTTCTTAACCTGAGCTGGTTGATCAATGAGGTCCCAAACACCCAGTCGCACGAACTGTTGCAATTCTTCCTACATTGCTTCCACCCAAGACAGTTCCTAAAGTGCCATTGAGACACTTGTCGGTTTTATCTAAGATAAGAAACAAATGTATTTGGCGATACTAAATATCCCCGTAGCATGCATATCCGCATATGCAAACAATATATTATCATTCAATAACTTGTCGTCACATACGTTAGCAAACTGACGTCGCGTGCGAACCTCCTCATTCACATCACCGATAATATTGTCCTGGGATGATAAGAATGAATCCGAAGTGTCGGATTCTCAGGAACTATAACATTTTCATTTAAATTAGTGATGTTTTCTTCAACCAATTCACTAGTTAGAGTGCTAGAAGACTCTTCAACTTGTATCTTTAGGAATAACCTGAGATTCAGCAATGGAGCAGAGGAAGAATCTTCAAAGTCGGCAACATCAGAAGAGATAGAAACATCATCTAATGTTTCAGGTTGATCAAATAAAGCAGGTTCTTTATAAATAGAGGATCTCAGTATAGGAAATCATTGTTATTCCAAATAAGCACGAACAAAGTCTTCATGTTGTATCTCACCGAGGGAATGAAAGAATTAAATAGACCTTCATAATCGAACATCCAGTCAAGTCCCTTGCCAGCAGGTGGTGTGATGTACCTGTGACAATTAACATGGTACCACTCCTCAACACACCTTGAAGAAAGATTAAATACTCTTTTCTTAGGCGAAGAATACCCAAGAAAAACACCTTCAATCAATTTCTCTATTAATTTTCCAACTTCACGCTTTAACATAGTGCAAGGACACCTGAATGGTTCGAAAAATTGAAGATTCAGCTTATGGTTATTAATAAGTTCGTAACTCATTTTCTTCAACTTCTTAACCGTTAGAACTCAGTTTAATGTATAACATGCGGTATTCGCAACCTTGTTCCAGAATTAAACGAGAAGCTAGAATCCATCAACACTGTTCTGGTTGCCTCAAAATTTGAGGTCCTATTCTTACTCTCAGCTACACCGTGCTGTTGTGGCACGTACAGGGCACTATATTCGTGATGAATACCCCTTTGCAGACAGAAGAATTCCGCAATGCTATTCTTGAATTCCGTGCCATTATCACTACGAATTCGTCTCACCTTAAATTTATAAAGTGATTCGAACTTAGTGATCAGATTCTGCACGAGAACTAGTGTTTGATCTTTTATACCCATAAATAACACCCATGAGAATCGTGAATAGTCGTCGGTGATGACTAAATAGTAAAGATCTCCAGCAATACTTGGTCTACTCACGGGAACAAACAAATCTATGTGTAGACATTCGAGGGGAGTATCAATGGAGTTGATCATCTTTAATGGATGCGACTTCTTCTTCTGTTTACCCTTCTTTCAAGAAACACAATGATTGGTCATCCTGAAATTCTTCAATGCAACACCATCCACCAAATCATTTGTCATCAAATGATTCATCTTTCGATATGGATATGACCCATCCTTCTATGCCACAGATTGTATCTTTCTTAGTTTCATTTGAGACGAAACATGTGGCAGTTAAAGGAGAAGACTTTAGAAGCGAAATCAAGAACATAGATATCATTTGATTGAGGTGATCTCATGACAACCATGTCCTCTGGGATAACAAATCCCGACTTGAGAATAACGCATTCTCTATCAGTGAACAAACTTGTGTATTTCTTATCACAAATTTGTGAAACGCTCAACAAATTATGAACAACTTTGTCACATAATTTACCTTCTCGAAGGTAATCATACCATTTTAGACTTCTCCCTCCTTGGTAATCAATCAACCTTGATTTCCTGCAAATGCAACATAACCCTCTTGAATGTCTTTCACATTTGAAAGGAGATTAAGATTGCCGGTAATGTGCTGAGAGCGTCCACTATCCATGATCCATTTATCTCCTGAAATTGTTTTGGATGAACTCTGCACAATCAAGTAGATGATTAGTTCAAAAAGGCAGCCCAGTAATCAGTCTTTGGCTCTGCCTTTGGTTCCTTTCGGCATAATTTAACATTTTGTTTCCTAGTTTGAAGAGCATCAAATGGAACCTTGTTTATATTACCCTGGTGTAATTTGTGAACTTGACCATAAGTCAAAGGTTTCTTTGACTTTCTTTGAAGATATTCGTCCTAAACTACACCAGTGTCAATATTTTTGCAAATCGGTTTAACAAGCTCAATAGATTTGTGTCTTACATAAACATTCTTAAAATTAACCCTAACCACTTTTCTAGGGTTGGCATCATGAAAGATGATTTGTGATTCATCAACTTTGACTAGTGAAGGTTGTCTTTTCAAAATGCTTATAACCAGAGGAACTTGTTCCTTGATTAAAGATTTATTTGTGATTTTTACCTTAGCTACACATTGTTTTGCAACATGCCCGTGCTCATCACATGAAAATGTATTCTCGTATCTACGAATATTTGTGGTGGCAAAACAAGTGTGTGTGAAGCCTCAGGTTGAAAAGATAAAACCTTTACTTTTGAACTTGAACAAGTCATATTGTTTGCCTTTTTATTTTTATAAAACTCTAGATTGGTTGACAAATTACGATGTGTATCCAACCCAGATGATTTTACAAATTTCATAGGTTTTAACAAATTTGGTTTAGATTTCATTGGTGACTTGCTAACCAGTTTGGACTTTTCAAATGCTTTTTCCGGTTTTGTGAAACTTGATGTTTTATCATGAAACACACTTTCCACTAACTCAGGTTTAACTACACTCAAAGTAATATCTTTTTCATGAAATACTTTATCAACTCCTTTTAGTTTATAAATCCGACCACTAGATACATTACAACTTTTGAAAGGATTGATAAACTTCATCAAATCCTCATAAAAAATCACAGATTTTTCTGATTTCTTAATTTTTTCATATGAAACTTGTGAACCATAAACAGATTGTTCAATTTCATGTGTTTCAAAAGGAGGAGGAATTTCCACATATCCTAATTCTGCCTTGCCATTTTTCTGTTGATTATTGTTTACTTCAATGACTTCATTTAGCATAAGCGAAGAATCTCTGAATTTACCGAGTTTATTCTATAATTCCAATATCTCATTTTCAAGCTTTTTGACGTTTGTTCTTAATTTAATAATTTCTTTAAATTTACTATCAATCATGATTAACTTAATACTTTACATAAAGACCAAGACGTAATACCGTGTATCAGCAAGTGTGTAATGAATGTCTAATCAGTTATTGTGAAAATCTTGGTCCTGCCAATAGAAAACTAAAAGTTAAGGAAAAAGATTTAAAAGCCAAAATTAAAGCAAAAACCAAAGATTCATAAAAATGAAAGATGAATGGGGTGATATCTGTTGTGAACATACAGGATTACTTGAGGCTTATAATAAAACTAAATTGGATCTATTGGCTGCCAAAGAAATGGCACATACGCTTAACATGCAGTTAATGAAATTCAACAACACTTCATACATTGTAGAGTATATGAATGAGTCTAAACAGTGTTTTGTCGACAATAGTGGAATTGGTTATAGTGCTGTCAAACCTCCATTTAATCATAATTACACTTCAAATCATGATGTTGATCACCATAACCAAATTTATTCCAGTTACACCGCTAGTTGTTGACCCGCCCAAATTTGGTGAATCTAACATTAATTCAGTTAAATGTGCAATAGCTAGTGATTGCCTGGAGCAACTACTTTGGTTGGAGATTCGATTTTATCTGCTTTTAACAATGAATGTGTTATTGAGGATGAGAGATTTGTTGAATCTATTAATGTGTCTGTAATTGATAACTTAAATTCTCTAACTACTTTTACATCTTATGATCTAATTACCTTTTGTAATTAGTTGTTACATATTATTTTTAGCCGAAATAATAACATTCACACGTTGCCATTTTATTATTTTCAGAGTTCAACGGAGGTTCAAAAGTTATGCTAAATGAAATTGATGTTTTGAAATCTCTCCATACGCCGTTAAAGTTAGAGTGGTAAGAGTTTGGACCGTCAAGGATAGGATTTTATTTTAAATATTATATTCAAAATAAGTAATTTAAGATTTGTTATTTATTTTGATTTGTAGTGGAAATTCTATTAAACATTAGTCAAAATATGTGATCATTTTGAAAAAAGCCATGCCATTATTCTGTTTCAATTTAGAAGAGTTAAGAATTCTGGAAGTGATATGTCTAAAGGTATCACAAGAAATTCGTTACTATAATTAAGTTATCAAACACTATTTTCTTGAAATTGAAGATTACAAAAACCGATATCATAAAAAACTACTCATTATATATATATATATATATATATATATATATGGTTTATATTGTTGTTAAATTAGTTATACAAATAAAATATTTGTAATGTGCAGTTTGTTTGGATTGTTAAACGACAATGACGTTCACGTTCGGAGGCCAATCGCTTCCAAAATGTGTATAAGATATTACATTTTTATATTAATTTCATAAGAGTATTATGTTTTAATTAACATGTGTTATTTGTACTAATGTTATAATTTATAAATATGTTTAAAATTTTCATTTATCTCTGATTGTGTTTGTAGTTTTTGTATTTGAATTAAAATAATAATGCTACATCTTGTAATTCATGTAAAATGATCTTTTTTTTAATTTAACATCTTCATTTTATTAAATTTATAATGCATACATTTATATGATGTTATAAATATTTTTCATTAGTGTGTAGTACGGGCCAATATCCTGGTGTGTGTGTGTGTGTGTGTGTTATAAGGCCCCGATCCTGAGTGCGCTACTTTTGTGCTCGTGTTGGATTTACTCATTCACATAATTCGGAAAGAAGAGTTAATTTAAACAAAATTTGCAGATTATAAAAGGCATAAATTCAATCCTTCCATTAAGTACTTGTTTAAAACAGATAACATAAGTCTTAATCCTAAACGAAATAACACGTGAATTCTTTTCCTTAACGATGCTAGTCTTCCTCTTATTGCCACGTGTCCCCATCAAGCAACCTGCCTCATTCTATTCACCTGCGTGCATACTAAAAGTTAGCTACGCTGAGTGAGTTTTAGTTAATCAATTAACATGCATACATTCATATCCATACTTATACGTGTCCGAAGATACGTATTTCGTACATTACTTACTATTACATTCTTTACTTTCATACTTTCGTATGGTATACCGTAAACTATTCGTAGGGTCTGGTCCCTTCTGTCTCAGATATTATTAGGGTCTGGTCCCTCTATCTCATATAGTCAAATATTATTAGGGTCTTGTCCCTCTGTCTCAAATATTATTAGGGTATGGTCCCTCCTGTCTTAGATAGTATTAGGGTCTAGTCCCTCCTGCCCTGGTCTCAGATATTATTAGGGTCTGGTCCCTTCTGTCTCACATAAGCATGCAACCATACATGTCCTGTCAATCGTCCATACAATCGTTTCATACTTTCATTATCATATGTGCATACTTTTCATATTTACTAATAATGTATAACACACACACACACATATATACATCTCCTCCGTATATAACATGCTATAATAATAACATACAATGCATAATCATACACTTATCACTTAGGATAAATGTATAAACTATCAGACAGGAGTATGCACACAACCCCGAAAAACGTCACAAAGAAAAAGGGGCTAGAACTCACCTATAGACGATTCCTTTCTGAGTTAAACGAGTTGGGTCTCGGTTTCGGGTCTCGTTTATATTTGAATCAAGTTCGGGTTAAGTTCTTATATATATATAAAAGTTATCCATTTCTTAACGAACTTACGGGTTTTGATTCTTAAAATAAGTTGGTCCTCGGTTTTGTTTTATGCTTTCGTTTGAGTTTAAACAGGTCGACTACAAGGACCCGCGATCTAACTTACATCTACTTCAAACTCAAAATTATCAAAGGCCCCCCTCCCAGTCTCACTATATATAAAAGAAGCTACAATACTCCACCATAGCATACTATCATTGCCGCCTCATTACCGACAGCCATGGTGATGGAAGCAGGATTGTTAATAACGAAGCCGGATGAAGAAGCTATTATTCAGGTTGAGTTCTAGTTCCCCTTGTTTGGTTTGAAGCTAGATTAAGCCGACCCATGCCCTAACCCCTCACGTTCGGATAGAGTTCTATCTCTTTGCTCGACTCGATTGGATCCAAAAACCCCACTCGAGTCAACTTAATATTTCAGTCGAGTCGATCATGATGTTCAATTCGAATCGCATGAAGGTTCCAATCGAGTCGGCGTAATCACACTTGACTCGAAATCGAGTCGAGTCTATAAATTCGGGCCGATCCAGTCACTTATCCACTAGAATCGAGTCGAGTTTGGGTAGCCGCTCGACTAGAATTTGAGTCGAGTCCAACCTTTTCATTCGAGCCGACTATATTCAAGCCGACTGTATGGACTATTACTCGAGTCGATCGAAACTCGATCCATTCTCCAACTCGAGCCGAATGTGGAATTCACGTATCTTGGCTTAATCGACCAGTTGAACGGTTTGGGTTCGAATCAATGACCCACTCGAGCCTATTTGGGTTCCATTTTTAGTTCAGTGGATTCGAGCACAACCTTAACCATTCAGTCCATATATCACTTGATCCGAGCTCGGTTTATGTCAATCATTTGACCCGAAGTTCGACTCTGTTTAGAACAAAACCTATTTTGTATCTATATGTGTATACTTTTGTCAAATCATTTTAACCCAAGATCTATGTATCATACTCGGATTGTTTAGGGTTCATGAGAGTCGGTTTGGCTTGGTTTGTTTCATTAACAACTTATAAGATCATTTTATTCTGTTACTATTGTCTTAAAACAATGACAAGAATGAGATGAAGATGAAATGAAAAGGATAACTTTAGATCTTAAAACATACCATATGAACGATTCGTTTAGGTCTTGATTTACTTGAAACCTCAAATGAATCTTCCTAGAATCTTGGATGAATGAAAAAGAAAAAAATGTTTGTGAGCAGGATGTTTATGTGTGGAACACCCCGGCTAAAGCGGAAGCGCCTGAGTGTAACGTACAGATTGCTCAAACACACGTGACACTATTAGGTGACCATATAACATTATTTCATTTAAATATTCATGTAACACATGTTTATCAAATAATACAAGTTGTAACAAATAAATAAAAAAATGATAAGTTGTTCTTTGAATATTCTATATGCATGCTATGTGTCTTCTAACTTTCATCCTCATATCTTTACACCTATAACATATGTATAAAATAAAGTCAGCTATGAACATAGCTGGTGAGATTCCCACAGTTTGATATAATACGTAAAAACCATGCAATTCATGGAAAACTGATAAACGATCAAGTAAAGTCCTTTCCAGATAGTACTCGGGTAATCGCGCAAGTAAGGTCCTTTCCAGTTGGTAACAACCAATGTACTCGGATAAAGAGGCCCTTTTTCACTCGATAGAAATGGACCTGAGTGCTAAGGGGGGTGTATGATCATACTTATTGAGGCTACCACGTGCAAGTAAATTCGTGCAAGTAATCAAGTAACACACAAGTCTATATAGTGAATTGTAGTTTGTAATCGAAATCTTAATACTTGAATTTGTAATGGATACATGTGCTACCCCAAAATATGAAAACGTTTAAAAAGGGGTTGTGAGAAACTCACCTTGAAATTGAAGATAAACCTTACAATAAAACCATAATCATGATAACGAGACTGAAGGAACTGAAAGTACGTTTAAGGATCCAAAACAATTCAACTTCTCGAACTAAAAAAATAAAATGATACGAAAGTTTAACGACTAACTAACGAGATTACTAAAGTTATTTAATGATTTAGTTAAAAGGGATACTGGTATATTTTATGGGCATTATAATATTATATTTAACTTTAACGGATTTTAACGATTTATGTTTTAACATTATAACTAATATGATCTAATATTAATATGGGAAAATTTAGCACGGAGTTAAATGAGAATTTTATCTCAAACAATTATAACTAAATTATTGTATTAAGGTTACGAGTTTAAAGTTAACGAATTATAAAGTTTACGAAAAGTGAAAAAGGATGCTATGTTGAAGTAGATGACAATAAGGATCTCTTTTTGTTACAACTTGTATCTCAAAGTGCGGAACCCATTGAGATTAAACACATCCAAGTAAACATTAAGCACATTTTCAAATATATCAAGAAACAATACAAGATATGACACTTAGCACACTTTCTCTCTCTCTCTCTGGCAATCACCAAAAGTCTAAGTAGAAACGCATAAGTCCCCTATTTATAGGAAACATGAACAAGCTCATCAAGTCCGTATATGATATACTGCGTATATCATATACACTGCATATGATATACGTTGACTTGAAGACTTATGCGTTGACTAACAAACACAAACTATACATTTGACATTTTTAGCCCTATACAATCATATCTAGTATATCTAAGACCCTAGCAATAGACATAATGTTCTTGAGTAGTCACCCATGAAAATCTTGAGTAGTCATCGGTGACCACAACACAATACAATTCATTTGTGATACTTTTGACATTAACTGGACCAAATAAATCCATGTGAAGACGTTCAAAAGGTAAGTTGACGGAGTTGACAAGTTTCTTTTAATGAGGGTTCCTCGTTTGCTTTCCCTTCTTACAATCCAAACAATCTTCAGTCAATTGAAAGTTTCTCAAGTTAACACCTTCTACCAGATTCCTGTGAACCAAATGGTTCATTTTTCTCAAGCTTATATGTCCCATCCTCCAATGACATAATACAGATTCCCTTTCAGATGCTCTTGAAATGAAACACTGAGCAGACCTTGATGAAGTAGATGTCGTACTCATGTTCATGACATAAAGATCATTCACACGAGGAGCACGCATAATGATCCATTCCTCAGGTATTTTGAAACCCGGTTTCAAAATCAAACACTCTTGATCAGTAAAGTGTGTAGAGAATTGTTTATCACAAAACTGTGATATACTGAGTAGATTATTCTCCAACTCCGAAATGTAGTTGATATTCTGAATGTAACTTTTCCATTTGTTAAGGTTTCTTCACCAACAATCTGTCCACCTTGATTACAAGTAAAGCCGACATACCCTCCTCTTGTTGATTTAACATCATTTAGCAATTAAAGAGTACCCGTCATGTTCCTAGAGGTACCACTATCCATTATCCAACGAGAATCGTGGGATCTTGGAAGCCCCTGCACATATAGTTAACGGATTAGTGAAACAAGGAAACCCAAGACTTCTTGGTCTTGGTTTGTTTAAAATGTTTAAATAACAGCCTATCATCCTCCACCTCTGAATCACATGATAATGAATTTTCACTTAATGTTGGTGACTCAGATATAGATTTCACTTTCTCATCACAATCAGGCATTTTAACAACAGATTTTGGTACCCAGTTTTGACTAACAGATGTTTCTTTTTATAAAATGATGTTTGACTTGCTTTTGAAATTGTTGATTTTAACACATCATTTTGAACAATCTTCTTAGTATCCACTGACTCATTTCTTTTCAAAATTTTCACATTTTCAATGACACAGCCTGGTTTCTTATCACACAAATAACCTAATCCAGGTCTCTTGCTCACAATCTTTTGAGATTTTTGCATAGAAATGTGATCTTGTTTATATCGATTAGGACATGCGTAAAACACATGTCCAACCTCATTACAACCAAAACAACGTCTCCTATCAATAAATTTATTGATCAGAGATGTTGAATCAACATGATCACGTTCAGCTTTCAAACGATAAAATTCATCATTTGACTGTTTTATGAATTCAATTTTCTTTAGTTTGAAGTTTTACCAAGTACAAACTTTATCTTTTTCTCTTGAAATTGGTTAACTCGCGAAGCTTGCTTGTTATAGAAACTTGTTTTTGGAAATCTTAACGAATTTTCAACTACTTTCTTTTGATTATCTAAACCACTCTTTTGATTACCCAACCCATGAGGTTTAACTACTTCCTTATTCAACACAGCTTCTGCCATTTTTATTCCAGTTGCAGAATCACAACCAGAACTCTCATTATCAACAACAGATTTAGAAATATCATGCTGTGGCGTATTGATGTTCACATTGAGTGCTTTTTTCAAACCTTTTGGTTTCTTTGGAACCTAATAATTCCACAAAGGTGGAGGCACAGCATGATAATTTTCTCTTAAGTTCTCGGTCTCATTATCCTCACTTTTTGATGATGTTTTGGGGATAATGTGATCAAGTACATTTGATGACGCAGCGTAGCTTAGCAATTTCAGGTTAACGCGTTCAGTCTAAATCTTGAGTGTTTGAAGCTCAATTTTGAGTGCAGCCTTTTCATCAATGTGTCTGTTAATGGCAATCAGCTTGTCTTCAACCGTGGTCTAAATCTTGAGTGTTTGAAGCTCATGTTTGAGTGCTGCGTTTTCATCAATGTGTCTGTTAATGGCAATCAGCTTATCTTCAACCGTGTGCTTAAGCATTGAAATTGTCTTTTGGTTTTGTAAAATGTTTTCCCAAAGACCCTTTTCACACGATTGAAGCTTCATGTAGGCCTCATTTACAACATTTAAATCAAACAAAGATTTACCATATTGTCTCTTTAATTCTTTGATTTCAGGATTTTTAAAATCACATTCATAACATGGTAATTCACATTTTTCATATAGATTTGAGTTTAGAATTACCTCATTGGCCATGAATGCTTGATCAATTACTTCTACACTTGTAGTTTCTGAGTCAACATCAGTGATGTCTCTACCACTCCTTCAACAAACTTATTCTCAACCATCTTTTCATTAACAAAAACGAACTCCTCCTCATCTTCTGACTTGATGACGTCTGGAATTTCATCATTTTCTTTCACACCAAAATCAATTTTTCCTTGTGGAACATCCTCCTCATAAAACCAACCTACAAAACTTTCAACAATATCAGGAGGAAATAATGAGATAAGATAATCATAAGGAACTTCATGAATTTTATCATAGGTTCGAGGAAGTTCATCATCACAGGTATCACAAACAAATTCTTTCTCATTGTTGCTATCTTCATTCACATTCTTGTCTGCATCATTAGACTCTTGAGTCTCATTCTCAACTTCATCCTTGTCTTCAACCATATTATCCATCTTGATCACACTTTCAGCAATAACCTCCTTTTTCTCCTCATCAACCACTTGAGCTACATTCGCTTGGAATACAGAATTCCAATTGAAACCTTCATCAACTTGGTCTGTAGCTGCTTTTGGTTGCGAAGTTGATGCTTCAGTAGGTTTCTTTTCCTTATATGATCCACCTTCTGTACGATGATATATAGCTTGTTTGTAGTAGTCTCGTCCAAAAGGATTAGCAGCATTATCATCAATACTCTTACTTGTGCATTCCCTTTTAAAATGACCATTCTCCTTGCATCGAAAACATCTAACCTTAGACTTGTCAAAGCCTAATTTAGATGTTGTACCATCAAGCACATTTCGACCAGTAATCTCTTTGAATCTCTTAGCACGTCTAATAACACTAGCCATACACCATCTTATATCAATCGTTTCCATTTCCTTCGGGTCTATCTGGTCATAATCTTCTATAGTCATGTTGTAATTCCCAATGCGACCCGCCAACAAACACTCATATGATTCTAGAACAGATCCTAGAAAAGCCATGTGTTCTTTGATAGTGTTAGTGGTCATGTTTCCAGTATTTGTCAGGTTCACTGCTATGTAAGGCCCCGAATCCCGGGTACCCCACAGTTGGTAATCATTCAAAACACTCGTAAAAATAATTAAACTTAAAAAAAATTCACTTCATTAAAATAACCATTTCAGAGTATAATTCAGCGGAAAACATAAATAATAAAATAAGTTCCCAAAACCCGGGAATTTTGCCCAAAATCAACATAGTTATCTTTATATAAAAACTTTTAAAAACAAATGTTTAATAGTGAAACTTCAATTCCCGTATGCCCTTCACCGTCCAAGTAGCTTTGTGCACGTCCAAGCGATAAGGCATCCTCTTCCTAACTTGAAACTCACACTAACATGCACACAAAGTGAGCTTGAGCTGAGTGAGTTCAAGTTTTAAGTAAATAACATCATTAAATAATAGTTATGATAGTCATACCAAAGTTTTAAAACGTAAAAGGGTACATCCATCAAATCATCATTACCGAACTAAACATCCTCATACATACATATACAAAATGTATATGTAAACATCCTTTCAATTACATCTCTATATATATCACAGTATATATATATATAACATCCACGTATAACATCAGGGTCGAGCAAACGTACAACCCAAACATGTAACATCAGTGCATGCAAACACAAAGTAGGCATACACAACATCAGTAGCCGAAATGACTACAACATCGCCCGATATAGGCCAAGAAATAATGTATATACATATATATATATTTAACATCCCAAGGCCTACCATATGCTAGCAAGCCTATATAAATTCGTTTAAAACCTTTCATCATGTAAGAAAATATTTAGGTGTGCATGCTAGCCCAAAAGTAAAAGAGTAAAAAGGGCATCATGAACTCACCTGAAATCAATCGAACACCAACAACGAGCTAGGAGAATCCTAAGTTCACGATCACAAGCAAGGGCCTGTAAATTATACACAACACATAACTAGATTGGCCATAAGAACACTCTTGCCTAATGGGCCGTTCAAGCCCAACACTCTGGCCCAAGGCCCAACAACTTGGCCCGAGGCCCAAAAACTTGGCCCAAGGCCCATCAACTTGGCCCAAGGCCCAAATCTTAGCCCAAGGCCCAACAACTTGGCCCAAGGCCCAAAGACAATCAAATCGGGTCGAATGCGCGTGTAATAAACCTTAAAACCATTTATTAACGAATCAGCCCCGAATGGACCAAATTCCATTTTAAATCTTTTCATTCATCAAAATTATGGCACCCGAGTTGATAGGGTTGATGGTTCCTTTTTACAACTCTTACTAGTTTAAACGAAAATTCGCGCACCGCCGACTCGATTGACGAAGCACTAACCACAACAGCCCCGAGCATCAAAAAAATAATTTTTTCCACAGCCCTTAAACCCTCCTAGGGCTGTACAACTGATTCGGTCGGTCACCCGATCAATTAACGCATCAAACTCAACAATTTGCAATTCTACACCCGATAAACCCTAGTTTTCGAACTAAAATTGATTGACCGATCTAAACACCTCCAATGACCACGAAATTTTAATATGATGTAAATGCCATACCTGGGGATCTTTCTACACCGGAAACTCTAATTTTTATCCACGGGAAGTGGGTCAATTACACCTTGGCCGAAATTGAGCATCAAAACGATTAGGGGTGAACAAAAAGAGTGTTGGGGATTGTAGTACATACCTTGAACTACTTCTTGGAGCTTGGAATGGATCAAAAAGTTGAAGCAATCAAAGGGGGGGAGGGGCTGGAAGTGGCCGATCGGACAGGGGGCTGCACTAGGGTTTATTTTTTTTTGTTTAGTGTTATATCATAAAAGTTTTTCATTCTAGCCCCCGTAAAATAATAATAATGAAACTTTGAAGAAATGTTAAGCGATTAGACGTACCGGGATGACGTAAAGGCTTCCGAGAAACGTCGGAAAAATCCCAAGAATTATACATACTCTACAATCTTTCATCCTTGAAATCGGAATTAACGGGCGTTACATGCTATATTACACTGGATAACATCAGAATCCTTTAACCTCGAAGCTTGAGTAATTGGAGTTGTTACAGAATAACTACTACTATATTGAGGAGTAGCACTAACATTTGTGACGCAAGCTTGACTGATTGAATCAGCACTTAATGCACTAGGAATCCTGGGATTTGGAGTAACACTTGAATGAGAATTCTTGTATTACAATCCCACATCTTGTGATACGACTGTAGATTTCATCTTGTGTTTCTTTCTCAGTTCCAAGTCATGAGAAGTTTCTCGATAAAGCTTGCCAAATTCAGAAGGGCATAAGCAATGGGGGTTGATTGTTGAATCAAGATAAAAGTACCACATTTTTCAGGTAAAGCATCTGCATGTTTATCTACATACTCATACTCAGGCTTGTCAATCTTTAGCCTCTTCATCTCATTCACAAGATAACAGTATCTTTCAATCAATTAAGCAAATTATTCATCCTTAACTTGAGTGAATATGTCAAATTCTTTCAGCAAAGCAATTTTGCTCTTTCTCATGTTAGGATTTCCACGATCTTTATTCAACAACGCTTGCCATATTAAGTAACAAGAACCATTGTGTTGCAGAAGTTGAAAGATCTCAGCTTTGATGGACTGTTGAAAGAGATTCAACATCTTCTTCTCTTTAAGAAATGAATCTTTATCTACATCAGCAATATGAGATAATCTGTAATTTTCTCCATTATCATTCTTGGGAATTATATACTCTTCCTCCACAGGAGTCCATGTATCATAGTTCAATGCTTGAACATATGTCTCGAATTTGTCAGCCCATGAAGGATAGTCTTCCATTCTCAGTAGTTTGGGGGGCTTGTTGGAAGTTCCCATTTCATTTTCCAAACTAATATTCTGAAGTAGAATAGACGGCTGTGACACGAACGCACTTAGGTTTTTCATATCGAATAAAGTCAACGTGTATACCTTCTGGTCAAAAGGATATGTTTCTGGTAACAGATATGAAACTGGTCAAGGTAGGTCAACGTATATGAAACTGGTCAATGTGGGTCAACGTATAAGTATGAGGTTTAAAGGTCAACGGATATGTATGAACAACAAGAATGATCAACGTATATGTCCAAACCAACGTATATCTAATCCCAGTATAACATATGCGGCGTATAAGTTATACACCGTATATGTTATGTTTGATCAACATATACGGAGGTAACACCTATACGGTGAAGTTCATGTTGTTGGTAAATTTGGCTTTTGAAGATGCAAATGATGTAGGAATTGAATAAACTTTGGTAGGGTTTGTCACGGATAGGTAGAGAACAATATGTGAGATTTTAAAGAACTTTTGATGGTGGAATTTGAATGTAGAAAATAAAACCTTGAAAATTTGAAGTGTTCAAGCTAGTAACGAGCCATAACGCTCTGATACCACTTGAAAAATGATGCTATATTGAAGTAGATGACAATAAGGGTCTCTATTTGTTACAGCTTGTATCTCAAAGTACGGAATCCATTGAGATTGAACACATCCAAGTAAACATTAAGCACATTTTCATATATATCAAGAAACAATACAAGATATGACATTTAGCACACTTTCTCTCTCTACTCTCTCTCTCTCTCTCTCTCTGACAATCACCAAAAGTCTAAGTAGAAACGCATAAGTCCCCTGTTTATAGGAAACATGAACAAGCTCATCAAGTCCGTATATGATATACGGCGTATATCATATACGTTGCATATGATATGCGTTGACTTGAAGACTTATGCGTTGACTAACAAACACAAACTATACATTTAACATTTTTAACCCTATACAATCATATCTAGTACATCTAAGACCCTAACAATCGACATTATGTTCTATCGAAAAGAATAAACAATATGAATTACTTGAGTTTTACGAAACTTAAAGAATGCGAAAAGTTGGTTTTTGAATGAAAAATAATAAAATATACTTTAAAAACTTATATTATTTCTGGATTTTATTGGTTGAAAATTTATTAGAATACCAACTATTTTCGCAAATAAAATAAGGTAACAAAATGAAAAAAAAATATATAATATTAATCGGGTTTCTAGAATAAGAAGACAAAAGTTGGTTTTTAGATGAATAATGTTAAAAATAAGTTTATAATTAATTTTATTTAATTTAAAATAATTTTATTTAATTTATAATGATTTTTAATAATTTATTTAATTTATAGTTGTAAGAGAAATGATTAAAAAAATATATAAACCAACAATTTGCACCGACCCGGGTTCGAACCAGGGTCTGATGTTTCAGAGGCAACATACTTAACAACTAGAACAACTGGTTTTGTTGATTTAAAGACAAACAAAAAAATAAGTTATTAATAAACAAGTTCATCTTCCTCCCATGTAAACCATAGAATCCATTTGCTTCGATCCGTATTATTTTTGTTAAATCTATGCTAAGGATTTTGATTGTCGGCTCAAAACTAATCATATGTATATTTAGATTACCTGGAAGGGTTTTGCGAAGACGGCGAACAGTGACTCACCGGAAACGATCTTCAACGGAATTTTTCGAGTTAGGGAGTGTTTATTATATTGATTTGTCATTGTGAGCAAGTTTAGATGAATGTTTATTGTCTATTTATACTTGTAACCGAGTCGTATGGCGTTTAATGGTTGTTAATTGGTTTTGTTAAGGATTCCGGCGGTGATTCTGGGATTTAATACGCACGGATTAGATTGATATACCGCGTTATGGGCGAGGATTATCATTTACTTTTGAAGACTAAAGTCATTACAACTTTTAATTTGATCAAAAACGCGAAATTAATGGTTGTTTGAGGGGTAAGCTCGCCGAAGCTGCTGCTGTTTGCCAGAATTCCAGCACCGGAAAGTAGGGGCTAGGTGACGGGCATGGGGGCTTTTGGGACTGAGTTGAATAATATTATTATAATAATATAATTTAAAGTTAAATTACATATTCAACCCCTGATCTTTGAAGCTCTTTTAAAAGCATATTTAATATATAAATACATTATTAACCCCTCTAGTTTCATATTGGTTTTAAAGCAAAATTTAATTATGAGACGAATTGAACCTTGCACTTTAAAATGAGTTTTAACAAAAATAATAAGTTATAAAACTTGGATGATAGTTATATTATACTCGGATAGTTTGCGATTTGATTAGACTTAATAAAGCTCTAAATCCCGGAGGTTCGTTAATCGAACAAAATGAATAGAAAACAAAAGAACATTATCTTAAATCCTTGTGAATATCATATTACAGTGAACGTCAAGCCCGAATATAATGAAATGAAGAAATGGTTCGGTTTAAGAAACACTAGTAAATAAAGTTACCAAAATAACAATTTGTTGCATAGAAACGTGTAACGATAATTATATATATATATATATATATATATATATATATATATATATATATAATATGAAAACAAAAACGAAAATTCAAAATGGGTCGTGTTTTCGGGTTTGAAATGTAACAAATGTTACCGGATTCACAACTTTTGGAATTTCGTCCCTAAGTTAAAATTGAAATAAGATTTTACAAGAAAACAACAAACATGAGGAGTTGTTTAAAAGTTTTAACAATTTTTATATACATATTTAAATAAAAACAATAACGTCAATCTTTGAATGACCCTAAAGACGCCACAAATGGGAATATGATAAGGACACTTATATATAGGATCTACCAGCGGCGTATCCACAATGCCCTTATCGCATTTCATTTATCCCATCTTTCAAAATCATTCCAGGTTTCGACTTATTGCACACAACGTACTTATTATGTCTTACATGCGAGGACTTGGATAATTATATGTCGACCCATAATTACCTTTATCGTCGGATGGTCCACAAAATCCGTCCCATTGTGTGGGTTTAAAATATATTTAGTCCTTATGTGAAAACTTACGATTAACTATACAGATCAAAATTTAATAAAATATAGAAATGAATCCTTAAGGTCAAGGATAAATGAGAATATGAAATTATTGAAGTCTAAAAGATACAAACAATGTTTACCAAACAAAATGCGCGAAACTCTTAAGTAGTATGAAATAATTAAAATAACAGATGTCATCAATGGAAATCATGAACACGAAATAATAAAGTTGATAATAACATGTTAAGTAAACGTAGCATTGAACTACAAAATAAAAACATGTAAGTCGATAAGCATTGGGTCCGAGAATAAGATAGATTAAACAAAACTTTAGTAAAAGAATCAAGTAAGTTCTTGGAGTTAAAAATAACTCTTTAAACAAATGAAAATTTCATTAAATAGAATATCAACGCAATATTTGAGATTAATAGAAATAAATAGTTGCAACTTCGAGATCAAAGTAAAACATTGACCTCAAATTGGTAAAACATTGAGAACAAAATAATCGAAATTTCAAGGTTGAATTAAAATATTGATATCAAATTGGTAAAACATTGGGATTATAAATAACTAAATGATCCGAACAAAACGTTGAGCGAAAATAGAACAATATGACCAAACTATTCGTGTGAACTTAGCATGCGTATAAACATGCTCATGGTCTCCAACTTCCACTAAATGATTATGTTTATGGGAAATTGGTTATAGACCACGATATTGAAATAACAAGGTAAACCGCTTAAGAATGTATCAATGAATGGGAATAGTTCACAAATTAACGAATAATCAAGCTCCATATTAACTTCTTAGACAACCTTTTGAAAAGAAATTGATACATAGAACTTCTTGAAAATGCCCAAAACAGAAAAATATCTATAACATATGAAAGAAAGGAAAACAAAAGGGTAACTTGCGATGCCCTTCTTCTCGAAATGGGTTTTTGCGGTATGAAGGTTATTGTGGTTCGGTGGTATGGTTTACTAATCCGAAACTCGTTGGGGTTGACAAAGGCGGAAACATAAATGATTGATGACATTGTTTGTGAAAATTGTATGTAGTGACGCGATGTTTTAACTCAAAGGAAATTCATGATATAATCATGCATATATACTTAGCTAGTTAGAACACCTTGGAAAACTTTCGATGTAAAGGATTTCCCGGTTGGGTGACATTTTAAGAAAATGAAAGTCGTTAGATAAAATAACTCGTTGATGGTAATATAATAGCCTCACGGCTTAGGAATTATTTAAAACGAAATATTTTATTTTATTTTAATAGTTTTATTGGAATATTAATAATAATAATAATATAAATAATAATAATAATAATAATAATAATAATAGTAATGATATTAATAATATTAAGGGCAAGAGTAATAATAATAATAATAGTAGTAATAGTAATAATAGGTGATAAAAATGAACCACTTGGATTTTCGTAAAGTTCTTTTGATGCAAAAACTACATAATATATACTTATTAATAATCTTTTTAAAATAATAAAGATACGAAATTTCACGAAAAAGGATGTTTGTAAAAGGACTAAATGTGGAAAAGAGTGCAAGAAATAACAGCTGGTTTGAAAAGGCAAAGTATTAAAGTGGAAAATCAACTAAACCTTTAAGAGGTCATGGAACGCGGGGTAAGGTTTTGTATGGCGGAAACAAGTTAGGCCTTATAATGGGTGTGCTCGAGTTACTGCAATAGTAGCGAGTTTGAAGTACAAGCATGAGGTAAGGTAGAAGGTGAGCGGGTAACAAGTCGTGGGAATAAAAGTGTTGTGTCGAGTATGCATGGTTATGAGACAAAAGTTGATAAGCTGGCTGAACTTAACACCATTTGGAACCTTTTGACATCGCAGTAGCGGAGTGGGGGAATCGTCCGTGTTATACAAAGAGTAGGTTCTCGTGTGAATATCTTGGTTGGGTTGGGTTTGAGTATCCAAGGGTTACGGATTTACTTAGGTGTATCTTTGAGGAGGTTTGAATGTTATTGTTTGTGGTTGGTAAGGATATCTTGGTTTGTTATGGTCGGGATTGCGATGGCCAATTGCTTGATGATTTGGGTTGTCGTTTTGTGGGTTGAGTTTCGAGAGCAGCGTCGAGGAGAACGAGAAGGCATGAAGTGTGAACAATTCGCATGACATTTGACGTAAATATGAAATTCATAGAAAAATCAAAAGAAACGTCACATGATTGATTCCTACATTCAGAATCCATATATAAATATGTAAATAAATATATAAGTACAATCGAATGAAACAAAATTTGATATCGAAATAGAAGTGCTCAAAAGTCAATATTGATCTCGTAAATTTTGAAATAAAAATATATTAATTTTTGAAATAAAAAACACAGAATTAATACAAACCTAATATGAGTAATGAAATTGAATTGAAAATCGAGTGTTTATTTACCACCATAACTTTTTGAATTTTCAATTAAAACTATAGTAAACGAATTATATAAAGAAAACAAATTGAAAATCGACAATTCATGTATCACCATGACTTTCAAACTCTCAATTTATACACATGTCACTCCCCGACTAGCACATTGCGGAAGCGTAAACCGGAATGCAACAAACACCTCTGGTATCAACCACGTTGTTTATAAAGAAACATTACAAACTAATTTACAATATATTACATTGGTCTATTTACGGTTACAAACAAGGTGTTACAACAAAATATGCTCGTAAGTTATTCTACTCGTACTAGTAACATTGCGTCTACTCGCACCGCATCGATCACGTTTAGTAATAGATAGCACAAAATCACGGATTTTCCTACTTCGGTATCACAGCTGAAAAGCACATTTAAAATGGGTCAACCACACAAGTTGGTGAGTTTCACGAGTTTCAAGAAAACAGTTAGACTTGTAATAATGATATAAGTATGTAGGTCTGTAAATTATGTAATTATGCTAAGCTATAATGAAGCCTGGACTATTCGTGCTACGTGCCTCCATTTCCCACGCTCAATGAAACAGTTAGACTTGTAATAATGCTAACCATTGTGGCTCCCCTTCCGCCCACATTATGCCCCAAGTAGCTATGTCTAACTCCATATAGCTGGTTTGTATAATTATGGACATGTGCAAACGGGATAATGTCTCAGCAAACTATGCTGGCCCCGCCTGGGTTTGTCAAACCAATAGTACTATTCACAAGCCACCGGCTCGAAGTTAATCACTGTGTTAGTGGGACTTTCATGTGTTAGCACTTAGATAATTTACATCATCGTACGTTTCAGATTCATATATGGATATTAACAAACATGCTTTTCACCCCAAATGTTCGTAAAACTGTTTATAAAGTGGGGTCATGAAACTCACAGTTTAGTAGATAATCAGTACTGGGTCGGCTCATGGTTTGCTTGATTCGCTATCACTAGTTCCTATAATCAGTATTATAATAATATTAATATTATAATATTATTATAATCTCAATACTAAACTGGGCTATATAACTAATCTGGGTATAGCTGGAACGTCTAGAAAGTGTCAATAGGGTTAGGTTGTGATGTTGTTCAACGTCTAATACTTAAAACCGAACTTGGCTCAGTTTTTCCGCTTTTCTAGCTGGGCCAAGTTGTTTGTTTATGCGTTCAGAAAATAGTTATGGAGAAGTAAGCTTGGGTAAATGTGTGGGTTGATAAAATGATTAAGTCATAAAGAAAGATCACACATTGGGGTTTCGGATTCGCTACGGGGCTCGTTTCCGTTTATTCAGTTTGTTTTGAAGAAAAACGCGCACAATTTATCCAAATTGTCCGGGTTTCTCATAAAAAGGTTTGTTTTTATATAATTAATCCAAAGATATGAATTTTGATCACTCTTGGTGTTTTGATATTCCCACAGGTTCGTTAATCACGAACTTGCCAGTTTTTTATTAAAATTGAATTTGTTTAATTTTCAAATTAGCATAATTAATTAACCGTTAGTCATTAAATTATGAAAATTTAGCCACTTATCAATTAAAATATTTAGATTTTTATAAAAATATTTCCGGAATTATTTACTAGTTTATTAATTTATAAAAATTCATTTTACCTACTATACTTTGCCTGAAAATCGTCCGTTTATCCCAAACGATTTCCAAAGATTCCACAAAAATTCCTAGATGCTCAAATTATATCCCTAAACCATCTGTATCAATTCCAGAATTTAACAACCTTGTTCAATATTCTTTTCAGGCCAAATTTGACTATAAAAAATCATATGAACGCAAATGCATAAACCTACTTAGACTTTTCCAACTGCTCTGAAATTTCATGTGTGATCAAAATATTCCAAATATGAGTTTGCCAAAAATTTTCATAATTTTTCAAGCATTTTAACTTTTTTTCCCAAATAAACGTCCCAATTCGGTAATAAATTCGCCAAATATTCTCGGATGGTAAAAAAATTACCAAATTTGAACAGGGACTCAATGATATGGTCCCTGATGTCCTACAAAATTTCAAGACCTAAAAATGTGCACGTCACAAGCTAAACCTAAACAGCCCGTAAACGAGTGATTTGGTATTACCTTAGTGGTTTTGGTTCGTTTTCGCCTTTCTAATCAAGTTTTCAAGATCTTGTGCTTCTATGCAGGCTAGATAAAAGTCCTATATCACAAACCAAGCAAGTTTCATCAACCAAACAGCCCCTTAACTTAGGGTTTCGGTTAGGTTATAAAACCGAACTTTATAACCGTAAAAATGCCGTTTAAACCCTCTAATCCGTGTTTTTGTTGGGTCGGATTAATGATAAGGAAGATTGGAATCTTCTCAACCTCCTCCGTAAATGACTAAGTATGGACTTCAAGCAAGCCTAGACGATCGAACATGGTTTTACTACCTCGAGCAAGGTCTTCGGAACCTTTAGTGGTTAATTCTTCTAAGTGTTAAAGCTTCGAGAAAGCTACACTTCAACGAGCAAGAGTATTCTTCTATCGAGCATGGATTGCCAATCGAGCAAACAGCTGGATCATAAAAGTTTCGATCAAGTGTTACAAGCACAGGATGGTCGAGCACATGGGGACAAGCGTGGATGCAATAAGAAGATGTCATGTGTTCAAAGCAAGGACTTCGAGTACAGTTCAGTTCCCCGAGCAAGATTTACCTCCAAGCATGCTAAAGATTGTTTGTATAAGGACAAGACTGAAGAAATCAAGAAGAATGAGCTTGCTCGATGGACTAGTTCGAGCAAATCAAGGATTGGTCAAGAGGAATGAAGCTTGATGGAGTAGAATATCTTCACTGAAGATATTCTAAGTAAATTATTCTCAAAGACATTCATCGAGCATACCTATCATACTGAGTCTGCTCGAGCAAGAGACAAACCTTGCTCGAGGACTCTTACACTTGTATTTATTTTGTCTTTCATTATGTAATGATTAGGAACTTCTAGAAGGAACGTCAGGGTCTATAAATAGGATCCTAGGTTTCCATTTCGGGCACGAATAACGACTCTCGCAATACGATAAACATTCCAAAGAATATTCTATTTGTTTTCTCATACCGCCGCCGCCGTCACGAAACCCTAGACATTCCTTTCACAGTTGTATCAAATGATATATTAAATGCAATGAATCTTTGTCTTTGATTGTGTTCTTATTGATTATCCATTATTGTTTCGTGTTTACTATATCACACCTTCGTTCCCACTTGTTGGATATCCTGATTCTGCCAGGATATTCAATAGGCCTTTGGGTAACTGAGTCAGTGCGTTCTTGTCAACCATTCCTATGGTTTCACCCGATTCACGGTCCTAACAAGTGGTATCAGAGCTTTGGAAGCTCACCGAAGGCCACGGGATTGAAGGTTTTTGAAAAAGCTTGAAGCTTTACTTCAAAACACAGATCTACTGAAATGGAAGACCAAGAAGTCTCTACTAACAAAATCCCTAGACTGCTTGGACAAGAAAATTTTATCAAATGGAAGGTACTCTTCGAAGCCGCTGTCAACTACAATGACCCGGAACTTTGGACATCTATTACAAAGGGAAACTATGTTGCCTCCACTGCTGTAAACAATAGTGCTACTGTTGAGCTGAAGATGAAGACCAGAGATGACAAAGCACTATCTATGCTGAAGTTGGGTCTGTCTTGGGAAATACTAACAACCGTCAACCATCACAAAACTGCTAAAGAAATGTATGATGCAGTTGTTAAAATGTTTGCGGGAAATACAGAACTGAGAGACATCAAGAAAGATAGGCTGAAACAACAGCTAGATAGATTCAAGTTTAAAGATGGAGAAAGATTAAAATCAGTCCTGCAAAGGTTCATGGTGATTGTGAACGATATAAGAACAACTGACCTACAGATCTCTGATATTGATCTGAACAAAAAGCCTATGTCATCTTTTTCTGGTGAGTGGTATACAGCCAGCAAATTCATCAAGGAAAAGGTAGATTTCCCCAACTTTAAGTTGGATGATGTAATTGCATTCCTCAAGGCAGTAGAACATGAAATGATCGAAAACCACATGATAAGAGAAGATAAGCCCAGTTTTCTAGTGAACAATGCTCTTGTAGCTCCCATGGGAAATCTTTCAATCAAGAATCAGCAGCCAATCATTGAAAAGCCATCTGAAACAAATTCCACATGTGGTGGACAGCCAAGATTTAATGTTCAGCTGATAAAAGATGATGTAGCCTCAACCGCATGTGGACACGCAACATTTGTGCAGAACAATACATCTCAAGGAACTTACTACCAAGCATTGTTCTCTATGTTTACTGAGTCATGTCATGCATTTGTGGCCAAGAACATGATCAACACAAGCATTGTGCAGGAAGATCTTGAGCAAATCGATGCTGATGACTTGGAGGATATGGACATTAAATGGCAGGCTGCAATGTTGGCTGTGAGAAGCAAAAGGTTATATAACCGAACTAGGAGATCAAGCTTCAATGGACCAAATGAGAGAATAGGTATTGACAAATCAAAAGCAATCTGCTACAATTATCAACAATCTGGACACTTTGCAAGAGAATCAACATGCCCAAGCAAGCTGGAAACCAAGTGACTCAAAATCAATTTTACAAAAATCAGAACCAGAACTTCCAACATCAAAGAAATCAGATCACCAATCAAAACCCGTATCAAATCCAGAATAGGACCCAACAACAACCCTTTCAGCCTCAAAGGAACAACCAACTGCAAATTCACAATAATCAGAACATAGTCAATCAAAGCAATGTGAATCAGGTTAGGGATCAAGGGAATGTTGCAATAACAAAGGTGCTTCAGGATGGGGAGTTTGATTGGAGTAAGCACGCAGCTGAGATTGAAAAGGCAAACGTTGCTTTTATGGCCAAAGTACAGGACAAGCCAGAATCTTCTAATGCGCAGGTACATTATGCTATTTCAATTTCTGATCTTCTTATTACAATTGATGAACTCAATCAGGAATTTGGAAAATGAAAAACTGAATGTGGAAAAAAGGAAGCATTTTTGAATGTATATGAAACCAGTGAAGCAACCTATGAAAATCAAATTAAGGGACTTGAAGAAGATTGTATGCAAGCATACATAACTCAATCAAGAATGACAGTTGAGGTTGAGGGTTTGAAAAAGTTGTATGTAGAAGAAAAGCTGAAGAATGCTGAATTGTTAATTCAAATGGAATTCATGAAAAACCTTGTGCCTACAGGGAACATGGTGGGATTTGTGGACAAAATGTCAGAAGAAGAGAAATTCAAAAAGATTCCACCACCGTTTTGTGACAGCTACCCACTAAAAGTAGACAAGGAAAGTACGAATGAATATCTAAAACAACTTAAGAATGTGTTTGAAGACAAAGCTAAATTTGCAAAACAATATATGAAGATGTGATTGTGGAAGAAAATGGAGAGTTTGCAATAAAGCAGAATGAGAAACCAGAGGTAAAGAAAGCTGTAAAGAAGGAAAGTGAGAAGAAGTAATGGAGTGAATACTCCAATGAGGAGAGTACTTGCAGTTGTGGCAGTACCAAATCATTTGAGGGCAAGAAGAAAAAGAAGGGATCAAGCAAGAAGAAAATGTAAAGATTCCTCTACTGCCATAGATGACTCCAAAGATGAAGAAACATTATGACCAGATAAGAAAAGAACATGTGGTATTTGACATTTGTGCAAGACCACCGCCAGAAATCAAGAAAAGAAATGAAGTGGCAATGAAATCTTCATATGATCAGTCCCATCCTCCAATCTATCTAGTTTTATCAAATCATGAACTATTTGACATTAGAGATGTGGAGTATGTACCAATGAGAAGATTTGTTGCAGAAGAAGAAGGAAGTAAATCAGAGGTTCCTTATGTATCCAAGGTTCCTGCAGATTTTGATAAACATACCGTTACCGGATCTTCAAAGAACAGGAGAGGTTTTGAGATTACAAGATCCTAATATCTACAAGCGAAGGAAAGATGCAAAGAGTACGTTTGAGGATAACACTGATTGGGATTTTCTCCCATGGCTGCTTGTGCCAGCTCTAGGTGCCATTGATGTGCCTAGAACCCCTAGAAACAGTGATGAAGAAGATGATGATAGTGGAGGACGATGATGATCAGAATGATGGGGGGGGGGGCAGGACAATGGTCCACATGGTGATAATGCTATGGATGTGGGAATTGTTAATCATGCTCAAGATGTTGTTGTTAGCAATGTGCCTATGATTGAACAATCTACTAATGAAGGAGATGATGCAGAGTTGGAAGTAAATGAAGAAACTAATGAACCAGTTGAGGGTCCGAGCAACAGAGCTACTGAGCTTATAGATGATGATGTGTTTGTAGCAAGTGTAATATCCAATGTTGCTGATACAATACATAAGATTACTCCACCAGACTCACCACCTCCTGAGGTATACAATGATGAAACAGACTCTGTTGAAGTTGATGATACTAATGACAACGTTTCTTCCTCACCTGCTACCACTGAACCAATTCATGACATACATGTCCCTTCACCACCAACATCCCCACTACATGATCCAATTAATACCTCACTACCTGTTTCCCATCCAGCCCAATCTGTTCAAGAGACACATATTCCAACATCACCATCCTCCCCAGTAAAAGACCAACCCACTACTACTGACGTGTGCAAATATATATAAAATTTGAATAAAAGTTTCACACAAATCGGGTTTTAAAAATGGTTTTCACCAACAACCAAACCACACACGAAAGGCAAGTGTACCTATCGTTTGTAGTAAAGTATCGGTAAGAACCGAGTGTCAATCTATGGACATGGCTAACTTTTGATACAAAATCTTTGTAATTAATTAAACCGAACAAACAAATCTTAGTTTGAGTTTTTAATGAACTAAACTAGCATAGAATGAAAACAAAGCAAGTAAAAATACAAGAAACAATCAATCCAACCAAACTACCTAGACATGCATCCACTCTACCAACGTGATAAAATAGCAATGATATGGTGAATATCATGAATCTAAACATAAACACTAGATTACAATCAAGCAACCTAATACTAACAATTAATCATCATGATGGGTTTTCAATCAAGAATTAAACATAGACTAACTTGTTTGTCAAAACAACAAAGTCTCATAATCAATGGAAAGCTAGCATGAACAACATTCTAACCACCTAAGATTACACTAAATTAGCTAAACTCGTGAACTAAACATCAAGTTATGAAACTTTAACTAGCAAGTCATCACCAAGTCAAGAATCAAAACAACACTCATCAATTTTCCAATATCAAGTGTAGGGTTTCATGCTCATCAATAACATTATAACCAAACTAATCTTTACTAGTCATTCCTAACTTAGTAATGTAAACAAAGAAACATGAACATTCAAAGTTTGCAAACAAACATCTAAAACATAGTTTTCCAACATGAATGCCTAAACATTTGTAAGACTAACAAGGTATGCAATTCTAACAAGCATGAACACCATCAATATCAACTCATAACTTCAACATTTCCTTGAAAGAAAACCAAATTACCATAACCATACATAGATAAAAATCACAATAGTAAAATATTCAACAATGTCTAGATAGTAAATGTATTAGACCATAAGGCATAATACAACTACAATCGAACTAGAAATAAGCTTACAAAATATGCTATTAGACATAGAAATGCAAACCAAAATCAAGCAAGGATTGTAGGATGGAATGATGAATCCTATGTTGGTGGAAGCCTCCAAAAATCCCCTAAAAATGCTACACTTGGTTGAGAGAAAATCCCCAAGACTCCACACTCAAAATAAAGGTAATGGAAGTGTATTTGAGCTGTCTTGAAGTCTGGCACGGGCACTTGCACGGGCTTGCACGGGCGTGCCTAAATGTGGAATGTAACACCCCGTAACCACAGCGGAAACGTAAACGGGATGCAACAGACACATCTGATATCAACAGCATTGCTTATAAAGAAAACACCACTACATTAATTTAAACGTATTACATTGTTCCGAGTTTCGTTACCGTCTAGGCGTTATCACATAAGTTTTACCGATAGTACGTTAACATGTTTAATGCAAAATATAGACCCTTAAGCTTCCACAAAATAGCACACATCATCAAGCACGTATCACTCATTCCAATTTGGGTATACCTAAAAAGCATGTAAAGAAAACGGGTCAACTACGAATAGTTGGTGAGTTTCACTAATTTAAATAAACCAGACAAATTATTATAATAATCATAAATTAGCGATGTAATTATGCTGAGCCTACAAGTGAAACCTCTGTTAACCCAGAAACACATCTAATAACCTCTGGGGACACTGTTAACCCAGAAACACATTTAATAACCTCTGGGGACACTGTTAACCCAGAATCACATTTAATAACCTCTGGGGACACTGTTAACCCAGAAACACATTTAATAACCTCTGGGGACACTGTTAACCCAGAAACACATTTAATAACCTCTGGGGACACTGTTAACCCATAAACACATTTAATAACCTCTGGGGACACTGTTAACCCAGAAATACATTTAATAACCTCTGGGGACACTGTTAACCCAGAACACTGTTTCGGGCCTTACAATATTAGCAACTCAGACAATTACCATCTTAATACATTACCGTACGATTCCCGTACAATAAACATTATATAAATACATTCATTTCCATGCGATCGGCATGTACTTAAACACTTTGATAAAAACATGCTTTCCGCCCCGGGAAAATATTTAAAACAGTTCAGTAAAAAGGGGCTCGTGAAACTCACCTTTTCGTGAGTAAAGATGTAATACTGTGCGCGGCTACCGGTCCGGATCTGTAATACGATCCCTAAGTCGTTACTACACAATTTCTATTAATATAACTTAAATTCGTGTTAACCGGTACGTCTGGGGACACTGTTAACCCAGTACCGTACACGATCCGGGGACAATGTTAACCCCGAAACACTTCTCAGGACTTAGATTGTGATTTCGTTAGAGTTTGACCGTCATAATTATTATTATTATTTTGTTTTCCTCGTTTTGCGTGCCTAGCACGGTTATCCGTTTTTATGTTTCAAAAATGAGTTTGGTCACACACGACCCGAAAATAGTGTTTGACTGGTATTTTAGTTAAAGCCGTGAATTTAGAGCTCGGTTTAGACGCCCCGTTTGGCCGCGGGACCCGTTTCCGTCTTTAAGGTGCCGGAAATTGTTATTTCGGATAAAAATACCCAAATCATCCGAATTATTTTCGGATGATTTATTTTTACTTGATTAACTTAGTTTCAAGAAAATAGTCCATTTTTAAGGTTTTTATACACCGGTCAGCTCGCTTAGGCGAACTTTGCCGGTTTACGCGTTTTAAGCTTTAAAAGTTTGTTTTTATGTTCTTTTTAGCACAAATAAATATCCGTTTAGTATCGGATCTTGAAATTTTGAAAAAATCACTTTTTGACAGTAAGGAATTTTATAAAATTATTTCCAGAATTAATTTTCATATTTAACATTTATTTATCTATTTTTAAACGTCATTTGAACACCAAATATGTCGAAAATACCAAACGACCTTAGAAAAATCCCAAATTTTTCTGGGATGACCCCTAACATCCACATAGTTCCCTGTCTTTTTTCCAGAACCAAAATCTCATTTTTCATGCAATTTTCACCAAAACCGAGCTAGAAAACCCTAGAACTCGTTTTACCGAAAAGCCTACTTAGACTTCTCCAATGGACCTGAAAATTTGTGTGTGACTTTTAAATGTTATGAAAAGCTTATCTGAAATTTTCCAGAATTTTTCATGATGTTTAGCTATTTTTCACCATTTTTAGCCAAAACCGAGCATTAAATTCACCAAATATTCATCCTTTATCCAAAAATTACCAAAATTTCACAGATCTCATATTTTCATGTGTAGATCATCTCTGTGAAATTTCATGACCCAAATCTAAGTCTATCACAATCTGTCCAAATCATATAAATCATACGAAAAACCGAACTACCTTGTGTTTCTAGCTTTAGATCGCCAAGATCTTGCTTTCTAGCCTTTGCTAGCAACTAGATATAACACCTACAAGTACAATAACACCACACCAAGCAAGTTACACCCACAATCAAGCCATTTCTTTCATGGTTTCAGTTAAGACATCAAAACAAAGATTTTAACTGTAAAATTTCGTTTTTGACTCTTTTAACTCCTTTCTTGGACCAAGATCCCTTGTATAACTTGTATACATCACTTGATCATGCAAGAATCGGTTTCATCTCGGGTTTTCACCCATTTTTCACTTGAAACCTCATTTTCTCAAGATTTTGGAATTAAAAACCAAGATTAAACCATAACAACATGTTTATACCTTGTGGATCTTCTTAAAAATCAAAAGTTTTGGGTTGAATGTGTAAAGGGTTGAGAGGATTTGGAGAGTTGGAATGTTAAAAAAAATGATATGTTAAAGTGGGGATAGTGGACCGATCGGTCCATGTTATGGTGTGGGGTGGGGCCCACATCTCAAATCTTGGCCACACATTCGGATTGTGTAATCCGGATAATGTTGTGGATAATCTGGTTCAGTTCGTTTTTCAGTTAAACGTTTAATTCCGCTCAAAACGAGGCCAAAACGGTCGTTTTTCGGCTTAAAAATAAAATTTATATAAAACCGATTTAAAAACTTTAAAAACTTAAACCATGACATTTATTGACTTAACACATCATATTGTCGGTCATTGTGCATCTTTTTCGGCTTGATCGATCTTCTCTTGCTTGATTTGGTATTAAAGGTTTCGTTTAACGTACCGACGTACCATTAAATCGAAATCCTTTTTCTGTGCTATAATTCACTTATCCCGAAGCTTTAATACTTCGTAAACCTTACTAAACATCATATATTTCGTCTATAATGTAATCCCCGATTCGTTCGGGTTTCAATAACCGTTCATCGGTTAATCGTAATTCCAATACGACTAGCTGTACATTCGAGTATAATTCGTACTGTGAATCTTATATACTCGTATAAACACATTATAATTCATATATTCAGTATTAAATAACACATAAATGGTATTTTCCGGCTAGGGTATACCTGAATTTGCCGGAATCGTTACATTCTCCCCCCGTTACAAAAATTTCGTCCTCGAAATTTTACGCGTCAACTATTTCCTTTTGAGGAAATAGGTGGGGGTATTTCTTCCGAAATTCGTCCTTTCGTTCCCATGTATATTCTGGGCCTCGTTGCGAGTTCCATCTAACTTTGACCAACGAGATCTTATTGTATCTAAGTTGCTTGATTCTCCCGTCCACTATTTCTATGGGTTCCTCTACAAAATTAAGCTTATCCTTTAATTGGACACCCTCTAGTGGTAACACCGATGTCTCATCCGACAGACACCTTTTCAAGTTCGACACGTGAAACACGTTGTGAACTGCACTTAATTCATCAGGCAGTTCTAATCGGTATGCTACAGGACCGATTTTTGCAGTAATGTCGAATGGTCCAATGTATCTAGGGGCTAACTTCCCCGCCTTTCCAAATCTGACTACTCCTTTCCAAGGTGATACTTTCAAATACACTTTATCACCTTTCTCAAATGATAACGGTTTTCTACGGGTATCGGCATAACTCTTCTGCCGATCCCGTGCGTCCTTCAGATTGTTCTTAATTTCAAGGATTTTGCTGGTCGTTTCCTGGACCAGATCTGATCTAATAACCTGTGTGTCGCCCACTTCAGTCCAGCAGAGTGGTGATCGGCACTTCCGTCCATACAATGCTTCGTAAGGTGCTGCCTTTATACTGCTATGGTAACTGTTATTATAGGAAAATTCAACGAGTGGGAGATGTTGATCCCAATTTCCCTTAAAATCCAGTACGCATGCACGAAGCAAATCCTCCAGGGTTTGAATGGTCCTCTCAGACTGACCGTCGGTCTGAGGGTGGTAAGCTGTGCTTAGATCAATACGCGTTCCCAGCGCTTCTTGTACAGCTTGCCAAAGATTGGAGGTGAAATGGCTATCTCGATCGGAGATGATTGAGATGGGTATCCCATGACGAGACACAATTTCATTTATATAAATCTGCGCAAGTCTTTCGGTGTTATAATTATTTCTAATCGGAATAAAATGTGCCGACTTGGTTAGTCGATCCACGATTACCCAAATTGCATCGTGTCCACGGGACGTCTTAGGGAGATGTGTCACAAAATCCATCGTGATTTGCTCCCATTTCCATTCGGGAATTTCCGGTTGTTGTAACATCCCCGAGGGTTTCTGGTGCTCCGCCTTAACCCTCGCACACATCGTACACTTTCCGACGTATGTGGCTATATCCTTTTTCATACCCGGCCACCAGTAGAACTCCTTCACATCCTTGTACATCTTATCTGATCCCGGATGTATGGAATATTTCGATTTATGCGCTTCGTCCATGATTAATTCTCGAAGGTCATGGAGGGTCGGGATCCAAATCCGATTTTTGAAATAGAGAATTTCGTCCACGCGCTGTTCGAAATTCTTCTCGTTACCGTAAAGTCCCTCTTTTTCCAATTGTTCCTCTTTCAACGCCTCGCGTTGAGCGACTCGAACCAGGTCCGAAAAGTTCGACTGGACTATCATTTCCAGTGCTCGCACTCGCAATGGCTTAACCCGATCCTTCCAACTCAAGGCATCGGCTACGACGTTAGCCTTGCCGGGGTGATAACGGATGTCACAGTCATAGTCGCTTAACAACTCGACCAATCTTCGTTGCCTCATATTCAGTTCTTTCTGATCGAATATGTGTTACAAACTTTTATGATCGGTGAAGATGGTGCACTTTGTACCGTAGAGATAATGTCTCCAGATTTTAAGTGCAAAGATAACTGCTCCCAGTTCTAAGTCATGAGTAGTGTAATTTTTCTCGTGTACTTTTAACTGTCGGGAAGCATAGGCTATGACCTTATTATTCTGCATCAACACGCATCCTAACCCTTTACGGGATGCGTCACAATATACGACAAAACAATCGTCTCCGTCGGGGAGACTTAAGATCGGCGCTTGGCACAATCTTTGTTTTAGCGTTTGAAACGCTGTTTCCTGCTCTTCACCCCATTCATACTTTCGATCCTTTTGGGTCAGAAGGGTTAAAGGTTGGGCGATGCTGGAAAAGTTCTCTATAAATCGACGATAGTATCCAGCTAAGCCTAAGAATTGGCGGATTTCCTTTGGCGATTTAGGCGCTTGCCAATTCTTAACTGCTTCAACCTTACTTGGATCAACGTGTATTCCTTGATGGTTTATAACGTGACCAAGGAATTGCACTTCTTGTAACCAGAAGTTACACTTGGAGAATTTTGCATACAACTTCTCCTGATTTAGGAGCTCTAAAATTAATCATAAGTGTTGCTCGTGCTCTTCTTTACTCTTCGAGTATATCAAAATATCGTCAATAAACACGATGACGAATTTATCGAGGTAGGGTTTACAGACTCGATTCATGAGATCCATGAACACTGCTGGCGCATTTGTTAGCCCAAAAGGCATAACTAAGAACTCGTAATGGCCGTAGCGAGTCCGGAATGCGGTTTTTGGGATATCCTCCTCCTGAATTCTAACCTGATGGTATCCCGATCTAAGATCAATTTTTGAGAAGTAGCTCGCACCTTGCAGTTGGTCGAACAGGTCATCAATTCGGGGAAGAGGATACCTATTTTTGATTGTTAACTTGTTCAACTCCCTGTAATCAATGCACATTCTAAGGCTCCCGTCCTTCTTTTTCACGAATAGTACAGGTGCACCCCACGGGGAATAACTAGGACGTATAAATCCTTTATCCAACAATTCTTGCAACTGGTTGGATAATTCTTGCATCTCTGATGGTGCAAGTTGGTAGGGTGCCTTAGCAACAGGGCCAGCTTGAGGTAATAGATCGATTCTGAATTCGACCTGTCGGGTTGGCGGTAATCCAGGAAGTTCCTCTGGGAAAACTTGTGGAAATTCGCGTACCACTGGGATATCGTCCACCCGTTTTTCCTCAGGATCCGTGGCCGTCAAGCTCGCTAGATACGCCACGCATCCCTGGCGTATATATTTTAACACCTTGAGGTGGGATATAAACGGTATCATATTGCCCGACTTCTCACCCTGCACTAATACCTCTTCGTCATCCGACACCCGGATCTTGACGATTTTCTTTTCACAGTTTATTTCTACCTTGTTACGTGCTAACCAATCCATTCCCACTATCACGTCAAAACTACCCAATTCTACCGGTAACAAGTCAATCAGAAAGGATTGTTCGTTCAGAATAAAAGGGCAATTCCGAACTATCTGATTAACTATCATGGTTTTACCGTTAGCGACTTCTACGGTGTAAGGTTCTATGGTTTCACTAATTGGAAGGTTTGCAATCGATAGGAATTTAACAGAAACAAAACTTCTATCGGCGCCTGTATCAAATAATACAGAAGCGTAATGATCATAGACAAGGAATGTACCTGTCACTACGCTGGGGTCCTGGCGTGCTTCGTTCGCCCCCATCACGAATGCTCGGCCTCGCGCCGGGTTGGACGACGATGCCGGACCCGCGGTTTGCCGCCCATTTCCTCCCTGGTTCAGTTTCGGACAGTTTCTCTTGAAGTGCTCTGTGCTGCCGCATTCAAAGCAAGCACGGCTGGTGGTCATCACTTGATTTCCTTGTGGGTTTTGTTGTCGGGCTGGTTGGGTCCTAAATGGTTGCGCACGGATAGGTTGCAGTTGTCGGTTCAGGTTGTTCAGGTTTGTCCTACATCTCGGTGCGGAGTGCCCTTCCCTGCCACACCGATGGCACACTACCACCCTGCACTCGCCCCCATGTTGGTAACCGCATTTCCCACACCTGGGAAACGTCCTTGTCTGCGGTTCCTGCCTTCCGCCCGAACTAGTCATGGCGTAGTTCTGGGCAGCGGGCCTAGCACGTTTACCTTGCTGCTTTTCCTGGATCCTATGGTCATGTGTACCCCGCTTTCCCCCAGCGGATTCTCCCGCCACCTTCAGTGACCCGCTCCTTACGAAATCATACGTAACGATACCAGCTTGCGTCACCGCACCCTCATACGTCTGGTGTCCCCCATAATTGACTATACTCCTTACAACTGGAGTTAGCCCCCAAATATAACGCCCAACCCTCTTCGACTCTGGGGTGACCAACCATGGTACCAATCGCGACAACTCATTAAACCGGTTCGTATAACCCAAATGGTCTGCCCCCTGCATCTCCAGGTTCCACAATTCATTTTCTAATTTCTGCAATTCGTTTTTCGGGCAGAAATGTTCCAGTACAAGAGCCTTAAGCTCTGTCCAGGTCATGCGGTTTGTCGCCGCCTGACCCCGGGTCTGCACTATCGTGTTCCACCATGTCAAGGCATGGTCCGTGAATGTGCAGGTGGCGTACTTTACAACACAGTCCTCGGGGCAGTTACTGATGTTCACAACTGATTCTATTTTCTCGATCCACTTAACCAACCCATTTGGTCCTTCAGACCCGCTAAACTCTAGAGGTTTGCACAACATAAAGTCTTTGATCGAACATCCCCTGGAGGCAGGAATCGGTTCAGTACGGTTCGTCTCTACAGTTGGTATAGGGCCATTACTGTCCGTAACGACCACCCTAGGCGGTGCGTCATTACTCGGAATCGTGTTATCATTCTGTGGAGGATTAACATTTTGTTCCCCGTCATTATTGGTGGTCGTTTGATTGCTCGGAGGGGTTGGATTGGTCGAATTGTTAATACTAGCGGCGATGCGCGATACTATATCCGGTATCGCCGCCTCTAACTGTTGAGTAATCAAACGGCTCACATCTTCTTCCGACATTTGAGCTAATCGTTTTGGTGCCATTCTACACATCATCAAGAAAATACATATAATTAATACAAGTTCCAATCATAAAACACAACAAACATTCCATTCATTAACAAACATTAGTACATATTACATCCATGTCAGTTCACATACTTTCCTGTCATCATTACATAAGTTAAGTTTTCATACATAGGGCCTATGTCGGCATCATCTCGACATAACCCGCAATGGGTCAGTGCTTGAATGATACCCAAAAGTATCTATAATGATATACCCCAAGACAGACCCCCTAAGGGCCAGTGGTTGTATTATAACTACACAAGATTCACTCTATGTTAGCATCACCACTTAACTGCTTACACAGAGTATCAAAAAGCGATCCATGACTTCTACCATCCTAACATCACTAAACACGGTGGTATACCAACCCCACCAACACAGCCACCAACACCACCATCACAGCCAGCATAACCCGGATCCGCGTCTCCATCCGGCCGATCATCCACTGGGAGTATGAGCACTCCCTCTTCAGCTGCGCAATCGCATACTGGTGGTCCAGTATGCAGTCCCCCAGATACATCCGCCTCTGCACTCCCACTGTCAAGGCGGCGGAGTGCTCATTCACCTGCTCGGTGAGCACTCGAAGCCATGCCGCCGCGTCCCTTTCCTGCCTAGGGAGACCCCACACAGGTGGAGTCACAGGCTCGGGCTGGGAGTGGGAGGACTCGCCCCTGCGGGTAGCAGGTCTGGGTGGAGGCGAGGTAGGTGGGACATGAGGGACACTGATCCGCGCCGTGAGGCGGGGTCCGAATCCGGGTGGGACAGGGATGGCCTGTGGTGCGGGTGGGGTAGGGGATCTGACAATCCTGACTGGGGAGGACTGGCCAGAGCTCCTACGACTAGCCTCGCTAGGCTCAGAGCTAGATGATACGCGTAGGCTCCCAGAGTTCCCGGAGCTGACTTCCTCCGGGTCCTCCTCCACCGACAAACTAGGAGTTCTCGACATTCTTACCTGCACACAAGTTAACAAACATATAGTTCTTTCCATAGTGTAAATCATAATTAAATTAATATGCACTTACGTATACAACTTGACCACATAACAATATTATCATATATTTGCACATATGTTGCCAATTTTACCTATTAACGTCCCCCGTGACTTCCCCTGAATTCCCTCGTGCGGACAAGTCTGTTATTATGTTCCGGACCATAATAACTCATTGTCCATCCAAGTTCATCCAGACCTTGTCACAATAAATTATTAGTTGATATTCAGATCCTATAACACTTGAGCTACTGGTTATATTTTAGGTATCTTTTAAAGACATCCTAATTCTTTATAACCAATGGCTCTGATACCAAGTTCTGTAACACCCCGTAACCGCAGCGGAAACGTAAACGGGATGCAACAAACACATCTGATATCAACAGCATTGCTTATAAAGAAAACACCACTACATTAATTTAAACGTATTACATTGTTCCGAGTTTCGTTACCGTCTAGGCGTTATCACATAAGTTTTACCGATAGTACGTTAACATGTTTAATGCAAAATATAGACCCTTAAGCTTCCATAAAATAGCACACATCATCAAGCACGTATCACTCATTCCAATTTGGGTGTACCTAGAAAGCATGTAAAGAAAACGGGTCAACTACGAATAGTTGGTGAGTTTCACTAATTTAAATAAACCATGACAAATTATTATAATAATCATAAATTAGCGATGTAATTATGCTGAGCCTACAAGTGAAACCTCTGTTAACCCAGAAACACATCTAATAACCTCTGGGGACACTGTTAACCCAGAAACACATTTAATAACCTCTGGGGACACTGTTAACCCAGAATCACATTTAATAACCTCTGGGGACACTGTTAACCCAGAAACACATTTAATAACCTCTGGGGACACTGTTAACCCAGAAATACATTTAATAACCTCTGGGGACACTGTTAACCCAGAACACTGTTTCGGGCCTTACAATATTAGCAACTCAGACAATTACCATCTTAATACATTACCGTACGATTCCCGTACAATAAACATTATATAAATACATTCATTTCCATGCGATCGGCATGTACTTAAACACTTTGATAAAAACATGCTTTCCGCCCCGGGAAAATATTTAAAACAGTTCAGTAAAAAGGGGCTCGTGAAACTCACCTTTTCGTGAGTAAAGATGTAATACTGTGCGCGGCTACCGGTCCGGATCTGTAATACGATCCCTAAGTCTTTACTACACAATTTCTATTAATATAACTTAAATTCGTGTTAACCGGTACGTCTGGGGACACTGTTAACCCAGTACCGTACACGATCCGGGGACAATGTTAACCCCGAAACACTTCTCAGGACTTAGATTGTGATTTCGTTAGAGTTTGACCGTCATAATTATTATTATTATTTTGTTTTCCTCGTTTTGCATGCCTAGCACGGTTATCCGTTTTTATGTTTCAAAAATGAGTTTGGTCACACACGACCCGAAAATAGTGTTTGACTGGTATTTTAGTTAAAGCCGTGAATTTAGAGCTCGGTTTAGACGCCCCGTTTGGCCGCGGGACCCGTTTCCGTCTTTAAGGTGCCGGAAATTGTTATTTCGGATAAAAATACCCAAATCATCCGAATTATTTTCGGATGATTTATTTTTACTTGATTAACTTAGTTTCAAGAAAATAGTCCATTTTTAAGGTTTTTATACACCGGTCAGCTCGCTTAGGCGAACTTTGCCGGTTTACTCGTTTTAAGCTTTAAAAGTTTGTTTTTATGTTCTTTTTAGCACAAATAAATATCCGTTTAGTATCGGATCTTGAAATTTTGAACAAGTCACTTTTTGACAGTAAGGAATTTTATAAAATTATTTCCAGAATTAATTTTCATATTTAACATTTATTTATCTATTTTTAAACGTCATTTGAACACCAAATATGTCGAAAATAACAAACGACCTTAGAAAAATCCCAAATTTTTCTGGGATGACCCCTGACATCCACATAGTTCCCTGTCTTTTTTCCAGAACTAAAATCTCATTTTTCATGCAATTTTCACCAAAACCGAACTAGAAAACCCTAGAACTCGTTTTACCGAAAAGCCTACTTAGATTTCTCCAATGGACTTGAAAATTTGTGTGTGACTTTTAAATGTTATTAAAAGCTTATCTGAAATTTTCCAGAATTTTTCATGATGTTTAGCTATTTTTCACCATTTTTAGCCAAAACCGAGCATTAAATTCACCAAATATTCATCCTTTATCCAAAAATTACCAAAATTTCACAGATCTCATATTTTCATGTGTAGATCATCTCTGTGAAATTTCATGACCCAAATCTAAGTCTATCACAATCTGTCCAAATCATATAAATCATACGAAAACCAGAACTACCTTGTGTTTCTAGCTTTAGATCGCCAAGATCTTGCTTTCTAGCCTTTGCTAGCAACTAGATATAACACCTACAAGCACAATAACACCACACCAAGCAAGTTACACCCACAATCAAGCCATTTCTTTCATGGTTTCGGTTAAGACATCAAAACAAAGATTTTAACTGTAAAATTTCGTTTTTGACTCTTTTAACTCCTTTCTTGGACCAAGATCCCTTGTATAACTTGTATACATCACTTGATCATGCAAGAATCGGTTTCATCTCGGGTTTTCACCCATTTTTCACTTGAAACCTCATTTTCTCAAGATTTTGGAATTAAAAACCAAGATTAAACCATAACAACATGTTTATACCTTGTGGATCTTCTTAAAAATCAAAAGTTTTTGGTTGAATGTGTAAAGGGTTGAGAGGATTTGGAGAGTTGGAATGTTAAAAAAAATGATATGTTAAAGTGGGGATAGTGGACCGATCGGTCCATGTTATGGTGTGGGGTGGGGCCCACATCTCAAATCTTGGCCACACATTCGGATTGTGTAATCCGGATAATGTTGTGGATAATCTGGTTCAGTTCGTTTTTCGGTTAAACGTTTAATTCCGCTCAAAACGAGGCCAAAACGGTCGTTTTTCGGCTTAAAAATAAAATTTATATAAAACCGATTTAAAAACTTTAAAAACTTAAACCATGACATTTATTGACTTAACACATCATATTGTCGGTCATTGTGCATCTTTTTCGGCTTGATCGATCTTCTCTTGCTTGGTTTGGTATTAAAGGTTTCGTTTAACGTACCGACGTACCATTAAATCGAAATCCTTTTTTTGTGCTATAATTCACTTATCCCGAAGCTTTAATACTTCGTAAACCTTACTAAACATCATATATTTCGTCTATAATGTAATCCCCGATTCGTTCGGGTTTCAATAACCGTTCATCGGTTTATCGTAATTCCAATACGACTAGCTGTACATTCGAGTATAATTCGTACTGTGAATCTTATATACTCGTATAAACACATTATAATTCATATATTCAGTATTAAATAACACATAAATGGTATTTTCCAGCTAGGGTATACCTGAATTTGCCAGAATCGTTACATGGAAAGTCAACCCCTTGCTTTAATCTGACCAAAAAGCCAGGTTTCTCTGTTTTGGCACGGGCTTGCACGGGATTGCACTGGCTGGCACTGGCAGAATTCCCCGGAAGCACGGCCTTGCACTGGCTGGTTTTTGTCCACGAAACATCCTCTTTTCAGGTTTTCTTTGTCGGACGGACGCCCGGACCTGCAAATTAAGAAATAACTCATGTAAGTAACAAAAACAATGAATTTGTAAGGAGTTTGACATAAATATGAGGATAATTCAATGCAATAAGATGTACACTTTATGTTACATCAAACATCCCCACACTTGAACTTTGCTTGACCTCAAGCAAATGAAACAAACTCCAAAATAGCAATAATAACCCGGAAGCAAAAATCATTCAAATCTTTAATATGTCAAGCAAGAATTGTATATATGTCCAAACAAGCCTAATAAGAATTAAGACATAGTCTAGAGAACATCACAATTTGTCATCACATTCCCACCTCACAATGTTCACTCATACACTCGGGTATATTTAGTGATCATGCGTGTAATAGTGTATGTTGAGAACACTCGATTCCAAGACAATGACTAAGCAAGGCATAGGCTTGTTTAAGGGTTAAATCAAACCGAAAAATACATGGCATAAAACACGAGTACTCGAGGGTTGTAAGTTGGCTTAGGTTTAGGGTGAGGAATTTTTGGGTAAAGTGGCTAAACGGTTAGAAAATCCGAAACTAAGTTAGCTATAAAAAAAAATCTAACTAACTAAACCAAATGGTTTAAATGGGCCGAGAGCTAATGAAACCATAAATTGCTCTTTGAAATCAAGTTTCACCTAATATATGATGAACTAAATTCATAACTTTCTCTTCTTTTCTTACAACGATTTTTTTTTACCACATAAGTAAAAGCTTCAACAAAATGTTCACTTTGGGAGAAAGCATTGTGCTTCTAAAGTTCCCGAATGAATAAAATACACACAAATGAAATACAAAAATAAAGTAACTAACTTAGCCGAACCGGATTTCTAACCAAAAATGGGTGAAACATAAAAAGCTATATGGCTAAGTGGCGATAAAAATAGGGCGAAATATAAAAACACGGGAAAAGGCTAAACATGGGCTACTAAGCGGATAATGTGTGTATGGAATATATAAGTGGAAAATGGCTAGACATGAGGTTTATCCTAAATTCCTCAATGGTTTATGCCATGTATATATATATGGTTTTAAAATGCAATCCCAAAAATAAGTTCTACCTTACAATAATCACCCGGTTCACTCAATTGTCCGCAAAAACATGAGAAAAATATCTGATGAGGCCAACTCATGGAAACGGGCAGAATGGGTAACTTTTGCAAGGTAAGAATGTGAATTTTGTTTGTTATGCTTAAAGGTATATCTTTTTAAAGATTTTTGGCTTGAATGTCTTAAAGATTTATGCTTTAAAAAAGTGATTAAAGGTGAATTAAGATTGTTTAGTGGTTATTATTTGCTTTAGAGTTTTGTAAAAAATTTATTTTTGGACAAACAAAGTTCACGAAGTTCCCTTACCACACTTGAATTGTGCAACGCCCCCATTGTACAACAAAAAACTATTAAAGTAAAATGAAAAGGTGAGAGAATTGAGAACTCCTCTGAAAACTGCTAAACTGCCAGACCAGAGACCCGGAAAGATCCAAGTGAAAACCCGGCAACACCAATTGAGCAAACATAGGACCACCTGCAATGACAAAGCAAGACAAGACAAAACCACAGCAAGACAACAGAATGCCAAACACAATCCAAAACACATCCAAAGATAGCATTCATCATAAACCCGAAAGAGAAAAAATTCTACAAAACACAATGAGAACTACCAAAGTCTAGAAAACACAAATAAAAAGAAACTGCTAATCATTATCCATATCATCGAATACAGAGCCAGTAGGTTCCGCGTCCCGGTTCACGAACAGGGACGCACCATACGGATCGGCCATGGTGAACTAGCCAGGCTGCACTAGAGGGCTCTGGAAGGGGTCAAATAAGGGTTGGACGACTGGCCGAGCCGCGAAAACTGTACGTCAAAGGGTGGTGGTTGCTCGCCTGTGGGATGACTCGACGAAAAAGCGCTGTAAGACCAAGAAGACGCAGTCGGGACCGTGAAGCCACTGTGGGTCGCATGGGCCTGTCCATAACCGAACATCCACTCAAATCCACGGCGGGTGTAATCAGCCGTGTAGTCAAGCAGACCCCGCTGATCGATCTGCTCCGCCCGAAACTGCTGCTGGGCAAACTGGAACTGCTCCTGATTGAGGCAGAACTGGTCAAACCTCTGCCATAGATGCTCGAGGTCCAGCGGTACCGGACCTGGCTGTGGCTCCTCCTAGTCCTGACTAGGCATGTCATCGTCATCAGCAGGGGGTAGCTGGTCCCAAATGCGACCCTACCTGTTAAACAATCTGGTCCGGTTTCCTACCGCCCTCACAATCCTCATTGCCCGGAGCCGGGCCAAATCCATGAGAATCCCCTCGCCCATCCTCGTCAAATTCCGAGCAGCTGGTAAGTCCATAACTCCAAGTCGATGGGCCAGTTTAGTGATGAGCATCCCAGCACAAATGGAACTACTAGAAGTGGACCCACCCGCCCGACTTAAACATTCGGCCACACTAAACCCAAGATTACAATCGTGCCCGTCAATAATGTAATATAAGTGAAAAGGATCCTGGCTCACGACATTGCCCACACTATCACCGCGAGCCCTAATGCAATAAAGAACATAATGATGCAATAGGCGGTGTAGGGGGTCTAAAAGTAGTGTGGCCTTTGACGAATGGCCGTCATGCGGTTCTCCGGTAACCCGCATCCAAAAGGCATGCCTCTCCTCCGTACTCGGGAAATCTCTCAACCCGTCAAACAAATCAGTCTCAATCTCCTCATTATAAAGACCCATGGTGCTAGCCAGGGTGGCGAGCGACCACGTATACCACTTTCCCCCCAACCGAAACCGGACCCCATTATTATTGTCATGAGGATCCATAATCACGGGGTCCATAAAAACAGAGGATAAGAACTCCAAAGTAAGCTCGAGAAAGACGGGCCAAAGAATAAAAAGAAGGTGCCTCCACGATGCTATGAGCAAGGCATCAAAACGCTCCTGCTGATTTATGTGCTCGAGCGTCTCATAGCACGGGATGCGTCCCATCATGAATTTACCCCTCCTCGGCCAGCGGTGCGGCTCCTGGCATCATTTCCAGTAAACATGCAGAACGGGTGCATGCGGCCTGACATCTGTCAAAAAAGAGATGAATAAGCAAAAATGGACAAAAGAAAATGAGAAACATGTTGATCGACTCTTTGGCATGGTCATGCCAGAAGTAGTGCAAGGCAGTGTGAACTGACAGGACCATGCACAGGGGCTTAAAAGAACAGACTGGTCAACTGGGGAATTCTGGCTAGAAAAACGACCGTGCACGGCCGTACGGGACCGTGCCGGCGACCATGCAACACGGCGAAATCTGTCCAGATCAGGCGAGCAAAATTCCGGCGACAAAACCACCAAACACGGCCGTGCGGGACCGTGCCGGTGGTCGTGCAATAGTAATAGAGCCTGTGCGGACGGCGTTTGTAGTCGGAAAACACCCCAATTGACCAAAATCAATGCAATCAATCTCAATGAAGTCAAATCCAACCCAAAAATGATAGGATTGAAGAAGCCCCAAATTCCTCATAAACAAACCCTAAAATCTGCAAAAACAAGGAAAAGGAATATGCAAAAGAAGATTAAACAAACCTTTGGTGTGGAAATCCGGTAGAGAATAAGAGATTCGGGGGCTAAGGGGTAAAAATCGCAGGTTTGGAAGAGTGGAATGGATGAGAATGGAGGTAGGTAGGGACATAAACTAATTTAAAACCGCTGCACGGTTCCCGAGGTAACTTCGCAGGGTCGTGTGAGGTCGTGCAGGTGCTTTTTTGGCTACCAATTTCCATTCTGCCAACTTGACAGTATTCCACTCAATTCCAAACCAAAATGGTTCCTGATTCTGACCATAATGAGCCCTAACCCAAAATCTCTCGCTCAAAGAACGGAACCGGAAAGAAACAAAGGTAAGCATAACTCTTCGAAGACAAACAAGAATTAAACAAAACACGTAAAAATCTACAAGGTCCTAAACCTGCTAAATTTTTACAGAGTCGATAGCCAGACTCACACTCCTCACACTAGATCATGGGGAGGAGGTCGACAACCTCCAAAACTGTCTCGACCAGCTCGCCCAAATAGTGTTTCAAACGGTGACCGTTCACCTTGAAGATGCGTCCATCCCCATGGCCAATTTCAATAGTACCGTAGTCAAACACCTGTCTCACACTAAAGGGCCGGACCATCGGGATATCAACTTCCCAGGGAATAAACGAAGGCGAGAATTGTAAAGCAAAACACGATCGCCCGCTTGGAATTGTTTGTGGTCCTTCAACAGGGCGTCATGAAGCTTTTTGATCCTCTCCTTGTAAATTCTTGAATTTTCATAAGCTTGGCCTCTCAACTCCTCAAGCTCATGCAACTGGCCTCTTAACTCCTTAAGCTCATGCAACTAACTAAGCTTGGGCACTTGCACGGGCTTGCACGACCGTGCCTAAATATGGAAAGTCAACCCCTTGCTTTAATTTGACCAAAAAGTCAGGTTTCTCTGTTCTGGCACGGGCTTGCACGGGCTTTCGCTTGCTAGCACTAGCGGAATTCCCGGGAAGCACGGCCTTACACTGGCTTGCACTGGCTGGTTTTGTCCACGAAATGCCCTCGTTTCATGTTTTCTTTGTCGGGCGGACGCCCGGACCTGCAAATTCAGAAATAACTCAAATAAGTACCAAAAACAATAAATTTGCATGGAGTTCGACATAAATATGAGGATAATCGATGCAATAAGATGTACACTTTGTGTTACATTAACTACCCTTGCTCAACCTACCCAATCCATTCCTACAGACCCTGAGCCATATAAGTTACCATCTCCAAAAACATCTGAACTGAACCGTTTTCTGAGCTTGCATTCAAAACCACTCAAGAAACCCCACTTTTGTGACATTTGAGCCAAAACAAGGTACACCTCAGTACATATTTACCGATTAAGCAAATAAACGCCTTTTGCGTAACAAACGAACGATTAACCGAACGGGACAGGTTATGACCCAGATATCTCGGGGGGGCATCTATAAGTGATATACGATCTATACAAGCTAAAATATTAGTAATATGGCCTTAGTTCTATTGAAAACAAGTTAAACGAAAACATGCTCGTTTAACTACCCGCTATAGATTTAAACGCGAAAGATAGTTACAAACCGAGCATTGTATCATCCGTTAAGCCGAAAAAGACTTACCAAACACTTATTTGAAATGTTTTAAGCGATCCGTGAAAATAATTTTGATTTTTAGAAACATATAGTATGTTTTTATAATTTTACACAAAACTAGCCGAAAAACACTCGTTTTCGCGCTGTTTAACGCACCCGATAAGTTTTTCGCGCCAAAAACCGAACCCGAACTAAATTTGGACCGGGCTTTTCGTATTTGGGCTTGAGAAATCAGAATATTGGGCCAAAACAGCCCAAATGGAGCCCACAAAGAATTCCGATCGGACCAACCCACCCCACCCCCATTTTTTTTATAAAACTTGCTTTGTAAGCTTGATTATTCATTTTAGTTGATAAGAAGTTGAGGTCCAAGCAGCTCTAAACCTGATTTTCTACAATCCTTCAAACCCTAAGGTAAGGAGCTTAAATAAGTAACTTTTGTACTTGTTTAACCTTGATTAATAACATAAAAACATGTCTTGATTACTAAAAATCATTCCTAACCATGTAAAAATATCAAAAATGGTCCATAACATGTTTTGATCATACACATGGTAAGGAACCTTTTTTGATAGTTTTTTTTGGCCATAAACACGGATTAAAGGGTTAAAACGGCGTTTTTACGGTTCAAAAGTTTCTTTTTGTGCACTAGCCGAAACCCTAAATTAAAGGGCTGTTCTATTGATAAAACCTGCTTGGTTTATGATATAGGACTTGTATCTAGCCTACATAGGAGCACAAGAGCCTGAAAAGTTGATTAGAGAGGCGGAAACGAACCAAAACCGCTAAGGTAATGCCGAAACACTCGCTTACGAGCTATTTAGGTTAAGGTTGTGATGTACATATTATTAGGACTTGAAATTTTTTGGAACATCAGGGACCAGGTTATTGAGTCCCTGTTCAAATTTGGTAATTTTTCGACCATCCGAGAATATTTGGCGAATTTATTACCAAATTGGGACGTTTATTTGGGAAAAATAGCTAAAATACTTCAAAAATTATGAAATTTTTCTGGGAACTCAGATTTTATGTATTTTGATCACATATGAATTTTGGGATTATTTGGAGAAGTCTAAATTTGTTTTGTGTATATGCGTTCGTGTGAATTTTTATAGCCGAATTTGGGCCGAAAAGAATATCGCATGAGCTTTTTACATTTTGGAATTCATACAGGTTGTTTTGGGACATGATTTGAGTATTCAGGAATTTTTGTGAAATTTTTGTGAAATTTTTGTAAATTGTTTGGGGTAAACGGACGATTTTCAGGCGAAATATAGCTGATAAAATGAATTTTTATAAATTAATAAATCACTAAATAATTACAGAAATATTTTTATAAAAATCTACATATTTTAATTGATAAGTGGCTAAATTTTTATAATTTAATGATTAACGGTTAATTATTTATGCTAATTTAAAGATTAAACAAATTCAGTTTTTATAAAAACCGGCAAGTTCGCGACTAACGAACCTGCGGGAATATCAAAACACCAACAGTTATCAAAAATCATAGTTTTTGGACTAGTTAAGTAAAAACGAACTTTTCTATGAGAAATCTGGACAATCCGGGTGGATTGTGCGCGTTTCTTCTTAAATCAAACTGAATAAATGGAAACGGGCCTCATGGCTAATCCGGGACCCCAGTATGTGAACTTTCTTTATAACTTAATCATTTTGTTAACCAATACATTTACCCAAGCTTATTTCCCCATAACTGTTTGCTGAACGCGTAACGAACAACTTGGCCCAGCTGGGAAAACGGGAATCTGAGCCAAGTTCAGTTCTAAGTATTAGACATTGAACAACATCACAACCTAAGCCTATTGCCACTTTCTGGGCGTTCCAGCTACACCCAGATAAGTTATACAGCCCATTTTAGTATTGAGATTATAATAATATTAAAATATTAATATTATTATAATATTGATTATAGGAACTACTGATAGCAGACCGAACAAACCATAAGCTGATACAGTACTGATTATCTACTAAACAGTGAGTTTCATGACCCCACTTCTAAACTGTTTTATGAACTTTTGGGGTGAAAAGCATGTTTGATTATATATACATACCTAAAACATGTATTGATGTGAATTATCTAAGTGCTAACACACGAAAGTCCCCATGATCACAATGATTAACTTCGAGCCGGTGGCTTGTGAATAGTACTATTGGTTTGACAAACCCAAACGGAGCCGGCATGTATTGCTGAGACTTTATCCCGTTTGCATATGACCATAATTATACAACTCGCTGTGTAGTGTTAGACATAGCTACTTGGGGCATGTTGTGGGAGAAAGGGGCCACAGTGGTTGATTGAGCGTGGGAAATGGATGCACGCGGCACATACAGACAAGGCTTCACTGTAACTTAGCATAATTACATCATTTACATAAATACATACTTATTTCATGATACAAGTGTTAACTTGTGAATGCTCATTACTATTTTCTTGAAACTCGTGAAACTCACCAACTCTAGTAGTTGACCCGTTTTAAACTGCTTTTCAGGTGTACCTAAATCGAAATGATTTTGTTATCTGTTACTTGCCCAAGGTGTGTGGTTGATGCTATGTGAATAGAGGCAAGGGTGTTAGTAGTAAGAACGTATAGTTAACGAACTAGTTTTGTTTGTATCGCCCAGACTGTAAAACAATGATAGAACAATGAATACAATACATTGTAAATTAGTTTGTGATGTTTCTTTATAAACAATGTGCTGATACTAGAGGTGTCTGTTGCATTCCCGTTTTACGCTTCCGCATTGTGCTAGTCGGGGTGTGACAACTTTCAAGCCCAAATATCTATGACATTGTTGTGGAAAATGCTAAGTTTTAATTTGAGAATATCATGCTGAAAGAAAAGAATGCAGTCCTAGAAACAAGAAACAAAGCATTGGAGGCTGCACTGCAGGAAGCTTTATTGAAGATTCGAACCCTAGATGGGCACTCTGAGGTTGAGAAGACCTCAGATGCACCAAAATAGGGGGAGAAATATGAAGATGCAGAGGGCTTAAAAATGATTGAAGATTTGTATGCCAGTTCAGATGAAGAGATTGTAGAAGTTGGACCCTCAAATGCTTTGAATATGATTAATCAAGAATATGAGGAAGATGCTGATGATAAGGGGGAGCATGATGAGGAAATTGAAATAGAAGAAGAAAAATTGAAGAGAAAGCAGAAAAGGAAAAGGATTGCATATTCAAATGATGACCTACATCCCAAGTCCCTACACAAGGTGCAATCTGGTGATGACATACTCATGAAAGATAATGTAATAGATCCAAATATGGCTGAAGTGGAATCTGTTAAAACAGCCATGAGGCTAATGAATGAATATCTAGATACACAAAATCAAAAGCTCATGAAGAAGATGATGAAATTCCTCAATAAGTGCTTGAAGCACTAATCAAAATGAAGGAGAAAGAAGAAGAGAATGAAAGAATGAGGAAGGAGGCAGATGATGCTATAAAGGCTAAACTGAAGGCTCTAAATGCAAAACAAAATGATGATACACAAGAGCCTGTACAAACGGAGCCAGTGGTAACTGAGCCTACACAAACTGTATATGAGTCCACACCATCTGAGCCAGTCATATCTGAGCCTGTGAATGAAGAACCTGAGACAGAAACAAATAAGGAACAAGAGCTCAGCTTGGGTCTAGTACATCAAGAAGAGGATGAAACAGTTGAAGAATCTGCAAGCACTATGGTCAAGTTGGTAATTATGAAGACCTTAACAGACATTCTGAACAGACCAGAAGGGCATCATCCTGAGATTGTGTCTGCTGCTAAAAAGGCTCAAAAAGATTTCATAAATCTGAGTAGCAACACACATTCTGAGCCACGAGTTGAAGAAGCTGTTGAACCTACTGAACCGATTGTTGAAGAAATTTTTTATGAAGAACCTACAACCCACACAGAGAAACCTACAAGTTCAGACACTGTTGGCGATGAAGTGAAGAAAACAGTAAACGAAGAACCAATTGTCACTGAGCCAACAGAACCACAGACTGAAGCTGAGGGGAGACCAAAAAGGAAAGCAACATCTGAAGTTGAACCCCCTAAAGCTAAGAGACAAAAATCAGTCTATAAGAGAAGACCGAAGTGTAGGTTCCCGGACGGATCTTACACGGGATATCGCTATCTACGTAGGTGCGGAATCCCTGCGTAGGTAGTTACGAGCGTAGAATACGTAAAACAAACACACGCGATACAAACGAACACGTTATGTAATATAACTTGAAACACGTCTATTACAGACTCTCGACACGTTCACTGAATTACTGACTTACACGTGAATAACCAAAAAACTAACTCCTAAACCGTAAACCCGTAGGTTACTTAAATACACGACAACTTCGCCTCAGGCGAAGTTGTCTATAACTTCGCTCGTTGAACAAGTTCGCCTAGGCGAACTTGTCGACAACTTCGCTTGTTCAACAAGTTCGCCTAAGCGAACTTGTTGATAACTTCGCTTACATACATAAACATAAACTTAAACATAATTACATTACAGACTCGATTACAAACGCTAGACTATGAACTACTGACATTTATGTACCAACAGACTCCCCCTTGGCAGTAGCTTCATATCTTGATCTTCAAAGCTTGTGTCTTGTAATCTCTCGTCTTCTCTCTTCATCTCTTCAAGCATGCACTCTCTGTCTAACACATACAGAAACCAACTTCTGGTACTTCTTAGCTTCCTCTTTCCAAGCAGGAATGTAGAAAATCTTCTTAGCATGTAGTACCTGCAAGTCAGCTTGAGACAGATTGACCAAGTGCATAGGATCATACACTCTCATGATCTCTTGCTCATCTTCATCCTCCATGACCGCTTCAGCAGTTTCACAATCCACGTACCACCACTTCAAGTCTTTCAAGACGTTCTTGGGCATCACCTTCATCGGCACTTCTTTTAAATGACGGACTGGTTTATACTTCATAACCATCCATGGTTTGCCGTCTGCCCTCATCCCTCTATCTTTGTCTTCTACTAACTTCCCTTTCTGAGGCTTCAGAAGTTCAAACTTTTTATCTTTAATGGCCTCCTTCCAAACAATTTTCCCAATTACTCTCGCCATGTTATCATCGCTTCTGTTTATCAGCCCCAGTCTTGCTAAGTCTTTCACCTCACACTCCGGTAAGGTATTCAGGGATCTTAACATCTTCTTGAAGTACTGAATGCCGTCGTAACGTTTGATCACAAATAGTTTCAACTCTTCATCGTACAACCAGCATATGATTCCCTTCTTTGATTCTGCATATCCCTTTATATTATATGACTTTTTTAAAAACATCGTTGGTACTGCTGGCTTCTTCGTCTTTACAAACCACTGAGCGCAGCTTTCCTTCCAGTTTGACTGATCTTCCCACTCAGTCTTGTCAACTGCAGCATCTTCACATATAGTCGACTGTTCAACCACAGGGATCTCATGCTCTACATTTTCTTCAACAATCTCCCCTTCTTCTATCACATTCTCAACCACAATTTCTGCACCAATCTTTTCAATCTCATCGATTGGCAGAACATCATCTTCATTCATCAACTCATCATCCTCTAACATATCGTCTATCTCTTTCAGCGCATCAATCATATCATCAACATCTTCAACCACATCCACATCATCACCAACAGCAACCACATCATCACCAGCTGCAGACTCCCCCTCAGTTGTGGAAGCCCCAAGAGCTATAATAGTTCTTGGCAACTCACCACCTGCATCTTTCGATGCATTGGGATCATCGTCTCGGTCTTCTCTTCTTTTGGTCCTCAGCTCATCTCCTCTACAGCTCATCTCCCCCTGAGAGGCCAAGAACACCTTCAAGGCATCTATAATTTTCCCGTGCTCAACCAGGAGAGATGCCTGCAGTTGATTTGCTTCCACTAGGCTTTGAATAGTCTTGGACTGCTCAGCTACAATCCGCTCTAGTGAATAACTTCGCTTAAGATAAGAGAACTTAGGAGGTAAGCGAAGTTGAGGATAACTTCTCTTAGGCGAACTTATGAGGTAGGCGAAGTTGTGGATAACTTCGCTCAACCTTATATCTTCGCCGAAACCCTACTTCCAGTGTCGGCAACTTCGCCTGAAGAACAACAACTTCGCCCGAAGAAAACTGAAAATATTTAGATCTGTTTTCGACGATTTAGCAGTTTCCGGTCGGTGTAACGGCTTGAATATGACTGTATAAGGTGAGTATAACACAATATCAACGAAAACGCGTCCCGCGAATAGGTCAAACGAGACGTTTTCTACACCCGCATGAAATCCCAAACCACACAATCGAGCCAATGCTCTGATACCAATTGTAGGTTCCCGGACGGATCTTACACGGGATATCGCTATCTACGTAGGTGCGGAATCCCTGCGTAGGTAGTTACGAGCGTAGAATACGTAAAACAAACACACACGATACAAACGAACACGTTATGTAATATAACTTGAAACACGTCTATTACAGACTCTCGACACGTTCACTGAACTACTGACTTACACGTGAATAACCAAAAAACTAACTCCTAAACCGTAAACCCGTAGGTTACTTAAATACACGACAACTTCGCCTCAGGCGAAGTTGTCTATAACTTCGCTCGTTGAACAAGTTCGCCTAGGCGAACTTGTCGACAACTTCGCTTGTTCAACAAGTTCGCCTAAGCAAACTTGTTGATAACTTCGCTTACATACATAAACATAAACTTAAACATAATTACATTACAGACTCGATTACAAACGCTAGACTATGAACTACTGACATTTATGTACCAACAGACTCCCCCTTGGCAGTAGCTTCATATCTTGATCTTCAAAGCTTGTGTCTTGTAATCTCTCGTCTTCTCTCTTCATCTCTTCAAGCATGCACTCTCTGTCTAACACATACAGAAACCAACTTCTGGTACTTCTTAGCTTCCTCTTTCCAAGCAGGAATGTAGAAAATCTTCTTAGCATGTAGTACCTGCAAGTCAGCTTGAGACAGATTGACCAAGGGCATAGGATCATACACTCTCATGATCTCTTGCTCATCTTCATCCTCCATGACCGCTTCAGCAGTTTCACAATCCACGTACCACCACTTCAAGTCTTTCAAGACGTTCTTGGGCATCACCTTCATCGGCACTTCTTTTAAATGACGGACTGGTTTATACTTCATAACCATCCATGGTTTGCCGTCTGCCCTCATCCCTCTATCTTTGTCTTCTACTAACTTCCCTTTCTGAGGCTTCAGAAGTTCAAACTTTTTATCTTTAATGGCCTCCTTCCAAACAATTTTCCCAAATACTCTCGCCATGTTATCATCGCTTCTGTTTATCAGCCCCAGTCTTGCTAAGTCTTTCACCTCACACTCCGGTAAGGTATTCAGGGATCTTAACATCTTCTTGAAGTACTGAATGCCGTCGTAACGTTTGATCACAAATAGTTTCAACTCTTCATCGTACAACCAGCATATGATTCCCTTCTTTGATTCTGCATATCCCTTTATATTATATGACTTTTTGAACATTGTTGGTACTGCTGGCTTCTTCGTCTTTACAAACCACTGAGCGCAGCTTTCCTTCCAGTTTGACTGATCTTCCCACTCAGTGTTGTCAACTGCAGCATCTTCACATATAGTCGACTGTTCAACCACAGGGATCTCATGCTCTACATTTTCTTCAACAATCTCCCCTTCTTCTATCACATTCTCAACCACAATTTCTGCACCAATCTTTTCAATCTCATCGATTGGCAGAACATCATCTTCATTCATCAACTCATCATCCTCTAACATATCGTCTATCTCTTTCAGCGCATCAATCATATCATCAACATCTTCAACCACATCCACATCATCACCAACAGCAACCACATCATCACCAGCTGCAGACTCCCCCTCAGTTGTGGAAGCCCCAAGAGCTATAATAGTTCTTGGCAACTCACCACCTGCATCTTTCGATGCATTGGGATCATCGTCTCGGTCTTCTCTTCTTTTGGTCCTCAGCTCATCTCCTCTACAGCTCATCTCCCCCTGAGAGGCCAAGAACACCTTCAAGGCATCTATAATTTTCCCGTGCTCAACCAGGAGAGATGCCTGCAGTTGATTTGCTTCCACTAGGCTTTGAATAGTCTTGGACTGCTCAGCTACAATCCGCTCTAGTGAATAACTTCGCTTAAGATAAGCGAACTTAGGAGGTAAGCGAAGTTGAGGATAACTTCTCTTAGGCGAACTTATGAGGTAGGCGAAGTTGTGGATAACTTCGCTCAACCTTATATCTTCGCCGAAACCCTACTTCCAGTGTCGGCAACTTCGCCTGAAGAACAACAACTTCGCCCGAAGAAAACTGAAAATATTTAGATCTGTTTTCGACGATTTAGCAGTTTCCGGTCGGTGTAACGGCTTGAATATGACTGTATAAGGTGAGTATAACACAATATCAACGAAAACGCGTCCCGCGAATAGGTCAAACGAGACGTTTTCTACACCCGCATGAAATCCCAAACCACACAATCGAGCCAATGCTCTGATACCAATTGTAGGTTCCCGGACGGATCTTACACGGGATATCGCTATCTACGTAGGTGCGGAATCCCTGCGTAGGTAGTTACGAGCGTAGAATACGTAAAACAAACACACACGATACAAACGAACACGTTATGTAATATAACTTGAAACACGTCTATTACAGACTCTCGACACGTTCACTGAACTACTGACTTACACGTGAATAACCAAAAAACTAACTCCTAAACCGTAAACCCGTAGTTTACCTAAATACACGACAACTTCGCCTCAGGCGAAGTTGTCTATAACTTCGCTCGTTGAACAAGTTCGCCTAGGCGAACTTGTCGACAACTTCGCTTGTTCAACAAGTTCGCCTAAGCGAACTTGTTGATAACTTCGCTTACATACATAAACATAAACTTAAACATAATTACATTACAGACTCGATTACAAACGCTAGACTATGAACTACTGACATTTATGTACCAACAGACTCCCCCTTGGCAGTAGCTTCATATCTTGATCTTCAAAGCTTGTGTCTTGTAATCTCTCGTCTTCTCTCTTCATCTCTTCAAGCATGCACTCTCTGTCTAACACATACAGAAACCAACTTCTGGTACTTCTTAGCTTCCTCTTTCCAAGCAGGAATGTAGAAAATCTTCTTAGCATGTAGTACCTGCAAGTCAGCTTGAGACAGATTGACCAAGGGCATAGGATCATACACTCTCATGATCTCTTGCTCATCTTCATCCTCCATGACCGCTTCAGCAGTTTCACAATCCACGTACCACCACTTCAAGTCTTTCAAGACGTTCTTGGGCATCACCTTCATCGGCACTTCTTTTAAATGACGGACTGGTTTATACTTCATAACCATCCATGGTTTGCCGTCTGCCCTCATCCCTCTATCTTTGTCTTCTACTAACTTCCCTTTCTGAGGCTTCAGAAGTTCAAACTTTTTATCTTTAATGGCCTCCTTCCAAACAATTTTCCCAAATACTCTCGCCATGTTATCATCGCTTCTGTTTATCAGCCCCAGTCTTGCTAAGTCTTTCACCTCACACTCCGGTAAGGTATTCAGGGATCTTAACATCTTCTTGAAGTACTGAATGCCGTCGTAACGTTTGATCACAAATAGTTTCAACTCTTCATCGTACAACCAGCATATGATTCCCTTCTTTGATTCTGCATATCCCTTTATATTATATGACTTTTTGAACATTGTTGGTACTGCTGGCTTCTTCGTCTTTACAAACCACTGAGCGCAGCTTTCCTTCCAGTTTGACTGATCTTCCCACTCAGTGTTGTCAACTGCAGCATCTTCACATATAGTCGACTGTTCAACCACAGGGATCTCATGCTCTACATTTTCTTCAACAATCTCCCCTTCTTCTATCACATTCTCAACCACAATTTCTGCACCAATCTTTTCAATCTCATCGATTTGCAGAACATCATCTTCATTCATCAACTCATCATCCTCTAACATATCGTCTATCTCTTTCAGCGCATCAATCATATCATCAACATCTTCAACCACATCCACATCATCACCAACAGCAACCACATCATCACCAGCTGCAGACTCCCCCTCAGTTGTGGAAGCCCCAAGAGCTATAATAGTTCTTGGCAACTCACCACCTGCATCTTTCGATGCATTGGGATCATCGTCTCGGTCTTCTCTTCTTTTGGTCCTCAGCTCATCTCCTCTACAGCTCATCTCCCCCTGAGAGGCCAAGAACACCTTCAAGGCATCTATAATTTTCCCGTGCTCAACCAGGAGAGATGCCTGCAGTTGATTTGCTTCCACTAGGCTTTGAATAGTCTTGGACTGCTCAGCTACAATCCGCTCTAGTGAATAACTTCGCTTAAGATAAGCGAACTTAGGAGGTAAGCGAAGTTGAGGATAACTTCTCTTAGGCGAACTTATGAGGTAGGCGAAGTTGTGGATAACTTCGCTCAACCTTATATCTTCGCCGAAACCCTACTTCCAGTGTCGGCAACTGCGCCTGAAGAACAACAACTTCGCCCGAAGAAAACTGAAAATATTTAGATCTGTTTTCGACGATTTAGCAGTTTCCGGTCGGTGTAACGGCTTGAATATGACTGTATAAGGTGAGTATAACACAATATCAACGAAAACGCGTCCCGCGAATAGGTCAAACGAGACGTTTTCTACACCCGCATGAAATCCCAAACCACACAATCGAGCCAATGCTCTGATACCAATTGTAGGTTCCCGGACGGATCTTACACGGGATATCGCTATCTACGTAGGTGCGGAATCCCTGCGTAGGTAGTTACGAGCGTAGAATACGTAAAACAAACACACACGATACAAACGAACACGTTATGTAATATAACTTGAAACACGTCTATTACAGACTCTCGACACGTTCACTGAACTACTGACTTACACGTGAATAACCAAAAAACTAACTCCTAAACCGTAAACCCGTAGTTTACCTAAATACACGACAACTTCGCCTCAGGCGAAGTTGTCTATAACTTCGCTCGTTGAACAAGTTCGCCTAGGCGAACTTGTCGACAACTTCGCTTGTTCAACAAGTTCGCCTAAGCGAACTTGTTGATAACTTCGCTTACATACATAAACATAAACTTAAACATAATTACATTACAGACTCGATTACAAACGCTAGACTATGAACTACTGACATTTATGTACCAACAGACTCCCCCTTGGCAGTAGCTTCATATCTTGATCTTCAAAGCTTGTGTCTTGTAATCTCTCGTCTTCTCTCTTCATCTCTTCAAGCAAGCACTCTCTGTCTAACACATACAGAAACCAACTTCTGGTACTTCTTAGCTTCCTCTTTCCAAGCAGGAATGTAGAAAATCTTCTTAGCATGTAGTACCTGCATGTCAGCTTGAGACAGATTGACCAAGTGCATAGGATCATACACTCTCATGATCTCTTGCTCATCTTCATCCTCCATGACCGCTTCAGCAGTTTCACAATCCACGTACCACCACTTCAAGTCTTTCAAGACGTTCTTGGGCATCACCTTCATCGGCACTTCTTTTAAATGACGGACTGGTTTATACTTCATAACCATCCATGGTTTGCCGTCTGCCCTCATCCGTCTATCTTTGTCTTCTACTAACTTCCCTTTCTGAGGCTTCAGAAGTTCAAACTTTTTATCTTTAATGGCCTCCTTCCAAACAATTTTCCCAATTACTCTCGCCATGTTATCATCGCTTCTGTTTATCAGCCCCAGTCTTGCTAAGTCTTTCACCTCACACTCCGGTAAGGTATTCAGGGATCTTAACATCTTCTTGAAGTACTGAATGCCGTCGTAACGTTTGATCACAAATAGTTTCAACTCTTCATCGTACAACCAGCATATGATTCCCTTCTTTGATTCTGCATATCCCTTTATATTATATGACTTTTTGAACATCGTTGGTACTGCTGGCTTCTTCGTCTTTACAAACCACTGAGCGCAGCCTTCCTTCCAGTTTGGCTGATCTTCCCACTCAGTGTTGTCAACTGCAGCATCTTCACATATAGTCGACTGTTCAACCACAGGGATCTCATGCTCTACATTTTCTTCAACAATCTCCCCTTCTTCTATCACATTCTCAACCACAATTTCTGCACCAATCTTTTCAATCTCATCGATTGGCAGAACATCATCTTCATTCATCAACTCATCATCCTCTAACATATCGTCTATCTCTTTCAGCGCATCAATCATATCATCAACATCTTCAACCACATCCACATCATCACCAACAGCAACCACATCATCACCAGCTGCAGACTCCCCCTCAGTTGTGGAAGCCCCAAGAGCTATAGTAGTTCTTGGCAACTCACCACCTGCATCTTTCGATGCATTGGGATCATCGTCTCGGTCTTCTCTTCTTTTGGTCCTCAGCTCATCTCCTCTACAGCTCATCTCCCCCTGAGAGGCCAAGAACACCTTCAAGGCATCTATAATTTTCCCATGCTCAGCCAGGAGAGATGCCTGCAGTTGATTTGCTTCCACTAGGCTTTGAATAGTCTTGGACTGCTCAGCTACAATCCGCTCTAGTGAATAACTTCGCTTAAGATAAGCGAACTTAGGAGGTAAGCGAAGTTGAGGATAACTTCTCTTAGGCGAACTTATGAGGTAGGCGAAGTTGTGGATAACTTCGCTCAACCTTATATCTTCGCCGAAACCCTACTTCCAGTGTCGGCAACTTCGCCTGAAGAACAACAACTTCGCCCGAAGAACACTGAAAATATTTAGATCTGTTTTCGACGATTTAGCAGTTTCCGGTCGGTGTAACGGCTTGAATATGACTGTATAAGGTGAGTATAACACAATATCAACGAAAACGCGTCCCGCGAATAGGTCAAACGAGACGTTTTCTACACCCGCATGAAATCCCGAACCACACAATCGAGCCAATGCTCTGATACCAATTGTAGGTTCCCGGACGGATCTTACACGGGATATCGCTATCTACGTAGGTGCGGAAACCCTGCGTAGGTAGTTACGAGCGTAGAATACGTAAAACAAACACACGCGATACAAACGAACACGTTATGTAATATAACTTGAAACACGTCTATTACAGACTCTCGACACGTTCACTGAACTACTGACTTACACGTGAATAACCAAAAAACTAACTCCTAAACCGTAAACCCGTAGTTTACCTAAATACACGACAACTTCGCCTCAGGCGAAGTTGTCTATAACTTCGCTCGTTGAACAAGTTCGCCTAGGCGAACTTGTCGACAACTTCGCTTGTTCAACAAGTTCGCCTAAGCGAACTTGTTGATAACTTCGCTTACATACATAAACATAAACTTAAACATAATTACATTACAGACTCGATTACAAACGCTAGACTATGAACTACTGACATTTATGTACCAACAGACTCCCCCTTGGCAGTAGCTTCATATCTTGATCTTCAAAGCTTGTGTCTTGTAATCTCTCGTCTTCTCTCTTCATCTCTTCAAGCATGCACTCTCTGTCTAACACATACAGAAACCAACTTCTGGTACTTCTTAGCTTCCTCTTTCCAAGCAGGAATGTAGAAAATCTTCTTAGCATGTAGTACCTGCAAGTCAGCTTGAGACAGATTGACCAAGTGCATAGGATCATACACTCTCATGATCTCTTGCTCATCTTCATCCTCCATGACCGCTTCAGCAGTTTCACAATCCACGTACCACCACTTCAAGTCTTTCAAGACGTTCTTGGGCATCACCTTCATCGGCACTTCTTTTAAATGACGGACTGGTTTATACTTCATAACCATCCATGGTTTGCCGTCTGCCCTCATCCCTCTATCTTTGTCTTCTACTAACTTCCCTTTCTGAGGCTTCAGAAGTTCAAACTTTTTATCTTTAATGGCCTCCTTCCAAACAATTTTCCCAATTACTCTCGCCATGTTATCATCGCTTCTGTTTATCAGCCCCAGTCTTGCTAAGTCTTTCACCTCACACTCCGGTAAGGTATTCAGGGATCTTAACATCTTCTTGAAGTACTGAATGCCGTCGTAACGTTTGATCACAAATAGTTTCAACTCTTCATCGTACAACCAGCATATGATTCCCTTCTTTGATTCTGCATATCCCTTTATATTATATGACTTTTTGAACATCGTTGGTACTGCTGGCTTCTTCGTCTTTACAAACCACTGAGCGCAGCCTTCCTTCCAGTTTGGCTGATCTTCCCACTCAGTGTTGTCAACTGCAGCATCTTCACATATAGTCGACTGTTCAACCACAGGGATCTCATGCTCTACATTTTCTTCAACAATCTCCCCTTCTTCTATCACATTCTCAACCACAATTTCTGCACCAATCTTTTCAATCTCATCGATTGGCAGAACATCATCTTCATTCATCAACTCATCATCCTCTAGCATATCGTCAATCTCTTTCAGCGCATCAATCATATCATCAACATCTTCAACCACATCCACATCATCACCAACAGCAACCACATCATCACCAGCTGCAGACTCCCCCTCAGTTGTGGAAGCCCCAAGAGCTATAGTAGTTCTTGGCAACTCACCACCTGCATCTTTCGATGCATTGGGATCATCGTCTCGGTCTTCTCTTCTTTTGGTCCTCAGCTCATCTCCTCTACAGCTCATCTCCCCCTGAGAGGCCAAGAACACCTTCAAGGCATCTATAATTTTCCCGTGCTCAGCCAGGAGAGATGCCTGCAGTTGATTTGCTTCCACTAGGCTTTGAATAGTCTTGGACTGCTCAGCTACAATCCGCTCTAGTGAATAACTTCGCTTAAGATAAGCGAACTTAGGAGGTAAGCGAAGTTGAGGATAACTTCTCTTAGGCGAACTTATGAGGTAGGCGAAGTTGTGGATAACTTCGCTCAACCTTATATCTTCGCCGAAACCCTACTTCCAGTGTCGGCAACTTCGCCTGAAGAACAACAACTTCGCCCGAAGAAAACTGAAAATATTTAGATCTGTTTTCGACGATTTAGCAGTTTCCGGTCGGTGTAACGGCTTGAATATGACTGTATAAGGTGAGTATAACACAATATCAACGAAAACGCGTCCCGCGAATAGGTCAAACGAGACGTTTTCTACACCCGCATGAAATCCCGAACCACACAATCGAGCCAATGCTCTGATACCAATTGTAGGTTCCCGGACGGATCTTACACGGGATATCGCTATCTAAGTAGGTGCGGAATCCCTGCGTAGGTAGTTACGAGCGTAGAATACGTAAAACAAACACACGCGATACAAACGAACACGTTATGTAATATAACTTGAAACACGTCTATTACAGACTCTCGACACGTCACTGAACTACTGACTTACACGTGAATAACCAAAAAACTAACTCCTAAACCGTAAACCCGTAGGTTACCTAAATACACGACAAAGTTGTCTATAACTTCGCCTCAGGCGAAGTTGTCTATAACTTCGCTCGTTGAACAAGTTCGCCTAGGCGAACTTGTCGACAACTTCGCTTGTTCAACAAGTTCGCCTAAGCGAACTTGTTGATAACTTCGCTTACATACATAAACATAAACTTAAACATAATTACATACAGACTCGATTACAAACGCTAGACTATGAACTACTGACATTTATGTACCAACAGACTCCCCCTTGGCAGTAGCTTCATATCTTGATCTTCAAAGCTTGTGTCTTGTAATCTCTCGTCTTCTCTCTTCATCTCTTCAAGCATGCACTCTCTGTCTAACACATACAGAAACCAACTTCTGGTACTTCTTAGCTTCCTCTTTCCAAGCAGGAATGTAGAAAATCTTCTTAGCATGTAGTACCTGCAAGTCAGCTTGAGACAGATTGACCAAGTGCATAGGATCATACACTCTCATGATCTCTTGCTCATCTTCATTCTCCATGACCGCTTTAGCAGTTTCACAATTCACGTACCACCACTTCAAGTCTTTCAAGACGTTCTTGGGCATCACCTTCATCGGCACTTCTTTTAAATGACGGACTGGTTTATACTTCATAACCATCCATGGTTTGCCGTCTGCCCTCATCCGTCTATCTTTGTCTTCTACTAACTTCCCTTTCTGAGGCTTCAGAAGTTCAAACTTTTTATCTTTAATGGCCTCCTTCCAAACAATTTTCCCAATTACTCTCGCCATGTTATCATCGCTTCTGTTTATCAGCCCCAGTCTTGCTAAGTCTTTCACCTCACACTCCGGTAAGGTATTCAGGGATCTTAACATCTTCTTGAAATACTGAATGCCGTCGTAACGTTTGATCACAAATAGTTTCAACTCTTCATCGTACAACCAGCATATGATTCCCTTCTTTGATTCTGCATATCCCTTTATATTATATGACTTTTTGAACATCGTTGGTACTGCTGGCTTCTTCGTCTTTACAAACCACTAAGCGCAGCCTTCCTTCCAGTTTGGCTGATCTTCCCACTCAGTGTTGTCAACTGCAGCATCTTCACATATAGTCGACTGTTCAACCACAGGGATCTCATGCTCTACATTTTCTTCAACAATCTCCCCTTCTTCTATCACATTCTCAACCACAATTTCTGCACCAATCTTTTCAATCTCATCGATTGGCAGAACATCATCTTCATTCATCAACTCATCATCCTCTAACATATCGTCTATCTCTTTCAGCGCATCAATCATATCATCAACATCTTCAACCACATCCACATCATCACCAACAGCAACCACATCATCACCAGCTGCAGACTCCCCCTCAGTTGTGGAAGCCCCAAGAGCTATAGTAGTTCTTGGCAACTCACCACCTGCATCTTTCGATGCATTGGGATCATCGTCTCGGTCTTCTCTTCTTTTGGTCCTCAGCTCATCTCCTCTACAGCTCATCTCCCCCTGAGAGGCCAAGAACACCTTCAAGGCATCTATAATTTTCCCGTGCTCAGCCAGGAGAGATGCCTGCAGTTGATTTGCTTCCACTAGGCTTTGAATAGTCTTGGACTGCTCAGCTATAATCCGCTCTAGTGAATAACTTCGCTTAAGATAAGCGAACTTAGGAGGTAAGCGAAGTTGAGGATAACTTCTCTTAGGCGAACTTATGAGGTAGGCGAAGTTGTGGATAACTTCGCTCAACCTTATATCTTCGCCGAAACCCTACTTCCAGTGTCGGCAACTTCGCCTGAAGAACAACAACTTCGCCCGAAGAACACTGAAAATATTTAGATCTGTTTTCGACGATTTAGCAGTTTCCGGTCGGTGTAACGGCTTGAATATGACTGTATAAGGTGAGTATAACACAATATCAACGAAAACGCGTCCCGCGAATAGGTCAAACGAGACGTTTTCTACACCCGCATGAAATCCCGAACCACACAATCGAGCCAATGCTCTGATACCAATTGTAGGTTCCCGGACGGATCTTACACAGGATATCGCTATCTACGTAGGTGCGGAATCCCTGCGTAGGTAGTTACGAGCGTAGAATACGTAAAACAAACACACGCGATACAAACGAACACGTTATGTAATATAACTTGAAACACGTCTATTACAGACTCTCGACACGTTCACTGAACTACTGACTTACACGTGAATAACCAAAAAACTAACTCCTAAACCGTAAACCCGTAGGTTACCTAAATACACGACAACTTCGCCTCAGGCGAAGTTGTCTATAACTTCGCTCGTTGAACAAGTTCGCCTAGGCGAACTTGTCGACAACTTCGCTTATTCAACAAGTTCGCCTAAGCGAACTTGTTGATAACTTCGCTTACATACATAAACATAAACTTAAACATAATTACATTACAGACTCGATTACAAACGCTAGACTATGAACTACTGACATTTATGTACCAACAGACTCCCCCTTGGCAGTAGCTTCATATCTTGATCTTCAAAGCTTGTGTCTTGTAATCTCTCGTCTTCTCTCTTCATCTCTTCAAGCATGCACTCCCTGTCTAACACATACAGAAACCAACTTCTGGTACTTCTTAGCTTCCTCTTTCCAAGCAGGAATGTAGAAAATCTTCTTAGCATGTAGTACCTGCAAGTCAGCTTGAGACAGATTGACCAAGTGCATAGGATCATACACTCTCATGATCTCTTGCTCATCTTCATCCTCCATGACCGCTTCAGCAGTTTCACAATCCACGTGCCACCACTTCAAGTCTTTCAAGACGTTCTTGGGCATCACCTTCATCGGCACTTCTTTTAAATGACGGACTGGTTTATACTTCATAACCATCCATGGTTTGCCGTCTGCCCTCATCCCTCTATCTTTGTCTTCTACTAACTTCCCTTTCTGAGGCTTCAGAAGTTCAAACTTTTTATCTTTAATGGCCTCCTTCCAAACAATTTTCCCAATTACTCTCGCCATGTTATCATCGCTTCTGTTTATCAGCCCCAGTCTTGCTAAGTCTTTCACCTCACACTCCGGTAAGGTATTCAGGGATCTTAACATCTTCTTGAAGTACTGAATGCCGTCGTAACGTTTGATCACAAATAGTTTCAACTCTTCATCGTACAACCAGCATATGATTCCCTTCTTTGATTCTGCATATCCCTTTATATTATATGACTTTTTGAACATCGTTGGTACTGCTGGCTTCTTCGTCTTTACAAACCACTGAGCGCAGCCTTCCTTCCAGTTTGGCTGATCTTCCCACTCAGTGTTGTCAACTGCAGCATCTTCACATATAGTCGACTGTTCAACCACAGGGATCTCATGCTCTACATTTTCTTCAACAATCTCCCCTTCTTCTATCACATTCTCAACCACAATTTCTGCACCAATCTTTTCAATCTCATCGATTGGCAGAACATCATCTTCATTCATCAACTCATCATCCTCTAACATATCGTCTATCTCTTTCAGCGCATCAATCATATCATCAACATCTTCAACCACATCCACATCATCACCAACAGCAACCACATCATCACCAGCTGCAGACTCCCCCTCAGTTGTGGAAGCCCCAAGAGCTATAGTAGTTCTTGGCAACTCACCACCTGCATCTTTCGATGCATTGGGATCATCGTCTCGGTCTTCTCTTCTTTTGGTCCTCAGCTCATCTCCTCTACAGCTCATCTCCCCCTGAGATTCCAAGAACACCTTCAAGGCATCTATAATTTTCCCGTGCTCAGCCAGGAGAGATGCCTGCAGTTGATTTGCTTCCACTAGGCTTTGAATAGTCTTGGACTGCTCAGCTACAATCCGCTCTAGTGAAGCTATTCGATCCGAGTCTGAAGTGGGCGTGACCGCAGGTGGTACCGTACCCGATAACCCTGCAGTAGTGGTGACCGTAGACTCGACAAATCGTGCTACTACCACCGATGGAGTATGCGTTTGAGGTGGTAGAGACACAATTTCTGGAGTTGACGTCTGAACGGCCGTGATCGATGGAATGTCAGCCGAAGATGTAGCCACTACGGGAACAACCGTAGCACTTGTACTCGATACCTGCACAGAGGTAGGAACAAAGGACATACCAGACAGGGCAGGCGGAGCAAAACGTACCAACCGTGAAGTCTCTCCAACTCCTACACCCATATCTGTCCTTTCCCTTCGTGAACGCTTTCTCACCAGCTGCACAGCTTCTTCTTCATCATCTTCCTCGTCGTCGTCATCAACAATTCGCTTTTGTTTACCAACCGTTCTCTCATGCGTTACCATCATCCTTCTAGCCTCTTCCATCACATCATCAAAGTCAGCCTGTGGACCCGAGACTTGCATATTCTCTTGAGGATCAACTCGGTCCATATCAAACATTCCTTGGCCTCCCAACATGGCATCAAGGTCAATCTCTGCAGCTGACACAGCAGCAGATACAGCAGGCGCAGCTGATACAGCCAGGGGTGCTGCCGCCTGTTGTGGTCTTGGGTCTCTGAACTCGTCCCCTGCCGCAGGCACATACTCCGGGTTTATAAGGTACCCAAAGAGCGGAGTATGCCTGGGACGCAGCTCAGGCTTGCTTCGTGCGCTGGAAGTGCGACACTGTGCAAAGATACGTTTTGTCACACTTTCCACGTATCGAATAGGGCGTCGTTGAGGCAGCGTCGGAGCCACATGATTGAAAATCATCTGTAGGAATCGTGGATACATTGTAAACCGCTCACGCGCCACAGCCCTTCGTTGCCGATCGATCTCGTAAAAGATCATCTGGCTGAAAGAATATCTTTTATTATATGTCAACGCAGTCATAGCAGACTGCATTGTCGCACCCATTCCATCAGTGCCTGCCTTCCGTCCTGACATACATACGATCATGACGTGCATAAGGAAGCGCCACTGATCTAAAAGGAATCCCTTCCTCCGTTGAGTGTCCCCTAAGATACCAGAATATCCCATCCTGAGGAATGCCCCATCACGGAATGGGGCAACAAACTCCGTTGGGTCATCCCTCGTCTCTTCACCAAACAGCAACGCCACCCGTATTTGTTCAGAAGAAAACTGAACAACTTGACCGTTTACGGTGGCTCGCATAACCGGGGGCTCAACCCGGCAATCGTACTCTACCGTTTCCCAAAAGTCTTCAATATTCGGTAGGGAAATAGGCAGGGTAGTGGTTATTGCATGATATATCCTTGAGCGCAGGAGAAAAGTAATTATCTCCCTATAGTCCTCCACGCCCTTTGCATCTGGGTCAAGTGTTATGAACTGGTTATGAGCTGGGAAGAACTGTCTGTGATCATCACCGTCATCACCTGCACCTCATGCACCTTCAACAGCAGCCATATCTGCACTAAACGAAACAAGTTAGATAAACGTTAAAGTGTTACACAAGTTCGCTTGATTACCTGGAGCGAAGTTGTGGTCAAACCTGTAAAGGCGAAGTTAAAGGTGAGGCGAAGTTGGGAACAACTTCGCTTCATCTTTAATTTCGTCTAATTAATTTTTAAGTAAAATGGTCTGGGCGAAGTTAGTGATAACTTCGCCTCTTCACAACATCGCCTCAGGCGAAGATAAGGGTTAGGCAAAATTAAGCCTCAGGCAAAGTTGCGGATAACTTCGCCTCAGGCGAAATTAATCGTCAGGCGAAGTTGCGGATAACTTCGCCGAAACCCTAACTTCGCCTGAACTGAATCGGCGACTGTTAGGATTCTAACAGCCGGAATCCGATGATTCGGCAAAGTTTGACGATCCAGGAGACTCTAACACATGATATTACGGATGGTTAAATGAAAAGATCGTCCATGAACACGTAATACAAGTTTGTAATTCTCGGTTTTGAAAGGTCACCGGACCGAGGTCACGAAACCGTTCAAAACGACCTATGAAAAGCATCACTGTCTTTGGATATACGGTTAATCGATAACACACACCTTGAATCTATGAACGAAACTGAGAAAAAGGATCGAAATCGGAAACGAATCAAGTTCGCCGGATAATAGATAAGTTCGCCGGATATTTCGGATAAGTTCGCTGGAATTTCTGATGAACAGTTTTAACTCTTAAAATCCTTTATATAGAGGCTCTGTTATACAGGCGAAGTTACGGATAACTTCGCCTAGGCGAAGTTATTCACAACTTCGCCTGTTTAACAACATCGCCTAAAATTTCAAAAATTAACCCTTAAGATTTTAACAGTTGTCCTTTAAGAACTAAATGACATGATCAATTCTAAGTAACCAGTCAAAAATCATAAAGCTATCTAAGTACAAAAACGTAATAAATTTAAAGTATAAGGGATCAAATTTCAGTCTCGATAGGGACTGCTACGTTTTAGAAAAGATCCGAACAGCAATCATACTAACTACGTGACTGTCACATAGATCCGTGTTTAGCTGTATTATGACATATAGAGACAGGTTGTAAGCAGGTATAACTTAAAGTGGTTTTCATCGTTTCTGTGATACGAGTTAGGTTCGATTAAGCCTCAAAATTTAAGTGGGCTACAACTCAGAAATATTGATGCCTCCTATCTATCCTCAAAGCGTATTTGGCTTTCCCCAAGTCACCCCGAATTGACTTCGACCCATAGTGTCTGATTAAACATGTATGTACTCTTCTTCTGGTTCCCGTTCTTCTTCTTACTCTAAGATAGAGAAGTCTTGATTTTATGATCACTAATATGTTACAATAACTTCAAATATTTTTTTTTTTTTTTTTTTTTTATGAACAACATAGACTTCAAAGTAGAAATTAACTGCAAGTCCCGAATCTGGATCACTGCAGTATCTTGAAACGCTATCCTCACGGGAATCAGAACACACATGGGCTCGTGTATGACTGGGTAATCGCTTTTCTGCCTATCATTCGAAAAGATATATATGAAGACACGCAAAACTCTTAAGGAGTTTCCAAGTAAAATCAAGTAAAATTAGTTTGTATCACGTCTACTTTTACGTACCATAAAAAGTTAACATGACATACAATGATTTTCCTAAAGCCTTTTAAGCCTAATAACATCACTAGTTAAGCACACAGAATTAGTATACTATCATTTTCCAAGGTTGGATCAATTTTCTGTGAACATAGCAAAGGTACTTCATACGAAGTAGTAGACTTGAAAAGTAATTTCATTTCCCTATTAAAATTTTGACTTCAATCGCCCCGATCACGTCAAAGTCTTCAGGTAAACGGCAATCCTGAAGATCCAATGGATCAACTGGACCGACCACATACAAGTATGTGTCCTTCTAACGAAGTATGACCGACTAATTTTCAGCGACAGAAAGAAAACACATCATAACCGCCCCGGTCACTTTCAGTCATCTGGTTAATGGCAACCCTCATTCTCTACAAGTAGAAACGAGGACCAAAACGTATCCGAGGATATGTCCATCAAACTGATGTAACCGACTAATTTTAAGCAATAGTGACGTTTTTTTTTTTTTTTTTTTTTTTTAATATAAACACAAAAAAAAACATGGTTACTCGGGATTGATCATCCCGTTCAGCTCAATTAGGTTTTGAAATCTGGATTTATCAAACGCTTTTGTAAATAAATCAGCGAAATTTTCTAGCGTATCGACCATTTCGATCTTAATCAGTTTCTTCTCAGCACAATCCCGTATGAAATGATGATGAATGTCAATATGTTTAGTTTTACTATGTTTCACGGGATTGTTAATTACTGAGATGGCAGCAGTGTTATCAATTAAAAGAGGAGTGAGTAAGAAATTCAGACCATAGTCGCGCAATTGTTGCTGAATCCACAAAACCTGAGAGCAGCAGTTGGATGCTGCCATATATTCAGCTTCGCACGTTGAGATTGCGACTGATGTCTGTTTCTTGCACTGCCAGGAAACTAATCTTCCACCGAGAAACTGACATCCTCCTGTTGTCGACTTCCGACTCTGATTGCACCCTCCATAATCAGAATCTGTATAAGCAACCAGTTCCACGTCTCCTCCCTTCGGGTACCACAACCCTAGCTTCGGCTTGCTTTTGAGATACCGCAAAATCCTCTTCACACCCTTCATGTGAGATTCCTTTGGGTTTGCCTGAAAACGAGCACAAAGACAAACAGCAAACATTATATCAGGCCTAGAAGCAGTCAAATACATCAAAGAACCTATTATAGCCCGATACTGAGTTGGGTCCACATCTGCGTCACCGTCTATTTCAGCTCCCAACTTGTGGTTGACACAAATTGGAGTGTCAAATGGAGAAGAGTCCTCCATCTTGAAGCGCTTGAGGACATCATGAACATATTTTGTTTGATGAATGAACATCCCATCCTTCCTTTGATCAACCTGCAATCCTAAAAAGAACGTTAGTTCACCCATAGCACTCATCTCAAATCTTTTCTTCATGACGGCCTCAAAATCCTGACACATGGAGACTCTTGATGTAGCAAATTGATGTCATCCACGTAGACTTGAACTAGCAGGAAGTCACTTCCATCTCTCTTCACAAACAGTGTGCTGTCAATCAAACCCCTTTCAAAACCATTCTCTAGCAAGTAGTCCGATAACGTTGAATACTAGGCACGAGGTGCCTGATGTAATCCATACATCGCCTTGCTCAACCTGTATACATGATTAGGAAAGTCTGGGTCAGGAAAACCCGGAGGTTGCTCAACATACACAACCTCATCAACTTTCCCATTGAGGAACGCACTCTTCACGTCTAACTGAAACACTTTCATCTTCTTAAAAGCAGCAAACGCCAAAAACAATCTTATCGCTTCCAACCTGGCCACCGGAGCAAACACTTCATTATAATCTATCCCCTCTTGCTGATTAAAACCTTTAACGACCAGCCTCGCCTTGTTTCTTATAATAATCCCCTTTTCATCTCTCTTGCACTTAAACACCGATTTTGTGCCTATCGCATGCACATTCCTTGGTTTTTCAACCAAAGTCCAAACTTCCATCTTCTTAAATTGAGCCAACTCTTCTTGCATGGCCTCGACCCACGAGCTGTCCTTAAGAGCCATTTGATAATTTTTCGGTTCAATCTGGCTAATAAAGCATGAGTACAAACATTCGTTCATTATACCCGTTTCCTTAATGCTTGTATAAACACAGGTGTGCTCATTCAAGCTACTTCTGGTTTGTACACCGGAGGACACATCACCTATAACATTCTCCAAAGGGTGTTCTTTGTGAATTCTCGTGGTCGTAACAGCACCGACATGCAAATTATCTTCTAAATTAGAAGAGATCTCATCAATGGTTGTTTCTGGCTGAGAGTGAAAAGGATTGATAAACTCTTCTTCAGGAGAGACAGCAGGGGAACCGATAGAATTTGATGAGGAAGGTTGACAATCATCAAATAGCTGTCTATGTGCCAAATTTTCCTCCTCATCTAGAATCATCTTCGTAGCAACACGTTCTTCTTCTTCTGTACAAAACAAATCAGGTATGTTAAAAGACTTGAAGAGCTTATCATAGTCGAAAATCCCAGGAGGTCCGATGCTCGGTCTTGGCGATCTGTAACTCGTAATGTCGGTGTTACATACCACCTCAACCTTGCCGTTCGTTGTATTAAAGACACGCCTGTTGGGAGTCCCAACTTCATAGCCGACTAAGATTCCTTCATCGGCTGCTTCACCAAACTTTGAATGTGCCTTTAAAATTGAACACGGGGACCCGAAAGCTTCAAGTCCACACAAATTGGGCTTTCTCCCATGCATAAGCTCGTAGCATGTTTTATTAAGTCTTTTTACCGTTAAAACTCTATTCAGTACATAGCAAGCTGTAGAAACAGCTTCAGCCCCAGAACACCACCGGAAGCTTCGAATCAGCCAGCATTGTTCTGGCTCCTTCAATTAAAGTTCTATTCTTCCTTTCAGCCACTCCATTCTGTTGCGGAGTATACAGAGCACTGAATTGGTGTTCAACCCTCTTGACAGACAGAAGATCTCTATTTCAAAATTTTTAAACTCGGAACCTTTGTCACTTCTGATGAACTTCACTCGTTTAGCCATAATGTTCTCAACTTTGGTAATCAGATTCTTCACCATTTGAGTCGTTTCGTCTTTTGATTTCAGGAAGTATACCCACGAGTATCGTGAGTAGTCATCAGTGATCACCAAGCAATAAGTTGTACCACCTAGACTTCTTACATTCACAGGACCGAAGAGATCCATGTGAAGCAGCTCTAGTGTACTGGCAATTGAGTTTACTTTCTTGGTGAGATGGGACTTCTTGTGCTGCTTTCCCTTTTTGCACGCAAGACATTTGTCTTCAAAATTGAAACTTTTTAAGGGAACACCCAACACAAGCCCATGTCTGACAATATGGTTCATCTTCCGAAGATGAATGTGCCCCATTCTCCTGTGCCACAGTTCAGATTCCGTTTCGCTTGCTTTCGTCAAAAGGCACGATTCTTCCGTTGACATTTCAGTTGAACTTAAATCCATCATATACGTATTTCGATCAGGTGGAGCCTTCATTACTATCCACTCCTCTGGTATTTGAAAACCAGGCTTCAACACAATCGCATCAGTCTTCGTGAAGTGTACGGTATAATCTTTATCACAAATCTGCGACACACTCAGCAGATTGTGCTTCAGTTCTTCAACAAAGTTCACATTTTCTAACGTCATCTTCCCGTTAGTTACCGTACCCCTTCCTGTTATTTTGCCTCCACTCTCACCGGCAAAATTGACTCTTGCTCCTTGAACAGGTTTTAAATCTTGTAACAAATCCTTGTTACCAGTCATGTGCCGGGAACAGCCGCTGTCCACAACCCAAAGATTATTGGAAGCCCTGTTCAACTGTTCCTGCACAAACAAAGGAGATTATTAAAATTTGGGGACCCAAGACCTCTTGGTCTTGGATCGATTAACTTTCTTAACAGAACTCACACACCTTGGCTGACCAAAGTTAGCATTAGAAAAATTTCCACGAGTCCTAACAGGATACCTCCTTGGAGACTGATAGTGAGGCCAACCAAACCCACGAACATTAAGAGAATCAAAAGAATTATAGCATTTGGTTTGGTTATTAGTAGTGTAAAAACGAGATGTGTTTCTTTGAAAACCTGTATTATCTCTCAGATTTGAATGGTTTTCATTTTTAACATTTAAACGATTACCAAAAACCTTAGTCTCAGTTTTCGAGGGCCTCACCTCTCTGAAACGCTGCTTCAGAGGGCAATCAGCAACAAGGTGCCCTGTTTGATTACATCTAAAACAACACCTATTTTCAGCTTTCTTTTCAGCAGATGTTTTAGATGTGGAGGCAGTATTACCAACCGTACATCTCACATAAGGTGGGACATATGGGTTGAGTGGAGTACTCCTTTTAGTTGATTTAACTTTTTCTCCACTAGTGGGTAATACTTCCTTCTCTTTTGTCTTACCCGACTAGGATGACTTATCCGAATCAGATGAGACTGGACTTGAAATAGAAATTTTAACTTTTGAGACAGGCGAACTTGTTTCGCCTTTACTAACTTCCGGTACTTTACCAGTTTCCTTAGCAGGACCTGTCTGATCAGCTACAAAATTAACAGATTCATGAACACTAGGATTGAAAGTATAATTATGGTTATAAGGTGGTGGAACCTCATGGTAACCAATTCCTCCCCTTTTAGGTGAGGAACCTTGATCACTAACGAGGTGATCAAGAATAGCAGAGGAATTCCGGAATTGCTCCAGTTTCCTATTTAGTTCCACCACTTTTACCTGGTGATCAGCAATCTGTTTTTCTTTTTCAGCAATTAACTTGGTTTTCTCTTCTAAAACCTCGTAGCTTAGATCGATCACATCAATTTTCTCAGCTAATTTTGTTTTTAAACTTTTAACGTCTTTTTCACAAGCTTTAATTTTTATTTTATAATTGTTTTCTCTTGTCTTTGTGAAGTGATGATCTTCTTTCAAGGTTTTAAATTCGGCATCCAACTTAACATACTGATCAGTAATTGTAGCAAGCTGTTCAGACAAGTTCTCACATTTAGTACAGATAGGTTTAGTACATACCTCGGAGTTCCGGTCATCAGCCATGAAAGCTTTTTCATTTTCAGCAGCTTTCATACATTCTTCAGCTGCAACCTTCGCCATGTGTGCCTGCTCAAAGAGTTCTCTAGAGAACATGTTCCAGTTGTATTCACCAGCATCAGACATCATGGCATTATTCCCATTGTTATTTCCACTTTGCTGTGTAGTCCTCCCCTGACTACGTTCTACACGTGCATTAGTGCACTCCTTTGCAAAGTGTCCATTTTGTTGACAATTGTAACACCTCACCCTTGACTTATCAAATCCTGGCTTTCCACCTACGAACTTTCTGCCAGTCTTCTTCATGAAACGCTTCACTCTTCTGACTATCATCGCCATCTGCCACTGCAGATCCATCTCCTCCAGATCATCAGGATCGATCTGGTCATAGTCTTCTTCCAAAGCAACAGGGTCCACAATCTTCCCTTGTATGTAGTTCTCGTAAGAAGCAATAAAAGATGCATAGAGTGCAAACTGCTCTTCAGCAGATTTGACACTCATTGGCATCTTAGTGTAGTTATTGCTTGATGCACTGGGAGAGAAACTACTCTTGGATGCTTGAGGTTTCGAAGCACTTGATCCTCCAGCAACAAAGCAAACATCACCGTTCATGTTTACTGACACATTTCCTTCATGAGAAGAGTTAGAACCTGACTCTCCTTTGGAGTAGTAAGCAGCAGATTCAGACTTCGAACTTGAGCCTGAGTTAACTTTGGCACCATACATACCAGGGTCTTGAACCTGATCCGTTGGTGTCTCTTTACGAACCATATTAAGCTCAAAGGTTCTGAGCTTGTTTACTGCTGTCCCCAAGTCATAATTAGGAAAGTCTTTGTCTTCCCTCATTAGAACAGTGTACATTTCCCACTTCGGTGGGAGAGCATCGAGAAGCTTCTCAACTATTTCCTCCTCTCTGTAAGCAATAGAATAGTTGTTCAGCTCTGTCATTAAATGATAATATCGGGTGATAATATCATCGAGCGATTCGTTCTTCAAATACTTGAAGACAGAGAACTGAGTCTTTAACAGCTTAATCTTCGAGGCACGAATACCCACGTTCCCTTCGAATCTATTCTCTAGAGCATCCCAAAGCTCTCGTGCAGAAGTGTACTTCCGGAATGTATGGAGAATCTCTTGAGGAAGAGCCATAGTGATTGCAGCATGGGCCTTGCTCTCGGCCTCATACATCTTCTTCTCTTCTTCCTCCATCTTGCTGTACTTCTTTATCAAATCCCGACCTTCGTATTCCATTGTCGGTGGAATATATCCATCCTGGATGCACACCCACATCTTTGCATCCTGGTATTTAATATACTGAATGAACCTATCTTTCCACGCTACAAAGTCGGTTCCTTTCATCAACCTTGGGGCCTTAGTAGCCGACCCCGCTTCAACTTCCATTTTGACTAACTCTGAGATGTTAATCGGCGACATCTTCTCGAAAACACGAAAACCCGAAAAAAAACAAAAATTCTTCCAAACAGTACTATAGGCAAAGTTAAGGATAACTTCGCTTAAGTGTTAACTTCGCTGGAAAATCCGTAAATTACCGTGACTTGGCGAAGTTGAGAATAACTTCGCTTAAGATAAGCGAACTTAGGAGGTAAGCGAAGTTGAGGATAACTTCGCTTAGGCGAACTTATGAGGTAGGCGAAGTTGTGGATAACTTCGCTCAACCTTATATCTTCGCCGAAACCCTACTTCCAGTGTCGGCAACTTCGCCTGAAGAACAACAACTTCGCCCGAAGAACACTGAAAATATTCAGATCTGTTTTCGACGATTTAGCAGTTTCCGGTCGGTGTAACGGCTTGAATATGACTGTATAAGGTGAGTATAACACAATATCAACGAAAACGCGTCCCGCGAATAGGTCAAACGAGACGTTTTCTACACCCGCGTGAAATCCCGAACCACACAATCGAGCCAATGCTCTGATACCAATTGTAGGTTCCCGGACGGATCTTACACGGGATATCGCTATCTACGTAGGTGCGGAATCCCTGCGTAGGTAGTTACGAGCGTAGAATACGTAAAACAAACACACGCGATACAAACGAACACGTTATGTAATATAACTTGAAACACGTCTATTACAGACTCTCGACACGTTCACTGAACTACTGACTTACACGTGAATAACCAAAAAACTAACTCCTAAACCGTAAACCCGTAGGTTACTTAAATACACGACAACTTCGCCTCAGGCGAAGTTGTCTATAACTTCGCTCGTTGAACAAGTTCGCATAGGCGAACTTGTCGACAACTTCGCTTGTTCAACAAGTTCGCCTAAGCGAACTTGTTGATAACTTCGCTTACATACATAAACATAAACTTAAACATAATTACATTACAGACTCGATTACAAACGCTAGACTATGAACTACTGACATTTATGTGCCAACACGAAGAAATCCGAGTTTGTATTCAAATCCCCTGAACCTGAAACAGAAGAACCAATAATTGGGGCACTTCACATTTTGAATGAACAATTTGATGAGAATGAGGATGAAGAGGGATCAAAAGATGTTGAGAAGGAAAATGAAGATAGAGCTTATTTGATAAGTTATGACTTGAAATATCTACAAAGACTATCAAAGGAAGAAATAGCCAAAGAAGTTGAAGGGTTGAAGATGAGGAAATCAAAAAGAGAACTTTTAATAAAGGCTGGTCACAAGCCTGTATTCCTAAACTTGCAATCATTTGGTGTTATTGACAAAATCTACAAGAAAGCTCTTGTGGATGACATTGCCAAGTTTGTGGAAAAGACAAACAAAAGAAAGAGGACAACTGATGATGCTGAGTACGAGTCTGTGAAGGATAAACATAAAGACATCCAATTCTTGCAAGTCCATGGTTTCGAATAAAACTCATTGATAAAATTTTCACTTGAAGAATTAAAGAGGAAAGTGCAAAATGTCAAAGACTATCACAAGAGTAAAAACAGCTATGCTGATATTGAAAGAGAAAAGAAACTGAAAGAGCAGATGGAGAAAGAGAGGATGGAAAATGAAAAGAAGAAGGCTGAGGCTAAAGCATGGTTCCAAGATCCTCAGAGAGTCCAAACATTAAAGGAAATTGTGATGGGTAAAGGTATGACTGAAGATCAGTTCAACAACATGCCTCATGAACAACTTTTAGACATATATAATCGAGAGGAATGATTATATATGGAAACAGAGAGAAGATTGGAAGAAGAGAAGAGAAAGATGGAGGAACTTGTTAGAGCAGAGATGATGAGTGCTCTGCACAAGAAAGGTGTTAAACTGGGAAGACTAATGACTCAAACCGACGAAACCTTAAAGAGATGGTATGTAGAAGAAGGGCTTGACAAGACACAAAGACACAGCAAGGAAGCACAAGCCGAACACCCTTAAGGTTTGAGATTGTGAAGCCTGAGTAGCCAAGGAATTTAAATCTGTCCACAAATCTCTACTATGACAAAAGATCCAAGACATTAAGGGTGATCACTGAAGATCAAGAAGAAACTCTGATCATTTTCAGAGATGATTTGAGAAATTTCACTATAGAACAACTGACCAAGATGGCTGAATTAGAACTATATGACAATCAAATCAGAAGCCAACAATCTAGACAACAAAGGAATGACCTCTCAAAATTCATTAAGGAACAATCATAGAGAGGGTTTCCATTCCTGAATCAAAAGAAAAGAATAATACATAGTCAAGCTGAGAAGGAGAGAAGGTGCAAAAGGATCAATGAAGTTAACTGGAAATGGTGTTTATCGGTATTGGCTTGTGTGGTTTCCGATGATGCTTTCCTAACGCGCAAGCCACACACTTCTCAATAGTTACAAAGTCTTTAACAGGTAACCCTCGCACAATGTTGTTCTTCACAAGACGATTTAGGCTTATCACATTTGCATGGCCGAGATGACAATGCCACAACATGGCATTATGTTCCGACACTTTAGATAATAGGCAAGTAATTCCGTCAGGAACGTTCTTGTTCATATCAATCAAATAGGCATTATCTTTCCTTTGAGATCTGACTAGTACCCATTCTTCTGGTATGACAATACCAGGCTTTAGAATTAAGCATTCCTTGTAGGTAAAATGAGTAGAAAATCTCTTATCACAAATTAGAACCCCATTACTCACGGTACCCTTGTGAGTAATCTTCCCTTTCTCTCCTCCCACAAAAGAAACATATCCGCCGTTAAAATTTTGAATGTCACTCAGCTGAGATATATCTCCCGTCATGTGCCTGGAACAGCCACTATCAACAAACCATAGTCTGATAATATTCTTCCATAGCTGTTTATACACAATGTGCGAGATTAGTTAGTTTTGGGTACCCAGTCCATAGTAGTTCTGGGTATGCCTGACTTAGTTAGACGTGTTACGGGCTGCCATGTCATATCATCATTGTTATCAAACATGGAATTATGCGATGATACAGACTTTGTTACCTGGACTTTGGTAACCACATGTATTTTAGCTTTAAAATGTTTTGATTTATACAGGTGGTTGCCTTGGTCTCGGGTCTGCAGATAAAACACACGTTTGACTTTACCCTGTTTAATTTTCTCGGCTCATACACCCACTTTGATCTAGGAACCTAGACCGTGTTTTCTTTCCGCTTCTGGGTCACAATGGGCTTGGTCTGATGAAAACTTAACATGTCAGCCTCTTTTCCCATTTCCTTCAGAGTGCCTTGTATCATAATGCCTTGAATTATTTGAATGAAAACTTTTGTAGGCATTATGGTTCACTGATTGCGTCTATTATATGGAATGTACGGGAGACGAGAACAGTCTCTTGCAATGTGACCGGGAATGCCACAATTGAAACAGGTTTGTTTTTTAACATAAAAATCATTTTGGCCGATTCCCGGTCTCGCTCTGTTGTGTGAGCTTGTTTTTCCATTTCTGGATTAATCATTAAGAGCTTCACATTTAACATCATAAGATACTTTTTCTTTCACAAACGTAGGTGACAAATGTTTATTTTTGTTTTTAAGTTCACCACTTTTATTTAAGGACAGATCACTGCCTTCTGAAGTTCTAGAAAAAGAAACCAAACGATTGTTTTTGCTCTTGAAAACAGAGCCCACACACACATTATTAGTATTGTTATTTGAAATAGACAAAACAGGCAAATTTAAAGAAACAGATGAGTCAATGGGTGATTGATCATTAAAATCGTTCACCGCTGAGGTTGATTCAGTTGCCGAATCTGTATCAACCTTACCAGTTGCAGTTGGCTTACCATACTACATACTTTAATCCTTTTCTTCCTCTTCCTTGGAAAGAGGAAGACTTGTGTAGGTATTATTATACGGGGGTGGTACCATGTTATAGCCTAGAGCTACAACTTTATGTTCTTTCCATTTCAACTGTTTCTCTATCATTGACTTAACAACAGCACTAGAGACATCAAATTTTTTAAAATTGAATTCAGCATTTTCGAATTTATTTGTCAATTTGACTATCTCAAGTCTAGATGCTTCTAACTCGGTAGTTAGTTCAGCTATTTAATTTTTGGCATCTAAATGGTGACAACACTTTATGCTAAAATCTTATTGAAGTTTAGAGAAATCTTGTTTCTGTGCCTCTATTTTATCATTTAATGCCTTTTCTAGTTTCTTTAGTGTTGAGTTTTCATGTTTATTATTTTCAATTTCTCTCAGTAGATTACTATTATGTATTTTGTACAGGTCTACCTTATCAATGCACGATTGAGAACAGAGTACAAAACTTACCTCAATTTGTTTGGTGGAGGTGAAATCCATGAAAACATGCTGAAGATCCATCACCTGCTCCTCAGTTGCATTCTCCTCTTCATCAGCATCCATCTCAACAAAATTGGTAACTTCAATACTCAAACTCAGTGCTACCATCTGATCCTCCCAGGAGAAGTTCTGAACCACCAAACCCGGCTCACCCGTACTCGAACTAGTCACATTCTCTTCTCTTCCACCATTCACCAGGACCATTGCTCTTTCTCTATTTCCTTCTTTAGCCGGGTTTGTGCATTCATGAGCAAAATGACCCGGCTCATGATAGTTGTAGCACCTTAGAGAATTCTTGTTGAAACCCACTTTCTAATTTTCAAGCACATTCCAATTGTTCCTGCCTGTCCTTTTGGTGAATTTCTTAGCCCTGAAAACAGCCATGGCTATTTACCATGAAATATCCATCCCCTCTACATCGTCAGGATGTATATGATCCAGCTCAACAGCTACCATGGGTTTCACCAAGTCTCCAGCAAGAAAAGCATTTTAGTAGTTCATAAAACCTACCATTAGGGCTATGTTCTCTTGAGTCTCCTTTGAAATAATGGGAATTTGAGTGTGAGACTGGCTGGAGGTGACCATAGACGCTTTCGGTGCAATAGTTTGTTGCAGAAAGAAAACAGGAGTAGCTGGTGTAGAATGAGGAATGGATTGACTTTGTGAAGATCTAAAGATGGAGAAGGTCTGTTGAGGCTGCTGTGGTTGAGGTGGCTGACTCTTGAATAGAGAGAAGTTTTCTTGAGAGACTAGTGCATTATTAGCCGGAGTGCCATAACCTGCAGAGTTGTAAGTACTAGCATGATTAATGGCACGTTGCTTGTCATCCGTGTCACTAGCCTTGATGATTGCCATAACCTTCGACAGAGTCAATCTGGACAGATCCTTGGTCTTCTTAATGACAGCCACATTCAAGTCCCAGCTCTGCGGTAGTGAGTTAACCAGTTTGTTGTTGATCTCGGCAGATGTGAGATTTATATTTGCAGACCTAATCTCCGTGATCAACGAGATGAACCGGTGAAGCTGTTTCTCCAAAGATTCTCCTAACACATGATTGAACATGTTAAATTGTTGTCTTAGGAGATCTGGCCTACTTCTCTTCATGTCGTCATTTCCCTCAAATATCTTAATAAAGGCCTCTCAGAGAGCTTTGGCAGAAGTCAATTCTCTAAAACCCAGGGCAATTTCAGGAGAAAGAGCCATAGTTAGGGTGGCCAAAGCCTTCTCATCCAGCTCGATTGCATCATAAACAATATCTGAATACATGGCCACTGGCTTTTCTTCCTCTTCTTCACACCCTTCCCTTTGATATGTAATGACTTGGGGACCTCTAACTATGCTCCTCCATAATTTTGTATCTTTCGCCTTCAAGTATTTCTCAAATCTAAATTTCTCCATTCAGCAAAACCTTCAGATTTCAATAGTCAGGGTACACGAGTGGTTGTCCCCATGATGGAATCGAGATCTTGATGAAGAGTGGCATTTGAGGACATAATAGCACCTGATTGATCCATAACGTTCTTAACTGAAAACTTGATGTAATGGCCGAAAACTACAAAATTCTGCCGAGAACTCAGAAAATTTACCGAGAACGAAGAAATCTGCCCTAGAACGACGAATTGAACCCGAGAACTATAAATTCAGCCAGAGAACTTGAAAATACCCCCGAAAACCTTAAATTCAGACCGTGAACCTTGAGAGTTTCCCGAAAACTTCAAATTCAACCCGATAACAAAATCTATTCTGAATTCAGCCTTCCTCACCCGAAGAACATGAAGAACAACCTTCTTCAATCTCCAGAAATCTTCAACTGAACAATACCCTGTAAATCAATAGAATCCTTGATATCACCAATAACCTAGCCTAGAATAGGTCTATAGGCTCTGATACCAATTGTAAGTCCCACGACGGATCTTTCAATGTGATATCAGTATATGATGTGTTGTAAAACACTCGTATTTTCCACACGTTTTATCCACGTATTATATTATATTTTATATGTTTTAACTTGTTTTAGATAGGTTTTACATACATTTATTAATCTTGTAGGTTTTGGGTAAAAGAAAGGAAGAAATCGAGCTTTTGGAGTAGTTTACGAGCCTTTTACGCATACGTTTTCAAGTAAAAACTCAAGGCCCGGTCTGTTACATCATGGAAAAGCCCAAGCCTCATATTATAACATAAAAAAGAAAAAAACCCTAGAGCTAACCAGAAGTTCCGTTCGTAGCAGAACAAGAAGGAAGAAAAGAGAAAAACTTTTTTTCGGCTAGGGTTTTGATCGTGTAGCGGCTAGGGAAGGAAGAAGACACAAGAACCAAGCCTCGGGAAGGTTTTTCATCAGTTGTAGCAGCCAAGAACAGCCCGGAATTCATTCATATCCTTACATCTTTTTCATTGTTCATATACTTTGATTTACTTGTTCAATTGATTAGTAGTTTTGCAATTACTTGGGATATTGACTTGTTATTGATTAGTATTGGTTATTGAATGTTTGAATTGATGTTTAAGATGAGTTTAATGATGCTTTTATTTAATGTTCATGGCTGTCCAAAGATGATTATTGGCTAAACTTGTTAGTTCTACCTAGGAATGATGATTCTTGTTAGTGTTTGATGAGCTTTTTGGATTGTTTGATTGATAGACTTGAATTGCTATTGTAAAGTTTGATTTAGACATGAAATAGGTTGTGTTTAAGGGCTGGAAATTTTGGTGATTCATTGCATAAACCTCGTGTGTTGATTGATTAGTTTTGTATTGATTGATCGGTGCATTGTTTGATTCTAGACTTTGTGTTTAGGGTTTGTTTGCGGTAGGTACAACCGTAGGGTTTTGTTGCGTGATTAATTGGATTAAGTACAGCGGTTAGACACCTTCCTTGAGACCGAGAGGTGATAGGAAGTTAGGGTTGTCTCATTGCCTTTGCATGCTAGAATAAGGATTGCGCGAGAGCGAGTTCGTTTCTTGTCAGGTTTAGGAGTTTGAGCGACTAGTTGATCTATTTTGGTTTAAGTTGAATTGTTCTTCTATCCTTGGTTGTGTAGTATTCATTGCCATTAGGGTTGAGTGTTGAAGAGACCAAGAGGTGATCCTTCATTAGAACACATTAGCAATTGTTTCCCGGTTTGGTCGTTTTAGGCGATTTTGAGTAGTTTAGGCTTGTTGAGTGAGACCGAGAGGTAATCCAGTGAGCCCGAGCGATCCTTAGTCGTGTCATCTTTAGGGACCGGTGTCTTGCAGTCATCCAATCCATTAGCTTGTTAGGCCTACAATTTGATTCAGACCTAGGTAGACGTTTTTCTCCATCCGAAGTCAACTCAGTTAGTTTTCCATTAAGTTTTCTATTTTAGGTAACTTTTGTCAGTCAGTCTTGTTAGTTCAGTTAAGTAATTAAAAATCAAAAATTAATTAAATATTATTCTAAGGTAGGTCTTGTCTAGGGTTAGTGATCGTTGGCATCTTACGTGTCCACATGTTCGATACTCGGACTTCCTAGGTCTATACTACTTGCGATCGGTACACTTGCCGGTTGTGTGTGGTTTTACGATTTTCATTTTAATATTAAAGCTTAGTTGTGAGGGTCATATTTATAGGGTTATTAGACACACATCAGTATACTTGAGGATTAGGGGGAAACTAATCTCAAGCCGATTCTATGCAATGCACAATAGCTCACGTAAAATCAATAGGAGAACACAATAAACACAGTAAAGATGCTTCAAAACACATGTATATTATACGTCGGGTGTTTAAGGCCTTAATCACTTACACGGTAGAAAATACAATGGACAAACCACCCTAAACTGTTAACATATGTTCTATATATATTTAACTAAATAAGCCCAAATCTACCGAAAAGCCCACCGAGATCAACAGATCTCGGTTTACAATCAAAGCCCAAATCAGCCTAAAACTAGAACCAAAAACTACAAGCATAAATAAAAAATACAACCTAACACGGTTGGTAACAATCAATGTACTCGGATAATGAGGCCATTTTCCACTCAATATAAATGGACCTGAGTGCAAAGGGGGGCGTATGATCATACTTATTGAGGCTACCACGTGCAAGTAAATTCAAGCAAGTAATCAAGTAACACACAAGTCCATATAGTGAATTATAGTTTGTAATCGAAATCTTAAAACTTGAATTTGTAACGGATACATATGCTACCCCAAAATATGAAAACATTTAAAAAGGGGTTGTGAGAAACTCACCTTGAAATTGAAGATAAATCTTGCAATAAAACCAAAAGCATGATAACGAGACCGAAGTAACCGAAAGTACATTTAAGGATCCAAAACGATTCAACTTTAAAAGTCCAGGATGGGTCTTCAGAGTGACGTGCAAGAACATCCACGACCAGATCTACCCTACGATGCTATGAGCGGAAATCATAAAAAAGTGAAAAACACGAAAACATCTCTTTAATCTCCTTGTTTATTCATTGATAGCAGTGATAAATACATAGGATTTGACAATGAAACGCTCAGGTACAACATGGACCAGCTACACCAGAAAGTTAGAGGGGCAAACGAACACAGGGGCCAAGCAACCTATTTATAGGCTAGCTAGGTTACTTATGCGGTGCATATGTTATGCGGCGCATAACTTATGCGCCGCATATCTTATACGCTGCATAATTTTGCTTTGTGTTAAGATATTAACGTACAATTCATTCCTAACTCACATGATATCTTGACCTAACAACACAAGACCTAAGTACTAGACATTTCATGCTCTTACAAATTTCTCGAACTAAAAAATAAAATGATACTAAAGTTTAACGACTAACTAACGGGACTTATAAAGTTATTTAATGATTTAGTTAAAAGGTATATTGGTATTTTTTATGGGCATAATAATATTATATTTAAATTTAACGGATTTTAACGATTTATGTTTTAACATTATAACTAATATGATTTAGTTAAAAGGGATATTGGTATATTTTATGGGCATTATAATATTATAATATTATATTTAAATTTAACGGATTTTAACGATTTATGTTTTAACATTAGCACGGATTTAAATAGGAATTTTATCTCAAACAATAATAACTAAATTATTGGATTAACGTTACGAGTTTAAAGTTAACGAATTATAAAATTTACGAAACGAATAAACAATATAATATTACTTGGGTTTTATGAAACTTAAAGAATGCGAAAAGTTGGTTTTTGAATGAAAAATAATAAAATATACTTTAAAAACATATATTATTTATGGATTTTATCGGTTAAAAATTTATTACGAATACCAACTATTTTTGCATATAAAATAAGGTAACAAAAACAAAAAAAATTATAATATTAATCGGGTTTCTAGAATACGAAGACAAAATCTGGTTTTTATAGGAATAATGTTAAAAATAATTTTATAATTAATTTTATTTAGTTTAAAATAATTTTATTTAATTTATAATGATTTTTAATTATTTAATGAATTTATAGTTACAAGAGAAATGATTAAAAAAATATAAAAACCAACAATATGCACTTACCCGGGTCTGATGTTTCAGAGGAAACATACTTAACCACTAGGACAACTGGTTTTGTTGATTTAAAGACATAAACAAAAATATAAGTTGTTAATAATCCAGTTCATCTTCCTCCCGTAAAAACCCCTAGAATCCAATTGCTTCGATCCGTATTATGTTTGTTAAATCTATGTTAGGGATTTTGATTGTCAGTTCAAAACTAATCTTATGCATATTTAAATTACCTAGAAATGGTTTTGGGAAGACGGCGGACAGTGACTCGCCTGAAACGATCTTCAACAGAATTTTTTGAGTTAAGGAGTGTTTATTATATTTATTTGTCGTTGTGAGTAAGTTTAGATGAATGTTTAGGGTCTATTTATACTTGTAATTGAGTAACATAGCGTTTAATGGTTGTTAATTGTTTTTTTAAGGATACCGGTGGTGATTCCAGGATTTAATATGCGCGAATTAGATTGATATACCGCGTTATGGGAGAGGATTATCATTTACTTTTGAAGACTAAATTCGTTACAACTTTTAATTTAATCAAAAACGCGAAATTAATGGATGTTTGAGGTGTAATTATGCTCGTCGGAGCTGCTGCTATTTCGCCGGAATTCCGGCACCAGAAAGTCAGGGCTAGGTGACGGGCAGGGGGCTAGGTTAAATAATATTATTATAATAATATAATTTAAAGTTAATTTACATATTCAACCCTGATCTTTGAAGCTCTTTTAAAAGCATATTAATATATAAATACATTATTAAGACCTCTAGTTTCATATTGGTTTTAAAGCAAAATTTAATTATAATTATGAATTGAACCCTGCATTTTAAAATGAGTTTTAACTAAAATAATAAGTTTTAACTTGAATGATAGTTATATCATACTCGGATAGTTTGCAATTCGATTAGACTTAATAAAGCTATAAATCCCGGAGGTTCGTTAATCGATCAAAATGAATAGAAAACGAAAGAACATTGTCTTAAATCCTTGTGAATATCATATTACGATCAACGTCAAACCCGAATATAATGAAACGAAAAAATGGTACGGTTTAAGGAACACTATTAAATAAAGATACCAAAATTGATATTTGTCGCATAGAAACGTGTAACGATAATATATATATATATATATATATATATATATATATATATATATATATATATATATATATATATATATATAAACAAAACCAAAAATTCAAAATGGGTCAGGTTATCTGGTTTGAAATGTAACGAATGTTACAATATATGTACGTGAGTATCAAATAATGATGATGATTCGATGAGGGAATGATTTATTAGGGTTTTAGGTGTTTAAATATGGTAAACCCAAAGGCTTTTAGGCCCATAATCGTTTCCTAGCACATATCAATCCTTAACCATATCCATTTGTTCCATATTATTTAACGATTTTATATAACAACACACAATAAAAAAATAAAACTCGTCTTATGTATTAATTCAAAACGTGGATGTTATATATATATATATATATATATATATATATAATGAGGTAGAGATGGGAAAATTAAGACGTTTTTTCAAATAAAATACAATATTTAAGGCATAAGTTACAGCCCAACAAAACATGTTGCAAAGGGCAAATATAGTCTTTTGAATGATAAACATAACGTGCAATTTCAAATCATTAAATATAGTTATAATTTGTCCCTTTAACTTTAATCGTCTTTGGTAAATTTAGATAATACTTACAACTATGGCTCTTACTCTTTAACCTACATATTCTTTTTTATTTTCACTTTTAATCCAACTTCCCCCATGAAAGTTGAACGGTCATAAATTTTTTATACATTAATGTTATTGTAAAACATTGCACTATAAAAACAGGCATATTATTATCTTTAATTTCTGTAACATCCCGAAATTTCCAAAATGATATTAATTATATTACTTAATAATAGAGGGAAAGTTGACTCGGGTTCGGGAAATAAATAATAGAGTAGGAGTTGGTATGAGTCGGGCTAGTGTTAGATTATTTGAGATGGGTTAAATGAGAATGGGCCTTAGGTCCATGGGCTTTAAGGGATATAAATATCCCCTAAACCACCATAAAACCCTAAACCTCATCTCTTTCCATTCTAATCTCTACACATTCAAAAACACACACACCATAAACGAGCAGGATCCGAGAGAGAGTAAACGTTAGTTGGTGCTAGATCGTCGTGACGAACCAAAGCAACAAGACCAGCTCGTGTTCGTAAGTTCGACTCGTTCAAGGTACGTTTATGGTTAGAAATCGTTCGTATAGGTTCGGTTTGATTTGAGAAATGGTAGATCTGAGTTTGTATGGTAAAAACGAATCCAACAAAGCTAAACTTACAGAAAATGGTTATGATTTGATGGGTTAATCGATTGATAAAAAGGACCCGTAACCTATATGCCTAAATCGCACCCTCTAAACATCGATGTTAGGTCTATTTGATAGTTGGGGTTTGTAGGCGCTGGTCAGACGATTCCATGGGTACCTAAATCGAGTTATTTGGTTAAGGAACGAAGGATTTAAGAGCGAACAGAACCTGCAGACGACAACTTCGCCTGCAAGCTAAGTCCGCCTGATGAACTTCGCCTGCAAGCTAAGTTCGCCTGATGAACTTCGCCTAAAGCTAAGTTCGCCTAAGGTTTAACTTCGCCTAAAGCTAAGTTCGCTTAAGGTTTAACTTCACCTAAAGCTAAGTTCGCCTATGGTTTAACTTCGCCTAAAGCTAAGTTCGCCTAAGGTTTAACTTCGCCTAAAGCTAAGTTCGCCTAAGGTTTAACTTCGCCTAAAGCTAAGTTCGCTTAAGGTTTAACTTCGCCTAAAGTTAAGTTCGCTTAGAAAATAAATTAAAAACCTAATGGAAAATGTGTTAAGACAGTTAATGTAAATAAAATTTTCCAAGCTGACCTGGCAGCTCGACCCCAGCCAGGGGCTCTGCCCCTTGGACCCTGCTAGGGGCTGCCGCCCCTAGACCCCGCTGCCCCCGGACCCCCGTTCGTTGTGGGTAGTAGTTATGACTGGAAAGATGATATGAGTAGTGATAGTTAATTGATACGTATACTTGTTATACAGTCAGCCGTGCACAACTGAAGAAAGGGATTACGATTAACGGTGAACGTAACCGTGTTCAGGTGAGTTTCTAGCCCCATTCCTTGTTATGTTTTCGGGGCTGTGTGCATACTCGATGTGTTGTTAATACATTTATCCTAAGTGATAAGTGTATGTCATATGTGATATGTGTGATAGATATGAATGATTGTTTGTCGGTACGCGAACGATCTTCGGATATTGCGCGTACTGTCAGGTTAAAAATAAAGGTACGAACATTATATATCGAAGATGTATAAATATTTCAAATACTTGTCGGGGCGTGAACGATCTTCGGATATTGCACGTAACGACAAGGGGTATGGTTGTTAAATGAATGAGGAAAAGAATGCCTAGAGTGTTCTTGTGTTATAATGTAAGTATGTGTATATAGGTACACGAATGGCATGTGAGTTCTACGTTCGACATAGTAAGTTAGGATGACAAATCCCTCTAGCTTCTGTCGGACATAGACTCGGCTGGTAATGGCGTAGTTAAGGACTGCGAGCCTTATACGTGAAGTAGATGATATATGTAAACGTAGATAAGGACTGCGAACCTTATACGTAATGTAGATAGGCGTTAGCATAGGAAAGGACTGTGAACCTTATACGTGCTGTATTTGTAGCATAGGGGAGGACTGCGAACCTCGTACGTGCTATGAATTAGGTTGCAACATAGGAAAGGACTGCGAACCTTGTACGTGTTGTGGATGTATTTCGGCATAGGAAAGGACTGTGAACCTTATACGTGCTGATTTTGGTAGCATAGGGGAGGACTGCGAACCTCGTACGTGCTATGAATTAGGTTGCAACATAGGGAAGGACTGCGAACCTTGTACGTGTTGTGGATGTACTATGGTATAGGGAAGGACCGCGATCCTTGTACGTACCATAAATGGTGAACATAGGTAAGGACTGCGAACCTTGTACGTGTTCACGACCTTGAGTACAGGTATAGACGGTGAACTATGAACGTACTCTCGGTAGACTGAGGTTAGTGATTGTAGATATGTATGTATGTATGGTAGCAAGTATGTATGTAGAACAGAAGGGTAACTAGTGGAGTATGGATATGTATCTACGGATATGTGTGTATGTGTATGTATTGTATGGCGTTCGATTAACTAGAACTCACTCAGCGTAGCTGACTTTTAGTATGCACGCAGGTGAGCTGATTATAGAGTTAGCATGAGGATGACACACGGCATGGATTGAACGGCTGGCATCTGAAGAAAGAAGTAAAGATGTTTTAAATATAAAGTTTTGTTTTATGGTATCAAAGAAAAGATTTAATGTTTTGTAACAAATGATTGATGTTTTATATTCCGCGAAAAGTTTTAATAAACTCTGATTTGAAGAACTGTGTTTATGAGTAAATCCGACGCTAAAGTAGGGTCACCGGGTTCGGGGCCTTACAATTTCAGTATCGTATTGCTATAGTTTTTTCAGTTAAAAAAAACAACATTTTACATATGGGTGTTTGCGGTATGGTGTTGATGGTTTTTAAATTAAATTGTGAGCCAAACTGCTAGTAACGTTTTTTTGTCGTCGAAAACCGAAGCCACCACGTTGAAAATTGAAATCGGCTAGCCAAAAGTTAAAGAAAAAAATTAATCGTAAAATCAAACAAATGACTGGTTTGAATGGTTTCACGGTTTTAAACCGAACAATGTGCACACATAAACTTGTAATGTGATTACCAAAGTCCACGTTTCTCACTGCATCGCCCGGGTAGCCGTCTAGTATGTATGTATGTATGTATGTATGTATGTATGTATGTATGTATGTAAGTATGTATGTATGTATGAATACCTTGTAAATTTATGTTCCTTGTTAGTTGTGATAGGAGCATGTTTGTGGCATAGAAGGTTGAAAAGGTTTTCACAAGCAGTTTTGTAATCTTGTAGCCTCAATGAATCTATTCATAGCGAACTTTTGAAAGTATGACAACTTCTGGTGGTCAAAACGTTCTTGGATATTTTTCCATAACTCGAGAGGGGCCTCAACAGTAAGGTATTCCCTACTCAAATCCTCGTGGAGATGGTAGCGGAGAAATGTCATACTTTTTGGCTTTTCTTCTAAGGATATAGCATCATTTTCGTCATTGATCGTCTACCCTAGACTCTTTGCCGTCAAATGAATTTTGGCATCAAGTACACCGAATTTAAGCTTGGAGATGTTCAGCATTTTTATCAGGATGGTGTTTGGTGGATCGATAGCAGCAATCTTCAAGCAGAAACAACAATTATTATAACTAAGATGTTGATAACGTGAAAGAGTTCATTGAATATTCGTGGAAAGTATCTCCATTCTTCAATATATAAATATACACGTGTAGGATAAAAGTAACTAACTGACTAACTAACAAGTTAATATGAGATAAAACAAGGGCCACGTTAGAGTATGTATATATGTTTCAAAATAGTTATATCTTTATTAATTAACTAACAATTATAAATGTGTAATAATAAAATTAATATATTATTCAGCATGTCTATGAAGCTTAATTAAGGGTTAGTGTATGAATCATTCAATATGTTTATAAAGCTTAATTAATAAAAGTCTCCATAAACCATTAAGAAGTATTCTTTTTAATGAACCACACATATTTTACTTTTGATTAATTCAAATGTAACTTATTTATAGAATCATTAAAAGACTACCAAACAGCCGTTAAGTTAAGTAAATTAAAGGAGTCAACACGGGACATATAATATTATTCAATTTGCAGAAGCTATATTTTAGTTTACCGTTCCTCATTATATATACATTAAAGGTAACTTAGAATCATTCGTTTGTATTTTTCCATCATACTTTTAGTAAGACTTTTGTCACGATACAACTGTTCTTCAAACTTTTGTCACCAAACTTTCATATATTTTAACTTTTTGTACAAGCTTTTTTAGTATTTCAAAAAAAAATTCTGGGACGTTTGCCACCATATGTTTGTACTTATAAACTTTTGATACCCAAGTTTCAAACCATTTACACTTTTGATACAATACTTTTAGCATTTCAATTTTAACTATAAAACATTTACACTTTACAAATTGAACAAAATTTAAGCCTTTTAACATTGGTCACAAAACTTTTAGACTTTTTCAAATTATTTATAAGAAACTAATTCACTTTTAACCCAACACTTTTTCACTTTAAACTTTGGTCATAATTTATTTTACAGTATCATGACAAACCAAACCAATACCAAACGAGGTACTGCCGCCTCCCCGCTACAATATGGCAGATTAAAGCGGCTACATAGAGACGGTTCATATCCTTTTTGGTTTCCAACGAGGTAATAAATGCATCCATTAGGGTTACTTTGTCAGTCAAGTTCGAGCCATCGTAATACTTTAGATCTCCAACTTGTTTGTTATAATAGTAATAAAATACCGCCAATTAGGAAATCAAATTTTGGGTTTGATTTGAGATTTTTGACTTCAGGTTCTTATTGTTAAATTTAGTTTTCTTGAGATTATTAACTATACAAATCATTGGCCTATATAATGTAAAATTGTAATATCTTAAGGGTAATAATTTAATGTTAACGTGGGTATTTATCATTTTTGTGAGTAAAAAAATGATTTGACATATATATACTATTTCGCACCTTTTAAATAACTTAAAACGATATAAAGTGAGGTAATTTAATAATTTGAAAGAACAAGTCAAAAGTGTAGTCAAAGTCAAACTACATGTACAAGCAATTAAGTAAACAAGCGTGGTATGGGGATACTAATCAGTGTTAAGTTTTAGTGAAGATCAGTTAAAATTTTATTTATTAAAATCGGTTCAATAAACGTGGTTAACAATTATAATCAGCAGAAAGTATGTTATTAATCAGGACCGAAACTAAACCTGATAGGATCCGGTTATAGACAATACGAGTACGACTCAAAACATTAAATATATAATTATAAACTAAAAATATATTTAAGTTTACCTCGGTTAATAATTAACCGGTTGAGGCAACGAAGGCTAACGAACCGAGCTAGGTGACACAACGAGATCAACGACCAACGGTGGTGGTGCACGACGGCAACCCGTCAGCGGTAATGGAATCGAACAGCGGTTGGAACAGTGTTGGCTTGCGGCGGTGGACAGCAGCCGTGTAGTGGCGGCTGGGCACAGCATTCAGCGACGGGTGTCCAGTGGCGGCGGATGTCTGGCGGCGGCGGTAGACCTGCGATGAAGGCGACTAGCGGTGAAGGTGACCGGCAGTTAGGGTATAGGAGGAAGAATATGGACTTGTTAGGATTAAAGTTTAGGTTATAAAATATCATGTATTTATATAACCTCTTAATTAGGTTTAACTAATCTAATTAGTTATAAACCCAATGGGCCAATAAGTCCATGTCTTGCTCCAAAACCCGTTACATGTAATTTAAACTCGTTAAAGTGTCTAACCCGGTTAACTAACTTAAGCAGGTTAATGGTTCGTTACCTCACGATGTAACTCTCATGGGTCATAACCTGGTTGGCCGTATTGAATTACCCGAACCGGTCCATAATTCCATCATTCTCCCACTTGGACGGTTTTCGGTTAAGTTACTCAATACTGACAGCCAGCGGTGCTCTAGCTACACATAGCTGCCCCCAACAGGTTATAACATTTTAAATTCATTAACCAAAACCATCTTGGAATACACAATTGCAAGATAACGAATTTATGGTAATCGTTGTCATTTATCCTTTCTGTATAAGACATCAATTGAACAATGAGACATGGATCAGGTTCAATCTCATATGGCGTTCAATTATTATAGTTCTCGATCTAGAATCAAAGTGGTCTAATCAAAGACACAGTCAGTTTGGGTGAGGCCTCATACTTCACCAGTTTGAATCAACGAGAGTACCATGATGTTTAACTATTACATATCATTTAAGAGTACAAAATCCTATCTTGAGTACATACAACTCCCACTTAACTTCAGACTATTCCCAACCAATGCCTCTATAGCTGGTAGTTACGCGACAGCGGTTGACACTGATCAAAGAATAGCCTTTAGTAAACGAAAGTTCTAATATGTATCTCAGGTCTAAGGATACTAAATGAGTATACCAGTATCAAAACGTCTTATAACTAAGATCCATGAAGATAATTTGATGCAAGTTACATCTAACGTCATTTTTAATGAGGTCTGTGAGTTTGAAGTCAACTCCTTGAGTCCAAAGTAAGAATAGTTTTAATTCAAAGTCGTTCCCACAAGTCTGACCGACTACGGATAATTTAGAATATAATATTCATGGATTAAACGTATTAAAACCGAACACAGTAATATTATTCAACATTTGCATTTAACCATTAAATCAAAAGATAACTTAAAAGTATAACTGTTTGAAATGTTCACACATCCAAATACTAAATCAAAACAAACTACTAGCTAATCTAAGGCCAATAGCATCTCTGTGATGATCAGCTTGTCCTGAGTCATCGGTTTAGTGAACGAGTCTGCTAGGTTTTGATCTGTCTACTTTGCTTATTATGATGTCTCCTGGTTCCATTATTTCCCGAATGAGATGGAACTTCCTTAGAATGTGCTTGGCTCTATGATGAGACCTGGGCTCATTGGCCTGAGCAATAGCACCTGTGTTATCACATAACACCTCGATTGGTTTATGAATACTAGGAACTACATCAAGATCAGCGATGAGCTTCTTCATCCAAGCAGCCTCTTTAGTAGCATCTGATGCAGCTATGTATTCTGATTCGGTGGTAGAATCTGCCACCACACTCTGATTGGAGCTTTTCTAGTAAACAACTCCTCGATTGAGAGTGAATACATATCCTGATTATGAGCGAGAATCATCTCGGTCAGTCTGGAAGCTAGCATCAATGTAGCACCTTACAATGAGCTCTTCTTCCACTCCTCCAAACATTAAGAACATGTCCTTTGTCCTTTTCATGTATGTCAGAATGTTCTTCATAGCAGTGCAGTGGGCAATGCAAGGGTTCTGCTGAAAACGACTAATCATGCTCAGTGCAAACGAGACGTCAGGTCTAGTATATAACATTGCATACATGATGAAACCAATCGCTGAAGCATATAGAATTGCTTACATGTGCTTAGTTTCAATATCCGTTTCCGGAAATTGCGATTTGTTTAACACGGTTCCTCTAGCCATGGGGAGAGCTCCTTTCTTGGAGTTATCCATAGAGATGTGTGCCATTACTTTGTCTATGTATGTACTTTGACTCAGCCCTATAAGCCGCTTAGACCTATATCAGAGATCTTGATTCCTAGAATATAAGCAGCATCACCAAGATCTATCATTGCGAAACAAGATCACAACCAGTTCTTAACTTCCATAAGCATAGGAATGTTGTTTCCAATGATCAGTATATCATCCACATACAGGATGAGGAATGATATAGTGCCCCCACTAGCCTTTCTGTAAACACAAGGCTCATCTTCATTTTTGATAAAACCAAGCTCTTTGATTTTCTCATCAAAATGAAGATTCTAGCTGCGAGATGCCTGTTTAAGCCCGTAAATGGACTTGTTCAGTTTCCACTCCCTGTTAGGTTATGTAGGATCGACAAAACCTTCAGGATGAACCATATAGACATCTTCAGAAAGGTGTCCATTAAGAAAAGTAGTTTTGACATCCATTTTCCATATCTCGTAGTCAAAATACGTGGCTATGGCAAGTAATATCCTTATCGACTTAGTCATAGCAACGGGAGAGAAGGTTTCATTATAGTTAATACCTTGAGTTTGAGTAAAGCCTTTCGCGACTAGTCGTGCTTTATAAGTCTGTATATTTCCATGCATGTCGGTTTTCTTCTTGAAAATCCACTTACGCCCTACTGCCCGACTCCCGGGAGGTAGCTCAAGCAAGTTCTAGACTAGATTATCAAGCATAGATTGCATCTCGGCGTTCATAGCATCTTGCCATTTCTCAGATTCTTGATCTAAGATAGCTGATTTGTAATTAGTAGGTTCATCGCTTGGCTCGGCAACTAAGAGGACCTCGGGACCATCTAGATGCCATAAGTATTTATTGTTTCGTACGTGAGTCCTATTACTTCTGCGAATGCTTGTGTTCATGTCCGATGTATCAGCAACAACAACTTGTTGATCAGATGTTCCAACTTCCTCAGTGGTAGTTTGTAGTTCTTGAATTTCTTCATGATCGACGATATTATCTCCAGTTCCTCGATCAAGAATTTCCTACTCGAGGAAGTAGCCCTTCCTTTTGATAGAAATCACATTTGTATCAGGATGAAAGAAATAATATCCGCTTTGGTTATAGATTCTGACGAAAACAACTTTTACGCCGTGAGGATCGAGCTTATCATCAGAATCACTAGTGACATAAGCATCACATCCCCATACTCTATGGAAAGACAAATTGGGTTTTCGCCCATGCCATATCTCATATTGGGTTTTGCTTACCTTTTTAATTGGAGCCAGATTGACAATGCGGGCTGCGATCAAAAGGCAAAGCTCCAAAAGGAGTGAGGTAAGTTAGTTCTTCACATCATCGATCGGACCATGTTTAGCAAGGTTCGATTTCTCCTCTCTCTCACACCATTGTGTTGGTGTGTGCCGGGTGGAGTAAGCTGTGAAACAATTCCATGATCTTTCAGATGAAGTATGATTTCTGAGATGAGTTACTCTCTGCCTCGATCTGATTGAAGCATTTTAATAGTTTTCCCGAGTTGGTTTTCCACATCGTTTTGAAACTCTTTGAATTTTTCAAAAGTTTCATGCTTGTGTTTCATAAGATACACATAAGCATATCGACTGTAATCGTCAATAAATGAAACGAATTATCTTTCATGATTCCTAGATATGGTTCTAAAAGGACCGCATACATCAGTATGTATGATTCCCAGCAGATCCTTTGCTTGTTTATTCTTATGAGTGAAGGAGCCTTTGGCGAGTTTTCCAGCTAAACAAGATTCGCAGTCATCAAAAGTGTCCGGTCCTGTGGATTCAAGAATCCCTTCGGATTGGAGTCTCTTGACTCGTGCCTTGCTTATGTGGCCAAGTCGGCAATGCTATAGAAATGTATCATTGATGCCAGATCTGATACGTTTAGAAAGATTATATACATTATTGTTTATTTGAACATCACCTCATAAATACATTTTCAAGGTTTAGCCTCAAAATAAAAGATATCATTCAAGTAGGCAGAAATCGCAATGCTATTAAAAATGTACTTAAATCCTTGTTCAAATAGTAAAGAAACTGAAATAATGTTTCTGGTCAAACCAGGTGCAAACAAACAATTATCCAAAGTAACTACAAGGCCAAACGGACAAGAAAAATGATATGTGCCAGTTGCAAGGACTGGGACTCTCTTCCCATCACCAACGATGAGTTCCATGCTACCTTGTTACAGCTTCTTCCAGTTCTAAGGCTCCCACAAGACATTTACGATGTGGTAACCACATTCGGTATCAAATACCCATGTGTTGCTTGAGACAATGAAAAGTTCAATAACGTAAATGGAAATACATTTAGAGGATCTTTCACCATTGGTCCTTTCCCTTTTCAGTTCAGCAAGGTAGTCGGGACAGTTACGTTTATAGTGTCCCATTTTGTTGCACTTATAGCATTGGCGCTCCTCAGGAGGCGGCGATGGTACCTTTGCAACACCTTTGTTAGTGTTGGTGGCAGACCTGGCGGCAAGAACAACCTTCTTCTTGCCTTTACCGTTATAACCCCGGTTCTTGGGTTTAGGCTTGACGACACCAGCAGATCGAACCATAAGAACTTGATTGTTTTTAGCGGGAATATTCATCTCCGCCATCTTGAACATTCCATGAAGCTCCAGCACTGTCTTCACCCAACCATTCATATTGAAATTCATTACGAACTGGTCGTAAGAGCTAGGAAGAGAGTTCACGATGAAATCCGCTGCCATTTCATCTTACAAGGGATAATCAAGTTTCCTTAGTTGTTAGATGTACCCTTTCATCTTGACGACATGGGCACTAACTGGTGATCCTGTTCCATTCTGCAGCTGATGAGCTGTTTCATGGTGTCATAGCGTTCCTTACAGGCTTGTTTCTAGAACAAGCCCTTTAGTTGCTCAAGCGTCTCATAGGCACCAAAATCTTCCAAGCCTTTAGCAAGTTCGTAAGACATGGTGGCTAGCATGATACAGGCGACTTCAGCCGAGTTATCAATATGCGCAACAAGTCCCAAGTTGCGGTGCCACTCAAGAAAGTTGGTGCCATTCAACTTTTCTTTCTCAAGGATAGCCTTGAGGGTGAACGAGGAGTTATTATCATTAAACATCTGTTTAAATAAGCAAAAGTAAATTTTAATTAGTATTTTCGATGTTTTAATCCAATTATTAATGACTTTAACATTAGTAAATAGGAACTTGATAATCTGGCTTCTAGTTACTAATCGTAGTTGTAGCATACAACATTAGTAAGTGGTTAGGCAATGAGGCCTATTAAGACAACATTTGTCTAAGTAGATACGTTTAGCCTCATCTATGCTCACTTTAGTCTCCAGACAGCTGTAGCACATAACAAGAGAGTAAAGTAATAGTCGCCCTAGTATAGTCACTTGTGAAAGAGCCGGATGTGTCAACGAAACCCTTTCACTTTGAAGGGATAGGCTAGAAATAAAGTGCGATGCTGTAGCTTCAAACACTTGAAGTTTCATAGTATCCTCAAGTGTGACTTATAGTAGGATGACATACATTAATGATTTAAAATTGGGATTAATTTTAAATATATTATCGAATAGAGTAAAAGTCCAGTTTTACTTTATTGATCGGGACAATTTGATGAACCCTTTCATCTCTCAGGACACTTCGTTTTATATAACCTATTAAAACTAAGTTTGTGGTGATAACACTAACCAATTTTAAGTTAATAGTTTTACCTATTAAGTTATTAGTTATTGAAAATTAAATTTAGTTAAATTTTGCAAAATATGATTGGTTAATTTATTTTAAATATTTGGTATTATGTTGGTGGTATTATAACCTATTATAATCAAGCAAGCAACCACAATATCAAATAAGAATATGTAAATCTTAAATGGCCAAGATTAGTGATTGATCTTGCTAGAGCCTTATTAGCAAGATCAATCGGGTCAAGGCGTCACAACACGAAACAACCACAAGGATGGACTCCTGGTGCATCCCGTCATCTTTGGTAACTCCCACTAACTTCAAGAACTCCATGAGCTCATCTTCGGTTTCCATCGGGTCTTCTTCATTACAAAATTACATTGATGCAAGTAATGAAAAACTAAACCCTATCTATTACAATTTTGAACCATTAAGGTGGCCAAAAACCATAAACTAAAACCAAAAACAAAATACAACTTTTGAACCATCCATATGGCCAAAATAAATAATCATTCAACCAAACAAACAAGGTTGGGCAAGATTTACATATTCAATGAAAAATAAGTTGGGCAATATTTTGGTTAAATAAAATAAATAAAATTTTGACCAAACTAAAATTGCCCTAATGTTTTATCTAGATAAAAAAACGTCAACTATCTTGAAGTTTATGATGTAGAACCGGTGAAAATACCGGATTCGACTCGTATGTTATAACCGGATACCGGAATTGAAACAAATACTCAGAGTACCGATTTGGTACCAACTATTTGAGGTTTCGGAATTGGTATGGTATTAGTACGGTTCGTTATCGACAATACCAAGCTTTTGTAAAATTCTGGATCCATACCTGTATGGTATTTAACTCACCACTTATCATGTCAAAACTAATAGGGCGTGGAAGGCATGCATGTGGTCGCCCCAGCCATCAGGTGCCCAATAACTCACTATGTCGGATTTAGTAAGGGAAATTCTAGTGACACCCACCCCTTTTTACTAAAAAGCCCACCAACACGTCCCGTATAAAACAATACGGGGGTATAGCGCCTGTATAGTCCTGTACGGAACGTATAAGGTGTAGGTGTCTCTACTAGGACCCTTTAATAACTCAAGTAGCAGTTTAACATTTTATTTTCGTTAAAATTTATATAAACTATCATTGTTAATAAATTTTTTTAAATACTAGTTGTCATGGCCAACAAAATATGATACTTTATATCAACTTGATATATAAAAACGCACGTCACAAATTAATTTATTTTATTTTAACAAACAAGTTGGCTATCAAGTTGTAATAATTGAGATTATTATAGATATGTTATATTCGTTAATTATCATTTTAAATAAAATATATATGCGGGATTATCATCTATAGTTTTAAAATATGTTTGAACATAAAATTATGTTATGTATTGATATAGTCATGTTGGAACACATTTAAGTTGGAGAATAAGATAATGTCATGTTTTTATGAATTTATATATATATATATATATATATATATATATATATATATATATGATAGGGTTGTTATAAGAATACATAGTTTCCTATGAATAAATTTGGACATTTGGATCAAATTAAAATTTTTTGAACGACTAATTTAGATCATTCATGGATCACTAGAATATCATCGTGTCACTAGTGGTGCCACGCGATCATATCCAACATCAAGCCACCAATTCAGGAGGAAACTCAATACTTGAGAAAAACCTTCTCTTGTGAGATTTGAACCCAGGACCTTATGGCCACTAATTCTTATCCCACCACCAAAATACCATTCGACTAGAAGTCCTTTGCATATGGATCAAATTAATTAATTGTCTAGATCTATATTGTGCTAAAAATTGGATAGTGTTCTATTTAAGAGGTATATTGTCCTATTTACATGAAAAACTTTATTTTAACTTTTTAAGCATTCTTACACTTCCTAGAAACTTTCATTTCTTATTTCTTATTTACACTAACAGCTCTTATATACATATATACATATAGAAGATGGTTCGAATAATAACAATTGTTTCATGAAGAGTGTGAGAAAACATTAAAATAAAGAACACCATGTAACTAGGAAATTATACCATATAAATTTCATGTATAATGTGTTTAGGTGTCTACGTAAACATAAGTTTTGTATTAAAATAAAAGTTTATAAGGATATATAAAGTCTATATTTTAAGCTACTTGTATTTAACTATTGAGAGAGCCTGATACGGATCTAGATCTCGGATGACATCGTGTTCTTCGTTGATTGTGTATACGATTAGGTCGATTACACTTAAGTGTGTGTACTGTGTGTGTTGAGAGGATGTTTTGGCAGAGAAACGACAACTAGAGGAATAATAATAAGAACTGTTACATTAATCATAATCCTATTGGGTATATATAGGGAGATGACCACATTGGTTAAGATATCCTTAACGAATGTGTCATTCGTTACATTAACCTAACGAATGAATAAACTCATTCGTTAATACATTAAACTATAGCGAATGCCCTCATTCGTTGTCACATTCATTAATCTGGGTTAACGAATGTGGCTTACATACTTTAATGAATGTAGCTGATTCGTTACAGAGTAACGATTCGCTTTACAATAGAGCAAATGGGCATATTTACATTAATAGCCCTTGCATTATAAACTAATTGTAATAATAAACTAATAAAGACCTAGATGTCCAAAACCTGTAACAACAAACTCCCCCTCGTCTCGAGCTCTTTATACTTTATTGTTGGAATATCTTTATCTTCCAGTCTGTGCAGCTATGGATCTTGAATGCATAACAGACTCGAACAACTCTCTGAAATTGTATTACACGATCAAAGTCGCTTACGTTAGCAAATATGATCTGACTATGAAATAACACGTCGTTATCAGACTCAGATAAGTTAACGAGCAACATCGGATCGATCACACGGATTATCCTCGTGTTAAACCCGGTGCCCAATACAATAACCGCTTCACCCGTCTGGTTGTCGTAATACCATCGATTGAACGTGATGAACAGACCTTGAGGGGATATCTTCATCGTCTTCGGCGGCTTTACCTGTAAGATCATCTTTCTCCAGCCAGTGCGCGGATCAATCTCGTCTATATACTTGTGTGTCGGCACTTGCGGATTGATGAACTTGAAACCATAACGGGTTTCATGTTGCAAATGAGCATAGAACCACTCAGCCCATACATCTTTCCCGCGATTCACAAATGGTCTGTTAGCTAGTGTTCTAACATCCCATCTCGACATAGATAGTATATCGTGTGGGCGCTTGAAATAATAAATACCATGTTCCCACTTCACGATATATACCTTAAGCTCAGAATCATATTGCCAAGCGATCAAATCACCTTTCACATCCTTGATGGTCTTGTAGTTTTTCATTTGGTATGCAGACGCTCAAGCCTTGGTTAATCTGACTTCCTTTTGTTCATGATAACGAAAGGCCTCAATCATCTTGTTCATCCTTTTCACATCATGCTTAAGCATACCCTCCAAAGTACGTTAACGTTTCCTTTTTTTAGTAGATAGGTGACTTGTCTCGGGTTCCCTATTCCACTTCTCAATCTCCTCTCGTAGACGTTATTCTGCTGAATCCAAAATGTTCTATGGTAAAGAATGGAATACCTGAATCATTGGTGTTGTCTATGTAGAATTCAGGATACTCCTCAGTAGTCACGTCTTCTACCTCCGCTTCTTCATACCCAGGCACATTCCCGCATGGAATGCCTGGATTAACACTTTCCTAGAACTCAATATCAACCTCCACAGTCTTCTCAAGTTCCTCAACCTCCTCTTCATTCATATCCAGAAGCAAGGCTATTTGTTCTTTAGTCAATGAATGATCCACAAACTCGCCTTATTCGATCTCGTCAGCGTTCACCATACTATACACGATCCCGTCCATACCAACAAATAAAAGCATATTAGCCGTAATAACATCAATTGGCTTGGCTCTCGTATAATCCTTGTATGGCACAATCTGTAGATTACTCCCCTCAGACCCACCACCAGTACTCATATCAGTCTTATTACCTGCCGACGGTGCAGAACCACCGCCCGATTGCTGATCAACACCGCCTGATCCATCCTGATCATCTGCATCATTCTTCAATTTCTTCAGCTCATCATCTTTACACGTGAGCAGAAGTATGATCTTGTCTTGCATATCAAGTCTCTCCCCCCTGAGCAGCAACAAAGGCTCTAAGTTCCCTGTTTTCTCATTGAACGAACTGAATATGTCAAAACATGTTCCTCTGTGCTAACTCATGGGCAGCTCTGTCAGCTTGCATCTGTGTTTGTTGAAGATGCAGCAAATTCAACATGTGAAACCATTGAGTCTGAGGAGACAAACCATAGAAATTAGGATGCACAGGTTGCATTGGACCCTGAGGACGATTAAACGCCATGAAGGAATGCTCATGTCTTTGTAACTATGTAGGAGTAACTGGAGTAACTGGAGTTGTAGGTTGTGGAGTAGGCATACATGCCAATACACTCTGAAGCACATCACCAAAGACTGGATCCGATCTCGAAGTAGTCATCAATGTCATAGACGGAGGTACAGGGAATAGGCATATGTGTTGGAGTCAGAGATCGAGTCATAATCGGATTAGGAGATCTCGAAATACTCTGAGGCAATGGAGAAGTAGGAATAGGAGCTGAAATTGATACTAGTGGAGTCGATCTTTCAAAAGGTTGACTCGGTATCTTAATACCCGAACCACGTCGCACCCTTTGCTTCTTCGGTTTTTCCCCCTTTTCCACCATTGGTTCTTTACCCTTACGCTTACGCTTCTGCTCATACGTTAACTCAGCTTGTGGTCCTGGACCACCATCACCACCATCGTCACCACCATTGCCACCATCACGGCCACCACCCTCACGCTCAGAATCCGAATCATCATGAGACCAACGATCATCGGATGGCTTTTGATAGTCGACATTAGCAAGATGGCCAATCAACCTCTTGTACTTGGGCGAGCTTGAACACTTTGACCACGATAAGATCTCAATCGTCTCATAGTCTCCGCATTCATGTGATCTAGGTTCAATAAATCAGCTTGATCTTAAACCATAGTAGGTTGAAGATCATTAATCATCATCTGCAAGAATCTCGGGTACATCAGGAACTTGTGACGACTTGTGAGATTCTCCTTCAAGTGATAATAAACCAATTCAGAGAAATTGAATGGTTTAATTAACACTAAAGCAACAAACGCAGACTGTAACATCACTCGACACCTATCAAAACCTCCTTTACGTCCACCGAGACAATGTGTCAACACATGAAGCAAATACTTGTATTGCTCACACAAGCTTGCTTTGTTGTACATCGATTTACCCAAATCACCATTATACCTAACCCGTCCAAACAACCCATGAATCAAACCCTTATCGAACTCGCATCTATCATCCACTGTATCACAAAAACCCAATGAGTCTCTAATAACTCCAACTTCAATCACCACTCGTTTATCTTGAATAACCGCTTCTATCTGATTTTCGGCCTCATTAAATCAAGCGGTATCCCAAAAGGCTCGAATAATGCCTTCATAAAACACAGTCTGTGTAGAGATGGCCTCGTATATTCTGGAGCGTATCAAGAAACTGATCATGCCCGCGAAGATCTGTGAGTCTTCAAAGTTCGTCTCTAGAAAGGCACAGATGTTATGGCTTTTGTTCCATGATAATAGAACTGGAGCTTGTTCAGGTTCAGCTTGAGCCTCATGTTGTTGCTCAAGATTATTCTCTGGATTTTGTTCGGGAACAGGGTTTTGAATAATCTCGTCAACCATTTCTGTTCAATAATAAAAAAAATCAGTAAATTGTTTTAAAAACATTTTACTGTTTAACAAATAAGCATCTTATTCGTTATAAAATATTAAACGAATAAGACATTCTTTATACACTTAATGGATTACATTCGTTACATATAACGAATTACCCTTTTACATTAAGTCATTCGTTATAATAACGAATCTGATCTTATTACCTTAACGAATCAACTCTGATTTGTTACACTTATTCGTTATCAGGTTGACCAACTATTCGCTATCTTAGCGAATCAGACAGTCATTCATTAACTATCAACGAATCTGATATGAACATTCGTTAGATAACTAACGAATATGATCAGTCATTCGATATCTGTATCACGAATCTGAGTTAATTATCCATTTGACTTCTTAGAAGTCAAAAATTAAATTTATTTTGACTATTCACAGTCAAAGACGATAAATATCAATTATGTATCAGTTAGTTTCCTAACCAATTTTCACACTTGAACCCAATGACAATGATTGAAAATTAGTTTTATGTCTTAATCAATGATCATTGGTTTTTATTTTCATCAAAATCTGAGTTTAATAAGTTTTGAATGGTTCGGTTGAAAACCAAATATCAAAGTGTTCCTTTAACCCTAAAACACCGATGAAATTCCATGAATGTCATATGGTGGAGATCGCCGATACCTGTAGAACACAAAGATGTTAATCAGTTGAGCTAATAAGCAGGCAAATGATATTGGAAAATTTTTGCAGAAGTCCTTTTAGGTTGGCTATGAAATAGGAACAGGCGAATGAAGAGTCATTCGTCTGACTTTGCGATTATAACCCTCTAATAATTTCACACATTACGAGGTCATTCGTTCAAATTTGAACTAACGAATAGTCTCATTCGTTAACTTACAATCTGATTCGTTCAAGATTTTAAATGACTAAGATTCCCATTCGTTAATACTTTAACGAATAATACTTTAACTCGTTCATTCGTTAAATTTATAACGAATCTCAAAGTCATTCGTTAAAATTTTAACAAATGATGCATTAACATTCCATTCTTTAACTGTTTAAACGAATATCTACCATTCGTTATGCACAACAGAAGTGAATGTCGTTATAACGATTGAGAGACTCATTCGTTATCCTTAAATAGCGAAAGGCTTGACATTCGGTAAACCAATATTAACGAATCACCAAATATCTTTAGCGAATGAGATAAAATCTCATTAAGGATTTAAATAATCATTAAAACCAATTAAGGTTTTAACAAAAATCTTTTTGGATTTTTGAAATTATCAAAACAAAAACAAACGTAAAACAGTAAACGATTAAACTATTAAAGAAGCACATATTTTTGTGAGTTCGAGCAGGGAATCATATTGATCAAGTTTTCCTTACATAACAGTTTTATTTTCGGCTTTTATTATGACTGATGCTAAGTCGATTATTGGTATTGTTGTCCATCTAAATCTTCTAACAAATGTTTCAGAACTTTCGATGATATGTTTAATTGGTTTATTAAGGAACGAATATAAGAAATTATTAGCACTAATCTTGATTCAAGCTTAATTTGATTTTCTCTAAATCACCCCAACTTGACTTAAACCTAAGAATCAATTTGATTGAAAATCAATGTTTTTAATCAACATATTCCGTAATCCCCACTACAAAATATACCCCCATTATCAAGCAATACCCTAAGGTCCGTTCCCATGGGTGAGTATAAACGATTTCATCTGTCGGTTTACAAACATTGTGTCCCTTGTGGTCCGTTTCTTAATGGTAATCAGACGCGAGCAAAGGGACAATGTATGACTCACCGTGGTTTGATCAAGTCTATATTTCATTTTGTACATAAAGTACATTTTGTGATCAAGTTTAGAGACTTAAGCAGTTACACTGCGGGTTCGATTTATAAAGCATTTTTAATATTCATCGAAATGAATGCGAGATGTAAAATCGCATAAAGACCCAATGGAATCCAGAGCCCTAAAGCATCCCATCAATACAGGAATTAAGGCCATAAGACCGTACATTGTTGAAGTGTTAACCACCAACTAGAAGCAATTTTTTTTAAATGATTTTTCAAATTGATTAGAAGGCTTGAGTATAACCGGATTATTATATTTCTGCCATCATTATTAAGACTTTTGCTAGAACCAATATTTATATATTCGGCAGTTTATGTTTATATCACTTACTGGTCTATACTTGTTTGTTAAAGGACCTACCAATAAATCAATGCAATTAAGAAAGTAGTCTTTTATTACCTACTTTTTACTGGAGTTGGGAACAAATGACCAATGTACTATCATTTTCCCATTTTGCACGAGAGCTCATTTTGAAGAGCATTTTTCAATGTTTTTGTATTTTTCGATATTTGAATATTTTTGGAGTTTTTTAAATTTTTCTGTACAAACTGAAAACCATAATATTTTTGTATTTTTATATATTTTCTCCCCCCTAAAAACAAAAAACAAAAAAAAATAAGAAAAATAAAAAGAAAATGATTCAACCGAGCTGTTGAATATTTGTTAATATTTTTAAACCGTTTATACCCAGCAAGTATTGAAAACGTGTTATATCAAATGCCGTAGTATAAAGGTCAGCCTTTTGAAAACACGTATGTATTTTTTCAATATCAATTAATTTCTTTTCAAACCAATCACGTATAAAGTGATATCGGATTTCAATATGCTTAGTTTTTTAATGCTGAACCGGATTTTTGGTGATAGAAATAGCGGCCGAATTGTTAATGTAAATAGGAGTAGTAAGAAGCTGCAAACCGTAATCCCGCAGATGCTACAGAATCCAGAGAACCTATGAATAGCAACTCCAGGCCGCCACATACTATGCTTCGGCTATTGAAGTTGAGACCGTTGTCTGCTTCTTACACTGTCAGGAAAGAAGCCGGTTTCCTAAGAATTGACAACCCGCTGTTGTAGACTTGAAATTGATCTTGCATCCTCTATAGTCCGAATCAGTATAAGCGGTGAGATCAAATTTATCGTTCTTGGGGTACCACAACCCGATGTCGGGATTTCCCCTCAGATAATGTAAGATGCTCTTAACTGCCGCCAGATGAGTCACTCGGGGACTTGATTGGTACCTGACACACAAACAAACAGCAAACATTATATCAGGACGAGATCCAGTCAAATACATAAGAGATCTGATCATTGCTCGATATAGGGTTGGATCAACAGTGTCCTCCAATTTTCATCCGGTGATAAATTGTGACCCAGTGGATGAGGTGTCGAATGAATTTTGCCGTTTGATATCATTAATGGCTCAAGACATCGTTCGCATATTTGGTCTAATGGATGAAGATCCCGGAATCAGACTGGTGAACTTGCAATCCTAAGAAAAAGCTCATCTCTCCCATCGAACTCATCTCGAATTTGGTTTGCATCGTCTTTTCGAAATCTTTGCATAGGCTGTCGTTTGTCGAACCGAAAATAATGTCATCCACATAAATTTGGACAAGGAGCAGATCTTCACCAACGTTCTTGTAGAATAATGTAGAGTCCATAGTCCCCCTCTTGAAGCCATTATCAATCAATGGTAAGCAAGCGTGTTGTACCAGGCTCTTGGGGCCTGGTTTAAACCATAAAGAGCTTTGTTTAAGCGATAAACACGCTCTGGATAGTTAGGATCCTCAAAGCCGGGAGGCTGCTTCACATACACTTCCTTATGAATTTCAGTGTTTAAGAACGCCGATTTAACATCCATTTGATATACCTTAATGTTCTTGTAGGCTGCATAGGCAAGAAAATACGTATAGCCTCCAGTCGTGCCACAGGAGCATATACTTCGGTGTAGTCAAGGCCTTCTTGTTGATTGTAACTCAATACGACCAATCGTGCCTTGTTTCTCATGATTAACTCGCGGTCGTCCTTTTTGCACTGGAAAACCCATTAGGTCGGTATCGCCTTCTTAGCACGTTCGGGTTTGTCAATTAGATCCCATACACCCAGTCGTACAAACTATTGCAGCTCCTCCTGCATTTCTTCAACCCAAGATGGTTCCTTGAGTGCCATCGTGACACTTGTTGGTTCAATCTGAGATAAGAAGCAGGTGTATCGTGCAATACTAAGAATCCCTGATGAGTGCAAATCTGCATAAGCACATATAATCGGATCCTCAGTAGGAGATAAGTTACACTCAACCATATCGTCGCATACATTAGCTAATTGGTTTCTCGTGCGAACCCCATCGTTCACATCCCCAATTATCTATTCCTGCGGTTGGTTCGTGTGAATCCTTAATGAAGGATTCGCAGGCACAGATACATTATCACCGAGATTGGTGACATTTTCCTCTGCTGTGTCTAAGAAAAAGATGAAACATTTTCGACTAGAATAGGCTCGTTCATTTCTTCAGCTTCGTCCAATGGAAAAGAAGACAAATCAACAAAATCAGCATCATCGGAAGAGTCAGAAACATCATTAGATGTCTCTGATACGTTAGGAGAGTCATTTACATCAACGGACGAAGAACTTGGAATAGGAAGACATCGTTCTTCCAAATAAGATCGAATAAAGTCTTCGGGTATTACCTCATCCGTTGGTATAAACGAATTAAATAACCCATCGTAGTCGAACATCTAATCAGGACTAGTACCAGTGGGAGGTGTAGTGTAGCCTTGACAATCTACATGATAGCATTCTTTTACACACCCCGAAGAGATATTGAAGATCCGCTTCTTAAGAGAATTATACCCTAAAAAGTAACACTCGAATGCCTTTTCGTCAAACTTCCCAGCATCTCTCTTCAGTACCGTACTTGGACACCCGAAAGGTTCTAAATACTTCAAATTTGACTTGCGATGATTTAGAAGTTCATAACTTGTTTTCTTTAACTTCTTTACAGTTAATACACGATTCATTGTATAACATGCCGTATTCACAGCTTCGTTCTAGAATTGAACCGGAAGCTTAGAATCAGCAAGCATTGTTCTCACGACCTCTATCAACGTTCGATTCTTACGTTCAGACACGCCGTTTTGTTGAGGAACATACGGCTCACTGAATTCCCGATGTATTTCCTTTTGAATATAGAAGAAATCCAATACATTATTTTTAAATTCAGTTCCATTATCACTACGAATTCGTCTCACTTTCAGTTTGTAAAGTGATTCGATCTTCGTAATAAGGTTCAGAATTAAAATAGACGTCTGATCTTTTGAACCTATAAATAAAACCTATAAGTATCTTGAGAAGTCATCAGTAACAACTAAGTAGTATAAATAACCCGCAATTCTAGCACGATTCACTGGACCAAATAAATCCATATGAAGTCGTTCTAGTGGCGTAACAATCGAATTAATCGACTTGCACGGGAGTGACTTCTTCTTCTGTTTCCCCTTCTTGCAAGCAACACAATGATCATTTAACCAGAAGTGCTTAAGGGTCACACCATCAACCAAATCGTTCGAAATAAGGTAATACATCTTGCGTGTGTGAATGTGTCCCAGATGCTATAGAATCGAGTCTCTATCTGTAGCTTTGGAGACAAAACACGTTTCTGAAGGTGAAACGTTTGCATTAACACTCATGTCAAGTACATAAATATCATTTGATCGAGGTGATCACATGACAACCATTTCTTTAGGAATTCTGTATCCTTATTGAAGGATAACACACTCCTTGACTGTGAATATCGTGGTGTATTTCTTATCACATATCTGCGAAACACTCAGCAGATTATGATCAACTATTTCACAATAATTTACTTTCTCAAAAGTAACTATCCAGTTTAATAATTCTCCCCCTTTAGTAATCATCCCACCGTTATTACCAGCAAATGCTACATAACCACCCTGAATATCTTTGATGTTATTAAGAAGATCTAGGTTGCCGGTAATATGCCGAAAACATTCACTATCCAATATCCATTTGTGACATGACACGGACCTGGATGAACTCTACACAAAAAGTAAAATGATTAGTTCAAAAAGGCAGCCCAAGCCCCAGTCTTAAGCTCTCCCTTTGATACTTTCGAAGATAAATTTAAATTAACACTTGCATTCGGTACTTGAGAATAGGTGACAGGTTTCTTGGTTTTCCTCTTAAGGTAACTGTCAGGTATGATTCCCGAATCAGTGTTTTTACAAATCGGTTGAGCACGGTCAACGAATTTGTTTAATACATTAGATGTTTCAAACCGAACCGCTATCTTCGCATTGACATTTGAATACATTATAAAACACTCATCAACTTGAGGTTCTTTCAAATTTTTTTTTATTTCAGCCTTTTGGGTTGCTGACGACATGATATCGTCAACCTTTGCTTTGCACTTCTTTGAGACATGACCAGGTTCACCACACTTAAAACACAAACGATTGTCCTTTTTATGGTGAAACACTTGATTTGTTTTTAAGCAAAGAATGAGGAATCTCAACCTTGGAAATTTCAACAGTTACATTCTTTGAAACTTTACGTTTTAATCCCTTTTTATTTTGATAGAATTCCAGATTGGTGGAATTCGATGAATGCTTTCTGGATGATTTCACAAACTTTATAGGATTAACTTTTTGACATTTGAATTCACTTGAACATTTTTTAATTTTGACATATTAAATTGTCGTTCAAGTTCAGCACCGCTCCTCGTCGTCACAGCCTTCACGAATCCTTTCGGGTTTTGCTCGGTATTACTCGGTAGCGTACCCTGCGGCCTCTCATTTAACCGACTGGCTATCTCTCCCATCTGCTGCTCGAGATTCTGAATTGATGCTGCCTGATTCCTCATGAACTGCTCGTGCTCTCGAAGCTTCTCCTGCGTCTCCTTGTGTCGGAAATCCTCACGCGTCATAAGCTGCGACAACATTTGTGTTTGCTGCGCCATCATCTCCTCCAAAGTGGGCTTCTTCTCCCCACTGCTCGCTCCCTCACTGGTATGCTGAAATAAACTCTGGTGTTGCTGAAACCCGGGCTGGTTGCCGCTCCTCCAGTTGGAGTTCTGATTGCCTCTCCATCCCGAATTATAAGAATTTGAAGAATTTAGATTTCGGTTTGGATTTCCTATGAAGTCTACGGCCTCCTCCTGCGAACGGACTGGGCACTGAACGGTATCATGCCCCCCTTTACAGATCTCACACAACTTGCTCTTCGTCTGCATATCCTTCACCATCTTCGCCAACGCCTCGACCTGTGCCGTCAGTGTGGTGGTTGTGTCCACCGAATGCATGCCTCGTGAGATGGAATCGACGGTCTTACCTCCTCTGGCGGGTGGTCTCTTGTATTTACTCATAGCTAGTCCATTGAATAAAGCGATACATTCATCAGGGTCCTAAGTCGTCAACAGATTTCCTCCCGCTGCTGTGTCGAGCATACTCTGCGTCGCGTACGTCACTCCATTATAAAATTTCTCGACGACCGCCCAATCTTGCAAGCCGTGGTTTGGGCACAACGATAATAGATTCTTGAATCGCTCCCAGGTCTCGTAAAAACTCTCGGTGCCTCCATCTGAAAAGAATGTATCTGATTAAGCAAACGAGCGGCCTTAGCCGGAGGATCGTATTTTTCAAGAAATTGGGTCTGTATGGCAGCCCAAGTAGCTATAGAGCCCTGTGGGAGGGACTCAAGCCACAGACTCACTTGATCAGCGAGTGAAAACGGAAAGACGCGGAGCTTAATGGCGTCTCACCCGCAAGATGGAAAGTGTCGCAGATACGCACGATGCGGGTGAGATGAGAGTGCGGGTTCTCATGAAGCAACCCGTGAAACTGAGCAGAATGAGCAATGGTATTTAGAATGTTCGACGGGATCTGCCAGTTCGTAGCATTGGCCAGTCGGGCCCGGTCCACAACTGTCCTCCTCGGTGGGATGTCGTCCATGATCTTATCCCTATCGTCGGGGTCAACGGATGAAGAAGTGGACGAGGGTGAAACTGGACGATGTCTCTCACGAAACTCTCTCTCTCTCTCTGGCTCGGGGAATGCCTCAGTGTCGGGTCCACGAGATCGAGTCTGTCGCATAAAACTATAATTAGAAATAAGATTATCTAAACTGTTTTAAAAAATAAGTCAAATAAAACAAACAATAATTAAAAGTAGCACAAAAGGTAAGTCCTAACTCGGATTGCTCTCAAAACGCCTAAAATCGTGCCCCCGACAACGGCGCCAAAAACTTGATGTGGGTTTAATAACCCTATAATAATGACCCTCACAACTAAGCTTTAATATTAAAACGAAAATCCTAAAACCACACACAACCGACAAGTGTACCGATCCCAAGTAGTATAGACCTAGGAAGTCTGTTGTCGGGGTCAATAGATGAAGAAGTGGACGAGGGTGAAACTGGACGATGTCTCTCACGAAACTCTCTCTCTGGCTCGGGGAATGCCTCAGTGTCGGATGGTCCACGAGATCGAGTCTGTCGCATAAAAACTATAATTAGAAATAAGATTATCTAAACTGTTTTAAAAAATAAGTCCAATAAAACAACAATAATTAAAAGTAGCACAAAAGGTATGTCCTAATTCAGATTGCTCTCAAAACGCCTAAAACCGTGTCCCCGGCAACGGCGCCAAAAACTTGATGTGGGTTTAATAACCCTATAATAATGACCCTCACAACTAAGCTTTAATATTAAAACGAAAATCCTAAAACCACACACAACCGGCAAGTGTACCGATCGCAAGTAGTATAGACCTAGGAAGTCCGAGTATCGAACACGTAGACACGTAAGACGCTAACGATTACTAACCCTAGACAAGACCTACCATAGAATAATATTTAATTGATTTTTGATTTCTTTTAACTTAATTGAACTAACCTAACTGACTGACAAAACTTACCAAAAATAGAAAACTTAACGAAAAACTAACTGTGTTAACTTAGGTTGGAGAAAAACGTTTACCTAGGTCTGAATCCAATTGTAGGCCTAACAAGCTAATGGATTGAATGACTTCAAGACACCGGTTCCTAAAGATGACACGACTAAGGATCGCTCGGGCTCACTGGATTATCTCTCGGTCTCACTCAATAAACCCTAACTACTCAAAATCGGCTAAAACGACCAAACCGGGAAATAATTGCTAATGTGTTCTAATGCTAGATCACCTCTCGGTCTCACCAACACTCGACCCTAATGGTAATGAATAACCAATGATAGAGGAACAATTCGACTTAAACCAAAATAGATCAACTAGTCGCTCAAACTCCAAAACCTGACAAGAAACGAACTCGCTCTCGCGCAATCTTTATTCTAGCATGCAAAGGCAATGAGACAACCCTAACTTCTTATCACCTCTCGGTCTCAAAGAAGGTGTCTAACCGCTATACTTAATCCAATAAATCATGCAACAAAACCCTACGGTTGTTCCTACCGTAAACAAACCCTAAACACAAAGTCTAGAATCAAACAATGCACCGATCAATCAATACAAAACTAATCAATCAACACACGGGGTTTATGCAATAAATCACTAAAATTTCCAGCCACTAAACACAACCTATTTCATGTCTAAGTCAAACTTTACAATAGCAATTAAGGTCTATCAATCAAACAATCCATAAAACCTATCAAAACCTAACAATTAACATCATCCGTAGGTAGAATTAACAAGATTAGCCGATCATATTATTTGGACAGCAGCATATACTCAATAAAAACTCCATAAAACTCATACCAATCATCTTAACAATTGTCCAACAATCAATTCTAATCATAAACAATTCAATCTCTTAAGTAATTGCAAAACAATTCAACAATTAAGCAAGAAACTAAAAGTGTATGAACAATGAAAAAGAGGCGAAAGGATACGGCAGTTCCGGGGCTGCTTTTGCTGTAAAAAATGATGGGGATTCAATCCAGAGGCTTGGTTCTTGTGTCTTCTTCCTTCCCTAGCCGCCACAACCTTCAAACCCTAGCAGAAAAAAGATTTCTTCTTGGTTCCTTCCCTCCTGTCTGCTGCTGCGATCGCTGCTGTTCCAGCCCCTCTAGGGTTTTTTTATTTTTTATATATTATAATATAATATAAGATTTGGGCCTCCATGATGCATACGGGCCTGACCTTGAGTTGTTTACTTGAAAACGTATGCGTAAAAGGCTCGTAAACCACTCCAAAAGCTCGGTTTCTTTCTTTCTTTCACCCAAAACCTACAACATGAATAAAATTATGTAAAAGCTATCTAAAACGAGTTAAAACATATGAAATATAATATACTATGTAGATAAAACGTGCGGAAAATACGTGTGTTTTACAACACATCAGTAACTATCAGGTATGATTCCCGAATCAGTGTTTTTACAAATCGGTTGAGCACTGTCAACGAATTTGTTTAATACATTAGATGTTTCAACCCTAACCACTATCTTCGCATTGACATTTGAATACATTATAAAACACTCATCAACTTGAGTTTCTTTCAAATTTTTATTTATTTCAGTCTTTTGGGTTGCTGACGACCTGATATCGTCAACCTTTGCTTTGCACTTCTTTGAGACATGACCAGGTTCACCACACTTAAAACACAAATGATTGTCCAAAGATTTTTATAGTGAAACACTTGATTTGTTTTTAAGCAAAGAATGAGGAATCTCAACCTTGGAACTTTCAACAGTTACATTCTTTGAAACTTCACGTTTTAATCCCTTTTTATTTTGATAGAATTCCAGATTGGTGGAATTCGATAAATGCTTTCCGGATGATTTCACAAACTTTATAGGATTAAACTTTTTGACATTTGAATTCACTTGAACATTTTTTAATTTTGACTTATTAAATTGTCATTCAAGTTCAGTAACTTTTGAAGTGGCGTCTTGAAAGACACTTTCAATCATTTCAGGATTCAGAAGATTTAAAGGAACTTCCTTATCCGAAAATACTTTAGATAACCTTTGATCTTAAAGATATTCCAATTGACAGAATCAGGTTGAGGATTGATGAACCCAATCAACTCCTCATTGGACACAGAAGGCTTGTCTGATTTCTGTACCTTAGGAGATACCTTAGGTGTTTTCACTGAATCACCCAAGGGCTTTGAACCATATACTGCTTATTCAAACTCCTCGAGTTCACACAAAATATGATTGTCAGAAGGAATGTTATCGTTTTTGACAATCACATCTGGTTCTATCAATTCCTCAATGGAACCATCCAACTCATTTTCAGTAAAAACTGATTTACTCTCAATATGAATTGGTTCTTGAGTTGTTTTAGTTGGTTAAACATTTTCAGATTCAACAGTAGGCATTTCTGTAGTTATATATTGTTCAACCACAAGAATACTACTGTAATCTCCTTTGAAAGGAGGAGGGATCTCAACATATCCTAAACCAGCTTTCCCATTTTTCCTGTGAGAATTATTGACTTCAATAATCTCATTTAAAAGAAACGAGGAATCTCGAAATTTTCCAAATTTATTTTCTGTTCCAAAATTTCATTTTCTAAATTGGAAATGCAGGTTCAGAGTCTAAGATTATCCCTGAAATGTTGTTAAACAACTACAATCTTGCAATTAACTTCAGCTTTGAGATTATGATTGCTAACAGATAAATTTTTAATTCTCAAAGTCGATTGTTCAATAATTTGGATTTTTGTCGGTAGCATTCATTGACCATGAAAGCTAACTCAAGTTTGACTTTGTGTTCAATACACTCAGCACACTCAGTCACAACAGGTGAAATTATTGTCTCTTTTGATTCAGATATATTACTTCAAGGTTTAGGACATACCTCTTCAATTTTAGCCATACATGAAAAAAGATTCGGTTTGCTCAGGAGCTGAAAGATCCGAATCAGTTTCAGAATCAGAGGTTTCACTTTCTTCAGATAGATTATCACCACTTGCATCTTCAAAATTTTCAACTGGTTCAACCAAAGCAAGATTTGCTTGATTTCCTAAAAGCCGTTGAGACCAGTCTACACCGTCATTGGCAAAAAGAGCTTGAGTGTTGGTTGACTTATTCTGGTTACCATTTGATGAACTCCTCCTATTTGATCATTCCCAGATGAAGTTTTTCCCGAAGTTCTTTCAGAATTGCGTCGACCTGAATATTCCTTCCTCGGTTTATCACACTCTTTAGCAAAGTGACTGAAATCTCCACAATTATAACACATAACCTTCAGTTTGTCAAACCAAATTCGCTTGTTCAACATTGGTAGATCTTTTCCTGTCGTTGCATGAATCTTTTCACTTTCCTGTCAATCATAGCCATGTTCCACTTAAGATCCATCAACTCAAGATCATCTTGATCTATTTGGTCATAATCTTCATCAGTCAATTCACTTGTGGCTATCTTACTCCTAACGAGTTGTTCGTAAAGTGTCATGAATGCACAAATAAAAGCGAATTGCTGCTCAGCTTCTTGAAGATTTACATTAGGCAACGAACTTGAAGAACTTGCACGTGAACCAGAGTTAGTACCAGATGCCATGAAGCATACTTTAGGAGAACCATTACCATTAGTACCATTAGCAGACTCTTCTGTCGATTCTTGTGTGAAGAATGCAGTTATTTGGATTGAGCTTGAAGAATTATTAGCAGGCAATGAACGACCATACAGAAAAGGATTTTGATTCTGGTTATCTTTCAAAGATGTTTGACACTTTAAGTCGAATTCTCTTTCTTCAATCTTGTTAATGAATTGCTTAGTAGTAAGTTGATCATTTTTGAAATAACCATTCTCCTTTAACACTAATAAGAAAGTAGAATAAGAAGGTGGTAAAGCATTCTTCAAGGTTTCAATCTTATCTGACATAGTTGGTTCCAAATTCACAGTTGTCATGTCCACAACCAGATGACAAAATCGACTTATCATCTCTTCCACCGTCTCGTTTTTCAACAAAGTAAAATTTCAAAACTAAAATTTTACTAGAGTCTTTTTACTTTCAAGTGTATTTCCCAAGCTTCTAGTCTTCAAAGTTGCACAGACAGACGCACAAGTCTTAATAGTGCTATACTGGTGAAAGATTTGCTCGGGCAACGCCATCGTTGATGTGTTGCAAAACACACGTATTTTCCGCGCCTTTTATCTACGTATTATATTATATTTTATGTGTTTCTACTTGATTTATATAGGTTTTACATAGTTTTAAAAATCATGTAGGTTTTGGGTTACAAGGAAGAGAAACCGGGACTTTTCGAGGAGCTTACGAGCATTATACGCATACGATTCCAAGACAAGGCTCAAAGCCCGACACATATGCATCATGGAGGCCCAAGTCTTACATTATTCTTATAATATAAAAAATAAATAAAACCTAGAAGCCTCCTAACAGCTGCGATCGGAACAGTGAGCAGAGGGAAAAGAAAGAAAAAAGATTGTGGCGGCTAGGGTTTGATTGTGTGACAGCTAGGGAAGGAAGAAGACACAAGAACAAAGGCTCGGGGACGTTTCTTATCAGTTGTAGCAGCCAAGAACAGCCCGGAATTCATCCATATCCTTTCTTTTCATAACATTGTTCATCATCTTTTTATATTTGTTCAACTGATTAGTACTTTTGCAATTGCTTGAGATATTGACTTGTTTTTGATATTTGTTGATCATTGAATGATTGTTAAGATGATTGGGATGAGTTTGTTGATGATTTTATTAAGTGTTTGCTGCTGTCCAATTATGATTTTCAGCTAAACTTGTCAGTTCTACCTAGGAATGATGTTAATTGTTAGTGTTTGATTGTTTGCGGTAGGAACAACCGTAGGGTTTTGTTGCATGATTTATTGGATTAAGTACAGCGGTTAGGCACCTTCTTAGAGACCGAGAGGTGATAAGAAGTAGGGTCATCTCATTATCTTTGCATGCTAGAATAAGAATTGCGCGAGAGCGAGTTCGTTTCTTGTCAGGTTTAGGTGTTTTGAGCGACTAGTTGATCTATTTTGGTTTAAGTTGAATTGTTCCTCTATCCTTGGTTGTGTAGTATTCATTGCCATTAGGGTCGAGTGTTGGTGAGACCGAGAGGTGAGTCAACATTAGAACACGTTAGCAATTGTCTCTTGGTTTGGTCGTTTTAATCGATTTTGAGTAGTTTAGGCTTGTTGAGTGAGACCGAGAGGTAATCCAGTGAGCCTGAGCGATCCTTAGTCGTATCATCTTTAGGGACTGGTGTCTTGAAGTCATTCAATCCATTAGCTTGTTAGGCCTACAATTTGATTCAGACCTAGGTAGACGTTTTTCTCCATCCTAAGTTAACACAGTTAGTTCCCCGTTAAGTTTTCTATTTTTGGTAAGTTTTGTTAGTCAGTTAGGTTAGTTCAGTTAAATAATTAAAAATCAAAAATCAATTAAATATTATTCTAAGGTAGGTCTTGTCTAGGGTTAGTAATCGTTAGCGTCTTACGTGTCCACGTGTTCGATACTCGGACTTCCTAGGTCTATACTACTTGCAATCGGTACACTTGCTGGTTGTGTGTGGTTTTAGGATTTTTGTTTTATATTTAAAACTTAGTTGTGAGGGTCATTGTTATAAGCTTATCCGACGCACATCAATCGTGAGACTAGAGTAGGCTTTGGTCTCACTCTCAAAATCTTTAATCTCTTGAGCTTCATAATTCTTTTGATCCTTTGGAGTCCAACCAAGTGTGTCATCACATACAAGAGGTGCCTTGTAGAATTCATCCAGAAAACGAACACTGCTTTGATGTACCAAACCCAAATATGCACGAAAATTTGGTTCCCACCTAGCAAACTCAGAAAGCTTTAGGAGTTTTGGACATTTGTTATGAGTACCAATTTCGTTATCCAATGAGAGCATCTGTTGCATTAACGCATTATGGGATGCTAATGCATAATACGTGGCATTTTAAGAAGCCATGAGTTAACAAGTTTGAAAAGTCAAGGGACCCAACCTGTCAAAGATTAAAGGTTAAGGTTACTGTTCAAACGAATGCAAGTAACACGAATGGTTGATCTAACGAATGGGAAATTTAACAAATGAGATACTGTTCAAACGAATGAGAGAATACTAACGAATGGGTAATGGTAAGAGTAACAAATGTGAAATGAATAGCGAGTGTAGGAAGTCTTAGCGAATGAGAAATGGAACAAATTTGGTTACCGAATGGCGAATGGTTGGTTAACAAATAGCGACTGAGAAGAACGAATGTGACTTAGGCGAATGTGAGGACGAAGATAAGGTTTAACGAATGATCAGTTGAAATGTTAACGAATCAGTCTTCAACCGGTTAACGAATCAGACTTCATATCTTCAAACGTTCATAACAATACTAGTCCAAAATCAATAAAACCTCTATCAAAAGACTTGTAATCCAAATCCGATCCTTACTATGCTAGTCCGTAATCACAAACACTACAATCAATACCTCAATTATCCAAACAACCAGCAGCCATGAACAACTGTTTCAAAAACTCAATTAACTATCAATTCAATCAACTTACTAACCAATTTACATCAATACGAACATTAACATCCATAAACGCTTTCAATTATCTTAAATCCTCATCTAATTCCACTTAGAACAATCCAATTACAGTTAACCAGAAACCTCTGTTTTACCAGAAATTAACTAAACACCAATTCATATTGATTCATAGCAGAATTGACACAATACGTGATGGATTAATACTATTATACAACGAATTAACACGAAGATCACATTAGTTGGCTCTGATACCACATGAGAGAGCCAGATACGGATCAAGATCTTGGATGACATTGTGTTTTTCGTTGATTGTGTATACGATTAGGTTGATTACACTTAAGTGTGTGTATTGTGTGTGTTGAGAGGATATTTTGGAAGAGTAACAACACTAGAGGAATAATAATAAGAGCTGTTACATTAATCATAATCTTACAAGGTATATATAAAGAGATGACCACATTCGTTAAGATATCCTTAACGAATGCGTCATTTATTACATTAACCTAACGAATGAACAAACTCATTCGTTAATACATTAAACTATAGCGAATGCCCTCATTCGTTAATCTAGGTCAACGAATATGGCTTACTGTAACGCCCGTTAATTTTCGGTTCAAGGATTCGAACTTGTAAAGTATGTATATTTCTCGAGATTTAACCGACATTTCTCGTAAACCTTCTCGTCATCCCGGTATGTTAAATCATTTAACTTTTAAACCAAAATGTTAATTCTTTATAATTTGAGGGGCTAGATGTGAAAAATGTTTATAACATAAACAAACCCTAATTCCGCCCTCCCCTATCCGATCGGCAGCAAGAAGGACCCCCCCCTGCGATTATCTTCTTTCTAGCCAATGTTTGAGCATAAAACATCAATTAAAGGTTAGTTTTATGATTCCCCAAGTCTTTTACACCTTAATTGATCGTTATATCACGCGTATTGATCGTTAAATTGCGTGTTGTAAGCTTACTGGGTGGCTATCAATTGTAACCTTTTTGGGACTGTTTTGGATGAGACTTTTGCACCAAAATCCTCATAGGTATGTCTAGTATATCATACTTAAAAATCATGTTCATTGGTGTTCGTTAGATTGGTCAACTAGTTGTAGTTTGATTGTTAGTGTTCGATTGACTAGAATTGTAGTTTGATGCGTTTAGCGCGAGGGTTGAAGTGATTAACGACCAATTCAGCTCGGGGGAACTTGGTTTGATGTACGAGCTGTTGAAAAATCATTTTTATAAGTTATGGGGCTGGTTTAGTTGTCGGTTATACAAACGGGTCGGTACAACGCGCAATTGCGTTTATTGAATAGTTGGTGCGTTGTACTTGCGAGTTACCCACCCATTTGACTTGTGTAGCATTTATTGAATAGTTGGTGCGTTGTACTTGCGGGTTATTTTATCATGTTGGATGTTAACAGCCTAAACGACTCTTAAACGCGCGTGTTAGTGTCACCTAGTGCTTTCGGGGGTAAATTGGGAATTCTTTATTCCCGGGAGTATCTAAGGGTCGTGTTGGTGAATGTATGGCCCCGGGGGCTGTTATGATTGAGTTTGTTGAGGTCGAGGGTTTACGTAACTCGAACCATGTTAGAACGTCTCGTAAGATAAACGAGTCCTTTCGATGTCGATTGTAATGTCTGTATGTAAACCGAAAGGTGTTTGAGTTTTGGGATTACTTAGGGATTATCTAGCTCGTGGTGAATACGTGTCTTGTGTTAGGTGAGTTCATGATGCCCCCTTTTTACTCTTTTAAGATTTTGGGCTAGCATGCACACCTAATCAATTTTGATTGATGAATTTTTTAAAATTATTTTGGATGGTCTTACTTGTATAGAGTAGGCCTTGAGATGGTATTATCGTATGTATTTATGTATGTATTATTGTAAGGCAAATATTTGGAGATGTTAGTAGTCGTTATCGACTACAGATGTTACGTATGCCTACTTTGTGTTTGCATAAGTTGGATGAGATGTTACGTGTTTGGGTTGTACATGTGCTCGACGCTGATGTTATTACTTGGATGTTATATATATATATATAAGGATGATTATTTATTGATGATGATGGCCTAACTGATGTATCCCTTTTATATTTTAAAATACTTGGAATGACTATTTGATTATTATTATTGATGTTATTTATTATAACTAGAACTCACTCAGCTCAAGCAGACTTTGTGTGCATGTTAGTGTGAGTTTCAGGTTAGGGGGAGGATGCCTTACCGCTTGGACGTGCACGAAGCTACTTGGACGGTGAAGGGCATACGTGGATGGAAGATTTCAATATTAAACATTTCTTTTTAAAAAGTTTTATCAAATACATTTAGTTTGGATTTTGGGTATAATTCCCGGGTTTTGGGAACTTATTTTATCAATTATGGTTTTCGGCTGAATTATACTCTGAATTAGTTGTTTTAATGGAATGAACTGTTTTCAAGTTTAAGTATTTTTATAAGTATTATAGATGAATACCAACTGTAGGATTCCCGGGATTCGGGGTCTTACAATTTGGTATCAGAGCCATGATTTGAGGGATCCGAGCATCCCCGAATGCTTGGACTCGAACCGTAAGAGAAAAATTAGTATGCTCACCGCGAGTAGCTGCATGCCAAGAGGTAACTTTAAATTGTTTAGACATTCCTTTGAATTTTAAAGTTTCCAGTATGTGATTAATTGTTTAAGTGTTAGATAGAACACTAATGGGGTTAGGGGCAGGGGGTGATTAGGACGGGCGGGTAAAGTAAACGACTAATTACACTGGATCAACGTCATTAGCAGTTTACCCTTACCTTACATGTTCTAAATGTCACTTGTACTTAACCGTGTTAAAATACTGTATTTGTAGGGATAAGTCATGGTTAATACTCGAGCAGCTAAGAGAGGTGGTCCAAGTGTTCGTGGTCGTGGTCGTAAGCCACGTGCCGAAGCTGAGAGTGAGATTCCTACTTCCCAGCAGGAAGCCCCGATTCATGAGGAGGGGGATAACCCCGCCTTAGATCCTGCTATGCGCGCGAAAATCGCGGATGAGGTTTACCAGGTGCTTCATAGCGCCATTCCCGATATCGTTGCTGAGGCCATTAGGGCCATGGAGGAGTCATTGGTTGGTAAGAGTTCGGATAAGGGAAGGAAGAGTAAGGAGGTGTAGGTCGAAGAGGAAGAGGAGGTGTATCAGCCGAGTGGGGATGATGATGAGGTGCGGACTATTAGTGTATCTACCCGGAGTTGCTCTTATGGAGACTTTAAGAAGTGTGACCCTCCTTCTTTCGATGGTACTAAGGACGCGTTGGCAGCACATCAGTGGGTGAGGGAGATGGAGGCCGTTCTGAGGGTTAGTAAGTGCAAGGGGGATGACATGGTGACCTATGCTACTGCCTCGTTTCGTTCCGAGGCACTATGTTGGTGGGATAATCTGGCGCAGGCCATGGGTGATCGTTTGATTAGGGGGATGACATATGATGAGCTGAAGAAATTGGTTCTTGATTAGTTTTGTCCTCCGCATGAATTGGATAAGATGGAACATGAATTCTTGACCTCGGAGGCAGGTAGTTTGACGCATCGGGAGTATACCACAAAGTTTAACCAGATGGCCCGTTTATGTCCCGATTTGGTTACTCCCGAAGCCAAGAGGATTAAAAAGTATATGAAGGGGCTTCCGGCAGATATTCGTAGGGGTGTGGTGACCACCGACATGAACTCTTTTCACTCGGTGGTTACCCTAGCAGGTACATTGTATGATCAGAGGGAGAAGTTATCGCAGACCGAGACTAGGAAGACGTGGATCAAAAATTCGAACGATAAGCAGCCCGGGGGAAGCAATTTTAATTCGTCTGAGAAGAGGGTAAAGACAGAGACTTCGGATGTTAAGAGGGATGCGGCGTTTGGGAATTCCAAGAAGTGCAGGAGACCGCACAAGGGGGAATGTAAGAGTGGGTCTGGTTCTTGTTTCTGATGTGATAAGGTTGGACACCCCATTTCGAGTGTCCGACGTTGACTTGTTTTCGCTGTAAGGGTGTCGGCCACTTGGCATCAAACTGTTCTACTACCAAGGCGCGCGGATCAGGTCAGGGACTTCCTCGAGGGGGGAGGTGGAAGAGAAGCCGAAGGCCAGGGCGAGGGCCTTCATCATCTCCAAGAGAGAGACGAAAGATGATGCAGAAGTTGTTTCAGGTACTTTCTCCTTATCTATTCTTATATTCTGACGTTACAATTTCTCGTTCTTTCGGGAACATATGTATGATCGTGCAGCTAATTAGTAGTGTAATGTTATCCCAGGTACCTTTTTACTTCATGAATTACAGGCATCGGTCTTATTTGATTCGGGTACCAGTAGAAGTTTTATGTCTACCGCTTTCTGTTCCTCGCTGAATAAATCACCTGAGCGCGTAGTCGACGCGTTTAAGGTTGAGGTTGCCGTAGGAAAGTCCTTTTCCGTGTCTAGGGCTATTCAGGGTTGTTCCATCGAGTTGTCTGGGTATAGATTTACGGTGCGGTTGTACTTGATGCTGCTTGGTTGTTTCGATGTGGTGCTTGGGATGGATTGGCTCGCAAGTGTTGATGCTCAGATCTTTGTGGTCAGAAACTTGTACGTCTAAGGGCCCCGGACGGGACCCAAATTACGGTCTTCGATGATCGGAATGGTGCGACGCCACATAACATATCCATGCTTAAGGCGGGAAAGTTGACGCAGCGGGGGTGCGGGCGTATCTGGCGTATGCTATAAACATGAATACCGAGGCGACTACCGTCGGTGATGTTCCTATTGTTCGGTATTTCCCGGATGTATTTCCAGATGATTTGTCAGATGTGCCACCGGATCGCGAGGTCGAGTTCTAGATAGACCTTGTACTGGGCGCCAAACCCGTTGCTCGAGCCCCTTACTGTCTAGCACCAAATGAAATGAAAGAACTTATGGCTCAATTAGAAGACTTGCTCGATAAGGGCTTCATTCGATCGAGTATCTCACCTTGGGGTGGCCCGGTCCTGTTCGTTAAGAAGAAGGACGGTAGCATGCGGATGTGCATTGACTACCGTGAATTGAATAAACTCACTGTTGAAAATCGGTACCCTCTCCTAAGGATACACGACTTATTTGACAGCTCCAAGGAGCTAGTTGGTTCTCGAAGATCGACCTTAGGTCCGGGTATCATCAGTTGAAAATTCGGGAGGAAGATATTCCTAAGACTGCCTTCCGCACTCGTTATGGGCATTATGAATTCCTCGTGATGTCTTTCATTTTGACCAACGCACCGCTGCGTTCATGGATCTTATGAACCAGGTGTGTAGGCCAATGCTCGATCGTTCAGTTATTGTGTTCGTCGACGACATTCTGGTGTATTCCAAAAGCGAATCCGATCATGCCGGTCATCTCACGGAAGTCTTTTAGGCTCTGCGAACGAACAAGTTATATGCGAAATTTTCTAAGTGTTCCTTTTGGTTACGCGAGGTTCAGTTCTTGGGTCATGTTATTAACCCGAGTGGTATTTTGGTTGACCCTGCAAACGTGGAAGCCGTAAACGAATGGGCTTAGCGGGGTATTATCGCCGCTTCATTCCCGAATTTTCAAAAATTGCTTCATAATCGACCAAGTTAACTAAGAAGAGCATTAAGTTTGTTTGGGGAACTGAGCAGGAGGAGGCTTTTCTCAAGTTGAAGAGCAGGTTGACGCATGCCCCGATTCTGGCTTTACCCGATGTCACTGATGATCTAGTGGTTTATTTTGATGCCTCTTACCAGGGGCTTGGGTGTGTTCTGATGCAGTGAGGCTGAGTCATCGCGTTTGCCTCACGGCAGTTAAAGCCTCATGAGGCGAATTATCCTACTCACGATTTGGAGCTGGCGGCGGTTGTGTTTGCACTTAATTTGTGGAGGCATTATTTGTACGGTGTTCCTTGCGTTATCTATACCGATCATAAGAGCTTAAAGTATTTCTTCGAACAAAAGGAACTGAATATGCGACAACGTCGGTGGATGGAGTTGATTAAGGATTATGATCTAGAGATTATGTACCATCCCGGTAAGGCTAACGTGGTAGCCGACGCGTTGAGCCGGAAGGAGAGTACGAAACCTATTCGTGTGAAATCTTATCAGATTATTCTTAAACCCGATGTTTTGAGACAGATAGCCAACGTCAAGAATGAAGCTTTACAGGTGGAATGGATTATGTCAGAGCGTATTTGGGGTCAAGAGAAGTTGTTGGAAGACGTCGGTGATAGGGTGAAGTATAAGGATGGGAATTTATGGGTACCTAGGTATGGGGGATTCCGAGGTAAAATATTGGATGAGGCACACAAGTCGCGCTATTCAATTCATCCGGGCGCGACGAAGATGTACCAAGACTTGAAGAAAAATTATTGGTGGCCTGCGTTGAAGTATGAGGTGCTTTAGTACGAGAGTGAGTAAGTGTTTGACGTGTCTGCAAGTTAAGGCCGAGCACGAGAAGCCGTTCGGGAAACTTCAACCTCGGGAAATACTTGATTGGAAGTGGGAGCACCTTACGATGGATTTTGTGACTAAACTGCCTCGTACTCCTAGGGGTAGCTATAACACCATTTGGGCAATAGTTAATAGATTGACCAAGAGCGCTAATTTCTTGCCGATTCGAGAAACATTTAATTCTGAGCAGCTGGCTGATGTGTTTATTTGTGAGATCATTTCTAGGCACGGGGTGCGGTATCTATTGTTTAGGATAGGGATACGCGTTTTACCTCCAGGTTTTGGAAGAAGTTTCATGAGGAGATGGGTACAATACTTCTCATCAGTACCACTTATCACCCGTAGACGGATGGTCAGTCCGAGAGGACCATACAAACTCTTGAGGATATGTTGCGGGCTTGTGTTATCGATTTTGGTGGTAGTTGGGATCGTCACTTACCGGTTAGTCGATTTCTCATATAATAACCGTTATCACGCCACGATTGGTATGCCACCGTTTGAGATGTTGTATGGTAGGAGGTGTAGGACTCCAGTTTGTTGGGGTTCCATTGGTCAAAAGCAGTTGGGTAGTTTGGAGGTGGTTGAGGCTATGACTGAGAAGCCCGATAAGATTAAGGCTTTTATGAAGGCCGCTCAGGATCGTCAAAAGTCCGATGTGGATAAAAGGCGAAGACCTATTGTGTTTGAGGCTGGGGATCGGGTTATATTGAAAGTTTCTCTTTGGAAAGGTATTATTCGTTCTCGTAAGAGAAGGAAGCTTAGTCCGAGGTTCATTGGTCCATTCCGTATATTGTCCCGTGTTGGTGAGGTAGCGTATAGACTAGAATTGCCCGATGAGCTCGCGGGGATTCATCCTACTTTCCACGTGTCCCATTTGAGGAAATGTTTAGCTGATGAGGAGGCCCATGTGCCTCTTGATGATATTGAGGTTGATAGTAACCTGAACTACGTTGAAGAGCCTATCTCTATTCTTGGCCATCAGGAAAGGCGTTTGAGAAATAAAGTGGTTAGTCAGATGAAGGTGCAGTGGAGGCACCGCAGGGGTTCCAAGGCTACTTGGGAGTCCGAGACGAGATTAGGAAACTCTATCCGCAGTTGTTCCTGTCGCATCAGGATTCGGGGACGAATCCCATTGTAAGGGGGGTGGACTTGTAACGCCCGTTAATTTTTGGTTCTAGGATTCAAAGCTTGTGTAGTATGTATATTTCTCGGGATTTAACTGACATTTCTTGGAAACCTTCTCGTCATCCCAGTACGTTAAATCATTTAACTTTTCAACCAAAATGTTAATTCTTTTTAATTTGAGGGACTAGATGTGAAAAAAGTTTATAACATAAACAAACCCTAATTCCCCCCTCCCCTATTCCGATCGGCAGCAAGAAGGAACCCCCCCCCTGTGATTTTCTCCTTTCCAGCCAAGGTTTGAGCATAAAACATCCATTAAAGGTTAGTTCTACGATTCCCCAAGTCTTTTACACCTTAATTGATCGTTATATCACGCGTATTGATCGTTAAATTACGTGTTGTAGGCTTACCGGGGTGGCTGTCAATTCTAACCTTTTTGGGACTGTTTTGGTTGAGGCTTTTGCACCAAAATCCTCCTAGGTATGTCTAGTATATCATACTTAAAAATCATGTTCACTGGTGTTCGTTAGATTGGTCAACTAGTTGTAGTTTGATTGTTAGTGTTTGGTTGACTACAATTGTAGTTTGATGCATTTAACGCGAGGGTTGAAGTGATTAATGACCAATTCAGCTCGGGGTAACTTGGTTTGATGTACGGGCTGTTGAAAAATCATTTTTATAAGTTATGGGGATGAATTGGTTGTCGGATACTCAAACGGGGTCGGTACAACGCGCAATTATGTTTATTGAATAGTTAGTGCGTTGTACTTGCGAGTTACCAATCCATTTGACTCATGTAGCGTCGTGTGGACTTGTTGGCTTTGATTCTATCATATTGGGTCCACACTAGGCTGAGTTGGATGTTAATGGCCTAAACAACTCTTAAACGTGCGTGTTAGTGTCACCTAATGTTTCTGGGGGTAAATTGGGAATTATTTATTCCCGGGAGTATCAAAGGGTCGTGTTGGTGAATGTAAGGCCCTGGGGGCTGTTATGATTGAGTTTGATGAGGTCGAAGCTTTAGGTAACTCGAACCATGTTTGAACGTCTCGTAGGATAAACGAGTCCTTTCGATGTCGATTGTAATGTCTGTATGTAATACGACAGGTGTTTGAGTTTTGGGATTACTTAGGAATTATCTAGCTCTTGGTGAATACGTGTCTTGTGTCAGTTGAGTTCATGATGCCCCCTTATTACTCTTTTAAGATTTTGAGCTAGCATGCACACCTAAGCGATTTTGCTTGATGAATTGTTTAAAATTATTTTGGATGCGCTTACTTGTATAGAGTAGGCCTTGAGATGGTATTATTGTATGTATGTATGTATGTATTATTGTATGGCAAATATTTGGCGATGTTAGTAGTCGTTATCGACTACGGATGTTACCTATGCCTACTTTGTGTTTGCATACGTTGGATGAGATGTTACGTGTTTGGGTTGTACGTGTGCTCGACCCTGATGTTATATATATAGGGATGTACTTATAAAGATGTTTATATATACATGTATGTATGTATATATAAGGATGATTATTTATTGATGATGATGCCCTAACTGATGTATCCCTTTTATATTTTAAAATCCTTGAAATGACTATTATGATTATTATTATTGATGTTATTTATTAAAACTTGAACTCACTCAGCTCAAGCTGACTTTGTGTGCATCTTAGTGTGAGTTTCAGGTTAGGAGGAGGATTCCTTACCGCTTGGACGTGCACGAAGCTACTTGGACGGTGAAGGGCATACGTCGATCAAAGATTTCAATATTAAACATTTCTTTTTAAAAAGTTTTATCAAATACATTTATTTTGGATTTTGGGCATAATTCCCAGGTTTTGAGAACTTATTTTATCAATTATGGTTTTCCGCTGAATTATACTATGAATTAGTTGTTTTAATGGAATGAACTGTTTTCATGTTTAAGTATTTTATAAGTATTATGGACGAATACCAACTGTAGGATTCCCAAGATTCGGGGTCTTACACTTACATACTTTAATGAATGTAGCTGATTCGTTACAGAGTAACGAATCACTTTACAATAGAGCAAATGGGCAAATTTACATTATTAGCCATTACATTATAAACTAATTGTAATAATAAACTAATAAAGACCGAGATGTCCAAAACGTGTATCAACAATTGTTTTTGTTTTTTTATAAATGTAAAAAAATAGTCAAGATAACGTTGCTTCTTTATCAGGCTCTCACAGCTTTCACTTACTAGTGTCACCATTGTCTCGTCGAAGAAAGTTTTGGTTGTCATGCCAATTTGTAACATCTGTGTTTTAAGCAATTATTAAATAAAGTAAGTTTTTATTTATCTATTTGTCGTGTGTTGCTATTTAATTCCGTTAAGTAATAATGGGATAAAAGGGTAGGCTTAGGGTTTGTTTATGGACCTAGGAATGATTACGGGCCTAAAGTTTATGAGCCCAGAGTATTTAAAGCCATAAACCTTCCTAAAACCTTAAAACATCTCATGCTATCATCTTCAACCTAAGACACAGGTACACACCTCCTGTGCACACACAAGCATTCCTTTCTTTTCATTCCATCCAAGATCTCAAAGTTAATAGGGTTGATTCTTAGTTTAATACCAAAGAAGACTCATCAAGATTTGCAAGAGGTTCAAGATCCAAAACGAACCAACTGTATGAGGTATGTTATATGATATAGATTCGTCCTTTTTATCCATCTTCATCTTATTCTTAATAGTTAAAAAGTCATAATAAACAATCGTGCCTTGTAAGTTAGAAAACAAAATGAACCAAGTCACTCGATTCGAATAAACTTTGTTCGAACCGAGTGGTTGGATTGGACCCTGGTCCGAATGGTTTGACTCAAACCAAAGGGTTATACCCGGATCAAAACTAATGGAATATGGGACCCAAAGTTGGTCCGAATGAGATCAAATCCGATTTGAAGCATGGGACTCTTTTGATTGACCCGTTACATGGAGGCTAGACCAAAATATCGGTCGACTGGATGAAGGGGTACTTGAACCAAATATCGGCTCGACTGGAATAAAGGACTCGACCATAGTCAAGTCGAATAAGATGAGACTTGACCCAATCGAGTCGATTGGGTGTAAAAGGGGAGGGGTGGAACCAAATTTAAATCGAATGGGCGACCGGGCAGTGGAACCAAAAGTTGAATCAAACGGGATACAGGGGTCGACTTGATTTGAATTGAATTAGGGTATAGGGGTCGGCTCGATTGTGAATCGATTGGAAGTAAGGTGAGGTGGACCCATGTCACACCCCGTTGAGCGATTTGCGTAAGCGTAAAATGGAAATGTAATAGATAAAACTGGTATCAAATACATTTTTCATAAAGAAACATTGCTAACTAATTTACAATATATTACATCATTCTAACATATTTTATAAACTAGATGATACAATCAAAACTAGCTCTTCAACTACTTTACTTCTAACTCAAATGCTCACGGAGCTGATCACAAACCAAACCAAACACATAGGCAATTACTTCACTTTTCTGATTACCTGCAAAGCATGTTAAAACCAGGTCAACCACGAATATGGTGAATTTCAAAAGTTTTAACGAAATTAGTTTTGCTGACCACACAGTTATAGTTTGCATGTACGCACGTATAAAAACATGTATTTATGTTTAAATATACATACAGCCGCACCTTTACGTGTACATATGTATGCATATAAGTTTATAATATAAGTTCGAAATTTTGATAAAATCATGACTGTTTGTTCATACTATGTACTTTTGTTTTCCACTTACAATCAGCCACTGTGGCCCCCTTCCGCCCACAACGGTTTGACATAACATCAACCACTGTTGCCCCCCTTCCGCCCATAACGGTTCCATGTAAAATCAAACATTACACATTGTATACACAAATAATTAGTAATTTCTACACTATAGTATTTCTTACGTCTATTCACATAGTATGTATATGAGTATGTGTATTAGCGGCCTCCACTGCCCATGTTATTCTCATGTGCATCACAGACCACGTTATCCCTATGGCCATCACAGACCATGCTATTCCCATGGCCAGACCACGTTATTCCCATGGCCATTACAAACCACGTTATTCCCATGGACATTACAGACCACGTTATTCCCCAACCTGTTGTGTTTAACAGTCAATTTCATTATGTTTTGGCATTAAGAGTATCTCCATTTAATTTAACAGTCAATAATACTATTCACCTTTAATTAGCACGTAGTTAATCATTATGTTTGTAGGGACTTTTCGTATATGAATGTTTAGATAATTTATATCCTGAACCGTTTTCAAATAGATAGCGTACATAAACATGCTTCTCACCCCAAAAGTTCGTAAACAGTTTGAAAAAAGGGGTCATGAAACTCACGGTCTAATCGATTCTCAGGGCAATGTTAGCTCGGCGTTCGTTCCCTTGCTATCTCTTAGTCCCTATAGTCAATATTATAATAATATTAATATTTTAATATTATTTTAATCTTTGTAGTAGACTGGTCTGTATAGCTAGTCTTGGTATGACTATCACACCCAGAAAGTGTTAATAGGCTTAGATTGTGATGTTGTTCAATGTCTAATGTTTAAAATCGAACTTGGCTCAGTTTTCCTGTTTCACCAGCTGGGCCAAGTTGCTCGTTATGCATTTGGAAAACATGAATGGGGATGTAAACTTGGGTAAACGTGTTGGGAGACAAAATGGTTAATTTATAAAGAAAGATCACAATTTAGGGGTCTAGATTCGCTACAGGGCTCGTTTCTGTTTATTCAGTTTGATTTGGAGAAAAATGCGCACAATTTCTCCAAATTCTTTGTATTTCTCAAAAAATGTTCTTTTTTACATAATTAACACGAAAATATGCTTTTTGATCAATCTTGATGTCCTGATATTCTAACAGGTCCGGGAATATTTGGCGAATTCGGTAATAAATTCGCCAAATATTCTCGGATAGTCGAAAAATTTCCGAATTTGGACAAGAACTCAATGATACGGTCCTTGATGTCCCTGCAAAATTTCATAACCTAACAATATGCACATCTCAACCATAACCTAAGAAGCCCGTAATCGAACGTTTCGGTATTACCTTTGCGGTTTTCGCTCATTTTCGCTCTCTTAATCCCATTTCCGGGTTCTCATGCTTCTATATAAGCTAAGTACAGGTCCTATATCCAAACAAAGCATGAATCATCAAGAGACCAGCTTTGAAAGTTAGGGTTTCGGTTTGGGTTCTAAACCGAACTTTTGAACCGTAAAAACGTTGTTTAAACCCTCTAATCCGTGTTTATGGCTAAAAAAAACTATCAAAACAGGTCGTAACCATGTGTTTGATCAAATCATGTTTTTGAACAATTTTTAGGGTTTTCTCATGGTTATAAGTGATTTTTGGTAAACAAACTATGTTTATATGAATTTAAACATGCATAAACTGATCAAATTAAACAAAATACCTTACGTTTTGTTGGTTTTGTGTAAGAACAGCAGAGAAAGCTGGGTGAAGTTCTGGAAAAATGATGGAAAAAATATCTAAGGTTTCTTTTTTATTAAGTAACTAATAATAATATTAAAGTGCTTTTTTTTCAACTTTGGCAGGCTGGACTTGTTGGGCCCCCTTATGGGCCCATTTGCCCACTTTTCTCGATTTACATGCTCTAACGTTAATACCGAGTCAAAATTTATGTCGTTTTGGTTTTTGGCGCAAAAATATATCGGGTAAGACAAATAGTGCAAAAACGAGTGTTTTTCGGCTATTTTTGTGTAAATTTATAAAAACATACTATTTGTTTGTAAAAATCGAAAATATTTTCACCGATAGCTTAAAATGTTCCCACTAAGTGTTTTATAAATCTTTTCAGCTTAGCGGGATACAATGCTTGTTTTGTAACTATCTTTCGCGTTTAAATTCTTAGCGGATAGTTAAACGAGCATTTTTCGTTTAACTGGTTTGCTATCGTACTAAGGCCATATTACTAATATGTTGGCTTATATTAAATGTATATCACTTAGAGATGGCCCCCCGTGATATCCGGATCATAACCAAACCCGATTGGTTATTCGTTTGTTCGCTACACAATAAGCGGTTAATCGATAGTTCGATAAACAAATACTAAGGCGTACTCGATTTTGTTGCGAATGTCACATTCTCCCCATTAAAGAAATTTCGTCCCCGAAATTCAATATGCCAATTACGCCCCTTTAGGGGAAAAGTTTATAATCTTTTGTTTTAGAATTCATTCTTTTGGTTCCAAATGTATTTGGTTTTCCGTTGTGGATTCTACCGAACCTTATTTAGTAAAATTTTATTGTGTCGTAACTGTTTGATTTTCCCCGTTCAACATTTTTAGGGTTTCCTTTATAGAGTTTAGTTGTGTATAAGTTTTCAGATTGTACTACATTCGCCCTGTCAGTAAGGCACCTGTTATGATTCGATATATATATATATATAATGTCGGGAGTGATATGATTTTGTTTAATACGTTACGGGGTTAACTTTCGAGACAATTTTGTACAGTTCCATGTATTTTCAAGTCAACTCGTCGATTTCATTAACTCAACTAATACCTTTCAAGAATCGTTATCTTCTCACGTATATCAGTATAGTCTTCTGGTTAGCCTCAAGCGGCTTTCAGTTTACCTTTAATATTATGAGCTTTATTTTTGGTTCCCAAAATCAATTCAGATTTTTGTATTTTGGACGTTGCTAGTTTTCAAATTAATAAGTGGCGATTTATAGTCTTGCTCATATAATGTATTGTATAACCGCTTACATAATATCACAGTAACTGTTAGTGTACGAGGACTAATTTGGTAGAAAGTATTGTTCCCCACTTTCCTCTGATGTTTGAATAATTTATTTGGTTTGATCGTTTGTTAGAGGACGGCAGCCCGTGCTCAGGTCGATTCGGGATATAAGGTTTCATGCACTACTCACCAAGGATAATATTTTATAAGGCTACTTTTTCAGTTGGGTAGTTGTTGCAAATCGAAAGAAATTATTCAGAGTGGATCATTCAGATAACTATCATTCAGCTTGTATTGCTTTCTCGGGATATTTTAGGAACATGTGTTAAGAGGTCCATTGTAGTTTGTTCTCCCGCTTCCAATGGGGTATTTCAAACTGTTGTAACGTCCTTAAGGATTTTTAGTATTCCACCTTAACTTATTATAATGCACAACTTTACAACACATGTGCCTATGATCTTTCTCATACTAGTTCCTCCATAAATTTCCCTTGCATCTTTACGCTAGTACTCTGTCTAACAGAACGTCTGGCCTGACTTTTCTTTGTTCATCACCTGGTTATTGAGGCTATAAAAGCTTGACGTTCAAGTTTTGGTTCTTGTAGTAAGGAACTTCTTCAGTTTTCACAGTTATGACTATTAACAAGTCCATCTAATATCCATTGCCTCATATTTAACTTTTTTGGATTACTTTTAGCTCGTAGGTTTTTGCGGTTTATGTAACTCGTACCGTTAGTAGTATACAAGTAATGCCCGCAGATCTTAGGTATAAAGAAATCGTTACATATTTTCGGTTAAGGATAATATAGTTCTTCTCATCCGTGTTTAGTCATTGGGGGGTATATGCTATTACTTTGTTTCACTTCCATTCATAATTTAAGAGGTAGTATAAAAGTTCTATCTCCTTATATAACTTCCGTTTGAACTCAATTAACTAGTCCATACTGACTATTACATAACAACTCGTCAGTTCCACCGGGAGTGCACTGACATGGAATAGCTAATTGTTTAAGTTAAGAGGGCAGTTTTTTGAATAGTATGGTTAGTAATTATAACTTTGGTGGTTTCTATTGTATAAGGATTTATTATTTTACTAGCAGATATATTTTTCCAAGGTAATAATTTGTAGAAATGAAACGTCTATCAGTGCCCGTATTAAATAAAGCTAAAGTATATTAGGCAGAACTAAGAACATACCTATTATTACACTTGCTCTATCCGATTTATTAACGACAACGTGACCTCTATTCGAGTTGGACGTCGATGCCGATCCTTGCGTTTTTTTCCCTTTGCAATTAAATTCAATTTAGGGCAGTGTTCCACACTACCACACTCATAATAGGCGTAGCGGTTTAATATGGGTTGGTTTTGGTGAATTTGTTGTTGTCATATTGGTTGAGGTCAGAGTGGTTGTGAATCCTGGAGTTTGGTTGTTTTGTTTAAAGTATTCGAAATGGTTTGGCATATTGCCCCACCTTACCACATTTGACGAAAGTTCATTGTATATTGTTTGTTCGGAACTAAGGCTAGTCGAAGTTTCGGTTTAACTGGTAGGGCACACACGTTTAGTTGTTTGTATCTCTTGTACCCCTGTTTCATGATTGGTTCACTTTGTACTAGATGCTTCCCCGGGCATACTCAACAAACTAATTCTGACCATATCAAAAGCTAGCAGACCGGCTTATGTCATGGCATTCTCCAAGGTTTAGTGGTTAAATAGATCAACTAACATCCTTATTTCTGGGCTACTAACCATGGCATCAGTCGAGCCAGATCGTTAACACATTTTGTGTATTCCAATTTGTCCACACTTTTCATTTTCAATTTCCCGAGTTCATGTTCTAATTTTTTTAGGTTTCATTCATTGGACGAAAATGTTTCAATATAAAGGTTTTAAGTCTTGCCCAAGTCATGTGGTTGTTTAATTTTTGTTCCCAAATTCGTACCATCGTTTTCTACCACATAAGGGTATGGTTGAGAAATGTACAAGTGGCATACTCAACTATACAATCTAATGGGAAATTATCGGTATTGATTACATACTCTATCGTTTCATACCATTTTACTAACTTGTTTGACCCTTTAGTACCACTAAAATTTATAGGCTTGCACGACATAAATTGTTTAAACAAATATTCATGTTGTGAAGGATCACGCTTTTTACGACCAGTATTCATGTTCGGTAGGAGATTTTTGTTTCCAATGGTATTTAGTAGGGGAATTTATTATTGGTAGTAGCATTAGTGTTCAATGGGGGAGTATCATTCGTGGCAATGTTAGTATTGGTTGGGAATATGACATTTGCAAACGTATTAGTATTTGGCGGCGAGATAGTATTCGCGATCGTATTAGTGTTTGGTATTTGATTTGCATTCATTACCGTGTTAATGCCCGCAGCGAATCGTGATGCTATTGTCAGAGTTATTGTCTGCAGTTGTCGAGCAATCATCTTGGCCACCACTGCCTCAAATAGTATGTTTGTTTTCTCCGGGGCCATTCTAAAATGATAACCGATTACACTGTAACCAATAATAGTTCGCTACACAACTCATCACAAAAGGAATCACATTAGCAGGTAATCAGGTATTTCAAATAGCATATATGTATGACACATCTCTGTACATGTGTCTATATATCAAGGGTAGCATGTCGATTTAGCCTAACAAAGGCCATTGTCTGTATGTATATATAAAAGTTGCCACCAAGTGACAAGAAAGTTGTCCTTCGTATCAGCATAGAACACACTATTAGATGCTTGCATGGAGTATCAAAAGCTATACCACAATATCATACTATCCTTATCTATCCAAGTGTTGAGTCGGAAATTTACAAGAAAGATTGGAATCTTCTCAACCGCCTCAAGAAAATGGCTAAGTATAGAATACGAGCAAGCCTAGGTCATCGAGCATGGTTTACTACCTCGAGCATGGTCTTTCAACATATTCTTCTAAGTGTTGAAGGCTTCGAGCATGCTACACTTCTCCGAGCAAGAGTGTTCTTCTATCGATTGCTAATCGAGCAAACATCTTGATTATTCAAGTTTTAGCCAAGTGATCCGAGCATAGGATGTACAAGCACATTGGTGACGAGCATGGATGCAATAAGAAGATATCAATGTTGTGAAGCATAGACTTCGAGCATAGTTCAGTTCCGAGCATGATTCACATCCGAGCATGTTGAAGATTGCTAATAATTTCAAGACAGAATTGAAGACATCAAGAAGAATATGTTTGCGGACAAATTCGAGCAAAGTAAGGATTAGACAAGAAGAATGAAGCATGCTAGAGAATCAGAAATTATTCTAAGTAAAGTATGCTCGAAGCAACTCACGGAGCATACACTGTATAGCAAGTCTGCTCGAGCAAGATATATGTCATGCTCGAAGACTAAACTTGTATTATTTTGTTTGTCATTGATTATGTAATGATTAGGGATTATAGAAGGAATGTCAGGGTCTATAAATAGAGTCCTAGGTTTCTATTTAGGGTACGGACAAAACGGACACGGCTGGCAACGCGCTGAATATGAGAAAACATTCCAAACGAATATTCTCTTTGTTTCCTCGTACTGCCACCGCCGCCGTCAAAACCCTAGACATTCCATTTACTATTTCGTTGAATGATACATTTAACACAGTGAATCTTTGTCTTTGAATCTATTCTTACTGAATATTATTGATTGTTTCGTTGTCACTATATCACACCTTTGTTCCCATTCATTGAATATCCTGATTCAGCCGGGATATCCAATAGGTCTTCGGGTTATTAGATATGTGTGTTCATGTCAACCTTCTTAAGGTTACACCAGATTTACGGTCCTGACAAATGGTATCAGAGCTGTGGAAGGTCGCTGTAGGCCACAGAACTGAAGGTTTGTGATAAAGCTTGAAGCTTTAAAATATTTTCGTCTGTGAAAGCTCAGATCTGAGAAAGATGGATGATTAAGAGGTATCAACGAATAAGATTCCAAGACTTTTAGGTCAAAAAAACTTCATCAAATGGAAGGTCTTATTTGAATCTGCTGTTAACTATAATGACCCCGAGCTTTGGAACTCAATCCAAGATGGACAGTATAATCCCTCCCTCGCTGAAAACAGCAGTGCCACCATTGAAAGCAAGATGAAGAAAAGAGATGAAAAGGCACTGTCAATGCTGAAACTAGTTCTCTCTTGGGAGATTCTGACCAATCTCAATCATCACAAAACTGCTAAGGAGATGTATGATGCTGTTATTGACATGTTTGAGGGTAACACAAAACTTAGAGACAGCAAAAATGATAGATTGAAACAACAGCTGGATTGATTCATGTTCAAAGAAGGTGAAAGACTAAAGTCAGTGTTGTAGAGGTTCATGAACATCGTGAATGAAATCAAAACAACTGACTTACTGATTTCAGACTTTGAGCTGAATAAGAAATTGTTGTCCTCGTTGTCTGGAGAATGGTATACAGCCAGCAAATTTATTAAGGAAAAGACCAATTTTCCCAACTTTGGGTTGGATGATGTGATAGCATTATTTTCTATGTTCATTGATTCGTACCATGCCTTTGTGGCAAAGAATCTGATCAACACAATTATTGTGCAAGAAGATCTTGAACAGATAGATTTGGATGATCTTGAAGACATGGACATTAAGTGGCAAGCTGCAATGTTGGCAGTCAGAAGCAAAAGACTATACAACAGGACTGGAAGATCATCTTTCTTAGGACCAAATGACAGGATCGGATTTGACAAGTCCAAGGCTATCTGCTACAATTGCTAGCAACCAGGGCACTTTGCAAGGGAATGTAATCAACCAAATTAGTTTGGTAATCAGATGAATTAGAACCAGTTCCATCAGAACCAGCATCAGAATTACCACGGAACTCAACAGAGAAACCAGTTGGTTAATCACAATCCCTACCCGAATCAAAATATACCCCAGCAACATCAAGCTCTTCACAACAAAGAAACAACCAGCCTCAAGCTCAAGGAAACCAGAACAAAATGAATGCAAATGTTGTGAATCAAGCTAGAGACCAAGGAAATGTTGAAGTAACCGTAGTACCACAAGATGGGGAGTTTAACTGGAGCAACCATGCCTGCAGAGATGGAGAAAGCAAATGTAGCATTCATGGAAAAAGTGCAGGAAAAGGCAGAATCTTTAAAGTCACAGGTACAATCTGAACCCTCTGTTTCTGATCTTCTTATTAAAATTGATGTACTCAACAAGGAGATTGGAATGTGGAAATCTGAGTGTTGAAGGAAAGAGGCCTTTCTGAATGTCTATGAGACAAGTGAGGCCACATATGAAAGTTAGATTAAAAGCCTATATGTAACACCCCGGCTAAAGGGGAAACGCCCGAGTGTAACGTACAGATTGTTCAAAACACATGTGACACTATTAAGTGACAATATTATCATCAATTGGTTTAACCATCATATACACAAGTTTATAAACAAGAAATACAAGAAAATAAAAGAATACAACTAAGCATTTTGTCCATTTGTTTAAATAATCTAAGTCTAGTGTCTTCTCCAAGTATCATCCTCTAATGTTTTTACCTGTAACATATATATAAAATACGGACAACTAACGTAATAGTTGGTGAGTTCCCACAAGTTTGAATAAATACATAAAAAACCTTGCAATTCCATGAAACTTGTGATAATTAAACTACACATGCAATGTCCTTTCCAGTTGGCAACTGCCAACGTACTCGGATCGGGGGTCCCTTTTCTACTCATAACAAAATGGTCCTGAGTACAAAGGGGGGGCATATGATCATACTTATTGAGGCAACTATAAGACCCCGAATTCCGGGAATCCTACAGCTGGTAATCACATCCATAATTTCACAAAAATTTAAAACCAAACGATTCGTTTTATTTAAAACAAGTTTAGAGTAAATAACAGCAGAAAAGTTTAAGTATTAAAAATCCCAAAACACGGGTACAGGTGTCCAAAATCAATTGTAAATAAAATATTCGTTTTATTTGAAATCCTTGAACAGAAATGCCTTCAACCCTCCGAGTAGTCTCCAGCACGTCCAAGCGGTAGCATCCACTTCTTAACCTGAAAGTCAATCTAACATACACACAAAGTCAGCTTGAGCTGAGTGAGTTCAACTTTTCGTAAACGACATTCATTAAAAATTTAAATTCCATGAGCATGGAATGTAGTGGAAAATCATGAGACTATAAAATCATAAATAGCTATTCTTAACCAAATCATAAGTGACTAAAACATTATACATCTTTTCACGCAGCACGGGCCTCCTCACCCCAGGTCTTCCCCGAGTAATATATTTGATCCAGCCGCGGTTTAACAAAACCGTTAAAATCATGCAACACGAGCCTCCTCACCCCGGGTCATCCCCAAGTAATATATTTGACTCGGTCACAGTTTAATAAAACAAAATCACGCAACACGAGCCTCCTCACCCCGGGTCATCCTCGAGTAATATATTTGACTCGGTCGCTGTTTAACATCCAAACATGTGATACGGGCCTCCTCACCCCGGGTCTTCCCCAAGTAATATATTTGACCCAGCCGCGTCATAAACATGCAACACAGGCCTTTTCACCACGGGTCCGCCCCGAGTAATATATTTGACCCGGTCACAGTTTATCATCACATACACATTCACTTACACACATACAAACATCTAATTCAAACATTCGAGCAAACAATATCATCTCATTCAATCCATAAATAATGGATAATATAGGAATTAATACTAGGCCTAATAACAACCTCGAACCTAGACCACAAGTAATATGTATAACCTTAAGGAATATACGACCACAACGAGTCTAAAATATCCTGAGGTTTAGAATATAATTCAAACAAAAATGCATAAATGCTCAATCACGAATAAGGCCATGTAATACCATCCAAATAGTTTAAAACGATTAAAATCGGGTAAAATTTGTGTTGGTGCATAAATGTCAGTAGTTCATATGTTTAATGTCTGTAATCGAGTCTGTAATATTGTTTATGTATTTGTTTGTTTAAAGCGAAGTTGTTGACAAGTTCGCTTAGGCGAACTTGTTAACCAAGCGAAGTTATGGACAACTTCGCCTGAGGCGAAGTTGTCGTGTATTTATATAGGTTACGGATTATTGTTTAGAAGTTGTTCGAGTTCGTGTAATTCAGTGAGTCAAGTGACGTGAGGTCGAGAGTCTGTAACTGTGATTATATCTCGTGTTGAGTTATTAATATAACGTGTGTTTTGTTCGTATCGTATTTGTGTGTTCGTGTGTTTGTGTTCTACGTCCGTAACGATCTACACAGGGGTTCCGCACCTGTGTATATCGGGATATCTCGTGTGATCCGTCCAGGGAACCTACAATTGGTATCAAAGCTTTTGCTCGATTGTGTGGTTCGGGATATTCACGCGGGTGTAGAATTCATCCCGTTTCGACTTTTCGCGGGACGAGTTTTTGGTGTTTTTGCTCATTCTAGCCTCCTACCAGTGTGTTCAAGCCTTTAAACCGTCAAAAACCTCGTTAAAATCCGATTTTCAGATCTGCAGAAAGTTTGAGTTCGTCAGGCGAAGTTGCTGTTCATCAGGCGAAGTTGCCGTCAGGATACATAGGGTTTCGGCGAAGATATAAGGAGAAGCGAAGTTATTTACAACTTCGCCTACCTCCTCAACTTCGCCTAACTCAGCGAAGTTCTCATCAAGTTCGCCTAGCTAAGCGAATTTTTCTTCAAGTTCGCCTACTTTCTAAGTTCGCTTACCCTAAGCGAAGTTATTCTCAACTTCGCCCAGTCACGCGAATTTAAGAAAGATCCAACGAAGTTATTACTTAAGCGAAGTTTTCCTTAACTTCGCCTACAGTACTGTTCAGAGGAAATTTTTTAACTTCGCCTACTCAGAATTTTTCGGGTTTCTTAGTCTTCAAGAAGGATGTCGTCGATCAACATTTCGGAGCTTGTAAAGATGGAAGTTGAAGCGGGGTCAGCTACAAAGGCCCCAAGGTTGCTGAAGGGAACCGACTTTGTCGCGTGGAAGGATCGGTTCATACAATATGTTAAGTACCAGGAAGCGAAAATGTGGGTATGCATCCAAGATGGATATATTCCACCAGTCATGGAGTATGAGGGTCGAGACCAAATCAAGAAATACAGTAAAATGGAAGAGGAGGAGAAAAAGATGTATGAAGCCGAAAGCAAGGCTCATGCTGCAATCACAATGGCTCTTCCACAGGAGATCCTCCATACGTTCAGAAAGTATACATCAGCTAGAGAGCTTTGGGAAGCTCTTGAGAACAGATTTGAAGGGAATGTAGGTATTCGGGCTTCAAAGATAAAGTTGCTCAAAACTCAATTTTCAGTCTTTAAGTACTTGAAGAACGAATCTCTTGATGATATTATCACTCGATATTATCATCTAATGACTGAATTGAGTAACTACTCCATTTCCTACCGAGAAGAAGAGATTGTGGAAAAGCTTCTCGATGCCCTCCCACCAAAATGGGAGATGTATACTGTGCTGATGAGGGAAGACAAGGACTTCCCTACTTATGATCTTGAAACCACTGTCAACAAGCTCAGAACTTTTGAGCTTAATATGGTCAGAAAAGAGACATCTATGGATCAGGTTCAAGATCCAGGCATGTACGGTGCTAAAGTAAACTCAAATTCAAGTTCAAAGACTGATTCTGCCGCCTACTACTCGAAGTGCGAGTCGTGTGCCAAGTCTTCACAAGAGGGGCATGTGTCAGTAAACTCAAATGGGGATGTTTGCTTTGTAGCCGGTGGATCAAGTGGTACTCAACAGACAGCAAGCAAGATTAGTGGATCTTCAAGTTCCTCAAGCAATAATTACTCTAAGATGCCAATGAGCGTCAAATCTGCTGAAGAGCAGTTTGGCCTCTATGCTTCGTTTATTGCTTCATATGAAAACTATATTCAAGGAAAGGTTGTTGATCCAGCGATGCTGGATGAAGACTATGACCAGATCGATGCTGATGATCTGGAGGAAATGGATTTACAATGGCAAATGGCCATGATAGTGAGGAGAGTGAAGAAGTTTATGAGAAAGACGGGGAGAAAGTTTGTTGGTGGCAGGCCAGGGTTCGACAAGTCTAAGGTGAGGTGCTATAACTGTCAACAAAACGGGCACTTTGCCAAAGAGTGCAGAAACGAGCGAGTTGAACGTGGTCTAGGCCGGTCTGCACAGCACACTGGGAGTAGTAAAGAAGTCAATGCCATGATGTCCAGAGAAGCAGGTGAATACAACTGGAACCTGCATTCGAATGAAACTAGTGAGCAGGCAAATATGGCTAAGGTTGAGAATGAAGAATGTGAGAAGATTACCGGAGAAGAGAAAGCTACTGGTAAGGAAAAAACTTTCATGTCAGATAACAAGGATCAACTCTCCGAGGTAAGTTCTAAACCTATTTGTACTAAATGTGAGAATTTGTCTGAGCAACTTGCTACCATAACTGATCAGTATGTTCGTTTAGATGCTGAATTTAAAACTCTTAAAGAAGATCATCACTTTATGAAAGCAAGAGAAAACAGTTACAAAGCTAAAATAAAAGCGTGTGAAAAAGATGTTAAAAGCTTAAAAACAAAACTTGCTGAAAAAATTGAAGTAATTGATCTAAGTTATGAGGTTTTAGAAGAAAAGACTAAACTGATTGCTGAACGAGAAAAGCAGATTGCTGACCACCAGGTGAAAGTGGTGGAACTGAACCGAAAACTTGAGCAGTTCAGAAATTCCTCAGCTATTCTTGATCACCTTGTTAGTGGTCAAGATTCCTCTGCGAAGAGGGGAGGAATTGGTTATCACGAGGTTCCACCACCTTATAACCACAATTACACTTTTAACCCTAGTGTTCAGAAATTTGTTGATTTTGAAGTTCCTCAGACAGTTCCAATCAAGGTTACGAGTAAAGAACCAAGTGTTAGTAGTGGCGAAACGAGTTCGCCTGTTTCAAGTGTGAAAATTTCTGTTACGAGTCCAGTCTCATCAGATTCGGATAAGTTGTCCGAATCGGGTAAGACAAAAGAGAAGGTAGTGTTACCCACTGGTGGAGAAAAAGATAAAACTTATAAAAAGAGTACTCCACTCAACCCGTACGTCCCACCTTATGTGAGACGAACGGCCGGTAACACAGCCTCGACATCCAAAACAACCTTTGAAAAGAAAATGGAGCATAGGTGTTGTTTTAGGTGTAATAAGTTAGGACATCTTGTTGCAGATTGCCCTCTGACGCCGAAATTCAGAGGTGTGAGGCCTATTAAACCTGAGCATAAGCCTAATGGTAATTTTAATACTGCTAAAAATGAAAACCCTTCAAAGTTCCGAAATGTAACTAATTCAGGTTTTCACAGAAACAAACCTCAGTTTAACAATGCTAATAACCAAACCTCAAGATATAATACTTTCAATACACATAGGTTTGGAAGGCCTCACACTCAATTTCCAAGGAGATTTCCTAATAGGACTGACAGGAATTATCCAGATGCTAACTTTGGAAAGCAGAAGTATGGGATATATAGATCCAAGACCAATTGGTCTTGGGTCCCTAGATTCTAATCCTTTGCTTTATTGTGCAGGAACAGTTGAACAGGGCTGCCCACAGTCTTTGGATTGTAGATAGCGGCTGTTTCCGGCACATGACGGGTAACAAATACTTGTTGCACGACTTAAAACCTGTTCAAGGAGCAAGAGTTAGCTTTGCCGGTGAAAGTGGAGGCAAAATTACTGGAAGAGGAACGGTGTCCAATGGAAAAATGACTCTTGAGAATGTGAACTTTGTAGAAGAGTTGAAGCACAATCTGCTGAGTGTGTCGCAGATTTGTGATAAGGAGTACACTGTTCATTTCACGAAGAATGAGGCGATCGTGTTGAAGCCTGGTTTTCAGATACCAGACGAGTGGATAGTGATGAAAGCTCCACGTGATACAAATACTTATGTGATGGATATGAGGTCTACTGAAATGGCCACGGAAGAATCATGTTTAATGACGAAAGCAAGCGAATCGGAATCCGAACTGTGGCACAGGAGGATGGGGCACATTCATCTTCGGAAGATGAACCACATTGTAAGGAATGGACTTGTGATGGGCGTTCCCTTGAAAAGTTTTAACTTTGAAGACAAATGTATAGCATGCAAGAAGGGAAAACAACACAAGAAATCCCATCTCACCAAGAAGGTCAACTCTATTGCCAGTACTCTAGAACTGCTTCACATGGATCTCTTCGGTCCCGTGTATGCAAAAAGTCTAGGAGGTACTTCTTACTGCTTGGTGATCACTGATGACTACTCGCGATATTCATGGGTATATTTTCTGAAATCGAAAGATGAGACGGCTCAAATGGTGAAGAATTTGATTACCAAAGTTGAGAACGTCATGGGTAAAACAGTTAAGTTCATCAGGAGTGACAATGGAACGGAGTTCAAGAATTTTGAGATGGAGATCTTCTGTCTTCAGAAAGGAATTGAACACCAATACAGCGCTCCGTATACTCCGCAACAGAATGGAGTGGCTGAAAGGAAGAACCGAACTTTAATTGAAGGAGCCAGAACTATGCTGGCAGATTCGAAGCTTCCTGTGATGTTCTGGGCTGAAGCAGTTGCTACAGCCTGCTATGTTCTGAATAGAGTGTTAACTGTTAAGAGACTTGGTAAAACGTGTTACGAGCTTATGCATGGAAGGAAGCCCAACTTGAGTGGTCTTAAACCATTCGGGTCCCCTTGTTCGATCTTGAAGACAAATTCTAAATTTGGCGAAGTAGCCGATGAAGGAATCTTAGTCGGTTATGTTGTTGGTACTCCCAACAGACGTGTCTTCAATACTTCGACCTGCAAGGTGGAGGTGGTGTGTAACACTGACATCACAAGTTACCAACCGCCAAAACCAAGCAATGGACCTGCTGAGCTTTTCGACTATGTTAAGCTTTTTAAGTCTTTTAACATACCAGATTTGGAAATTTCAGAAGAAGAAGAAAGAGTTGCGACGAAGATGATACTTGATGAGGAAGAAAATCTATTGCAAAGACAGCTGATTGATAAGTGTCAACCTTCCTCATCAAACTCTACTGGTATCCCTGCTGCCTCGACTGAAGAAGAATTTATCAATCCATTTCACTCTCAGCCAGAAACAACCATTGACGAGATCTCTTCTAATTTGGAAGATAATTTGTATGTCGGTTCTGTTCCGACCACGAGAATTCATAAAGATCACCCTTTGGATAATGTGATTGGTGATTTGTCCTCAGGTGTACAAACGAGAAGTAGCTTGAATGAACACACCTGTGTTTATACAAGCATTAAGGAGACAGAAATAATCAATGAATGCCTGTACACCTGCTTTATAAGCCAGATTGAACCGAAGAATTATCAAATGGCTTTAAAGGACAGCTCGTGGGTCGAAGCCATGCAAGAAGAGTGGCTGAATTCGAGAAGATGGAAGTTTGGACTTTGGTTGAAAAACCAAAGAATGTGCATGCGATAGGCACAAAATGGGTGTTTAAGTGCAAGAGAGATGATAAGGGGATTATTATAAGAAACAAGGCGAGGCTAGTCGTTAAAGGTTTTAATCAACAAGAGGGGATTGATTATAACGAAGTGTTCGCTCCTGTCGCCAGGTTGGAAGTCATAAGATTGTTTTTAGCATTTGCTGCTTATGAAAAGATGAAGGTGTTTCAGCTAGATGTGAAGAGTGCGTTTTTGAATGGGAAAGTTGATGAAGTTGTGTATGTTGAGCAACCTCCGGGTTTTCCTGACCCAGACTTTCCAGATCACGTGTACAGGTTGAGCAAGGCGTTGTATGGATTACATCAGGCACCTCGTGCCTGGTATTCAACTTTATCGGATTACTTGCTCGAGAATGGTTTTGAAAGAGGGAAAATTGATAGCACGTTGTTCTTCAAAAGAGATGGAAGCGACTTCCTGCTGGTACAAGTCTACGTGGATGACATTATATTTGCTGCGTCAAAAGTCTCCATGTGTCAGGAGTTTGAAGCCGTCATGAAGAAAAGGTTTGAAATGAGTGCTATGGGTGAACTAACTTTCTTTCTAGGATTGCAGGTTGATCAGAAGAAGGACGGGATGTTCATTCATCAGACGAAGTATGTTCATGATGTGCTCAAGCGCTTCAAGATGGAGGGCAGTTCTCCATATGATACTCCAATCTGCGTCAATCACAAATTGGGTGCTGAAGTAGACGGTGATGCAGATGTGGACCCAACTCAATATCGGGCAATAATAGGTTTTTTAATGTACTTAACTGCATCTAGGCCTGATATAATGTTTGCTGTTTGTCTTTGTGCACGTTTTCAGGCAAATCCAAAAGAATCTCATTTGAAAGGTGCAAAGAGGATACTGCGGTATCTCAAGGGCAAGCCGAAGCTGGGGTTGTGGTACCCGAGAGGAGGAGACTTGGAGCTAGTCGCTTACACAGATTCTGATTATGGAGGGTGCAATCAGAGTCGGAAGTCAACAACTGGAGGATGTCAGTTTCTTGGTGGCAGATTGGTGTCGTGGCAATGCAAGAAGAAGACTTCAGTCGCAATTTCAACCTGTGAGGCAGAATACATGGCAGCATCCAACTGCTGCTCTCAGGTTCTTTGGATTCAACAACAGTTGCGCGACTATGGTCTGAATTTCTTACTTACTCCTATTTGCATTGATAACACAGCTGCTATCTCAGTAACTAACAATCCCGTGAAACATAGTAAAACTAAACATATTGACATACGTCATCATTTTATACGGGATTGTGCTGAGAAGAAATTGATTGTGCTTGAAAAGGTGGATACGCTTGATAATTTCGCTGATTTATATACTAAAGCGTTTGACAAATCCAGATTTCAAAACCTTATTGAACTGAATGGGATGATCAATCCCGAGTAACCATGCTTTTCTTGTGATATTTAAAAAAAAAAAAAAAAACGTCACTAATCGCTTAAAAATATGTCGGTTACATCAGTTTGAAGGACTTGTCTTCGGATATGTTTTGGTCCTCATTTTCTACTTGTAGATTTTGAGGATAGCCATTAACCAGATTACTAATAGTGACCGGGGCGGTTTATGATGAGTTTTTCATTCTTTCGCTTAAAATTAGTCGATCATACTTAGTTAGAAGGACACATACTAGTATGTGGTCGGTCCAGCTGATCCATTGGATCTTCGGGATAGCCGTTTACCTGAAGACTTTGTTTTGGTCGGGGCGATTAATGTTAAAATGTTGAAAGAAATGGGAAATGAAATTACTTTTCAAGTCTACTACTTCGTAAGAAGTTCATTTGCTATGTTTAACAGAAAATTGATCCAACCTTGGAAAATGATAGTTATACTGATTCTGTGTGCTTAACTAGTAAAGTTATTAGGCTTAAAAGGCTTTAGGACAGTCATTGTATGTCAAGATAACTTTTTATGGTGCGTAAAAGTAGACGTGATACAAACTAAATCTACTTGATTTTACGTGGAAACTCCTTAAGAGTTTTGCATGTCTTCATATATATCTTTCCGAATGATAGGCAGAAAAGCGATTACCCAGTCATACACGAGCCCATGTGTGTTCTGATTCCCGTGGAGATAGCGTTTCAAGAAACTGCAGTGATCCAGATTCGGGTCTTGCAGTTAGTTACTACTCTGAAGTCTATGTAAAGTGTATAAAAAAAAAAAAAAATTTGGAGTTATTGAAACATTTTAGAGATGACAAAATCAAGACTTCACAATCATTAAGTAAGAGAGAAGAACGGGAAGCAGATCAAGAATACTTACAAGTTTAATCAGACACTATGGGTCGAAGTCAATTCGGGGTGACTTGGGGAAAGCCAAATACGCTTTGAGAATAGATAGGAGGCATCAAAATCTCTGAGTTGTTGCGCACTTAAATTTTGAGACTTAATCGAACCTAACTCTTATCACAGAAACGATGAAAACCACTTTAAGTTATACCTGCTTCCAACCTGTCTCTATATGTCATAATACAGCTAAACATGGATCTATGTGACAGTCACGTAATTAGTATGATTCCTGTTATGATCTTTTCTAAAAACGTGGTAGTCCCTAACTAGACTGAAATTTGATCCCTTATACTTTAAATTTTTTAAGTTTTTGTACTTAGATAGTTTTATGATTTTTTAACTGGTTACTTAGAATTGATCATGTCATTTATTTCTTAAAGGGATGTTTTAAAGAGTTAATTGAAAATGTTCAAATTATAAGGTTTGATTTTGTAAATATAGGCGATGTTGTTAAACAGGCGAAGTTGTGAATAACTTCGCCTAGGCGAAGTTATCCGTAACTTCGCCTGTATAACCCAGACCCTATATAAGGATGTTCAAGAGTCAAACTGTTCATCACTTTTCAAAAAAAAAACAGCGAACTTATCCGGCGAACTTACTGATTTTCCGGCGAACTTATTGTTTATTTCGATTCCGAGTTATCTTTCCCATATTTCATTAAGATTCAAGGTTCGAGATATCGATTTATCATATATTCCATGTTCATTCATGCAAATCAGGGGTCGTTTGGACCGATTTCGAAACCTCGGACAATCGGAATTTAAAAACCGATTTTCAAATCTTGTTTTTACGTGTTAAGAAACACTTTGATCGTCTAGATAACCTTAACATCATGTTTTCCGGATTCCTTAAATCACGAAAACATCAACTGCACGTTGTTCCATAATCCTTACTGTCGCCGTTTCAGATTCAGGCGAAGTTAGGGTTTAGGCGAAGTTATCCGTAACTTCGCCTGGAGCTTAAATTCGCCTGAGGCGAAGTTATCCGTAACTTCGCCTGCTGCTCAACTTCGCCTGAAACTTAAATTCGCCTGAGACGATGTTGTGATGAGGCGAAGTTAACATTAACTTCGCCTAGATCATTTTTACTTAATATTAATGAGACGAACTTAAAGCTGAAGCGAAGTTGTTCCCAACTTCGCCTCATCTTTAACTTCGCCTATACAGAGTTTATCACAACTTCGCTCATGGTAACTAGCGAACTTGTGTTATTCATTAACGTTTATCTAACTTGGTTCGTTTGTTGCAGATGGCTGCAGTAGCTGGTGCTGGAGGTGCAGGAGGAGACGATGGTGATAACCAAAGGCACTTTTTCCCGGGTCACAATATGTACATCACCCTTGACCCGGAAGCGAGCGGCGTTGAGGATTACCGCGAGATTATTACTTTCCTCATACGCTCGAGGATTTTTCATGCTATCACGAACACTCTGCCGATATCCTTACCAAATATCGAAGACTTTTGGCAGACGGTAGAATACGATTGTTGTGTTGAGCCCCCGGTCATGCGAGCGACTGTGAACAATCAACAGGTTCAGTTCAATTCTGAACAGATTCGGGTGGCATTACGGTTTGGAGAAGAGACGAGGGACGACCCAACTGAGTTTGTGGCTCCGTTTCGTGATGGAGCGTTTCTCCGAATGGGCTATTCTGGTCCATTAGGCGATACACAGACTTACAATAAACGCTATAGTTTTAGTCAGATGGTCTTTTACGAGATTGACAGACAGAGAAGGGCGATGGCTCGGGAGCGGTTCATTATGTATCCACGTTTCATCCAGATGATATTGAACCATGTGGCTCCGAATCTACCTCAGAGACGACCGATCAGATACGTGGAATCTGTGAGCAAGCGTATCTTCGCTCAATGCCGCACTTCGAGTGCGAGGAGCAATCCTGAGCGGCGTCCAAGGCATACTCCACTGTTTGGGTTTTTAATCAACCCAGAGTATGTTCCTGCTGGTGGGGATGAGTTCAGAGATCCTCAACCGCGACAGGCAAGAGCAACTCAAGCTGCATCTGCTGTGCCTGTTGTGTCGGCTGCAGAGGATATAGATCTTGATGCTGTCTTTGGAGGTCAAGGTTATTTCGATATGGATCAAGTTGTTACACATGAAGAGGTGCAGGTCTCTGCTGCACAAGGTTCGGGTGTGAGTGTTACTAGAGCAGCTACGTCGATGGCTGACTCAGATTTGGATGAGATCATGAATGAGGGGAGACGGTTGATGGTGTCTCGAGAGAGAACGTTTGGGAAGAGAAAGAGAACGGAGGATGATGATGAGTCAGAAGAGGAAGAAGATATACATAAGCTGATACGACGTTCAAGACGGGAAAGGACAGGTGCAGGTATGGGAGCTGGAGAGACTTCAAGGATGGTACGTTTTGCTCCGGCCTCACTGTCTGGTATGTCTATCGTTCCTACTTCTGTACAGGTTACAAGTACAAGCGCTGCGGATGTTCCCGTGGTGGCTACATCATCTGCTGGCATTCCATCTACCACTACTATCCAGATGTCGACTCCGGAGATTGTGTCTCTACCACCTCCAACGCTTACTCAGTCGGTGGTAGCTGCACGATTTGTAGAGTCAACGGTCGTCACTACTGCAGGGTTATCAGGTATGGTACCACCTGCGGTTACGCCTGCTTCTGATGTCTTGCCTACGCCTATGTCAGACTCAGAGAAAATAGCTTCACTAGAGCGGATCGTGGCAGAGCAATCGAAGACTATTCAACGCCTAGTAGAAGCAAATCAACTACAGTCATCCCTCCTGGTTGAACATGGGAAAATTATAGATGCCTTGAAGGAGTTCTTGGCATCTCAGGGGGAGATGAGCTGTAAGGGCGACGAGCTAAGGACGAAAAGAAGAAATGACCGAGACGATGATCCCAATGCATCGAAAGATGCAGGTGGTGAGCTGCCAAGAACTTCTCAAGCTCTTGGTACTTCCACAGCTCAGGGGGAGTCTGCCGACGCAGCTGGTGGTTCTGGTGGTGATGATGTAGTGTTGGTTGATGATGACGTGATTGATGCGTTGAGGGAACTTGACGATGATATGTTCAGTGACGATGTGTTATTTGATGAGGATGTGCTGCCGAGTGATGTGATTGAGAAGATCGGTGAGCAGATGGAGATTGAGAATGAGATTGAGGAAGGAGAGATAGTAGAGGAAAATGTCGAACATGACATTCCAGAGGTTGAGAAGGCGATATGGGTGATCAGACGGCAGTTGAAGATACTGAATGGGAAGAGCAGCCGAGGTGGAAGGAAGGATACGCTCAATGATTCGTCAAAACAAAGAAACCGGCAGTCCCTACCATGTTCAAAAAGAGTTACAATATTAAGGGCTATGCTGAAGCAAAGAAACGATATGATGGAGTTCAGTACCTTAGAAGAATGTTGAGATCGTTAAACACACTGCCTGAATGTGAGGTTAAAGACTTAGCCAGATTGGGGTTGATCAATCGAAGTGACGATAATATGGCTAGAGTCATAGGGAAAATTGTATGGAAAGAGAGCATAAAGGAAAAGAAGTTTGAGCTGTTGAAACCACAGAAAGGGAAACTTGTTGAAGACAAGGATAGAGGTTTGAGAGCTGATGGAAAGCCTTGGATGGTTATGAAGTATAAACCAATCCGGTGCCTTAAAGAAGTACCGATGAAGCTTATGCCCAATGATGTGCTCAAAGACCTAAAGTGGTGGTTCGTTGATTGTGAGACAGCGGAGGCAGTGATGGAAGATGAGGATGAACAAGAGATCCTTAGAGTTTACGATCCGATGCATCTTGTTAACTTATCGCAAGCTGATCTGAAGATGCTTAACGAGAAAAAGATCTTTTATATTCCTGCTTGGAAGGATGAAGCAAGGAAATATCAAAGGGTTGTGTCGGTGTGCGTTAGAGAAGGAGTGCACGAGTGAAGATACAGGATTACGAGACAAGAGCTGAAAGATCAAGATATGAAGCTACTGCCAAGGGGGAGTCTGTTGGTGCATAAATGTCAGTAGTTCATATGTTTAATGTCTGTAATCGAGTCTGTAATATTGTTTATGTATTTGTTTGTTTAAAGCGAAGTTGTTGACAAGTTCGCTTAGGCGAACTTGTTAACCAAGCGAAGTTATGGACAACTTCGCCTGAGGCGAAGTTGTCGTGTATTTATATAGGTTACGGATTATTGTTTAGAAGTTGTTCGAGTTCGTGTAATTCAGTGAGTCAAGTGACGTGAGGTCGAGAGTCTGTAACTGTGATTATATCACGTGTTGAGTTATTAATATAACGTGTGTTTTGTTCGTATCGTATTCGTGTGTTCGTGTGTTTGTGTTCTACGTCCGTAACGATCTACACAGGGATTCCGCACTTGTGTATATCGGGATATCTCGTGTGATCCGTCCAGGGAACCTACAATTTGAAATAGGGTGTGTATGCAAGCCCAAAATTTAAAAGGATTAGAAAGGGCATCATGAACTCACCTGAATCAATCGAACACCTGCAACGATCTAGGAAATCCCTAAGTGCACAATCACAAGCGAGGGCCTGTAAATTATACACAACGCGTTACTAAACTAGACCGCAAGGACACACTTGCCTAATGGGCCGCTCAAGCCCAACACTTTGGCTCAAGGCCCAACAACTTGGCCCAAGGCCCAACACTTGGCCCAAGGCCCAACAACTTGGACCAAGCCCCAATACCTTTCAACTAACCAAAACCACCCTACGATTATGGTCGGGGCTAACCATGATGCACAACTCACCCGCCGGTAACCAAATCGAGTCGAATACACGCGTAAAAAAAATCTTAAAACCAATTGTCAAACAAATCAGCCCCAAATTGACCAAATTCTCATCTTAGCCTTTTCTTACATCGTAATTATGTCACTCGAGTTGATAGGGTTGACGGTTCCTTTTTACAACTCTCAATTTAACATTTAAACGAAAATTCGCGCACCGCCGACTCGATTGATCAAGCACCAACCAAAACAGCCCCGAGCCCAAAAAAAATAATTTTCCCACAGCCATTAAACCCCCCTAGGGCTGTACAAACGGATTCGGTCGGTCATCCGATCGCTTAACGCATCAAACTCAATAATTGCCAATCCTACACCCGATAAACCCTAGTTTTCGAACTAAAATCGATTGACCAACCTAAACACCTCCATTGGCCATGGAATTTTAGTATGATGTAAGTGACATACCTAGTAGGATATTGGTGCAAAAACCCTAATCAAAACAGCTTCGGAATTCCTCAATTGGACAGCCACCACACAAGTCTTCAACGAGTCGTTTAACGATCAATACGCGATATATAAGGATGGTTTAAGGTGTAAAATACTAGAGGGGACATGGGACTAACCTTGAATTAGATTTTTACACCCTAAAGTTGGCTGAAAAAAGAAAATCGGATGATTTGGGGACCTGCTGCTGGCCGATCGGACATACTAGGAGGAGTTAGGGTTTTGATTTTATTTATAATATAAAATGTTACACTTTGGCCCTTCCACTTTATTAAGAGTTGAAATTGCATGAAAAGTTAAACAAGATACGCTTACGGGGTGGAAAGGTGTAACGCCCGTTAATTCCGGTTCCAAGAGTAAAACTTGAAAAGTATGTATTATTCTCGGAATTTAACCGACGTTTCTCGGGAACCTTTACGTCATCCCGGTACGTTAAAATTATGTAACTTTCCACCCAAGTTGCTACACAATTCATACTGGAGGGACTAGAGTGTAATTTATTTTATATCATAATATTAAAAAGAAAAACCCTAACCCTAACTTCATTCCTAGCGGCCGATCGCAGCTAAGACCCCCCCTGCTCGTTTTTCTTCTGCCCAGCCAAGTTTCAGCCATGAAAACTTCAAACCAATGTCGGTTTTATGATTCCCCATGACTTTTACACCTTAATTGATCATATTAACGCGCTTATTGGTCGTTAAGGTTGAGTTTTGATGATAACAGTTTGCTGACAGATTCGTATATGTTTATTGTAGGGTCAGTAAGGCGATGGTAATCCATTGTTTTTGATTGATTCTTGATTCCATGATGTTTTTCTTTGAGTCTAGTTTCCAGAAAGGTATAATACGTAATTTTTGGATGAGATTTGAATGGTTTTTATGAATTTATAAAATCGAGTGTCGAAACTGATGCGGGATGACGGATTCTGGTCTGTCTTCCCGACGTCATAACCTTTTTTCAACAGGTCCAAATTGGTTGGTTCCACTTCTGGAAGTTATTATTTTGAGTTAGGAACCAAACCCAACTGGAATCGTTTAATTTGGTTAGGTAATGAATTTTATAAAAATAAAACCATTTTGTTGCGCACTGAAACAGCTGCACGTACCTTGCTAAGTTGGAGCAATTTTTATAATTTTTGTGTCCAATAGAAAATATAATAAAATTTTTTTTATAAACCTAAGACATTTATTAAACTCTGGTAAAAATTTAATAATTTATTTCAAAGGTTATCCTATGTAATTAAATGCATCTTCGCATGCTAAAATCTACACGTTTTACTCGTTATTGATCGATAAGTTCGTTTTAGTCTTAACCGGTGGATGTTCAATTGTGTTCTTGTCGGGGCTGTTTGAAGTGAGTTTTTGCACCACAATCTTCCTAGGTATGTCCCGTATATCATACTCAAAGATCATGTTCTTAGGTGTTCGTTAATTTGATCAACTAGTTGTAGTTTGATTGTTATGTTTGGTTGTCTAGAATTGTTGAGTTTGATGCGTTAATCGGTTGGATGACCAACCGCATCAGTTTGCATGGCCCTAGGGGAGTCTAAGGGTTGTGGGAAAATTATTTTTTTGATGCCCGGGGCTGTTGTGGTTAGTGTTTCGTCAATCGAGTCGGCGGTGCGCGATATTTCGTTTAAATGTTAAAGTAAGAGTTGTAAAAAGGAACTGCCAAGCCTATCAACTCGGGTGACATAATCTTAATGAATGAAAAGATTTAAAAATGGAATTTGGTCCATTTGGGGCTGATTCGTTTAACCAATGGTTTTAAGGTTTATTACACGCGCATTTGACCAGATTTGATTACCCTTGGGCCTTGGGCCAAGTTGTTGGGCCTTGGGCCAAAGTGTTGGGATTGAATGGCCCATTAGGCAAGAGTGTTCTTACGGTCTAGTTTAGTAACGTGTTATGTATAATTTACAGGCCCTTGCTTGTGATTGTGCGCTTAGGGATTCCTAGCTCGTTGCAGGTGTTCGATTGATTTCAGGTGAGTTCATGATGCCCTTTTTACTCTTTTTACTTTTGGGCTAGCATGCACACCTAAGTGTTTTCTTACATGATGAACTGTTTTAAACGAATTTATATAGGCTTGCTAGCATATGGTAGGCCTTGGGATGTTAAATATATATATATATGTATATACATTATTGCTTGGCCTATATCTGGCGATGTTGTAGTCATTTCGACTACTGATGTTGTGTATGCCTACTTTGTGTTTGCATGCACTGATGTTACGTGTTTGGGTTGTATGTTTGCTCGACCCTGATGTTAAACGTGGATGTTATATATATATATATATATATATATATATATATATATATATATATATATATATATATATATATATATGTGATATATATAGAGATGTAATTGAAAGGATGTTTACATATACATTTTGTATATGTATGTATGAGGATGTTTAGCTTTCGGTAATGATGATTTGGTGGATACACCCTTTTACTTTTTAAAACTTTTGGTATGACTATCATAACTATTACTACTGATATTATTTACATAAAATTTGAACTTACTCAGCTCAAGCTGACTTTGTGTGCTACTGTGAGTTTCAGGTTAGGAAGAGGATGTCTTATCGCTTGGACGTGCACGAAGCTACTTGGACGGTGAAGGGCATACGGGAATTGAAGTTTTACTATTAAACATTTATTTTTAAAAGTTTTTATTTAAAGATAATTATGTTGATTTTGGGCAAAATTCACGGGTTTTGGGAACTTATTTTATTATTTATGTTTTCCGCTGAATTATATTCGGAGATGTTTGTTTTAATGGAAGAAACCGTTTTCAAGTTAAATTATTTTTACGAGTGTTTTGAATGATTACCAACTGTGGGGTTCCTGGGGTTCGGGATCTTACAAAAGGAGTTCTCGGAAGAATGCCGGGACAAGCCCGAAGGTGTACGCAATCACTAAAGGCTAAATCTTTTATCGGAAAACTACAGGCGTTCCAACAACCACTTGCTGAGCACATAATCAAGTAAGCACATATAACACACAAGTCCACGATATGAATTGCAGTTTAATAGCTGAGTATATAATAAATTTGCGTTTAATAGGATATATATGCTACCCCAAAACAATAAAACCTTAAATAGGGGTGGTGAAAAACTCACCTTAAGAGTTGATAAGATATTGATAACCGAATGCGTTGTAAGGATTGTAAACAACGAATGAACCGAAAGCGTCACAAAAGCCGAATTAAACGATCCGAACTAGCTAGGATAATATTTTATTAATTTTTTGGCTTTTGATTATTATATTAATATTTATATTTTAACATTAACTTGGTTATGATTATGATATAATTATTTAAATGGCAAAGAAATGAGGCTTGCACGTTCTAAAAACTTGAACTAAGGTTTATGAATCGAAATTATAATTAATGGTTTCACAAAAATGATTTTTAGCGAATTAAAGTTTACATTTATTATTAACGAACGATTTTTAATTCATGGTTTACGAAAACAAAAGTTCGGTTTTTAAGTGTGAAATGGTGAACTATATTTTATATTTAATTTATATAATTTTTATTTAATTTAAAATGGTTTTTATAATTTTTTTATGATTTTTAATTGATTAGAGTTAATTAATAAAGAATAATTAAATTTAACAAAACTTATATTTAAACAAAAGGGGTCTGACCAGGGTTTCGAACCTAGGTCCATGTGTTACAAGGCCAGTGAGTTAACAAGTTGAAATAGGTGTTATATTCATTAAGGTTATGGTTTTTATTATATATATACCATTGGTTTTAAAGTTATATTAGTTATTATTAATACAAAAAAAAGGAAATAACAAAGAAGATGGTTGACCAGGGTTTCGAACCCGGGTCTTTTGTTTAAGAAAGCCAGGCACTAACCATTGAACCAGATAGGATACTCGCTTTAAATATGGAAACGATTTTATATAAACAAAACTTGAAGATCATCATCTCCATTGAAACCCTAGGGTTTTAATTCAAGATTTCTGTTATAGCTTTGAAGGATTAATGCTAGGCGTTTTGTTCAGTGGTTACAAATCGTTATTATTCATGTATTATTTACCTGGAATGATTCTTCTTTCGTCGGAATTGGACTCGCAGGAAAACCCGAAGCTTCAAGCTCGATTATGGCCAAATTAGAGAAAAATGAGAGCGATTGAGAGGTGTGAGCGAGATTAGATTGATGAGGGCATCCTATTTATACTACTAATTGGAGCGTAGGCTCGTTAATTCAATTAATTTAAATGCCGCCATTTTCCAGCGAAAGTCACGGAGATTAATTACGGCCACGGACGTAATAACACAATTGAAGGACTGAAGGAGAGTTAGATTCGTCCGTTAAAGTTGTTAAAATACTTTTAATTGGTCAACGACAGGATTGTCGGCGAGTATTACGTTTTCCGGCGGAGGTTACGGGTTCTAAATCGGCAGTCATAACATAATTAAAATGTTAAAACGATGTCGATTAATGTCGTCAAAATTTATTATGCTAAAGTCGTTGATCAGAGGGTGATGTTTAGGGGTCTTGGCGGATTTTCCGACGCCGGAAATCCGGCCACCGGAAAAGCAGGTGACGGGGAGGGTGGTTTGGGTTTAATAATATATTTTAAAATAATTTTCATATGTAGCCCCCAAAGTTTATTACACTTTTTAATTTGAAATAAGAATGTAATTTACATAATTGATCCTTGCACTGTTTATGTTATCTAAATCAGAAATAGTTTGTTTTCAGTTTAACCCGTGAACTTCGTTTTAATGATCAATCTTGAAGTTTTATAAATAAATTTAAGATAGAAAATAAATGAACGAGTATTGAACGGTAGGGAATATTACATAATAATAAATGATAATATATCGAAATGAAACTTGGGAATGTATATATTTATATATATCCTTTATAAACAAGAAAACCGAAAAACACAAAATGGGTCGGGTTTTCGGGTTTGAAAATAACGAATGTTACACTAGAGGAGGATTGTATGCTAGCATACATGACTCAATCAAGAATGACTGTTGAGATTGAAGGCCTGAAAAAGATGTTCACAGAAGAGAAGCTCAAAAATTTTGAGCTGCTGATTCAAATGGAATTTCTGATACACTTGGTATCTACAGGAAACATAGTTGGGTATGTGGACAAGATGACACCTAAAGAAAAATACAAGAAGGTACCACCACCTTTTGGTGACAGATATCCACTGAAAGTAGACAAAGAGAACCGAAATGAATAATTAAAGCAGTTCAAGAGTGTATTTGACGACAAACAAGAGTTTGTGAAGCAGTATGAAGATGTAATTGTAAATAGTGAAGGAGAATTTGTCATGAAGAAGCCTGATAAGACAGATGAGAAGGAAGTAAAGAAGACTGATTTGAGCAAAAAGAAAAGATGGAGTGAATACTTTAGTGAAGGGAGCACATGCAGCTGCAGCAGTGACAAATCTTCAAAAGGTTAACAAAAGAAGAAGGAATCAAACAAAGAGGTTGACAAAACAATTCCAAAGTTGCCAAAGATAACCCCTAAACTCAAGAAACATTATGAAAAGATGAGGAGAGAACACAAGGCATTTGATATATGTTTAAGAGCTCAAGCAAAGAATAAGAAGGATAAATCTAAGAGCTACACATATGATCAACACCCTCCAATCTATCCAGTGTTGTCAAACCATGAACTCATTGACATTGGGGATGTTAATTATTTGCCTATGAGAAGATATGCAGCATAATAAGAGAAAAGCTCTTCAAGAAATCCATCTAAGCTGAAGAAGATTGTGTTTGTGAAAGAAAAATATCCTCAAATACCTGATATCAGCCAACCCATTAAAATGGACTTCACCAACCCTTTATGCCCCAAAACCTCTTTAGGTTTTGAGTTTCCCAAACCCAGTGACAAGATCAAGGACAAGCAACTGCTTGAAGATATGGGAAGTTTTGCAAAAGTGTGGTGTAAGAAGTGTGATGTCTATGGACATCACACTGATTCTTGTTGGGTGGTTAAAGAGATATTTGAAATTCCTGATAAGTGGATTTGACATGAAAGGTTACAAGGAAATGTATGAAAAATATCTAAATGGAAATAGGAGCTCTTCTGATGGAGAGGATAAGAGATTGACCCTAGAGAAAAGGTTAAAGTCTGTGTTGAAGATCAAATAAGATCCAAAGGTCTTGAACAAAACGGTGAAGAGCAAAAGGTCTAGTGAAAAAGGAAAAACAAAGTTAAGACCTGGTGTTTTAAATAGTGATGAAAAATTCTTGCTGAAACAAGGATTTCAACCAAGAGGTTATCAGTGGAAGACTAAGCCGGAGGTGAATGAATGGAAAGACTATTTGATTGATCAAATTGAAAATAGCATCAAGTCAATAGTTGTGTTAGACTCATATTCAGATGATGAATGTGAAATAGTCTATGAAGATCCACTTCCAACTCCTGTTGAAACTCCAATTGACTCTGATTTGCAAACTAATGCAGTTTGTGACTCAGAATCTAACTGATCTTCTTGTATGTGTTTGTGCAGGAACAGTCCATGAATTGCAATGATATATGGTATATGGACAGTGGTTGTTCCAGGCACATGACCTGTGATAGAGCAGCTCTTGTGAATTAAGAAAGAAAATATGAAGGACCGGTTGCCTTTGGGAGTGATGAGAATGGAGGAAAGATTGTAGGAAAAGGCACTCTCACCAATGGCAAAGTATCATTTGAGAATGTGCTGCATGTTGAAGGATTACAATATAACTTACTCAGCATATCTCAAGTCTACGACAAAGGATACAAAGTGGCGTTCAATGATGAACATTGTTTGATCCTTAAGCCTGAATTTGTCATTCCACCTTAGATGATGGCTTCAAGAAATGGAAACCTCTATGAGCTGAGAATGAATACTGCAATATCAAGAGGTGGTTCATGTTTTGTGTCCAAAGCCACTAAGAATGAAACAAAACTGTGGCATAAGAAAATGTGTCATGTCAATTTGAAAAACATGAACAAGCTAGTGAAAGGTGAACATGTTGTAGGTGTTTCTATAAGAGAATTCAAACTAGAAGAAAGATGTTCATCATGTCTAAAGGAAAAACATCACAAATCCTCTCATAAGAGCAAACGGATCAACACTATTGATGAGGTATTGGAACTACTTCACATGGATCTATTTGGTCTTGTAAGTGTTCCAAGCATTGGCAAGAAAAGATTTTGTTTAGTGATCACTGATGACCATTCAAGATTTACATGGGTGTTCTTCATGGGAAGCAAGGATGAAACTCCAGAACTAATCAAGACTTATGTGTTGAAAATGGAGAATCAACTTGAGAAAAGAGTGAAGGTTTTTAGAAGTAACAATGGAACATAATTCAAAAATGGATTGATGGAAGAATTATGCACTTCTAAAGGAATAGTGCACCAAGAACTCCTGAGCATAATGGTGTTGTAGAAAGAAGAAACATAACATTAATTGAAGCTGCAATGACCATGATAGTTGATGCAAATTTGCCAGTTACCTTCTGGGCAGAGGCTATCAACACTGCTTGCTATGTGCAAAACAGGGTTCTTCTGAACAAGACTCAAAATAAGAATCCATATGAGGTAATCTTGAAAACAAAACCGTATGTGAAGTTCTCAAAGCCTTTAAGATGTAGATGCTCACTACTGAACACAAAGGATTATCTCAAAAATTCCAATCAAAATCTTTGGAATGCTTCTTTGTGGGCTATTCATCCCATTCAAAGCCTTACAGAATCTATGTCAAGGAGCACATGGTGGTGATTGAATCCTCGGACATTATCTTCAATGAAAATCACTTCAACAATGTGGAAGGGCCCAAGTGGCTGTTTGACTTTGAGATGATGATCAAATTATTCAAAATCTACAATGAAGAAATGGATGACAGCATGTATAGAACAAGCATCGAAGAGAAAGGAAAGCAAAGGCAAATTGATCTAGACAAGCTGTGGTCATCAGTTGCTCCTAAACAAAATGGATTCACCTTTGAAAGAAGCATTCAAGGAGCAGAAATTGAAATAAATGGTCAAGAAGTTGTAGTTGAAGTATCAAATGAAGGACCAAGTGACATATGAAGTGAACCAATGCAGAGCCAGCAACAAGTTCAATCTGAAGAGACAGATAGATTTGAAGACAGGTTCCAATCTCTGTTTGATTCTCTCCATATTGGAATAAATGAAGCATCTTCATCTGCAAATGGTCAAACTCAATTACCTGCTGAAGATGAAGAGACAATTGAAAATGAAACTACCGATATGAACATGAAAAATCTTACATCAGAAGTTTCAGCACAACAAGTTGTACAGATTACCTCTGTTGAAAGAAATCATCCTGCAGAAAATATTATTGGGGACTTGCATGAATGAGTGACAATAAATTCTTCTGAAAAGGCAAACATCTGTCTTTATGCTTGCTTTCTATCCCAAGTTGAGCCAAAGAACATAAATCAAACCTTGAAAGACAACAGCTGGGTGGAAGCTATGCAGGAAGAGTTGGTTCAGTTTAGAGACTTACATGTCTGGGATTTTGTTGACAAACCCAGAGGAAAATATGCAATTGTCACCAAATGGGTTTTCAGGAACAAGAAGGATGAAAGAAGAATTGTCATCAAGAACAAGGCAAGACTGGTGGCTCAGGATGCTTACAAGAGGAAGGAGTAGACTTTGAAGAAGTCTTTGCTCTAGTTGCAAGACTATTAGCAATCAGAATCTTCCTAGCATATGCAGCATCCATGAACATCAAAGTCTATCAATTGGATGTCAAGTCTGCATTTCTAAATGGAAAGATAGAAGAAGAAGTGTATGTGGCTCAACCTCCTGGATTTGAATATCCAATTCATCCAAACAAGGTGAACAAGCTGAGTAAAGCACTATATGGATTACATCAAGATCCAAGAGCTTGGTATGATGAGCTGTCAAATCACCTGATGGATAATGGTTTCTGCCGTGAAGCTATTGACAAGAAACTTTTCTACAAATGATGGAAGAAGGATCTACTGCTTGTACAAGTATATGTTGATGACATCATATTTGGCTCTACAAATGAACAGATGTGCAAAGAGTTTGAGCAAGTGATGAAGTCAAAATACAAGATGAGAATGAATTTTTCCTTGGACTTCAAGTGCATCAGAAGGCAGATGGAATCTTTATTAATCAATCAAAATATGTTTAAAAAATTCTTAACGAATTCAAGTGCCAGGATTACAAGACATTGTCCACACCAATAGACACACGTGAGAAGATGGTACCTGATGAGAAAGGGGAGCCAGTGGACCAGCATGAGTATAGGGCCAAGATAGGATCACTGATGCATCTGACAGCATCTAGGCTAGATATTATGTTTTCTTTGTGTGTCTGTGCAAGATTTCAAGATAATCCAAAGGTCTCCCACATGTTGGTAGTGAAGAGGATATTCAAATATCTTAAAGGAAAACCAGACTTAGGGATTTGGTACCCAAAGAACCCCTCTTTTGGCTTGACGGACTATACAGATAGTGACTATGATGGTTGCAACATGAGTAGGAAATCAACTTCATGAGGCTGCCAGTTTCTTGGAAACAGGCTGGTGTCTTGGCAATGCAAGACGCAGACTACAATGTCCATCTCAACCGCTGAAGCTGAGTACATTGCTGCATCTGCTTGCTGTGCACAAGTTCTATGGATTCAAAATCAACTGCTGGATTATAGTCTGAATTTTTTACTCACTCCTATCTTAATTGATAATACTGCTGCCATGTTTATTGTTAAGAATCCTGTTCAACATTCTAAAACTATGCACATTGAGATTAGACATCACTTTATTAGGGGTTGTAGTGAAAAAGGCTTAATAGAAATGAAAAGGGTAGATATATCTGATAATTTGGCTGACATGTTCACCAAACCTTTAGATAAAACCAGGTTTCACTTTCTGTTAAAATGTATGATAAATGCTAATGAATCTGATTAATGATCTGTGTTTAAGTGAGATGCTTATTGCCTATCTATACTACTCACTGTGAATGTTTGCATGATTTGTTACTATGCTTGACTGACAATCTTGACTGAATGAATCATGTGACTTGTTTGTGTGGAAAATATCTTGTATTTGATGATTGATGTCTTCATTACTCAAATCTGTGCATACTTGATATATTTTGTGTGATTTAAGTATTTCGAGCATGAATCTGTGCTTGTTTGTAACATCCTAATTCTTATGAGATTTAAAATATATATATACACACACACATACTACATACAATATGTCACACCCCGACTAGCACAATGCGGAAGCGTAAAACGGGAATGTAACAGATACCTCTAGTATCAACACATTGTTTATAAAGAAACATTACAAACTAATTTACAATATATAACATTTCTTTGTTCTATCATTGTTTTACAGTCTAGGTGGTACAAACAAAACTAATTCGTTAACTAAACGTTCTTACTACTAACACTCTTGCTTCTATTCACATAGCATAGACCACACACTTCAGGCAAGTAACAGATCACCAAATTACTCCGATTTAGGTACACCTGAAAAGCAGTTTAAAACGGGTCAACTACTATAGTTGGTGAGTTTCACGAGTTTCAAGAAAACAGTAATGAGTATTCACAAGTTAACACTTGTAATCATGAAATAAGTATGTATGTATGTCGTTCAACAGCTCTACCCATCTCCTTTGTCTCATGTTTAATTCTTTCTGGTCGAAAATATGTTGTAGGCTTTTGTGGTCGGTGTATACTGTACACTTGGTGCCATACAATAGTGCCTCCAGATCTTAAGTGCAAAAATAACCGCGCCCAGTTCCAAGTCATGGGTGGTATAATTCTTCTCGTGTACCCTTAATTGTCGAGAAGCGTATGCTATGACTTTGTTTCTTTGCATAAGTACACATCTTAAACCTTTCCGGGACGCATCACAATAAACTACCAGATCATCAGTTCCCTCTGGAAGACTCAGTATCGGGGCTTGGCATAGTTTCTGTTTCAGGAATTGAAAAGCCGCTTCTTGTTCTTCTCCCCAAACATAAGCACGATCTTTTTGAGTCAAAAGAGTTAAAGGTTGGGCTATGCTGGAAAAATTAGCAATAAAACGCCGATAATACCAAGCTAAACCCAAAAATTGGCGAATTTCTTTTGGTGACTTTGGGGCTTGCCAATTTTTGATGGCTTCAATCTTACTCAGGTCTACATGGATACCGTGTCGGTTAACAACGTGCCCTAGAAATTGTACTTCTTGTAGCCAAAATTCACACTTTGACAGCTTGGCATACAACTTTTCCTGCCTCAACATCTCCAAAATAGTTCGTAAATGCTGCTCGTGTTCCTCTTTGGTTTTCGAATATATCAAAATGTCATCAATAAACACAATAACGAATTTGTCAAGGTACGGTTTACAAACTCGATTCATAAGGTCCATGAAAACTGTGGGAGCATTAGTCAGTCCGAACGGCATAACTAAGAATTCGTAGTGGCCATAACAAGTTCGGAACGCCGTTTTAGACACGTCTTCCTCTTGGATTTTAACTTGATGGTAACTGGATCGAAGGTCAATTTTCGAGAAATAGTTTGCCCCTTGGAGTTGGTCAAACAAATCATCTATTCGTGGAAGAGGGTATCGGTTCTTGATGGTAACTTTGTTTAATTCCCGGTAATCGATGCACATTCTAAAACTTCCATCTTTCTTCTTTACGAACAATACCGGTGCTCCCCAAGGAGAATAACTAGGATGAATGAAACCCTTATCTAACAATTCTTGTAACTAGTTGGATAGTTCTTGCATTTCAGAGGGTGCCAACCGGTAAGGTGCCTTAGCAATGGGGGCTGATCCTGGAATTAAGTTTATGCGGAATTCAACCTGTCGGTTCGGTGGTAATCCGGGTAAATCGTCAGGAGAGACATCGAGGTATTCACGTACAACGATAATCTCTTCTATGCATTTCTCATCAGGGTTCTTTATAGTCACGTTTGCCAAGAATGCCATACAAACTTGGCGTAAGCATTTCAACACTTTAAGATGAGACACAAGAGGTAAAGTTGAACCAGACTTCTCTCCTTGTACTACAATCACCTCACCATTCGAAAAGGGAATTTTAACTGTCTTGTCGTTACACACAATCTCCGCCTTATACTTGGTTAACCAGTCCATGCCGACAATAACATCAAAACTTCCTAACTCTACCGAGAGTAGGTGAATAAGGAATGGGTGGTCATTAAGAATAATGGAACAATTTTGGATTATTTGGTTGACAATTATAGAGTTACCGTTAGCGAGCTCTATAGTATAGGGATTTGTTAGTTCACTAACTGGCATATTACCCAGGGATACAAAACTAGTAGTAACAAAGCTTCTATCGGCACCAGTATCAAATAATACAGAAGCATATTGATCAGAAACAACAAATGTACCTGTTACCACATTCGGGTCTTGTCGTGCTTCTCCTGACCCGATAACGAACGCGCGTCCCCGAGACGCACTTGAAGTCGATGCTTGGTTTGGTCTCGTAACTGCTCTTGGATTCAACTTGGGGCAGTTTCTTCTAATATGTTCTGTACTGCCACATTCATAACAGGCACGGTAGGTTGCTGCGGTTGAAGTTTGTTGGATAGGTTGTTGGCGGATTGGCTGAGGTCTCGTTGGTGGTGGACGACGAGGTTGAGTTGTTTGAGTTGGTCGGCTCACAATTTCTGCACCTGCTCTGCAATTAGGGGCATAATGCCTAGTTCGACCACATTTCTGGTATAAACCGGCAATCTGCACTCTCCCACATGATGGTAATTACATCTGTCACACTTTGGCAAGGGTCCCTTATACTTGTCTTGCTTCGTATCGGAACCAGTTATAGCATAATTTCTGATTGTCGGACGTGCACGTTTGCTTGATTGTCCTCCTTGTGCTCTCGTCCCATAGTCAGTTCGTTTCATACCTGATGATTCCCCGGCCATTCTCAACACTCCGCTTCTTACCAAGTCGAAAGTTACGATGCTGGCCTGAGTCATAGCATTCTCGAACGAAGTGTGACCCACAGAGTTCACCAAACTCCTCATTTCTGGGGCTAAACCCCAAATATAATGTTCAACTCGTTTATCTTCAGGAGTTACTAACCATGGTACTAAACGGGCCAATTCATTGAAGCGGTTCGTATATCCCAAATGATCCGCTCCTTTCATCTCCAAACTCCAAAGTTCGTGTTCTAATCTTTGAATTTCGTTCTTTGGGCAGAAATGTTCCAGCATCAGTGTTTTGAGTTCAGCCCATGTCATGCGATTCACTGTATCTTGACCTTTTATCTGCACCGTAGTGTTCCACCACTCAAAGCATGATGCGTAAAAGTAGAAGCAACATACTTGACAATGTTTTCGGGTGGACAATTGCTGATATTGATGACAGATTCAGTCTTTTCGATCCATTTAATCAGCCCGTTTGGCCCTTCAGTGCCCTTGAAATCAATCGGTTTACAGGCCATAAAGTTTTTGATCGAATATTCCCTTCGAGGGGGATTAGGGTTGTTATTGTTATTGTTTGGGTTCGGTGGGGGATTATTTGCATTGGTAGGGGTATTTGTATTAGGTGGGGGATTGTTATTTGTAACTGTTTCATTGTTGGTTGGGGGAGCATTATTGTTTTGTTGTTGGTTTGTTTGCATATTTGCGTTTACACCGGCAGTTACTTGTGTTACAATAAGCGGAATTACTGCCTGCATTTGTCGAGCAATCATTTCGGCTATTTCTGCCTCAGTCATTTCGGCTATTACTTGCGTTTACACCGACCTTCACAAGGAGTATGTGGGGTCGAATGACCTTCATAAGGAGTTGTATAAGATCTTTGAATTGCTGAAAGAATATTATTATGTATTTTTGATTTCAAAAAGGTTATGTATAAAAAAGAAAGAAGAATAAAACTTTTGATTTTATAAAAGGACTAAGTGAAGCATTTGACTTCCGAAGGATTATAGCAAAATATATTGTCTTAGCAAAAAAGACATGTTATGAAGTCTATTGACTTAACAAAGATCTATACAAAGATTTCGGTTCATTAAGTATTGGAAGTGTTTGACTTCACAGTAGCTTATAAACTAAAAACAAGAAGGTAAAAAATTTTGGGCTTTAATAATCGAAAGAATTTTTGACTTTGTCACAAATTACTTAAACACGATAAAAGATTTTATGGCTGATAATTGGTGATTATAAATGTGAAAGAGATACCAAATTTTATATATGAGTAAATAAAAGATTATAGTGTTATATCCACTAAATAGATTAAGAGTGTTATTATGAACTAATCATTCGTGGGTGATTGGACGAGTGCTTGGTTTTGGAAGATTTTTTTTTCTTTGTAATAAGCTCGGGATGAGGACGTCTTGAATCAATGGTGGCCTTAGAAAGATGGAGAATGAATGGGATGATCATATTTGACAATAAACTCTTATAATTTGAAATGTGCGCAAGGTGGTTTAATTAGAGGGTGAAGTTAGTAATTATTGTAATATGAAAGATGTTACAACGTGTGTGATAGGATGACTTGTGGATATAAAGCTAGTAAAAGTTTTACACAACATCGTAAACGGGTGACTTGATAAGGGTCATGATTTTAAACGTTATGTGAGGTATGGGTTAAATATAAAGAGGAAATATTGAACCGATATCCGTGTGTTATAGGATTTACTAATATGGCTATTGTTTAACTCTACAAAGGTTAAAAAAAAAAAGCGCCAAAAAAAAAGGATTGAGGTACATATGGTATGTTAAATTAAGAGCTTAGTTATGCTAATAAACGAACATGATCGTTATGCTATGCTTTTATAAGAGTTGCTCTTGCAAATCGTTACGCTATGATTTCAAGATTTCGGCAAGTAACATTCATACTTAATCTGGAAGTTATACCCAAATTTTTAATCGGGTAATTGAATGAGGTGTGCTTTTGTAATAATTTGCAATACATATCCAAATGTAGAAAAGGTAATTTGAGCAGTGTGATGTGACATATCTAAATTGCCAAAAATCTGAATATGAAATTGTGGGTCAAGGTGGTACCTGATCAAAAGAAGTAGGTTTATGTGTGATCTAATTATCGTTAAGCGTTTTATGTGTTTTAGATGCAATGACATTATATAAGGTTTGTTTATACCGTGTGCAGTTTAAACTTATATGATTAGTGGGGCACTCGTGAGCAATGTAAACCTAGTGTGTTATAAGGTGTTGAAGTGGCAATTAAATGAGATTTTTATACTTTTAGTACTAAAGTGATACAATGAGTATTGTGATTTAAGTGTGAGAGGTTTGCATTCATGTGTAATGTTGTTCAAGTATTTGTGTTTGTGCTCATAAATGCTATTGTGGTAACACAATTTATGTGTGAATTCTTGTTCAACTAATGAGTTAATAAGTGATGGAAATTATAAGTTTATTGAGGTGTAAGATGTGACATTATCTTATAATTTTTGGTTAACGAAGAAATGAGCAAATTTTCTTTTATATAACTCCAAGTATTGTATGTAAATCACTTGTTTTTGAGATAAGTACAGGTTTCACAATGGCTCAAATGTTAGGGCTGCCATTAAACCGACACATGCATTAAAGGGTACTTATGGAAAAGGCATACGCATACAGGGGATCCCGAGAATTAAAATTGTCAAGTAATTCACATATGGGACTTATGAGAAACGCAACACATTGGGAAAGCAAATGCCGGCACAGTTACGAAAAGTCCGATGCAAGGACGGGAACCGTTGAAAGAATTAAGCATGAGCATGGGAATAAGTCATGTAATTATGAAGGTTTGGTATGACGATCTTTGGGATGACGACCTTAGCACCCATACGAGGAGAGAAAGGGAATATAGACAAAAATGTGGCACAAATACTCTCGTCGAGCAGTGAGGTATGCGCTATCTTACTCCGTGAACTTTTATTAGCAAGTCATCACATAAGGGTTGTAGTTGGAAAATGATGATGTCGAGTAATCGAAAACTTGGGTGAGGCTAGTGTATATAATTGGGTTTCGGGGACGAAACCTATTTAACGGGGGTAGATTTGTAACATCCTAATTCTTATGAGATCTAAAATATATATATAGACACACACATACTACATACAATAACACACCCGAAAGCGAGGCACTATTTGACGAGATCATATAGTATTATTTTCTAAAATGGAGATTTTAAAGCTTGGGAATTTTAAGTTTTATGTGGAGATATTGAGGGACTAAACTTGGCTAATTATAAAAATTGAGTGTAAAAGAGATGGGTTCAAATGGCCCCTGTTGTCATCTAGCAGACAGACAGAACCGAGCAGGGAGGTTGATTCACCCCGAGTCTCGATTTCCAAATGATTCGAGCACAAGTTTGTTATTCTTCATCGATTATAGAGTTCTCGGTATGTAGTTTTCGGTTTTTATATTAGCAGATACGTTTATTTGGGGTTCTCAAGTTATGGTTTTAAAACCCGAGTAATTGGGGTTGCATGGTGTTCGATTTTGGTGTAGGAAACCCTAAGTTGTATGCTAGAATTCTTAATTGTAGTTTTTGAGTTTTAGATTCAATTGCATGTTAAGGTTTGATTTCTAAATTGAAAAATGAGTAGTGTGGGATGAAAATCCTGTTTGGTTGCTAAGTAAATTTGAATAGAATCCGAGCAGAACTCGTGCATCCAAAACATTGATGAATAATGATTTAATGAATTGATCAAGAACGCTTGGTTTTAATAATATTTCTTTGTGAATAAAGAAGCTAAACAAAATTGATAATGGTGTTAATTAGAGAAGTTCATATTGATATTAAAACGGTGAATTGTAATTTATGCCCACAAGGTGTTCGATTAAATGTCTAAAGTAGTCAACTAATGAAAAAGTGAATGAGTTGCAATATCTACTTAAGTGACATAATTTGTATGAAAGGTTTAAACTAGTGGGTAGATGGTTATGATAAACCTAGTTGGAATAAATGATTTTATGCATTCTTATTAATTTAGAAATTGACTCGATGTCGACATATGCGTGGCATAGCTTGGAAGGCAACGAGTTAAATGAGCAACAAAACCAACAAAACAAAGTAACGAGGTACAAGATAAGTCATCTATACTTTGAATATAGGACTTAAACATTTACTATTGTGATGCACAATAGAGTAACTCCATTCTTGTATCTTGTAAGATTTGTTGTGCTTGGTTTGGTAAAATATTTTGTTGATGCCAACAGTGCACAGTTACGGGTCGAGGCTTATTTCGGGTATTAATATGTGTCGTTTATACACGAAAGTTAGTTTCAGCATTCCTGACACATTTGTCTAAGTCCTATATAAAGTTTCAGGTCAAACGGGTTTGGTTAAGATGTCAAAACAAATTTGTAGAACCTATTTTCGGTTACTGTCAATACCAGATCAGCCCACTTGCAGGTGCTGTTTTGGGGCGTTCGATTTTTGGTACAAAGTTAGTTAATATCATAAATGAGTTTATGTGATTTTTATAGAATTTTCTGAAATGGTTTGATATCATCATCATCATCATCGTACTCAGTATATCCCACCAATAGCAAAGCTATGGTAGGGTCTGAGGAGGGTAAGATGTAGGCAGCCTTACCTCTACCCCATAGGGATAGAGAGGCTGCTTCCGGTGAGACCCCCGGCTCGATAGTAGTTTTGCATCAAGCCTTGGACATAAGGCACGTAGCACTCAATCATCGGGACACCAGCTGATCGGTGCATGTACCCTTATCTTTCAGCTATCAACGCCACTACATGATGCCTGATTAACCGTCCGTCACTTTTAACGTTATTTTCACGAGATTAGTAAATAACGTCAAAATTAGTGCAATTTCACTTTTGCCCACCCGAGGGTTCACACATATATACATCATATGTGCGCACCGCAAGCAGGGCTAATGAAATGGTTTGATATGGTTTTGCGAATTGTTTGTTAATAAAATAAGGATTTTCAGCACCAACTCAGATCACTTGCGGGTGCCGTTTTGGGGTCTTAATTATTTTATTTTGACATGAGTTTTGGTAGGAAGTTAATTAATATCATAAATTACTTGATGGAATTTTTGTGGAATTTTCTGAAATGGTTTGATATGGTTTTATGCGTGTTTCGTTAATAAAATCGTGTTTTCAGCATTGTGTTTATTAATGTCGTATCTGGTCAAAAGTGTATATGTGACTAACGAAATGACAACCGGTAAAGAGGGTGAATATATAATATTTTTAAGTCTTAGCTAAGGTATTATTTGAATGTTATGATGGTGGTAAATGTAAAGTTTGAACCATTTCTAATGTTAATTATCGTCTTGACCCGTTTGGGATTAAATAAAAATAATAAATGTTGAAGTAAAAATAGCTTGGTCTAATTACAAAGCTGAGGCCATGGTTTAAGTTGCGGGTTTAACTTCTTTGGTTGTGGTTAAGATGATTAGAAATATGTACAAAAGTCTGGGATGAAATGGGCAGGTGAAAAGCCAAAAGTTTGATGCTGATAATACCAGGGGCATACTATACGCCGAAGTTGACATATGGCATGCTGGCTTTTAGTTTGCTTGCTGATCAATGTTGTTGTAAGCTGGTCATTACGCCAAAGGGTAACCCAGCGTCGCATACGTCGAACGTCTCTCGGTTGTCTAGATAATGTGTTTTTTTATATATCTTTAAATATGATTGGTTGGTTCTCTTATATATCATACATTTCTACTGCTAACTTACAGTGATGTTGTACCTTGGGTAAGGATGTTTGGAAGAGTCGGTAGTTGGCGATCAAGTGCTCGGAATGGAACGCGTTTACACATCTAAAGTACAAAGTTTTCAATAGTTTTTTGTAAAGGAGTCATGCTATTTAAATCAAGTGTTGTCTTTTATTATAAACATAAATGTTGTGGTTGTTAAAGTGTTGACATTAAGTTAAATGAAACATAAATTTCGTCGTAGGTATTAAAGAAAATTTTTGGGGACCATTCTTCCGCAAAATATTATATAATATACCTTATCTAAATTATAGGGTGTAACATTGTTAGTGTGTTTCTTGCTCCTCGAGCACAAACAGTGCTACTTGAAGACTTATCTAAGCATTTCAAGCACAGATGACATGTCTCAGCTGCTCGAGCATGGACACATGCTTTGAAAAACTTCTCAAGTATTTCGAGCACATGTCTATTTCTCGAGCACATCATCGATTCTTCATGAAGTTTTCAAGCACATGCTTTGTAATGATAAATTTTAAGTTTGCTCGATAGGACTCTTGTGTGCTCGAGTGAAGGATTCTTCATGTCTACATGAATCTTGCTATTGAACAAATTTGTGTGCTAGTTTTGAAGTGTTTGCATGTCAACTGTTCTTAAAAGAAAACATTGTTTTCAAAATCATATTCTACAATGAACTTTCTAAAGAAATGGCCTTGAAACTTTAAAAAATATTTTTGACTAAGCGAAAGTTTTTGGTGATCTGATATGTGATATGATAAGATTATTCAGTTCCAAGCTTTGTAGAAGCTTAAAGGTTTTTGGATAGAAATTGTATCCAACCTTTGGGAAATGATAGAAAATTGTTTGAGACAACTAACACATGGATTATACGTTTAAAAGGCTTGAAGTACAGTCATTGACATTGTAAGGCCCCGAACCCCGGGAACCCCACAGTTGGTACAAAACACTTGTAAAAATATTTAAACTTAAAAATGATTCATTTCAGGGTATAATGCAGCGGAAAACATAAGTAATAAAATAAGTTCCCAAAACTCGGGAATTTTGCCCAAAATCAACATAGTTATCTTTAAATAAAAGCTTTTAAAAATAAATGTTTAATAGTAAAACTTCAATTCCCCGTATGCCCTTCACCGTCCAAGTATCTTCGTGCACGTCCAAGCGATAAGGCATCCTCTTCCTAACCTGAAACTCATACTAACATGCACACAAAGTCAGCTTGAGCTGAGTGAGTTCAAGTTTTAAGTAAATAATATCAATAGTAATAGTTATGATAGTCAAACCAAAAGTTTAAAGATAAAAAGAGTACATTCACCAAATCATCATTTCTGAAAACTAAACATCCTCATACATACATATACAAAATGCATATGTAAACATCCTTTTAATTACATCTCTATATATATCACAGTATATATATATAACATCCACGTATAACATCAGGGTCAAGCAAACGTACAACCCAAACACGTAACATCAGTGCATGCAAACACAAGGTAGGCATACACAACATCAGTAGTCGAAACGACTACAACATCGCCAGATATAGGCCAAGCAATAATGTATATAACATGCCAAGGCCTACCATATGCTAGCAAGCCTATATAAATCCGTTTAAAAAAAAACATTTCATCATGTAGGAAAACACTTATGTGTGCATGCTAGCCCAAAAGTAAAAGGAGTAAAAAGGGCATCATGAACTCACCTGAAATCAATTGAACACTTGCAACGAGCTAGGAATTCCTAAGTGCACAATCACAAGCAAGGGCCTGTAAATTATACACAACACGTTACTAAACTAGACCGTAAGAACACTCTTGCCTAATGGGCCGTTCAAGCCCAACACTTTGGCCCAAGGCCCAACAACTTGGCTCAAGGCCAACACTTGACCCAAGGCCCAACACTTGGCCCAAGGCCCAACAACTTGGCCCAAGGCCCAACGATAATCAAATCGAGTCGAATGCGTGTGTAATAAACCTTAAAACCATTTGTTAAACGAATCAGCCCCAAATGGACCGAATTCCATTTTAAATCTTTTCATTCATCAAGATTATGTCACCCGAGTTGATAGGGTTGACGGTTCCTTTTTACAACTCTTACTTTAACATTTAAACGAAAATTCGCGCACCGCCGACTCGATTAACGAAGCACTAACCACAACAGCCCCGAGCATCAAAAAAATAATTTTTCCACAGCCCTTAAACCCCCCTAGGTCTGTACAACCTGATTCGGTCGGTCACCCGATCAATTAACGCATCAAACTCAACAATTTGCAATTCTACACCCGATAAACCCTAGTTTTTGAACTAAAATCGATTGACCGACCTAAACACCTCCAATGACCACGAAATTTTAATATGCCGTAAATGCCATACCTGGGGATCTTTCTACACCGGAAACTCTAATTTTTATCCACGGGAAGTGGGTCAATTACACCTTGGACGAAAATCTGTCCAACGAAAAGTTTCGGCAAAATTGAGCATCAAAACGATTAGGGGTGAACAAAAAGAGTGTTGGGGTTTGTAGTACATACCTTGAACTACTTCTAGGAGCTTGGAATCGATCAAAAAGTCAAAGCAAGGAAGGGAGGGGGTGGCCGGACCTGGCCGATCGCAAACAGCAGCTAGGGTTCTTTCTTTTTTTTTTTGTTTATGATGTATTACAACATGTTTCATCCAAGTCCCTCGAATTTTCAAGATTTGGTGACTTGTAAGGAAGGTTAAGTGCTTTTAACGTAGCGGGGATGATGTAAAGGCTCCCGAGAAACATCGGTTAAGTCCCAAGAGTTATACATATATTACAATCTTAAATTCTTGAAACCGGAATTAACTGGCGTTACAGACATAGTACGGTAGCTTTCCATAATGTGTATTTGCCTATGTGTTATAAACCTAAAGCTTGCTAAGTCTGATGTGGTGAACCATTAAGAAGATAAGGTATGTTCTTTAGCATGTCACCTTGAATGATGGGCAGAAGGTAATTATCCAGTCATACACAAGCCTCTTGAAGTATTGGTCAACTAGGAATTTATGTACCTTTATTAAAAGAATTCACAAAATGTGAATAAATAGTGAAGCGAAGCCCAAAGTTACAAAAAGACATAAATGCAAGTTAAAAAAAAAACCTATCCTTTGAAAGTTTTGCAATTTTAATGTATTTTAGAATTTAGAATGTACTGACCATACTTCATTGGGTTGAAGTCAAATTGGGGTGACTTGGAGAATGCTAAATAAGCCTTGAGAAGAGATTAAAGGCAACCTGAAAATATAGTTATAACCATACTTATCCTATGCCTTAATTGAAATTAATATGTATCACAAAAAGTACTGAAAAGTATGCTAAGTATACCTGCTATCAACCTGGCTTAAGTCAAAATAACACTGACCATGAAATGGCGTGACATTGCTTAAACAGTATAATCCCATGTTGAGATCTTTCTATGAAAATATTTTAAAAGTAAAATCAACTAAAATTTGATCTCTTACTTCACCATCAACTAAATTCTTGAGTTAGCTCAGTGTCTAAATGATCATATATTATGAAGCATTGCAATTTGAGCAAAGTTTGTTGTGTAAAAACGTCTAGAATGCTAGACAAATGATGTATTTTCAAAAATCAGACCTGAAAAGCTTTAAGTGTTTCGAGTACAGAATCCTGCTCGTATGTGTGAATACACTGCTTTGAGTATGATATATGAACTGTTAAATTCATCTATGTATTTCAAGCATGCGTGTTACTTTCAAGCATATGTTATGAAGTGACAATTTGTGTTAAGTGATTCGAGCATGCATCCTACTTTCGAGCACTTGCTATGACATGATAATTGATGTCAAGTATTTCGAGCATGATTGCGTGTTAAATATTTAAGCATTAGGATTAGAGCTTGAGAGTTGGAAAGAGTTTGTTAAGTACTTCGAGCAAGATCATGTGTAAACACTTAAGGATGTACGTTCAAACACAAGGTCTTGAAAGATAGATGTTGTTAAGTATTTCAAGCAAGATCAGGTGCTAGACACTTAAGGATGTATGTTCGAACACAAGGTCTTGAAAGATAGATGTTGCTAAGTATTTCGAGCAATATCGTGTGCTAGACACTTAAGAATGTACGTTCGAACACAAGGTATTGAAAGATAGATGTTGCTAAGTATTTCGATCATGGTTATGTGCTGGATACTTAAGTTTATGAGTTCGAGCTTAAGGAATAGAGTGATAAATTTGAGTTAAGTAGTTCGAGCAAAATTGTGTGTTAGACTAGGCTAAATTGTTCGAGCACAAACAAGTAGGATAGAATCTGTTAAGTCATTCGAGCATCAAGCAATGAGTGTGTTTTGAGTATACATAACCAACTGAATACTGTTAAGTACCTTCGAGCACACCTCATGTCACGAGCACACAAGTATGCTCATTGAATATGGACACTGTCGAGTATGAACCTATACTCGAGTAGGTGTAATGAGTAATTTTTTTTTAAATTAACATTTGGCTTAAGGTATCGAGCACAAGTATATTCGAGCAAACTATATCGAGTATACTGGTTCTCGAGCATCTTAAACATAAGTACATCGATCATAAATGGGGATGTCTTCGAGTACAGTGGGAGACAGTTGTTCTTTTGACTGTATGCTAGAGCAAAGGAGGTACATTTAATTTGAATTAAATGACAACTGTTTGCACTAGACGACAAATCAACACTGTACTGACCAAACGTTAGGTATAGAAGGGAGACATAGAAACTTTTTCAACCTTTTCATTTCCCTCTCTCAACCTAATTTCGAAACCTCTTGCTCGTGCATCACCTGCTTACTCAGACTTACCATTAGTGCTTGATACTACTTCGAACATAGCCATTAGATCTGTTTCGACTTTGGTAAGATATCGATACTCGATTATCGTATCTCCGATTTCGGAATTAGGGTTTCTAATTGATTTTCTTACTAATCATTTACTTGTTTGTGCAGGTACGCATACGACTATGGAACAGGTTATTGAAGAAGACTTCTTCTTGACTATCCAATTGCTATTATTTCTGCTAGTGTGTGTACTGATTATTTTTTATTTTTGCAGAACCGATGGCCATGAAGTTCGAAAAGAGGCACAATATGTGTGCCCAATTGGAGATTAATGACGATAACAGGGAGTTGGAGTTAATCATAAACTTCCTTAATAACTCCAACTTGGGGTTGCCTTGACAGAGAGCCCAACAATTTACAGGAATCACATTACAGACTTTTGGAACTCTGCCACTTATGTTGATGACGTTAATGGGAAAGGATTGAAGCCTCGGTCTTAAATCATGACATTGAAATCACTGAAGCTTCAATCAGAGGAGCACTACACTTAAATGACAATCATGAAGAAATGCAATTGTTTTCTGTCCCAAGATTATTAAGAATTTTTCAGGAAACCATGGTATATCAAGGGGGTGTTCATGAGGGACAATTTCAGAAAGAAAGCTTTCCTTTGATCTACAGATTCTTGATACATCATTTCATCCAGTCCCTGTCTCCAAGGAGAGGGACTTGGACTTTATTAAGCGAAGAACTTGCCACTTTAACAGTAGCCATTCTATATCAACAACCATTCAATGTTTCAAAACTTATCTTCAATGGTTTACTTTCAATGCTCAGAAGGGGGTTAATCAAAGATTTTTAATGTACCCAAGATTCCTACAGATACTCATCAATAGGTCTTTGCAAAACCTACAGCTAACAGGAGAAGTATTACGGCTGCAAGACCCAAGCATATGTCAACAGATGAAGAATGCAAGAAGCAAATTTAATGACAATACTGATTGGGATGTTCTCCCTTGGCTACTTATTCCTGCTTTGGGTGCTATTGATGTACCTCACACCCAGGACATAGTGGAGAAGATGATGATGAATATGAGGATGGTGAAGACGTAGGAGGAGATGATGAAGGTCCTGATGATGATGATGATGATGATGATGATGATGATGATGATGATGATAATCAAGGAAATTGCAATGATGGTGATAACATGGTGCAGATTGGTGAACAAATTGCCCCTGAGGCTGGGCACATTGACGTTAGGGAGACTGTTGATGAGATAAGTGACACTGCTGATCCTGAAGTTTCTGAGCCTACAGAACCACATCCAAACCCTGAACCTATCATACACACATCATTACCAACACCACCTACATCACCCATTCATGACACAAGTATTTTCTCTCCACCTACTTCACCACCTATCCAATCAATTCAAGAAACACACATTCCTTCACCACCTACATCTCCTATTCAAGAACTAATCATCTCATCCCCACCTGTGTCACCACCAGCCACAGCTACTCAAGATACACATATCTCAACACCAACAACCTCTCCTATGCAAGAAACTTTACCTACTGTCACCATTCAAACTTCCCAACCCTTACTTATAGAACCTGAATCCTACAAACTGCCATCACCTGAAACAACCTCACCAGAACCATTCTTAGAACCAGCTTTTAAGCCCACTCAGGAAACACCACCATCCAGCCCAAACATTATGACATCATTTTTGAAAATGTAGTATTAAAGTTTGAGAACATTCCGTTGAAAGAGAAAAATGCAGTACCGGAAATCAGAAACAAGGCTCTTGAAACTGCCCAGCAACAGGATTTATTGAAAATTCAATCCCTGGAGCACTCTGACGTTGAGAAGACCTCAGATGCACCAAAATAGGGGGAGAATATTGAAGATGCAAGTGGCTTGAGATTGATTGAAGATCTATATGCCGGTTCAAGTGATGAAGATGCAGATGCTGGAACATCAAATTCTCTTGAAATGATCAATAAAGAATATGTTGAAGGAGCAAGGGAAGAAGGGGATATCTGAAAAGGAAAATGAAGGGAAAGGGGATTGCACTTTCAGATAAAGATTTACATCCCAAGTCCCTATATAAAGTGCAATCTGGCGATGAGATACTACAAGATGACACAATTGATCTAGATATTGCTAAAGTTGAATCGGTTTAAATAGTAATAAAAATGATAAATCAAGAAAGAGAAAGGGTGCACTGATGGAAATGAAGAAGAAGAAGAAGAAGAAGAAGAATAAGAAGAAAGGATGAGGAGGGAAGCTGATGAGGCTATAAGGACTGCATTGGAGGCACTAAAACAAAATCAATTTGATCAACAAGCTCCAACTGCACAAACAGATAAAGAGCCCTAGCCTACACAGCCTGAGCCAGTGTCTGAAAAGTCTGAACCTGAACCACCAAAAGGGTAAGAGCTCAGTATAGTTCCAATAAATCAGGAAGAAGAAACAATAGAACTGTCTTATAGTTCAGTGGTAAAGTTAGTAATAATGAAACTCATACAGATATCCTGAATCAACCTGAGAGACATGATCCTGAGATCGTATTAGTTGCAAGAAAGACTCAGAAGGATTTTATCAAGCTTAGCAGTGATTTACGAACTGAGAAAATTCCAGACCCAAGAGTTGAAGAGGTGGTTGAGACTACTGAACCCATCATTCATGAAATTGTTGAAGATGACACTCCGATCAAAGAGCCTATCATAGAAGAAATTGTTGATGATGAACAGGGGAATGTGAATGAAGAACCTACCATCACTGAACCAATCATAAAAGACCCAGAAACTAAGGTTAGAGGTCCTTTTAAAAGAAAAGAAACAACTGAAACAGTGACCCCTAAGCCTAAGACACAAAAATTTGTGAAGGTGAGGTTTACAAGAGAAGGGAAGCTCAACCTGAAGTTGATGAAGGGTCTCAGACAAGTAAAGATCAAGAACCAATGATTGGAGCCCTTCACAACCTGGATGAATATATTGAAGTTGATGAAGAGGAAGAGAGAACAGAGAAGGATAATGATAAAGAGAATGAAGATAAAGCCTACTTGCTAAGCCTTGAGTATGATGAGAAATATCTTCATAGAATGTCAAAAGAAAATATTAGACAAGAGGATGAAGGATGGAGAAATAGGGAATCAAAAATGGAATTCTTGATAAAGGCTGGTCGTAAGCCTACATTCTTGAACCTACAATCATTTGACACCTTTGAAAGAACATACAAAAATGCTATGGTAGATGATGTGGCCAATTATTTTGAGAAAATGAGCAAGAAAAAGGAAAAAGTGATGACAGAAGCAGAGAGAATAAGGAAAAGAACTGAGAAGGAGATAAGAGACAAGACAGAGTATGAATTACTAAAGGCCAATAATAAAGACATCAAATTTCTACAAGTACATGTCTATGACGACAATTCTCTGATCAATCTATCTCTGGATGAACTGAAAAGAAAGGTAAGATTCTCATAAAGATCAAAAGAGTACTGATGAGTATGTGAGGGAAAGAAAACTGAAGTTGCAGATGGAGAAAGAAAAGGAGGAGGCTGAAAAGAGGGAGGCAGAAGTCAGAGAGTGGTTTAAAGATCTACAAAGAGTGCAAACATTGAAAGACATTATGATGGATAAATGTATGACAGAGGATGAATTTGATAAAATGCCTCATGCTCAACTTCTTGAAATCTAAAACAGAGAGCAGAGGCTATTCCTTGAAACTAAAAGAAGACTAAGAGAAAAGAAACTAAAAAAGCAAGAAGAGTAAAGTGCTTACATGATAAGTGTATTATGCAAGAGAGGTGCAAATCCAGCCAGAGTAATGATGCAAACATATGATACAATTAAACAATGGTTTGGAGAATCTGAAATTGAAGAGGCAAAGAAGAATCAACTTGTCAGCACAAGCAAAACACTAATAAGGTAAAAGACCGATAATAAGCCCGAACCATCAAGGAACTTAAACTTGCCCACACATCTCTATTTCGATAAAAGATCAAAGACCTTAACAGTGACTACTGAATATAATGAATAGACTCTAATTATCTTTAGAGATGATTTGAGAAATTTTTCAATAGAACAATTGAAGAAAATGGCAGAATTGGATCTATATGACAATCAAGAAAGAAGCCAACTAGAAGGACAACAGAAAAATGACCTCTCCGAATTCCTAAAAGAACAATATGAGAAAGGATTCCTATTTCTCATACAGAAAAGGAGAGAAATACACAGCCAAGCTGAGAGGAGATGTGAAGAAAAAGGATCAATAAAGTTCACACTTTAGAACTCTCTCTATTTGATTCAAAGAAAAGAAAGACTCAATAGGCAAGCAGCACTAGTAGAAAAAGAAAAACTTTAAAGGAGTGCTTAGCCATGAGAAGAGAAATGATGGAGCCAAATGCTGCTGTGCAATAAAATGGAAAGATAGCCCATATCACATACAACTGAAACAAAGACTCCATCTCACTAAGAAATGCATCTGGAGGAACAATTGCTATAGTTGAGTATGATGAAGATCTTAACTTCATACACATCCAGGATTTACAAGATATAATTGATGCATAGTTCCCAATTGATTCGAAAGATGGAGTTGAACTGGATATGTTCAAGAAAAGGCTGCCTTCATGAAACTAAAAAAGGAAAAAGCGATTGAAAGGAGCCAAAGAAGAAGATAACAGGATGGAGCTTAAGGATGATCATCTTATTTCTGTTTTATCTTTGTATTTTGTTTTATAATTTGTAATTGAACATGTAAACAATTTGATATGTAATGCCCTAGAGGTAGAATTCGTTTATGTAATGCAATGACGTGTGCTTAAATTGATTATCGTAGATATTTGATACATGTGTAACTGTTTGCAGGTATGTTTTGGTGCATCTGAGCTTGTTCCAATCTAGGGGGAGATTATTAAGTCAGAAATTTACAAGGAAGATTTGAATCTTCTCAACCTCATCAAGAAAACGGCTAAGTATGGAATACGAGCAATCCTAGGTCTTCGAGCATGGTTTACTACGTCGAGCATGGTCTTTCAGCATATTCTTCTAAGTGTTGAAGGCTTTGAGCATGCTACACTTCTCCGAGCAAGAGTGTTCTTCTATCAAGCATGGATTGCTAATCAAGCAAACAGCTTGATCATTCAAGTTTTAGCCAAGTGATCTGAGCACAGGATGTACGAGCACATTGGTGACGAGCATGGATGCAATAAGAAGATGTCAATATTTTGAAGTATAGACTTCGAGCATAGTTCAGTTCCGAGCAAGATTCACATTTGAGCACGCTGAAGATTGCTAATAATTTAAAGACAGAATTGAAGACATCAAAAAGCATATGTTTGCTCGAATGACAAATTCGAGCAAAGCAAGGATTAGTCAAGAAGAATGAAGCAATCTAGAGAAGAATAATTTCTATCAGAAATTATTTAAAGTATGCTCGAGGCAACTCATCGAGCATACACTGCATAGAAAGTCTGCTCGAGCATGATATATGTCACGCTCGAAGACTAAACTTGTATTATTTTGTTTTTCATTGATTATGTAATGATTAGGGATTCTAGAAGGAATATCAGGGTCTATAAATAGAGTCCTAGGTTTCCATTTAGGGTACAGACAAAACGGACACGGCTGGCAACGCACTGAATATGAGAAACCATTCGAAATGAATATTCACTTTGTTTCCTCGTACCGCCACCGCCGCCATCACGAAACCCTAGACATTCCATTTACTGTTTCATTGAATGATATATTTAATACATTGAATCTGTTCTTACTGAATATTATTGATTGTTTCATTGTCACTATATCACACCTTTGTTCCCATTCATTGAATATCCGGATTCCGCCGGGATAGCCAATAGATCTTTGGGTTATTAGATCTGTGTGTTCTTGTCAACCTTCTTAAGGTTACACCAGATTTACGGTCCTGACACCAAGTACACATTATAATAATTTTAAACGGTTCACACTTGCACAGCAATTATGTTGGTACTATCTCATCATTGAGCAATTGTTTTTATCTGGCCTCTCCCGTAAGTAGGCATCTGCCGGTTATGAGTTTAATCAGTGTGTTATAACCAAAATGCTCTTGTATATTCCACTTGAACTATGAATGTTGTTAAATATAACTATAGGATATATTTTGTCACTAGATCATTCAGTATCCGTACATATGCCGGGTTTACTAAAATTGGTAATTTACTGGTTGGGGGCAAGTGTGTCCCATTCCAGTCAGGGCATGCCATCAACTCGTGATAATGGGGTTTATCTTCTATAATAATCGATTGGAATAGCAAAATATAGGAGATGTTGGAGGTTCTCGAACACAAATGGTTTGAAGAGTTTGCTAGTTAGGGAGGTTCATCCGGGTTGGTTGTACTGGCGGTATGTAAAGGGAATTATTATTATTAGTATTTCTTTTTGAAATATAGTTAGTACATTATATTTACTAGTAGTCACGATCTGTTATAACATCGGAGACTCAATGAGGTAGTTCTTATATTTATAATTTAAACATTAGGACTCATCACTAGGTATTTTCCTAGGAATAGTGTTTGTCTTCGAGCAACAGAAATCGAAAGACGACCAGAAAGCAATTTAGTTTAATGTCAAAGAAACAAGTATAGAAGATAAGGGTTAGACCCAATCCTAGAAGTGTCATACCCTAATGAGATGATTGTATGCAGGTCACACTTCACACGATTCGTTCCCGGGCCTTGTATATTAAGCCACTTTGTAGTTCCATCTCATCACCAAATTTAGTTTACACTTGCTAAATCATCCTCGTATTCTCGTTCACAAGCATCACCGGTTCTTTATCTATCGTAAAACCACCCGATCTCGATATCTTTCGGTGCAATAGTTAGTCATATAAGAACGTTTTTCGATAGCTTATATCAGCGTAATGGATATTATTAATCAGGGCAGAAATAAAATATTTTATGTGTTATGAACAGATATAAAATTAATTATAATAAAATATAATATTAATTTTTGGTAAGATATAATTTTAATTAGAATAGGAATTAATATTAATTATAACCAAATATAATATTCATTATGAGGAGATTCAATATTACCGGTAGTACCGTACGTACACGTATCCATATACCTCGATTCAGATAAACACGTATGCATGATACACATATACTCCACAACACCTTTATACGCGTATGTTGCCATTTTTACCTATCGATATGTTCCGCGACTTCTCCCCGATTTCCCTCGTACATCCAAGTCTGTTATTACGTTCTGGACCATAATAACTCACTTGCCTTACGAGTTCATCTCGGCATCCATCAATATCTATCGTTACTCATTATTAACTTTCCCAGATGTAATTGAGCCTACGGTTATTGTTAGGGCACGGATTTTCAGTATCCTCAGCAAAGATTATGTTCAAAAGGTATCCAAGATGTGGTATCCTCCGAGGTAACAGGTATCCTAATTACGTTATATAACTAATGCAATACTTGCTGCTTTCCATGTTTACCAGGTCAAAGACCGTTGCTTGATCTCCCGAAGACTCGCGCTTTCAGTTTATAAATCGTGGCAGAAAAGGTAACGTGTTGATTGAGAGATTAACGACTAATTAGATTTAGTCCAAACATTTCCTAAATTATAGGCCAAATTGTTAGTTTTGTTTTTGTATAAATAGAGCTACAACCTTTGATCAAAACGCACACTAGACACACGAGACTTACTAGTACTCGCACTCTCTGTATTCACGATCAAGTTCTAGCTCCAAACTTGTAATCACTTTGTTATTAATTAATCGGTGGTGATAGTTTTCACCACCCGGGGTTTTTTTTCTTGTTATCCTAAGGATAACAGGTATCCTAAGGATAACAGGTTTTTTTCTCACAACAAATCTCCGTGTTCAAGCACACTTTATATTCATTTCAAGCAAGCACCTAGTCCGATCTACTAATTTGGTTATAAAATTATCTTTGTCAATTTTTGACCAAAACAAATTGGCGCCCACTGTAGGGCTACCTTGCTTCAATCCTTGATATCTGTTCGTTTCATCCACTTTACAATGGCCATACAACCAAAAACCAGTTCAGTCTTTGCTCCGGTGATTACCGTTGCTTCAAACGTCAACTCAGGACCTCCACCAGTGCCAAAGAAGAATACTCAGCACAGAGGAGAACTTCCACCGTTCGCAGGATCCTCTACACAAGTAGACCCGGTTATTTCTAACAATGACATTTTTTCTTTGGTGAAACAGGTCAAAACACACATGGAGCAGCAAGAAAAGACCAACTCATGGCTATTTAAGGAGATTGAAGGAATCAAAAAGAAGCCGGGGCAGGAGGCAACTCCAATAATGCCCATGATTCTTGATTTTGGTTATGCAGGAACAACCATCCGTCAGAATCCCGGATCCTTGGGGACACAATCAACAAGGACTCCGTCTCAACAGCAAACGGGTACGGAGGAACTTATCTTCCGTTATCCTCGGAACTACCTAGACAAGCGAGGCCAGATTTCATCAACATGCAACCTCGTTCAACCATGCCAGCCGACATATTCTCGACAGGATCTCCCATGGTGTCCTTTGAAGTGCATGTTGGAGATGACATCGCAATGAAAGCGTCACCTTATCTTGAGGATACCCTCAATGGAGGAACCAGCTGTCAAGGCTCAGAATACCATAGACCTAACCATGTCCTCGGTAATAGTTTATTTGATACTAATTTATACACTAACCGTGGACATGTGCAGGATAAGGGGATAACCCCCGAGATAGTTAGGGAACTGCAAAAAATGAAGGATATGATTTCCAGTATCCCAGGGATAATACGTCCCATAGCTGAAGTGCCCGCAGGTAGCCATAAGTTATCTAGGTTTACTTGGCCTATATGTGACGTGGAGATCCCCAAGAAATTCTAGACACCCAGCATGAAGCTCTACGACGGCACTACGGATCTTGAGGAACACGTAGCCCAGTATAGAGAAAGGATGGAGATCAACCCCATCCCCATTAACATCAAAGAAGCTTGCCTATGCAAGGGATTTTGTTCAATATTGATGGGACCAGCCCTCAAATGGTTATTAAATTTAGCATTAAAGCTTTGGAGATCCCCAACCTTGACATGGCAGCTGCTATTGAAACCTTCAAGATGGGATTAAGGAAGGATTTTCCTTTCTATGATGATCTTGTCATGACTCCATGCAGAAATCTTGATGAGGTCAGAAATAGGGCATTAAGATACATTTGACTAGACGATGGCAAGAAGGCTCATGGAAACTTGGTTATTCCGAAGTATGAGTCTACCAACAGGAAGTCAGACTCTCCACATAAATTCTCTAGGCCCAAGCCTTATTCCTAGATGGATAATCCCAGAATAAATGTCGTGGAAGAAGATGAAGATGATGAAGAGTATCCTAAAATCTCTGACTATTGTTTTAATATTGATATTGGTGGTGTGATATGTGCCATGCAGGATTTAGGTGACAAGGCTACATGGCCTAAGAAAAATGAAAAGCTTGGATCCGTCAAAGACAAGTTCAAATGGTGTGCATTCCATGAAGACTTTGGCCATCGCACCGACAATTGTATAGCACTTCAGAAGAAAATAGGATACCTTCTCAGCAAAGGATACCTGAAGGAACTGTTTGGAAGGAACAAGAACAAGAGTCAGGCTCCTGTCAAGTTACCTGAAAGGGCACCTACTCCTCCACCAAAAGCTAAGGTTGTATCCTTTATTTCGGGAGGATCCGACATCTATGGAACCTCATATTCAGCACCCAAGAAGCATTCCAAAGAAACAAAGATGGACAACGGAGAAAGACCTCTCCGCACTTCCACTCTGACAACTCCAAAAATCATATCCTTCTATGTGGTGGATCGATGTGATCCTGTGGATCCCAACCATGATGGTTTGGTAATCACTTTATGTATAGCTAACTGTTTTGTGAGCCGGATACTCTTTGATGGAGGAATCTCTGCGAACATCATCTAAATGGATGCCTTGAAGAAGATGGATATCCCAGAAACGGAGATTATCCCAAAATCCTCAGTTCTTGTAGGATTCAGTGGCAAGACCAAGAACACTTTGGGAGAAATCAAACTTCCAATATATATTGAAGGAACTAACTCTCTACAAAAATTTTATGTTATTGGCTCATTATCTTGTTGTAATATGATATTAGGCAGGCCCTGGATCCACAGCATGAAGAAAGTACCCTCAACTTATCATCAATGTGTGAAACTCCCAAGTCCTTGGGGAGTCATCAAAATTGAATGTGATCAACAAGATGCCAAGGAATGTTATGCTTTATCAATGAAGTGGACTACAAAGCCTACTCAAGCATAGAAATTACAGAAACAACCAGCGAAGGTCCTGCAAGCAAGAGAGCAGGATGTAAAGGAAGTATCTTTGGATCCTCAGGATACTGAAATCAAAGTATTATTAGGGTTAAGTATTCCTGAGGATATTGAGATGGAATTGATATCCTTCTTAAAGAAAAGAGCTTCTACCTTCGCCTGGAAACATGAAGATATGACAGGTATCTCTAAATCTATAATTACTCATAAACTTGGCGTAGATAAATCTTTCAGGCCGGTGCATCAAAAGCGAAGGAAATTTGCTCTTGAGAGAAACGCTATCATACAAGAAGAAGTGAAGAAGCTGCTCAAAACCAAGATGATAAGAGAAGTCTAATATCCTAGATGGTTGGCCAATCTAGTTGTTGTCCAGAAGAAGAATGAAAAATGGAGAGTGTGTGTAGACTTCATAGACCTGAATAAGGCCTGTCCAAAAGACCCATTCCCACTCCCACACATTGACTCAATGGTGGATGCAACTACTGGCCATGAACTGCTAACCTTCATGGACGCATCCTCAGGATTTCAGCAAATTCAAATGGAGCCTTCAGATCAAGAAGACACAGCCTTTATGACTCCCACAGGTATATACTGTTATACTGCAATGTCTTTTGGACTAAAAAATGCAGGTGCAACATACCAGAGGCTAGTCAACATGATGTTCAAAGACCAGCTAGGGGACACGATGGAAGTATACATAGACGACATAGTGGTAAAGTCAAGAAAGGGTGTAGATCATCTCAAAGACTTGGCAACAGCATTTGACATTCTGGATGAATACAACATGAAGTTGAATCCAGCCAAGTGTCACTTCGGAGTTAAAGCAGAAAAATTCCTTGGATACATGGTCACCAAAAGAGGAATAGAAGCAAGCCCTGAACAAATCAAAGCCATCCTAGACATCAAATCACCATCCTAGACATCAAATCACCAAGAAATTTCAAAGCCATCCTAGCCATCCTTGGATACATGGTCACCAAAAGAGGAATAGAAGCAAGCCTTGAACAAATCAAAGCCATCCTAGACGTCAAATCACCAAGAAATTTCAAAGATGTCCAAATATTGACCGGAAGAATAGCTGCACTCAACAAGTTCATCTCAAGATCTTCGGAGAAGTGTAAAGATTTCTATGATATCCTGAGGAAGAATCAAAAGTTCCAATGGGGAGAAAAGTAAGAAAGGGAATTGGTATCCTTGAAGGAATACTTATCCTTAGCACCACTCTTAACGAAGCTTGTTGATGGTGAACCATTATCCTTATACTTAGCTGTTTCCGGAAGTGCAATAGGTGCTGTCTTAGTCAAAGATCAAGAAGGTCAACAACATCCAATATATTATGTAAGTAAAAGTCTACTAGATGCTGAATCCAGGTATTCTTATCTTGAAAAGTTGATTTTAGCACTTATAATGGCTTCTACTAAATTAAGACATTATTTTGAAACACATGTTATTCATGTAAAAACTAACTATCCTATTAAAGCTGTTTTGAGAAAACCAGAAATGTCAGGTAGGATGGCAAAATGGGCTGTAAAACTTAGTGCATACGATATCTTGTATGAGCCAAGGACAACCATCAAATCTCAGGCACTAGCCGACTTTGTGGCTGATTTTAGCCAGGATATGCTTGAGGAAGTAGAAAATTAAGTTCAGCAACTGGAGATCAAGGAGAGTTGAACTTTACATACCGATGGTGTCTCCAGCATAAGAGGAACAGGTCTAGGTATCCTGCTAAAATCGCCACAGGGGGACGTAATACTTCTATCTATATCTTGTAAATTTCAGACTACTAATAATAAGGCTGAATATGAAGCCTTAATAGCTGGTTTGCAATTAGCTAAGGATATGAAGGTCAGGTATCTTAAAGTTTATGTTGATTCATTGTTATTAGCTATCCATTTCAATGGCTCTTATGCTGTAAATGCAGAAAACTAGCGAAATATTTAGAAATAGTTAAGCAATTAACTATGTGTTTCGAAACATTTGATATAGTACAGGTACCAAGGGAAGAGAACACCGAAGAAGATGCCTTAGCAAATTTGGCATCAACTCTCAAGATAGCAGATGATGTTAAGATACCCATCGTGCATATCTTGACTCCAGCAACGAAAGAGAACCAAGAAGTCCTGGAGACTTCGAATCCTGAAGATAATCCAATATCCTGGACCCATCCCACAATGCGGTATCTTCAGGATAATGAAATTCTAGAAGGAGAAAATCCAAGAGCTTTCCTAATGAAGGTAACCCAGTATATTATCCTAAATAATACTTTGTATAGAAAATCACTTGCAGGTCCATACTTGAGATGCTTGGAATATCATGAAGCACAAGAAGTTCTCAAGGATATACATGAAGGTGATTGTGGAAACCACACTGGGGGCAGAGCTTTGGTATCCAAGATACTGAGGACAGGGTACTTGTGGCCAAAGATGGAGAAAGACGCAATGAATTTCTCCAAGAAGTGTGTTTCTTGTCAAAGACACAGCAACATCTAGCATCAATCGGCTGAGCCATTATATCCTATCATATCCCCGTGGCTATTTATGAAATGGGGAATGGATATTGTGGGAAAGCTGCCCAAAGCTCCTGGTGGAAAGGTCTTTATGTTGGCTATGACAGATTACTTCTCCAAGTGAATCGAAGCAGAAGCATTTGTCCTTACAAGATTTAGTATCCCGGCAGAGATTGTTTATGACAATGGATCACAATTCATCGGTAGTAGAACTGTTGGGTTTTAACAAGATTATCAAAGTGATAAAATCCCAATTTTACCAAAAACGCAACGGAAATAAGTTTTAAATCTTGTTAATTTGGTATGTATAAAACCACTTTTACGCAGCGGAAATAAGTGCGGTGTTTGTGTCCACCGAATGCATGCCGCGTGATATGGAATCGACGGTCTTACCACCCTTGGCAGGTGCTCGCTGGTATCCACTCATAGCTAACCCATTAAACAAAGCAATGCACTCATCCGGATCCTTCGTCGTCAGCAAATTTCCTCCCGCTGCCGTGTCATGCATACTCTTCGTCGCGTACGTCACTCTATTATAAAACTTCTCGACAACCGCCCAATCTTGCAAGCCGTGGTTTGGGCATAACACTAACAGATTTTTAAATCACTCCCATGCCTCGTAGAAACTCTCGGTGTCCTCCATCTGAAAAGAATGAATCTGGTTACGTAAACGAGCGGCCTTAACCGGAGGATCGTATTTCTCAAGAAATTGGGTCTGCATGGCAGCCCAAGTAGCTATAGAGCCCTGTGGGAGGGACTCGAGCCACAGACTCGCATGATCAACGAGTGAAAATGGAAAGACGTGGAGTTTAACGGCGTCTTCGGATACGCCGACAAGATGGAAAATGTCGTAGATATGTACGATGCGAGTAAGATGAGAATGCGGGTTTTCGTTAAGTAACCCGTGAAACTGAGCAGAATGTGAAATGGTATTCAGAATGTTCGACGAAATCTGCCAACTTGTATTAACTGCAATGGCGGGTGGTGCGATGCTGGAACTCGCGCCAGAATTGGCCGGACGGGCCCGGTCTGCAACTGTCCTCCTCGGTGGTGGATTTTCGTCCATAATCCTATCCCTATCGTCGAAGTCAGAAAACGTAGGAGAAGAGGATAGACTACCAACTAATGAAGAAGTGGACTATGGTAAAACGGTGTGACGTCTCTTACGAAACTCTCTCTCTGGCTCGGGAAGTCCTTTAGTGTCAGGTGGTCCACGAGATCGAGTATGTCGCATACAACTATAAAAAGAAATAAAAGTAGCCAAACTATTCTAACAAATAAGCAAAGCAAAACAAAAATAACTACAAGTAGCAAAAAAGGTAAATCCTAACTCGAATAGCTCTCAAAACGCCTAAAACCGTGTCCCCGGCAACGGCGCCAAAAACTTGATGTGCGTCGGACGATGTGTCTATAACAATGAATGACCCTCACAACTAAGCTTTAAATTTAAAACGAAAAACCTAACACCACAAACAACCGGCAAGTGTACCGATCGTAAGTAGTATAGACCTAGGAAGTCCGAGTATCGAACACAAGGACACGTATAGAAGCTACTGATTACTGACCCTAGACAAGACCTACCCAAGAATAATAATTAATTGATTTTAATTTTAGTTTTTCTTTTTAAAATAATTTAACTGGACTAACTGGACTAACTGACAAAAGTTACCAAAAATAGAAAACTTAATGAAAAATTAACTATGTTGACTTCGGATGAAGAAAAACGTCTACCTAGGCATGAGTCAAACTGTAGGTCTAACAAGCAAATAGATTGAATGATATCAAGACACTGGTTCCTAAAAATGACACAACTAAGGATCGCTCAGGCTCACTGGATCACCTCTCGGTCTCACTCAACAAACCTTAACTACTCTTAATCGGCTAAAACAACCAAACCGGAAAACAAATGTTAATGTGTTCTAATGTTTGACTCACCTCTCGGTCTCACCGACACTCGACCCTAATGGTAATGAATACTACACAACTAAGGATAGAGGAACAATTTAATTTAAACCAAAATAGATCAACTAGTCGCTCAAAACACCTAAACCGGACATGAAACGAACTCGCTCTTGCGCAATTCTAATTCTAGCATGCAAAGGTAATGAGACGACCCTAACTTCTTATCACCTCTCGGTCTCTAAGAAGGTGTCTAACCGCTTTACTTTAACCAATAATTCACGCAACAAAACCCTACGGTTGTACCTACAGCAAACAAACCCTAAACACAAAGTCTAAAATCAAACAAGCACCGATCAATCAATACAAAACTAATTAACCAACGCAAGGAATTTAAGCAATGAATTAGTAAAATTTCCAGCCATCAAACACAACCTATTTCATGTCTAAATCAAAATAATAACAATTCAAGTCTATCAGTCAAACAATCCATAAAACTCATCAAACACTAACAATTATCAATAAAAACACCAAATAACTCATCCCAATCATCATAAAAATCATTCAACAATCAACAATAATAAAAAACACTTCAATATTTAACGTAATTGCAAAACTACTTAACAATTGATCAAGAATATTGAAGTTGATGAACAATGTATTAAACGAAAGGATATGAGATGATTCATGGCTGCTCTTGGCTGAGATAATTGACGGAGAATGTTCCCGAGACTTGTTCTTGACCTCCTTCTTCTTCTTTAGCCACCACAAGTCCAAAACCCTAGCTTTTTTTCTTCTTTTTATCCTTTGCTGCCTGCTGCCGATCGCACTGCTTTATGGGGGCTAGGTTTATATATATATATATATATATATATATATATATATATATATATATATATATATATATATATATATATAGATGTAAGGCTTGGGCTTGTCCAAGATGCAATTGGGCTAGGCTTTGTGTTTTTTCTTGAAATCATATGCATAGAAGGCCTTTAAACTTCTCGCGAAGTCCGGTTTTTCTTTCTTTAACCCGTAACCTACAAGATAAATACTATTATGTAAAACTAAGTTAAAATAAGTTAAAATACATTAACTATAAGGTAAACAAGATATAAAAACATAGATAAAAGGTGCGAAAAATAAGTGTGTTTTACAACACGTCAAACATCCCCACACTTAAGACTTTTTCGTCCCTGAAAAAGAATTCTACACAGGATCCTAACCAAGTTTAACCGACAACTCCTGGTTTTTTAACTTAAAATCATTAGAACACGTGACCCTTTACCCGAATATTTCTGTCCACTTTTCAACCTTCACCTAATAAGCTAGATCAGGTCGATTGCCAGTATTGCGGTCCGCTTAAACCCATGCCCTTAATACTTACCGAGGCAAATAAGGCGTGACAATTTTATTAGTTTGTATGACTAAGTAGAACCCAAACCTAAAAGCCCTGCTGCCACCTCACCACATTCCATTATGGTTTTACCGGACCGAATCACCCCAATTTGACTTAAACCTATTGCCACATGATCAAAATATTTTCGACTCATATACAACCTATAAACTCTAGCTTGGTCAAGATCGATCGACAGTAGTTTCCTTCATGGTAGTTTTGATTTGAAATATTTTTTTCTACCTTTTGGCATTTTTTTGCATATATTTATTTTTTATTTATTTATTTTAAATCCACCATGTTGGACGATATTACAGAAATACATCTAGGCTCAGGTCTGCGCCACCGCACAACAGATACGAAACTTCGCAGGAATAGATACGTATACATAAGATTATACATATAAGTACGTATACAAAAATTAGGTTTTTATATAATTGGTGATCATGTGAGACGAGTCTTGAGTATGACCTGACCTTTCATCCCAGTCCTATTACGGGCTTAGTTAAACAAACAAAACTCTAAGATGTTTCTCACTAAAGTCAGGCAATTTAAAAGGTTCAAATAGGTCAACAACCAAACCGCTTTTTCATTCTCAAAGGCTGAGCCTACCGATACATCGAACACTGAGTCTAAACTGTTCGGTTACAATACATTACGTGCGGGTCAAATGGGCCATATATATATTTTGAAAACACCAAGAAGTTATAAAACAAACACTACTCGGTAAAAATATCATTTCCAGTTTTAGTCATTCGAGTCAACACAGGTCGTAAGCAATATGAGCTCGGGTCAAAACGGATCATTTTGAAAAACATTTAGTCCACGTCAAATTGGGTTCTAGCTAAAATGGAGTTGGGTTGAATAAGCCGTCATTGAAAATGTACCAAAACAGGCATATGTTGCATTTTCTTACGGTGGTTGGTGACCATGGTTGTAGGATGACTGAGCAAGCGTAGCGTCAAAGGTGATGCAGTGGTGGACCAATGGTGGCGGACGCAGTGCAGCGACAATGGTGGGGCGATCATGGCATCGATGGCAGCGGCAAAGGCAATGCAACAACAACGATGGAGTGGCAGGCGGTGGTGATAACATGTAGATGGTAGAGATAAACAGTGGTTTTGAGTGATGCTAACCTATTTAGACTCTTTTGAGTTAAGAGGTGTTATAATAGTTATGATCTTTTGACTAATTTGAGATAACTCAAATATACGATTTACTAAATTTAACCCATTTTTAAAGAATGCGTCATAGGTGCCGCCCATAACCACGAGCAATGTTAAGAGGTAAATCATGTAAAACACACACAAAATGACAAGAACCCAAAATTAGATTCTTGGTGCATTCACTTTATGTTGCATATCATCTTTAGCTAAACCATATTCACCAAAGATACCAAGTCTTGGCTAAAGATTTTAGAATGTTCAGATACTCATTCATGATCCAAGTCTAGGATTAATATTGCAAAAACATAAATCACTAGAGTATTGTTCTTGGTTCAAACAAATTTTGTGGTGTGAGAATGAAATCATCAACTAGAAAGTATTTGATGCAAGAATGAAATTTGCAACATTCATACATACTCTTATTAATAATTAATAATCCATAGGTGTATGTATATTCCTAGTGTTCAAATTCTGGTTCTTATCCAAATTGAATCAGATTTTTCAAATCTAATGTGAAGTTTTTCATTTCAGAGTTACCTACACCGAAAATTCAGATTATAGATATGTTGTATGCATACATATACATGTATGTATTTACACCATGTGGTTACGTCTTTAATAATTTCAATATTATGAACTTTTCAGCATGACTTTGATTGGTAGTTGAATACTTGAATATGACATGTATCCTAACATTAACATGCGGTTGATTTCTTTCTCTTCTCTTTTTTTATGAAATGAAAAAAAAAACAATTTATACTTCAAATTCCAATTCGAATTCAGTTTCAAATTTCCAAATAACCCAAACCCAAAACCAACCAACCCGACGGTCAAATAATGTTTTTTATTTTTTATATTTTCCAAAAAAGATTAAGTATATAATTTCGTAAATATTATTAATGTTATTTCTATAACATTTCATTAGATGACATAACTTCACAAACATGTTAAAATAATTCCTTTGCCGTGAAGAAAACTCGACTAATTTGGGCCTGATGGATGAAGATAAAGATAAGAGTCAAGAAAAAATTTAGGGCCCATTAACATGTTACGTTAGAAAGAATAAACTGAAACTAACAGCAAATGAACAAATTGTTTTGGTCACTAAAAGTTACTAACCTTCTAACTTGTCTGATATTTGGCAGCGAAACAAGCTGTCTGAAAAAATACTAAATCAAGCTGAGGTTGTGGCGGTGTAATGGACTGAGCTACCTCTTCTGCCGCCACCACCACCGCCTCTTCCTCTTCCTTGGTGGTGATAAGAGTCTCCACCATGTCCACCTGGACCTCTTCCCCGACCTGAGAATTCACCACGCCCACCACCATAGCCCCGCCCACCACGTCCCCTGAAAACGTCACTTCTGAAACCACCTCGTCCTGTAGAGAAACGACCGCGTCCAATCCCGACTGCAAGAATTATCATACTGTGATTAAGCATTTAAACACACAAGAAAACAATTGGATACTCAAGATGGCAAAAGTGGTATGTGATGGGTTCGTTCGTTTAACTTCAACCAGAAAAAGGATCGAATGCAAACAATGAAACGAATGGGGTTTTCTTTTTCATGCACGTTCGCTAAGAAACTGAGTGTGCTAATTTGTTAATAGTATTAACAAATGGTTCATGAACATGATTAAAGATAGATGAATGAACATAACTGAGCAACAAGCGAACACCAATTAAAATTAAACATGAACATTATTGGGCCTAAAAAAAGCTAGACTAAATTGTAATGGGTCTATACAATTTAACTGAAAATATAAATGAACTTAAACTCACATAAACTCACGACCATAAATGAGTGTAAAAGAAAAAACATAAACAAGCATAAATGAAGGAACATTATTAATGAATGTAAAAGAACGTAAACGAGCGTGAATAAACGAGCATCAATGAATGCAAAAGATATGACATAAACTAGCTTAAACAAACAACAAGCATAAATGAATGACCAAGACATGTGCTCATTTGTTCGTTTAACTAAATAAACAAACAATTTTGTATGCTTTTGTTCTTTTACTAAATAAACGGATCTCCTACTGAACAGTTTACAAACGATTCACTAACAGTTCGATTCGTTTACAGGCCTAATTTCACCCGTTTCAACTGTTAAGAGATAAAAATAACCAAACCAACCCATTCGTAAATAAATGGGCCGAAACTAAGTAGAAAATGAAACCAAAATCATATTTAAATAAATAAATGATCTATCGAATATCGACGCATTTTTTTGTAAGTTTTGTGTTAAAAATTTATAGATTATAGATGAAATAAAAATGTAGCATAAAACCGAACATGCAAACCTCGAGTTGCAGTTCTCTTTAGCTCCACAATAGCTTCTTTACCACCAATAACCACAGGAGAATTCTGAACATTAAAATTTTAAATTAGTACTAACTAGAAAACAAATACTTATATAATGATTAAAGATAAAAAATATATCAGTAGTGGATATTATATAATTATATTTATACCCGAAATAGATTAAAGTTAAAGTTAAAACTTAGTCAAACCTGAATTGCAGTCTGCATAGAACTCGCATCTTGAAACTCAACAAAGCCAAAACAGAATCCCAACTGCTTGTCAGATGAAAAAAGAACATCATTTCAATAGGCATTAAAACAATTATCATAATATTGTGTTTTAAGTAAATAAATAAACAACCTTATTACTTCTGATTTGGATACCTCCTTGCTTAATAGGCCCAAATTTCTTAAACTCGGTTTCAATCTGAGATACCGTCACGTTATGAGGAAGATTCCGGATATGAACCGAATAGCCGTCACCTGCAAAAATACCAATTCTTTTTTTATTGGCAAATTGGAAATAAATAATCCCAACTTTTGTGTATTGACTGATAATAATCCCAACTTTAAAAATCACCACTAGCGGTCCCAACTTTCAACTATTTTTGTCTCAATGGACATCCGTAAAAAACTTTTAACGCCTTCGTTAAGTTTTTTCCCAAGTTTCAAACCGATGTTTTAGGGCTTTTGATCGGAAGAATGATACGATTCGACTTATGTAAAACTTATCTAGAAACGGTGATTCAAAGGACTTGATTTTCGTTAATTGGAAATTCGAACACCCGAATTGAAACACTGCTTCGTCGCTTGGATCACAGTTTCGAGATAAGTTTTACATCGGTCAACTCGTATCATTCTTTCGATCAAAAGCCCTAAAACATCAAGAAAAACTTCACGGCGTTAAGTGTTTTTTAACGGAGGTCTATTGAGACAAAAATAGTTGAAAGTTGGAACGCTGGTAGTGATTTTTAAAGCCAATACACAAAAGCTGAGATTATTTATTTCCAATTTGCCTTTTTTATTAGAACAAAAGAAATTGATGACAATCCATGTAGGTGTTAGTAAAAAAAACTTATTTACCAAAGTAGGTGTTTTTTGAAACTTTTCTTGCTATTCTAATCATACTGGATAAAAAAATTATTTAAAAGACGTTTTTTCATAAAAAGTTAAGGAAACAATTTCGAACAAAACTTAAGACATTTTTTTGGATCGTGATACCTTACAAAAATAAAAAATAATGTTATTTAAACCTTTTATAAATGTTCTCTTTAACTTTTATTAAGCGCCTTTCAAAAATAGTTTAGTCGTTTTATATTGTTTTTTACAACATAATATATAGTTCAGTCATTTTCTTTTCTTTCCTTTTATTATTTCTTTTTACTTTCTTTTTTTAATTTATTTTTAAATAATAGCATTTGCTACTTTTTTTTTATTTGTAACTATGATATATAAATACATGTTTGCTTTAATTTGTTCACTTTATTTTTTTATTTATTACGGTAAACTAAATATACATAAAAATTTTTAGGCTAAACTAAATATAAATAATTTTTTAATAACCGAATACATAAAATAATAAGGCAAACACATTTACAGTGTTAATAGCTATGATAAATCGTTAAACTAGTTTTTTTTAACCAAACATATTTGCATTACAAAATAAAAAAACCCAGATACATAAGTAAAACCTAGTTATAATGACTAATAATAATAACTAGTAAATAAAAGTACTCTTTTTATTTAGCTATTATTGAATCTCTTTTTATTTAGTTATTATTGAATTAGCTGAGCGTGAGTTCTTGATTAATAACCGAATAACCTATATTATATAATACTTCAAATAAATAAATGTAAAAAAAAAAAAAGATTTACCGTCATCATGAGCATTGATGCTACTTGATGCAATAGGTGCGGGTGCAGGTGCTTCAGGTGGTGAATTTTGTGCAACGGTAGCAACAGCTCTGTTTTCTGTTTTAACTGGCGTGGGGTTCAAGGTTTTGGCAGGAACATGAACTTTTGTGGGCCCAGAAGCAGGATCCCGCTTTTTTGTTTGGGAACTTAGAATTGATGCGTATGACATTTTTGGAGCGTCTTCAACTGAAGAAGAACCCGATTCTTCAACCACTGATTTTATGTTCTCAATTGGATGTGGTGTGGGTTTGGGTTTGGGTTCGGGTTCGGGTTCCACTGAGTTATTTTCATTGGCTGGTGGGTCCTCAGTTTCGAAAACATCTAGGGCTTCTTCCTCAACATTTGGAGCTTCTTCTTTAACAAAAAGATCAAGATTGACAGGAAAAAGTCAATATATGTATTAAAACAGTAGACCTTTAAACAAACCGAATGCACACTATAAGAGCATGTCGTTCGTTTTCTTTAACCAAACAATCGATAGAGCACGAACAAAGTTTTCTTGTTCGTGTTCGTTCATTAAGAAAATGAATGTGTTTGCATTAGTTAATCTTCGTTTCTAACGCTAAAAACAAACGTTTCACAAACATAAATGAATGAGCATAATCAAACATAGATGGACAAACATAAACAAACACAATTGAGCACTCACTAAAGAAAAGTAAACGTGATCATCAATCTGTTAAGCATAAAAAATTAAATTAGACTAAAATGTAACGGGTGACATACTATTACATAAAATAAGAGTGAATGGCATTATGGTAATGGACCTAAAAGATTTAAATGAACATACACACAAACGAACTTAAACAAACGCAAACTAACGAGCAAAATGAACTAAATAAACATCTGATCATGTTGGTTTGTTTAACCAAATGAACGAAAAATGTTGTTCGTGATGGTTCACAAATCAAATAAACAAACTTCCCACCAAACGGTTCATTGAATGCTTGGTTTGTTTACAAGCCTAAAAAGAGTAAATGTCAAAATTGACCGAAACAAGTCAAAAAAATTAACAGAAGTGCACCTGGGATTAAAGATGGCGTTTGGTCATTGTTTCTCTCTTCAACCGCCATGTGGATGCCATCCATTGGCTTATTTTCATCTACATACCGAAAAACATCATTAAGCACAAAGTAACCCTTGTCTTGTGGTGCAAGAAAGAAACTTTGTATGAACTTCTTTCTTCGGTTATCTTCTTTTCTGGTTAAGAAACCGGTTACTAAGACAACCACCCCGTCTTTGTATGATTCTTGAGCATCAGCAGTCTTTATCTCGGCTTTGTATGCAGTGTAATCCAATGAGCATATTTTGTCATTGATGCCCTGTTCCATGAATTAGTAACGTGATGTAAAAAGTCAATGATATACGCGGGTGGTTGAAGTCTTGAAGATACGATGAATCAAATAAACATGAAGTAGAGTTTTTCTAATCTACAAACGAAAGCGTTGATGCTATTTTAGTTAGGGTGTGCATGAAACCGAAATAACCGAACTGTAACCAAAATAACTGTGTAACCGAACCCATAAAAAACCTGACGTGTTTTTTTAAGTGATTTTTCGGTTTGCTTTTGATTTTGCGTCAACAAAAACAGGAAAAACTGAACAAAAAAAAACAATGTAAGTAATTTGTTAAAAAAAATAACTAATGGTGTCCAAATGTATAATAATCAATTAATCATTAATTCAAAAAATTAGGTCCAACCTTACAAGCCTAAATTCATAGTTTTCGGCCCAGAATTTCAAGCACAAATAGTAAAAACGAAGAAAACTGTAACCGAACCGTAACAAAAATAACAGAACTCGGGAAAAAATAGACTCTTGTTTTTTTAAAGAAATAAATGACGTTTTAGGTTAGTTGGTTTTGCGCAAATCAAAAACCCAAAAAACCGAACCAAAATAAAAAATCGATTTCAAGTAATGTATAAGATATTAATTAACAATGCAAATAAAAAAATTTAGATTTAAATGATTAATAATCAATTAGTCATTGATTAAAATAGTTAGGCCCAAAGTTTCAAGCATAAATTACTTGAAATCGATTTTTTAGTTTGGTTCGGTTTAAAACTTTCATACACAAAAATGGTAAAACCCAAATAACAGAACCAAACTCATTGTGATAAAAAAAAAAAATAACTGTAGCCGAAGGGTTTTCAAAAACCTAAAAATCAAATTTTCAGTTTTTGGTTCAGTTTGAACCTAAAACCAATCCATGCACACCGCTAAGTTTAGTGTTCCAACTTCCAACCAATATCACAAGTTGTTTGCATGAAAGTAGATAAATACCATCTTTTCATTACCATCATATACAAGCAATATATCAGCAACATGACAAGACGCAAACAAAACAAATCCGCTTTTTAAAACATAAAACTAACATATTTTGAAATTTGGAGCAAAAGACTAACTTATTCTCATGGGATGCTAGGATGATGCTGCAGGTAACAATGAAGGTAAAACATATGTTAAACAGAAAAATATAATCTTGATACCTTACATAAAAAGACTAACTTACTTGCATGGTAGTTACAGTTATCATTGCACCATCTTCATCTGGTCGGCTTATGAAACTCGAGTCCTGATAAAACTTGTGAACCATATCTGGAGAGTGATGAAGTATGTGATAATACTGTTCAACAAAGGCGTTGCCAACCACTTGTACACTGGGAGTGGTTGATTCAGTTTGTGCAGCCATTGTAACTAAACATAACACCATGAAGCCGTCTTAGTGATAACTGATGTAAAGAAGTGCACTCATTGTGCAGATGCATATTACAAAAGTAAAGATAAATATGAGAACAAGGAAAGATAAAAGGCTGTGCAATAACTACTAGTAAACTAGATTACAATATTGTGCATCATTATAACAAGCAAGCAAATATCAACTGAAATGAGATCAAGGCTTATCTACATTCCACACATGAAATATGGTATTTATTCTACAGTAGCAAACCCAAAAGTAAAAAACGTTTAAATGCTCTAAAACTCTTGTCAGTTGTAAGTTATAACTTCTTTTGTTCTTTATATTATTGACTGCCGCCAAACATAACGAGTTTAGCAAACTAAACAACTTTTCCACATGAAAAGACTGCACATAAACTCAAAGGCGTAAGTTGACTTTTGTGGTCAATATGTAACTTGAAATTCATTGTGATGAATATTTCGACATATCCTGCTAGAAAGTAAAGAATAAGCAATATCGCAACCTCTACATTACGTCAGCAGCTGGTATATGCATTATTAGAATTTAACACAAATGGAGTGTGCAGCTTAAAATTTATGATCATCTTAATCACCAAGTAAAACCAGAACAGATAAGTTATTTGTTAGTTATCTCAATGCAAGGGCATTGAAAAGAGCTAAAATGAAAACAATATCACACTAGTTCCGCAATGCTGACTAACTTAAGATCCACAAAATCTTGTATGTTGAATAAACAATTCATCTGGTGAAATGGAAACCCTAGATCGCAGTTGTTGTTGAAGGTGAATAATAATAATAATAATAATAATAATAATAAAATGACGGATTGCAGTTACCTCTTCGATTAACAGAATATGGCGGACGAAGATCAAGAGATGCGATGAATAAGATAACGAAAACTGAGAGAGAGATTGGCGAGTACAAATGCTTACCGAGGAGAAGCTGGGGCGGGTTATTGGGGAAAGAAAAGGGTGTTAGGTTTTGGTTATTTGATTATAAGATATACTCTACTCCAGGATTCACAAAAGTACAGTTTTCGTCCCTAAAACAAACCCAACCCCAAACATTCGGGACCGCTAATGTAAGTCGCATACTGTTTGTTAGTTTCCTTTGCTTTTAGAACCCCCCCCCCCCCTCTCCGCTATGGGCACAGAGCACCGTCGGAGGCACCAAAGAGTGGGGCGTAGATAGACTGTGCGCGGTCACAACGATGGATGCGGAAGGGTGATGAGTGGTGGGCCCCTCCTCCTTCAAATGGCTTTATAACCGTTTTATTTAAAAAAAAAAAAACAATTTAACATTTTCTATGTAAATTCAAATCATTTTCCATTTTTTACTCAAATGACTCTCAAAATTTCACATCATCATTTCACTCACTAAACTTATAAAATTTTCTCTAAAAATATGTCTTTCGAATCATCTTCGACACCCGATTACTACCACGATCCCGACGTTATTTCATATTCGGATTCAGAGGATGAAGCGATATTTAGTGCTATTCAAGAGGCTGCTTAACTCTTAGTCGAGCATTGCGAACGCTTACAACCACGAACAAGACGACCTCTTCTTCAACAAGAACGTGTAGGTGCTCATGACCGATTGATAAAAAGATTATTTTTCGTCGGACGTGACTTTTGATTCGGAACGATTTCGGCGCCGTTTTCGGATGAGTCGCCAACTATTTTTACGAATATTTGGTGATTTAGAACACAATTATGCATTTTTCCAACAAATGGGAGGATGCGAGAGGTAAGCCGGGATTTTCTCCTATGCAAAAGTGCGTGGCGGCAATTCGTCGACTAGCGTACAGGACTACGGGCGACCATGGAAGAGTATTTACCGATGTCGGAGACAGTGAGTGGTGAAGCACTTCACACGTTTTGCGAATGTGAATATTATTATTTTATTTATTTATTTCAAAACCTTCTTATTTTGAGTGTAAATTTTATAAACTTTGTTAAATTTATTAATATTAGGTATTTCTTAACTATATCATAAAAAATATTTGAGAAGGCCGACTCAAAGTAATATATAAAAAAATATACGAGGTGCATCAACAAAGACACGGTTTTCCCGGGATGCTTGGTAGCCTCAAAACGTTGATCTATCGTTAGACAGCCGGCTCGTTTTCACTAAATAGATAAGTTAAGAAGCATAATGTACACTTGTATTATCTTGCATAATATGATATTGGAGTACTCTGGTAGAGCAATTTATCAAGGCGAGTATAACGATGCGCTAGAGCCGATCTCAACACTAAACGAGGATGAGAAACTTGCTAATTTATTAAGAACACAAAGAAGGGAAACGAATTTCAGTCTTTGATCGGATTTGGTTGAACATCTTTGGAGGAACAAGCAAGATGACGGCGACAGCGACGACTAAAAATAATTGTATTTTTTTTAGTTTTTATTTATGTGTCTTTATATTATTAATTTATTATTGAATTTTATAATATTATTGTATTTTATATTATTGTGTTGGTTTTTTTGTTTTCTGGAAAAAAAAAATTGGGGCATCAAGCCTCTCAAAGCCTCCAATGCCTACGTGACACTGCGGAGGGGCATCATAGGTTGGGGCTTCAAAGCCTCCAATGCCTACGTGACACTGCGGAGGGGCTTTGATGCCCCCCACACCATAAAGAACAGCTTACGTGGCAGTGACGTTGCATCACTTTTAGATTAACTAATCTCATCCACAACACATAGTCTTATAAGAGCATCTTGAATGGTATAGAGATGTTTGAAATACAAACATTTCTTCTCTCTCCTACTCACCCACTAACCCCACTTAAACTCTTCTTCTCTCATTTCTCCTCTCTTTTTCTTCGAAACCGTTTTGTAAATCCAACACACTTATTTCCATCTCTCCTCCACATGGCCCCCTCTCTCCTTTATCCATACTTTCTCCATTTCTCTCCTCCAACTAGGACACAGTATGGTTGGGCAACCTCCCATTGTGGGACAGTATTGGTAATTCAAGTCTTGTGCTCCCGATTATAAAATAGTGGCCCATATTCGACCAATAATTGTTAGATAATTACACGTTAGATATCGGGCATACCAGCTAGTTTGTTAAAAGATAGTTTGAATTTTAAATACATTTTAGTTTTATTTTTTTATCATTATAATTTTATATTATTAACAACTACAATAAATTGAAATGTGTTAAGTTAGATATGCATCATCGTCACCATGAAATATTTAAAATGTCTATAATTTTTAAATTTCACAATGATCAATCTCATAAAATAATAAGATAAATATATAAATGACATAATCAAATGAATATCATAATATGATAGTTCGTTTTCACTAGACCGTGTGTAGTGGACGAGGAGATGGGGCTATTTTAGGCGATAAGGAGGAGGAACACCGCCCCCCCTGGGCGATAAAAGTGTAGCATTCGTTAATTTTCAAACCCAAAACCTGACCCATTTTAGTTTTCAATGTGATTTGAAATATTTTATAATCAATGAAATGTTGGATGTGTATGTTTTAATCATGATATTGGTCATTGAGACTAAAGTTATATCATATTTACTTTGCTAACGTATTCGCAAGTCTTCATGAACCGAAAATCGTTACCTCACATCGTTACTTATCCTGTGTTACGTATTTAAAGCGTTTGGAAATTCGTACAACCTAACTCGATATTTGGAGTCTCTAGCAAGTTATACATATATTTTTTTGCCTATACATAATAAGTTATAACTCATAGTGTGCTTCTTTCATTTTATAACACAATAAATTGTTAAATGGAGCTTTAAAAATGTAACTAGCTTAAGTACTATATCTAATTAATTATTGTTGTAAATGCTCCTTCCCATATCTTAAAAATACAATATAATTCAACCCAAAACACCCCTAAAATCGTCCACCCTACCCCCTTTCCCCTTCTCCAAGTTTTACAACTTTTTACAAAAAAAACTTTACTAAGTTAACCCCTCCAAATCTTGTTATTTATAAGAGACTATCATCCCTTCTTTTCTTATGAGTTAAGTGTCATTTTAGTACCTGTGGTTTGTCCAATTACGCAACTTTAGTACCATCTTTGAATTTATTGCAAATGGCTACCTCACTTTTCTAAAGCTTGAAGTTTTAGTACTTTTTCTAACTCTGTGTATTTTGTCCGTTAAGTCAGGGGCAAATTAGTAATTTCAATTATTTTTATTTATTTTCTCTTTTAGCTAAGTGCCATTTTCATACATGTGGCTTGTTCATTTACGCAACTTTAGTACTTTTTTTGAATTTATTGCAACTAGATACTATAATTAGTTTTCGATAGACATGCAAACCAAGAGAGACGTTACATATTACAATTAAAAGATCATCTTTAACCCTAAATGAATAGATCAACCTCCCTTCCCGCACTCATTGATCTTTCAAACCTTAACCATTGTTCATCTTCAAGTTCAATGAATTATGATATATTGTTTTGTCCATGTGATTCGTCAACCGTCATTCATCTATAAGTTCAATTGATGTTATACTAAGAGGTGAGAAGTTGTGTGATTGTTATTTGGCTTGATCCTCTGATGTGTTAAAAAGCTACTGTTATCATACTCGAACTTTTGAAAAAAAATAATGCACATAAAGAAAATGCAAGAAAAATGGCTAAGATAAACTCGGATCTTGAGCTACTATAAGTAAATTGGCAAGTAAGAAAAAATGCTGAAAAATATATTATACATATCATGGTTGTTTTTCATCTTCTATCATGTATTTAGTTATCTTTTAATTTTAATATGTAATATATAATGTCTCTTTTAGTTTGTCTATCTATTTAAAACTAATCAAAGTATCAAGTTGCAATAAATTCAAAAAATGGTACTAAAGTTGCATAATTGAACAAACCACGGGTATGAAAATGACAATTAGCTCAAAAGAGAAAATAAATAAAATAATCGGAATTACTAATTTACCCTTGACTTAACGTAATAAATAGACGGGGTTAGAAAAAAATTACTAAAATTGCATGTTTTAAAAAAGTGAGGTAGCCATTTGCAATAAATTCAAAAATAGTACTAAAGTTGCGTAATTTGACAAACCGCATGTACTAAAATTACACTTAACTCTTTTCTTTTTTACCATTATTATTCTTTTTGGAAATTCAAAGAAGAATCTATCTTCTCCCTTTCTCTCTCTCTCTCTCTCTCTCTCATCTTTATCTTCTTCATTTTTCTTATTGTTACCATTTTGTCAAAAAATAAGGTAATCAAGTTGTTGTGTAACACTAGTTGTTCTATCTTTAAGGTTGTTTTTATTCTTGTTCATCTTCATTTACATGGTTGCAAAGCCATCATATAATCATGTCAAGGTCCCACATAATCTATACACCACAGTGTGTGTTGTGGAGGAAACAAAGAACTAAAGGTTGGAAGATGATCTTCAATGGTCACACCTAAACAAAGTTCTTACATTCCTTGTAACTTTATGCTTTAATTGATTTTCTTTGACACAATAACCATAAGGCTTTGATAATACATATTCTTTATATGTTGTATTCATCACTCAGCCAATGGCTTATAATTTCAATCAAAAACCATTTCAAAATGTAAAGGACATTACCAATTGTAATGATTTAAAATTAACAGAATTCTTGGCTAACAAGGGTTGTCATAAAAATATTGAAATGGTGCAAGACTAAAGCCTATGACTAAATTCATTGAGTTGTGGTTCTAATGACATTTGACATTTTATTTGCATTTTAATTCATTTTTATGACTCCATACAAGTCATATTAAAATTAGTATGCAGATATGTACCCTTTTAGAAAAATGACTGTTTTAGCCAATCTCGGGTTTGAATCTGACCAAACTTTCTAAATGAAAGATGTTCCTAACAAATTGATTTAGTTGGCTAGAGTTTTTTTTATTATATTTTTTTGGAATTATTTCATAGTTTTTAATAATTTATCTATGCTGTGGCAGCAAGCTGTCCAAATTATGTTTTAGCCAATCTCGGGTTCGAATCTGACCAAACTTTCTAAATGAAAGATGTTCCTAACAAATTGATTTAGTTGGCTGGAGTTTTTTTTATTATATTTTTTTGGAATTATTTCATAGTTTTTAATAATTTATCTATGCTGTGGCAGCAAGCTGTCCAAATTATGTTTTCATCTTTCTTTTATTTAGGGCTTGCACGTTAGGACATTCACACGCTTAACCAAGATCTTAATCTTTCAACCCACCAAATTCAATGTGAGTTCACATACCCCGTTTTTCATATGTTATATATTTTGGGGGTAGCGTGTATACCTTATGCACTATTTGAGTTTTATTATCATGTATACCTTATGCACTATTCAAAACACAATTCAATTTATGCTTATTTGTGATCATTTCATGCTCTTTGATTATGTTGTATTTGCTTAAATGTTTATTTTATTGTTTGGTGGTCTTTTATCTCATTCTCATCTATCCTCATCTAGTATGATCATACACTTACCCAAGTACGTTGATTTTGTATCAATAGGAACGGGTCCACATCTATTTAGTTGTTTAGATTTTCATAAGAATTGTAATGCTTACCATTTACATATGAATTGTGATTTACTTATATATCTTTAATATATACAAATGAGACCTTTAAAAGCTCTCTGGTTGTTTCCTACATTATCTCAATCCATCAAGTTGCTTTATTTGTAAATGGAGGATTCTTATGCATATGACCTGACGGGTGGACTGTAGGGCAACCCTTAATAGTTATAATAATAATAATTGTGTGCTTAATTGTTTAACTTTGAGGAATTAGATGACTATGGTATGCTTTGTTATTATATGTACATGAAGCATGAAAGTGTGTTCGAAGATAGCATGGTGGAAGGTGAGCAAGAGACTCGAAGCATAATATATACAATAAATAAAAGAAGTAAGAATGATGAAAATGATGCTAAGGCTACAATAGCTTACGGTGGCCACCGTAAGCTACGGTAGAGTGTTTGTGAAAAAATACCCGCCGTGGACAGAGCCTAGCTACCTTGGAGAACTTGAAGGCTACAAGGTCAACGCTGAATGGCGTTTACAACATATATGCCAATTTTTATGAGACTTTTCATTATCCTTTTGATTGTTTCTGAACACAAACGTCTTAGGGGGTGATTTTGGGGCAAAAGAGCATTGTGTTTTAGGCTTTCTAAGTGGAGATTGAAGCTATAATCGATTGGTGATTTGGATTTGATATGCATATGCTTATTCCAACAATGAGTGGCTAATGTCCTTTGTGTTTCTCTTGGATGCAAGGTTTAATTGTAAGACAACTATGTTAATTGTTTTTTAATTTATGGAATGATAATCTAATCAATTGTGTTTAGTATTATCATGGTGTTTGTGAGATTGTTTGTAGATTGTTAATATTGTTTGACCTAGATTTTGTTCCATACGTGCTTGGTTCCATTAGCAATTGAGATTTAGTGGGAGGGATTTGGGTTAACTATGTTAATCGGTTATTGGGTAACAAGCTCGCGTTTTACAAATCTGAGTACTTAGTTCCTTTTAGCCACAAACAATTACATATATACGAACCAAGTTATTGTGGTTCTTTCTAGTGAACATTAACATATTTTGTCGTGTGAAAACCTGAAACCCGAGAGGAATACTCTTTTATTTAATCGTTTACAACTTTCTTGACAATTGCAAATTGCTTTCAGTTCTTAAAAACAATTAAACTAAACTTTGAGATTACTTTTTGCGTTTTATTTTTATTTTTATTAGTTTATAAACAATGCAGTAAACACATTTTTCACAAACTCCCTGTATTCGATACCCAATTACCACTAGCTAATTAGATATTTAGGTTTTAATTTGAGTGGGACTTTGACCTCACGTCAAATTTTGGCGCCATTGCCCGGGAGATAGTGCAACGTGTGTTTTCTTTGGTAGTTTTGTTTGTCTTTTAAGGTTTATGAAGAACTCTTTCTTTGGTAGTTTTGTGTGTTAGTGTGCAGGTACTTACAAGTATATGCATACTCGAAGCTCTCGTTCTTCATCACCATTAGCTTTTGATCCTGAAATTGAACGAACAATATGCCAGAACCAAGTTCTTCACCGGGAGAATAAAATTGTTGGATCTCCTAGCATACAAAGTAGAGCAATGGATACAGCAAACATGTTTTCTTGTCAATCATTGCCTCCCATACCCCCACCTCTCTTTGCAGAAATTCCTCCATCCAGTGAACCTAAACCTGTTACCACCACAATTCCCATGAGTGTACCCAATTCAAGTGTGTTTAGCTTCCAACCACCATCTAGCCTTCCACCCTTAAGTAATTTCTTTCTGACTTAAGGATAATCATTTCATCATCCCAACAAAATCCACCATACCTCTTCTAACAAGACCCACCCATAACCCACACCTCCCCGGGTCCTTGAGTGTAACAGCAACTGTTCAACAACAAAGAATACGGGGAAGAATTTGTAAGCGGGGGTGATAGGAATCAATTGAAAATTCAAGGTCGGTTTACATAAGCACTAGGACATCAACCGGATCAAGTCCAACAAGAATGGGGCAGACCACAAGTTCTTCAAGGACAACCGTAATACCAACAACCTCAACAACAAGTCCATCAACAACAAGTTCAACAACAATTTCCTCGAAGGCAAATACCAAGGCAAGAAGGATTACCACCAAGAGTACCATTGGGTGTTCCAAGGAGACATATGCGTGAGATAGTGAGGGGGCTTGAAGCTCATTTTAGACCACTCATTACTAATAATCCTTCTCTAGTGGCAATTCCTCAAAATCATGAGGGAAGGACATTTGAGGTGAGAACCAATTCACTCAAGAGTTTGCCTAAGTATAAGGGGTTGGCCATGGAAGAACCATATTTCCATTTAGAAGCATATGATTCTATTTGCAACACTATTGGAGGTCAAGGTTTTTCTTCCGACGATGTCAAATTGGTACTTTTTCAGTTTTCTTTGGAGGATAAAGCAAAATGGTGGTTTTACACTTTACCATCGGCTTCTATTTACACTTGGGCTGAAATGCAACAAAGATTCTTGGAAGAATTCTTCACTGCTCAAAAGACTAGTGATGCAAGAAGGAATCTAAGAAGTTTTCAACAACAGTCGGGTGAGTTGTTTCATGAAGCATTTGAGCGGTTTAATATGATGATTAAAAATTGTCCTCATCATGGTATTGATTTATGGGAGTTATTGAACGCTTTTCATGAGGGCTTAACACCAGAGGATGCACGGGATTTGATTTCCATTACTAATGGAACATTTGGTACTAATTATGAACAAGACGATTAGGCATCTTGGAAGAAATGTTGGTAACATCGAAAAGGAAGGCACAGTCTTCAAGAAGAGCAAGACATGATGCTACAAGACCACAAGTACATGCTGTAAACAATGAAGCAATCCAAACTACTAATCAAGTGTACGATGTTTATGGTAATTGTAATGATTTGGGAGATGCAACTAATATGTGTCCGTGTTTGGAAGAACAGTTTGAAGGGGTGAATGCAATCCAAGGTCAAGGATGGGGTAATAGGAATTACAACATGAATTTTAATACACACCATCCAGGTTTGAGAAATCACCCCAATTTTTTAGATATGGCAATCCAGAAACTCAACTCAATCCGAACTTCTAAGGGACCTCTCAAACCAATTTTGTTCCTTGCCAACAATACACAAATCAAGGAAATGTTCAGGGTGGAAATAATTAAGGCTTTCAAAGGCAATATCAACAACAACCCAATAGAGAGCAACCTAGGGGGTCCGGTTCATCTGATTCAAGTGGGAATGAAGTCATGGAAGTGGTCAAGATGATGCAATAATAAATGCAAAAGAGGAATCAAATGGATGAGGCTCGTGTGCAAAAAGATGAAATCCGTGATAAGGCAATTCAATTATTGACCACCCAAATGGATTAACTTGCAACTGAAGTACAAATGAATGAATATTAGCACATAAGCAAGTAAGCATGTAACACGTATATTTGATCAAATCACACACAATTACACGCTTGCTATTTTGAGATATATAGATAATACGAATAAGTACGCATATGTTCCCAAAACTTGTAAAAACTTAGTAAAATAGGGGAATGATAAAACTCACATTGATTCGTAGGCTAGCGAATAATAACAATAATAAATGGTTAAGAAGTAAACGGATCGTCCGTTAATGCGTCAAACAAAATAAACCAACTGAACCTGAAACTTTGAGATATGAAAATATGAGTAAAAACGAACTCGTTGCCGCTGGAATTGATCCAAATGGACGTCTAGAACTCCGGTTATGTTAAATTAAAGATTTAAGCGAGTCAGAAGTCAGGTTTTGGGCAGTAGACTCAAAATTTCGTTATGAGAATAAAAGTCTTCTGGACCGAACGTTGGTTCCGATCAGAAGTATGAGAAGACGGATAGTCAAACTTGTTGATTGTTTTGCCCTTTAACGGGTTTTAAACGAATTAACCAGTCAACACCCTTCAACCATTGAAATTGGTTGAAGTTTATTGACTAGGGAATATGTATGAACGATTTTTACAGTTTACAACTTACCTGGAAAGGGAAAGAATCAATCGTAAAGTGGAGTCAAAGATCGTTGTATAAGCAAAGCCAACCGATTAAGCTTGTATCGTCAAACAATAAGGCAAAACCAAAGAAGATGAAGAAGGACAGAAGTATGTGACGGGTGGGGAATGATATATTAGGGTTTGGGGAAGTTTGTGGCAGGTATATTGTGCTTTGTTTATATAGGAAACACAAAAACGAACTATATTTTTAAGAAACCAAATATGTTTTTAATGACAAAATCAATATTATAATCAGTTTAATTCCTTCTTGTACAAGGGGTAATGAATATGGACATGTACTTAGGCTATATGAGTTTTCTTGGGCTTAAAACACTCTATTTAGTCCTAAAATAAGCGATTTCGGGTTAAACATGAACTAGGAAACAAAATAAACTTAAACGATATGCACAGGGGGTGGAGGCGTTGCGCTGCGGCCATTGCACCCCATGGTTGCCTGGAGCTTCGGCCAAAAGAAGAGAAGTTTGATTCTTTTACAACCTAGGTCCTTATACTTTCATAAATGGTCAGTTCTTGATTATTTTAAAGTTTAATCAAAACATGAACAACTTGAAGAACTTAAAGGGTATAAAATGAACATGTAAATCTTAATTACTTAAACTTGTTTAATTTGATTACTAATAAAGATCCAAAAATGTTCTCGGATCGGGTTATGTGTAAACAAATACGAGTTCGAAAAATCTGAGATGTTACACTCCAAGACCCGGGAACGCCCTCAATTACTATTCAAGTTGGTGATTTTCAAATGTCACAGGCGTTGTTGAATCTTGGAGTAAGAGTAAGTATCTTACCAGGGGTTTATATGACCAGTATGAGTTTGGTCCATTGAAACGGGCTGAGACAACATTTGTTTTGGCTGATTTGTCTCATAAGCTTCCCCAGGGGATTGTGCGGGATGACATGGCCTTTAGAAATAAAAAATGCGTCTTAATGTTTTCACTAGTGTTTCTAGTTCCTTGGTTGGTGATGAGTATTTTATGGCAGATATAGTGGATGGGTGTTTACCACACGAATATAAGGATGATACTTTGGATGTTTGTGTTTGTGATAATTTTGAACAGGTCCATATTTGTGGGTTGAGATTGGAAGAGAAAAGGCTAAAGGCATTGACTATTCAAGAAGGGAGGCCACCATGGACCCATCAAGTTGAGAGTTTACCAGCGGAAATCAACACAGATACCAAACCTTCACTGATTTGTCCATCAAAGGCTGAGTTGAAAGAGTTGCCGAGCCATTTAAAGTATGCATTTTTGGGAGAAGATTAGACATTGCCTGTCATAATCACCTCCAACTTGAATGAGGCTCAAGAGGAAAGGCTTTTGGAAGTGTTGAAGGCTCCTAAAGTGGCGATTGGGTGGACGATAGCTGAACTAATAGGTATTAGTCCATCCATAGTAATGCACAAAATCATCACCATGAATGACGCAAAGACTACACGAGAAACTCAAAGGAGGTTGAATCTTGATTTAGAGAAGTCACTAAAAGGAGGTGATAGAGTGGTTGGATGCGGGGATAATCTACCCAATTCCAGAGAATGCATGGGTGAGTCCTGCACAGGTAGTACCAAAGAAAGTCGGCATACAAGTAATAAAAGATTAAAATGGTGAACAAATCGCCACCTGACCGGTCACCGGGTGACGAGTGTGCATTGATTATAGAAAGTTAAATGAGGCTACCTTAAAAAACCATTTTCCATTACCTTTCATTGACCAAATTATTGAAATACTTTCTGGTAAAAAATTTTATTGTTTTTTGGACGGGTACTTGGGATATAATAAAATTGCAATTTACCCGGATGACCAACACAAAACCACCTTCACATGCTCATATGAAACTTTTGCCTTTAGACGGATGCCATTTGGGTTGTGTAATACCCCGGCCATGTTTAAACGATGTATAATGAGTATTTTCTTAGACATTGTTGGGGATTCACTCGAGGTATTTATGGATGACTTTTCCATTTTTGGACCGACTTTTGAAAGGTGTCTTGACGAATTAGATAAAGTTTTAAAGCGCTGTGTCGAGACAAATTTAGTTTTAAGTTTGGAGAAAAGTCATTTCATGGTACAAGAAGGTATAGTGTTGGGTCATGTAGTCTCGAGTCAGGGAATGGATGTGGATAAGGCTAAAATCAAAGTTATTTCTTCATTGCCACCACCGAAAAATGTAAAAGGGCTAAGGTCATTTTTGGGGTATATGGGGTTCTACCGAAGATTCATTAAAGGTTTTAGTGTAGTTACCAAACCTTTATGTGATTTGTTGTTTAAGGATGCTCCATTTGAATTTACTAATGAATGTTTGCAAGCTTTTGATGTTTTGAAGGAACACTTAGTGCAAGCGCCCATTTTGCAACCACCGGATTGGACGAAGCCATTTGAGATTATGTGCGATACTAGTGATAGCACGATTGGAGCAGTTTTGGGCCAAAGAGTTGAGAAGAAACTGGTAGTGATTTACTATGCAAGAAAAACACTATCTAAGGCACAATTAAATTACACTACCACCGAAAAAGAATTACTTGTAGTGGTGTATGCCTTGGATAAGTTTCAATCTTACATATGGGGGAGCAAAGTTGTGGTTTACTCGGATCATAGTGTAGCGCGTTACTTAATGAAAAATAAAGATGCGAAGCCACGATTGATTTGTTAGATCTTGTTATTACAAGAATTTGATTTGGAGATTCGAGATAAAAAGGGGTGTGAGAATGTGGTTGCGGATCATTTATCACGAATCCCATTGAAAGGTTTCGAGGATTCGATAGAAATTAATGAGCGATTCCCGAAACGAACATTTGTTAGCTGTTTCTACTACACCATGGTATGCCCATTTTGCCAATTACAGGGCCACTGGTGCAATGCCGAAACATTGGACCAATAAGACAAGACAATAGTTTTTGTCCCGAGTCTAGCCGTACATTTGGGATGAACCAGATCTGTTTAAAATTGGGGCTGATTAGATCATTCGGCGGTGCATTCCTGAAACAGAGGTTCAAGGAATTTTGTCACATGCTCATTCATCAATGTACGACAGTCATTTTAGTGGGCAAAAGATGGGATTTCAGGTTCTCACATGTAGGTTTTATTGGCCTACAATTTTTAAGGATGTAAGTGAGTATGCCCGACATTGTCTTAATTGCCAAAAGATGGGAGGTATTTCAGAAGGGGACGAGATGCCCTTATAACCCATTTTGGTTGTTGACATATTCGATGTTTGGGGAATTGACTTTATGGTCCCATTTCCAAATTCATGTGGGTACTTATATATCTTAGTGACGGTGAATTATGTGTCGAAAGGGGTCGAAGCAATTGCAATAAGGACCAATGATCATGCCGTGGTATGTAAGTTTGTTCAATCTCATATTTTTACACCATTTGGGATTCCGCGAGTGATTATAAGTGATGGGGGGTCGCATTTCAAAAACTTCAATTTAGGAAACTTTTGAAGAGGTATAATGTGAATCATCGAGTTGCTACTCCGTATCATCCACAAACAAGTGGGCAAGTTGAAGTGTCCAATAGATAGATTAAGGAGATATTGATGAGGACAGTGCGGGTTGATAGGAAAGATTGGTTGGCAAAATTGGATGACGCGTTGTGGGCGTATCGAACCGCTTACAAAACGCCCATTGGAACGACTCCTTATCGATTGGTTTATGGAAAGGTATGTCACTTGCCAATGGAGTTGTCTCACCATGTGTTGTGGGTTATAAAGAATATGAATATGAATTATGGTGAAGCTGGTGAATTGAGGAAATTGAGGTTGTCCAAGTTGGAAGAAATAAGGGATGAAGCTTATGAATGTGTATCCGCGTACAAAGATAAGTTGAAGAAAGTTCATGATGCAAAACTGAAAAAGAGAATCTTTGAAGAAGGACAAAGAGTTTGATTGTACAATTCAAGACTCAAGCTCTTTCCCAGGAAATTAAAAAGTAAGTGGATGGGCCCTTTTGTGATCACGAAAGTGGGTAGGTTTGGCGATGTGGAAATTGAAGATTTTCAAGATCAAACAAGACAGGTTATGAATGGGCATCGGCTTAAACCATATTTGTAAGGTAAGGATATAAATATGCTTGAAGTAGACAATGTGGGCTACCTTTTACGGTCACCGGATGAAACACCCAACTAAGAGACCCAGGTTTGTTTAGTGCTAGAGTAGGAGTAGTTATTAGTTTCATTTAACTATCTTTTCAGCAATTTTCTTGCTCTGTTCATGGAGTGTGTCTAACCCAAGTGTAGGGAAGGTGCTATGGATGTCTTCGACAGTGTTTAGGACAACACAAGTTTTCGTGTTGGGGGTAAGGTGGTGTTGATTTTAATTATTTTGTTTATTTTAGTTTTATTATTGGTTTTTTATTAAAAAAAAGTTTGAAGGTCCATCGTAGCTTATGGTGTCCACCGTAAGTTATGGTGGCCTGAAGGTGGCTATGCCAGCTTTTGTCTGTCCATGGTGGCTATATATGGTATCAAGTCTATCGGCTACCGTAGCTTACAATAGCACATGACGGGTCTCTTTTGTAGTTGTGTTATATAAAAAGAAAAAAGAAAAAAACGAAAATTAAAAAAAAAAATTCAGCCATAAAACCTACTTTCCTTCTCCTTTTCACCTCACAACTTTTCTTCTTCTCCAACATTCTTCAAGAACCATAGCCTCCATCTTCACAACTCTTTCAATTCTTAACCAAAATTGATGATTCTTGATTGTATATTGAGTGGAATTTTGTAAAGAATAATAATTTGAGTTTCGTTTTCAAAAACTTCCACGTTTTGGGTGTCGATTTTAAGCATTTTGGTACGAAAATTGTGCTTGGAGAAGTGGGTTTGCACTTTGACTAAGAGATATCATGTTTTAGAATAATACGGGCTTTCAAGTATGTTTTTCTTTAGTCAATTGTTAAAAATTTCATAGATTAAGGTATCATTTGTTTAAGATTGCTCATACTTGCTTGTTATTAGTGAAAAAGTTTGATGTTGGGTTGATGCTATGTGTTATGGTTGTGGATGATCATTGGAAAAATAAGAATAACAAGGTTTTGATGATGGAATATGTCATAAATTAAACGAAATGCTGCTGAATTTTTGTGAAAAAATAATTATTATGATGTTCTATGTATCCACAACCATAAAAACAAGCAAGTGTGGGAATATTGGAAGTGAATGAGATGGAATGCTAACTTGGTTTAAATGTGGTTATTGTTTTATAGATGGGACGATCAGGACGGGTAGAGGAAAGGTGTAACCGGGTCATCTAGTAACCTACCCACGGATCAAGCAAAGAGGAGGAGGTTGGTGTTAGGACCTGAAGAGGAAGAAGCGGAAATACACTATGTTAAACCAGACTAGACATCCGGTCCATTGACAGATCATGAAGTGAGATGGCAGTCAGAGTCATTTCATGACAAGATTAACTCCTTATCAAAGAGGGCTTATCTGTGAGAAGGTGGTGTGGGAACATGATTTTGGGCCGTTCGATGTTGTTAACAAATTCATGGCATTAGGGTGGGAGGCATCCTTAAAGTGCTATGACTATGATGAGAACCATTTATTTATGGAAGAGATAGAAGAGTGGATGGCCACTTTAAGATGCCCACCGTATAACAAAGCCTCGGCGATGAAGTTGATTTGGACGATAAATAATATTTAAGTGACAATGTCGTTCGAGACACTGAGGCATGCAACAAGATTTAATAGCAAACCTCAACATAAAATACATTTTCCCACATTTGGATGATCTTTATCACTAACAAGATAAACACCCAACATGGAACACCATGTTAGAGTCATTGCTTTTACCAGGAAAAGGGTACGGGAAGTTGTATAGGAAGAACTTGAAAATTGAAGTAAAGCTATTTTTGATGATTTTCTTACACAATGTGATTCCAAGAAGTGGTGACATGGTGGAAGCCCGATATCCTGAGTTGCTGATCTTATACGCTTTGATGCATGGGTACCCTCTCATTTCGTTCTGATATTTGGTAATCAACAATATATGGATATTCATAAATAGTGTGTCGAAAAAAATACCACATTGTCCCTTGATTACAACTTTATTGAAAAATTTGGAGCTATTGGTGAGGGTGATGTTGGAGTTCCTAAAAAACATAAACCGTTTGAGTTGAAAAGGTTGGGTGTTTCATGGGAATGCAAAGAATCGAAGAGGTATCATATTGAAAAGTGAGGGACAAAGGTGGAAAGCCTTGAAGGCTAATGCGAGAACGTTGGGGCGGGGAGAAGATGATGAGTTGGAGAATGGTGGTGAAGAAAATGAAAGTGGTGATGATGAATATGAGGATGAGCCAGGTGAAATGTGGCAATGGAAACTGAGGGAGCAGGTTCTAGTTGAGGTACTCAAAGAAAGAGCACCCTCGATCTGCCTATGCGAGTACGACACCATTTGATTATGCGGATCAATCATTCGATCCGAATTGGGCTCATCATGGGAGTTTGCGTGATGTGGTGATAAACATGCGACCACCTAAGTACTATCAATGGAATGAAACTGCACAAGCATTGTTTGATCATCAAACTTTCACTGAGGCAAGTGTGGAAAGAGCAGAAAAACAAAGGTTTGATCGGCAGGAAGTCTGGAACTGAACACATGCTTATGTCGGCCAGTAAGATATTAATCACCGGTATGAAGATGACAGACAGAGACGGATGCATGATGCATGGCATTCAGGACAACCAGTTATGGCAGACCCACCGGTTATAGATTATACTACCTTGCAATCATATGACGGTAGTATCGCCTATCCCATGCCACTGTTGCACCATTCAATGTGGGTAGATCCTCTCATGATTATGCAACACAGGAACCGGGTCAACAGTCTAAGGGAGGAGATCAAGGAAGTGGAAGTGATCAAGGAGCTTTTGGAATTGGAGAATTCACGGACGTTATGACGTCCATCTTTGGGTTGCCTCAACCACGCTACTATTGAGATGCATTGGCAGCTATTTAGGTGTATTCTTGTATAGTTTATGTTGTTCTTTTAGTTGATGTTTAGGTATAGGCAGATGGGCAAAGGTTTGAAAATTTATTGATTAAAGGGTTGTGGTTTGTTGGGGGTGTTTACTTTAATAATAATAATAATAATAATAATAAACAAATAAAAAAAAAATATAATTAAAAAAAATAAAAAATAATAAAAAATGAGAAGTTTGTGCACCACTAGTATTCCTAAAACCATACATTGGGGACAATGTATCCCAAATGTGGGAATGAGGGATGAATTTTTTTTTTGGGTTAAGGCTGAGATCCTTTATCATGGTCATATTCTTTTTGTATCAGTATAGCTTAGCTTTTGGTAATGGATGTTTTAAATTTCTAGCCAAGGGTGACATGTTTTTAGTCGGTTATCTCATGTAACATGCCTAGTTTGTAGAGATGGTGGCCATTATTTAAGAGGGGCAATGTGGTTTTTCTTGTTGGGACTTGTACAATGAATGCGTTCCAAGACCTTAGATTGATATGCGTGGAAAGATGATAGAGGCAATTAGGTGTAGCCTCGTCTGATGAGTATGAGTGTGGGTTTTGGGGTTGGGCCTCATACATTACATATATGAGCGTGGCAAATGAGAGGGGCGGGGGTTGGTCTTTAGAAGCCATTTTTGAACTTAGTGCTTATTGATTGACAACCCATGAATTGATATATCCGCAAGAAGATCCAACCTAGTAATATATTCCATGTATTGTTATTTTGTTGGTGAATTGTGAAGAAGTAGTCCTTGATGTTAGTATTGATCCAAGTACTAAAAAAAGTGTGAGATCAGTTGATCCAAGTATTAGTAAAAAAATGATGATTTAGAGATGTACATAGCGTTTTATTGTGTTTCGTATTTAATAACTTGGCCGGATTGTATCGTTTGTGCTACTTTCAATATTCCCATTTAGCACCCTGACACCTAGCCCCATTACAACCAAAGGTAAGCCCTCTTGATTTGCACAAGTATTAAAGCATTTATTTAGGTGGAGGTTCGATAGTTGTACAAGCTTATTATAGTAGAATTGCACATGTGCCCTTCTATCGTTAATTGTGAAAGATTCACTGAGTGAGAGTTCATTGCGAGGAGGGTGTTGCATGAGATAAAAAATATCAGGAAGCGTGTTAGGTTTGGCTAGATATTTAATTGTTAAAGAAATGAATTGAGCAAAAGCATATATGAAATATAAAGGAATAAAGTATGATTTTGGACCTTAACCGAGACCGTGAGTAGATAAAGTGGTTGTTAGATTTAAATGTATGTATATATATATCAAAGAGATTGAATACGTTGCTTGAGGGCAAGCAACGTGAAAGTGTGGGAATGTGACGGGTGGACTGTAGGGCAACCCTTAACCGTTATAATAATAATAACAATCGTGTGCTTAGTTGTATAACTTTGAGGATTTAGATGACTAAGGCATGCTTTGTTATTACAGGTACATGAAGCTTGAAAGGGTGTTCGAAGGTAGAATGGTGGAAGGTGAGGAAGAGACTAGAAGCATAAAGTAATAAATAAAGAAAAAAAGCAAGAATGATGAAATTGATGCTAAGGCTACCGTAGCTTACGGTGGCCACCGTAAGCTACGGTAGATTGTTTGTTAAAAATACTCACCGTGGACAAAGCCTAGTTACCGTGTAGAACTTGAAGGCTACCGTAAGCTTTGGTAGCTACCATAGCTTATGGTAAGTTCAGTGCTGAATGGTGGTCACAACATATATGCCAATTTTTATGAGACTTTTCATTATCCTTTTGATTGTTTCTGAACAAAAACTTCTTGGGAGTGATTTTGGAGCAAAAGAACATTATTTTTAGTCTTTCTAAGTGGAGATTGAAGCTATAATCAATTGGTGATTCGGATTTGATATGCACATGATTATTCCAACAATGAGGGGCTTATCTCCTTTGTGTTTATCTTGGATGCAAGGTTTAATGTAACACAACTATGCTCATTGTTTTTTAATTTCTGGAATTATAATATAATCAATTATTTAGTATTATCACGGTGTTTGTGAGATTATTTGTAGATTGCTAATATTATTTAACCTAGATTTTGTTCCATACGTTCTTGGTGCCATTGGCAATTGTGATTTAGTGGGAGAAATTTGGGTTAGTTATGTTAATCGTTCATTGGGTAACAACCTCAAGTTTTACAAATCCGAGCACTTAGTTCCTTTTTAACCATAAACAATTGCACATATACGAACCAAGTTACTGTGGTTCTTTCCGGTGAACATTACACCTCAATATGCATTTACTGATTAAACGATTAATCGCTTAACACGTATCGAACAAACGAATAACCGAACGGGTCTAGTTATGGTCCAGATATGCCGGGGGGCCATCTATAAGTGATACACGTTTAAGATAAGCTAACATACTGGCATTATTGCCTTAGTACGATAGCAAACCAGTTAAACGAAAACATGTTTGTTTAACTACCCGCTAAGAACTTAAACACGAAAGATAGTTACAAAACAAGCATTGTATCATCCGTTAAGCTGAAAAAGACCTACCAAACACTTAATTGAAATGTTTTAAGCGATCCGTGAAAATATATTTATTTTTACAAACAAATTGTATATTTTTTCTAAATTTATAAGAAATTAGCCGGAAAACACTCGTTTTTGCACTGTTTGTCGTACCCGATATATTTTTCGCGCCCAAACCGAACCTAAAATAAATTTGAACTCGGGATTTCACGTATGAGCATACAAATCAAGAAAAGTTGGCTAAAATTGGGGCCAAGGGGCCCAAATGACTCGCGTCCGCCCCTTTATTATTATTATTATTATTATTATTATTATTATTATTATTATTATTATTATTATTATTATTATATTTTATATTTTTTACTAATTCCTTTATAACAAAGCTAAGTTAGATATTTTTTGACAAAAAATCCAGATCCTTCTCAGCTTAAAACCTTCTGTTCTTCATCCCTACAAAAACCCTAAGGTAATCTCTATATTTTGATCAATTTTATACATGTTTAAACATGTTTAATTGCATATAAACCTAGTTTGATTACCAAAAACCATTTATAACCATGCAATAAAAATTGTCCAAAAAAGTATTTTGATCATACACATGGTTAATAACCTGTTTTGATAAGTTTTTTTGGCCATAAACGCAGATTAAGGGATTTAAATCGCGTTTTTACGGTTCAAAAGTTCGGTTTAAAGCCCTAACCGAAACCCTAAGTTTCAATGCTGGTATGTAGATGATACATGCTTTTTTTGTGATATAGGACCTATACCTACCTTACTTAGAAGCACAAGAACACGAAAATTGGAATAAAAGAGAAAAAAACGAACGAAAACCACTAAGGTAATACCGAGTTACTCGTTTATAGGCTGCTTAGGGTTAGGCTGTGATGCGTATATTTTTAGCATGTAAAATTTTGGTGGGACATCAGGTACCATATGAATGAGTCCCTGTCCAAATTTGGTAATGTTTTGACCATCCAAGAATATTTGGCGAATTTATTACCGATTTTTGGGACGTTTATATGGGAAAAATACTTAAAATGCTTAAAAAATTATGATATTTTGTGGGGAACTCAGTTTTGGTATAATATGATCACATATGAAATTTGGGGTCAACTGGAAAACCCTAGCTATGTTTTGTAGATTCGCGTTTATTCTAATTTTTATAGTCGTTTTCGGCTCGGGAAGATATTTTTTCAAGGTTTTTAAATTTTGAAAATTTTGTAGGTTGTTTTGGGAAGTATTTGGATCACTCAAGAATTTTTTTGGATTTTTCAGAAATTTCTTGGTATAAACGGACGATTTTCGGGTTAATTATAGCATATAAAATGAATTTTTATAAATTAATAAATCAGTAAATAATTCCAGAAATATTTTTATAAAAATATACATATTTTATTTGATAAGTACTTAAATTACCATAATTTAATGATAAACAGATAATTAATTGTGCTAAATTGAAGATTAAACAAATTCAAATCTAATAAAAACCGACAAGTTCGTGATTAACGAACCTGTTGGAATATCATAACATCAAGAGTGATCAAAAATTATATTTTGAATTAATCACGAACCTGTTGGAATATCATAACATCAAGAGTTATCAAAAATTATATTTTGAATTAATTAAGTAAAAACCAAACTTTTTGTGAGAAATCTGGACAATTTGGATGGATTGTGCTCGTTTTTCTTCAAAACAGATTAAATAAACAGAAATGAGCCCCGTAGCGAATCAAGAGCCGCATTTGTGATATTTCTTTATAACTTAATCATTTTATCAACCAACATGTTTAACCAAGTTTACATCCCCATACAAGTTACCTAAACGCATAAACGATCAACTTGGCCCAGCTGGTGAAACGGGGAAACTGAGCCAAGTTCGGTTTTAAGTATTAGACAATGAACAACATCACAATCTAAGCCTATTGACACTTTCTGGGTGTAACAGCTATACCTAGACTAGTTATACAACCCAGATTAGTATAGAGATTATAATAATATTAAAATATTAATATTATTATAATATTCATTATAGGAATTAGTGATAACGAGCCCAAACAGACTACGAGCTGACACCATACCGGATCTCTACTAAACAGTGAGTTTCATGACCCCTCTCTTTAAAAAGTGTAAGATCATATAAGTCTATAGCTATGATCTGTAATCCTTTAATGTCTATTGCTAGGGTCTTAGTTTTGATTGTATAGGGCTTTAAATGTCATTTGTATATGTTAGGGGATGTGTATGAAACGCATAAGTCCAAGGGACCGCATATGTTATGCGGCGCATAACATATGCACCATATAAGATATACATCCCTTGTGACCTATAATGTGTTTCCTATAAATAGGGGACTTATGCGTGAATATGTAGAGTTTTGGCCATTCATGTCATATGCTAGAGAGAGAGAGAATAGAGAGAGAAAGTTCCTGAAGTGATTTGTGATGTTCATTCTCATTGTTTTCCGCACCTTGAGACATAAGCTACAACAACATCAGATCCCCCCCGGTCGTTACAATACTCTAGCATCTTGTTATTCTTGAATTCCATCCCATTATCATTTCTTATTCTTCGAATAGGTAAGTTGTACAACATTTCGAGTTTCTTAAATAAGATCATCAGGGAATCATAAGTTTCATCCTTGGATTCCAAAAACATCACCCACGAAAATCTGGAATAGTCATCAGTAACGTTCTCCTGTGATACTTCTGACATTCACGGGACCAAAAACATCCATGTGTAGACGTTCGAAGGGTATGTTAATGGAATTAACAAGCTTTCTTGGATGAGGTTTCCTATCAATGAACTTCATTACAATTAAAACAACATCTCCTATCAATGAACTTAGTGATTTGAGATGTGATTTTAACCTTATCACGTTTTGCCTTTAGACGATAAAATTCTTTATTTGACTGGTTTCTAAAGACAGCTTCTTTTTCAGATTCATAAGTTTTACCATGCACAAAAACAATCTTTTTCACTTGTGTTGGTTTAATTCGATGAGATTGCTTGTTATAAAAACTTATTTTAGCAAATCTTTTCGATTCAACACACTTTTCTTTTCCCAACCCATGATTTTTAACCTTTTCCTAGGTTAACACGGACTCTGCAACTTTTATTCTAGTACTCATATCACATCCCAAAACTTTCATTTTCATTCTTCTCAGATTTAACACAAACATCATCATCAGACTTTGAGGTATCATGAGATGGATTGTTGAGTTCCACATTTAATGCCTTCTTAAAACCTTTTGGTTTCATGGGAATATAAGCATTCCACATAGGTGGAGGCACTGCATGATTATCCTCACTAGATGTTATGTTCTCATTCACATCATCCTTAGATTTTGATGTATTTTTAGGCATAATGTGATCGAGAACATAAGATGATGCAGCATAGCTCACTAATTTAGATTGAGTCTCTCAGTCTCAATCTTGAGTGCTTGTAATTCAAGCTTGAGAGCTGCATTCTCATCTATATGTCTATTAATGGCTATTTGTTTGTCCTCAACCGTGTGTTGTAACATTGAAATGGTCTTTTGATCTTGTAAAATCTTTTCCCATAAATTTTTTTCACACGTTTGAAGTTTCATATATGCCTCATTAACAATGTTAAGATCAAACAATGATTTGTCATAATGCCTCTTTAACTCTTTAATTTCAAGAGTTTTAAACTCACATTCATCACAAGGAAATTCACATTTTTCATATATGTTTGAGTTTAGAATTACCTGATTTGCCATGAAAGCATGATCAGTTGGATCTTCATTTGAAATTTCAGACTCTTCATCAGTTGTGTCTTCAACAATTCCATCAACTAACTTCTCATTTGAATCTTCAATCTTCCTTGATTCTTTGATTTCTGATTCATCCACATCATCTTCTCTAAAATCAATCTTACCATGTGGTACTTCCTCACCATTAAACCAACCTGCAAAACATTCAATTATATCAGACGGAAATATGGAGGTAAGATAATTAGAAGGAACCGTGTGAATTTTGTCATAGGTTCTTGGAAGATCGTTATCAGAATCATCTTGATCAACTTCTTGATCAACCTTGTAACCCTCTTTGTCATCAACCTTCATTTCCTTCTCCAATCTTTCATTTTCTACCAATACATTCTCTACTACACTATCAACCAGCTTGTCTTCTTCCTTTATATCAACCATCTCAACTTTTTCTTTGTCCTCAACTACTTCTGCTATATTTTCCTGAAACACACAGTTCCTGTTGAATCCCTCATCTATCTGTGTAGTAGCAGCCTTTTGTTGTGAAGTTGATGCTTCAGATGATTTCTTGCCTTTGGAAGATTCAGCCTCATTTTGAGAAGGACGGTGATATATTGCTTGTTTGTAATAATCGCTCCCAAATGGATTTGCAGCATTATCATCAACATTCTCGCTTGTACACTCCCGCTTGAAGTGTCCCTTTTCTTTGCATCGGAAACATCTCACCTTGGATTTGTCAAAACCCAATTTTGAATTTGACCCATCCAACACATTTCTTCTAGTTACTTCCTTAAACCGTTGAGCTCTCCTGATCACACTTTCCATACACAAATGAATATCAATCATTTCCATCTCTTCTGGGTCGATCTGATCATAATCTTATTTGGTCATGTTGTAGTTACAAATTCGTCCAGCAACTAAACATTCATAAGATTCCAGAGCTGAGACTAGAAATGCCATATGTTCCTTGACTGTTTCAGTGGTTAGGCACCCATTTTTCTTTAAATTTACAACAATGTTGCACTATAAAACATCAGGGTCTTGTGGGTGAGGGGATTGAGATACTGGAATGGTGCCCAAGTAACTACTACTATATTGTGGAGTAGCAGGAGCAGCAGGTACACTTGTTACAAAGGCTTGACCAGTTTGTTTAGCACAAAATGCTGTGGGAATCTTAGGATTTATAGAAACACATGATTGTGAACCCTTGTAGTACAATCCCACATCTTGTGATACAGCTGTTGATTTCATCTTTTGCTTCTTCCTAAGCTCCAGATCATGAGCTTCAAGTTTCTCGATAAAACTTGCCAGATTAAGACGAGCATATGCAATGGGATTTGATTGTTGAATCATTATAAAAGTACCACACTCTTCAGATAGCGCGTCAGCAAGCTTATCAATGTACTTATAATCAGGCTTTTCAATCTTCAACCTTTTCATCTCATTCGCTAGATAACAATATCGTTCAATCAATTGTGCGAACGATTATCCCTTGACCTAAGTGAATATGTCAAATGCTTTCTTGAGCAATGCTATTTTACTTTTTCTCATATATGGGTTTCCTCGGTCTTTTTTCAATAATGCATGCCATATTGAATAACATGAACCGTTATGCTGCAATAGCTGAAAGATTTCAACTTTGATGGCTTGTTGAAAGAGATTCAACATTTTCTTGTCTCTTAAGAACAAAGATTTATCTGCATCTGCAATTTGTGACAATCGATAATTTTCTCCATTCTCATTCTTATGGGTGATGTACTCTTCTTCAACAGCGGTCCATGTCTCATAGTTTAACGCCTGAACATAGGTTTCAAACTTATCGGCCCAAGACGGATAGTCTTCCATTCGTAGAAGCTTTGGGGTTTGTTTGACGTTCCCATTTCCTTCTCAATATTAATGTTCTGAAGTAGGGCAGATGGTTGAGATACGAAAGCATTTAGACTATCCATGGTATGAATAACAACAAGTCAAATGATATGTAAGAAATGGTCAACGGATAAGTCAACGTATAAATAGTAAGGTCAACGGATATGTATGAGGTAGGTCAACGGATATGTAGAACGGATATGTAGGAACAACATATATGTAATATTCAACGTATATGTGTCAACTTAAAACATATACGGCGTACAAGTTATGCGCCGTATATGTTATACGTGAAAGACTTATACGTGGAAATAACATATGCACCAAGTAGACTCATTTTGGTATTTTGACAAATTGAGTATTCAAATGTTGATGAAATTGAAAGAAAATTTGTAGGGTTTGTCATGAAGGTATAAGGTATGACTTGTGAAAGTTTGAAGGACTTGTGATGGTTGAATGTGAAGATAGAGAGAAAACCTTTGAAAACTTGTGATATTCAAGCTAGTAATGAACCATATGCTCTGATACCACTTGGAAGGACTTGTTGTAGACATTGATTATTCTTCATGAGTTTAGCGCACCTTATACTCCACAACAGAACGGGGTCGCTGAACGAAAGAATCGCACATTGATAGAAACAACTCGTACCATGCTTTCTGATTTAAAGTTACCTGTGAATTTTTGGTTTAAAGCAGTGGCGTCAGCATGTTATACTCTCAACCGAGTACTTACCGTGAAGAAGTTCGGCAAAACGTGTTTCGAGTTACTTAATCGACAAAAACCATATCTTAAATGGCTTGAATCGTTTGGATCAACATGTACAATTCTTGAACCAAGTGTCAAGTTTGGTCCCAAATCAGTTGAAGGATTTTTTGTGGGTATGCTAGTCCACTAAGACGTGTATACGTTCCTAGCCTCCACAAGATTATTCAAGTTCAGAACGTCGATTGTCAACGCTATACTCCTACAATTCAAAGACCTGGAGATTCTCGGTTGTTTGATTACGAGAACCTTTGGGATAGTTTCAAGATCCCTGAGGACGTGATTTCTGATGAGACAGTGACAATGTTATACCAAAAAAATCTATCAAAAGATCTCGTGTCAACACTAGAAGTTCCTGTTATGATTGTTCCTCATGATGTCCCAGATCCTATTCTATTTGATGATGTACCAGAGTCTACACCCGTGTTTGATGACAACAGTGAAACAGAAGAGGAGAAATAGTTTATTTCTCTAGTTGCTTATGAAGAGAATGTCACCAATCTCCAAAATGAAGTGATAATTTCTACTAAAATTGTGCCAAAAACTGTCTCTTATCATCCAGAAGAGAATATCATTGGAGATTTAAACGCTAGGGTTCAAATGAGACGTCAAATTAATCAAACCCTTCAGTGTTTTTATACAAGTGTATCTAAATTACAGAATCAGTTCTCATTCAAATTCTTTATTTCGCAGGTCGAACCAAAGACATACAAAGAAGCCCTAACTGAGGAGAGCTGGGTCAATGCTATGCAAGAGGAGTTATTGCAATCTGAAAAGCTCGAGGTTTGGAAAACTGGTTGACTTGCCTGAGAACAAGATGCAATAAACACTAAATGGGTGTTTAAATGTACACACGATGAGAATGGGATTATAGTCAGAAACAAAGCAAGACTATTTGTTTTGGAATTTAACCAAAGAGAGGGTATCGATTACAATTAGTTTTATGCACCAGTGGCAAGGCTAGAAGCGATTCGGATCTTTCTGGCTTTCGCTTCATGGAAATGGTTCAAAGTTTATCAGTTAGATGTCAAGTCTGCATTTCTGAACATGAAAATCAGTGAAGAAGTCTACGTGGGAAAACCACTGAGGTTTGTCGATCCGATCCACAAGGACAAAGTGTATCTTCTTGATAAAGCTCTATAAGGCCTCTATCAGGCCCCGAGAGCCTGGTATGAGACATTGTCCCAACATTTGTTGGACAATTGGTTAATAAGAGGAACCGTCGATTGTACACTTTTCACTAAATTGGTTGACGAATATCTAACGATCGTGCAAGTCTATGTCGATGATATCATATTTGGGTCAACAAACGATGATCTGTGCAAGCAGTTCGAGGAAGTGATGAAACTGAAGTTTGAAATGAGTGCAATGGGGGAGATGAAATTTTTCCTTGGACTTCAAGTGGAACAGTTATCTAATGTTATCTTTATCCACTAGACAAAGTATGTCAACGACGTCCTAGGAAAGTTCAGCATGACTGATGCATCGACAATCAGTACTCCTCTACCATTGAACCATGGTATCGGTCCTGATCCCAACGGAGAGAAGGTTGATCAAACCTTATACCGATCCATGATTGGCTCATTGATGTACCTCATTGCATCTCTGCCAGACATCATGTATGCCACATGTTTGTGCGCTCGATCGTCAAAAGAATTCTACGTTATCTCAAGGGATGTCCGGGGGTCGGTCTCTGGAATCGAAAAGACGATGAGTTTGTGCTGAGGGCATACTCAGATTCAGACTATGGAAACTGTAAACTGAATGCCAAATCTACAACGACAAGTTGTCAGTTCTTTAGCAAGCGTCTTATCACCTGGCAATGCAAAGAAACAGACCACGGTTTCGCTATCTACCTGTGAAGCTAAGTATGTAGCTGCCTCCAGTTGCTGTTCTCAAGTTCTTTGGATACAACAATAGATGCGGGACTACGGTTTGAATTTTTTTACTACCCCTATATTTGTAGATAATATTGCAGCTATTTCGATAACAAAGAATACGGTAAACCACTCTAAAACTAAACATATTGAAATACGGTATAACTTCATTTGTGATTGCTACAAAAAGAAGTTGATTACTATAGATAAAATTCACACCGATGAATAAAAAGCAGATCTTTTCACCAAAGCTTTTGATAAGTCACGATTTCAATACTTATTAACTTATTGTTTAAAAGTTTTGGGCAGTGTTGATAAGAGGGTTACCGAGATTATGGATGGGTCGGATACCTAGGGATCCTAAACATCAGAGTCACCTTATATCTTCTGTAAATATTTTCATATGGTTTTTGATTTTAGGGGGAGAAATTTTTTGAAAAACCAAACACATTGAAAAATTTGAAAAAGCCAAAAACAGTATAAAATTCAAATATGTCAAAAACATTTAAAAATGTTGCTCCTCAAAAAATGAGTTTTTAAAGCAAAAAGGGAATATGACAGTACATTGATCATCTGGTCCCAAATCCAGTAAAAAATAGGCCTAAAAGGCTGTGTGCTTAAGTATTAGTGCATTGGTAGGCCTTATAAACAAACAAGTAGGGAAAAGTAAGTAATATAAACTTAAATTGCCAAATTGATGGGGTGTTAGTTTCTAGTAAATGTCTTGATAATGAAGGCAGAAATGTAATAGCTGGTCATATTCAAGCCATTTAATTAGAATGATCGGTTAAATTTGATAAAACTTAGCTATTAGTAAGTGGTTAATGCTTCAACGATGTATGGTCTCATGGCCTTAAATCCTGTATTGATGGGATGCTTTAGGTTCTGGATCCATCGGGTCTTTATGCGGTTTATCATCTGGGTATTCATTTCGATGAATATTTAAAACACTTTCAAAGATAACCCACAGTCTAAGCTGTTTTATAAACATTACACTTGATCGCACAAAGTACTTATGTACTAAATTCATTACTGAATTGATCAAAATCCGCTGTTAGACATACATTGTCCCCTTGCTCGCATCTTATTACCATTAAGAAACAGACCACAAGGGACACAATGTATGCAAGCCAACAGATGAAATCGTGCATACTCATCCATGGGAAAGGACCTTAGGGTGTTGCTTGAGAATGGGGGTATGTCTTGTAGTGGGGATTATTTGCTAATATGCTTAAAATAAAAGTTTTTTTTATCTTCTGATTCTAAGGTTTAAGTCAAGTTGGGGTGACTATGTAAAAATCAAATTATGCCTGAATCAAGAATAGAACTGATATTTCCTGATATCTTGTGCTTAATTGAAACCAATTAAATGTATCACAGAAATTCCTGAATCATTTGTTTAGAAGGTTTAGGTTGATAACAATACCAATGACTGACTTAACACCAGTCATAATAAACACTGAAAATAAAATTATGATGGAAGGGCAATTTGGGCAATATGACTCCCTGCTCAAACTCACAAAAATATGTGATTTCTGTCTTGTTAAATTTCTAGATTTACTTGTTATTGTTTCTATTTGAAAAACCAAAAAGATTTTATTTCTGATCTAGTTTTCGACTCTTGATGTGCGGGTGAACTATTTCTCTGGGGTTTTTCTCAAAACAATGAAACATGTTGAGTTTCTCAATTTCAAATCAAAAGAAATCAAAACGTTTATCTGGTTTACTCAAGGTCATTAATTGGACTTGGTAAGCATTAGTTTTTCAAAATGAGCTTAATTAAGTTATTATTTTAATGTACAAGGACATTAAGTTGTACTTGGTACATTTCATTGGTGTGAATAGCAAGAAAGTGCCAATTAGATATACTTATGCAACGTATAAGTCATAAACACTTATGCGCCGCATAAGTTTTGTGCCATATAAGTTTTAGACATACGCCGCATATGTTAATGATTGAACATATTCGGAGATCATACATATGCGCCGCATATGTAGAGGTTTTGACCTGATATTTTCCATCGTATATGTGGACAAATGTGTCATAGACATCATGACAGTAGTTGACAAGTAATCATTTAAGAGTCATAGGTGAAATAGTGATATACTGTTGAGAGAAATTATTGCCATTCATAGATATATATCCTTATATGGTAATCAAGACCTTACCGATAATATCATTTCTTCATTTGTATATCTATCTCAGGCATACTTGTGTTGTCTAAAGTACCATATCAGGTAAATTTTACTTGAAGTATAATTGAGTAATTCTGTTGAAATGAGTGTATTGTAAGAGTCTCTATCCGTAAAATCTATCATATCCGGAGTCCAAATACATATCAAATACTTACACAGGAATTTTTTTTGCATATTTAATGATGATTGATGAAGTAGATGATCCTAATGAAGATGGAAATATGTTGAAAGAGATGAGAATTCAAGAATTTACAAGTCGTTACTTTCATATATCATGTTCTGATAAGTCGCTAAGATTCTTCGAAGCTTCAGGTGGCTGGGGTACGGTCAAATCTCTTCCAGGAAAAGACAAGTTATAGTTTTAAACAAAAGTCGGATATAATATTCACAAGAAATTAGATCTAGCTATATCCGAGGGGGAGTCTGTAAGATCATAAACGTCTATAGCTATGATCTGTAAGCCTTTAATGTCTATTACTAGGGTCTTAGTTTTGATTGTATAGGGCTTTAAATGTCATTTGTATATGTTAGGGGATGCGTATGAAATGCATAAGTCCAAGGGACCGCATATGTTATGCGGCGCATAACATATACGCCGTAAAAGATATGCGCCCCTTGTGACATATCATGTATTTCCTATAAATAGGGGATTTATGCGTGAATATGTAGACTTTTGGCCATTCATGTTATATGCTAGAGAGAGAATGACTAGAGAGAAAAAGTTCCTGAAGTGTCATATCTTGTAAACATTTGATGTTATCAATGAAGTATGTGCTTAATGTTACTTGTGATGTTCATTCTCATTGTTTTCCGCACCTTGAGACATAAGCTGCAACAACATCAGATCCTAATCAGTGTCTACAACAAGTCTTTCCAAAAAGTTTTATGAACTTTTGGGGTGAAAAGCATGCTTGATTACATATACATATCCGAGACGTGTAATGATGCGAATTATCTAAGTGCTAACACATGAAAGTCCCCACTAACACAGTAATTAACTTTAAGCCGGTGGCTTGTGAATAGTACTATTGGTTTGGCAACCCTAAACAGAATCGTCCTGGTTGCCGTGCCACACATAACGCCATTTGCACATGACCATAATTATACAAACAGGCTATGTAGTGTTAGACATAGCTACTCGGGACATGTTGTAGGTGGAATGGGGGCCACAGTGGTAGATAATGGTTGGGAAATGGAGGCACACATCACGAATAATCAAGGCTTCACTGTAGCTTAGCATAATTACATCATTTACATACATACTTATATACATACATACAAGCGTTGACTTGTGATTACACTTAACTGTTTTCTTGAAACTCGTGAAACTCACCAACTCTTGTAGTTGACCTATTTTAAACTACTTTTCAGGTATACCAAAGTTGGAATAACTTGGTGATGTGATACGTGTACAAAGTGTGGTTGATGCCATGTGAATAGAAGCTAGTGTAATAGTAAGAAATTGATAGTATAACAGTCTGGTTGTAATTGTACCACCTAGCTTGTAATCGAAAATAGAACAATGTAATATAATGTAAATTAGTTTGTAATGTCTCTTTATAAACAATGTGATTGATACCAGAGGTGTCTGTTACATTCCCGTTTTACGCTTTTTCATTTTGGTGTAAACTGAAGTTGGTATTAGAGCCATTGGTTATAGAGGATTAGGTTATCCATTAGGATACCTAAAATATAATCATAGGCTCGATTAACTCTGGGAAAATAAATATTAATTTAATATTATATACTGATGGATACCGAGATGAACTTGTAGGGCAAGTGAGTTATTGTGGTCCGAAACATAATAACAGACTTACTTGTACGAGGAAATTCAGGGAGAAATCGCGGGACGTACCAATAGGTAAAAATGGCAACATATATAAGGTAATGTTAAGTATATATATGTATATGTAACATACATACGTGCTTAACTGGAACAAAGTGTACGAATACGTGTAGGTTCTGTACTGTTGATAGTATTAAATCTCATTATAATGAATATTATATTCGATTATAATCAATATTAATTATTCTTACAATTAAAATTTTATTTTATTAAGATTAAAATAAATATTATATTTTATCATAATTAATATTAAATTTGGTCTAGTTAATAAACCTCCCTTACACTAACTAACACTAGTAATAAATATTATTCTTATAACTAACCATTGTGAAGAGAAATGGCAAGGAGTAACGACTATATACTAGAAGAGGAACCGGTGATATCTGTGGAGAAGGAAGATCCGGAGGAAGATCCGAAGATCGAGGTGGAGGACCCGGAAGAGGATCCGGAAGAAGCTCCGTAGGAGGACGAGGAGGAGATCGTTGTTAGAGAGCTACCCAGCAATGAGCCTGACCTGTCTGGTTATAGATGCGATAGATATCCGCCCAGATCACCACATAGAGTTTCGGACGAGGTTACCAATCAGTATAACCACTAGAGTATCTAGGTCACCTACTCCACCCATCCACCTGTCCCCGACGACTTCAGTCACTCGACGAGCCCGTAAAACCGCTTGTATTAGGGTAGCCCCGATCGAACCTACCTTATCCTCACCTAGATCTACATACCATCGGGGAAAGTCTTCATGCCCTAGGACAGGTGCTAGACCCTCCCGTTCGTTGTGTATACCTACCTCTAACCCCGACCTCCCAAATATAGGTAACAACTCTTGGATGACTGTGTGATAAACCACTCGGTAGCCATAGCTAATATTAATCAGGGGAGGAGGGAGGTGACCCACTGTATATTGACATTACAGCAGATGGTGTTGAACTTACAACAGTCAGACGCCTACCACCGCTGGTATTTGGATAGGGTGATAGTCCGACTACATAGCTGTTACCGGATGATTATGGCGTTATTATTTTTGTGTTTATGGTTATTGCATCGCTTGTATATATAGATGTAGTATGTTACGGACCTATATACGTTGTCTCTTGGCACTCCATGTATGCATATACTAGTATGTATGTTGACATGGAGCATGATTTTGATGTATTATTACAAGCACTGGCCCTTACAAGGTTAAGTCTAACCGTCACATAGTGACAGATTTTGATATACACATGTAAGCGCTGGCCTTTATCAGGTTAAGCCTATGTGCCATTTTGATACATATGTGCAGTACAATATATGAAATACCAGTGTGTTGTTTGAATTACTTGTACAATCCTTATTGTGATTACTGTTACAATGTCTTATATGCTGGAATTAGTATTAATTGGCTTATATTTGATTACCATTATAGAATAGCCCAAAAGAAAGCAAACCCTATGACTGAGGCAGAGATAGCCGAGATGGTTGCTTGGCAAATGCAGGCAGTAATTCCACTCATTGTAACACAAGTAGCCGCCGATGTAAATGCAAACACACAAACAAATCAACCGCCAAACAACGATGTCCGCCCAACAAATTCCAATACTGTCACAAACAATAATCCCCCACCTAATACAAATGCTGCAATCAATGAAAACAATCCTCCACCAGATACAAATACTATCAACAATAACAATCCCCCTCTAAATACACATACCATGGGTAACAATAATCCTCCCCCAAACCCGAACAATAACCAAAACAACCCTAATCCACCACTAAGAGAATATTCAATTAAAAACTTTATGGCATGTAAACGATAGATTTCAGGGGCACCGAAGGGTCAAACGAGTTGATTAAATGGATTGAAAATACTGAATCTGTCCTTAATATCAGCAATTGCCCACCTGAATGTATAGTCAGGTGTGTTACCTCTACGTTTACTGCTCACACCTTGATGTGGTGGAACACTACGGTACAAATTAAAGGGCAGGATGCGGTCACCGCATGACTTGGGCTGAACTCAAACGTTGATGCTGAAACATTTTTGCCTAAAGAATGAAATTAAAACATTAGAGCTTGAACTTTGGTGTTAAGAGATGAAAAGAGCGGACCACCTGGGATAAGGAGTTTGGCAACGAACTGGCTCGCCTGGTACCCTGGTTAGTAACTCCTAAAGCTAAGAAGATCGAACATTATATTTGGGGTTTGGCCCTGGAGGTAAGGAGTTTGGCAATTTCTAATGCTCACATGTCTTTTGAGAATGTCGTGTCTCAAACTGTCATTGTAACTTTTGACTTGGTTAGAAGCAGGGTATTGAGCATGCCCAAGGAATCAGTGGGTATGAAATGAACAGACTATGGGACGAGACCACAAGGAGGGGAATCAAATAAACGCGCACGCCCGAAAAAACAAAATTACGCCATGACCAGTTCTGATATGATGCAAGATAGGTATAAGGGATCCTGGCCAAAATGCGACAAATGTAATTATCATCACTTGGGTGAATGCAGATCGCCAGTATGCCAAAAGTGTGGTAGAATTGGGCACAATGCCCCAAATTGCATAACTAGTACTGAATTTGTAAACAGATCATCCCAATCAAACCAACCTCGCCGTCCACAACCACCTAGACCTCAACTGATCCGCCAACAACCTATTCAACGAACCTCAACCACAGCAGCACGCGGTGCTTGCTATGAATGTGACAACATGGAGCATTTTAGAAGAAACTGCCCCAAGATGAATCCAGGAGCAGTTACCAGACAGAACCAAGCATCGACTTCGAGTGCTCCTAGAGGACGTGCGTTTGTTATTGGGTCAGGAGAAGCCCGACAAGACCCGAACATAGTGACAGGTATATTTGTAGTTTCCGATTAATATGCTTCTGTATTATTTGACATGGTTGCCGATAGAAGTTTTGTTTCAACTAGCTTTTTATCCCTGGGAAATATGCCGGTTAGTGAACTAACAGATCCCTATGCTATAGAACTCGCTAACGGTAACTCTATATATGTCAACCAAATAGTCCAAAATTGTTCCATTATCCTATACGACCACCCATTCCTTATTGATCTACTCCCGATAGAGTTAGGAAGTTTTGATGTAATTGTCGATATGGACTGGTTATCTAATATAAAGTGGAAATCGTGTGTAATGATAAGGCAGTTAAAATTCCCCTTTCGGATAGTGAAATGATTATGGTACAGGGAGAGAAGTCTGGTACAATATTATCTCTCGTGTCTCATCTTAAGTTGTTGAAGTGTTGATGTGCTAAAAGTAGTCTAATAATTATTAACTAAATTATGCAAATCTAGACGCTAAGTAATACTCTAGACTCTCTAAAACTCGACTAAACTACTTACCGGCAATTAAACCGATCGACTCTAGTAAAGCTAAGTAAGTCCGGATATCGACCCCACGAGACTCTTTAAATTACATCAACTAGCTAATTAAACTCAACTACAGATACGAATATTTATTTATATTTGTTAAAAAGGGGGGTTTTTTAAATACTAAATTAAAACTAATTATGGAAAATAAGTAAATAAACAAAAACATAAGTTTTAGTAAATCAGATAATGACAAGAAAACTACCTAGGCTAGAATCCCCTAAATTTCAGTTGTTAATTAACCAGGAAAATATTAAGTTATGGAATGGGATCGTAAAATAGACACTTAAGAGAAAACACGAACATGACCCTTGACCCTTCTCAAGAGACACCTATAGGATTATAATAAGTTTTAATGCACACCAGTATTAAAAATCAAGTTTCCTTATGGTCACCTAATTATTTATGATTTAGTTCCTTTATACGAAATCCTACCTTACAGCGCGGAAATCAAAGGCAATTTAATATATTTAATTGATTTAATAAACAGTAATAAATAATCAAACATAGACGGACTCCTTACGAAGAACTAAATCTAGCAAGATTAAGTAATAAAGATCTATCAATAACCTAGCACTTTATAGATTTTAGGTTAGCAGCACACTTAGGTTTATTTAATTAATAATTATTATTCCTATGATCTTATCGTGAAATCAATCCTAAAAGGATAATTGGATATAAATAATCCCACCTTTTGTATATTGGCTGAAAATAATCCCACCTTTAAAAATCACTAGCAATGATCCCACCTTTTAACTATTTTTGTCTCACTGGTACTTAACGTCGTTACGTTTTTTCCCTAGTTTCAAACCGATGTTTTAGGGATTTTGATCGGAAGAACGATATGAGTTGACTGATGTAAAACTTATTTCGAAACGGTGATTCAAATGGCTTGATCTTTGTTAATTGGAAATTCAAGCACCCGAATTGAAACATTGTTTCATCATTTGGATCGCCATTTTGAGATAAGTTTTACATCGGTCGACTCGTATCGTTCTTCCGATCAAAAGCCCTAAAACATCAGTTTGAAACTAGGGAAAAAACATAACGACGTTAAGTATTTTTTAACGGAGGACCAGTGAGACAAAAATAGTTAAAAGGTGGGACCATTGCTAGTGATTTTTAAAGGTGGGATTATTTATTTCCAATTTTCCATCATAAAATAATCAAAAACACAGAGTAATTGACCTAATAGTAACCTATCATAATGAAAAACAATAATCAAGGCAACTATGGAATAATAACAATAAATCAAACAATCCTAAGCATCCATATGCATCAATTTAATATGATTAAACCTTTTACTAAATCAGAAGAACCATAACAATAAATAAATCCCAAATCAAATCACAACGTCAAAATAGGTTCATCATAAGCCTAGGGACTCTATAATGTTTAGCCTAGCATAGTAAAATCAAATAAAACAATGATAACGGAATTCATGGTGAAAAACAAAAGAAACGAAAGATTAAAGGAGATAAAACCCATGGTCTTCGTGCTTGATTGATTGGCACATCACCGTATGATTCCAAGCCTCCAAATCCTCCAAAAGATCACCTCTTGAGCTCCTAAATTTGTCCCAGCCGTCTAGGGGATTCGGTTATGTTTAAGGTTGAGTTTAGAGGTGTTTAAATAGGTTTCCAAGGCCCAAAATAAATAAATATCGAAAATTCTGGAAAAAATGGCCTCCCGGGCCGCGCGGCGGGCCTGGTCCCTCCCCGTCGTGCGGCGCTCCGGCAAAATGGGAGAGGAGACCGATCTGGTCTGGTCCGGTTCGTTTCCTGATGTGGTCCGGTTCAATTCTGATGCTGCGGTTCTCTGTTTTAGCTCATTTTTCGCTCTTTTTAACCACGATAAACCTCCGGAACCTACATTATTCAAATATGTTAGTAAAATACAAATTCTAATAAAAACGAAACAAAAACAAATAAAATATTATTTAAACTATAAAAGGGATTTCTATATATTTAGCATTATATCAAATATCCTCACACTTATCTTTTTTCGTCCCTGAAAAAACAATCTAATTGCAATGGGATCGGAATTGGAGAAATACAGTCTTAAAAACATATTAGGTTATCTTAAAATTTAGAACAACACAAAAACTGCGATCACCGATATTGTTGTCCACTTAAACCCATGCCTTTGTCTTTACCGGGACAAGTAAGATCCAACTTATTATTATTATTATTATTATTATTATTATTATTATTATTATTATTATTTATATAATCTAGTGGGACCCACAGTCAAGACCTGTTTTATTTTAAATTTTACTAGGTCAAACCACCCCAACTTGACATAAACCTCATAAAAAGCAGATTAAAACATTGTTGCACATTTTCCATGAATAGCTAAGACGATCAAGGATATTTTTTATCCACCTAAGTTTAAGCATCAAAGTCTACCAAGCAGCCATTAGATACGATTAAGGTTCAATTATTCAACTAACTAGCTAGTGTTCCCCACTACATGACATACCCCTGTTATCAAGCAACACCCCAAAGTCCATCTCCATAGGTGAGTATGCACGAATTCATCTATTGGGCTTACATATGACGTGTCCCGTGTGGTTCGTTTCTTAATGGTAATGAGACGTGAGAACGGGGACCTCATATGACTAACAGCGTGTATGATCAAGTCAGTAGTGAATTTGTACTTTTAAAGCACTTTGTGATCATGTTTGATGACTTATAATTTGGCAGATAAACTGCGGGTTTGCTCTTTTTAGGATATTTGAAATATCCATAAATCCATTTAGGAAATATGAATACCCAGATAAATAACTGCATACAGACCCATGGTCTCCGAACCCTGGAGCATCCCATCAATATAGGATTTAAGGCTATAAAACTATACGCCTATGAAGTGTTAACCACTAAAACTAGAAGTGCAAGATTTAGTTTATATCACCGGCAACACGGCATACTCTAACATTAAACCTACCCAAGCATCGTATGATAACCTATTCAGATTTCTGTAAAATTCATAATTTTCTACAATCAAACTAAAAATGAGGCTTGAATATGGCCCGACCTTTCATCTCGTATTTTATACAGACTTAACATGCATCCCACTAAAAATCATATTTTATCGTTATAAACCAATTATCAAATTGCCCTTTCATTCTCAAGGCTGAGCCTGCCGACACATTCCAAGTTAAGTACGTGTTCTTTAGTTCTATCTTATTATTAGTAGTTTGAAAAACCGATTCCTGATAAATATCCTCATCTCCCATTTAAATGCAAAAAGAAACAAATTCAAAGTACATTTTTCAACACTTTTTTTTTAATATGATGTTTAACTATGACTCAAGTATCTTATCCCCACACTTAAATTTAGCATTGTCCTCAATGTAAGGATAGGACTAAAAATAAAAATAAATTCGAAATACAAAAAACTAAAAACAAAAATAAAAATTAAAAATAAACAAGCAAGATAGATAATGGAAAAGACTTAGCTTGAAATACTTGCATGAAATGTGATGCCAAAGTCTTCTTCTATGACTGCCCTCCAACTCCGAACGTGCTCAACAAATGGTATCTCCTTCTCTCACACATGAACGAAAGCGGCAAAAACAATAAACAATATCTAAACATATCTTATCAACTTGATAAACATTAAGAATTCAAAGTATTTTACCAGACCAACCAACCCAACAAATAAACATGAATAAATAGCAGCAAATAATAATCAAACTATATGGCTCCGCTGCTCCATCCCCACACTTAAATTTTGCATTATACTTCATAGGGGTCATCTTTCAAGCTCACTTAATCCAGCAGAAACTTAAAAACAAAAACAAAGAAGAACTACAAAAATCTACGTTAGTGACTCGACAAGACTCAAAAATAAAAATGGGACAAATATACAAACTCTACACTTGAGTTTTCACTCAAGATACTCTCCTATGTGAACTACTCGGCTGTCCGAGTGGAGCATCTCCACCTCGGTACAACTCCATGGCCCTCCAAGAAACTGCATCATGATACGACCACACACCAATCTTATTTCGGTTATCTCCAACTTCTCCAAACTCTCGCTTTCCACCACCTCTCTCCCTATCAAACACCATCAACTCTCGAGAACTCACGACCTCTCTCTCATATTCCATACAAACTCTGACAGAACGGGGTGATCAAGACGTGAATCCATGCCCGGAACAAAAGACTCAATCGAATAAATGGGATGACATGGATCAATGAGACCGTCTTGTCCACTCGGGTGTCTCATGGATTTAACAACATAAGTGACACTATCGTCGCCGGCTCTAAGAGTGATCTTACCTTCAAAAACATCAACGAATGCCCTAGCAGTACGCAAGAATGGACGACCAAAAAAAATAGGAACTCTCTCATCGGCCTCCATATCTAAAACCACAAAATCTACTCGGAAAACTAATTTTTCGACTTTCACGAGCAAGTTTTCTATGATTCCCCTAGGGTACTTCACCGAGCAGTCAGCTAAAGATAATGACATATGGGTGGGTGTGAGCTCTCTTAGGCCTAGTTTCTCAAATAACGAATACGGCATTAAGTTTATGCTAGCTCCTAGATCCGCTAAGGCTTGGCACGATGTATCCCTACAGATTAAACAAGGAATAGTGAAAACACCAGGATCAGGTAACTTTATGGAACCTTATTGAGCACTACCATAGAAGACTCTCCATTCAGTTGAACGGTAGAAACCTCCTCCAGACTTTCCTTTTGTTTAAGAAGATCTTTCAAAAACTTGACATATTTCGACATATGCTGGAGGGCCTCGATAAACGTAAGATTAATCCTCAGCTGCCTGAACATGTGTAAGAAGTTTTCGTACTCTCTACTAAATTTTTGATTCTTAAGACTGGCTGGATATGGGACACGAACATGATCTATAAGCGGTGAAGGCCTAATATCTCTCGGTTTCTTCTCTTCACTCCATCTAATTATGGGCTCACGGGTTGGTGCGGTACTTGCTGGGTCTAGCCTAGGTTGCACCCTCCCAGGAGTCTCTATCACTATCTCCTCATCAACTAACTCATCTCTCTCCTCTACCTCAATCTCTCTCTCCGGACCTAAAACTCTACCACTACGGGTGGAAATGGCATTTAACTGAGCTAGCGGATTTTGCTTAGTGGAACCCAAAAACTGACCTAGGAGTCCATCACTTAAACGTCGGGCTATATCACCTACGGTTCTCTGAAGATCTAAAAGTGCGGACTGGTGATTCCTTAATAGCAAATCATGATCGGCAAATTTTTTATGAGTTTCCTGATCCCTAACTAGTATTTGCTTCATCATCTCTTCTAACCTACCCATACCACTACTCAAATCCTGCCCATTACTCCCACCTTGACTACTTTGATCCCCACTAAACGACTAATCCTGCCCCCGATTAAGTTTTGAATTTGATTGGAGACCACAGGGTGCACCGGGGGAACGCCAATTAGAATTATAGTTATTACTTTTATAATTGTTCCAATTTGAATTATTATTTCCATTAAATGCATTAGGAACCTTATTTTGCCCTCCTATGAACTCTACTTGCTCCTGACTCATCAACGGATAATCTAAAGTCCCATGCCCCCCTCTACACAACTCACACTTATCTATCTTAGCCTTAAGTTCTTTAATCTCATGGGCTATACTCTCTAAGGTAGTAGCCACACTAGTATCCATATTAACCTGGTGCACACCTCGGATGGATGAGGGTGTACTAGTGACGGGATTTGAATTACCGTTACGTGGCTTTTTAGCAAACTCGGATTGGGAAAAACTCTCAAATATATCATTACACTCAACTACATTTTCTTATCCATTAAATTACCTCCAGTAGCAGTGTCGAATCGAGCCTGAGTCTCATAAGTCAGCTCATTGTAAAACTTCTCAACAAGGGCCCAAGGAGTAAGACCATGCTGTGAACAATGGGAAAGTAAGTTCTGGAAACTCTCCCACGCTTGATAATACGACTCATACGGCTCCATATGAAAAGAGTGAATTGGATCACGAAGACGAGATGCTTAGGCAGGAAAAAAGTATTTCTTTATGAATGCAGTGCACAACGCCTCCCAAGTAGTGAATGCCCCAGCGGGTTGCGAATCGAGCCAAGTTGCGGAACGACCCGTAAGTGAAAACGGGAATAAGTGGAGGTAAATGGCATCTTCATTAGCACCTTTCAAGTTGAATGTTCTAAGCACATGAGTAAGACGGTTGATGTGCGCTGGTGCGTCTTCATCATCACGACCATGGAATAGATTACTCTGGGTGAGATTGGCTATGATGTAAGAGGGAATTTGCCAGGAATTAGGGTTATCGATTACGAGGGTGATGATGGGTGAGTGATCTCCAGTGAAAACCTAGAAGGCTTGTTGGTAAACGGTTTGGTTGTCGGGGCCATTTGAATATCGGGAATGATTCTGGCACTCAACGGCGGTGAACTGTGTGGTGATGACTTCGGTGGAGAATCTATGATGATCGGTGATGATGAACTGGCTTCAGACTTTAACGGAGGTGGTCCTTGCGAACGAAGATTTGGCATAAACCTGAAAAACACACAAGACCAACTGGGTAGACTCTATGTAAATAAGAAAATAAAACTAAGAGTAAATAAAATAAACTAGACTTAAAATTAAAATAAAATTAATTAAACTCCTACGACTCAAAGACAAAATAAAACAAAACAAGTAGCACGTATGTAGCAGATAAATCTAATCAAAGCTAACAACGCAATCACCAAGAGTCCCCGGCAACGGCGCCAAAAACTTGATGTGCTAAAAGTAGTCTAATTATTATTAACTAAGTTATGCTAATCTAGACACTAAGTAATACTCTAGACTCTCTAAAACTTGACTAAACTACTTACCGGCAAGTGAACCGATCGACTCTAGTAAAGCTCAATAAGTCCGGTTATCGAACCCACTAGACTCTTTAAATTACGTAAACTAGCTAATTAGACTCAACTACTGACACGACTATTTATTTATATTTGTTAAAAAGGGGGGGGTTTTGTTTAAAATACTAAATTAAAACTAATTAAGAAAAATAAGTAAAATAAACGAAAACACAAGTTTGAGTAAATCAGATGATGACGAGAAAAGTACCTAGGCTAGAATCCCCTAAATTTCAGTTGTTAATTAACCGGGAAAATATTAAGTTATGTACTGGGATCGTAAAATAGACACTTAAGAGAAAACCAGAACAGAACCCCTGACCCTTCTCAAGAGACACCTATGGGATTCTAATAAGTTATAACGCACACCGGTGTTAAAAATCAAGTTTCCTCACGGTCACCTAATTATTTATGACTTAGTTCCTTTATACGAAATCCTATCTTACAGTGCGGAAATCAAAGGCAATTTAATATATTTAATTGATTTAATAGATAGTAATAAATAATGAAACCTAGAGGATTCCTTACGAAAAACTAAATCTTACAAGATTAAATAATAAAAATCTATCAATAACCTAGCACTTTACAGATTTTAGGTTAGCAGGACACTTAGGTTTATTTAATAATATTATTATTCCTATGATTTTGTCGTGAAATCAATTGTAAGATAATAAAAAACACAAAGTAATTGACCTAATAGCAACCTATCATAATGACAAACAATAATCAAGGCAGCTATGGAATAATAACAATAAATCAAACAATCCTAAGCATCCATATGCATCAATTTAATATGATTAAACCTTTTACTAAATCATAAAAACTATAACGGTAAATAAATCCCAAATCAAATCACAACGTCAAAATAGGTTCATCATAAGCCTAGGCAGTGTATAATGTTTAGCCTAGCATAGTAAAATCAAACAAAACAATGATAACGGAATTCATGGTGAAAAACAAAAGAAAAAAAAGATTAAAGGTGATAAAACCCGTGGTCTTCATTCTTGATTGATTGGCACGTCACCATTTGATTCGAAGCCTCCAAATCCTCCAAAAGATCACCTCTTGAGCTCCCAAATTCGTCCTAGCCGTCTAGGGTATTCAGGTTATGTTTAAGGTTTAGTTTAGAGGTGTTTAAATAGGTTTCCAAGGCCCAAAATAAATAAAAATCGAAAATTATAGAAAAAATGGCCCGACGCGCCGCGCGGCAGGCCTAGTCCTTACCCGTCGCGTGGCGCTCTGGCAAAACAGGAGAGGGGACCGGTTTGGTCCGGTCCGGTTTGTTTCCTGATGCAGTCCGATTCAATTCTGATGCTCCGGTTCTCTGTTTTGAAATGACCTGGAATCTTGATGTAGATTGCAATTAGGATCTCTAGATATTACAGCCTATAACTCAATGTTCGGAATCCATTGAGAATGAACATAATCAAGTAAACATTAAGCTCATATTCATTGATAAATTGAAAGATTACAAGATATGACACTTTGGCTACTTTCTCTTTCTACTCTCTCCTCTCTCTGACAATGACCAAAAGTCTACATACAAACGCATAAGTCCCCTATTTATAGGAAACAACATAAAGATCCCAAGCCCATATATATTATACGGCGTATATGATATACGCAGCATAACTTATGCGGTCTTGTGGACTTATGCGTTGAACACACTACAAAATATACATTTGACATTTTAAGCCCTATACAATCATATCTAATACATCTAAGACCCTATCATTAGACATTATGCTCTAACAAACTCCCCTTTGGATGTTGCTAGGTCTTCGATCTTCACGTTTCAGTCTTTCATCCCAAAAAACTTTTTTCTATACTCCCTCCTCATATCCTCCCATGAACGTTTAGTTGAGGGTTTCTGATTTGTGGAAATCGATACTCCAACGCCTTTGTATTGAAATCTTTTCAAAGCATCAATCCTTATCTTCTCTTTTATCTCCTCCTCTCTCGCTTTCTCCTTTAGTGCTTCCTCTTCACCAAAATCAAACCACTTGCTCTTCCAAACCTCTCCATAATGAATCTTGTATTTATGACAAATCTTAATCTCCTGCTGTTATTGCGTAGCAGACGCATGATATTTATCACGTGACACTTGAATCTTGCACTTATGCAATGTCTCTATGTCCTTCTCTGAACAATTAACCAACCACAGCAGATTGATAACATCCCATACTCCGTCACGGTTTAACACAATTTGAGCTTCTCCCCGGTTTTCATCATAATACCACCAACAAAAAGAAACATGAAAGTCTTGCTCCATCGGGTACATTGGAATCACCTTAAGAGTTTCAGGCTGTTTATATCTCCAAGTCTTCATGAAATCATCTGTTTCTGGATCTTTCTTCACTTTAGACACATGGAGAAATGGAGTTTGAGGAGTCCAGCTTCGGAATCTGCATTTAGCCTGATGTTTAATAAAATCCTAGATCTCCTTCACCGGTCCACGTTTAGGACAATTCAATAACTCCTTTTCAACTATGTCCACCACGTCCATCCACGGTAGAGATTTTAACTCACATAGGCTTTCAAAATATTGTACGCCATATATTCTTCTTACAACAATCTTCCTTATCTTAGGTAGATAGGCAATACTCACCACTTACCCAACTTCACCTCTTTTTCTTTCTTTTTATAATACTTGTCAGGATTCAAGTATATACGTTTCGGCTCAATTTTCTTTTTCTCAAACCAGTACTCTTGTTCTTTACTATTTACCTCAGCTTCTTCAGTAGATTTACCTTTATCAGAAGGTATAGGATTTCCTTGATCATCAAATTATTGCCTAACCATCTCAATTTCCTCATTGAATTCTTCATCAAACTTAGGAAATACCTGATGAACAGTATTCAAATATGACACAGGCTCCTTTTCCAGTTCCTCTTCTTCGATATTTTCATTCACTAGAATATTTACATCAACTAAACCCAAATCTTTTTCAAAATCAAACACAAACTCTTCTTCAGTATGTTTAATATTCTAGCCAGATCAGCACGTGTTACTTCTATTTCACCTTCCTCTAACTCCTCTTCGGTAGATGTAAATCTCACTGGAGGCTTAAAAGCTATAGGATCAACATCAAGAATCTCCAGCTCACCAACATTACCACCAGCTTGATTTTGTTCTTAAATAGGTTCTACTTCAATTACTGGTTCAACAATAGATTCAGCATCAGCACTTGTACCAGACCCAACCAACACATCTAACCCACCACCAGTACTTGGATCATCATCATCATCATCATGATCATTATCATCATGAGATGGGGAATCTCCATAATCTAATTATTCTTCATCTTCTTCCTCATCCTCTGGCTCTATAGGCTCTACAACAGCTGGTATAATCTGTTCTGTTACTTGCTCAACCTTCGTCTCAACAACTGACTCAATAATGACAGGCTCCAACATAGGCTCAACAATTTGTTTCGGTTCATGTGCAAATGCAGAAGATGATCCTCCAACTTCAGGTATATCAACATGTATTTTTGGCTCATCAACCTTTTCTTTGCCCTTGGCCTCAACTCTATTGTAAGGCCCCGTTCCCAGTAACCCTACTTTGGTGTTGGATTTACTCATAAACACAATTCTAAAATCAGAGTAAATTAAAAACTTCGCGGAATAATTAAATACTTCAAGCATCACATTACAAAACATTCATTCTTGTCTTAACATACAAATTGTCTTTTCATAATTAAATAATTAAAACAGTCTTGACACTTCTTCGTAGATGCCAATCTCTTCCGTCCATGCCATGTGTCCCTCCTCAAGCCAGCTGCCTCAATCTATTTGCCTGCGTGCATACTAAAAGTCAGCTACGCTGAGTGAGTTCTAGTTAATCATTTAACATACGATACATTCATATCCTTACGCATACGCATCCGAAGATACGTATTCATACCTCATTTACTCTTACTTCTTTCATACAAACTTTATATACATGCACACACGCTTACCTACTTTCTTTCATAAAGCCTTGTAATTTACCATAGGCTATTCTATCTCTACCATCACAGATATTATTAGGGTCTGGTTCCTTCTGTCTCAGATATTATTAGGGTCTGGTCCCTTCTGTCTCAGATATTATTAGGGTCTGGACCCTTCTGTCTCAGATATTTTCAAGGTCTGGTCCCTTCTGTCTCAGATATTATTAGGGTCTGGTCCCTTCTGTCTCAGATATTATCATACCTGTCACGTCACTCGATCATACATCATTTTCATTCATGCATACCTTACATATCTTCTGGTCATGGACATACATATATGTACATATTCATTCGTATAAACATTCCATAATAACATTCAATACTTAGTCATACATATGACATATTCATTCGTATAAACATTCCATAATAACATTCAATACTTAGTTATACATATGACATATTCATTCGTATGAACATTCCATAATAACATTCAATGGTTAGTCATACATATGACATATTCATTCGTATAAACATTCCATAATAACATTCAATATTTAGTCGATATGACATATTCATTCGTATAAACATTCCATAATAACATTCAATACTTAGTCATACATATGACATATTCATTCATATAAACATTCCATAGTAACATTCAATACGTAGTCATACATATGACATACACATATCATACACTTACCACTTAAGTTAAGTGTATTAACAACTATCACAAAGGAGTATGCACACAGCCCCAAAAACATAACAGATAAAGGGGCTAGAAACTCACCTGAAGTTGGTTTCTTTCGCCGTTAATAGTAATGCCCTTCTTTAGCTGTGCACGGCTAACTGTATAACGCATTACGAGTGTCAAATATCCATTACTACTACTTCTTATATCTAAGTCAATGACACCCTCCACTAACGAGGGTCCGGGGGCAGCGCCCCTGGTAGCGGGGTCTAGGGGCGGCAGCCCCTAGCAGGGTCCAAGGGGCAGCGCCCCTGGCTGGGGTTGAAAATGAATTTTCATTAACAGTCCTTTAACAAAAATGCATCAGAAAATGAATTTTATAAAATTTCGCATGGAAGAATTTCGATTCGCATGGGACTGTTTCGCTTCGCATGGAAGCGTTTCGCTTCGCATGAAACTGTTTCGCTTCGCATGGAAGCGTTTCGCTTCACATGGCTAAGCGACGCGAAATGCCTGTTTCGCTTCTCATGGCTGAGCGAAGCGAAATGCCTGCCTTTCTTCGCTTTTACCATTTTTAAGCCATTTTACTTCGTGGCTCTTCCTTAGGACCTGATTTTTACTCTTTCCCAACTTTTGACACATTCTGACCCCATGCACCTGATCCTGAACCCATCTCTCAAAGTCCAAACACCACCTTTTTATCACAAAGTGCACCCGAGAGGTTATAACTTACCAAGTTTATATTTTTTTTGTTACATTTCACAACCCGATCTATCATTATAACTATTTGCATGCCGATTCTAATCACAAAACTTAACCATTTTAAACTAAAACCCACCTTTTGCTTGTGGGTTCGAGTTCAGATCTTGACAACTCGAGGATCTGGACGTGATTCTTGTTGCTTGACGATGTTAAACACGAGATTCTACCCTTCTTTGGCTTGAATTTTAAATCCGAGTGCTAGAGAGAGTGTATGTGTGTGTTTCTTGAGTGTGTGTGTTTGTGTGTTTGGATGAGAAAAAGAAAGGAAAAGAAGAAGTGGTTGGGCTTATATAGAGGGGGTTTCACGGGTCCCACCACCCATTCCCAAATCCTACTCCCAAACACTTAACACAAGACTAACTTAACAACACACAGTTAAATAACAAAACTTTCCGTCATTCATTATTTAACAAAAAGTTGGACGTTACATCTATCTTGATCATATTGCATTTTGAATTCAATTTCATCCATCAATGCTTCACCACTACATACCTTTGTAAAAAAGTGTCATCTGACATTTCAACCTCACTTCTTAAATCAATACCCAGTTTTGCTTCCAACACAGCAAAATATTTCATATGGAGATTTAACAAATCAGCTTGTGGTTTCTGCCTTACTTCACCATCCTTAATCATTATCCTTTGTTCAGCATTCTCTTTTCTTAGTTTTTCATTCTCCACCACCCGACTATCAATCGTAATCCCTTGTTCAGTAACAGTAGCCTTTAAAGAATAATGATCTCGGAATGTGGGAAAGTCTCCAAAACAACTTGCATCAAGAGATGGTAAACTAAAATCATGAAACTTTTTAGCTGGTTTTGGTGAAACATGTGGAGCTTGAGCTTGTGGAGATGGTTCAACCACCGGTGTCGTCAAAACATTGTCATCTCTACTCAAATCAACAACTGGTTCGTCCACAACAAACTCTGGATTGATAGGAGTCACGATAACCTCTGGTTCTAAACTATCAGGTTCATCGATCAGTTTTAACTTTGGTGATGCCACTCTTTTTGATTTCTTCTTAACTCAAACTTTCTTTGGGTTAACAGCCTTTTCAACAGCAACTTTTGGAACATGCGTCTCATCTTGTTCATCTGTAGTCTTGCGTTTCTTTGAACTCTCAGCCCGCTTCTCAAACTTAGCTCTAGGATTGGCTAATCTCATCCTCCGACTTTTAGAATCAGATTCTGTTTCCTCCGGATCTCTTTTAGATGTAGCCGAGTACACTTCATCCTCAGTTACTGGTGTTACAACTTCCTTCTTTAAAATCTTTCACTTTTTCTTCTTTGGAGTAATGGATTCTCCTTCAGTATCAGACTCAATCTTAACAAAGCGCTTGCCCACTGGTTTAAACTCTAAGATTAGTTTTTCTTCCACAGCTCTATCAGAGTCACTTCCATCATTCCTCCATTTGTTATTAGTAGGAGCCATATAATCAGGGTTCTTCAAATTTCCAAATAATCCTCTGAACATTGGAATATCAGCTTCTTTGGTCTTCTTATAAGTAGCAAGCTTTGATAAATTATTGCCTGTGACATGACCTAGAAATATCTTTGGTCCCTCCTTTTTGACTTTAGGAAATACTTCTTCAACAAACATCTGAACAAATCTTGGATACTGCAGCCACTGTTCATCTCCGAAGTTCATCTTCATATTGTCCAAAATCGTACGGGAGAAATTGTACATTAGGTTCAAGCACAAAGCAGCCATCATACTCATCTGATAATCCAAGATCTCCTCATAACCACCCTTTCGATGTCCAAGGCAATGTAACATAATGTGAACAAGATACTTGACTGACCTTGACAAAGCAGTCTTCCTTAAAGCTAATCTGTTCAATGAGTCTCTATAACCCATTCTCAGCATACACCCTTTCACCATTATTTCATCCAACTCAACTGGATCTATCGATTCATCTCCGAACTCCAGGACTTTTCTAATTAGGGCTTCATTCAAGACAATCTTCTGTGCTTGAACAGTGGAATGAATATCTGTACCAAAAACCTTGGCAGTACTCCAGAACTCAGTCACAATACTCTCATAAGGATCTACGGAATGTGTAATAGCCTTGTAGATTCTGGATCTTTTCAAGAACAACATGATCACCTTAAAATGAACTGCTTTAGGATCATCTTTGTTCAAATAGGCACAGATGATATGTTTTGGATCTTTAATCTTTGTTTTCTTACCCATCTGAAAATACAAAACAAAAACACGTGTTAATACAAATTTTCAACAATCAGCGTATATGACCAGCGTATAAGTATCAACGTATATGTCCTATCAGCGTATATGTCTATTTACAACGTATATGTATATATCAACGTATAATTTCAATATTGACGTATAACTTATACTCCTTATATGTAAGGAACATATACGGCATATAAGTCCATCAACGTATATGATTGGCAACTTTGACATTGGTCAACACACAACATATACTCCGTATATGTATGATCATATACGGCGTATATGTCCTGTTTTGACCCAACATCAAAATTTTCAAATTTACACCATGTTATGAATCAAAATCTATTCTTCAATCATCGTTTCTGGCAGATCATTATACATATGAGATCAATTTCAAGATTTAAGCATTTTTAATTTGTCAAAATTCATTAACTGTGAATCAATAAGTTTTAATTTCAGATCTAACTCATTAAACCCCTGATAATTCAATTAAGTGCTATCAAAACACTCGTAATATCAATCTAAAGCTTAATCAGGTATGGTTTGCATCAAAAATAGGATTATTCATGTCATTTTGAACATATATGTGGCTTGAGTTACTGTTCAATATCAGATCTAGATTAACAAATCACCTTTATGATCTGGATTGGTGTGTGAATCACCAAAGCAATCAATCACACTCAAAATAACGATCTCAAACACTTTTAGGAAAAGATTCAGAACAGAAAGAATTTCAAAGATCAGGCGCATAAGTACTGACTTATGCGCCGTATATCTCTTATATATACTCTTCAACATATGCGGCGTATAAGTGTGAGACTTATACGGCGCATAACTTATGCGACGTATAAGTCATAATACTTATACGTTGCATAAGTATTTCCTTGATAACTTAGATTTCATGTCCTGTTCACACCAATGTAATGTAAAAAGTACAAATTAATGCCCTTGTACATTAATCCAATAACTTAAAATAAGCTCAGTTTGAAAAATCACTATCTTACCAAGTTCAATTTAATGACCTTTAATAAAACAGATAAACATTTTGATCTTTTGATTTTGATTTGATAAAAACATGACAAGATATTTATCCAATGAAATACCTAGAGAAATAGTTCACCCGTACATCCAGAGTCGAAAACACAATCAGAAAGAAAATCTTTTTGGTTTTTCAATAGACACAAATATCAAATGAATCTTAACAATAGAAACTAGAAATCAATACAGAAATCACATATTTTTGTGAGTTTGAGCAGAGAATCATATTGACCAAATTGCCCTTCCATCAAAATTTTATTTTCAGCGTTTATTATGACCGGTGTTAAGTCAGTCATTGGTATTGTTGTCCACCTAAACCTTTAAAACAAATGATTTAGGAATTTCTGTGATATATTTAATTGGTTCAATTAGGCACAAAATATCAGGAATTATCAGTTTTAATCTTGATTCAGACGTAATTTGATTTTTACATAGTCACCCCAACTTGACTTAAACCTTAGAATCAGATGATAAAAAGGCTTTTAGTTTAAGCAAATCAGCAAATAATCCCCACTACAAGACATACCCCCGTTATCAAGAAATACCCTAAGGTCCTTTACCATGGATGAGTATGCATGATTTCATCTGTTGGCTTGCAAACGTTGTGTCCCTTGTGGTCCGTTTCTTAATGGTAATAAGACACGAGCAAGGGGAAAACCTGTGTCTAACAGGGAATTTTGATCAAGTCAGTAATGAGTTAGTACATAAGTACTTGTGCGATCAAGTTTAATGACTTATAAAGCAGCTTAATCTGCGGGTTTGGTTTTAAATCTTGTTTAAATATTTATCGAACTGAATACCCAGATGATAAACCACATAAAGACGCAATGGATCCAGGAACCTTAAAGCATCCCGTCATTACAGGATTTAAGGCTATAAAACCATACATCATTGAAGCGTTAACCACTTACTAATAGCTATGTTTTAACAAATTTAAACAATCATTCTGATTAAAAGGCTTAAGTATGACCAACTATTACATTTCTGCCATCATTATCAAGACTTTTGTTAGAAACTAACACCCCATCAATTTGTCAATTTTTAAGTTTATATCACTTAATTTTCCCTACTTGTTTGTTTTAAGTGCCTACCAATGCACCAATACAGTTAAGCACATAGCCATTTATGCCTACTTTTTACTGGATTTTGGGCCAGATGATCAATGTATTATCATCTTCCCTTTTTGCTTCAAAAACTCATTTTCTGAGGAGCAACATTTTTTAATATTTTTGTCATTTTTTTTGAATTTTGACTGTTTTTGGCTTTTTCAAATTTTTCAATGCTTTTGGTTTTTCTTTGAAATTTTCTCCCCCTTAAAATCAAAAACTGCATGAAAAACTATTTACAAAAAGAAAAATTTGACTCTGATGTTCAGGATCACAAAGTATCCGACCCATCGACTATCTCGGTAACCCTCCTTTTAACACCATCAAAAACTTTTAAACCATTTAGTTTTAATAAGTAATGAAATCTTGACTTATCAAAAGCTTTGGTGAAAAGATTTGCTTTTTGTTCATTGGTGTGAATTTTGTCTACGGTAATCAACTTCTTTTCGTAGCAATCACGAATGAAGTGATACCGTATCTCAATATGTTTAGTTCTAGAGTGATTTACCGGATTCTTAGTTATAGAAATAGCTGTATTATTATCTACGCAGATAGGGGTAGTAAGAAAATTCAAACCATAGTCCCGCATCTGTTGTTGTATCCAAATAACCTTAGAGCAGCAACTGAAAGTAGCTACACAAGCAGACAACGAAACCGTGGTTTGTTTCTTGCATTGCCAATTGACAAATCACTTGCCGAAGAACTGACACCCTGCCGTTGTAGATTTGGATTTCATCTTACAGCTTCCATAATCTGAATAAGAATAAGCCCTTAACACAAACTCATCTTCTTTTGGATACCAAAGACTGACCCCCGGACATCCCTTGAGATAGTGTAGAATTCTTTTAACGATCATGAGATGTGAAACCTTCGGATTTGACAGATATCGGGCGTACAAACAAGTAGCATACATGATGTCGGGCCGAAAAGCAGTCAAATACATCAATGAGCCTATCATGGATCGGTATAAAGTTTGGTCAACCTTCTCCCCATTGGGATTAGGACCGATACCATGATTCAATGGTAGAGGAGTGCTGATTGCCGATGCATCAGACATGTTGAACTTTGCCAATACGTCGTTGACATACTTTGTCTGATGGATAAAGATACCATCTGACAACTGTTCTACTTGATGTCCAAGAAAGAACTTCATCTCTCCCATTGCACTCATCTCAAACTTCTTTTTCATGACTTATTCAAACTGCTTGCATAGAACATTGTTTGTCGATCCAAAAATTATATCATCGACATATATCTGCACAATCAGTAGATGTCCATCAACAGATTTGGTGAAAAGTGTACAATCATGGTTCCTCTGATAAACCCGTTGTCTAAAAGATGTTGGGATAACGTCTCATACCAAGCTCTCAGGGCTTGATGGAGACTGTAAAGGGCTATATCAGGGAGATACACTTTGTCTTTGTGGATCGGATTGACAAACCCCGGTGGCTATCCCACGTAGACTTCTTCACTAATCTTCTCGTTAAGGAATGTTGACTTCACATCCAACTGATAAACCTTAAAGCCTTTCCAAGAAGCAAATGCTAGAAATATCCGAATAGCCTCTAACCTTGCAACTGGTGCGTAAAGCTCATTGTAGTCGATACCTTCTCTCTGATTAAATCCCAATACAACAACTCTTGCCTTGTTTCTAACAATGATTCCATTCTCATCTCTTTTGCATTTGAACACTGATGTGTTGTAAAACACACGTATTTTCTGCACGTTTTATCTACGTATTATATTATATTTTATATGTTTTAACTCGTTTTAGATAGCTTTTACATAATTTTATTCATGTTGTAGGTTTTGGGTGAAAGAAAGAAAGAAACCGAGCTTTTGGAGTGGTTTACGAGCCTTTTACACATACGTTTTCAAGTAAAAAACTCAAGGCCCGGCCCGTATGCATCATGGAGGCCCAAATCTTATATTATATTATAATATATAAAAAATAAAAAACCTTAGAGGGGCTGGAACAGCAGGGATCGCAGCAGCAGACAAGAGGGAAGGAACCAAGAAGAAATCTTTTTTCGGCTAGGGTTTGAAGGTTGTGGCGGCTAGGGAAGGAAGAAGACACAAGAACCAAGCCTCGGGATTGAATCCCCATCGTTTTTGACCGCAAGAGCAGCCCCGGAACTGCCATATCCTTTCGCCTCTTTTTCATTGTTCATACACTTTTAGTTTCTTGCTTAATTGTTGAATTGTTTTGCAATTACTTAAGAGATTGAATTGTTTATTATTAGAATTGATTGTTGGACAATTGTTAAGATGATTGGTATGAGTTTTATGGAGTTTTTATTGAGTATATGCTGCTGTCCAAATAATATGATCGGCTAATCCTGTTAGTTCTACCTAGGGATGATGTTAATTATTAGGTTATGATAGGTTTTATGGATTGTTTGATTGATAGACCTTAATTCTATTGTAAAGTTTGACTTAGACATGAAATAGGTTGTGTTTAGTGGCTGGAAATTTTAGTGATTTATTGCATAAACCCCGTGTGTTGATTGATTAGTTTTGTATTGATTGATCGGTGCATTGTTTGATTCTAGACTTTGTGTTTAGGGTTTGTTTGCGGTAGGAACAACCTTAGGGTTTTGTTGCATGATTTATTGGGTTAAGTACAGCGGTTAGACACCTTCTTTGAGACCGAGAGGTGATAAGAAGTTAGGGTTGTCTCATTGCCTTTGCATGCTAGAATACGGATTGCGCGAGAGCGAGTTCGTTTCTTCTCAGGTTTAGGTGTTTGAGTGACTAGTTGATCTATTTTGGTTTAAGTTAAATTGTTCCTCTATCCTTGGTTGTGTAGTATTCATTGCCATTAGGGTCGAGTGTTGGTGAGACCGAGAGGTGATCTAGCATTAGAACACGTTAGCAATTATTTCCCGGTTTGGTCGTTTTAGCCGATTTTGAGTAGTTAGGGTTTATTGAGTGAGACCGAGAGGTAATCCAGTGAGCCCGAGCGATCCTTAGTCGTGTCATCTTTAGGAACCGGTGTCTTGAAGTCATTCAATCCATTAGCTTGTTAGGCCTACAATTTGATTCAGATCTAGGTAGACGTTTTTCTCCAACCTAAGTTAATACAGTTAGTTTTCCGTTAAGTTTTCTATTTTTGGTAAGTTTTGTCAGTCAGTTAGGTTAGTTCAGTTAAGTTAAAAGAAATCAAAAATCAATTAAATATTATTCTAAGGTAGGTATTGTTTAGGGTTAGTAATCGTTAGCGTCTTACGTGTCCACGTGTTCGATACTCGGACTTCCTAGGTCTATACTACTTGCAATCGGTACACTTGCCGGTTGTGTGTGGTTTTAGGATTTTCGTTTTAATATTAAAGCTTAGTTGTGAGGGTCATTATTATAGAGTTATTAGACACACATCAAGTTTTTGGCGCCGTTGCCGGGGACACGGTTTTAGGCGTTTTGAGAGCAATCCGAGTTAGGACTTACCTTTTGTGCTACTTGTAATTATTGTTTGTTTTATTTGACTTATTTTTTAAAATAGTGTAGATAATCTTATTTCTAATTATAGTTTTTATGCGACAAACTCGATCTTGTGGACCACCCGACACTGAGGCATTCCCCGAGCCAGAGAGAGAGTTTCGTGAGAGACATCGTCCCGTTTCACCCTCATCCACTTCTTCATCCGTTGACCCCGACGATAGGGATAGGATCATGGGCGACATCCCACCGAGGAGGACAGTTGCAGACCGGGCCCGACCGGCCAATTCTGGCGCGAGATCCAGCATCGCACCACCCGCCATTGGAGTTGCTACGAACTGGTAGATCCCGTCGAACATTCCAAATACCATTGCTCGTTCTGCTCAGTTTCATGGGTTGCTTCATGAGAACCCGCACTCTCATCTCACCCGCATCGTGCGTATCTGCGACACTTTCCATCTTGCGGGCGTTTTTGAAGACGCCGTTAAGCTCCGCGTCTTTACGTTTTCACTCGCTGATCAAGCGAGTCTGTGGGTTGAGTCCCTCCCACAGGGCTCTATAGCTACTTGGGCTGCCATGCAGACCCAAGTTCTTGAAAAATACGATCCTCCGGCTAAGGCCGCTCGTTTGCGTAACCAGATACATTCTTTTCAAATGGAGGACACTGAGAGTTTTTACGAGACCTGGGAGCGATTCAAGAATCTATTAGCGTTGTGCCCGAACCACGGCTTGCAAGATTGGGCGGTCGTCGAGAAATTTTATAATGGAGTGACGTACGCGACGCAGAGTATGCTCGACATGGCGGCGGGAGGAAATCTTTTGACGACTAAGGACCCTGATGAATGTATCGCTTTATTCAATGGACTAGCTATGAGTGGATACCAGAGACCATCCGCCAGAGGAGGTAAGACCGTCGATTCCAACTCACGAGGCATGCATTCGGTGGACACGACCACCGCACTGACAGCACAGGTTGAGGCGTTGGCGAAGATGGTGAAGGATATGCATAGGGGGGCATAATACCGTTCAGTGCCCAGTCAGTTCGCAGGAGGAGGCCGTGGACTTCATAGGAAATCTAAACCGAAATCCAAATTCTTCCAATTCCTATAATTCGGGATGGAGAGGCAATCAGAACTCCAACTGGAGGAGCGGCTACCAGCCCGGATTTCAGCAACGCAAGAGTTTATTTCAGGATACCGGTGAGGGAGCGAGCAGTGGGGAGAAGAAGCCCACTTTGGAGGAGATGATGGCGCAACAAACACAAATGTTGTCGCAGCTTATGACGCGTGAGGATTCCCGACACAAGGAGACGCAGGAGAAGCTTCGAGAGCATGAGCAGTTCATGAGGAATCAGGCAGCGTCAATTCAGAATCCCGAGCGGCAGATGGGAGAGATAGCCAGTCGGTTAAATGAGAGGCCGCAGGGTACGCTACCGAGTAATACCGAGCAAAACCCGAGAGGATTCGTGAAGGCTTTGACGACGAGGAGCGGTGCAGGGGCACGAGATAAGCCCGTGATCCAGTAGAGATCTAGAAGAGGAGTTGTCGAGGAGCCTGCAGTCGATGGAGAGGAGCACGTGGATGAGGAGATTCAGATGGAGTCCTCGCCGGCCCAGGTGCATAAGAGGAGCAGCCCAGGGAGTTCAGCACAGGCCGAGAAACAGCAGTCACCGAGCAAGCCACCGAGAGTTTACAAACCCCGATTGCCATACCCCGGGAGAGTCCGTAGAGATAGAGATGAGGAACAGAACTCCAAATTCCTTGATCTTTTGAAGCAGCTTTACCTCAATATCCCATTCCTTGAGGCACTCACTCAGATGCCTAAACACGCGAAGTTCCTTAAGGATATTCTCTCGAACAAGGAGAAGTTAGCTGAGTGCTAATTGTTCTGCTATCTTACAGAGGAAGTTACCAGAGAAGAGAGCCGATCCAGGGAGTTTCACAATTCCCTGCACCTTGAGTGATGATACAGTGGTTCATGCGCTGGCTGATCTTGGTGCCAGTATTAATCTCATGTCGTATTCTGTGTATCGCAAGCTGGGTTTAGGCGAACCGAGGCCTACCAGGATGAGTATCCGCTTGCTGATCGTTCCGTGAAGTACTCGTGTAGTATTGTTGAGAACATGCTCATTCGCATTGGTAAGTTCATTTTCCCGGTGGACTTCGTTATTCTTGACATAAATGAGGATGATAATGTTCCACTCATTTTGGGCAGACCTTTACTGGCCACCGCACATGCGTTGATCGATGTTCGCGATGGCAAACTGATCCTTCGAGTCGGGAATGAGAACGTCACGTTTGACGTTCGATAGTCATCTAAGCATCCCAAATCGACTAATGACTCCCTATGCTTCATTGATACGATCATGACTCATGCGGGGGAGTTTTCCAGTGACCCCGGTGGATGCCCCGCCTCAGACACACATTTCCTAGATAGGGAAACCCCGGAGGTTGAGATGGTCGCGTTGACTGAACAACCCCCTGATGCTGACATTGAGTCATCTTCCTTTGATTCTGAGTTATCTACCGGAGATCATCGTGTTCATCAGTTTCTTGAGTTGGAGGAGTTACGGGACCATACTTACGCGCATTCAGATTTTTATAAGCAGCAGGTGAAGGAACTACAGGATCGTCAATTAGAGGGTATTGAGCAGTTTAAGTGTGGGGATATGGTCTTATGGTATAATTCCCGGTTAAGGTTATTCCCGGGAAAGTTGAGACCCCGTTGGTCAGGTCCGTTTATGATTACTGAGGTTTTCCCGGATGGCATTGTTCAGATAAAGGATAAAGGCGGGACATTTATGGTGAACGGTGATGGACTGATGCACTACACTAGCGAGCCGATGACTGATCAGACGGTCAGGTATTCTACCTTGACCCACTCTCCAAGATGTAAACGTGTGGACGCATCCCTCGAAAGACTGCCCGAGTTGTAGCGTTTGTATTTCTGTATTTGTGTGTGGCTATCTGTTTTATTTGTTTTGTCTATTTAGAAATTGAAAAAAAAAAGTATAAAAACCACAAACACAAAAATATGTTTATTTGTTTATGTTTTTGTTTTCCGTGTTTTACGCCGCTACATGCGAGCGAGTTTGAGTTTTGCAAGTTATATTATGCGCATGGTAGCTACGATGGCGTCTTGGAACAGGTTCTCCCGAGGTTGCGGCCGTGAATGAAATGCTATACGGTCATTTGGATACTACTCAGCTGTTGAAGATTTTGCACACAAACCAGGGGAGTAACCCGTTCTTTGTTTTAGTCTTGTATACTTTATTTTTATTTTCTGTTTTATTTTTATTTTATTTTATTTCTTTTCCTTATACTCATCGAGAACGATTTCGTTCTAAGTGTGGGGATGGGGTTTATTTTACTTAGTTGTAGAAAGTTTATTGAAAAAAATAAATAAATAATAAAAAAAATAAAAATAAAATAAAAATTTTAAAAATAGTCCCTTGAAATTTGTTTTCTCTACGTTAAACAGGAGATGATATTATTACCGAGTAGTGGTTATTTTATAAACTCTTGGTGGTTTCAAAAATATATATATAATAAATAAGAACAGTATCCATTAGACCCGCACGTAATGTATGGTAACCGAACGGTTTAGACTCAGTAATCGTGTGTCGGTAGACTCAGCCTTTGAGAATGAAAGGGCGGTTTGGTTGTTGACCTAATTGAACCTCTTAAATGGCCTGACTATAGTGAGAAACATCTTAGGGGTTTTGTTTGTTTAACTAAGCTCGTGACAGGACTGGAATGAAACGCCGGGTCATACTCAAGAGAGCTAGAGTTTATAGTTTGTATAATGAATGAAATGTTTAATCATGTGGCAAAAGGTTTAAGTCAAGTTGGGGTGGCTCGGCCCGGTAAAACCATAATGGAATTGGTGAAGTGGCAGCAGGTCTTTTAGGTGTCAGTTCCACTTAGTCATACAAATTAATAGAATTGTCACGCCTTATTTGTCTCGGTAAGTATTAGGGGCATGGGTTTAAAGTGGACAGCAATACCGGCAATCGACCTGATCTAGCTTATTAGGTAAAAGTTGGAAGGGGTAACGGGTCACTTGTTCTAATACTTCAAAAAGAAAAAAAATATAATAATAATAATAAATAAATAAAACCAAGAGTTGTCGGTTAATCTCGGGTATGATCCTGTGTAGTATTCTTTTTCAGGGACGAAAAAGTCTTAAGTGTGGGGATAATTGATGTGTTGTAAAACACACGTATTTTCCGCACGTTTTATCTACGTTTTATATTATATTTTATATGTTTTAACTCATTTTAGATAGCTTTTACATAATTTTATTCGTGTTGTAGATTTTGGGTGAAAGAAAGAAAGAAACCGAGCTTTTGGAGTGGTTTACGAGCCTTTTACGCATATGTTTCAAGTAAACAACTCAAGGCCCGGCCCGTATGCATCATGGAGGCCCAAATCTTATATTATATTATAATATATAAAAAATAAAAAACCTTAGAGGGGCTGGAACAGCAGGGATCGCAGCAGCAGACAGGAGGGACGGAACCAAGAAGAAATCTTTTTTCGGCTAGGATTTGAAGGTTGTGGCGGCTAGGGAAGGAAGAAGACACAAGAACCAAGCCTCGGGATTAAATCCCCATCGATTTTGACAGCAAGAGCAGCCCCGGAACTGCCATATCCTTTCGCCTCTTTTTCATTGTTCATACACTTTTAGTTTCTTGCTTAATTGTTGAATTGTTTTGCAATTACTTAAGAGATTGAATTGTTTATGATTAGAATTGATTATTGGAAAATTGTTAAGATGATTGGTATGAGTTTTATGGAGTTTTTATTGAGTATATGCTGCTGTCCAAATAATATGATCGGCTAATCCTGTTAGTTCTACCTAGGGATGATGTTAATTGTTAGGTTTTGATAGGTTTTATGGATTGTTTGATTGGTAGACCTTAATTGCTATTGTAAAGTTTTAATTAGACATGAAATAGGTTGTGTTTAGTGGCTGGAAATTTTAGTGATTTATTGCATAAACCCCGTGTGTTGATTGATTAGTTTTGTATTGATTGATTGGTGCATTGTTTGATTCTAGACTTTGTGTTTAGGGTTTGTTTGCGGTAGGAACAACCGTAGGGTTTTGTTGCATGATTTATTGGATTAAGTACAGCGGTTAGACACCTTCTTTGAGACCGAGAGGTGATAAGAAGTTAGGGTTGTCTCATTGCCTTTGCATGCTAGAATAAGGATTGCGCGAGAGCGAGTTCGTTTCTTGTCAGGTTTAGGTGTTTGAGTGACTAGTTGATCTATTTTGGTTTAAGTTGAATTGTTCCTCTATCCTTGGTTGTGTAGTATTCATTGCCATTAGGGTCAAGTGTTGGTGAGACCGAGAGGTGATCTAGCATTAGAATACGTTAGCAATTATTTCCCGGTTTGGTCGTTTTAGCCGATTTTGAGTAGTTAGGGTTTATTGAGTGAGACCGAGAGGTAATCCAGTGAGCCCGAGCGATCCTTAGTCGTGTCATCTTTAGGAACCGGTGTCTTGAATTCATTCAATCCATTAGCTTGTTAGGCCTACAATTTGATTCAGACCTAGGTAGACGTTTTTCTCCAACCTAAGTTAACACAGTTAGTTTTCCGTTAAGTTTTCTATTTTTGGTAAGTTTTGTCAGTCAGTTAGGTTAGTTCAGTTAAGTTAAAAGAAATCAAAAATCAATTAAATATTATTCTAAGGTAGGTCTTGTCTAGGGTTAGTAATCGTTAGCGTCTTACGTGTCCACGTGTTCGATACTCGGACTTCCTAGGTCTATACTACTTGCGATCGGTACACTTGCCGGTTGTGTGTGGTTTTAGGATTTTCGTTTTAATATTAAAGCTTAGTTGTGAGGGTCATTATTATAGGTTTATTAGACACACATCAAGTTTGGTGTTAATCTATTTCTTGTCTTCAGGTAAGTCAATCAATTTCCAGACCCCGAGCTTCTCAAACTGCATAAGCTCCTCTTGCATAGCATTCACCCAGCTTTCTTCTGTCAGGTCCTCTTTATAGGTTTTCGGTACAACCTGAGAAATAAAACATTTAAATGAGAACTGATTTTGCAAAGGAGAAACACGAGAATAGAGACACTGGAGATTCTGTTCGATCTGACTTCTCGTTTACACCCCAGTATTTAGGTCTCCTATTATATTATTCTCGAGATGGTAGGATAATGTTCTCGGTACCACCTCGGTAGGTACTAACACTTCAGGTTGGAGATTGTTCTCACACACTTCAGTAGCAACAGTGGATGAAGAAATAGCTTCAATAATCTCCTCATCTTATTCACCATCATTATCAAAAATAGGATTAGTCTCTGGCAAGTCATCATATTGAACATGGTCAGGTACATCTTGAGGAGCAGACTCAGGTTCTTCAGGCATAATCACTTGATTTTCCAACAATTGTTGATTGTAAATCATCGTCAAAGTTTCTTCAGATAAATCTTCCTCAGGGAGTTTGAAACTCTCCTAAAGACTGACATTATCAAGTAGCCTAGAATCTCCTAGTCGTTGGATGGTAGGAGTATATCTTTGACAATCCACATTTCGGACTTGAATAATCTTGTGGAGGCTAGGAATGTAGACACGTCTAAGTGGACTAGCATATCCCACAAAGAAACCTTCAACAGATTTTGGACCAAATTTCCCACTTGGGTCAAGAACGGTACACGTTGATCCAAACGGTTCAAGCCACTTCAAATTTGGTTTTCGACGATTTAGTAGCTCAAAACACGTCTTGCCAAATTTCTTTACTGTAAGCACCTGGTTGAGTGTATAACAAACTGCCGTCACTGCTTCGGACCAAAATTTAACAGGTAATTTTGAATCTGAAAGCATCGTTCCAGCCGTTTCAATTAAGGTTCGATTCTTTCATTCAGCAACCCCATTTTGTTGTGGAGTGTAGGGCGCATTGAATTCATGAAAAATACCCCGGTCATTACAGTACTCAAGCATCCTGTTGTTCTTGAACTCCGTCCCATTGTCACTTCTTATTCTCCGGATTGGTAGATTATACAAATTCTCCAGCTTCTTGAATAGGATGATGAGGGAATCATATGTCTCATATTTTGATCCCAAAAACATCACCCATGAAAATCTTGAATAGTCATCAGTAACCACAAGACAGTAAAGTTCTCCTTTGATACTTTTGACATTCACTGGTCCAAATAGATCCATATGAAGACGTTCAAAAGATAAGTTCATGGAGTTGACAAGTTTCTTTGGATGAGATTTTGATGTGCTAAAAGTAGTTTAATAATTATTAACCAAATTAACTAAAAATAAACACTAAGTAATACTCTAGACTTTCTAAAACTCGACTAAACTATTAACCGGCAAGTGAACCGGTCGACTCTAGTAAAGCTAAGTAATTCCAAATATCGAACTCACGAGACTCTCTAAATTACGTTTATTAGCTAATTAGACTCGACTGCAAAACACGACTTATTAATTATATTCGTTTTGGGGGTTTTTATTTAAAATACTAATTTAATACTATAATTAAAAACTAATTAAGAAAACAAGTAAGTTAAATAAAAGCAAGAATTTGTTATTTAAAATAAGATGATGATGAGAAAACTACCTAGGCTAGAATCCCCTAAATTTCAGTTATGACTTAACCCGGGAAAATATTTAGTTATGGACTTGGATCGTAAAATAGACACTTAAAAGAAAACCAGAACAGGACCCTGACCCTTCTCAAGAAGACACCTATGGGTTTCTAATAAATTTTAACGCACACCAGTAATAAAAATCAAGTTCCCTTATGGTCACCTAATTAATTATGATTTAGTTCATTTATACGAAATCCTACCTTACAGCCTGAAAATCAAAGGCAATTTAAAATATTTAACTGACTCAATAGACAATAATAAATAATCAACCCTAGATGGACTCCTTACGAAGAACTAAATCTAGCAAGATTAAATAATAAAGATCTATCAATAACCTAGCACTTTACAGATTTTAGGTTAGCAGCACACTTAGGTTTATTTGACAATATTATTCCTATGATCTTATCATGACATCAATCATAAAATAATCAAGAACACAAAGTAATTGATCTAATAGCAACCTGTCATATGACAAACAATAATCAAGGAAAGCTATGGGATAAAACTTATCAAACAATCCTAAGTATCCATATGCATAAATTAATTATAAATAAATCTTTTACTAAACCATAAAAACCATAACAATAAATAATCCCAAGTCAAATCAAAACATCAAAGTAGGTTCATCATAACCTAGGCAGTCTAAGGGTTTAGCCAATAATCATACTCAAGAACAAAAGAAAATATATATGTTCAAATAATAAATTCATGACGAAAATATTAAATTTAAACCGACTAATAAGGATGTTTGGATGAGTAGGTGTTGACCTGGAGAAAAAGCTTCTTTCTCTTTCCCCTTGCGGATGATCACTTTCTTTCTTAGCCCTTCTTTCCTGTCTTTTTGTTGGTCACGGCTGCCTTTTAAAGTTCGACGTGGGGTCTTCCAATAATTGATGATTTCCAATCTTGCGCCTAGCCTCAAGATCAAGAATAATAATAATATTTGTTGCTCACGGCTGCTCCCCAATGATTGCCTCCTCCAACTTCTATTTTTTAAACATAAATTTATAGAATGTTGTGTCGGTTAATAATTTGAATATGAGCCTGACTACCTCATGTGGCCTTTGAGTGCGAACACACACATCTCTTCTTTTTTTTTCTTTCATATCTTTAAAAAGTGAATTATTTTCATATTTTCACAATAGCCCCCTCATGTTTCCTTTCATATTTATTTGGTTCTCAAAGTAATTTCTATTAATAGTTTCGTATGACCACTTTAATAAGCGCACCGAACAACGACGTTTAAGAGGCGTTACAACATTAAGCTTCCATTATGTATCTTTAATGCACCATAACCTGAAATTCAAAAGCATGCTTAAGTTACCCACTTTCTTACTAATAAACTAAATAAAACTAATATATAATAAATAAAATGTACACGGGATATATATATATATATATATATATATATATATATATTAAACGTTATATCAAATATCTCCACACTTAAACCTTTTTCCGTCCCTGAAAAAGTCTAATTGCAATGGGATCAGAATCGGAGAAATACGATCTTAAAAACATATAGATTATCTTAAAATTTAGAACAACGCAAAAACCGCGATCACCGATATTGTTGTCCACTTAAACCCATGCCTTTGTCTTTACCGGGACAAGTAAGATCCAACTATTATTATTATTATTATTATTATTATTATTATTATTTTGTATATAATCTAGTGAAACCCACAGTCAAGAGCCGCTTTATTTTAGATTTTACCGGATCAAACCACCCCAACTTGACTTAAATCTCATAATAGCAGATTAAAACATTGTTGCACATTTTTCATGAACAGCTAAGACGATCAAGGATATTGTTTATCCACCGAAATTTAAACATCAGAGTATACCAAGCAGCCATTAGATACGATTAAGGTTCAATTATTCAACTGACTAGCAAGTGTTCCCCACTACACGACATACCCCCGTTATCAAGCAATGCCTTGGACCCATTACCACACGTGATTTTACAAGTTTCCATCTGTCGGTTTACATACGTCGTGTCTCTAGTTGATCCTGTTCTTAATGGTATGGGACGCAAGTAAGAGGACCACGTATGACTAACAGCGGGATGATCACTGGATCATCAAGATTTTACTTCACTGTAATTGATGTAAGTGAGTGTAGTGGCAGTAAACTGCGGGTTTATGCTTAAAAGCTTTTATTTATTTAAATATCCGAAAATACCCAGATGAACAACCGTAAAAAGACCCGTGGTCTCCGAACCCGAGGCATCCTATCAATACAGGATTTAAGGCCATAAAACCGTACGCCGATGAAGTGTTAACCACTCAAACTAGAAGTGTAAGATTTTAAGTTTATATCACCGGCTACACGGTATACTTTAACGTTTAAACCTACCCAAGCATCGTATAATAGCGTATTCATATTTTAAAATTCATAATTTCTACAATCAAACTAAAAATGAGGCTTGAGTATGGCCGATTTTTCATCTCTTATTTTATACAGACTCAACATGTTTCCCACTAAAAATCATATTTATCGATAAAAACCAACTATGAAACCGCCCTTTCATTCTCAAGGCTGAGCCTACCGACACATCCCAAGTTAAGTGCGTGTTCTTTAATTATATCTTATTATTAGTAGTTTGAAAAACCGATTCCCGATAAGTATCCTCATCTCCCATTTATACACAAAAAGAACAAAATCAAGGGACATTTTTTTTTCAAAACTTCTTTCATTTTTAAATTTTTTTATTTTTTTATTTTTTTATTTTTATAAAGATGACAAAACAAGTTAAAGACATGTGTTCCTATCCCCACACTTAAAATTTGCATTGTCCTCAATGCAGGGACGGAAACACGACTCAAAAAATTTAAAATAAAACAAAACCTAAAAAATACAAAAATAAATAAGAACAAAACAAAGCTAAAAATTAAAGACTAAAAACGAAAAAAACAAAGTAAAAAGGAAAAGACTTAGCTGGTAATATGCGAGTGAAGTATGATGCTAAAGTCTTCATCCATAAATGCCCTCCATCTCCGAACATGCTCAACAACCAGTATCTCCTTTCTTCCCGTACACGAACGGAAGCGGCAACAATACAAAAAAATAAATAAATAAATATCTAAAAATTCATCTTATCAACTTGATAGATATTAATCATTCAAAGTATGTAACCAAACCAACCAATAAACATGAATATAAACAGTAAATAAATAATTATAAAAGTATACGGCTCCTGCAGCTCTATCCCCACACTTGAATTTTTCATTATACTTCAAGGGGATCTTCTATCTCACACTCTCTTCCTTCAAAACTTAAAAACAAATAAAAACTACAAAAAACTACGTTAGTGACTCAAGGAAAAATAAAAATAAAATAGAAGTAAAAATAAGAAAGAATATACAAACTCTACACTTGATGTGACATCCGTGGCAAAACCGAGTACACCTTAGTACTTACAAATTCGAATAAGCGTTTAACCGCTTATTGCGTAACGAACAAACAAATAACCAAACGGGTCTGGTTATGGTCCGGATATCCCAGGGTGCCATCTATAAGTGATATATGATCTATGCAAGCTAAAATATTAGTAATATGGCCTTAGTTCGATAGCAAACAAAACGAGGTGCACTATATTCATTACGTAACAAGTAAACGATAAATCGGTTAATTCGTAGTGCTTAAACGAGTAACCGACCGATACTAATTATGACCCGTATACATACTGAGGGGTCATATACGAGTTATATATATGTTATAGAGGCTAACATATTGATATTTAGGCCCCAGTACGTTTAAAACTCTTTAAACGAAAAAGGTTTCGTTTATCGATACGCTATAAGCTTAAACGCAATCGTTAATATCAAAACAAGCATTGTAGCATCCGTTAAGCCGAAAAAGATTTATAAAACACTTATATGACATGTTCTAAGCAATCCGTGAAAATATTTTGGAATTTTACAACGAGTCAGTACGTTTTTCTTATTTTACAAAAATAAGCTGAAAAACACTCGTTTTTGCGCTATTTCTCACACCCGAATTAATTTTCTTGCGAAAAACCGAACCCGAACTAAATTTGAAGTGGGCTTTTCATGTTTGGGCTTGTATAATTAGTGTAATGGGCCAAAACAGCCCATTCTGGGCCCTTTGTGAATTCCGATCGGAACAGCCACACACACACATTCCTTTTTACATAACTTACTTCCTAAGCTTTGTTATTCATTTCAACTCTTAAAACTTTGAAGTCCAAGCAGCTGCAAGGTAGAACTCCAGAAACTCTCAAAAACCTAAGGTAATTAGTGATTTTCTTTGAGTTTTAACCATGATTAACATAGTTTAACCATGAAAAATTAATCCTTGATTAGTTTTAAACATGTTTAACCATCCAAAAACCCTAAAAATCAAGTAAAACCATGTTTTGATGTTAAACATGTTTACAAACCAGGAACATATACTTTTTTGGTCAAAAACGCGGATTAGAACATGAATACAACGTTTTTACGGTTAGAAAGTTCGGTTTGAACCCAAAACCGAAACCCTAATTATCAAGGCTGTTACATGGATGATTTATGCTTGGTTTGATGTTATATGATATGTAGATATACTGAGTTTGCAACCCGAGACCCGGAAAGTCGTTTAAGCTAGCAAAATTCCTCGAAAACCGACAAGGTAAACCCGTAACACTCGTTTAGGGGCTGTTTAGTATTAGGTTGTGACGTGCTTGTTGTTAGCTTGTGAAAACTTGTAGGGACGTTAGAGATCATATAAATGAGTCCCTGTTCAAATTTGGTAATTTTTCGATAAACGGAGAATATTTGGTGAATTTATTTCCGTTTATGAGCGTTTATTTGGGAAACATAGCTAAACATATTGAAAAATTATGAAACTTGGTTTTGGAGTTTAATATGTGATGGTAAGATCACTGGTAAAGTTTGGGAATCATTGGAAATGTCTAAGTATGGTTTGTGCAATCATGGCTTAACCGAATTTTAACAGCCGAAAAACGCACAAAAAGGCATTTTGTCAAAAGAGTTAGGTTCTGGAAATTTTGCAGGGGCTATGTAATGACATTGAAGCCATTTGTAAAAATTATCGGATTTTTCGGAGGTCGTTTGATATAAACGGGCCATTTATTACACGATTATAACCTATTAAATGAATTTTTATAAATAAATAATTAATCATAAAATTTCTGAAAATATTTTTATAAAATTCTCCATGTCTTAATGTATTTTTACAAAAATTTACATAATTTATATATAAGTACATATTTAGTTATGATTAATCAAAGATTTAAATTATAATTGTTTTAACAAAACCGGCAGTTTGTGTTTAACGGACTGACTGGTATGTCAAAATGTCAAAAGTGGCCAAATATCATATTTTTGAATGATATTAATAAAAACAAACTTTTTACGAGAATTCCGGACAATTCGGGTGGATTGTGCGCGTTTTGTATAATCAAACCCGTGTGAAAACGGAAACGAACCCTGCGATCAAACCAGACACCGAAACCTTAAAATTCTTTCATAAATCAAATTATTTTATTAATCAATATATTTACTTAAGTTTTATGTGATCTTACCTAATCCCGAAACGTATAAACGATCAACTGAGCTAGGCTCAGGAAACGGTGAAACTGAGCCAAATCCAGTTTTAAACATTTCATAGTATACAACGTCACAATCTAAGACTATGGTCATGTTCTGGGCCTAACAGCTATACCCAGATTATCTATACGGCCCGACTTAGCTTGAACACTGTACTAGTATTAACAATACGATACCGTTTATAGGAATCAGGCTATAAACGAGGCATCTGACTTACTGATACGTAATTTCTGTGCGAACTACAATAAGGTGAGTTTCATGACCCCACTCTTTAAACTATTTTACGAACTTTCGGGGTGGAAAGCATGGTTACACACGTTATCTATCTGAAAACGATTCAGGATATAAAATATCTGAACATTTATATATGAAAAGTCCCTACAAACATAATGATTGACTACGTGCTGATGAAAGATGATTATTATCGTTGATTGATATATTGAGCGGAGATAATACGAATTGCAAAACATAATGAAATTACACGTGACAACATGTTTATACAAACACATTGTGTAATGTTAAACATAACTAATTTGGGAAACAACATGGTCTGTAATGGCCATGGGGATAACGTGGTCTATGATATTTATGGGGCTATTGTGGGCGGAAGGGTGGCCACAATAGTAACAAACTAAAGTTGAGTATGGCCTATGAGCCAAGTTCTGCTGCAACTTATTAAACTAAAGTTGAGTATGGCCTATGAGTCAAGTTCTGCTGCAACTTACTAAACTAAAGTTGAGTATGGCCTATGAGCCAAGTTCTGCTGCAACTTATAAACTAAAGTTGAGTATGGCCTATGAGCCAAGTTCTGCTGCAACTTATTAAACGAACTAACTTGATTATGACATGAATGTTAAGAAAATAATGTGATTATGCGTATTGTGGGCGGATGGGGAGCTACAGTATTTGGTGATACGTGATAAATACTATATATGTATATGTGTCTATATACATGCTATGTGATTAGCCGTAGGAAATACTATGTGTAGAATATACTAATTATTTGCGTGTACACTATATAATGTTTGAGTTTACGTGGAATCGTTGTGGGTGGAAGGGGGACCACAGTGGTTGATGTTAACGCGGAACCGTTGTGGGCGGAAGGGGGGCCATAGTGGTTGAGTTTATGTGGAACCGTTGTGGGAGGAAGGGGGTCCACAGTGGTTGGTTAAACACGGAATTTGGAAACAGGTAGTACGAACAAACAACCACAATTTTACCGAAATTTCAAATTTATATTATAAACTTACATGTGTGTATATGCACACACAAGGATATGGCTGTACATATTTATACAAACGTAAACACATATTTTTACATACGCGCGTACATACAAACTATGACTGTGCGGTACGCAGAACTGATTTCGTTAAACTTATGAAACTCACCAACTATTCGTAGTTGACCTATTTTAACATGCTTTTCAGGTAATCAGATATGAGAAGTAATTTCCTGTGCGTTACGTGTCTGATTGATGAATGATGTCATGGGCATTTGAGTTAGAAGTAAAGTATTTGAAGAACCGGTTTGATTGTATCACCTAGTTTGTAAAAGATGCTAGAACGATATAATATATTGTAAATTAGTTAGTAATGTTTCTTTATGAACAATGTATTTGATACCAGTTGTATCTGTTGCATTTCCGTTTTACGCTTCCGCAATTCGCTTAACGGGGTGTGACGGAAGTTGGTATCAAAGCCATTGGTTATAAAGGATTAGGTTATCCCTTAGGATACCTATAATATAACCGTAGGCTCGATTATCACTGGGGAACTTATTAATGAGTAACGATAGATACTGATGGATGCCGGGATGAACTCGTAGGGCAAGTGAGTTATTATGGTCCGGAACGTAATAACAGACTTGCTTGTACGAGGGAATTCGGGGTGAAGTCGTGGAACATTTTGATAGGTAAAAATGGCAACATACGTGCATAAAGGTGATGTGAAGTATATATGAAGTGTGCATACGTGCTTATCTGAGATGAGGTATAGGGATATGTGTACGTACGGTACTACCGATGATAACGAATCTTATTGTAACAAATAAAATATTTAATTTCGGTATTAATTAATAATATCATTTACGATGATTTAAGCTACCGAAAAACGTTTTCTTCTGATTAACGATTGCACTGAAAGATGTCGAGATCGGGTAGCTTTACGACAGATAAAGAACCGGTGTTTCCTGTGAGTGAGAATATGAGAATGCTTCAACAAGTTTAACTAAGTCTGGTGATGTGAGGGAACCACTAAGGGGCTTAATATGCAAGGCCCGGGAAAGAACCATGGGAGGCGTGTTCTACAGACAATGATTTCAAGAATATACATATAATACCTCTCAGCATGGGTCTAACCTTTATTTTATGTACTCGTTTCTTTGACACTAAACTAAACTATTTTCTGGTCATCATTCGATTTCTGTTGTTTGAAAAAAAAAAAACAAAACAAACACTATTCCTAGGAAAGTACCTAGTGATGAGTCCGATTTATCAAATTATAAATATAATAATTACTTTATTGATTCCCCAATTCTATAAACAGACCGTGACTACCAGTACGTATAATATACTAACGATATTTCAAAAAGAAATATTAATAATAATAATTTCCTTTACAATTCACCAGTACAACTAACTCTGATGAACCTCCTTAACTAGTAAACTCTTCGAACCATCTATGAACAAGAACATCCAACCTCTCCTATATTTTTCCTATTCCACTTGGTTACTGTAGGAGAGAAACCTCATGCTCATGAATTGATGACATGATGACTGGAACGGAACATACTTAACCCAACCAGTAAACTACCACTTTTAGTGGGCCTAACATACTTGCGTGCACCGAATGACCTGGCGAAGGAATATATTCTATAGTTATATTTAACAACCTCTAAGGGTCTAGTTGAATATATGAGTGCATTCATATGATAAATACACTAACTAAACTCATAACGAACAATTGTCTACTTATGGAAGAGGCTAAAGAAAAACAATTGCCTAATGATGGGATCGTACCGGAATAATTTTCGGGCAAGTTGTAAACCGTATATAATTGTATAATGTGTACTTAGATAGATAAGGGTAGTACGATATTGTTGTATATAGCCTTCGATACCCCATGCAAGCATCTGGTAGGATGCTATGTTGATATGGGTGACGCATTGGATATTTCATTCCAAACACTTACCCTTACTGGATTACAATTACTGTCACTAGGTGACAACTTTTGATATATATATATATATACATTGGCCTTTGTTAGGCTAACTTTACATATTATCCTTAGTATTCAAACTCGAGAACAAACCCGTGTGATATATACGTGTTAATTGAAATACCTGATTACTTGTTATTGTAATTCCTTTTGTGATCATTAGTGTATGTTAATTTTGTCAATTGTTGGATAACTGGTTATTGTTATAGAATGGCCCCGAAGAAAGTAAACATGTTGTCTGAGGCAGATATAGCCGAGATGATCGCTCAACAACTACAAACAGTACTTCCGACAATAGCAGCACAATTCGCTGCTGGTACCCATACAACTATGAATACAAATCAAGTGCCGAACGCTAACGCGGTTGTAAATACTAATCCCTTGACAAATACTAATACAACCACAAATGCTCCCCCGATAAATACTGATACTATCACAACTAATACTCCCCCGTTGAATACCAATATTACTTTAAATAATGCACCGAACTTGAACAATAATTGTAACAATCAAAATCCCCCGCAACACGGATATCAACTTAAGAACTTCATGCTATGTAAACCTATGGAATTTAGCGGTACTGAAGGACCAAATGGACTGGTAAAGTGGATCGAAAAGACTGAATCCATCATTAATATCACTAACTGTCCACCAGATTGTATTGTCAAATTTGCTACTTCTACATTTGTAGACCACGCGCTGATGTGGTGGAATACTGTTGTGCAAATTCAAGGACAAGAGGCAACCAATCGTATGTCTTGGACAGAACTTAAAAACCTTATGATAAAACACTTTTGTCCGATAAACGAAATTCAGAAATTAGAGCAAGAACTTTGGAATCTAGAAATGAAGGGTGTAGATCACTTGGAGTATACCCATCGCTTTAACGAACTGGCTCGTCTAGTCCCATGGTTAGTTACTCTAGAATCTAAACGTACTGAATGCTACATTTGGGGTTTAGCCCCCGAAGTCAGAAGTTTGGTTAATTCAACTGGCCCTGTAACTTTCGAAAATGCCGTGTTACAAGCCGGCATTGTAACTTCTGATTTGATTAGAAGTGGTTCATTAAGAATGCCCGGGGAATCATCTGGTATAAAACGAACTAATTATGGAGCGGGAATACAAGAAAGACAACGGAATAAATGCGCGCGCCTTACAATACAAAATTACGCTATGATCAGTTCCGATGTGAAGCAAGATAAGTATAACGGGCTTTTGCCTAGATGTGGAAAATGTGGTTATCATCATGTTGGTGAATGTCGGACCAATGTGTGTCACAAATGTGGGAAGGTGGGACACTATGCCCGAAATTGTAGAACCGTTATGAATACTATAAATCCACCAACCCAACTCCAGGACTCACAACTACCCCAACCGCAACCAACACGACAACAACCAGTCTACCAAAACCAACCCATAATAAACCGTAATGCCTGTTATGAGTGTGGTAGTATGGAGCACATCAAGAAAGACTGCCCTAGATTGAACCTAATTGCGATGGAAAGACAAAGGCAAGGACCGGCATCGACGTCCAACTCGACTAGGGGTCAAGTATTGTGAATAAACCGGATAGAACAAATGTAGTGACAGGTACGTTCTTAGTAATGCCTAACATACCTTAGTCTATTTATTACGGACACTGATAGATGTTTCGTTCCTACAAGTTATTACTTTGGAAAATATACCGTCTAGTAAAATAACAATTCTGTATACTATAGAAACCACCAAAAGTAAGACTATAAATACTAACCATATTACTTGAAAAACTACCCTCTTAACCTAAATAACTAGTTATTCCTTATCGATGCACTCCCGGTGGAAGTGAGGAGTCATTGTGTAATAGTCAGTATGGACTAGTTAATTGTGTTCAAATGAAGGTTATGCATAGGAATAGAACTGTTATACTGCCTCTTCTAGATAAAGAAGTGATCCCGTACACGGAACAAATCCTAGTACCCCAATGATGAAACACGGATAAGGAAAACTATACTATCCGTAACCGAAACTTGAACTTTAAATTTTTATAGCCTTAATAACTGAGTGATGAACAAGGAAAAATCAGGCCAGATGTTCGGATAAACTGAGTACTAGTATAAAGATGCAAGCGAAATCTATGAAGGAATCATAGGCTCATGTTCTGTAAAGTGTGCACTATTGTAAGTTCTGGGGGAATACTAAAGATCCTCGGAGATGCTACAACAATTCGAGATACCCCATTGGAAGTGGGAAACAAACTAAAATGGAACCCTTAACATGTGTTCCTTAAACATCCCAAGAAAGCAATTCAAGCTGAATGATAGTTTCTTGACTAATCCACTCCAAATACCTTCTTCTGATTTGTAACAACTATCCAGCTGAAAAACTCGCCTTAGCAAAATCTTACTCTTGGTGAATTGTGTATGAAATTTTAAATCCCTAATTGGCCTAAGCACGGTCTATAATCCCCTATAAAACAATCAAATCAAATAAACTATTCAAACAATAGAGGAAAGTGAGACCAGTAATTTCAATCCTCGTACATTAACAGTCATCATAATATTATACAAGTGGTAATATACTAAATTGTACGAGCAAGAATGTAACTCGCCATCTTATTAAAATTGAAAAAAAAAAAAAAAAAAATTGGTGACCCCCAAAATACAAAATCCGATTTGATTTCGATAACCATAAATAAAACTCGTAATATTAATAACAAACCGAAGGCCGCCTAAGGCTAACAAGAGGGCTATACTGAGAAATACGAGAAGTTATCAAATTTTGAAAGTTGTTAGTTGAGTTGAGGAACGGTGATTTAATTCTAAAATATATAGTACTATACGAAATTGCCTTGAAAGTTAACCCCATAACGTATTAAACAAAATTATTTCACTCCCTATATTTCATATATCGAATCAAAACGAGTGCCTTGCTGACATGGCGGAATTAGTACTATTTGAAAACTTTTATACAGCTAAACTCTATAAAGAGACTCATGAAAATGCTGAGTGGGGAAAATCAAACAGTTGTGACACAATAAAATCTCATTGAATAAAAATCCAGTGGAATCCACAACGGGGAATCAAACGTATTCGGAAACAGAAAAACGAATTCCAAAACAAATGATTATAAAATTTTCCCCAAAAAGAGCATATATGGCATATTGAATTTCGGGGACGAAATTTCATAACAGGGGGAGAATGTGACATCCGTGGCAAAACCGAGTACACCTTAGTACTTACAAATTCGAATAAGCGTTTAACCGCTTATTGCGTAACGAACAAACAAATAACCAAACGGGTCTGGTTATGGTCCGGATATCCCAGGGTGCCATCTATAAGTGATATATGATCTATGCAAGCTAAAATATTAGTAATATGGCCTTAGTTCGATAGCAAACAAAACGAGGTGCACTATATTCATTACGTAACAAGTAAACGATAAATCGGTTAATTCGTAGTGCTTAAACGAGTAACCGACCGATACTAATTATGACCCGTATACATACTGAGGGGTCATATACGAGTTATATATATGTTATAGAGGCTAACATATTGATATTTAGGCCCCAGTACGTTTAAAACTCTTTAAACGAAAAAGGTTTCGTTTATCGATACGCTATAAGCTTAAACGCAATCGTTAATATCAAAACAAGCATTGTAGCATCCGTTAAGCCGAAAAAGATTTATAAAACACTTATATGACATGTTCTAAGCAATCCGTGAAAATATTTTGGAATTTTACAACGAGTCAGTACGTTTTTCTTATTTTACAAAAATAAGCTGAAAAACACTCGTTTTTGCGCTATTTCTCACACCCGAATTAATTTTCTTGCGAAAAACCGAACCCGAACTAAATTTGAAGTGGGCTTTTCATGTTTGGGCTTGTATAATTAGTGTAATGGGCCAAAACAGCCCATTCTGGGCCCTTTGTGAATTCCGATCGGAACAGCCACACACACACATTCCTTTTTACATAACTTACTTCCTAAGCTTTGTTATTCATTTCAACTCTTAAAACTTTGAAGTCCAAGCAGCTGCAAGGTAGAACTCCAGAAACTCTCAAAAACCTAAGGTAATTAGTGATTTTCTTTGAGTTTTAACCATGATTAACATAGTTTAACCATGAAAAATTAATCCTTGATTAGTTTTAAACATGTTTAACCATCCAAAAACCCTAAAAATCAAGTAAAACCATGTTTTGATGTTAAACATGTTTACAAACCAGGAACATATACTTTTTTGGTCAAAAACGCGGATTAGAACATGAATACAACGTTTTTACGGTTAGAAGGTTCGGTTTGAACCCAAAACCGAAACCCTAATTATCAAGGCTGTTACATGGATGATTTATGCTTGGTTTGATGTTATATGATATGTAGATATACTGAGTTTGCAACCCGAGACCCGGAAAGTCGTTTAAGCTAGCAAAATTCCTCGAAAACCGACAAGGTAAACCCGTAACACTCGTTTAGGGGCTGTTTAGTATTAGGTTGTGACGTGCTTGTTGTTAGCTTGTGAAAACTTGCAGGGACATTAGAGATCATATAAATGAGTCCCTGTTCAAATTTGGTAATTTTTCGATAAACGGAGAATATTTGGTGAATTTATTTCCGTTTATGAGCGTTTATTTGGGAAACATAGCTAAACATATTGAAAAATTATGAAACTTGGTTTTGGAGTTTAATATGTGATGGTAAGATCACTGGTAAAGTTTGGGAATCATTGGAAATGTCTAAGTATGGTTTGTGCAATCATGGCTTAACCGAATTTTAACAGCCGAAAAACGCACAAAAAGGCATTTTGTCAAAAGAGTTAGGTTCTGGAAATTTTGCAGGGGCTATGTAATGACATTGAAGCCATTTGTAAAAATTATCGGATTTTTCGGAGGTCGTTTGATATAAACAGGCCATTTATTACACGATTATAACCTATTAAATGAATTTTTATAAATAAATAATTAATCATAAAATTTCTGAAAATATTTTTATAAAATTCTCCATGTCTTAATGTATTTTTACAAAAATTTACATAATTTATATATAAGTACATATTTAGTTATGATTAATCAAAGATTTAAATTATAATTGTTTTAACAAAACCGGCAGTTTGTGTTTAACGGACTGACTGGTATGTCAAAATGTCAAAAGTGGCCAAATATCATATTTTTGAATGATATTAATAAAAACAAACTTTTTACGAGAATTCCGGACAATTCGGGTGGATTGTGCGCGTTTTGTATAATCAAACCCGTGTGAAAACGGAAACGAACCCTGCGATCAAACCAGACACCGAAACCTTAAAATTCTTTCATAAATCAAATTATTTTATTAATCAATATATTTACTTAAGTTTTATGTGATCTTACCTAATCCCGAAACGTATAAACGATCAACTGAGCTAGGCTCAGGAAACGGTGAAACTGAGCCAAATCCAGTTTTAAACATTTCATAGTATACAACGTCACAATCTAAGACTATGGTCATGTTCTGGGCCTAACAGCTATACCCAGATTATCTATACGGCCCGACTTAGCTTGAACACTGTACTAGTATTAACAATACGATACCGTTTATAGGAATCAGGCTATAAACGAGGCATCTGACTTACTGATACGTAATTTCTGTGCGAACTACAATAAGGTGAGTTTCATGACCCCACTCTTTAAACTATTTTACGAACTTTCGGGGTGGAAAGCATGGTTACACACGTTATCTATCTGAAAACGATTCAGGATATAAAATATCTGAACATTTATATATGAAAAGTCCCTACAAACATAATGATTGACTACGTGCTGATGAAAGATGATTATTATCGTTGATTGATATATTGAGCGGAGATAATACGAATTGCAAAACATAATGAAATTACACGTGACAACATGTTTATACAAACACATTGTGTAATGTTAAACATAACTAATTTGGGAAACAACATGGTCTGTAATGGCCATGGGGATAACGTGGTCTATGATATTTATGGGGCTATTGTGGGCGGAAGGGTGGCCACAATAGTAACAAACTAAAGTTGAGTATGGCCTATGAGCCAAGTTCTGCTGCAACTTATTAAACTAAAGTTGAGTATGGCCTATGAGTCAAGTTCTGCTGCAACTTACTAAACTAAAGTTGAGTATGGCCTATGAGCCAAGTTCTGCTGCAACTTATAAACTAAAGTTGAGTATGGCCTATGAGCCAAGTTCTGCTGCAACTTATTAAACGAACTAACTTGATTATGACATGAATGTTAAGAAAATAATGTGATTATGCGTATTGTGGGCGGATGGGGAGCTACAGTATTTGGTGATACGTGATAAATACTATATATGTATATGTGTCTATATACATGCTATGTGATTAGCCGTAGGAAATACTATGTGTAGAATATACTAATTATTTGCGTGTACACTATATAATGTTTGAGTTTACGTGGAATCGTTGTGGGTGGAAGGGGGACCACAGTGGTTGATGTTAACGCGGAACCGTTGTGGGCGGAAGGGGGGCCATAGTGGTTGAGTTTATGTGGAACCGTTGTGGGAGGAAGGGGGTCCACAGTGGTTGGTTAAACACGGAATTTGGAAACAGGTAGTACGAACAAACAACCACAATTTTACCGAAATTTCAAATTTATATTATAAACTTACATGTGTGCATATGCACACACAAGGATATGGCTGTACATATTTATACAAACGTAAACACATATTTTTACATACTCGCGTACATACAAACTATGACTGTGCGGTACGCAGAACTGATTTCGTTAAACTTATGAAACTCACCAACTATTCGTAGTTGACCTATTTTAACATGCTTTTCAGGTAATCAGATATGAGAAGTAATTTCCTGTGCGTTACGTGTCTGATTGATGAATGATGTCATGGGCATTTGAGTTAGAAGTAAAGTATTTGAAGAACCGGTTTGATTGTATCACCTAGTTTGTAAAAGATGTTAGAACGATATAATATATTGTAAATTAGTTAGTAATGTTTCTTTATGAACAATGTATTTGATACCAGTTGTATCTGTTGCATTTCCGTTTTACGCTTCCGCAATTCGCTTAACGGGGTGTGACACTTGAGAGTATTCACTCAAGAATCATGTGTGACAATTTAGTGCGACGGATCAAGAGGAGTTTCCTCCATCTCGATAGACTCCCCCGGTCCTCCAAGATAGTGCTTTAAACGATGACCGTTCACTTTCCAGGACGTTCCATTATCTGGATTCTCCAACTCTACCACTCCATACGGGAAAACTTCTTTCACCAAGTACGGTCCCGTCCACTTCGATCCCAACTTTCCTGCAAACAACTTCAAACGAGAGTTAAATAATAATACCTTGTCGCCTTTCTTGAACTCTTTGCCGCCTTTCAAACGTCGATCATGTAATGCTTTCGTCTTTTCTTTGATGTTCAACGATCTAGAGTATGCTGCATCCCTAAGCTCCTCCAACTCATGAATCCGAAAGTATCTTTTCCTCACGGCCTCGGTAAGATCGACATTCATCGTCTTCGACGCCCAATAAGCCCGATGCTCCAATTCAACCGGAAGATGACAAGACTTACCATAAACAAGCAAAAACGTTGTAGTACCTAACGGAGTCTTGTACGCGGTTCGGAATGCCCACAACGCATCATCTAACTTCTCCGACCAATCCTTTCGACTAGCCCCAACCGTCTTCTCCAAAATCCTCTTCACCCCTTGATTTGCATTCTCGACTTGACCATTCGTTTGAGGGTGACAGGCAGTAGAGGTACGATGCGTAACCCCATAACAAGCTAAAGCTTTCTCCATGATGGAATTACAAAAATGGGTGCCCCGATCACTAATAATAGCTCCCGGGGTACCGAAACGAGTAAACAACTTCTTAAGAATCCTCACAACAACTCGTGCATCGTTCGTGGCCAACGCTTGGGCTTCCACCTACTTCGACACATAATCAATCGCCACCAAAATATACTTATTACCATTCGACATGGGAAACGGCCTCATGAAGTCGATGCCCCAAACATCAAAGATTTCAAGAATTTGAATGGGGTTTTGAGGCATCTCATTCTTGGAAGAAATATTACCTGTTCTTTGGCACGCATCACAAAGCTTCACGAACTCTTCAGCATCTTTAACAACTATCGGCCAATAGAACCCACTATCAAACACCTTCTGCGCGGTCGCATGCGCACCATGATGACCTCCAGTCAACCCCTCGTGAATATGCATGAGAATATCCCAACCTTCCTCTTTCGTCACACACCTCCTCAGAATCCGATCACCACCAATCTTGAACAAGAACGGGTCATCCCACACATACCTATTCACATCCCGGAAGAACTTCTTCTTTTGTTGCATAGTCATACCCTCCAAAATAAAACCATTAGCCAAATAATTAGCAAAATTAGAGAACCATGGCATACCTTGCTTCTTGGCCGCAACAAAGTCGATCGACTCGTGAGGGAATGTATCACCAATCTCTTCCTCAAGTAACTCTTCTGTCCTCGGGTCCTCTAGACGGGATAGATGATCGGCCGCTACGTTTTCCGCACCCCTCTTATCTTTCATCTCGATGTCAAACTCGGAAAGTAGAAGAATCCACCGTATAAGACGAGGCTTCGCGTCTTTCTTCTGAAAGAGAAATCGCAAGGCTGCATGATCAGTAAAAACGGTGGTCTTCGAAAGCACGAGATAGGAGCGGAACTTGTCAAATGCGAAAACAACGGCTAAAAGCTCCTTCTCAGTTGTGGTGTAGTTCTCTTGAGCATTGTTTAGCATCTTGCTAGCATAATAGATGGGGTGAAAATGCTTATCTCGCCTTTGCCCCAAAACCGCTCCAACCGCATAATCACTAGCATCACACATGAGCTCGAACGGCAAACTCCAATCGGGAGAACAAAGAATAGGAGCACTTACGAGCTTCTTTTTCAAATACGTGAACGCCTTCACACACTCATCATCAAATACAAACGGCACATCTTTCTCGAGGAGTCGAGTCATCGGGCGAGTTTTAGAGAAATCTTTGATAAATCGCCGATAAAACCCCGCATGGCCCAAGAAACTCCTGATTGCTTTCACGTTCGTTGGTGGAGGAAGTCTACTTATAGTATCAATCTTCGCACAATCCACCTCAATACCATCTCTCGAGATCTTATGACCCAACATGATCCCTTCCGTCACCATCAAATGGCATTTCTGCCAATTTAACATCAACTTTGTTTCAATACACCTCTTCAACATCTTCTCAAGATTTGCCAAACAATGATCGAAAGAATTACCGTAAACCAAAAAATCGTCCATAAACACCTCCATGGACGTCTCTATCATATCCTGAAAGATGGCCACCATGCAACGCTGAAAGGTAGCAGGAGCGTTACATAGTCCAAACGGCATGCGATGGTACGCAAACGTGCCATACGGATATGTAAAAGTCGTCTTCTCTTGGTCTTCCGGTGCAATGGGAATTTGAAAATAACCCGAAAAACCGTCAAGAAAACAATAAAACTACTGACCTGCCAAACGCTCCAACATCTGATCAATAAACGGCAACGGGGAGTGGTCCTTCTAGGTGGCATCATTCAACCGCCGATAGTCAATACATACTCTCCAACCGGTAACCGTATGAGAAGGGATAAGCTCATTCTTCTCATTCATCACAACGGTCATACATCCTTCTTTGGAACAACTTGGGTCGGGCTCACCCATGGAGAATCGGAAATCGGGTAGATCATCCCGGCATCCATCAACTTTAACACCTCCTTCTTCACAACTTCTTGCATATTCGGATTGAGGCGTCTTTGTGGTTGCACCACCGGTTTGTACTCATCCTCCATTAGAATCCGGTGTGTGCAATAAGCGGGGCTAATGCCTTGAATATCGGAAAGTCGCCATGCACTCGCCCCCTTATGTAGCTTCAACACGTCTATCAACTTCGTCTTTTGTTCTTCTGTCAGCTTAGATGACACAATAACGGGCAAGTTCGAGCCTTCATCAAGATACGCATACTCCAAGTGTGACGGGAGTACTTTTAACTCCAATGGAGCGAGTTTCTCCTCGGAACCCGCCTCACTCTGGCAACTAATCTCATTCACCTCTATCATCTCGGGCAAACCCGAAATATAAGCCAACTCATCACAAACCGAGTCGTTCTCACACAACACATCCTCACCCAAATCATTACAATCGACCAAACCATTACTTCCCACGAGATCCGCACCACAAATGTAATCGAAACAGCTATCAATACCTGCAATAAATGAGTTAATAAAATAAACCGAGTGGCACGGACCACTAAAATCATCTTGATCACTCGGATGCTTCATCGACCTCGCGACATCATAAGTAACATTCTCATCACCAACCCGAAGCGTGATCTTCCCATCATATACATCGATGAGTGCCTTTGCGGTTCGTAAGAATGGACGACCAAGAATAATGGGAACTTTCTCGTCGGCCTCCATGTCGAGCACCACAAAATTAACTGGGAATACAAACTTATCCACCTTCACTAACAAATTCTCGATAATACCTCACGGATACTTAACCGAACGATCAGCCAATGATAAAGACATGCGAGTCGGTGTAAGCTCGCCCAACTCCAACTTCTCGTACAAGGAATACGGCATCAAATTTATACTTGCACCCAAATCTTCCAATGCATGGCTCATCGCATCACTACCAAACAAACACGGAATCGTAAACACACCCGGATCTGACAACTTCTCGGGTACGCGGTTCAACACTACTGCCGAACAATCTCCCATGAGTGGAATCGATGACACCTCCCCCAACCTATCTTTCCTCTTCAACAGGTCCTTTAAGAACTTTGCGTACTTCAGCATGTGTTGGAGGGCTTCAATGAATGGGAGATTGATCTTCAACTGTCGGAACATATCAAGAAAGTGCCCATACTCCCGCGTATATTTCTGGTGTTTCGCGCGAGCAGGATATGGGATACGAGCATGGTCAATCAAAGGTGATGGCCGGACTTCAACCGACTTCTTCTCTACTGGCGGTGCAACTGGTGCGGTGTTCTGCACTTTACCCGGTACTTCCATCTCGATTTCTTCATCCATCACCTCTTCATCTTCCACTTCAACTTCATTCCTTCGCACCTCGGGACCCAAAACCCTACCGCTACGAGTAGTAATCGCCATTATTTGAGCGGCCGGATTCTGTTGAGTAGATCCTGAAAACTGTCCCAGAGGTCTTTTATTTAATTGTCGAACAATATCACCAATGGTTCGCTGCATGTCGAGCATAGCAGATTGTTGATTCTTCAAAAGCAAATCATGGTCGGCAAGGGTCTTTTGAGTGACTTGATCTCTATTAAGGATTTGCTGCATCATTTCTTCCAATCTTCCCATACCACCACTCGAATCTTTCCCATTACCTGAACTTTGCTCATTATAACTTCCACTGTTATACTGACTTTGATTTCGGTTATAAGGGGCTTGGAAGCCAGGTGGCTCACCGGCCAGACGCCAACTCGAGTTACTTTGACCTTGATTCTGATTCTGATTCTGATTCTGATTCTGATTCTTGTAGCTGTTCCAGTTCTGATTGTTGTTGTTGTAAGCATTAGGGAACCTGTTCTGACCAGCCACAAAATCTACATCTTGATTATTCATCAACGGACAATCCAGCGTCATGACCACCTCTACACATCTCACATTTGTCCACCTTAGTCTTTAGCTCTTTTATCTCTAGGGTGAGATTCTCCAAAGCAGCAGCCATACCAGTGTCCAGATTAACCTGGTGCACACCTCAAGCAGATGAGGATGTACTGGTGACGGGATTGAAATTCCCGCCTCATGGCTTCTTCGCGTACTCAGATTGCACGAAAATTTCAAACATCTTGTTACACTCGGTCAAACCTCGCTTGAGCCTCATAAGTAAGCCCATTGTAAAACTTCTCAACAAGGGCCCAAGTTGTGAGCCCATGTTATGAACAACGGGAAAGCAGATTTTGAAAAACGCTCCCAAGCTTGGTAATATGCCTCATCCGGCTCTATGTGGAAGGAGTGGATCTGATCACGGAGGCGAGAGGCCTTAGCAGGTGGAAAGTACTTCTTGAGGAATGCATTGCGAAGCGCCTCCCATGTGGTGAATGTTCCAGCAGGTTGTGAATCGAGCCAAGTGGCGGCACAATCTGAAAGTGTAAACAGGAACAGGTGTAGGAAGATTGCATCCCAATTAGCACCTTGCAAGTTGAACGTTTTGAACACATAAGTCAGACGGTTGATGTGTGCCAGTGCATCTTCATCTTCACGGCCATGGAACTGGTGGTGATTGGTGATGTTGTTCATGACATAGGATGGGATCTGCCACGAGTTAGGGTTATTAATGTCGGGGGCGACAAAGGGTGAGTGATCTCCATGGAACCCTTCAAAAGCTTGCTGATACACGGTGCGGTTATTCTCAGCCATTGGAACGGGTCTAGGACTTGGTGGTGGTGAATTTGCGGGTGAATTGGTGGGTGATGATTTCGGTGAAGTATCTATGGTGATCGGTTGTTTTTCAGACGAACTTGCCTCGGACTTCAACGGAGTAGGTCCAAAACAATCGAACAGCGATCCTTGCGAACGCAGATGTGGCATGTACCTGAAAAACAAACAAAACAAAATTGGTAGACTCTAATAAAAGACTCGAAAATAAAAAACTGAAAACAGATTAAAATAACTAACACTTAAAATTAGACTCCTACGACTCAAAGCAATAAATAAAACAAATAGCACGTATATAGCAAGCAAGTCTAATCAAATCTAATAATGCAATCACCAAGAGTCCCCGGCAACGACGCCAAAAACTTGATGTGCTAAAAGTAGTTTAATAATTATTAACTAAATTAACTAAAAATAAACACTAAGTAATACTCTAGACTCTCTAAAACTCGACTAAACTATTAACCGGCAAGTGAACTGGTCGACTCTAGTAAAGCTAAGTAAGTCCGGATATTGAACCCACGAGACTCTCTAAATTACGTTTATTAGCTAATTAGACTCAACTACAAAACACGACTTATTAATTATATTTGTTTTGGGGGTTTTTATTTAAAATACTAATTTAATACTAGAATTAAAAACTAATTAAGAAAACAAGTAATTTAAACAAAAGCAATAATTTGTTATTTAAAATAAGATGATGATGAGAAAACTACCTAGGCTAGAATCCCCTAAATTTCAGTTATGACTTAACCTGGGAAAATATTTAGTTATGGACTTGGATCGTAAAATAGACACTTAAAAGAAAACCCGAACAGGACCTCTGACCCTTCTCAAAAAGACACCTACGGGTTTCTAATAAATTTTAACGCACACCAGTAATAAAAATCAAGTTCCCTTACGGTCACCTAATTAATTATGATTTAGTTCCTTTATACGAAATCCTACCTTACAGCATGAAAATCAAAGGCAATTTCAAATATTTAATTGACTCAATAGACAATAATAAATAATCAATCCTAGACAGACTTCTTACGAAGAACTAAATCTAGCAAGATTAAATAATAAAGATCTATCAATAACCTAGCACTTTAAAGATTTTAGGTTAGCAGCACACTTAGGTTTATTTGACAATATTATTCCTATGATCTTATCATGACATCAATCGTAGAATAATCAAGAACACAAAGTAATTGATCTAATAGCAACCTATCATATGACAAACAATAATCAAGGAAAGCTATGGGATAAAACTCATCAAACAATCCTAAGTATATTATTTAAATATTATTTCAACTAATGATTTATTATTAATATGAGAATTTAATTATATTTACGAAGTATGAATTTTTGACGGGATTTTATCTTGAAAATGATTATTTAAACGAAAAATAAATAAAGTTAACGAAACGGAAACAATTAATAACAGGTTTTATGAAACGTTACGAACTATGAAAAAGTTGGGTTTTTTGGATGAAAATGGTAAAAAAATTTTAAAATAAATTTATTTAACAAAAAAATATTTTATTAGATTATTAATAATTTTAAATGATTTTTATTATTGCATTTTGATTTAATGTAAAAAGAATAATGTTTTAAAAAATATATCAAATAAAATGACATGACCCAAGTTCGAACCCAGGTCCTCTGCTTACACAAATATGACATAGCCATTGGACTATCTTGTTTGTTTGGTTAAAAACAGAAATAGATAAATATAACTGTTTATTCAAGTTCATCATCTTCACCCCCAAACCCTATAATTCAATCTGGTTAATCCATTCCATGTTTGGTTAAATCAAGTTAGCGGCTTTGAATTATGGCTAAAAACTATCAAAAATATATAAGCATTACCTATAATTTTTAAGGAATGACGGTGAACCATGATCTCCAGAAAAACAATCTTTGAAGGATTAATCCGAGTTGTTTAGAGTTTGTTAGTGTAAGTGGGTGATGTGGATACGCTTAGATGATGAGTTAGGCTCTATTTATAAGCTTAATTGGATTTTAATTTAAAGCTGGCGGTTTAAACGATTTTCACGGAATCAAAATATGCAAAATAGTTGTTAATATACATTTTTATCGATTATTATGGCTTTATTATTAAGGTTCTAAGCCATTGCACAATTTAATTGAGTTAAGTTATGCGTTTAGAGGGGTCAATTAGGCCGCTGGAAGTCCGCTGCCATCGCCCGAATTACACTCGCCGGAAAACCGGGATATCACCCGGGGGGGAGGGGGCTGCTGGAAGGGTTTTATAATATTAAATTAATTTAAATCAATGTTACATGTTTGGTCCCTCAACTTTCAAAAACCTTTAAAATTATATTAAAAACCAAATTAAAATATAATTAACCAAATGAACCTTGCACTTTAAAATGTTAGATACGATGAGATAATAGTTCAAATATCCGGATAATTTTGTTATATTATACCCTTAAGTTGCAAATTGATTAAACCTAAACTTTTAAATCCCGTAGTTTTGTAAATTGATCAAAACGAAAAGAAAAGCTAACGATCGATAAACGTTAAACACGAATAAGATGAAACGACGAAACGAGTTGGTGTAATGAATGCCAATACGAATTAACATAAATAAAGATGACGAATAACACATAAAATACGTGCAACGAAAATTAATTAACAACATTATATACATACACACACACACATATATACATATATATAAACAAAACCGAAAATTCGAAATGGGTCAGGTTTTCGGGTTTGAAAAATAACGAATGTTACAGTAGCGTTTCCTTCCAACATAGCAACGAAACCAACGACCGGATTGCCAATGTCTTTGAATTGTGGCAAATGTGAAAAGACTACGTCTTCCTCATCTCAAACGGATTAAAAGAAGAGACAGCTTTATTGGAAGAACGACGAGTAGATAAAATGCTCAAATTTTATGGTTTTTTGTGTATTTTTTTCTTGTATTTCTTTTTTAATTTTAATGTATTTATTTATTTAAATTAATGGGTTTCTATTTGTTTAATTTAATTATAAAAAGAAATTAAAAAAATGACATGGCGTGGAGGGGCTACAACACTATTACACCCCTAAAACAAAAATTCTCCATTTGCTGACTGGGCACCACATGTCAAAAATCTTCCCGTTTTGTAGCCCCTCCACTACATATAGCCTTATAGCTTAACAAAGAGGATCTCTAGCACAAATGAATCAAGCTCAGTGTCACTTAGCGTACTCTATGTTGGGGAGCACTTTCGAATATAATTAATCGGGTTTGGGTGAGCGTTTTTCGAGTAGAATTAATCAGTTTTGGGTGAGCGTTTATAGGAATTCAAATTATTTTTGTTCATTCATCACCCAAGAAATTCTAAAAATGAGGACAAAAATCTTGAGTGACTTTAACACTAATTTCACACATTGTTTTTATTTCATATCACCATGACTGGTTAGATTGTTCATGATTGCATCAAGGAATACAGTTACGGATCATTTGACATTCACTCGAGTTTATAAGTACATTTACTGTGAGTTTGTTTTGAATTATTCAAGTATTTCGTGTTTAAAGTGAATATGTATGTTTATCATGTTTAATTGTTGAACAACTCATTATTTTGAACATTCCATAACATTGTTTCAACTATTCTCGACTATTGACAACAAAATGAACTATAGTAGCATGAAATAAACTCTAGCAAGGTGCTACACAAAGTATGTATTGTTTATGCTATTTACTTTTCGCCATTAGAGAACAAAGTGTTTTGGAAGATCGGGTTGGATAGTAGGTAGATAATTGATTAGTACCCTCATCATAAAACGTGAATTATTCAGTGTAGAATTATTAACGAATAAGTGTTTTGATTGCAGAGTCCATTGATTACCCAACATGCAGTTGTAAAGAAATAAACGTATCTATGTAGTGATAGGAGGTGTGATTATTTCTTGATTAATTGAGTTTTAAATAGTTCATTTAGTGTAAAGCTTTTCAATTTGCCTAATTCAGCAACCAAATCAAAGTTCAGTTTTACATTATGTCTAGCAACAATAAATTGATACTAAACACTAGCGCTTTGTGATTGAATACTCTACTCGTCATAACTAGTTTAAGGTATTTAGAAATATAGAACCTTTTATTTTTCAACAAGTGCCTTGGTCTAGGCTCATGCGAGGTGGGCGCCTCAATCCGTCTAGGGAAAAATGACCAGATAAAACATAAATGGGTCTAAATTGCCGAGAAGACGAATCTAAGTTGGCCAAACACAGGTCTAACCTAGTCTGAAATGATCTTAGCCAACCCAAACTAGTTAAAAAATAACCAAACAAGAAAGTTAATAAAAATAACAAAAAGTTAGTTAAAAAATAGCTAAATAAGCAATTTTATATTTTTATTAAATACATGAGTAAAATGGACAATTTATTAGTTATTGTTACTAAAATAAAATACATAGGGATAGTTAAATTTGAAATATTCATCTTATAAAATCCTCTCGATCACAATTGCCACTAAATAGGTAAAATGACATATTTACCCACCCATAACGTTAAAATTTTAACGAGGTTAGTGAAATGGACAAAAATGACAAGATTTGGAAACCTCAAGGGTCCAACTGCCAAAAACAAGTTTTTGCATTAAAATTAAAGTTACGTAACTGACAAATCATAAATGACGAAAATTACACTTTACTCAATAATATAATAATATAAAGTATCTAAGAGAATCAAAACAGAACATAGAAAGTACTAGTAAAAATAGTAGTTTTCTACTAGTAACGTAAAGGTATGTGTATGAAGTGTAAACTAGCCAAGCCTAGCCTGAGCTCAACTAGGCTCGTTTGAATTACAAGAGCTCGAGATCATTTCTTTAAGCTCGAGTTCGGCTTGTGAGTTGTTTTTTCAAGTTTGGGCCCAAGCTCATATAATCACTCACTTAGTGTGCCACTTCTTGTGGTCAATAGTAACATGGTTGATATCATTATTAACGCGAGGGTCATTACAATTTCCTCATTTACCATGATCATGACCTTTATGACCATCATTATATAATCATTACATTATTAACATATTTAATCTCATTATTGACATGAACATCAGAACATTTTTCCAATTCAAATCACGTTCACTTTGAGGAATGGATTATTGACCATATAACTTTAACATCATTACAATTTCCTTAGTTATGTTCATGATCACGATCTTTCAGACCAATCATTATATCACCACATCTCATTCACTTCAGGGAATGGATAAACACCACACAACTTTCATGGTGGGCATTTTCATGGTGGTCATTTCAAACCTTGTATGTTCTTTAATAATCTTGCTATTTCAAGAGCAGTTTGAGGTTTGAAAACGGAAACTATTATATTCAACCTCTATAGATAGTCTTCTCATCATATAACATTAATTGAGCAGTAATTGTGATCGAGTGGTGCTCATTATATTTACAAGCTTCAATACATGACTGTCATATGCAAACAATGTTTATTGTACTCTTTCATGAGAGTGATAGTAGTAAGGCAAGTTTCAATTTCATGCTATCTATAAAATAATTGCATACAAGAATACAGGGCGTGTCAAAAAATCAAATTATATGTTATTACATGTTATCAACTTATAACATAAAAATTTTACGAAATCAAACATGTATATATTTTTTTCATCGATTAATATATATATATATATATATATATATATATATATATATATATATATATATTCCTATCATGGTGTAGACGATTACAAGTATAAAAGATATCTCTAAATATTTTTTACTTTAGAATAAAGCCAGATCTCTATCAAGTTTTCATGATATTTTAGTAAATGTATATATAATCATCTATTACATGTAAATAAGCTTCTCTTTTGTATGATAATGACTTTTGTTGTCCAACCAATATAAATGTATCAAAGGGTTGTCAATATTAATTTAATATTCATATATAACTTCTAACAATACAAACATTTCAAATATTGATATTATGATAAATAAAGGTGATGATAAATCCATTAATTTGAAATTACTCTATAGATAACCAAAGTATATACTCAACTTTTTTAATACCATAACCAATCATATTTAAAACATTATAATGATTTGATTTCGTATAACATAAAACGCTTTAGATTGATTTCAGATAAGATGACATGATTTGAAAATTTATGTGATGTTTTTATTGAATAATAAATCAATTTCCGTTGCTAATTTCCTTCCCCTTTTTTTTCATTTATCAATAATTCAAATCAAGAGTTATGTAACTTAATTCTAATAAAATTTATGTGCATTTAACACAAGTTTCAGCAACGTTTAATGTACAAGCCATTATATTTTCCATTATCAAATCAAGAGTCATGCATACTACAAGCATCAAAACTATATTAGGTGAGTTTAGATATTAAATAGTTGGGGTCAGGAAACCAGGTTTAACAATTTAAAAAGTTGGAATGGTCAACAGAATTAGATGAAACATTTAAACACATAGGAGGAGCAAAACAACCAAAGATGTATAATTATCAATGACCAAACTAATCCATGTTTTGATTAATCGTCTCATATATATATATATATATATATATATATATATATATATATCTAACAATCTCAATCAGGTGTATAGATGATCCCAAGAATTTTGTTTAAAATTAATTTGACAAGATTGTGATTAGTTTTACTTTGTTTTAAAATTATGAGTTCAAAATAATAATTGTGTGTATAATGATATATAAAATAATGTCTACTTTTGTTACATGGGTTGTGAAGTAAAGGCTATCATGATGGAAGTTGTCTCCATGTGGGAATGTGTCTGGTTGACAACAGTAACAATGTTCAACCAAAAGAAAAAACAAAACCATGGATTAAGTTTCAACGAGACGTAGAATTTGTGCAGATAACATGTTGTGAAACTATTAAAAGATAAAACAGAGAAATGCTTTCTTATTGTTATATGAAGTTGAAGTAAAAGCCTCAATTTATAGGCTCAAACCAATAACACAATAGTACTACAAATACTATTAAGAGAGTCATCATATTATGACGCATTAATGTGAAGAGTCACTCAACAGATATTAATTCATAACTGAAGAAACACTAAGTGACCCCGGGCAGATTATAGGTAATCTGGGGGCTAAGTAATGTTTCCCACGAAGGTTAGGTCCAGCAGAGTAAGTTGTACTTCAGGGAACCTGCAAAACAGACACCGTAAGCTCGTCACTGAGAAGGGGGGGGTTCCTCCTTGTGACCACCCTCCGGCGTGAGAATCAGTCTATATTGCTCTTTGAATATAAAAGTATATGAATACTATTAGAGCAGTTATCAAGTAAGTTATACGAGATAGTAGATGATGAAATGATAATACCATTTGCTGTCTTTTATAGCCGAAGGTGGGTATCCAAGGGGTTTAGCCGGCCCAACACGCTACCAACTGTAACCTATGCACGTGCCTTGCCTGTGAGTGGTGGACAGGTAGCGTCTGACATAGAGCAGGCGTGCCGTGCACTCTTCGTCTTCTACCAACTGCAGGCTAGGCACGTGCTCTGGCAGGAGTTGGTGAGCAGGCGGCGGCTATTGGTCACAGTGCAGTGGCGTGCTGTCTGCCACGCTGCTGTCAGTGAGCTGTCGCATTCTTGGTCAGATCTTTTGTCTTTACCTCGCCAGGTATCACGCAAAAGATCCTCCATCATACGGACTGGCCCATTTTGGCGGGAGTTTTCCCCCTCCCGCCTTTGCTCATTCTTTCAGGTGACACTGAATATGTAAGTGTTAAGCCTTATGCGTGTAGCTATGCTGTGCGGGTAGCCTTCCCTGATGGCTTGTATCCGCAACTGCGGGAACAGGCGGGTTACTTTACCATTGGGAGGCTTTTCCCTGCGTATGCAGCTTGCATACTGCGCGTAGGCTTCTCTGAGCATGGTGGGTCCTGCGGGAGTAGATGGTCTTTGCGCAGACATCCCTGTTCAAGGTGAGTCATGCGGGACCAACTGAGCCCTGCTGGGACCTACCTCTTCAAGTCCCCCCAGTCCAATGTTGTTCTCATGAATGTCTAATAAAGTGAGGTGAACTTTTGGACTTAAGCAAAGGGTTTTGAAAAGGGGTTTTTGTAAGGTTTTCCATGGGGGTTCTTCCCGCGGAAGTCCTTGTCACTTGCAGAAATTCCCGAGTTTCCTGCTTGGTCTTTGGGTATGATGCGGGTAGGTCTGTAACCTCCTCGCAAGTCAGGAGCACTGAGTCTTAGTTGTGCGGATTCTCCCTGTGGTTCTGGTAGGTTTTGAACATAGTGATCAATTATGTTTAAACCACCAATTCCATCTTGGAGCCTCAAACAACGTAGTACTCGATGTTCCCGCTATGCGGGGATGTTATTTCCGCTTCCGCAAGCATTGCCCAGAAGATCCTTCTTGGTTTCAATTCTCAGCGGGTGCTAGGTATGTGAAGGGTTTTGCCTTTACACTGTACCCGCACCCGTCTTACGGTTACTTTACTTCCAAGGTATTCCTGGCGTCCATTCCCTGCGGGTGCTAGGTATGTGAAGGGTTTTGCCTTTACACTGTACCCGCACCCGTCTTATGGTTACTTGGTTGCCAAATATTTTGGCTTCAATTCCCTGCGGGTGTTAGGTATGTGAAGGGTTTTGCCTTTACACTGTACCCACACCCGGCTTATGGTTACTTGTTTGCCAAGGGGTATTTTCCCGCTTATTTTTTGAACCTTAAGTCTTCAAATTTTTAAATTTTGAAATTTGAAGGGTTGGTGGATGGATAACAACCCAATACCTCAAACGTCGTGCGACGGTTTCTTCTGACTGTGTCAGGACGTGCCAGAAGTTATGGCGACATGACATTATGTGGTCATTCCAGTTGCTTTTTCAGGCGCGTGGGCACGGGATTTCGGGCGCGTGGCCGCGAAATCTCTGGCACACGTCCTTTTGACAGCTGTTGCCAGTTTGTTTTTGCCACGCGTCATAGTGTCATTGCACCTTTGCTTTCTCTTTCTTCCGTATTAAATGCATCGCATTAATTGCGATTACTATATAAAGGGGGAGAAGGTTATTTGCAATTCACACTTTCCACTTTCATCTCTTCTTCTCAAGTAATTTCCGGCGAATTTCTTTTTCAGTAAAGCATTATTCCGAAATCTCTTCTTCCACCATGTCTTCTCACGATGCTGATGACCAGAAGACTGCTGGTGAATGCCAGTGTTCTCTTCCTGCCGAGCTGTACCAGTATATCGTCAGGAAGTTCATGCTCGAGTCTCTCGAGCCTGAGTTTCCTGAGCCCCACCATACTGTGTACGATGCCCCAAGTGGCAAGATCGGGGTTTATGCTGCATTCTTTGTCTATGGGAACCTTAGGTTTCCGTTGACAAAGTTTGTGTACCGTGTCCTAGAGAGGCACGGTGTGCACTTGACAGAGGTGCACCCCATGGCTATTGCCAAGGTCCGGCACTTTGAGTGGGTGTGCCGGATACTGGGCCTTGAGCACCTCGTTGACCGCCTGATGACCTTCTATACTTGGAGGTGCATCCAAGGGTGGTACACTCTTACAACCCGTATCAAGGGTTTAAAGATTTGTGCCACCGAGCGGAGTCTTCGCTCATGGAGGAGAGAGTTCTTCTTCATATCCGCTCGAGCCATCCCCATTGCCATGAAGTTCAAGAATGGCCAGCCGCTTCCGAACCTTCCCGCCATCAACTACGAGGAGGCGGAATGGTTCGCGAAGATATCCCGGGTCCAGTCCCCGGTTTTCCGTTTTCCAGAGTCGGCGATGGTGATGCTGGGGATGAGCCGGGTGTGGAAGGCGGCGAATGCGGATAAGGTTCCGATCGTCCTTGAATATGGTTCGAACTCTACCCCTTATGGTATGTCTTGTTTCTTTTTGCTGACTACGATTTTTTCTAACTTTCTTGTTGATTTCAGAGGGTAACGATCTTCAATCGCTCCTGAATCCGCGGGAGGAAGATGGTCCTGCGCGGATGGGTACTCGTGCTCTGGACGAGAACGAGTTGCCCATCTTAGAGCAGACTGCGGGTCGGTTCGTGGAGGTTTACCCGCCAGGCCAAGAGATCCTGAGCCACCGACGGCCAGGTAAGCCTATCTTCTACCCTGATCCTCTCAATGCTGTGCCTGCTGCTGGAGTTCATGACATTTCTTCTTCTGAGGAATCCGCAGAAGGTCCTCCGCTGGTGCGGAAGAAAAAGGCTGCCGTCGGGAAAGGCAAGGAGAAGGTGGCCTCTACGGCCGACCCGGTAGTCCTATCTGACTCGGAGTCAGATAATGCAGAGGTGGCGGGGAAGCCCGGTGGTGAAGAGACCACCGTTCCGGAGGCTGCAGGTGTTACCTCCGGGGAGGCAGCGACGACGACGGTTACCGGTGTTAAGAGGCCGGCTCCATCGGGTTCACCCCCGCTCGTCCGTGCGTTCAAGCTCAAGAGACCCCGTAAGTACCCCCATAATTCTTGTCTAGATTTGTTTCGAATAAATTTTTCTAACACTTTTGCTCGTGCAGGTGCGGATGTTGACGCATTCCAGGGTGGAGTTGGAGTAAGTATTCCCCCGCCAATGACGGTAGGCTCGGTCAGCCTTCCCGAGGCGTCGACCCAAGCGTCTACGCTTGCTTCCGCTGGTTCCAGCCTTCCTGAGGCTGTTCCAGCTGCGAAGGTGTCTCCGCCGGCCGTGAGTGCAGTTTTTACAGCATCTTTCACGGAGCCGGCGGTTACTGTTGCTGAGCAGTCGGCGCCAACAATGGCTACCACGGCGGCTGCCACTATACCTGCGCCAACGGCACCGACGGCCGGACCATCAGGTACGCGCCGGGCTTCCCGCCGATCTATGCCACCTTCCCGTCTGCCTGACCTGTTGGATGGATTTCCTTTAGGTTCAGGTGATGGGTTTGGCGGCTATCGGCCTGTTATTGACCCTACAGGTACGTAGGGTTCTTTTTTCTTTGTATATTTTTGTCATCTTTTCCTAACTGCCTTTGTTTCTTTTGCAGTGTCGGATTCCAATGAAGTGTATGTTCCAAGATGGAACATTCGCCGAGGAACAACCCTTCGCACCCCTGTGGAGTGCGTGGACTGGGCTCGCCACGCTGCTCCTCATGGTGCGTTGGGGGAAGCCATGGCTAGCTACCAAGAGGGTAGGCTAACCAATGAGCTTCGGGTTCTCCAGGCCCGAACGCAGCCCCGCGTCGAGCTGCTTTGTCGTGAAAACGACAAGTTAAAAGCAGCTCGCGCCAAAGATGTATCTGAAGCGCGGGCTCTTCGGGAGGAGAACCGGCAGTTGGCCGCTGCCGCAGCCGAGAAGGAGAAGGCATTCAAGGCCCTCGAGGTTGAAGTCCAGGCGCGACTCGAGGCCCGCTCCAAGGCTGCCCAAGCTGTGAATGAACAGCTTCGGCTGGCTAAGGAGACTGCGCGAAACTCAACTGAGAGGGCTGCCAAGGCTGAAGCTGTTGCTGAGCCGCTTCGCGAAGAGAATGAGCAGCTTAAATGCAAATTAAAAGCTCTTCAACATGCTCATGACGCCTTGGCAATGGAAGATGCCAAGAAGCTGCAAGAGATCCTTGACCAGAGGGGGGTGCTTGACCGCACTGAGAGGAAACTTCAAAGCGTCGAAGAAGCTGCCGCCAAGGAAATTCAACTTGCCAACCTTGATAAAAGCGGAGCCGAACGTGCTTACAAAGAAAGTCAAGCTACCCTCCAATGGCTGCTTCGAGAAGCGTTGCCTCAGGTATCCTCTTTTTCTTTACGCTTTCTGCTCGTAATTAGAAAATGTTCTAACTTTAATTCTTTTGTAGGTTGTGCGTCAGGTCCTTTCAGAGACCTCTTATGACGATGCGATGAGCGCAGCCCTCAACGCTTCTCATGAGGATGGGCAGAAGACTGGCTTCCTGCTTGGTCTAGGGTTTGCTGAGAGAGGCTTTCCGCCCTCCAACTTCCCTTTATTCAATGTTAACACTGAAGCTGCTTATGACCAAGCTGTGAACCAGTACGCTGCCTTCCCGCATCCAGTGGTGGAGAAGGTGAATGAAGCTGCTGCTGCTGATGATGGGCTAAACATCCTTAAGGCTTTCCTTGGGCAGCCGCGCTCTGATGGTGCTGGCCCAAGCGGAGGTGGCCCTGAAGCCTGATCCTGAAGATCCCTTCCCGCTGCTAGGATAGACTTAGCTTTGTATAGATTTCTTTTAGGCGGGTAGTTACCCAGCCATTGTTGTAATTGATTGTGAAATATTAATCTCTTTGCGTATAAGATTGTTATTTCCTTCCTTGGGTTCCTTGCTTTATAAACTTATGACTTGCATACTTAGTTTGATTTAGCAATTTTCCAAGTGTTTAAAATAAGAACCTTTGAACGTGGTTGATGATGGGTTAAAGTTTCGCCTCCTCCTTCGCGATTGTGCGGGTAAAACCGTCACTTGCACTTGGTAGGATGGCTAATCTTTACCCTCTATCTGACCTGCGTGTAGGTTTCCTTTTCGAAATTTCTAAGGCATTAAGTTAAACCTTTGAACGTGGTTGATAATGGACTAAAGTTTTCGCTTCCTCTTTCGTGATTGTGCGGGTGTAACCGTCACTTGCACTTAGTAGGATGGCTTTAACTTTAGACCTATATCTGACCTGCGTGTAGGTTTTTCTTCTTTTTTAAGTGTTCATAAGTTAACCTTTTAACGTGGTAGATGGTAAGTTAAGTTTGGCTTCCTTGTTCGTGATTGTGCGGGTAAGACCGTCACTTGCACTTACAAGGATGGCTAAACTTTACCTTCATCTGACCTGCGTGTAGGTTTTCCTTAGAACTTTTTAACATTTTGGCGTTGTGTTTATGCGGGTATTGCCGCCTTCCACACGCAACTACTTCTTCCCGTAAGGGAAGTTCATAGGTTACAAGCTATCAATACATCATGAAAGGAGAATCATTTCCATTAGAAGTGGCTCTAGGCCTTTTCTTTACAAGTTGGAATTGATCTACATATAACATTTGCGTAATTGAGCTCCATTCCATGTTCTAGGGATGGGAGTGCCATCGAGCCTTTCGAGCCGGTACGCGCCCTTTCCCAGAACTTCTTTGATAATGTATGGCCCTTCCCAAATCGGGGCCAACTTTCCTGGGCGTTGTTGGTTCGAAGCCTCGTTGTTACGCAGTATGTAGTCTCCTTCCTTGAAGTTGCAGAGTTTTACCCGCGTGTTGTAGTACTTTTGCATTTGTCGTTTGTAGTTTTCTTCACGCACGGCGGCTAAGTCTCTGCGCTCTTCGGTTAGCATAAGGTCTAACCGTCTTTCCGCATCATTGTCTTCTGGTTGGATTAAGACCCTTGGTGAGGGTAAACCGATTTCGACTGGGATCATGGCTTCAGTGCCATAAGTGAGACTGAACGGGGTTTCTCCCGTACTGGTCTTCTTCAGCGTTCTGTTTGCCCAAAGGACGTGCGGAAGCTCGTCCACCCAGCCGGATCTGTGTTCCAAGAGTCTTTTCTTGATGCCTTCGACGATGCTCTTGTTTGCTCTTTCTACCTCACCGTTACCTTGCGGGTGTGCCACTGAGGTAAAGGTGTGGGTGATTTGAAGTTCTTTCAGCCACTGCTGTAGCTTCTTGTCAGCAAAGTTGGTGCCATTGTCGCTTACCAAATTCTGTGGAAGTCCAAAACGACAAATAATAAATTCCCAAATAAATTTTTTGATATGCTTTGCAGTTGTTTGGGCTAAAGGTTTCGCTTCTATCCATTTGGTGAAGTAGTCAATGGCTACCACTAGGAACTGAACATTCCCAGCTGCTGTTGGAAATGGGCCTGTCACGTCAATGGCCCACTTCTGAAATGGCCACGAGGAAGTGACAGGAACAAGTTCATTTTTCGGGCGATGCGTGTTGGGTGCGTAAAGCTGACAAGATCTGCATTTTCTGATGTATGCCAACGCGTCCATATGCATACCCGGCCAGAAGTATCCCGCGTTGTTTAGCTTGGCTACCACAGCGCGGGGGCCTGCGTGTACTCCACAGATGCCTTCGTGAACCTCCCTTAGGAGGTAGTCAGCATCTTGGTTGTCTACGCATCTTAACAATGGGCCAAGAAAGTTACGTCTGTAAAGGGTGTCATTGACCAGCTGATAATTCAGTGCTTTACAGCGTAGTTTTCTTGCCTGTGACTTCGACTCTGGTAACGTTCCTGCTTCAAGGTATTTTATTATTGGGGTCATCCATGTTTCTGTACCGGTTTGGATGACACAAATTTCCTTGTGCGGGACTGATGGTGTTTCGAGGAGTTCCACGCGGATGTCCTTTCCCAAGTGGGTGAAGGCCAGTGATGCAAGCTTACTTAACGCATCCGCAGATTTGTTTTCGCTGCGCTTGACATGTATCACTTTACAATCATTAAAATCGCGCATGATGGCTTTGGCCTGGGCGAGGTACAGGGCCATTGTGTCATTTACAGCCGTGTACGTCCCGTTTATTTGGTTTGCCACTAGCATGGAATCTACATGGGCTTCCAAATTTTTTACACCCATTTTACGCGCAATCCTCAATCCGGCCAGGAATGCTTCATATTCAGCTTCGTTATTCGTACTTGGGAAATCCAGCCGAATAGCATAAGTATATTCCTGGCCTGCTGGGTTTGTTAATTTTAACCCTGCGCCTGAACCCTCGTTACTAGCTGCTCCATCAGTGTAGAGTCGCCAGACCTCATCGATTTCGTGTGCTGGGGAGGGTTGAACCTCCTCCTGGCACTCTTTCTCCCGCGCAGCGGGGACTTCTGCAATAAAATCAGCCAGGACCTGGCCTTTAATGGCTGGTCTCGGCTTGTATTGAATCGCATATTCTCCCAATTCAATTGCCCATTTGGCTAGGCGTCCCGATAACTCGGGTTTGCCTAGAACATTTGAGAGTTTGAAGTTGGTGAGAATAGTGATTGGGTGACCCTGGAAATATCGTCTCAACCTGCGTGAAGCGTGTATAAGTGCCAAGACCAGTTTTTCCAGGGTAGAGTACCGGGTTTCCGCGTCTGCCAGCACGCGGCTAACATAATAGATTGGCATCTGGATGCCTTTTCGTTCTACAAGCAGGACTGCCCCGGTTGCTCTATCTGTTGCGGAGAGGTATAGAATTAACTCCTCTCCCGCTTGTGGTGCTGTGAGTGTTGGGAGTTCGATCAGGCGTGATCGAATCTCCTGGAAAGCTGCTTCCGCTTCTGGTGTCCAGCGGAAGTGCGTTTTCTTTAAACAATTTCTTAGTGTTGACACAAATGGGAACGACCTATCCGCATGGTTTGCCAAAAAGCGGTTAAGCGCGACTAGTCGTCCGTTCAGTGTTTGAGCCTGTTTTATGGTGGTAGGTGATTCCATTTTGACAATGGCTTCGACTTTTTCAGGGTTCGCTCTGAAGCCATCTTTAGTAATAATGACTCCCAAGAACTTCCCTTCTTCCACCCCAAATGAACACTTGCTCGGGTTGAGCTTCATGTTTATCTTTCTGAGCGTGTTGAAAGTTTCCTCAATGTCTTTCAACATCGCCTCTGGCTCGGGGCTTTTGATGACCAAATCATCCATATAGACTTCCAAGTTTCTCCCAATTTGGGCGTGAAACTCTTTGTCCATTAGTCGTTGGTACGTGGACCCGGCGTTCTTAAGTCCGAATGGCATCATTTTATAACAAAATGTGCCATCGGGCGTCCGAAAGGCGGTTTTGTCCTGGTCATCTACAGCCATGTGGATTTGATGGTACCCCTTATACGCATCCAAGAAGCATTTAAGGCGAAATGGTGCCACCGAATCCACCTTGAGATCAATTTCTGGTAACGGATAACAATCTTTGGGGCATGCTTTGTTCAAATCTTTGAAATCTATGCACATGCGCCATTGTTTGTTATTCTTCGGTACCATTACGGGATTTGCAACCCACGTTTGATATTTGCTAACGCGCACGATGCCCGCATCAAGGAGTTCCTTGACTTGGGTTCTGCACGCGTTGGTTTGCTCGGGCCCCATTACTCTGCGCTTTTGTACGATCGGCGTAACGGCCGGATCGCATTTGAGCTTATGCTCTGCCTTACTCCGGGGTACACCAGTCATGTCGGCTGGTGTCCACGCGAAGATGTCTGCGTTTCGCTGCAGTAAGCGCTTGAGTAAGGTGCGTGTTGGATCAACAATTGTCGGGCCAATGGTAACGGCCTGATCAGGATATTTCCCATTGAATGCCCACTGTTCAGGTTCAGTGATGGTTTGTTTGGCCATCTTCGGTTTGGGTTTAGAAGAGACAGATGCGATGCATACCTGGGGAATGCCCGTGATCATCGCTACGCCGTCAGTTGTTGGCCATCCCATCATGCCGTGGACTGAGGATACCACGGCGTTGAATCTTGCCATCCCGTCTCTCCCGAATAGGATGTCATACGTATGATGTGGTTTTTTCATTACAACAAAATCCACATCCTCCGTGCGTGAATAATTCCCATCGGTGAGAGTGACGGGGAAAGATAGGATGCCCAAGGGAGTGTTCATGCTGCCGTCAAACCCCTCCATTGAAGCGTAGACCGTCTCCAGGCGTTCCTTGTCTTCATCGTCGAGCTTGTCGAAGAACTGCCTGTACATCACTGTCGACGATGCGCCATTGTCAATGAGTGTGCGGGAGGTGATGTAGTGCCCCAGCTGGCTTTTAATGACAATGGGGCCTTCTTTGTTTGGGCCTCCCGGCACTCGCGGGAAGCGCACTTCTGCTTCCTTCCATGCGCATGGCTCGGTCATCGGTCTCTTTCTTCCTCTGACCTTACCATGGACCATGTTGATGCTGATGTCGACGGGCTTTCGTCCGTTACCCCTGTACCTGTTGTCGTTTCTTCCCCCTTTCTTGATAGATGCCACGAGGTGTTGCAACCTCCCATCCTTGACGAATGTTTCAACGATGTCCCTCAAGGATGTGCACTCCTCAGTGCTGTGGCCCTTTGTCCCATGGAAGTCACAAGACTTGCTTTGATCCGCATTGGGTTTCTGTCGGATCGCTGGGGCTTTTGGCCATGGCAGTTTTTCCGTGGCAAATATCTCCGTGACGCTCTTGGTGAGTGGCGTCCAACGGTTCTTCCGGTTGGAAGGGTGCGTGTTGTCCCTTCCGCCAACCAGAGGGCGAGAGCTTGAGGGGGTGTCAAAGTTAATCCTTGACTGCCAAATACCTTGCCGCCTCTTTTTGTTTAGCCGGGCGGCTCTCACATTGTTCTCCCTTGTCCTCTGTGTGTAGAGGTTTGTATTCTGGGGGAGATCTCTTCCCAGCTGTTTCTCCGTTTCGGCAAAGCGCTTGGCTGCCGTCATTATGGCATCCCATGTGGATGGCATGCCGTCTTTACCCGTCAAAGTGCGGATAAGTTCTGGGTACTCAGCGCCCTGAATGAAAGCGGCGCGAACGAGGTCTTCGCTGACGTTGCCCAGACTTAGCTTCTTGGAGTTGAAGCGGGTGATGAAGTCCAGTAAGGATTCATCCTCTTCTCTCACACAGTTGAGGATCGTCCACTGCTCCTCAGTGTGCTTCCTCTGTTGACTAAACTGTTGACTGAACTTGTTCTGGAAGTCTGCCCAGTCATAAATGTGGTGGACCGGTAAACGGTCAAACCATGCTCTGGCTGCTCCTACCAGAGTCATCTGGAACATGTAGCACCACGTGGGCTCCGTCCAGTTACTGACGGTTGCCCCCGCAATGAACCTGTTCAGATGGTCATCTGGGTCGGATAGACCATCGTATGTGCCAATGTTGGACATTTGTTTGGCACTCCTCGGGGCGATTGCTTCTGCAATGTCCCTAGCAAATTTTGACCTTCCTGCGTTTGTGGCAGTAGGTCTAAAGGCCTTGGAGAAGTCACGCGAGCTTTTCTCCGTGACTGGTTGGAATGCTTCCCCAAAATTCCTTTTTGGCTGGGGGTCCGTTTCCTTACGCTTCCCTTTCGCCCTATGGCGAGGGTTCGCGTCGGTGTCGGAGTCTTCCCTCTCGTCGTCTGAGTACTCGCACTCACTACTCATGTTGAGGTGCTGGCGAGTACTACCGAATTCCTCAGCTTGTTGGACTGAACGCAAGCGTTCTTCCAACTCAGCCTGAAATTCTCTTTGACGTGCCTCGGCCCATGCCTTCACTTGATCAAGTGTTTGGCGAGGGGCTCGAGTTCGTTTTTCCAGCTGGGCATCAGTGAATCCCAGTGGAATATTTACTCCACTTGCCCCTACATGAGTGACTGGGGTAGTGTTCGTAAAATGTACTTCACTTCCCCCAGCTTGGGTGGCTGGGGTAGTGTTTGTAAACATTGTGTTGCCGGTGTTTACCCCAGTGGCTGGGGTTGTGGTTACCGGAGTTTCTCTAGTCATCTTGGAAGTTTTGAAAAACTGGAGAAAGATGTAGTTCTAGCTTTTATGCACGGATGGCGCCAATGAAGAAACACTAAGTGACCCCGGGCAGATTATAGGTAATCTGGGGGCTAAGTAATGTTTCCCACGAAGGTTAGGTCCAGCAGAGTAAGTTGTACTTCAGGGAACCTGCAAAACAGACACCGTAAGCTCGTCACTGAGAAGGGGGGGGTTCCTCCTTGTGACCACCCTCCGGCGTGAGAATCAGTCTATATTGCTCTTTGAATATAAAAGTATATGAATACTATTGGAGCAGTTATCAAGTAAGTTATACGAGATAGTAGATGATGAAATGATAATACCATTTGCTGTCTTTTATAGCCGAAGGTGGGTATCCAAGGGGTTTAGCCGGCCCAACACGCTACCAACTGTAACCTATGCACGTGCCTTGCCTGTGAGTGGTGGACAGGTAGCGTCTGACATAGAGCAGGCGTGCCGTGCACTCTTCGTCTTCTACCAACTGCAGGCTAGGCACGTGCTCTGGCAGGAGTTGGTGAGCAGGCGGCGGCTATTGGTCACAGTGCAGTGGCGTGCTGTCTGCCACGCTGCTGTCAGTGAGCTGTCGCATTCTTGGTCAGATCTTTTGTCTTTACCTCGCCAGGTATCACGCAAAAGATCCTCCATCATACGGACTGGCCCATTTTGGCGGGAGTTTTCCCCCTCCCGCCTTTGCTCATTCTTTCAGGTGACACTGAATATGTAAGTGTTAAGCCTTATGCGTGTAGCTATGCTGTGCGGGTAGCCTTCCCTGATGGCTTGTATCCGCAACTGCGGGAACAGGCGGGTTACTTTACCATTGGGAGGCTTTTCCCTGCGTATGCAGCTTGCATACTGCGCGTAGGCTTCTCTGAGCATGGTGGGTCCTGCGGGAGTAGATGGTCTTTGCGCAGACATCCCTGTTCAAGGTGAGTCATGCGGGACCAACTGAGCCCTGCTGGGACCTACCTCTTCAATAACACAGTCCATGCTATTACATTTTTACGTGCATAAAAGGAACTTTAGTTAGATCCATATCCTTCCAAACGGGCTTATTTGGGTTAAAGGCCAAAAACATGTGAAATGCACAATGTTTACACTCCACCCGCCCAAGTAACGCATAAAATCTACAAATCACTAATATCTAAGTACAATTTTCAGAACACTAACACGTTAATTTATAAAATTTAACATCCAAGTTTAGGTTTTTCAATTTTGGGAGAAGATCTTTATTATGAAGGAGCAGATCAAACTATTAAAAATATAGAGGATGAAGATCAAATATGGGAATAATGTTAATGAGCAAGGCCAAATTTTTGAAAATATTGAGTGAGTAGGTCATATTTCTTTTTTAACCTTTCTTCTCAAAAAGCAGTCTCCCTAAACGTTTTTATTATGTTTCCTGCTTGAGCCGTACAAATTTTCAAATTTTTGAAAGATGTTCCCTTTTAATTTCGTCTTGGGAGACGAATTTAAGAGAAATTTGTTCTAATGAGACGAGATTTTTCTTTTCTTCTTATAAGTTGGATTTATTTAAATTCCGTCCACTCCGGTAATATTTATTTAAATTCCGTCCACACCAACAAGATTTAAGTATAATCCGTCCACTCTTGCAAGATGTTCTTTTATTTTTTGATTTTTTTAAAGTTTTTTATGTGGTTGCACATCCTTTACGGAAGATTTGGATGGATTATTGGGAACATACATACATACATACATACATATATATGTGTGTGTGTGTGTAGGGAGAGGATCAAGAGAAAATTAATCTTTAGAGAGAAAACTTAAAAACTCCTAAATAATTATTTTTAATAAAAAATAAAAAAATATTTTCAAATTTCTGTTTTTGCCATTATTCTTATATTTTCTTACCCTTTGCTCGAAAAAATAAAAAATAAATAAAAAAATAAAATAAACCCGCTGTAATGCACATACGTATTACTGCACGATACCGTTGTATTGCACATGTGTATTACTATGCATTTTTGAGTTTAATAGTGTTTAATTGCATATATTCAATATTTGTGTATTGTATATATGTGTAGTAGTGTTGTATTATATGGAAAAAAATAATAATAAAATAAAAGTCGATGTGGTGCACATGTGTGTTAATGTTGTATTACACATACGTACTAATGTGTATTCAATGTGCGTATTAGTCTTATATTGCATATATACAATAGTGTGTATCAAATATGTTCAATAGTGTTGTATTCTAAGCAATACAAACACTTTTGCATATATGCAATGCATACTATTACACATGTGCACTACACCAACGAGGTTACCGAACAAAGTTTTTTTTTTGAACCAACAACAACATATAAGAATAATGAAAAAAAAAAAAAGAAACTTCAAAAATTTTTTTTTAAAAAAAGTTAAAAATAGTTTTTAAGTTTTCTCTTTAACAGGAGTTTTTACTAGATCACATCCCATATATAGGGTAAGGTTAAAATGAAAACCCACTTAAGTTGTAAAAACCCGCGAAACCCTATGTAACATCGTTTTTTTTTTTTGTTACATGTAATATATGTTGTAACATTTAATACAAAACATCGAAACATCGAAAAAAATGTTTTGCTATTTTTTAACATTTTTTTAATAATTTTTATATATGTTTTAAGGAGAGAGAAAAAGTTATATTTATATTTATATAAAAACCTAGCCTATATATATATATATATAGGATCAGGATCATACGATAACTTTTTAGGAATTGAGAACCATGAGAAACATTTTGGACCACAAAAAACCAAACAATAAAAAAATCATAAAACAAAAAAATACGAAAATAAAAAGGTAAAAAAACCAAAATTCATATTTATTATCCCGGTTTCATATAAAAAAAAGCACGAAATTTTTTTTTTTACATAACTCTTTTTGAGTTGGTAAAGTTGAAGATCATCATCCTCACTCGGTCGAATTCGACGACTGTTTCTATTATATAGATTCATAAGAAGTCCGACAAATTTATGAATTTCGGATCACCATCCCGATATCATATCGGCATTACGTTCTCTACTTCCTACAACGAGTAGAAAAACTCTCGGGCTTTAGTCTAATATAATTTTGGCTTTTTGGTAGTTCGCTACAAAAAAAAGTTAACAAATGTTAAAAATAAATTATAAAAATTTGATACAAAACAAAAAAAATAATGAAATAATATACCATATTTTTGATCTAGGGATATTTGAACCCAAGCAATACTTTGTGTTTTGTGACGTCCGCCTTAAGCACTCGATCTGCTTGAACCTCCCGCTCCTCTTGTTGAATGGCCACCTCAAACGGTTTTCTTGTGTGATCGTTTGTTTCTAACACCCTCATTAGGAGCCTCTCGCGTCTCTGGAATAACAAAATCGGGAGATGATGGTGATATTTGACTCAAGTTTTGGTCAAGTTTCGATGTATACACGTCGTCATATATCTTGACCGAAAGACATATACTGGAGGCAACAATTTCCCATGGACCTATATTTTTCTTAAAGAATGAGGTAGATTTTCTAAGGTATGGAGAGAAATGAGTAGATTTTTTTAAAGAATATAGAGATAAATGGAGATGGTGGGTTATTAAAGGTTAAAATGTTTGTTAAATAGGTCAAATATAAAAGAAAAATTGGATTTTAGTAATTCAAACTATTAACCATTGGTCAATAATAATTCTAATTATCACTTTGATCATTAGCAATCCTAACATTCAGTTTTATTACCATTAACAATCCCGGTCAAAAAAACAGTTAGCCCCGTTAAGTTTTAGAAAAAATTGCAAAGTTACCCTTTTTGTTTAAAATAAAAAAACTGAAATCACCGTCCACTCCTCTCACTCCGTCTCAATCTCTCTTTCCTTTAGAACACACCCACTGCAACACCTCCATTAAATCAGGCCACGACCACTTCCATCAGCATTGGCAACCGGCCACCACCGTCATAGCCCTCATAACCTATTCTTCTTTTAGATAGCACCTAGGAACACCACCATTTCGGGCCTATGTTGGTTCAATTGACGCCGTTCCAAACCTTTTCGCCAGCGAAAATATCCTATAACTAGAAACTTCAAACACCCCAAATTCTCATATCCATTGATTTTTTAGACGTAAATCCGATTCAATTAATAGATCTCAGCAATACCTACAATAACGGGTTCCACCATTTCCCCAATATCCTTCCCGGCTAAAGATGATAAACTCCAAACCGATCTCGCACAAAGCTCCTTCTTTGTTTCCTTCTTCGACAAACCTGATCTAGTCACCTCGCTGCCGGAATCGGTTACCGGCAAATAATCCCGTTCACGCCAATTAGTGGACACTTAGGGAGATTCGATAGAACTATGTCTAATAATGCATTAACTAGCAACAATTTATGGTAAAAACCTTAAAATGGATATTACCAGTTCATTCAATTTTGGCAAAATTAAATTCAAATACTTGTAGTAGGGTCTAGACGAAAAAAAAAACGATTGAGACATGGAAGGTCACGATTTTTAGATAGTTTCTATGGTGAGGAGATACAGGATTTCAGTAGGGTCACCAGAAGTGGTGGTGGTTATCAGCAACAGATGGCCGGTGGTTGAGGAAATGGTGGTGGTCGTGGTTGTGTGAGGAGATAAGTGAGCGGATGATGGTTGTTCTAATTTTTAACTTTTTTGTTAGTAAAAAGGATATTCTAAAAATTTTCTCTAAAAACAATATCCAACTAAGCTGAAAAATTCTAAGTGAATGCCATGTCACATGCCATGTCATAAAAATTAACGGCGTTAATTGGTTTTTTTGATTGGGATTGTTAATGGTAACGAAACTGAAAGTTAGGATTGCTACTGGTCAAAGTGATAATTGGGATTATTATTATTGGCCATTGATCAATAGTTCGGATTATTAGCATCCAATTTTCCAATTTAAAATTAAAATGATTCTTTTTACACAGTCTAACGGTCATATGCCCCATCCTTATTTCCCAAGCTTCCAACGTCTCTTTTCCTCATGCGATGGGGCTCGCCCTTGGCCGGTAGTGCCCTCGTTCTCGAGAGGGCATTGTGGTGTTTGCTACCAACATAACAATAAGCGAGTGTCCAGGGCCGTCTCCGAGAATTTAAATGCTTCGGCCGAGCTAAAATGAAAAGGCCCTTAATTAGGCTATAGAGGTGCACAAAAAACCAGAACCTGGAACCGGGTTTTTTAATACCCGAATCCGTACCCGACCCTACCCTACCCGTAGGGTACGGATAGCGTATGTATTTCAATATCAAAACCCGTACCTGAACCGGACCCGATTTGTACCCGGTAATACCCAAAAACCGGAACCGGGTTTTTCCAATGCCCGAAACCGGGTTTCTCAAATATCGAAAAATACTCTTAAAAAGTGCAGCCCCTTAAAAAATCCAATCTATACATAAAAAATACCCGAAAAAAGCCCGAAAAAAACCCGAAAATAGGGTTTTTCAATACCCAAAAATAGGGTATTTAAATACCCGGTTATATACCCGACCTCCTGAACCCGATGCATAGGGAATGGTTTTTAGAAACAATACCCGGACCCGATCCGGGTATTGCCAAAACCTGATTTTCTAATACCCGGTCATACACGAACCCGGTTTCATACCCAGAAACATGTATTTAAAAAACCCGATTTGTGCACCTCTATCGTAGGCCCTAACGAGTAACGAAATAAAAAAGACCTGTAGGCCCAATATCTCAAATGAGTTATGGGTAAAAAAGATTGGGCCTAATATCTAATAAAATGATTAAGATTTGTAGCTATTTTTATAAAGAAAATTTTAAAAATTATGTAAAGGTTTATATATAAAAAAATATTTTATGCCCCCCAAAAATTAAGTACCCCGACCGGTCGCCCGAGTTACCCAACCCAAGCGAGTGTCTCACGCCCATATTAGCGTCCCATAATATACAACCTTATACACGATAACGAAAATCATGCTCTAGTGATGTGGACATGAGAAAAGGATGGTGCCCTTACCACTGATATAATTACATTTTAGACCAGTTTATACTTCTAACCTTTTTATGTTTTCAAAATAAACTTTTAACTTTTTATGAATGAATTAGTTATATTTTAATCAAAACTGGTTAAAATTCACTTTAGACCAGTTTATACTTCTGACATTTTTTTTCTTATTTTCAGAATAAAGTATAACTTTTTTTTATGAAAGGATTAGTTATATTTTAATCAAAATAGGTTACAATTTTGTTGGTGAAATATTCATAATAACAATATCGGAGGTTTATGTAAGTTATAAGAGTTGACTAGCGCGATCTTAGCTCTTTTAAATTATGAGTGCTTATGAGACTTTCTCGTTTCAAACATTATTTATTAAAATAGGTTATTTAAAAAATATTTATTAAAATAGGTGATTTATAGAAAACTATTATTTCTCACTCCTAATTTTAATAGATAAGATTAATTATTATTAAAATATTAAAAAGATCAATTGTTGGCTGCAATTTTTAAAATAATTTGCATGAATATAGTTATTATTATTAATTTTATTATTATTAAACATGTTTCTTTATATCATACAAAATGATATAATAAATTATTAATCTTATTATTAATCTTATTATCATTTATATCACACAAAATGATATAAATACATTTAAAATACACAAAAACATGAATAAAATAATATACATGAAAATGCTTTTATCAAAAATCAAATAAGAGGCTAGGAAAACGTATTTAAACTTTTTGTTATCGTATATTTTAAAAGCATTTAAAACATTTATTTCAAATTATTTAAAGAGCTTTTTCTACACATAAATAATAATAATAATTATAATAATTTGTTATAGTAATAAAATTATTATTTTTATCAGTATTATTATTGTTATAATATATACTAAGAGGTTTCTTAATAAATTTGTGCCGTAAATATATCAAATGTCGGTATTGTACCGGTAACAACATGAACCAAGCTAACACTGACCGAACAATGTCTTTACCAAAACAGATGTTGGTATTTTTTTATTGTTTTCGATCAATGTAATATTTTTATAGTTTCTTTTTTAAGTGTAATATTTTATAAATTTTGAAATTTTCATTTATGGTGCACTTACTTTTTAAGTTAATTAAGGTCCGTCGAACATGCAGGTTTTATACACTCTTTAGTTTTATCCTTGAATAGTTTAACTTAATATAGTTTTTGATAAACGTTATTACATTTTCACATGCATTAAATTATTTGGATAAGTTTTAATGAAAAAAAAACATTAAAAAATATACTCTTCCTGCTATATCAACATGATAAAAAGTTATAAATAGTGATTTTAAAATATGTAAATTAATAATAGTAATGGTTATATTCATGCAAATTATTTTAAAAAATACAGCTACCTGGTTTTATAAATGTATGGCCTTTTTATTATTTTAATAATAATTAATCTTATCCAATTAAATTAGGAGTACGAAATGAATAAAACACCTATTTTGGTAATTACTTTTCAAATTACCCATTTTGGTAAATAATTTTCTCCACCAACCCATTTTGGTAAAAAACTCATGTTTGGTATGACGTAATGGAATGAATGAAGAAATGAAATTGATGTGGAAATGGAATGGGCCAAGGAATGAAATGGACCATTACCATTTTATTGTCATGTTTGATTACCATATAGGAATTGAATGATCATCCCTTTATTATTATTATTATTATTATTATTATTACTACCAGTAGTAATAGTAATAAATAATATTAATGATATGAATATTCGTATTAACTCATTTTTAAGAACTATGCACTTCAACGAGACCACTATAGCGAATAAAAATAATCTTAAAAATGTTATATTATAAGATTGATAATGCGATGATAACTCTAGTATAATAATTGTTATATTATAATATAAAAAATAATGATAATATAATAAAATTAATAGCAATAATATAATAATCTAATAATGTAATAATAATTATAATATAATAATAATAATTATAATATTTTTTTATTATTATTATTGTTGTTGTTGATTCCATTCATTGAAGGAATGAAAAAAAAACCCTATTTCTTAAAGAATTAAAATTCTATATTTGAAAGAAATTTAATTTACTATGGAATAGTTCATTTCATTCCATTCCCATTCACAAACCACCCCAATCCAAACTTTATTATAAAATTAATTTCTCTATCTCCCACATACCGAGCCCAACCAAACCCAAACCTTTCACACTCATTAGCAACCCAAACTTCAATATTTTTTATTAAATAAATATAATTTGTAATTGTTTTTTATTAATAATTTTTTTTTATTCAAAGTGTTTGTAAATATAAAAATTAATTTCTTTATTTAAAAATAACCAATACGAAGTTGACAAGGGTCGGATAATGAATTATATAATAAGATAATGTTAGATTGTCTAGATAATAAGTTTTATCTGAAAAATCTTATGAACCAATACGGAGTTGACAAGTGTCGGATAATGTATATCACTAATGATTAATATTTAGTTTATTATAAAAATAGATTTTTTTGCAATCTTGTGTTTTTAATGAAATTTATACCTGTGTGTTCACAAAAAAAAACTAAACAATAGTGTGTTTTTAGATATTTGAAAAAACTTATTTATTAAAAGTTATTAAGGAAAAACATTTTTAGTGTTTTAAACTAATTAGTATGAAAAGAAAAGAAAAAATAAATTAAAAGGTGAACCAATAATTTAGTGACATGTGGCCATAATGGTAGTGGGCAAGCTAGTTTGTGGTGGGAAACTAGTTTGGCCAAGTTTGATGATTTTTTTTTTAATTTTTAAATAGTGTGCCAACCCAAACTAATTTATCAATGGGAGTGGTCTTCCCAAATGACAACCAAACAAGGTGTGTTTTCCATTCCTTTGGAATGACGCATTCCATTCCGCCTCTTATTTCCTTCTATCAAATGCTACCTATGTCTAAAATTGGAGATTCGCTTATAAATAAACTTACAATATAGAGTTTTGTCTTATATATTATTTATAAACTAGGTTAGGTACCCGTGTAGAATACGAGTTAAAATAAATAAAATTATTTAAATAATAACACTATAGTTTGTCTTATATATTATTTATAAACTAGGTTAGGTACCTATGTAGGACACGGGTTAGAATAAATAAATTTATTCAAATAATAACACAGTATGAAATATAAAAAATATGTTCAACATATAAAAAATATAATATATGGTAGAATAAATTACATAATATGGAAATAAAAATCTCTAAATATTACTTTGTATAAAATATTTGTAATTTAATTTATAACTTTATCCTTCATATTAAAATTAGTAGTTTCACTTTGTTTTTGGTTTCAACTCTAGATAATGAAACACATAAGTGACTATGTGTTATGAATTGGATGTGGCTTAATGGTAGAACACTCACTTTACTAGTGAGAGGTAGGGGGTTCAAACCTCACTATCACCAATTTATATGGGAGATATAAGGGATGACCCTAGCTTGCCAGGGTTCGAGTCCTGATCTCACCCGGTTTTACTGGCTCCTCGCTGTCGTGCCGTTTGGCGGGCTTGGGAGTCGGGTTTTATCAGGGAAATCCCTCAATCGGTGGACCACTAGGGCCTCCGTCCGTTCGGACTTGTAGCCGGCTCGGGCTACCTTTAGCCAATGGGGGCCGCGTACGGAATACCCGGCGTTACTTAGTTGGTCGTTTAAAAAAAAGTGACTATGTGTTAAAGCAGGTTGTCTAAAAAACAAACAAACCATCTAAAGCGATTGACCTTAGCTTTTATTAATCTTCATTGCAAAACAAACATTGAGTGAAAATTTCTTTCTTTGAAATTTGAAATTAATTATTTTATTTAAATCAACGTAAAAATTCTTTACTTATAAAAGCTTAATATTAATAACTAATATAATATATTTATATAAAACTAAATAATATATTTATGTTACTATTAAATTTTTTAAACTAGAAAATAATTATTAAAAAGAGAAAATAACATATCAAATAGAGAAAATAATAAAAAATGAAACTATTAATAAGAAAAAGAAATATATATTTAATATAAAAGAGGTGGAAAAATTTAATAAAGATCGCTCATTTGTAATAACATATGGTATTAAGACTTGTACAAAACACGTGCTATAATAAATAAATTTATTTAAATAGTAACACAATGTGAAATACAAAAAATATGTTCAAAAGATATAAAGATATAATATATGGCAGAATAAATTACGCAGTACACAATATTAAAATAAAAAAGATACTGAAAATTCATAAATTTCTAAATATTTTTTTGTATACAATATTTGTAGTTTTAACATCCATATCAAAATTAGTAGTTTTGTTTTATTTTTGCTTTCAACCTTAGATAATAAAACACATAACTTAACCCGCGTTAAAACATGTTTTCTCAAAAACAAATCAACCATCCATAGTGATTGCCCTTAGGTTTTATTAATCTTTATTACAAAACAAATAAAAAGTGAAAATTTCTTTATTTGAAAATTGAAATTAATTATTTAATCTAAATCAACGGGAGAATTTGTTGAGTCGGTTTTTTTTATAAGAAAGATTGGAATCTTCTCAACCTCCTAAGGAAACGGCTAAGTATGGACTTCGAGCAAACTTAGACTATCGAGCGTGGTTTTACTACTTCGAGCAAGGTCTTCAGAGCCATTTGTGGTTGATTCCTCTAGGTGTTAAAGCTTCGAGCAAGCTACACTTCAACGAGCAAGATTGTTCTTCTATCGAGTATGGATTGCCAATCGAGCAAACAACTTGATCATTCAAGTTATAACCAAATGTTAAGAGCACAGGATGTCCGAGCACATGGTAACGAGCATGGATGCAATAATAAGATGTCATATGCTCCAAGCATGGACTTCGAGCATGATTCAATCTCCCGAGCAAGATTTACATCCGAGCATGCTAAAGATTGCTGAATAAGACAAGATTGAAGACATCAAAAAGAATGAGCTTGCTCGATGGACTAGTTCAAGCAAAGTAAGGATTGGTCAAGAGGAAAGAAGCTTGCTAGAAGATAATATTTTCACTATAAAATATTCTAAGTAAAGTATGCTCGAAGACACTCATCGAGCATACCTAGCATAGTGAGTCTGCTCGAGCAAGATGGTTATCATGCTCGAAGACTCTTACACTTTTATTTGTTTTTATCTTTCATTATGTAACAACTAGGGATTGTAGAAGGAATGTCAGGGTTCTATAAATAGGGTCCTAGGTTTCCATTTAGGGTAGAGACGGGACGCACGGAATACGAGAAACATTCTAAAGAATATTCTATTTGTCTCCTCGTACAGCCGCCGCCATCACGAAACCCTAGACATTCATTTCACTGTTCCATTAATGATATATTAAATTTAGTGGATCTTTGTCTTCGATTGTGCTCTTACCGACTATCATTTATTGTTTCGTGTTTGTTGTATCACACCTTCGTTCCCATCCGTTGGATATCCTGATTCCGCCGGGATATTCAATAGGCCTTTGGGTTATTGAGTTTGTGTGTTCTTGTCAACCTTATTAAGGTTTGCACCAGATTCTCGGTCTTGACAAGTGGTATCAGAGCTTTGGAAGCTCGCTGAAGGCCACGGGACTGAAGGTTTGTGTCTTTGTGATAAAGCTTGAAGCTTTACTATGTTTGACTCCTTGAAAGGTCAGATTTGCTGAAATGGAAGACCAGGAAGTATCTACGAACAAGATTCAAAGACATCTTGGACAATAGAACTTCATAAAATGGAAGGTGTTTTTTGAAGTGGCTGTGAACTACAACGACCCCGAACTATGGACTTCCATCACAGAAGGACAATATGTTCCTTCTACTACTACAAATAACAGTGCCACTATTGAACTGAAAATGAAGAAAAGAGATGACAAAGCACTGTCTATGCTGAAGCTAGGTCTATCTTGGGAAATTCTTACAACTGTCAATCATCACAAAACTGCAAAGGAGATGTATGATGCAGCTATTGACATGTTTAAGGGCAATACTGAACTAAGAGACATTAAAAAGGATAGACTGAAGCAACAGTTGGATAGATTCAAGTTCAAGGAAGGCGAAAGGTTGAAGTCTGTACTGCAGAGATTCATGGCATTGTAAATGAGATTAGAACGACTGACTTGCAAATCGCTGACTTTGACCTAAACAAGAAACTGTTATTTTCATTGTCTGGTGAATGGTACACAGCCAGCAAATTTATCAAGGAAAAGGCCAATTTTCCCAACTTTAAGTTGGATGATGTGTTAGCTTTTCTAAAACTACTCAGCATGAGATAATTTCGAATCACATGATCAGAGAGGATAAGCCCAGCTTCCCAATGACAAATGTTCATGTAGCACCAATGGGAAATCTCTAAGTCAAGAATCAGCAACAACCAATCATTGAAGAACCAGCTGAAACAAGCTCGGTGTGTGGAGGAAGTCAGTCAAGGTTCAATGTACAAATGATAGAAGATGACACCATATCATTAGCAAGTGGACACCCTCCTTACATGCCAAGCAATTCAAGCCTTGGAGTATAAAGCTCTATTTTCTATGTTCACTGATTCATATCATGCCTTTGTGGCCAAGAACCTGATCAACACAAGCATTGTGCAAGAAGATCTTGAGCAAATTGATGTAGATGAATTAGAAGATATGGATATCAAATGGCAGGCTGCAATGTTAGCTGTGAGAAGCAAGAGGTTGTACAACAGGACTGGAAGAACAAGCTTCTCTAGACCTAATGAAAGAATAGGGTTTGACAAATCAAAAGCCATCTGCTACAACTGTCAACAACCTGGACACTTCGCCAGAGAATGTAACCAGCCCAAGCAAGTGGGAAATCAAGTGAATCAGAATCAGTTCTACCAAAATCAGAACCAAAATTTTCAAAAATAAGAAAGATGAAAGAGGCGTTGTGATTAAAAACAAAGCAAGGCTGGTGGCTGACGTAGGCTGTTGTGGTTTACTCAAAAACTTTAAATTAAGACTTAAATACCTATAACTAGTACGGGCAAGTAAGGTCATCTCCACAGGGACTCAAGGAAAGTGCTAATTTAATATGACTAAATTAATTAATTAACTAACGCGGACAGACGATGTCAAGCAGTTTGTAGAAAAGGATTAATTAAAATTAATTATTACTTGAAAAGAGTTGTAAACAATATTAATTAGAAAGCATTCATTCTAGGTTCGGGTTATGTGTTCCATACATTAATCACAGATTCTTTAGTCTTTGGTATTATAATAATTGCTAGTCCTATGGTTTGATTTATGATGACAAACGATACCTTAACCGAATTGTTGACACAAATGCACCCTGACACCACAATTGCCAATTCTATGTCTAAGATGATTAACTCAATGATAAGATTTGATGATTTTAATGCAATGACACAAGAGCTTAAACCCTAAATGTTGATGAACAACCAAACAAACGTTACACAAATCAATAATCGCAAACACAAAATTTAATCAACCAAATAACTAATTAAGCAAGACAAATTCATATAAAATCAATCAAGCTATAATCATTAAGCATAAGAATCTGATCATAACAGTATTTCATACAAAACCTTAGCCTAGAATGAACACACACGACTAGCCGGACATCGACATAATCGTTAAAGCACTTATCTTGATGAACATATGATCGTAGGACAAACCGGAAGCCTCGGGATGGATGAAAGTCGCCTTAGAGCACCTCTTCTGCCTCTGGAAGTCGTAATAATCCGAATGGGGAGGTTAAGGGGTTTATATAGGGAAAACCTAAATTTTTGGCCGACTTAAGCATCTTCGCGTATCGCGAAGATGAAAAGGATGCTTCTTCGCATATCGAGAAGGACAAAATAGTTGCGGCCGGATTTCTACAACTTCGCGTATCGCGAAGTTGCCCTTCTTTGTATCTTCACGTATCGCGAAGATGTAAAACTTTAGATTTTTTATTTTTCTTTTCTTGACTGCCTCGTGATGTGTGCACGTCCAATCTCTCACTTCTTGATCTTCATTCCAAGCCCGTAAATATCCTCGTTAAGCTCCATAGCTTCCAATGCCCTGAAAAAACATAATAACGCTTGAAGTACCAATGTTCATTCATTTATTAACCTAAATATAACTACTTAATATATAATAATAATTAACTTTTACCCAACCATCACATTCTCACACTTATCCTTTTTCGTCCCGAAAAAGACTTTGCAATGGAATCAGAATCAGAATCAGAGACTCTTTTCAAAATACTTCATAGATTATCTTAATTAAGCACAAAGAACACAAAAACCGCGATTGCCGATATTGTTGTCCACTTAAGCCCATGCCTCAATACTTAACGGGAAAAATAAGGTGCGACAGTTTTATTAGTTCATATGATTAAAATGGAACCCGCACCTCAAAGCCCTGAAGCCGCCTTACCATGCTTTATTATAGTTTTACCGAACCAGACCACCCCAACTTGACTTAAACCTTAAGATTAGATGATCAAAATTTTGCACATGTGTACAATTTTTCAAGCCCATATGTAATAGCTAAGACAATCTTGGATATTTTTATCAAACCAAAACCCAAACTTAAGTATTAAAGTCTACCAAAATGGCCATTAGATATGATTAAGGTACAATTAGGTAACCAACTAGTAAATTGCTCCCACTACATGACATACCCCCATTATCAAGCAATACCCCGAAGTCCATCACCATACATGAGTAGGCACGAATTCATCTATAGGCTTACATATGACGTGTCCCGTGTGGTCCGTTTCTTAATGGTAATGAGACGTGAGCACGGGGACACCATATGACTAACAGCGTGGATGATCAAGTCAGTAGTGAATTTGTACTTTGAATTCACGTTTTGTGATCATGTTTATTGACTTATGAATTGGAAGATAAACTGCGGGTTTGCTCTTTTTAAGCTTTTTTAATATGAATAAATCCACTTAGGATTTACGCATACCAGATGATAAACCGCATACCGACCCATGGTCTCCGTTCCCCGGGGCATCCCATCAATACATGATTTAAGGATATAAAACCATACGCCTATGAAGTGTTAGCCACTTAACTAGCAGTTTTTTCATTTATGTTTATATCACAAGCTATTTAGCATACTCTAATGTTAACCCTATCCAACCATTGTACTATAGACTATTCATATTAAAATTTATTTTTAGTGATCAAATCTAATAGTAAGGCTTGAGTATGGCCTAATCTTTCATTCCAGTCCTTACACAGGCTTAGCTAAACAAACAAAACCCTGAAGGAGTTTCCCACTAAAAATCAAACATTTAAAGTTCAATTAAGTCAACAACCAAATTATCCTTTCATTCTCAAGGCTGAGCCTACAGTCACATCCCAAATTAAGTGCGTTCCCGTTTTATTTATCTCTTATTATATAATAATTTTGAAACATAACCCCCGATTTTTCTATCATTTTCCATTATTGTGCAAAAATCTTAATTTAAGGAACATTAAACATTTAATTTTTCAATTTCTCCCCCATCCCCACACTTGAGGCAAACATTGTCCTCAATGTTTAAAATTCAGCTAATAAAATAGGGACGGGGTTAAAATTTGCTGTGACAATTTTAAAAACCGGGCCTAATGTGATGGCGGTTATTTATTATATATGTATACAATTACACTTTTAACACAAATACTAATAAAACAAATAAGGTTGTGAAAACAAAATTACCTGATAGAAAATATAACTCTCATGTGCAACTCTCGTACCCTCGGTGATCTCTCGATGAACTTACCCCTTCAACTCTCAAAATAAAATCTGCAAACTCTCAAACATGTAGAAACAAGCTTCTCACAAACATTAAAAATCTATGTCTTTTAAACCGTTTGCAAAACCATTAATTTTAAATTACCAACCGAGCTTAATAAATTCATAACCAAATTTGTTAAACGAGTAAAAATGTTAAAAGACCTGTAAGGACCGTCCGTCGGGTGAAACCTTAGCAAAGGTTTGACAAGAACACACCGACACAAATACTCAAAAGACCGATTGAATATCCCGGCGGAATCAGGATATTCAATGATTGAGAATGAGGAATTGTGAACAGATATCAAACACAAAATAGTAAATGATAATCATTGAAACCTTATTCAGAGACAAAGATTCACTATATTTAATGATACGTCAAAGGTACAGTGAATGGAATGTCTAGGGTTTTGTGTGACGGCGGCTGTTTTTCGTAATCAGTGAGTGCCTGCCAATTCCGTCCCCAAATCTGTCCCCTAAAGGTACCCTAGGACCTCTATTTATAGACTCTGACTTTCTTTCTATAAGTCCTAGTCATTACATAATGAAAGATAAATCTAATACAAGTGTTTCAGTCCTCGAGCAAGGTACATACCTTGCTCGAGCAAACTTCCTATACTAGGTGTGCTCGATGAGTGTCTTCGAGCAGACTTTACTTAGAATATATTCTCTTTTGAAAAATACATATTCCCTTCAAGTAAGCTTCATTCCTCTTGACTTGTCCATGCTTTGCTCGAACTAGTCCATCGAGCAAGCTCATTCTTCTTGATGTCTTCAGCTTTTCTTATTCAACAATCTTTAGCATGCTCGGATGTAAATCTTGCTCGGTAACTGAACTGTGCTCGAAGTCTTTGCTTAGATTCACGTGACATCCTCTTATTGCATCCATGCTTGTCCCCATGTGCTCAATCATCCTGTGCTCGTAACACTTGGCTGGAACTTGTATGATCAAGCTGTTTGCTCGATTGGCAATCCATGCTCGATAGAAGAATACTCTTGCTCGTTGAAGTGTAGCTTGCTCGAAGCCTTCAACACTTAGAAGAATCAACCATTTAAGGTTCAGAACCTTGCTCGAAGTAGTAAAAACCATGCTCGATCGTTTGGGCTTGCTCGAATTCCATACTTAGCCGTTTTCTGAGGAGGTTGAGAAGATTCCAATCTTCCTTATCAAAAATCTGACCCAACAATCTCCCCCTAGATTGGAACAAGCTCAGATGCACCAAAACATTCTTGAATAGAGTCACACATGTATCAGATTTCTAGATAAATCATTTAATAACATGTCATTTCATTACATAATTGGAATTCTGCCACATGGGCGTTACAAACTAAATTTTTACAACTCAAACAAAATACAAAGATAAACAGAAATAAAAATCAATCATCATTAGCTTCATTCTGTTATCTTCTTCCTCTGTTCTTGGCTTCAGCTCTTTCTTTTAGTTTCTTCACAAATGCAGCTCTTTGCTTCAGCATGTCAAGTTCTGAGGAGTCAGAGGCATCACTTGGAAATCTTGTACTAATTAAATCTTGTAAGTCTTGTGGATGCATATAATGCAGATCTCCATCCTCCCTTATGACTGCAATTGGTATCCCTGACTCATTTCTCAAAGTGGTCGAATAATCATTTTGATTGTACGTTATGTATGTGATTCTTCCTAATTGTTGCACTCTTGAGTTGGGTTCCTTCATCACTTCTCTCGTAGCCAAGCACTCTTTTAAGGTCTTCCTTTTCTGATGAGAGCTGCTTGCTAGAGTTCTTTGTTTCTTTGATTCAGAGAGGGAAAGCTCGGATATGTGAACTTCACTTATTCTTTTCCTCCTCTTCTCTTTTTCTGCTTGGCTCCTGATCTCTCTCTTCTTCTGCTGCAGAAATGGGAATCCATTTTCTGTTTGATCCTTTAAAAACTTTGAGAGATCATTCCTCAGTTGACCAGATGGCAGACTCCTTACTTGATTGTCATATAAAGTCAGCTCAGCCATCTTGGTCAGTTGTTATGTTGTAAAGTTTCTAAAATCATCTCTGAAGATGATGAGATGTTCTGCTTCATCTTCAGTCACAGCCCTCAAGGTCTTCGATCTTCTGTCAAAATAGAGATGTGTGGGCAAATTCAAGTTTCTTGGCTGCACAGGCCTCACACTCTCTGACCTATGGGTTTTGCTTGAGCTCCCCATTTCAACTTTCTTAATCTTATCAAGATCCTCTTCAACATACCATCTCTTTATTGTATCTTCAGTTTGCATTAACAGTCTTGACATTTTTACTCCCTTTTTATGGAGGGCATTCATCATTTCTGCATGAACTTCTTAATCTGCCCTCCTTCTGTCTTCTTGCAATTTCCTCTGTGTTTCAAGATACATCCTCTGCTCTCTGTGATATATTTCCATTAGTTCAGCAAGAGGCATGTTTTGAAACTGTTCTTCTGATATCCCTTTCTCCATCAGAACATTCTTTAACATCTCTACCCTCTAAGGGTCCACAAACCACCTCTTTGCATCTTGATCTTTCTTTTCTTTTTCCTCCCTTTCCTTCTATAATCTCAATTTTAACTCCTGCTCTCTTTCAAACTTTTCTCGGCTTTCTTGATCTTTGTGAGAGTCTTTAATCTGTTGAATTCTTCTTTTCAGTTCTTCAGAAGAGAGATTTATCAGGAAGTTATAGCTGTAGCCATACAGCTGAAGGAATTTGATATCCTTATGTTTTGACTTTAAGGATTGATATGCTTCTTCATCCTTTTATTTCTTTTCAGTCCTTTTCTTGCTACTGTTTGATTCTTTGAATTCTTTTTCTTTCTCTTTCTTCCTTTCAGACACCCTTCTCACATAGTCAGACAGATTCTCCATGAGAGCCCTTCTGTACAAACCATCAATCTTGTCAAATGGTTGTAAGTTCAGGAAAGCAGGCTTGTGACCAGCCTTTATCAATACTTCTCTTTTTCCTTTCGTTACTCTCCAACCCTCAGCTTCTTTTGCCACATCCTCTTTTGATAGTCTTTGAACATACAGAGGATCATAGCCCAAACTGATCAAATATTCAACATCTTCATTTATCTTTTCAGCTTCCTTCACTTCTTCATCTTCACTTTCACCATCCAAATCCACCACTTCTTCAAGGTTATGAAGAGCCTCGATCATTGGTTCATCATTTTGTTTGGATTGAGCTCTTCTTCTTTCTTCTAGCTTGTCTCTCCTCATCTTATACACCAATTTCTTCACAGATTTTTGTCTTTTGGATTTTGGTGTTTCAATATCAGTTGTGTCTTTCCTTTTTAAACTTGATTGAGTTGGAGTGGATGTATCGGGCTGCTCCACTTCTGATTCTGGTTCTTCAATAATTATCTCCTCATCCACAGACTCAGATTCTTCAATAACATCTTCATTTCTATTAGTTTCTTCAGTTTCTTCAGTGACCTCTTGAATGATGGGTTCACTTGATTCAACATGTTCTTCAGATCTTGATTCTCCTTTGCTCAGATTTATAAAGTCTCGTTGAGCCTTTCTTGCTGCCAGCACAATCTCTGGGTGATGTCTCTCTGGATTATTTAGAATCAGTGTAAGATCCTTCATTATAATCAACTTAACCATAGTGCTTGCTGAGACTTCAATGGTTTCTTCTTCTTCATGAATAACTGGTCCCAATCCCAGTTCATCTTCATTTACTTCACCTTCTTCAGGCTCAGAGATCAGAGGCTCTGCATCTTTCTCTTGCTCATTCATTGTAGACTCTTCATCCACTTAAGGCTCAAAAACATCTTGTTCAACTGATATGGGCTCTTGTGTGTCATCATTTTGTCTTGCTTTTAGATCCTCCATTGTAGTTTTAATAGCATCATCAGCCTCCTTTAATTTTCTCTCTTCTGCCTCTTCCTTTTCCTTCATGTTTATTAAGGCTTCTATGACTTCTTGTGGGATTTCCTCCTCTTCTTCCACCATTTCTTCCCTTTCAAGAGCCTCCAACTCTTCATTCATCAGTTCTATAGCTGTTTTCACGGATTCAGCCTCAGCCAAGATCAACTACATTTTCTTTAAACAAAATGTCATCAGACTGAGTTGTGTGTTGAGGCAGGGAGTGTAAGTCAGATGTAAGTGCAACCCCCTTACCATTTTCTTTCCTCTTTAAATTTTCTTTTTCAGTTTCATCTTCTTCTTTATCTTCCTTCTCATCCTCTGATTCTCCATCATCATATGCTTGGTTTAGCATGTTTAAAGCAACAGATGGTCCAACCTCCTCTTCAACACTAATATTCTCCCCCTGTTTTGGTGCATCTGAGGTCTTCTCAACCTCAGATTGCCCCTCAAGAGTTTGAATTTTCAATAACGCCTCCTTCAGTGCAGCTTCCAGAGCTGAGTTCTTCGTAGCCAAAATGGCATTTTTCTCTCTTAGCAGTATGTTCTCAAACTCCAGTTTGGCATTTTCACACACCACATCATAAAGGTTTGGACTTGATTGTGGGGTTTCAGCAGTAGGTTTTGCAGCTGGTTCAGAGAATGGTTCAGTATCTTTAGTTTCAGGGGATGGAACTTGGTATGGTTCTGGGATTTGGGTTGGGAGAGTAGGTTCAGTTGATTGGTCAGTTGTGACAGGTGAAGAACGAATCTCAGCATCAGCAGTTGGTTCATGAGCTTCTTGACTGATTTCATACATAGTCTCATCACCTACAACCTGTGTATCAGCAACAATGTCAATAACCATCGCCTCGCCTCCATCGGCACCATCATCATCATCATTATCATTATCATCACCATCATCAACTTCTGCCTCATCTTCATTGTTTCCCGGAGTACTTGGCACATCAATGGCATCCAATGCCGGAACAAGCAGCCATGACAGAATATCCCATTCATTATTCTCAACAAACTTACTGTTGGCATCTTTTATGCGTTTGCAGATGTTTGGGTCTTGTAACTTCAAAACCTGACCTGTGCTATGAATATCAGGTATAGCTCTGTTGATTAAAATTTGAAGAAACCTTGGATACATCAGAAATCGTTGAGTAACATTCTTCTCTGCATTTGAGATTAGCCCTTGAAAAATAAGTCTTGAAATATTGAAGGGTTGTCGATATAGTATGGCTACGGTAAAAGACCCAAGCTCTCTACTAAGCAAAGTCCAAGTCCCTCTCCGAGGAGATAGGGACTGAATTACATGATGGATCAAAAAATCGGTAGACCAAAGGAAAACTCCCTTTCTGAAATTAACCTTCCTTGACATCGCCTTGGTATCCCATGGTCTCATGAAAAATACACAGTAACCGAGGAACCGAGTACAACTGCGAAGCCCCAACATTGTCATTCAAGTCCAAAGCAGCTCGAATTGACGCCTCCGTAATTTCAATATCATTGTTGAGCACTGATGCTTCGATTCGCTGTCCGTTTACATCACTGACATAAGTAGCTGTCTGCCAGAAATCTGTATGATGGTTCCTGTAGATAATGGGGTTCTCTGTCAGCGCCACCCGTAGATTGGAGTTTCGTAGAAAGTTTATCATAACTTCTAGCTCCATATTTTCATCATCAAGCTCCAATTGAGCGCACATATTGTGCCTCTTTTCGAATTTTAAGGCCATCAGTTCTGCAAAACAACAAGAGTTGTCAGTACACAAAGTTGCAGTACTAATATATGAGAAAAGATAGATGATGAATGGCGTCTTCAATTAACCTGTTCCGTAGTAATATGCGTACCTGCAAAACAAGTAAACAGTTAGTCAATTTGTTCAATTGGAAACCCTAATTTCAAAAACGGTGCGACGATTATTGAACTGCGATGTCTTACCGAAGTCGAACAGAGCTAATGTCTATAATCGAAGTGAAATTAACAAGTAATTGACACAGTGAGCAAGGGGGAGATAGCACGAGCAAGAGGGTTTTCGTCTAGGTTTAATTAGAGAACAATGTGTGAAAAACTTTCTAAGTCCCCTTTTTATACTTAACGATTTGGTGGTACAGTACCTTAGTTTGTCGTCTAGCACACGACAGTTGTCATTTAATTTCAAATTCACATTTACCACCCTTGCTCGAATATACAGCCAAAATAAAAAAAAACTTGCTCCCCCTGTACACAAGGACATGGTACAATGCTTGCTCGAGCATACTTAGAAATATATCATCAATTTCTTATGCTCGAGATGCATTCCTGTGTGCTCGAAGTACATTGTGCTCGAAAAGCCTTAAAATCTTTCTTAATCCCGCACTCGAGCACAGAAACTGGTACCCTAGTGTGCTCGAAAATTTCGTAGCAATAAAATCATCTTTACTCCTCTCAAAATTTTAACTCAATCATCTCTACACTCTCACTAAGACACCTAGCACATATCTTGCTCGAAACACTTAGATGTTTCCTATCATTCAGTTCTCGTGCTCGTAAACTTGAAATCATACTTACTCATGCCATCATGCTCGAAGATACTTGGTAAAATAACAAAGTATATCATCGTGCTCGAAGATCAAAGAAAACAAAACACATCAAAAGTAAGCTCGAAGTACATTCTAATTTCTAGATCATACTCGAAAATACTTAGAACAAACACAGATAACGGCGGTGAAATTAAAATCATTTGCCTAGAAGTTAAGACAAAAATCACACTCAAACTTTGCAAAAATTAAGATTACAAGTTAATGAAATCATTCCGTTTGCTCACGCTTGGGTTTGAGGTGAACAAGAGATCAAAATCCAGTTCAAAAAGTTATGTCAATTCATTGGAAAGATCTCAACATGGGATCAGACTGGCCAATAACTGTCACACCACTTCATTTCAGCCGTATTATGAGTTATGTCAGGCTAACATTAGGTGTATGCTCTTAGCATGATTCTTATGACTTTTTGTGATATACTTAAGATTCAATTTGTTGCTTGAGTAAGAATGGTCACATTTTAGACTTTAGTTGCTCCTTATCTCTTCTCAAAGCGTATTTAGCTTTCTCCAAATCACCCCGAATTGACTTCAACCCCCTGATGCGTTGGTCAAAAATAATTTGTATTTGTCTGAGCAGTTTATTTAATTATAACGTACATAGATATCAAACCATAAGGTTGAACGTTGGACTTACAGGCCATTCGGACTTACATGTCTTTCATTCAGAGTGTTTAGGACTTATTTGAATGCCTCACTCTTGTAGTTCTTTTATTGCCCCTTAAGGTCATGATACATTTATTTATCATTAATGATTTTGAAGCATATATCATCTTCTTTTTCACGCCTTTCATTTGCTTCATTTTCTATTTATGAACTTTCAAATATATATATATATATATATATATATATATATATATCTATTTAGTAGCTGCTCATAATTTGATAAACTGTTTTTGGTAGACCAAAACATCAACAGGCTCGTGTATGATTGGATAATTGCCTTTCTGCCTATTATTCAGAGAGATATGCATGGAAACATACCTTAGTTTTCAACTGAATCACCACATCAAACTTAGCATGATTATAGTATTTGTATTGCACTCATGAGAAGAAGCTACACAAATTGTCAGTTTACTGAACAGAAATCTTTTAAGCCTATAATCCATGAGTTAGGTAATTAGACAATATACTATCATTTCCCAGATTAGTTAGATTCAATCTCCACTTGCAAAACAATTTTCACTCCTGATTAGGAACTTGGATAATGTTATCATCTCCCTTGTATGATCACCAAAACCGTGTTGCTTACTCAAAAACTTTTTACCATTTAAAAACCATTTTCCTTTGAAAATTCAGTTGAAGAACAATGATTTTAAAGATGGTGTTGTCAATTAAGCATTTGTAATGAAGCACACACTTTCACAGAATCAAAACACAAACTTTCAGATAGCACAGAAACAACAAAGCATCACTTAAGTCTGTCGAGCATGCTCAGAACTTCATCGAGCATGCTCGAAAATCTATCGGCAACCTTAGAAGTAAGTCAGTTTAATGATTGTGCTCGAGAGACTTAAATTTGTGCTGGAGCAGTAAGTTACAAGGAATAAGTTTATCCTGAACTTTCAAGTATGGATTGTTTGTGCTCGAAGAGCATTAAACACCCATCTTCCACAGAAGCATGCTCGAAACACTTGTAAAAGTTTTCAAGACTACTTCCATGCTCGAGCAGTTGAGCAATGACATCTGTGCTCGAGTGACTTAAAATAGTCTCACTGAAGCCTATGAGTGTACTCGAAGAGCAGTAAGCACATCATCAAGCACAGATTCATGCTCGAAGTACTTAGAATCATAAAAATTCATCATGCAAGCACAAATCAAAGTACTAAAAGCTGTAATTCTCAAGATTAACATAAATTGCACACAAGAACAGTCACAAACATGATTCATGCAATTTGAGTAATCATTCAAGCATAGCAATGAGTGAGTAACATTGATCATCAGTATGCATCTCACTTAAGCACACATCCTAAATTAATCCTCATCAGATTAATCATTCCTATGCATTTTAACAAAAAGTGAAAACTGGTTATATCTAATGGTTTGGTGAACAAATCAGCCAAATTATCAGATGTGTCTACCCTTTTCATTTCTATAAGCCCTTTTTCCTGACAATCCCTAATGAAATGATATCTAATTTCAATGTGCTTAGTTTTAGAATGTTGGACTGGATTCTTAACAATGAACATAGCAGCAGTATTATCAATTAAAATAGGTGTGAGTAAGAAATTCAGACCATAATCCAGCAGTTGGTTTTGAATCCACAGAACCTGTGCACAGCAAGCAGATGCAGCAATGTACTCCGCTTCAGCAGTTGAGATTGACACTGTGGTTTGTTTCTTGCTTTGCCATGACACGAGTCTGTTCCCAAGAAACTGACATCCTCCTGAAGTTGATTTTCTACTCATGTTGCAACCATCATAGTCACTGTCAGTATAAGCCATCAAATCATAGGAAGAGTTCTTTGGATACCAAATTCCCAAGTCTGGTTTTCCTTTCAAGTATCTGAATATTCTTTTCACTGCTAGCATATGTGACACCTTGGATTTGCTTGAAACCTTGCACAGACACACACAGCAAACATAATATCTGGCCTAGATGCTGTGAGATACATCAATGATCCTATCTTGGCCCTATATTCATGCTGATCCACTGGCTCCCTTTTTCATCAGGTACCATTTTCTCATGTGTGTCCATTGGAGTTGTCACTGTCTTGAAGTCTTGGCACTTGAACTTGGTGAGAATCTCTTGCACATATTTTGACTGATTGATGAAAATTCCATCTGTCTTCTATTGCACTTGCAATCCAAGGAAGAAATTCATTTCTCCCATTGAGCTCATTTGGTATTTGGACTTCATTACTTTCTCAAAATATTTGCACATTTGTTCATTTGTTGAGCCAAAAATGATGTCATCCACATACACTTGCAAAAGTAGCAAATCTTTTCCCTTTCTTTTGTTAAACAAAGTCTTGTCAATGGCTCCTCTACAGAAACCATGTTCTAACAGATGGTTAGAAAGCTCATTATACCAGGCTCTTGGTGCCTGATGTAGTCCATAAAATGCCTTGCTGAGCTTGTAGACTTTGTTTGGATGAATTGGATCTTCAAATCCAGGAGGTTGAGTGACATAAACTTCTTCATCTATCTTTCCATTCAGAAATGCAGATTTTACATCAAGCTGATAGACTTTAATGTTCATTGATGCTGCACATGCTAGAAAAATCCTGATAGCCTCTAGTCTTGCAACAGGAGCAAATACTTCTTCAAAATCTACTCCTTCTTCTTGTAGACACCCTAGAGCCACCAATCTAGCTTTGTTCTTAATCACTATCCCCCTTTCATCCTTCTTGTTTCTAAAAACCCATTTTGTACCAATTGCATACTTGCCTCTGGGCTTGTCCACCAAGTTCCAACATGTAAGTCTCTGAACTGAGCTAATTCCTCATGCATAGCTTCCACCCAGCTATTGTCCTTTAAAGCTTGATTGATATTCTTTGGTTCAACTTGGGATAGAAAACATGCATATAGGCAGATATTTGCTCTTTCAGATGCACTTCTGGTAACTCTTTCATGTAAATCTCCAATTATGTTCTCTGCAGGGTGATTTCTTTCAACATAGGTAGTTTGAACAACTGGTGGTACAAACACTTCTGCTTCTAGATTTGTCATATTCATCTCAGCAAATTCATCTTTAGATCTGACTTGATTCTCAGTGGAGTTTTGAACATGATTGAGTCCTGATGTAGATGCATCATTTCCTCCTAGCTGCAATGAGTCAAATAGGTTCTTCAACTGAGACATTTCATCAGTCTGAGAGGGTTGTTGACTTTGGATGTGCTCACTTTCAATAACACTTGGACCTTCATTTGAGATTTCAACTTCATTCTCTTGTCCAACTCTCTCTACATAATCTTCCACTAGAATATTTCTACCAAAGGCAAAACCATTTGCTTCATGAGAAACTGATGTCCGTAGTTGGTCCAGATCAACTTATTTTGCTTTTTCTTTTTCTTCAAAGCTGGTTCTGTACATACTATCATCCATGTCTTCACTATAGATTTTAAATGATTTGATCATTTTCTCAAGATCAAATAGCCATTTTGGACCATCAGTATTGTTGAACTGGTTTTCATTGAAGATGATGTCATATGATTCAACAACCACCATGTGCTCTTTCACATAAACTCTATAAGCTTTTGAATGAGATGAATAGCCCACAAAGAAACATTCCAGAGATTTGGACTGGAATTTGTTCAAGTAGTCCTTTGTGTTCAAGAGTGAGCATTTACATCCAAAAGGCTTCAAGAACTTCACATAAGGCTTTCTCTGGTAGAGAATTTCATATGGAGTTTTATTTTGAGCCTTGTTGAGTAGAACCCTGTTCTGCACATAACATGCAGTGTTTATTGCTTCTGCCCAGAAGGTAACAGGAAGGTTGGCATCAGCAATCATGGTCCTTGCAGCTTCAATTAAAGTTCTATTTCTCCTTTCTGCAACACCATTTTGTTCAGGAGTTCTAGGAGCACTATACTGCTGGAAAATACCCTTAGAAGTGCAGAATTCACTTATAATGTCATTCTTGAATTCTGACCCATTATCACTTCTAATTACCTTCACTTTCTTGTCAAGTTGATTTTCCATTAAGTACACAGGATTTGATCAAATTTGGAGTTTCATCCTTGGTGCCCATGACATATACCCAAGTGAATCTTGAACAATCATTAGTTATCACTAAGCAGTATATCTTCTTCCCAACACTTGGAACACTCACTGGACCAAACAAGTCCATGTGGAGTAATCCCAAGACCTCATCTATTGTGTTTATCAATTTGCTCTTGTGTGAGGATTTGTGTTGTTTTCCCTTTAGGCAAGATGTGCATTTTTCTTATAACTTGAACTCTCTTGTGGGAAGGCCAACAACATGTTCACCTTTCACTAGTTTGTTCATGTTCTTCAAATTTACATGACACATCTTCCTGTGCCATAGCATAGTTTCATTCTCAGTTGCCTTTGATACAAAGCATGAACCACCTCTTGAAGTTGCAGTATTCATTCTCAGTTCATAGAGGTTGCCATTTCTTGGAGCCATCATCATAATCATTTCAGTTGGAATCACAAACTCTGGCTTCAAAATCAGGCAATGTTCATCATTGAAGGCAACCTTGTATCCCTAGTCACACACTTGAGAAATGCTCAGCAAATTGTACTGTAGTCCTTCAACATGTAGAACATTCTCAAAGGATACTTTGCCATTTGTGAGTGTTCCCTTTCCAACAATTTTTCCTCCATTTTCATCATTCCGAAATGCAACTGGTCCCTCATATTTCTTCACATAATTTATCAATGCAGACTTGTCACATGTCATGTGCCTTGAACATCCACTATCCATGTACCATAAATCATTATTGCTCATGGACTGTTCCTGCACACATACAAAAGGAATCAATTTGATTATGAGTTACAAACTTCATCAGTTTGTAGTTCAGAGATAGTGGAGGATGCATCAGACGTTTGGATTGGAACTGGTGGTGGATCTTCATATACGACTTCACAATCTTCATCAGTGTCGTATTCTGATCCAATGTGCACTGCAGACACTTTAGTGCAACCAACAACTTCCTCAATCACCTTATCCTTCCCTTCTTCTACTTCCTTCTTTGCCTTCCACTTGAAATCTCTTGGTTCAAATCCTTGTTTCAAAAGAAACTTCTCATCACCATTTAGAACACCTGGTCTCCCTTTTGCTTTTTCTTCATTTGGTGTTCTTTTGTTCTTGTCTGTTGTTGTCAGGATTTGGTCATCTTCTTTGATTTTCAAAATTGTTTTGAGCCTTTGTTCCAACATAGGCTGATGGTTCTTGTCTTCAGATGGGATTTTATTTCCATTCAAGTATCTCTCATACATTTCTTTGTAGCTTTTCATGTCATAGCCACTAACCACATCTGGAATTTCAAAAATATCCTCAAGAACCCACCAAGAGTCAGTATGATGCCCATATGCATCACATTTCGTGCAGAATACTTTAGCAAAGCTTCCCAAGTCTTCAAGAAGTTTCTTGTCCTTGACCTTGTCACTTGGTTTAGGGAAGTCAAATCCTAAAGATGTCTTTGGATTCAAAGTGTTGGAAAAAACCATCTTGATTGGCTTGCTGAGATCCAGTGCTTGTGGATATTTTTCTTTGACAAAAACGATTTTCTTCAGCTTGGATGGCAATCTTGAAGAACTTCCCTCTTCTTCTTTTGAATTTCTTCTTTTTGGAGCATAATGCACATCACCAACATCAAACAATTCATGATTAGAAAAGACTGGGTAGATTTGTGGATGACTCTGATCATAAGAAGATTTCATTGGTTGTTCAGTTTTCTTCTTTATGACTGTATGTGGGTATGTTCTCTTCTTGATGACTGGCTGTGGTCTAGAACATCTATCAAATGGAACATGCTCTCTTCTCATTCTTTCATGGTGCTTTCTTACATGTGATGTCATTGGTGGAAAAAGAGGAATTTTGTCACTTTTCTTCTTATTTGTTCTTTTCTTCTTCTTCCCCTTTGATGACTTAGAGCTTCCACAGCTACAATTGCTTTCTTCACTGGAGTATTCACTCCCCTTCTTTTTCTCTCCTGGAAGCTTTTCATCAATCACAGTTTCTGACTTATCAGGCTGTTTCATCACAAATTCTCTATTCTGATCTACAGTCACATTATCATACTGCTTGATAAATTTAGGCTTATCATCAAACACAATTTTGAACTGTTTGAGATACTCACTTCTGCTCTCTTTATCAACTTTCAAAGGATAACTGTCACAAAAAGGTGGTGGTACCTTCTTGTACTTCTCTTCTTCTGTCATTTTGTCAACATGACCAATAATGTATCCTGTAGAGACAAGGTTTTTCAAAAACTCCATTTCAATCAATAATTCTGCATTCTTGAGTTTTTCATCAGCAAACATCTTCTTTAGTCCCTCTATCTCAACTCTCATTCTGGATTGAACTTGATATGATACCATACAATCATCCTCCAATACCTTGATTTGACTTTCATATGTAGCTTCACTATCAGCATACACATTCAGAAAGACATCCTTCCTTCCACATTCAGTTTTCCATTTTCCAACCTCTTGATTTAATTCATCAATTTTAGCAAGAAGATCAGAAATAGAAGTGTCAGAATTTACCTGAGTGTTGGAAGATTCAGCCTTTTCATTAATTTTGGCCATGAATGCAACATTTGCCCTTTCCATCTCAGCAGCATGATTACTCCAGTCAAACTCTCCATCCTGAGCCACCCTTGCAACAGCTACATTCCCTTGATCCCTTTGCTGGTTCGCACCATTTTGAGATGGTCTGTTTTGATTTGTGTGAACCTGCATCTGATTATTTCTCTGAGGTTGAAATGTTTGTTGCTGGGTTCTATTCTGATTTTGATAGGAATTTTGGTTGGGCATTTGATTTCTTTGCTGCTGAAAGTTTTGGTTCTGATTCTGATAGAACTGATTCTGGTTAACTTGATTCCCAGACTGCCTTGGCATGTTGCATTCCCTTGCAAAGTGTCCCGGTTGTTGACAGTTATAACAGATGGCTTTGGATTTATCAAATCTAATCCTTTCATTTGGTCCATTGAAACTGGTTTTGCCAGTTCTGTTATACAACCTTTTGCTTCTTACTGCCAACATAGCAGCTTGCCATTTGATGTCCATATCTTCTAAATCATCAGCATCTATCTGTTCTAAGTCTTCTTGCACGATGCTTGTGTTTATCAGGTTCTTGGCCACAAAGGCATGGTAAGACTCAGTGAACATTGAGAATAATGCCTGGTAATCTGTTCCTTGAGTTAGATTATGTTGTGTGAAAGTAGACTGCCCATTTCCAGTAGATTGATTTTCATATTCAATCAGCTGCTCCTTGAATCTTAACTGACTGTTACAAGATGAGTTTGCTTCTGATGGTTCCTCAATGATAGGCTGTTGATTCTTGACTGAGAGATTGCCCATGGGTACCACAAGAACATTGTTCATTTGAAAGCTTGGCTTGTCCTCTCGAATCATATGGTTTTCGATCATTTCATGTTCAGCAGCCTTGAGGAAAGCTATCACATCATCTAACTTGAAGTTAGGAAAGTTGGCCTTCTCTTTGATGAACTTCCTGGCAGTATACCACTCGCCAGATAGAGATGACAAAAGCTTCTTGTTAAGCTCAAAATCGGAAATCTGCAAATCAGTGGTCCTGATTTCATTTACAATGGTCATGAACCTTTGTAACACTGACTTCAACCTTTCTCCTTCTTTAAACTTAAATCTGTCCAACTACTGCTTCAGTCGGTCTTTCTTAATGTCTCTCAACTCAGTGTTTCCTTCAAACATTTCAATCACTGCATCATACATATCCTTTGCATTTTTATGATGATTTACAGTGGTTAAAATTTCCCATGAAAGCCCCAACTTTAGCATTGACAGTGCTTTATCATCCCTCTTTTCCATTCTCAAATCAACCGCAGCATTGTTGTTTGGAGCTGCTGAAGGAGTATAGTTCCCTTCAGTAATGGCCAAAGTTCTGGATCGTTGTAGTTCACTGCAGCTTCAAATAGCACCTTCCATTTTATGAAGTTCTCTTGTCAAGCAACCTAGGAATCTTGTTGGTTGACACTTCCTGGTTCACCAGATCTGAGTTTTATAGCAGCAAATCGCAGTGTATCTTCAAGCTTCTTCACAAACCCTCAGTCCCATGGTCTTCAGTGAGCTTACTCAAGCTCTGATACCACTTTTAAGGACCGTCCGTCGGGTGAAACCTTAGCAAAGGTTTGACAAGAACACACCGACACAAATACTCAAAAGACCGATTGAATATCCCGGCGGAATCAGGATATTCAATGATTGAGAATAAGGAATTGTGAACAGATATCAAACACAAAACAATAAATGATATTCAGTGAAAGCTTATTTAGAGACAAAGATTCACTATATTTAATGATACGTCAAAGGTACAGTGAATGGAATGTCTAGGGTTTTGTGTGACGGCGGCTGTTTTTCGTAATCAGTGAGTGCCTGCCAATTCCGTCTCCAAATCTGTCCCCTAGAGGTACCCTAGGACCTCTATTTATAGACTCTGACTTTCCTTCTATAAGTCCTAGTCATTACATAATGAAAGATAAATCTAATACAAGTGTTTCAGTTCTCGAGCAAGGTACATACCTTGCTCAAGCAAACTTCCTATACTAGGTGTGCTCGATGAGTGTCTTCGAGCAGACTTTACTTAGAATATATTCTCTTTCGAAGAATACATAGTCCCTTCAAGTAAGCTTCATTCCTCTTGACTTGTTCATGCTTTGCTCGAACTAGTCCATCGAGCAAGCTCATTCTTCTTGATGTCTTCAGCTTTTCTTATTCAGCAATCTTTAGCATGCTCGGATGTAAATCTTGCTCGGTAATTGAACTGTTCTCAAAGTCTTTGCTTAGATTCACGTGACATCCTCTTATTTCATCCATGCTCGCCCACATGTGCTCGATCATCCTGTGCTCGTAACACTTGGCTGGAACTTGTATGATCAAGCTGTTTGCTCGATTGGCAATCCATGCTCGATAGAAGAATACTCTTGCTCGTTGAAGTGTAGCTTGCTCGAAGCCTTCAACATTTAGAAGAATCAACCATTTAAGGTTCAGAACCTTGCTCGAAGTAGTAAAAACCATGCTCGATCGTCTGGGCTTGCTCGAATTCCATACTTAGCCGTTTTCTGAGGAGGTGAGAAGATTCCAATCTTCCTTATCAAAAATCCGACCCAACAAGACCTAACTCACTTTCGTAGGAATCACGATTGCATTTAGCGTATGCAACAAGCCCTTTAAACCCCCCGGTAGCCCGGGTGGACGAGTATGGTCTCGTGAGGGTTTATAGTGAACTACACCCATAAAGTTCAACTACAAAATATACACAAGCAACCACCCACAAGAATAAATACCATCAAGTGTCCCAACCAAACTACCCATAAGTAAAATATTAATAATATCAGTACAACCCATAAGATAATAAAAACATAATAAAATAAACCAGAAAATAAAACCCAAAACATTGATCGGGACAGCTGCTTCCGTCAACTCCTACTCCTCGTTAGAATCCTCCTAGTATCATCATCACCATCTCCATCAGCTCCTGATCCTCCAGCACCTGCACCTACGTCGTAAAAAGTACTCGAGCCATGCTGTTCATAACTACCATACCCAGCATCTCCACCATAACCACTTGCCCCACCATATCCATAACCACTAGTAGCAGGCGGCGGATGCTGTAAAGTACTCGGTAATGGAATGTTCCAGTGATCAAACATGGTCTTGAAGTAACCCCGCGACTCATCTTTGTTCTCTCTGAACTCGTCTCGATTCCCATGCAATTCATCCCGCATTTGCAATTGCTGCTCAAACATGTAGTCTAAGGTCATGGGCTGCGGGTGCTGTGCTGGTGGTGGATCGAGCTGTCGTCGCCGACATGGCTGGGCAGGTGGCCTCTCCACATGGTGCCCCCTCGAACTACCCTCTGCTCTCGCATCCGCCATCTGCGGCGGATCACCATAAGTCATAATGCCCGCTTTTTGGGCATCGTCAAGCATCACAACATCAGTATCGGTCCCTTCGTAAACTACTCCTCCTGATAACGTCCAAATACACCCAAAGACTGAGCAATCCGCGTGATCATGGGTCCCAACGCCAACTGAGTAGTGACCGCACTCGCTCTCCGACTACCCCTAGCAAATGAACTTAACAACAATGTAGCCAGATTCACATTCATACCTCCAACCATGGACATCAAACACATCAAATGAAGATTATTACATTTACCTTTCCCCGAATGTCTTTCACTGAATGTAGAAGCAATCACCCTGTGTAAATACCGGTGACGTGGGTCCCGACTTTGTGAAGAGACAACACTACTCGAATGATCACCATCACCAATAGTCCTCCAAAATGTAGCCAAATCAGGCGTCAAGATCCAGTGAGGCCGAGATGCAGTCGACCCCATGGTAAACCCCCTAATACTCTCCTGAAACTCGGGAACCTCAACCTCATGTGCCCCATACAAACCTGTAATTACCGCAAACCTGGGCACCGTAAACTGAAATAACTCTCTTCCCAACACAAAACTAACCGCGTATGGCTCATCGATATATTTCGGATTATACCTGAAAGTAGAGTAAAATTCGTAAACCAACTCCTCGTACTGCTTCTGCTCAAACCCCAAAATATCTCTCCAACGTCCCGGTAACAACCTATTGAGTCTCGGAACTTGACCAATAGATTCCAACACCTCCGAATCAAACGTATGGTGTCGGAATATCTCCAAGTTGCGAATCTGTCTAAACAACTCATACTCGGGAGTATCAGGGAGAAACCGTAGAATGATGTGGTCCTAATCTTCTCTCCCAATAATATCCTCGACTGCGGCCCCCAAAACCTCGATTTCAGGAATAGCATATCTAATCCGCGCGCGCGTGTACTGCTGAGAAGTATTGTCAAACATCTGTTGTTGTTTTGACCGTTTCCTCGACATCTACAAATAAATATACCCAGTAAGTCCGGGCGACAACCGTATAGCATTTCAGTCGCGGTTGCCCCCAATAATCTAAATCATAATAAAAATTATTTTTGAATTTTAATATATTTTTTTAATAAAATCAAAGACTCATTAAGTTCCTCAAAATTTCTTGTGCAAAGACACATCGTGACCTAATCATACCCAACAAACCGACAAATACTTGTCACTTTCAAACACTTTTTACAATATCACTTTGTCGGAAAAATTCCCATCATTCAAAAACACAACATCATCGACATCTTAGCAAAATACCGTCCCAAACTCACAAACTTTTGATAAACTTTTTCAAACTTCAACTCGAACATTCGCCGGAAAATTATTCCGGTGACCAAAAATCTTTTGAAAACACTTTCCTTCATCAAAAACCTCAACATGAATCTCAAAATCCCGACCAAAACTTCAATAATCCGGTAATCCCGACCCGGAAAACTCGACATTAGCAACCCCCAAAATCAACCGAATCCATCAATGCCAACCAAAAACACACTCAAAACAACATTCCCAACCCCCAAACAATCAGAGATAACTAATTTGCTCAAACCAAACCAATTGCTCACAAAATTAAACACATACTTTCCAATCGGATTAGATAGAGATAATGAATCGAAACAACGAGAGTGATGGTAATGATGGTGGCAGCCGACGACGATGGTGACAGGGGTGGTGGCGGCCGGATGTTGTTTGTGTGGATAGGGTAAAGATAAGAGATGTATGGTGAACGTGATAGGAAATCTGGTTTTGTATATTTTTTTCGTTAGATCCGCGCATCTTCGGGTATCGCGAAGATGCAAGTTTGACCGTTGACTTTTTGACTTTGACTGGTAGTTTGACTTCTTAGCATATTTGCGATACGCGAAGATGCAAGGCCTGCATCTTCACGATACGCGAAGATGTACCTTTTCAGCAACAATTTTTAACGGTTTTCAGCTTAAAAATATTAATCTTTTAAGTGTTATTCGAACTGATTTCCTCCGCCACCCGCGTCGGTCGCCACATACCAATCACCTATGTACCTGGGGCTCCCTCTTGCGATGCGTGTGCTTACCAATTTCTCCCCAACGCTAATCCTCGTGTCGCTTCCCCACACTCGATCCTTGCTCTACACTATACAATTTGAGGAAAATACTTAGCTAACTAGACGCAATATACAAAAATACAACTTACAAATGCCGGGTTGCCTCCCAGTTAGCGCTGAATTCAATGTCTATAGCTCGACACTCCTTGGTCCTTAATCAACCGAATAGGTCAGCTCGTCCGCCAAAAAGCAAACCTCTGACTCATGTATCTCTTTGTTCAAATCCGCATACTCCAAATGGGGCTTTAAACGATGACCATTCACCACTTGCCTCAGATGATCATCAAAATCTTCAATCTCAACTTCACCGAATTTTCCAACTCTCTTGACTTGATACGGTCCCGTCCACTTGCTCTTCAACTTGCCCGGGAAAAGCTTCAATCTCGAGTTGTACAACCACACTTGTTGCCCCTCTTTGAACGTCCTTCTTAGCTTAGCATCGTGAACTCTCATCATCTTGTCTTTATATGCGGATGCACACTCATAAGCTTCATCTCACAACTCTTCCAACTCGCATATGTTCAAGTTCCTTTGTTTACCTGCACTCTCATAGTCTAGATTAATATTCTTAACCACCCAGAGCGCATGATGGGCTAGCTTGACAGGTAAATGACAACCCTTTCCGTAAACCAACCGATAAGGGGTGGTTTCAATAGGCGTTTTATAAGCAGTCCGGTAAGCCCATAAAGCATCATTTAGTTTATTTGACCAATCCTTCCGATCGTGCCTTACCGTTTTTTGTAAAATCTCTTTGATTTGCCTATTAGAAACCTCCACTTTCCCACTCGTTTGAGGGTTATATGGAGTGGCAATGCGGTGGTTTATGCCATACCATTTAAGTAGTTTGCCAAAATTAAAGTTTTTGAAATGTGAACCCCCATCGCAAATGATAACGCGGGGGACACCAAAATGTGAAAAAATATTAGACTAGACAAACTTACAAACAACGGTATGGTCATTCGTCTTGGTGGCGATTGCTTCTATCCATTTAGACACATAATCGACCACCACCAAGATATAAAGATTACCGAAAGAATTAGGAAACGTGCCCATGAAATCAATCCCCCAAACATCAAAGATGTCGACAACGAGGATTGGTTGCATAGGCATCTCGTCCCCTTTTGAAATACCCCCCATTTGTTGACATCTAACACAGTTTTTGACAAAAGCTGCTGCATCCTTGAATATAGTAGGCCAATAGAATCCGCATGCAAGCACTCGATGTCCTATCTTCTGGCCGCTGAAATGGCCTCCACAAGGTGATGAATGGGCATGGTACAAAACACTCTGCATCTCTTCCTCCGGTATGCACTGCCTCATTACTTGATCCGCCCCAACTCAAAACAAATCTGGATCTTCCCATGCATAGTGCTTCACCTGTGAGAGGAAGTGCTGCTTCTTCTTCTTTGGCCAAAACTCCAGAATTGTATCTGCAACAAGAAAGTTAATAATGTCAGCATACCATGGCAAAGTTGAAACAGAGAACAATTGCTCATCCGGGAAAGACTCATGGCCCTCTCTTCTTTATCCTCTTTTTCTTGTCCCACATGTCTCGACAAATGATCCGCTACCACGTTCTCGCTTCCTTTCTTGTCGCGGATCTCCACATCAAACTCTTGGAGCAGTAAAATCCACCTGATCAAGCGCGGTTTCGCATCCTTCTTCTCCATCAAATACTTGATTGCGCTGTGATATGAAAAAACAATAACCTTGCTCCCCCAAATGTAAGATCGAAACTTATCAAGTGCATATACTACCGCGAGCAACTCCTTTTCCGTAGTGGTATAATTAATTTGAGCATCAGAAAGGGTTTTGCTTGCGTAGTATATGGTAACGGGCTTCTTATCCACCCAACACAGCCCCGACCGCGTAGTCACTTGCGTCACACATAATTTGAAATGGAAGTGACCAATCAGGTGACAATAAGACCGGGGCTTCAACCAAGTTGTTTTTTAGGACATTAAATGCATTGAGACACTCTTTGTTAAAAACAAATGGTACATCTTTTAACAACAAATTACACAATGGTTTAGATATGATACTAAAATTCTTAATGAACCATCGGTAAAAACCGGCATGACCCAAAAATGCCCTTTTATCCCTTTTATATTAGTAGGCAGTGGTAAATGAGATATGACTTGGATTTTCGCCCGGTCAACCGCAATCCCCCTACTTGAGATGACATGTCCCATAACCGTCCCCTCTTGAACCATAAAGTGGCTTTTTCCCCAACTTAAGACCAAATTCGTTTCCACACATCTTTTTAAAACTTTAGTTAATTCATTTAAGCATTTTCAAAAGATGAACCGAAAATCGAAAAATCGTCCATAAAAATTTCAAGTGAATTCCCAACCATATATGAAAAGATACTCATCATACACCTTTGAAAGGTGGCCGGGGCATTACACAAACCAAAAGGCATTCACCTAAATGCGAAAGTACCGTATGGACACGTGAAAGTGGTCTTATGTTGGTTATCGGGATGAATAGCAATCTGATTGTACCCCGAATAGCCATCTAGAAAAAATTAAAATTTCTGACCTGCAAGTTTCTCGATGATTTGGTCAATGAACGGCAAGGGAAAATGGTCCTTAGATGTTGCCGCATTCAGCTTTCTATTATCAACACAAATCCGCCATCCGGTTACCGGTCGGGTGGCGATCTCCTCACCTTTCTCATTACGGGTTATCTGAATACCCGCCTTCTTTGGAACTGTTTGTGTCGGACTTACCCACGTGCTATCTGAGATCAGAAAAATGATACCCGCGTCCAACCACTTCAAGACCTCCTTCTTCAGTACCTCCCACATGTTTGGATTCAACCTTCTTTGTGCATCATGAGCGGGTTTTGCCTCGGGATCGGTGATGATTTTATGCATGAAAATGGATGGGCTGATCCCTCTCAAATCTTCTATCGTCCAACCAATAGCCGCTTTATGCTCTCTCAAGACTTCCACCAACGCCTTCTCTTGCTCATCTTCCAAATTTGCAGCGATGATGGCCGGTAATGTCTCTCCCTCTCCCAAAAACACGTATCTCAGGTGTTTTGGGAGCTCCTTCAGTTCAACAGCCAGCGGACTCTCTAATGATGGTCTCAACTTTGAATCAATGGTATCGGGTAACCGCTCCACTTGCTGAGACCATGGCGGTTTCCCAATACTTGCAGCATACAAATCTACTGCTTTCTCCTCTTCTTGCAACTGCAAGACATGCTCAACTGTTTTCCTGCAACAAATAGCACACTCCTCTGTGGCCTCGTCCCCATTTCCGAGAGGGTTCAACCCGTCAATGACTTCAGCCGCGAAGCATTCGTCACTCACCAGAGGGTTAGACACGTTTGAAAACACTTAAGCCTAAGATTCTTATTACCAAAGGCCATGTCCACTACCCCGGTTCTACAATTAATCAAAGCATTCGCAGTGGCCAAAAAGGGGAGACCGAGAATTACGTTCGATTTCCGTTTTGGGTCAACTATCATCTAGTCTAGAACCAAGAAGTTGAGCGGGTAATAAAAATCTTCTATCATCACAATCACATCGGTCACGATTCCCCTCCGAAGCTTGAGTGTCAAATCGGCCAACACTACGGTGGTGTCAGCTTTTCTAAGTGGACCAAAGTCGTATTGGTCATACAAGCTTCCCGGGAGAATACTCACCCCAGCCCCAAGATCTAACAACGCTCTAGTCATTTTAATATAGCCCACTTGAATGGGTATAATTGGCGTTCCCGGATCTTGTAGCTTGGGTGGGACGATACCTGTCAAAACCGAGCTCACATTTGCCGTTAAGTCAACTTGTTTAGGCAACTTGTGAGTTCGTTTTTGAGTGCACAAGTCTTTTAAATATTTAGCATATGCAGGGACTTGTTTAATTGCATCTATGAGGGGTAAATTAATTTTTACTTGTTTAAAGATTTCCCACATTTCCTCCTACTGTGGGCCCCTCTTTCTAAGTGTCGATGAGGTCTCGGGATTCACCAATGCCCGAGGAAACGGAACGGGTTTTATTCGTTGGGCCCGTCTCCTTGGCGGTTGGTGTTCCTGTTTTAGTAATTGGTTCAATTTTATTTTTCTTTATTTGTTTCGGGTTACTTTTTGGTTCAATTTCAACCTCATCGTCACTCTTCCCATCTTCCCCCAAGTCGTCCACCACATCTCCAACAAAAGGTGGTGGGGCTACCCCGTTATTGTATACCTTTCTGCTCCTGAGGGTTCTTACCTGGTTGACTTGGGCACTTTTACCGTTTGAAGAACTGCTACCCTGATGGTTTGGATTTTTCAAAGTGTCACTCGATAGCTTTTTCGGGTCTTTCTTCAAGGTAGCCATTTCTTCTGCCAATTGACTCATTTGCTTATCTCTTGCGGCATTCGCTTTTTCTTGCATCTCCATTCTTCGGCTCAAATCTTTCAAAAGAGTCAGAATTTTCGAATCTTGCGAAGAACTTTGGCCTTGAGTCGCCCCTTGACTATGCTGACCCTACTGATAACTTTTCTGATAACTCTTGTTATACCCTCGTCTCCTTTTGATTATACCCACCTTGACCGCTACCCTCTCGTTCCAATATTGCCGCTGATTTGACTGATAATTAGCTTTTTGGGAACTATCTTGAAAGTTCGGGTTTTGTTGCGTGTTCGGGTTTCCATAACTGAAGTTAGGGTGGTTTTGGAGGCTTGGGTGATAGGTGTTTGAATTCATATTCCCATTATTATACCTCTTCTCACCTTGAATGAAATTCACCTCCTCTTCCTCCTCTTCTTCTTCGTCTTCCAACACAACCCCACAAGTAGCCATTACGTGGCCTATTCCACCACATCCTTCACAAACTGGATACGTCTTTCCTGACTTGCCTTTCTCTTTAACTCCCACAACCATTAATTGATCCAACTTTCTCTCCAACCTAGCCATACGATCATCCGACTCACCACTATCCACGGCTTTCACAACCGCCCTTTTTACCATTCGGTTCGACTGAGCTTGCCTCTTTGAGTTCATTGCATGGCTTTCCAAATGTTGCCAATCTTCATTCTCGTCATTAGTCAAAAACGACCCATTTGTGGTCGACTGAAGATCACGCACATCATCACTCGATAACCCATCATGAAATGCTTTTATCAACTCCCATAGTGCAATCCCGTGATACGGACAAGTTCTCAACAACCTCTTGAATATAGTAAATGCCTCATGAAAAGTCTCACCCGAACTTTGCTGAAAATTTCTGATGGAGGTTCGGGCCTCGGACGTTCTTTGTGGTGTGTAATACTCGTCTAAGAATTGCTGAGCCAGGTCTTGCCACATATAGATACTCGCTGACGGTAAAGATAAGAACCAATGCTTTGCTAGATCTTTAAGACTGAACTGAAACACAACTAGCTTGACTTCATCAGCAGTAAACCATTGACTCGAGATAGTGGCACAAATCGCATTAAACTCGCTCAAGTGTAGGTATGGCTCTTTAGATGCTTTCCCTTGAAAAGTTGGCATCCTGGTCAAGTAACTTTGCCTTATTGAAAACGTTCTTCCTTCTCTAACCAGAATCACAATGGGTGTAAGGCCCCGAACCCCAGGAACCCCACAGTTGGTATTCATTCAAAACACTCGTAAAAATAATTAAACTTAAAATCAATTCTTTTCATTAAAATGAACATCACAGAGTATAATTCGGCGGAAAACGTAAATAAACGAATGAGTTCCCAAAACCCCAGAATTTTTCCCAAAACCAAAATTAAGTATAACTTTTTAAGTCTTTTGAAATAAAATATTCATAAACAATTCTTCATTCCAGTATGCCCTTCACCGTCCAAGTAGCTCCGTGCACGTCCAAGCGATATGGCATCCTCTTCCTAACCTGAAACTCACACTAACATACACACAAGTCAGCTTGAGCTGAGTGAGTTCATGTTTTAAATAAGTAACAAAAGTCTTAATAATCATTCCAACGGTTTAAAAACTGTAAACGGAATTACATCAGTTAGGTCATCACATTTAATAAATAATCATCCTTACGTATGAACATCTCTAAACGTACATTCCTATATATATAAAGTATATATATAACATTCAATAATAACATTCAGGGTCGAGCAAACGTACAACCCAAACACGTAACATTCAACGCATGCAAACACAAAGTAGGCATACGCAACATTCAGTAGTCGAGAGGACTACAACATTCGCCAAATATTGGCCATTCTATAATATATACACATACACACATTCTATAACATTCCAAGGCCTACCAATACTAGCAAGCCTATGCAAAATAGTTTAAAACATTTCGTCAAGCAAAATCGCTTAGGTGTGCATGCTAGCCCAAAACTTAAAAAGAGTTAAACGGGGCATCAAGAACTCACCTGAAATCAATCGAACACCTGCAACGAGCTAGGAAATCCCTAAGTGCACAATCACAAGCAAGGGCTTGTAAATTATACACAACGCGTTACTAAACTAGACCGTGAGAACACTTTTGCCTAATGGGTCGTTCAAGCCCAACACTTTGGCCCAAGTCCCAACAACTTTACCTCAGCCCCTAAGACCTTTCAATTAACCAAATCCACCCTACGATTAAGGTTGGGGCTAACCATGATGCACAACTCGCCCGTCGGTAATCAAATCCAGTCGAATACGCACGTAACAAACCTTAAAACCAATGGTTAAACGAATCAGCCCCAAATGGATCAAATTCCCATTTTAATCTTTTCATTCATCATAATTATGTCACCTGAGTTGATAGGGTTGACGGTTCCTTTTTACAACTCTCAATTTAACATTTAAACGAAAATTCGTGCACCGCCGACTCGATTGACCAAGCACCAACCAAAACAGCCCCGAGCATCAAAAAAATAATTTCCCCATAGCCCTTAGACTCCCCTAGGGCCATGAAAGCTGATTCGGTTGGTCATCAACCAATTAACGCATCAAACTCAACAATTTACAATTCTACACCCGATAAACCCTAGTTTTCGAACTAAAATCGATTGACCTACCTAAACACCTCCAATGGCCACGAAATTTTAATATGATGTAAATGCCATACCTGGAAATCTTTCTACACCGGAAACTCTAATTTTTATCCCCGGGAAGTGGGTCAATGACTCCTTGGCCGAAAATCTGTCCGACAAAAAGTTTCGGCAAAATTGAGCATCAAAACGATTAGGGGTGAACAAAAAGAGTGTTGGGGATTGTAGTACATACTTGAACTACTTCTAGGAGCTTGGAATTGATCAAAAAGTCGAAGCAATGAAGGGGGGGGGGGTTGGTCTCTTTGCGCCGATCGGATAGCAACACAAGGAAGGGTTTAGGGTTTTTGATTAATTTTATATTATAAAATATTTTCATTCTAGCCCCTGGATTTAATAATAATGCAACTTGGAAGATATGTTAAGCGATTAGACGTACCGGGATGACGTAAAGGCTTCCGAGAAACGTTGGATAAATCCTGGGAATTATACATACTATACAAGCTTTAATTCTTGAAACCGGAATTAACGGGCGTCACAAGTCCACCCCCCTTACAATGGGATTCATCCCCGAATCCCGATGCGACAGGAACAACTGCCGATATTGCTTCATCATCTCGTCTTCGGACTCCCAAGTGGCCTCGGAACCCCTACGGTGTCTCCACTGCACCTTCACCTGTCTAACCGCCTTATTCCTTAAACGCCTCTCTTGACGGTCAAGAATAGCAATCGGTTGTTCAACGTAGTTCAGCTTACTATCGAGTTCAATATCATCGAGAGGCACATGGGCCTCTTCATCCGCTAAGCATTTCCTCAGATGGGACACGTGAAAAGTAGGATGAATCCCCGCGAGCTCCTTGGGCAATTCCAGCCTATATGCTACCTCACCAACTCAGGCCAATATATGGAACGGGCCAATAAACCTCGGACTGAGCTTCCCTCTCTTACAAAAATGAATAATGCCTTTCCAGGGAGAAACTTTTAACATAACCCGATCCCCAGCCTCAAACACAATAGGCCTTCGCCTTTTATCTGCATAAGACTTCTGACGATCCTGCGCGGCCTTCATAAACGCTTTAATCTTGTCGAGTTTCTCAGTCGTAGCCTCGACCACCTCCAAACTACCCAACTGCTTCTGACCAATGGAACCCCAACAGACTGGAGTCCTACACCTCCTACCATACAACATCTCAAACGGTGGCATCCCAATCGTGGCGTGATAACTTTTTTTATACGAGAACTCTACCAACGGTAAGTGACGGTTCCACCTACCACCAAAGTCGATAACACAAGCCCGCAACATATCCTCGAGAGTCTGAATGGTACTCTCGGACTTACCATCTGTCTGCGGGTTATAAGCAGTTGTGATGAGGAGTTTGGTGCCCATCTCTTCGTGAAACCTTTTCCAAAACCTAGAGGTGAAACGCGGCCCTATCCGAAACAATAGATACCGGAATCCCGTGCCTAGAGACGATCTCACGAATAAACACATCGGCCAGCTGCTCAGAATTAAAAGTCTCTCGAATCGGCAAGAAGTGAGCGCTCTTGGTCAGTCTATCCACGATTACCCAAATGGTGTCATAATTACCCCTAGGAGTACGAGGCAGTTTAGTCACGAAATCCATAGTAAGATGCTCCCATTTCCACTCAGGTATTTCCAACGGCTGAAGTTTCCCAAACGGCTTCTGATGCTCGGCCTTAACTTGTAGACACGTCAAACACTTACTCACGTACTGAGCCACCTCAAATTTCATCACAGGCCACCAATAATTTTTCTTCAAGTCTTGGTACAACTTGGTCGCGCCCGGGTGAATAAAATAGCGCGACTTGTGTGCCTCATCCAAAATTTTATCTCTGAATCTCTCATACTTCGGTACCCATAAACGACCATCCTTATACTTCACCCCGTCACCGACGTCTTCCAACAATTTCTCCTGACCCCAAACACGTTCTGACATAATCCATTCCACCTGCAAAGCCTCATTTTGAACGCTGGCTATTTGCTTCAAAATATCGGGTTTCAGGATGAGCTGGTAAGATTTTACACGGATCTGCTTCGGTCTCTCCTTCCGGCTCAACGCGTCAGCCACCACGTTAGCCTTACCGGGGTGGTACATAATCTCCAAATCATAATCCTTAATCAACTCCAACCATCAACGCTGGCGCATAATCAGTTCCTTTTGTTCAAAGAAATATTTTAAACTCTTATGATCGGTATAGATAACACAGGGAACACCGTACAAATAATGCCGCCACAACTTAAGCGCAAACACAACGGCCGCAAGCTCCAAATCGTGAGTAGTATAATTCGCCTCGTGAGGCTTCAACTGCCGTGAGGCATAAGCGATGACTCGACCTCGCTGCATCAAAACACACCCAAGCCACTGATAAGAGGCATCAGAATACACTACCAAATCATCGGTGCCATAAGGTAAAGCTAAAATCAGTGCATGCGTCAACCTGTCCTTCAGCTCGAGAAAAGCCTCCTCCTGCTCAGTACCCCAGACGAACTTAACACTCTTCTTAGTCAACCTTGTCAGCGAAGAAGCAATTTTCGAAAAGTCGGGAATAGAGCGGCAGTAATACCCCGCCAAACCCAGAAAGCTACGGATTTAAGATGGAGACTTAGGAGACTCCCATTCATTCACGGCTTCTACCTTTGCAGGGTCAACTAGAATACCACTCGGGTTAATAACATGACCCAAGAATTCAACCTCACGCAACCAGAAGGAACACTTAGAAAATTTCGCATACAGTTTGTTCTTCCGCAGAGCCTCCAACACTTCCACGAGATGACCGGCGTGATCGGATTCATTTTTGGAATATACCAGGATGTCATCGATGAATACTATAACTGAACGGTCGAGCATCGGCATGCACACTCGGTTCATAAGGTCCATGATCGGGGCCGGTGCGTTGGTCAAACCGAAAGACATCACGAGGAACTCGTAATGTCCATAACGAGTGCGGAAAGCGGTCTTAGGAATATCTTCCTCCCGAATTTTTAACTAATGATACTCGGACCTAAGGTCGATCTTCGAGAGCCAACTAGCTTCTTGGAGCTGATCAGATATGTCGTCGATCCTCGGGAGTGGGTATCGATTTTTAACGGTGAGCTTATTCAACTCACGGTAGTCAATGCACATCCTCATGCTACCGTCCTTCTTCTTAACGAACAAGACCGGGGCACCCCAAGGCGAGATGCTCGGTCGAATGAAGCCCTTGTCGAGCAAGTCTTCCAACTGGGCCATAAGTTCTTTCATCTCATTCGGTGCTAGATGATAAGGGGCTCGAGCAACGGGTTTTGCGCCCGGCACAAGGTCTATCTGGAACTCGACCTCGCGGTTCGGCGGCACATCTGACAAATCATCTGGAAATACATCCGGGAAATCCCGAACAATAGGAACATCACCGACGGTAGCCACCTTGGTTTTCATATTTATAGCATACGCCAGATACGCCTCGCAACACCGCCGCATCAACCTCCCCGCTTAAAGCATAGATATGATATGTGGCGTCTCACCATTCCGATCACCGAAGACAGTGATTTGGGTCCCATCCGGGGCCCTCAGACGAACAAGCTTCTAACCACAAATAATTTGAGCGTCAACACTCGCGAGCCAATCCATCCCGAGCACCACATCGAAACAACCAAGCGGCATCAAATTCAACCGCACCGGAAACCTATACCCAGACAACTCGATGGAACAACCCTGAATAACCCTAGACACGGACGCGGATTTTTCTACGGCGACCTCAACCTCAAACACATCGACTACGCGCTTGGGTGATATATTCAACGAGGAACAGAAAGCGGTAGACACAAAACGTCTACTGGCGCCGGAATCAAATAAAACTAACGCTTGTAATTTATCAAGTAGAAAAGTACCTGGGACGATATTATACTACTGCTTAGCTACACGGTCATTACATACGATTTCAAAGGAACAAGAAATTATACGGTGGAATGAAAGCTAATTAAGGAAAAGTACCTGAAACGACATCCGCATCCTCTTTTGCTTCCTTCTTGGAGATGTTGAAGGCCCTTGCCCTGGCCTTTGGCTTCTCTTCCATCTTCCCTCTTGAGGAAGTCCCCTGACCGGACCCCCCCACCTTATTGGTAGGACAGTTTGATGACAAGTGACCGGAACCCCTACAGCGGAAACAAGTCAGAGTTGGACACTCGTAGTGAGGGTGCCCAACCTTATCGCAACGAAAACAGGTGCCGGACCCACTCTTACACTCCCCCTTGTGTAGTTTGCCGCACTTCTTGCAATTTACGAATGCCGCATCCCTCCTAAACTCAGAAGTTTCAGTCTTCACCTTCTTGCCAGATGAACTAAAATTGTTTCCCCCAGGCCGCTTACCATTCGAATTAGTGTTCTAAGTCTTCCTAGCCTCGGTCGGCGGTAACTTCTCTCTCTGGTCATACAATGTACCTGCCAAGGTAACCACCAAGTGAAAGGAGTTCATGTCGGTGGTCACCACACCCCTACGAATATCCACCGGAAGGCCCTTCACATACTTCTTAATCCTTTTTGCCTCAGGTGTAACCAGATCGGGACATAAGCGAGCCATCTTGTTGAACTTTGCGGAGTATTCCTGATGTGTCATACTGCCAGCCTCCAAGGTCAAGAATTCCTGTTCAATTTTATCCAATTCGTGCGGAGGACAGAACTGATCGAGAACCAACTTCTTCAATCCATCCCTTGTCATCCTCCTAATCGATCGATCACCCATAGCCTGCACCAGATTAACTAACCAACATAATTCCTCGGAACGAAACGAGGCGGTAGCATAAGTGACCATGTCATCCCCCTTGCATTTACTAACCCTCAGAATGGCCTCCATCTCTCTCACCCACTGATGCGCTGCCAAAGCGTCTTTAGTAACATCGAAGGAAGGGCGGTCGCACTTCTTAAAGTCACCATACGAGCAACCCCGGGTCGATACACTAACAGTCCGCACCTCATCTTCATCCCCACTCGGCACATACACTTCCTCTCCCTCTTCGACCTGCACCTCCTTACTCTTCCTTCCCCTATCCGAACCCTTACCAACCAGTGACTCCTCCATGGCCCTGACGGCCTCAGCAACGATCTCAGGAATGGCGCTATGGAGCACCTGGTAAACCTCATCCGCGATAGCCGCGCGCAAAGCAGGATCTATGGCGGGGTTATCCCCCTCCTCAAGAATCGGGGTCTCCTCCCGCTGGGGAGTAGGAATCTCTCTCTCGGCTTCGGCACGTGGCTTACGACCACGGCCGAGAACACCAGGACCACCTCTCTTAGCAGCTCGAGTATTAACCATGACTTATCCCTACAAAGACAGAATTTTAACACGGTCAAGTACAAGTGGTAATTAGAACATGTAAGGTAAGGGTAAACTGCTAATGACGTTGATCAAGTGTAATTAGTCGTTTACTTTACCTGCCCGTCCTAACCACCCCTGCCCCTAACCACGTTAGCCTTCTATCTAACACTTAAACAGTTAATCACATACCGGAAACTTTTAAATTTAAAGGAATGACTAAATAATTAAAAGTTACCTCTTGGCGTGCAGCTACTCGCGGTGGGCATACTGGTCTCTTTTCTTACAGTTCGAGTCCAAGCATTCGGGGATGCTCGGATCCCTCGAACCAAGGCTCTGATACCAACTTGTAAGTCCCCGAACCCCGGGAACCCCATAGTTGGTATTCATTCAAAACACTCGTAAAAATAATTAAACTTAAAAACAATTCTTTTCATTAAAATGAACATCACAGAGTATAATTCGGCGGAAAACGTAAATAAATAAATGAGTTCCCAAAACCCTAGAATTTTGCCCAAAATCAAAATTAAGTATAACTTTTTAAGTCTTTTGAAACAAAATATTCATAAACAATTCTTCATTCCAGTATGCCCTTCACCGTCCAAGTAGCTCTGTGCACGTCCAAGCGATAAGGCATCCTCTTCCTAACCTGAAACTCACAATAACATGCACACAAAGTCAGCTTGAGCTGAGTGAGTTCATGTTTTAAATAAGTAACAAAAGTCTTAATAATCATTCCAACGGTTTAAAAACTGTAAACGGAATTACATCAGTTAGGTCATCACATTTAATAAATAATCATCCTTACGTATGAACATCTCTGTACGTACATTCCTATATATATAATATATATATATATATATATATATATATATAAATATATATAAATATATATATATAACATTCAATAATAACATTCAGGGTCGAGCAAACGTACAACCCAAACATGTAACATTCAACGCATGCAAACACAAAGTAGGCATACGCAACATTCAGTAGTCGAGACGACTACAACATTCGCCAAATATTGGCCATTCTATAATATATATATACATACACACATTCTATAACATTCCAAGGCCTACTAATACTAGCAAGCCTATGCAAAATAGTTTAAAACATTTCGTCAAGCAAAATCGCTTAGGTGTGCATGCTAGCCCAAAATTTAAAAAGAGTTAAACAGGGAATCAAGAACTCACCGGAACTCAATCGAACACCTGCAACGAGCTAGGAAATCCCTAAGTGTACAATCACAAGCAAGGGCCTGTAAATTATACACAACGCGTTACTAAACTAGACCGTAAGAACACTCTTGCCTAATGGGTCGTTCAAGCCTAACACTTTGGCCCAAGGCCCAACACACTTGGCCCAAGGCCAAACACTTGGCCCAAGGCCCAACAACTTTACCTCAGCCCCTAAGACCATTCAATTAACCAAATCTACCCTACGATTAAGGTCGGGGCTAACCATGTTGCACAACTCGCCCGTCGGTAATCAAATCGAGTCGAATACGCGCGTAATAAACCTTAAAACCAATTGTTAAACGAATTAGCGCCAAATGGACCAAATTCAAATTTTAATCTTTTCATTCATCATAATTATGTCACCCGAGTTGATAGGGTTGACGGTTCCTTTTTACAACTCTCAATTTAACATTTAAACGAAAATTCGCGCACCGCCAACTCGATTGACCAAGCACCAACCAAAATAGCCCCAAGCATCAAAAAAACAATTTTCCCACAGCCCTTAGACTCCCCTAGGGCCATGCAAGCTGATTCGGTTAGTCATCCAACCGATTAACGCATGAAACTCAACAATTTACAATTCTACACTCGATAAACTCTAGTTTTCGAACTAAAATCGATTGACCGACCTAAACACCTCCAATGGCCACGAAATTTTGATATGATGTAAATGCCATACCTGGGAATCTTTCTACACCGGAAACTCTAATTTTTATCCACGGGAAGTGGGTCAATTACACCTTGGCCGAAAATCTGTCCCAACGAAATGTTTCGGCAAAATTGAGCATCAAAACGATTAGGGGTGAACAAAAAGAGTGTTGGGGATTGTAGTACATACCTTGAACTACTTCTAGGATCTTGGAATTGATCAAAAAGTAGAAGCAATGAAGGGGGGGGGGGCTGGTCTCTTTGCGCCTATCGGACAGCAACACAAGGAGGGGTTTAGGGTTTTTGATTAATGTTATATTATAAAATATTTTCATTCTAGCCCCTGGAATTTAATAATAATATAACCTGGAAAAATGTTAAGCGATTAGACGTACCGGGATGACGTAAAGGCTTCCGAGAAACGTTGGATAAATCCCGGGAATTATACATACTATACAAGCTTTAATTCTTGAAACCGGAATTAACAGGCGTTTACAATTGGAAGCAGGTTCGTGGCCACTTGTGGAATTAAGTGGCTTTGAACCCCCCGAACGGGCGGTGGAATGAATGCCCTCGGGACTCCATCGTTAAATTCGTACTCGTGAAACTGTGGCTCAGGGGGTTCTTGTCTTCTTCTTTCTCTACGGTTTCTAGGTGGTTGAGCGGGCTCGGGTGTTCAGTTTCTGGGAGGTTGTTGTTGTTGTCTTCTATAATACCGATCCCCTTGCACGTCTTCCATCTCCTCTTCATCCTTGAACTCATCAAAATCGTCAAATCCCCTCCGCCGATCATACTCTAACTCGACTTTATTGTGCGGTGGTTCAGACCTGATTGAACGATCATCTCTCATTTGATATCTTCTTTGAGCTCTCGGGTTTCGGTTTGGTGAATGGGTGGGTTGAATGGTGGTAGGTCATGGATTGGTGGATTTTGTGGAATGTTTTGTGGGATATTTTGTGGAATGGGTTGTTCTTGATTATGCGGCGGGCTAAGGTTATCGGGTTGAAACACAGGTGGAACTTGGTAGGGATTATCTTCTTGATGATTCATGTCTTCTTCTTTGGGTCTTGAAGTTTCACCCCTTCTTTGTTTTGCTCGGTTTTTTCTTGCGGCTTTCTCAATCTCGGGATCAAACTGCAACACCTCCTTGTGTCGAGCAAATCTCATATGCATCAACCTAAATGATTAACTGCACACACCAAACAAGCACACCCTGCGTAAAATCAACGAAGAAAAGAAATTAAACTAGATTATACTAAATTATGATAATTTAAACTAAAGAAAAGTAGCATTAAGCGTGTTTAGTCCCCGGCAACGGTGCCATTTTGACGTAGGCTGTCGCGGTCTACTCAAAAACAATAAATTAAGACTTAAATACCTATAACTAGTACGGGTAAGTAAGGTCATCTCCATAGGGACTCAAGGAAAGTACTAATTTAATATGACTAAATTAATTAATTAACTAAGGCGGACAGACGATGTCAAGAAGTTTGTAGAAAAGGATTAATTAAAATTAATTATTACTTGAAAAGAGTTGTAAACAATATTAATTAGAAAGCATTCATTCTAGGTTCGGGTTATGTGTTCCATACGTTAATCACAGATTCTTTAGCCTTTGGTATTACAATAATTGCTAGTCCTATGGTTTGATTTATGATAACAAACGATACCCTAACCGAATTGTTGACACAAATGCACCCGGACACCACAATTACCAATTCTATGTCTAAGATGATTAACTCGGTTCGGGTTATGTGTTCCATACGTTAATCACAGATTCTTTAGCCTTTGGTATTACAATAATTGCTAGTCCTATGGTTTGATTTATGATAACAAACGATACCCTAACCGAATTGTTGACACAAATGCACCCGGACACCACAATTACCAATTCTATGTCTAAGATGATTAACTCAATGATAAGGTTTGATGATTTTAGTTCAATGACACAAGAGCTTAAACCCTAAATGTTGATGAACAACCAAACAAACGTTACACAAATCAATAATGGCAAACACAAACTTTATTCAACCAAATAACTAATTAAGCAAGACAAATTCATATAAAATCAATCAAGCTATAATCATTAAGCATAAGAATCTGATCATAACAGTATTTCACACAAAACCTTAGCCTAGAACGAACACACACGACTAGCCGGACATCGACATAATCGTTAAAGCATTTATCTTGATGAACATATGATCGTAGGACAAACTGGAAGCCTCGGGATGGATGAAAGTCGCCTTAGAGCACCTCTTCTTCCTCTTGAAGTCGTAATAATCCAAATGGGGAGGTTAAGGGGTTTATATAGGGAAAACCTAAATTTTTGGCCGACTTAAGCATCTTCGCATATCACGAAGACGAAAAGGATGCTTCTTTGCGTATCGCGAAGGACAAAATAGTTGCGGCCGGATACGCGAAGTTGCCCTTCTTTGCATCTTCGCGTATCGCGAAGATGTAAAACTTCAAATTTTTTATTTTTCTTTTCTTGACTGCCTCGTGATGCGTGCACGTCCAATCTCTCACTTCTCGATCTTCATTCCAAGCCCGTAAATATCCTTATTAAGCTCCATAGCTTCCAATGCCCTGAAAACACATAACAACGTTTGATGTACCAATGTTCATTCATTTATTAACCTAAATATAACTATTTAATATATAATAATAACTAACTTTTACCCATCCATCAGTGGCTCTAGGGTGTTTACAAGAAGAAGGAGTGGACTTTGAAGAAGTATTTTGTGACATTTGAGCCAAAACAAGGTACACCTTGGTATGTATTTACAGATTAAGAAAATAAACGCCTTTTGCGTAACAAACGAACGATTAACCGAACGGGTCGGGTTATGACCCAGAAATCCTAGGGGGGGGGCACCTATAAGTGTTATACGTTTAATACAAGCTAAAATATTAGTAATATGACCTTAGTTTGATAGCAACCAAGTTAAATGAAAACATGCTCGTTTAACTACCCGCTATAGAGTTAAACGCGAAAGATAGTTACAAACCAAGCATTGTATCATCCGTTAAGCTGAAAAAGACTTACCAAACACTTAAGTGAAATGTTTTAAGCGATCCGTGAAAATATTTTTGATTTTCACAAACGTATAGTATGTTTTTATAATTTTACACAAAACTAGCCGAAAAACACTCGTTTTCGCGTTGTTTAACGCACCCAATAAATTTTTTCGCGCCAAAAACCAAACCCGAACTAAATTTGGACTGGGCTCTTCGTATTTGGGCTTGAAAAATCAGAAACTTGGGCCAAAATGGGCCCATGAAGCTTCCGGTCGCAATCCACACCCCACCCCCAATTTTTTTTATAAAACTTACTCCTTAAGCTTGTTTATTCATTCTATTTGATAAAGAGTTGAGGTCCAAGCAGCTGCAAGCAAAAACTCCAGAGTTTTTCCAAAACCCTAAGGTAACAACTTAAATAAGCAACTTTTATACTTGTTTAACCTTGATTAATACCATAAAAACATGTCTTAATTGCTAAAAATCATTCCTAACCATGTAAAAATCCTAAAAATGGTCCGTAAACATGTTTTGATCATACACATGGTAAGGAACCTGCTTTGATAGTTTTTTTGGCCATAAACACGGATTAAAGGGTTGAAACGGTATTTTTACGGTTCAAAAGTTCGTTTTGTGCACTAGCTGAAACCCTAAGTTAAATGGCTGTTCTATTGATGAAACTTTCTTGGTTTGTGATATAGGACTTGTATCTAGCTTACATAGGAGCACAAGAGCTTGAAAAGTTGATTAGAAAGGCGGAAACGAACCAAAACCGCTAAGGTAATGCCGAAACTCTAGCTTACGGGCTGTTTAGGTTAAGGTTGTGATGTACATATTATTAGGCCTTGAAATTTTTCAGGGACATCAGGGACGGTGTCATTGAGTCCATGTTCAAATTTGGTAATTTTTTGACCATCCGAGAATATTTGGCGAATTTATTACCGAATTGGGACGTTTAATGGGGAAAAATAGTTAAAATGCTCCAAAAATTATGAAATTTTTCTGAGAACTCAGATTTAATGTATTTTGATCACATATGAATTTTGGGACCATTTGCAGAAGTCTAAAGGTGTTTTGTGTATATGCGTTTGTGTGAATTTTTATAGCCGAATTTGCGACTAACGAACCTGCGAGAATATCAAAACACCAAGAGTGATCAAAAATCATATTTTTGGATTAATTAAGTAAAAACGAACTTTTCTATGAGAAACCTGGACAATCCAGATAGATTGTGCGCGTTTTTTCTTAAATCAAACTGAATAAACGGAAACGGGCCCCGTGGCTAATCCGGGACCCCAGTATGTGATCCTTCTTTATAACATTTTATTAACCAATACATTTACCCAAGATTACTTACCCATAATTGTTTTCTGAACACGTAAACGAACAACTTGGCCCAGCTGGGAAAACGGGAATCTGAGCCAAGTTCGGTTCTAAGTATTAGACATTGAACAACATCACAATCTAAGCCTAATGTCACTTTCTGGGCGTTCTAGCTATACCCAGATTAGTTATACAACCCAGTTTAGTATTGAGATTATAATAATAATAAAATATTAATATTATTATAATATTGATTCTAGGAAACCGTGATTGCAAGTTATACAAACCTCGAACCGACGTGCTACTAATTATCTACTAAATAGTGAGTTTCATGACCCCACTTCTAAATTGTTTTACGAACTTTTGGGGTGAAAAGCATGTTTGATTACATATACATACCTGAAACATGTATTGATGTGAATTATCTAAGTGCTAACACACGAAAGTCCCCACGATCACAGTGATTAACTTCGAGCCGGTGGCTTGTGAATAGTATTATTGGTTTGACAAACCCAAACGGAATCGGCCTGGTTGCCGTGTCACATAGCGCCGTTTGCACATGACCATATTTATACAAACAGGCTATGTAGTGTTAGACATAGCTACCGAGGCATGTTGTGGGCGGAAGGGGAGCCACAGTGGTTGATTGAACGTGGGAAATGGATGCACGCAACACACACAGTCAAGGCTTCACTGTAGCTTAGCATAATTACATCATTTACATACATACATACTTATTTCATGATTACAAGTGTTAACTTGTGAATACTCATAACTGTTTTCTTGAAACTCGTGAAACTCACCAACTCTAGTAGTTGACCCATTTTAAACTGCTTTTCAGGTGTACCTAAATCGGAATGATTTGGTGATATGTTACTTGTCCAAGGTGTGTGGTTGATGCTATGTGAATAAGAGCAAGGGAGTTAGTAGAAAGATGTATAGTTAACGTACTAGTTTGGTTTGTATCACCTAGACTGTAAAACGATGACAAAACAAGGAAATGTAATATATTGTAAATTAGTTTGTAATGTTTCTTTATAAACAATGTGTGGATACCAGAGGTGTCTGTTACATTCCCGTTTTACGCTTCCGCATTGTGTTAGTCGGGGTGTGACATATTTGCTCCAGTTGCAAGACTAGAAGCCATCAGTATCTTTCTAGCATATGCAGCATCCATGAACATAAAAGTCTATCAATTGGATGTGAAATTTACATTTCTCAAAGATTGATGAGGAGGTGTATGTGACTCAACCTCCTGGATTTGAAGATCCAGTCCATCCTAACAAGGTGTATAAGCTCATCAAGGCTTTGTATAGACTACATCAAGCTCCTAGAGCTTGGTATGATGAGCTGTCATACCACCTGTTAGACAATGGTTTCTACAGAGGAGCTATTGACAAGACCCTATTCTACAAAAGATGGAACAAGGATCTATTGCTGTTACAAGTCTATGTTGATGACATCATATTTGGCTCTACAAATGAACAAATGTGCAAAGAGTTTGAGCAAGTGATGAAATCCAAGTACAAGATGAGTTCAATGGGAGAAATGAATTTATTCCTTGGACTTCAAGTGCAGCAAAAGGCAGATAGGATCTTTATCAATCAATCAAAATATGTTCAAGAGATTCTTAACAAGTTCAAGTGCCAGGATTTCAAGACAGTGTCTACACCAATGGACACACATGAGAAGATGGTACCTGATGAGAAAGGGGAGCCAGTGGACCAGCATGAATATAGGGCCAAGATAGGATCATTGATGTATCTCACAGCATCTAAGCCAGATATTATGTTTGCTGTGTGATGTGTGGATGAAATAAGGTGTGTTAAGTAAGTTATATCGTGTGTTTTATGTGTTTATATCGTTTACAGGTGAGCGGAGCTTAAAGGAGCTAAATTGGAGCATATGAGATGGAGTGTAAATGAAGATTTTATTGCATGGAATGATAAAGAATTTGAAGACGAAGACGTGGCGAAAACGGTGCGTAAAACGGAGCTATAACAAAAAAGTTATGGATAAAACAATGTGAGGGGGCAGTCACCGTATGACAGTGGATGATGACCGTAGGCTACGGTCCCACCGTAGCTTACGGTGGGGAGACCGTAGGCTACGGCCGTCTGGGCGGAAAGATGCGCTTTTTAGGTTTTTTCTTCCATATTTAAGCCCTGGTCAAACCTATACCGCCTATCCTTCATACCCTAGCCCCCTTGGACGATTTTAGGGCCATTCTCCACCATCTTAACACCTCCCAATCACCATAATCATCCATGTCATCGTCCATTCAAGAATTAAAGAGGCCATTCAAGATGCATAGGCTAGGCTAATCCGCTCGTGACCATCTCCGGGTGTAGGGTTAAGTTGTTCATTGGATTTGTGGTACTTTAAACCTTAACTTTTGGATTTTGTTTGTATGCTTGAAACTGTTCTTGGGTAATCAATGATGTTTGAAGTTTATCAGTTAATGATTTTGGTCATCAACAATTAGGATTGAGTTCTTAGTGTCATTGGCCTAGAACTAATGTTTCATCATTACCTAAGATTTACAATCAATTAGATTATGGTTTAGCCGTGTCAATCAATTGGATTAAGTTCTAACGATCAACATAGTGAAACATCTAGTCTCTTGATTTATTGATTCAAACAAAGGTTATAATTCAATAGGTTTAATAGTTTATCCAATTTACTTCAAAACCTGAAACCTGGAGATTGGTTATCCCTTTTATAATTGTTTACAAATCAATTCATTATTTGTTTTTGTTTAACAAATCTTTGAAACTGTTTGACATCGTCTGTCCGTTTAGTATAATTAGTTATTGAGAATTAAACTTGATTAGCACTTTCCACTGATTCCCTGTGGATTTGACACCTTACTTGCCCTAGCTAGTAAAGGTATTTTACAAATGTTTTTGATTGACCTTTAGACATCGATCACTGTATGTGTCTGTGCAAGATTCCAAGCTAGCAGTAAAAAGAATTTTCAGATATCTCAAAGGGAAACCAGATCTGGGGATTTGGTATCCAAAGAACTCTTCTTTTGATTTGATAGCCTATACAGACAGTGACTATGATGGTTGCAACAAGAGTAGGAAGTCAACTTTAGGAGGCTACCAGTTTCTAGGAAACAGGTTGGTGTCTTGGCAATGCAAGAAGCAGACTACAGTGTCCATCTCAACTGCAGAGGCTGAATACATTGTTGCATCCGCTTGCTGTGCACAGGTTCTATGGATTCAGAATCAACTGCTGGATTATGGTATGAATTTCTTAGTTACTCCAATTTTAATTGACAATACTGCTGCCACGTTTATTGTTAAGAATCCAGTCCAACATTCTAAGACTAAGCACATTGAAATTAGACATCACTTTATTAGAGATTGTAGTGAAAAAGGCCTAATAGAAATGAAAAGGGTACATATATCTGATAATCTGGCTGATCTATTCACCAAACCTTTCAATAAAACCAGGTTTCATTTTCTTTTAAAAAGCCTAGGTATGATAAATGCTGATGAAATCTGATTGATGATGTGTGGTTAAGTGAGGTGCATATTGATTATCTTTGTTACTCACTATGAATGTTTACATGATTTATTGGTAGGCTTGACTGATTATTATGATTGCATGAATCATGTTTGTGATTGTTTTTGTATGATAAATTATCATGAATTTGATGTTATTGTTTTTTGTACTTAGATATGTGCATTCATGATACATTTTATGTGATCTAAGTATTTCGAGCATGAATCTGTACTTGATACTGTGTTTGTTGCTCTTCGAGCACAAACAGTGCTACTTGAAGACTTTTCAAAGTACTTCGTGCACAGATTACATGACTCAGCTGCTCGAGCATAGAAACATGTTTGAAAACTTTCCAAGTATTTCGAGCATGATTCTGTGTTTGATGGTTTATCTGTTGCGCTTCGAGCACAAACAAACCATACTTGAGAACTTTCAAGTATTTCAAGCACAAAGGTAATGTTTGCTGTTCGAGCATGGACATGTATCGGAAAACTTAGTTTTTCTAGCACAAGTCTAGTACTCGAGCACAGTGATAACGTCTTGAACTTTCATGGAGTCTTTTAAGCACAGATTTTGTAATGATAGATCTTAAGGTTGCTCGATAGACTTCTGAGTATGCTTGATGGATTTGTGAGCATGCTCGACAGAATTATATGCTTCACTGTATGAATTGTGTTGCCTAAGTGGATGTGTGCGATATTGTTGAAGTGTGTGCTTGTCAAATGTTCTTAAAAGACAACATTGTTTTCAAAATCATATTTAAAATGAACTTTCAAAAGAATTGGTTTTAAAACTGTAAAATGTTTTTGACTAAGCAACTCTGTTTTGGTGATCTCATATGAGATATGATAAGATTATTCAATTTTAAGCTTTGTAGAAGATTGATGGTTTTTGGATAGAAATTGTATCCAACATTATGGGAAATGGTAGAAAATTGTTTAAGACGACTAACCCACGGGATTATAAGTCTAAAAGGCTTGAAGTACAGTCATTGGCATAGTATGGTAGCTTTCTATAATGGGTAATTGTCTATGCGATATAAACCTAAATTCTACTAAGACTGATGTGGTGAACCATTAGAAGATAAGGTATGTCTCTAGCATATCTCCCCGAATGATAGGCAGAAAGGTAATTATCAAGTCATATACAAGCCTCTTGAAGTATTGGTCATTAGGAATTTATATATCTTTGTTAATAAAATTCACACAATGTGAATAAATAGAAATATCAAGCTCAAAGTCACAACGGAGTTAAATGCAAAAAAAAAAAAAAAAAAAAAAAAAAACCCTACTCTGAAAGTCTCACAAATTTGAAGTTTAGTTTAGAGTTTAGAATGTACTGACCATACTTCATTGGGTTTAAGTCAACTTTTGGTGACTTGGAGAAAGCTAAATAAGCCTTGAGAAGAGATTAGAGGCAACCTGAAAATATAGTGATAACCATTCCTAACTTATGCCTTAATTGAACATTAAAAAGTATCACAGAAAGCAATGACAATTATGCTAAGTATACCTGCTGTCAACCTGGCTTAAGTCAAAATAACACTGACCATGAAGTGGTGTGAAATTGCCTTAAACAGTTTGATCCCATGTTGAGATCTTTCTATAAAAAAATGTTTTTAAAGAAAAATTCAACTAAAATTTGATCTTTTAAATCAGCATAAACTAAATGCTTGAGTCAACTCAATGTTTAAATAATCATTTAATGATCATTTTTTATGAAGTTTTTGAGTGAAAATGTCTAGACTGATAGACATATGATATGTTGATCTTCAAATTCAAACCTGAAAAGCTGTTAAGTGTTTTGAGCATGAAATCTTGCTTGTGTGTGTAATTATATTTCTTCGAGTATGCTAAATGATTTGTTAGATTCATCTATGTATTTTGAGCATGCACGTTACTTTTGAGCATCCTGTATGAACTAAAAATTGTTATACATCTTATTGCTATGGAATGATATTTGATATTATGTGTTTCGAGCATGATTGCAAGTTGGATGCTTACACCAAGTATTCGAGCACAAGGGATTGGAAGATATGAGATGTTAAGTATTTCGAGCAAAGTTGTGTGCTTGATACCTAGGTATGTGAGTTCGAGCTTAGGAACTTGATGGATGTATTTGTTAAGTAGTTCGAGCAAACTTTTGTGCTAGAGTCTTAGGTTTGAATGTTCGAGTACAGACATAGGAAGGATAGAATCTGCCAAGGCTTTCGAGCATGAGTGTACTACGAGCATATTGAGTAGTAGTCATCTAAGTCATTCGAGCATAGGTTATGACACTGCTAAGAAGAGTTGCATCTCGAGCATATGTTTTGCCTTGACAGATTTCTAAGTTATGTCGAGCAGGTTGCATTGTCTAGTAGGGTTAACCAATAAGGGTGTATCAAGTATACTTGAATGAGTGTATTTTGCTAAGTACCTCGAGCACACTACCTGTCACGAGCACACTTTTATACCCAATAAACACTTTCTAGTATGACCCAATACTCGAGCATATGATGTATAACATTTGGCTAAGGCATCGAGCACAAGTGTATTCGAGCAAACTATCTCGATTCTACTTGTTCTCGAGCATCATGGACGTACAAGTATGTCGAGCATGGATAGTACTATGGTTTCGAGTACAGTGGGAGACAGCTGTTCTTTTGGCTGTATGTTCGAGCAAGGGAGGTACATTAAATTTGAATTAAATGACAACTGTCTGCACTAGATGACAAAAAGGTACTGTACTACCCAAACTTTAGGTATAAAATGGGTACTTGGAAATTTTTTCACACATTTAATTTCCCTCTCAAAACCTAATTGCAAAAACCTCTTGCTCGCGCATTCGCTAATTACTCGAATACTCAATTACTGCTCGATTATACTTCGAAAATAGACATTAGCTCTGTTTCGACTTTGGTAAGATATCGATACTTGATTATCGTATCACCGATTTCGGAATTAAGGTTTCTAATTGATTATCTTACTAATCGTTTACTTGTGTGTGCAGGTACACATATTACTACGGAACAAGTTACTGAAGACGCTATTCTTCTCTAACTATCCTCGATTATTGTTTCTGCATCTACTTGTACTGACTATTCTTTTACTCTGTTCCGAGACTGCTTAGAGTATTTTAGGAAACAATGGGATACCAAGGGATGTGAAAGAAGAACAACTTCAGAAAGGAAGCTTTCCTTTGATTTACAGATTCCTTATTAATCATGTCATCCAGTCCCTGTCTCCAAGGAGAGGGACTTGGACTTTACTGAGCAGGGAACTTGCCACACTTACAGTAGCCATTTTGTATCAACAACCGTTCAATGTTTCAAGACTAATCTTCAATGGTTTGGTTTCCAATGCAGATAAGGCTGTAAACGGACGATTCCTGATGTATCCGAGATTCTTATAGATCTTCATTAATAGGTCTTTACAGAACCTACAGCAGACAGGAGGGGTACTGCGGTTACAAGATCTGAACATCTGTCAAAGGATGAAGGACGCCAACAGCAAATTCATTGACAATTCTGATTGGGATGTCCTCCCATGGCTGCTTGTTCATGCATTAGGTCCCATTGATGTACCTCGCACTCCAGGCAATAGTGATGAAAAAGATGATGAGAGTGATGAAAATGAGGATGTTAGAGGAAATGATGATAATCCTAATGATGGTGATGATAATCAAGGTGATGATGCCGGTAATGCGCCTGTTATTGAACAAATTGCTCATGAAGAAGAAGAGGTAGAGAATGTGGGTGTCAATGCGGAGGTGAATGAACTTGTGTTAGACCCTGTTGGCAATGAGATCTCTGTATTTACTGGTGCAGGATCTGATATTCAAATTGATAATCAAGAAGTTGATAAAGGGCCAAAGGCTGAAGTGACTGACCAGGTTGATTAACAAGTTGAGGGTCCAAGTGGCATGGCTATAGCGCATATAGATGATGATGACTTTATAGCCACTGTAATATCGAATGTTGCAGAAACTATTCAGAAGATCACTCCACCGGATTCACCAACTCCTGAAGAACAGCATGATGACACTGCCTCTTTTGGGGCTGACGATACTAAATCTATTGACCCTAAGCCATCTAATGATGACATTCCTTCCTCTCCTGCCACAACTGATCCCATCAATTCAGAACCTGAACATGATAATGAGACAAATGTTCCTACACCACCCACCTCTCCTATCCAAGAACCAATCATTTCATCTCCACCTGTGTCACCACCAGCCCAAACTACTTAAGATACACATATTCTCACACCACCAACCTCACCTGTACAAGAACAAACATCTACTGACATTAATCAACCTTCACAACCCATTCCTATAGAACCTGAACCATACAAAGTACCCTCACCAGAAACATCTTCATCTGAACCACTATCAAAACCATCTATTAAACCAACTCAAGAAACACCACCATCCAGCCCAAACATATATGACCTTATCAAAGAGAATGCCGCACTGGAGTTTGAAAATGTTATGTTAAAGAATAAAAATGCAATGCTAGAGACTAGGAACAGAGCACTTGAAGCTGCCTTACAAGAAGCTTTATTGAAAATTCAAACCCTAGAGCACTCTGAGGTTGAGAAGACCTCAGATGCACCAAACAGGGGGGAGAATCCTGAAGAGGCAGAAGGCCTGAAATTGATTGAAAATCTTTATGCCAGTTCAAGTGAGGAAGTTGAAATGGTTGGAACATTTGAAAATGCTCCTGAAATGACAGATCAAGAATTTGTTGAAGGAGATGCTATAGCTGAGGGGGAGTCTGGAGATAAAGAGAATGAAGCTGAAGAAGAGACCCCTGAACAAATTGCCCAAAGAAAATTAAAAGGCAAAGGGGTGGCTCTGACCGATGAAGATCTTCTTCTAAAGGCAACTTATAAAGAAACATCTGGTAATGAGATCTTGGAGAAGGATAATGTTGAAGACCCTGATATTGCTGAGGTTGAGTCAGTAAAAACAGCCATGAAACTTATAAATGAAGAACTTGATGCATTGGCTAAAGAACAACCAGTTGAGGAGGAGATAGACGAAGAAGTGCTTGAAGCACTTATGGAGATGAGGAAGAAGGAAGCAGAAGATGAGAGATTGAGAAAAGAAGCTATTGAAGCTATTAGGGCTGCATTGGAGGCATTAAAAGCAACACAAACTAATGAACAAACTCCAATTGCACAAAGTAATGATGAACATCAGCCCGTACAATCTTAGCCAGTAGTATCTGAACTTGAAATTGAAGAACCTGAACCTGAAACACCAAAAGAACAAGAGCTTGGTTTGGGTCAAGTAGCTTATGAGGATGAAACAATTGATATATCTGCAAACTCAATGGTTAAGCTGGTCATAATGAAAACTCTTACAGATATACTGAATAAACCAGAAGGTCATCATCCTGAAATTGTATCAGCTGCCAGAAAAGCACAAAAAGACTTTATCAATCTTAGCAATAGTTCAGAACCAAGGGTTGAAGAAGTAGTTGGGACTACTAAACCAATTATTCAGGAAGTTGATGAAGATACTCCTGTGAAAGAACCAATAGTTGAAGAAATTTTTGATGAAGAACCAGCAACACAATCCAAAGAGTCAATAATCACAGAATCTGTTGATGATGTTCAAAAGAATGCGAATGAAGAACCTATTATTACTGAACCAACAGTATCTCAAACTAAAGCCAGAGAATCGCTGAAAAGAAAAGAAAAGGCTGAACTTGAAACATCTAAGCCCAAGAGATAAAAATCTGTAAAAGTAAAGGTGTACATTAGAAGGGAGGCTAAATCTGCAGAAGTTGAAGGGGCTCAATCTATTAATCTTGAAGAACCAATGATTGGAGCTCTTCACAATCTTGATGAACCAAGTGATCTTGATGACGAAGAAGAGAGAGGTTTGAAGGATGATGAGAGGGAGAATGAAGACAAAGCCTATTTGTTTAGCCTTGACTATGACAAGAAATATGTTGATAGAATGTCAAAAGAGAGCATACGAAAGGAGGCTGAAGGATGGAGACAGAGGGAATCCAAGAGACAATTTCTTATAAAGGCTGGACACAAGCCTGCCTTCTTGAACCTCCAGTCATTTGACTCAATTGACAAAATCTACAAGAATGCTCTTGTAGATGACATTGCAAACTTTGTAGAAAAGGTAAACAAGAAGAAGAGGGTAAGTGATGATGCAGAATATGAGTTAGTCAAAGCAAAACACAAAGACATTCAATTTTTGCAACTACATGGCTTTGAATACAATTCCTTAATCAAGCTTTCTCTGGATGAATTGAAAAGAAAACTACAAAGTGTTAAAGACTCTCATAAAAATCAGAAGAATACTGCTGATTTTGAAAGAGAAACGAAGTTAAAGTTGCAAATGGAGAAAGAGAAGAAGGAGTCTGAAAAGAAAGAGACTGAAGCAAGAGAGTGGTTTAAAGACCCCCAAAGAATACAAACTTTAAAAGATATAGTGATGGACAAGGGCACGACTGAGGAGGAATTTGACAAAATGCCTCATGCTCAACCCTTGGACATATACAAAAGAGAGCAGAGAATGTATCTGGAGACTCAGAGAAAATTGTAGTAAGACAAAAGGGGAATGGAAGAGTTAGTAAGGGCTGAAATGATAAGTGCCTTACACAAAAAAGGTACTAATATGGGAAGACTCATGGAACAATCTGATGAGACAATAAAGAGATGGTATGAAGAGTTTGAACTCAAAGAAGCAAAGAAGAAGCAACTTGCCAGTATAAGCCGCACACCCATAAGGTCTGAGATTGTGAGGCCTGAACAACCAAGAAAATTGAATCTGCCCACAAATCTTTACTCTGAAAAAAGATCAAAGACATTACGGATGATCATTGAAGACAACGAGGAGACACTTATTATATTTAGGGATGATTTGAGAAATTTTTCAGAAGAACTGAAGAAGATGGTAGAACTTGACTTATATGATAATCAAGACAGAAGTCAACCTACTAGGCAACAAAGGAATGACCTCTCCAAATTCATCAAGGAACAATCTGAAAGGGGGTTTCCATTCCTGAGACAAAAGAAGAGAGAAATACATAGCGAAGCTGAGAGGAAGAGAAGACGTAAAAGAATAAATGAAGTACACACGTTGGAGCTCTCCCTGTTCGATTCTAAGAAGACGAAAACTCATCAGGCAAGCAGCTCTAGTGGTAAAAGAAAAACATTAAAAGAATGCTTAGCCATGAGATGCGAAATGTTGGAGCCAAACTCAGTTGTCTAACATAATGGAAGGATTTCTCATCTCACCTATAATAGACATAATAATTCAATATCCTTGAGGAATGCATCAGGAGGTACAATTGCTGTGATCGTTGATGTGTGTCTAATAACCCTATAAATATGACCCTCACACTAAGCTTTAATATTAAAACGAAAATCCTAAAACCACACACAACCGGCAAGTGTACCGATCGCAAGTAGTATAGACTTAGGAAGTCCGAGTATCGAACACGTGGACACGTCAGAACGCTAAAGATCACTAACCCTAGACAAGACCTACCTTAGAATAATAATTATATTGATTTTTGATTTTTAAATACTTAACTGAACTAACTAGACTGACTAACAAAACTTACCAAAAATAGAAAAATTAACGGGAAACAAACTGTGTTAACTTAGGAATGGAGAAAAACGTCTACCTAGGTCTGAATCAAATTGTAGGCCTAACAAGCTAATGGATTGAATGATATCTAGACACCGGTCCCTAAAGATCGCTCGGGCTCACTGGTTTACCTCTCGGTCTCACACAACAAACCCTAACTACTCAAAATCGGCTAAAACGACCAAACCGGGAAACAATTGCTAACGTGTTCTAATGAAGGATCACCTCTCGGTCTCACCAACACTCGACCCTAATGGTAATGAATACTACACAACCAAGGATAGAGGAACAATTCAACTTAAACCAAAATAGATCAACTAGTCGCTCAAAATTCCTAAACCTGACAAGAAACGAACTCGCTCTCGCGCAATCCTTATTCTAGCATGCAAAGGCAATGAGACAACCTTAACTTCCTATCACCTCTCGGTATCAAGGAAGGTGTTTAACCGCTGTACTTAATCCAAATAATCACGCAACAAAACCCTACGGTTGTTCCTACCGCAAACAAACCCTAAACACAAAGTCTAGAATCAAACAATGCACCGATCAATCAATACAAAACTAATCAATCAACACACGTGGTTTATGCAATGAATCACCAAAATTTCCAGCCCTTAAACACAACCTATTTCATGTCTAAATCAAACTTTACAATAGCAATTCAAGTCTATCAATCAAACAATCCAAAAAGCTCATCAAACACTAACAAGAATCATCATTCCTAGGTAGAAATAACAAGTTTAGCCAATAATCATCTTTGGACAGCCATGAACATTAAATAAAAGCATCATTAAACTCATCTTAAACATCGATTCAAACATTCAATAACCAATACTAATCAATAACAAGTCAATATCCCAAGTAATTGCAACACTACTAATCAATTGAACAAGTAAATCAAAGTATATGAACAATGAAAAAGATGTAAGGATATGAATGAATTCCGGGCTGTTCTTGGCTGCTACAATTGATGAAAAACCTTCCCGAGGCTTGGTTCTTGTGTCTTCTTCCTTCCTTAGCCGCCACATGATCAAACCCTAGCTCCAAAAAACTATTTCTCTTTTTCTTTCTTTCCTCCTGCTGCCGATTGGAACCTCTTCACAGCCCTAGTGTTTTTATTTTTTTATATAATATAATATGGTCTTGGGCCTCCATGATGCATACGGGTCGGGCCTTGAGTTGTTTACTTGAAAACGTATGCGTAAAATGCTCGTAGAATGCTCGAAAAATCCCGGTTTCTTCCTTTCTTTTACCCAAAACCTACAAGATTAATAAAGTATGTAAAACCTATCTAAAACGAGTTAAAACATATAAAATATAATATAATACGTAGATAAAACGTGCGGAAAACACGAGTGTTTTTCACAACACATCAAATATCCCCACACTTAAGACTTTTTCGTCCCTGAAAAAGATTACTACACAGGATCATATCCGAGTTTAACCGACAACTCTTGGTTTTATTTATTTACTATTATTATTAATATTTTTTTTTCTTTATTTTAAAATATTCTAACTAGTGACCCGTTACCCAAATATTTCTTCCAACTTTCACCTAATAAGCTAGATCAGGTCGATTGCCGGTATTGCTGTCCACTTTAAACCCATGCCCCTAATACTTACCGAGGCAAATAAGGTGTGACGATTCTATTAATTTGTATGACTAAGTGGAACCCACACCGAAAAGCCTTGCTACCACTTCACCAATTCCATTATGGTTTTACCGGGCCGAGCCACCCCAACTTGACTTAAACCTTTTGCCACATGATTAAAACATTTCGACTCAAATACAATCCTATAAACTCTAGCTTGGTCAAGATCGACCGACAATAGTTTCCTTCATGGTGGTTTTGATTTAAAATAATTTTTTTTTCCGCCTTTGGCGTTTTTGCATTTTTTTTTATACCATGTTGGACGAAACTACAGAAATGCATCAAGGCTCAGATCTGCGCCACTGCGCAACAGAGGGCCGAGCAAAACTGTCTTCTGCTAGCATCAACGTTCAGGTCTGCGCCACCGCGCAACAAAGTACGGAGTTTCACAGGAATAGACACATATACAAAAGATTATAATATACAGACGATCATGCGACTCGAGGCTTGAGTATTACCCGGCTTTTCATTCTAGTCCTGTCACGAGCTTAGTTAAACAAACAAAACCGCTAAGATGTTTCCCAGTATTGTCAGGCCATTTAAGGAGTTCAATTAGTTCAACAACCAAACCGCCCTTTCATTCTTAAAGGCTGAGCCTACCGACACACGATTACTGAGTCTAAACCGTTCGGTTACCATACATTACGTGCGGGTTTAATGGGTGCTATTCTTATTTATTATATATATATATATTATGAAAACACCAAGAAGTTATGAAACAAACACTACTTGGTAATAATATCATCTCCTGTTTAACGTAGAGAAAACAAATTTCAAGGGACAATTTTTTTAAATTTTTTTTTTTTTTCAAAAATTTTCCTACAACTAAGTAAAATAAACCCCCATCCCCACACTTAGAACGAAATCGTCCTCGATGAGTATAAGGAAAAGAAATAAAATAAAATAAAAATAAAACAGAAAATAAAGATAAAGTATACAAGACTAAAACAAAGAACGGGTTACTCCCCTGGTTTGTGTGTAGAATCTTCAACAGCTAAGTAGTGTCCAAACGACCGTATAGCATTTCATTCGCGGCCGCAACCTCGGGAGAACCTGTTCCAAAACGCCACCATAGCTACCATGCGCATAATATAACCTGCAAAACTCAAAATCGTTCGCATGTAGCGGCGTACAATACGGAAAACAAAAACATAAAGAAATAAACATAGTTTTTGTGTTTTTTTTTTATTTTTGTATTATTTAAATAGGATACTCCTTAAATCGACCGACTCGAATGGAGATTGAGTACGAGCGGTTTCAACTTGGAATAACCTGAAATAGAAAAAAACAAAGAAAACAGATAGCATCACACAAATACATAAATACAAACTCTACAACTCGGGCAGTCTCCCGAGTGTGCATCCATCGCGTCTAGGTCACGGAGAGCGCGTCAAGGTAGAATACCTCGACCGTCAAATCAGTCACCGGTTCTCCTATGTAGTGCTTCAATCTATGACCGTTCACCTTAAACTTCCCACCTTTATCCTCTATTTCAACAGTGCCGTACGGGAAGACCTCAGTGACCGTGAACGGTCCCGACCATCGGGATCTCAACTTTCCCGGGAATAACCTCAACCGGGAGTTATACAATAAAACCAAATCCCCACACTTGAACTGCTTGCTACCCTTCAACTTCCTATCGTGCAGTTCCTTCGTTCGCTCCTTATACCTAAATGACTGCGCGTAAGCGTGATCTCTCAGCTCCTCTAACTCGTGCAACTGGTGGAAACGAGTGCTCTCTGCGGCAGACATATCAAAGTTGACCCTCTGTAGGGCCCAAGAAGCACGGTGCTCCAACTCGACAGGCAGGTGGCAGGCCTTCCCATAAATCATCTGAAACGGTGTGGAACCGGTCGGAGTCTTGTAGGCTGTACGGAAGGCCCACAACGCGTCATCCAACTTGTTGGACCAATCCCGATGATTCGAACCAACCGTTTTCTCAAGAATACGTTTGATCCCCCTGTTACTCACCTCTACCTGCCCACTAGTCTGTGGGTGGTAGGCGGTTGCAAGCCGATGGGTGACCCCATAGCGACGCAACGCCTTCTCCATCTGCGCATTGCAGAAGTGAGTTCCTCTATCACTGATCAACGCCTTCGGGACACCAAAACGAGCAAAAAGGCTCTTGAGAAAACGTAGTACAACTCGGGCATCATTAGTGGGTAAGGCCTTGGCCTCAACCCACTTCGAGACATAATCAACCGCCACGAGTATATACTTGTTCCCACGCGAAGATGGAAACGGTCCCATGAAATCAATTCCCCACACATCAAAAACCTCACAAACCTGAATAGCATTCTAGGGCATTTCATTTCGCGAAGAAATGTTGCCAACCCGCTGGCAACGATCACAACTCCTCACAAACGCGTGCGCATCCTTAAAAATCGAAGACCAATAGAATCCACAATCAAACACCTTCTTTGCCGTCAAACTCGCACCGTGGTGACCTCCTGTCGGTCCAACATGGCAATGGCTCAGAATCTGCCATCCCTCCTTAACGTCAACACACCTCCTGATCAACTGGTCAGCACCTATACGAAAAAGATACGGGTCGTCCCACAGGTAAAACTTGACATCAGCAAAGAATTTCTTCTTTTGCTGGTAAGACATCTTCGGGTAGTACCCGTCAGCAAGATAGTTCGCAAAGTCGGCGAACCATGGGAAACCCTCATCCTGAGCCAAAACAAACATAAGACTCTCTGTCGGAAAGTGGTCATTAATCTTGACCCCCGGCTCTCCTAACTCAGCTCCCTTAAGACGCGAAAGATGATCGGCCGCCACATTCTCGGCCCCCTTCTTATCACGGATTTCAATATCAAACTCTTGAAGCAACAGGATCCATCGGATAAGGCGTGGTTTAGCATCCCGTTTGCTAAAGAGATAACGAATGGCAGAATGATCCGTGTACACAATCGTCTTGGACAGAACAAGATAGGACCTGAATTTGTCGAATGCAAACACCACAGCTAAAAGCTCTTTCTCGGTGGTGGTGTAACTCTCCTGTGCACCATTCAGGGTCCGGCTCGCATAGTAAATCGGATGGAAGTGTTTATCCTTCTGCTGTCCAAGAACCGCTCCGACTGCGAAATTGCTGGCATCACACATCAACTCAAAGGGAAGCGACCAGTCGGGAGCAATCATGATCGGGGCGTTAACGAGTTTGTCTTTTAAAAGATCAAACGCCTCGATACACTGCTCAGAAAACATGAATGGGGCATCCTTCTCCAAGAGTTTGGTCATGGGTCTCGCAATCTTAGAAAAGTCTTTAATGAACCGGCGATAGAACCCAGCATGACCCAGAAAACTCAGGATGGATCTCACGGAAGTGGGCGGGGGAAGATTAGAGATGGTATCAACTTTCGCTCGGTCGACCTCTATCCCCGCACTCGAAATACGATGCCCCAAAACGATGCCCTCGCGTACCATGAAGTGCATTTCTCCCAGTTAAGAACTAGGTTGGTGTCAACGCATCGGGCCAACATCCTCTCAAGGTTGGAGAGACACTGATCGAAAGAACTCCCAAACACAGAAAAATCGTCCATGAACACCTCCATGGAGTCTTCGATCATGTCATGAAAGATAGCCACCATGCACCTCTGAAATGTGGCTGGAGCGTTACACAGTCCGAACGGCATACGTCGATAGGAAACCGTACCGTACGGGCAGGTGAACGTGGTTATCTCCTGGTCATCGGGAGCAATAGGAATCTGAAAGTACCCGGAGAAACCATCTAAGAAGCAGTAGTACTGCTGACCTACCAAACGCTCCAACATCTGATCAATGAAGGGTAGAGGGAAGTGGTCTTTCCTCGTGGCATCATTCAGTCTGCGGTAATCGATGCAGACTCTCCAACCGGTCACAGTCCTAGTGGGAATGAGCTCGTTCCTCTCATTGGTGACGACAGTCATGCCACCCTTTTTAGGAACCACTTGGACTGGAATAACCCACGAACTATCGGAAATGGGGAAAATGATCCCCGCATCAAGGAGTTTGATGATCTCCTTCTTCACGACCTCCTGCATCTTCGGATTAAGCCGCCGCTGCGGCTGAACGACAGTCCTATAATTATCCTCCATGAGGATTTTATGCGTGCAAAACGAAGGGTTGATACCCTTGATGTCGATAATCTTCCATGCAATGGCCTCCTTGTGCTCTCGAAGCACCCTCAACAATCTCTCTCTCTCGACCTCCGTCAAAGCAGATGCGACAATAACTGGTAACTTCCTCTCTTCATCCAAAAACGCGTACTCTAGATGGGCAGGTAACTCCTTAAGCTCTAAGGAAGGAGGGGGGCTCTCGACAGAAGGTCGGTCCATCGGATCGTCACGTACGATCTCAGCAGACACTTCAGACTCAGGGTGATGTGACTCGGCGTCATCTTCCGTTGACTGGTCGGTCATGGAAACCATCTCAATCTCCGGAATGTCCCTATCGAGAATCTGAGTGTTGGAGGAAGATCCTCCACAGATCTCGCTGAAAAACTCACCAACATGCTCCATGATGGTATCAATAAAGTATAGGGAGTCGTTAGCAGACTTGGGGTGTTTCAGTGACTGTCGAACGTCAAAGGTGACGTTCTCATCCCCAACTCTCAAAATCAACTTACCCTCGCAGACGTCGATCAACGCCTGTGCAGTGGCAAGGAATGGTCGGCCTAAAATAAGCGGTACGCTATCATCATCGTTCATGTCCAGAATGACAAAGTCCACCGGCAAGATGAACTTGTCGACATGAACCGGCATGTTCTCGACCACCCCTCGAAAGTATTTCACAGAACGATCAGCAAGCTGGATACTCATCCTGGTAGGCCTCGGTTCGCCTAGACCCAGCTTACGATACATTGAATACGGCATGAGATTAATGCTGGCACAGAGATAGGCTAGCGCATGAATAACCGTATAATCACTCAAGATGCAGGGAATCGTGAAACTCCCTGGATCGGCCATCTTTTCCGGTAATTTTCGCTGTTAGACAGCAGAACAGCTAGCACTCAATGGGATGGAAGCGACCTCAGCAAGCTTCTCCTTATTCGAAAGAATATCCTTGAGGAATTTCGCGTGTTTAGGCATCTGAGTCATTGCCTCAAGGAAAGGAATGTTAAGGTGAAGCTGCTTCAAAAGATCAAGAAATTTGGAACTCTGCTTCTCATCTCTGTCTCGGTGGAGTCTTCCGGGGTATGGTACTCTGGGCTTGTAGATTCTCGGCGGCTCATTCGGTAGCTGCTGTCTCTCGGCCTGAGCTGAACTCCCTGGGCTGCTTCTCCGATGCACCTGGGCCGGTGGAGACTCCATCTGAATCTCCTCATCCACCTGCTCCTCTACAACTACTGCAGGCTCCTCGACTACTCCTCTCTGCTGAATCCCGGGCTCCTCTCGTGCCCCTGCACCACTCCTTGTTGTCACAGCTTTAGCGAATCCCTTTGGGTTCTGCTCGGTGTTACTTGGTAGTGAACCCTGCGGCCTCTCGTTCAACCTACTCGCTATCTCTCCCATTTGCCGCTCGAGACTTTGAATCGACGCTCCCTGATTCCTCATGAACTGCTCGTGCTCTCGAAGCTTCTCCTGCGTCTCCTTGTGTCGGGAATCCTCTCGTGACATAAGCTGTGACAGCATCTGTGTTTGTTGCGCCATCATCTCCTCCAAAGTGGGCTTCATCTCCCCACTGCTCGCTCCCTCACCAGCATCCTGAAATAGGCTCTGACGTTGCTGAAAACCGAACTGGTTTCCGCTCCTCCAGTTGGAGTTCTGATTTCCCCTCCATCCCGAATTATACGAATTGAAAGAATTTAGATTTCGGTTTGGATTTCCTACGAAGTCTACGGCCTCCTCTTGGGAACTGACTGGGCACTGAACGGTATCTTGCCCCCCTCTGCAGATCTCACACAACTTGCTCTTCGTCTGCATATCCTTCACCATCTTCGCCAACGCCTCGATCTGTGCCGTCAGTACGGTGGTTGTGTCCAACGAATGCATGCCTCGTGAGATGGAATCGACGGTCTTACCTCCTCTGGCGGGTGGTCTCTAGTACCCACTCATAGCTAACCCATTGAATAAAGCGATACACTCATCGGGGTCCTTTGTTGTCAACAGATTTCCTCCCGCCGCCGTGTCGAGCATACTCTGCGTCGCGTACGTCACTCCATTGTAGAACTTTTCGACGACCGCCCAATCTTGCAAGCCGTGGTTGGGGCACAACGCTAATACATTCTTGAACCGCTCCCAGGTCTCGTAAAAACTCTCTGTGTCCTCCATCTGGAAAGAATGTATCTGGTTACGCAAACGAGTGGCCTTACCCGGAGGATCGTATTTCTCAAGAAATTGGGTCTGCATGGCAGCCCAAGTAGCTATAGAGCCCTGTGGGAGGGACTCGAGCCACAGACTCGCTTGATCAGCGAGTGAAAATGGAAAGACTCGGAGCTTAACGGCGTCTTCGGAAACGCCCGCAAGATGGAAAGTGTCGCAGATACGCACGATGCGGGTGAGATGAGAGTGCGGGTTCTCATGAAGCAACCCGTGAAACTGAGCAGAATGAGCAATGGTATTCAGAATGTTCGACGGGATCTGCCAGTTCGTCGCAACTCCAATGGCGGGTGGTGCGATGCTGGATCTCGCGCCAGCATTGGCCGGTCGGGCCCGGTCCGCAACTGTCCTTCTCGGTGGTGGAATGTCGCCCATGATCCTATCCCTATCGTCAGGGTCAACGGATGAAGAAGTGGACGAGGGTGAAACGGGACGATGTCTCTCACGAAACTCTCTCTGTGGCTCGGGAAATGCTTCAGTGACGGCTGGTCCACGAGATCGAGTCTGTCGCATAAGTACTATAATTAGAAATAAGATTATCTAAACTATTCTAACAAATAAGTGAAAATAAAACAAAAAAAAATAATTACAAGTAGCACAAAAGATAAGTCCTAACTCGGATTGCTCTCAAAACGCCTAAAACCGTGTCCCCGACAACGGCGCCAAAAACTTGATGTGTGTCTAATAACCCTATAAATATGACCCTCACACTAAGCTTTAATATTAAAACGAAAATCCTAAAACCACACACAACCGGCAAGTGTACCGATCGCAAGTAGTATAGACTTAGGAAGTCCGAGTATCGAACACGTGGACACGTCAGAACGCTAAAGATCACTAACCCTAGACAAGACCTACCTTAGAATAATAATTATATTGATTTTTGATTTTTAAATACTTAACTGAACTAACTAGACTGACTAACAAAACTTACCAAAAATAGAAAACTTAACGGGAAACAAACTGTGTTAACTTAGGAATGGAGAAAAACGTCTACCTAGGTCTGAATCAAATTGTAGGCCTAACAAGCTAATGGATTGAATGATATCTAGACACCGGTCCCTAAAGATGGCACGACTAAGGATCGCTCGGGCTCACTGGTTTACCTCTCGGTCTCACACAACAAACCCTAACTACTCAAAATCGGCTAAAACGACCAAACCGGGAAACAATTGCTAACGTGTTCTAATGAAGGATCACCTCTCGGTCTCACCAAAACTCGACCCTAATGGTAATGAATACTACACAACCAAGGATAGATGAACAATTCAACTTAAACCAAAATAGATCAACTAGTCGCTCAAAATTCCTAAACCTGACAAGAAACGAACTCGCTCTCGCTCAAAATGCTCAAAATTCCTAGCATGCAAAGGCAATGAGACAACCCTAACTTCCTATCACCTCTCGGTCTCAAGGAAGGTGTTTAACCGCTGTACTTAATCCAAATAATCACGCAACAAAACCCTACGGATGTTCCTACCGCAAACAAACCCTAAACACAAAGTCTAGAATCAAACAATGCACCGATCAATCAATACAAAACTAATCAATCAACACACGAGGATTATGCAGTGAATCACCAAAATTTCCAGCCCTTAAACACAACCTATTTCATGTCTAAATCAAACTTTACAATAGCAATTCAAGTCTATCAATCAAACAATCCAAAAAGCTCATCAAACACTAACAAGAATCATCATTCCTAGGTAGAACTAACAAGTTTAGCCAATAATCATCTTTGGACAGCCATGGTCATTAAATAAAAGCATCATTAAACTCATCTTAAACATCGATTCAAACATTCAATAACCAATACTTATCAATAACAAGTCAATATCCCAAGTAATTGCAACACTACTAATCAATTGAACAAGTAAATCAAAGTATATGAACAATGAAAAAGATGTAAGGATATGAATGAATTCCGGGCTGTTCTTGGCTGCTACAATTGATGAAAAACCTTCCCGAGGCTTGGTTCTTGTGTCTTCTTCCTTCCCTAGCCGCTACACGATCAAACCCTAGCTCCAAAAATCTTTTTCTCTTTTTCTTTCTTTCCTCGTGCTGCCGATCGGAACCTGTTCACAGCCCTAGGGTTTTTATTTGTTTTTATATAATATAATATGGTCTTGGGCCTCCATGATGCATACGGGTCGGGCCTTGAGTTGTTTACTTGAAAACGTATGCGTAAAATTAGAATGCTCGAAAAGTCCCGGTTCCTTCCTTTCTTTTACCCAAAACCTACAAGATTAATAAATATATGTAAAACCTATCTAAAACGAGTTAAAACATATAAAATATAATATAATACCTAGATAAAACGTGCGGAAAATACGAGTGTTTTACAACACATCAATCGTGTATGATGAAGTTCTTCGATTCATACATCCTCAAGACCTTCAAGATATAGTGGATGCTGAGTTTCCTTTTGACTCTCAAGATACCGTGGAATTATATATGATTAAACAGAAGGCTGCCCTTGTTAAACTCAAAAGGGAAAAATCTGACACAAGGAGCAGAAGTAGGAAATAACAGAATGTAGACTTAATGATGATCACTTTAAGTCCTAACTCGGATTGCTCTCAAAACGCCTAAAACCGTGTCCCCGACAACGGCGCCAAAAACTTGATGTGTGTCTAATAACCCTATAAATATGACCCTCACACTAAGCTTTAATATTAAAACGAAAATCCTAAAACCACACACAACCGGCAAGTGTACCGATCGCAAGTAGTATAGACTTAGGAAGTCCGAGTATCGAACACGTGGACACGTCAGAACGCTAAAGATCACTAACCCTAGACAAGACCTACCTTAGAATAATAATTATATTGATTTTTGATTTTTAAATACTTAACTGAACTAACTAGACTGACTAACAAAACTTACCAAAAATAGAAAACTTAACGGGAAACAAACTGTGTTAACTTAGGAATGGAGAAAAACGTCTACCTAGGTCTGAATCAAATTGTAGGCCTAACAAGCTAATGGATTGAATGATATCTAGACACCGGTCCCTAAAGATGGCACGACTAAGGATCGCTCGGGCTCACTGGTTTACCTCTCGGTCTCACACAACAAACCCTAACTACTCAAAATCGGCTAAAACGACCAAACCGGGAAACAATTGCTAACGTGTTCTAATGAAGGATCACCTCTCGGTCTCACCAAAACTCGACCCTAATGGTAATGAATACTACACAACCAAGGATAGATGAACAATTCAACTTAAACCAAAATAGATCAACTAGTCGCTCAAAATTCCTAAACCTGACAAGAAACGAACTCGCTCTCGCTCAAAATGCTCAAAATTCCTAGCATGCAAAGGCAATGAGACAACCCTAACTTCCTATCACCTCTCGGTCTCAAGGAAGGTGTTTAACCGCTGTACTTAATCCAAATAATCACGCAACAAAACCCTACGGATGTTCCTACCGCAAACAAACCCTAAACACAAAGTCTAGAATCAAACAATGCACCGATCAATCAATACAAAACTAATCAATCAACACACGAGGATTATGCAGTGAATCACCAAAATTTCCAGCCCTTAAACACAACCTATTTCATGTCTAAATCAAACTTTACAATAGCAATTCAAGTCTATCAATCAAACAATCCAAAAAGCTCATCAAACACTAACAAGAATCATCATTCCTAGGTAGAACTAACAAGTTTAGCCAATAATCATCTTTGGACAGCCATGGTCATTAAATAAAAGCATCATTAAACTCATCTTAAACATCGATTCAAACATTCAATAACCAATACTTATCAATAACAAGTCAATATCCCAAGTAATTGCAACACTACTAATCAATTGAACAAGTAAATCAAAGTATATGAACAATGAAAAAGATGTAAGGATATGAATGAATTCCGGGCTGTTCTTGGCTGCTACAATTGATGAAAAACCTTCCCGAGGCTTGGTTCTTGTGTCTTCTTCCTTCCCTAGCCGCTACACGATCAAACCCTAGCTCCAAAAATCTTTTTCTCTTTTTCTTTCTTTCCTCGTGCTGCCGATCGGAACCTGTTCACAGCCCTAGGGTTTTTATTTGTTTTTATATAATATAATATGGTCTTGGGCCTCCATGATGCATACGGGTCGGGCCTTGAGTTGTTTACTTGAAAACGTATGCGTAAAATTAGAATGCTCGAAAAGTCCCGGTTCCTTCCTTTCTTTTACCCAAAACCTACAAGATTAATAAATATATGTAAAACCTATCTAAAACGAGTTAAAACATATAAAATATAATATAATACCTAGATAAAACGTGCGGAAAATACGAGTGTTTTACAACACATCAATCGTGTATGATGAAGTTCTTCGATTCATACATCCTCAAGACCTTCAAGATATAGTGGATGCTGAGTTTCCTTTTGACTCTCAAGATACCGTGGAATTATATATGATTAAACAGAAGGCTGCCCTTGTTAAACTCAAAAGGGAAAAATCTGACACAAGGAGCAGAAGTAGGAAATAACAGAATGTAGACTTAATGATGATCACTTTAATTCTATTTTATCTTTGTAATTTTATTTTATTTTGTAATTTGAAATGTAAAATTTGATATGTAATGCCTAAGTGGCAGAATTCCGTTATGTAATGAAATGATGTTTAGCCTAAAATTGATTATCTTTATAAGGCTGATACATGTGTAACTATATGCAGATGTATTTTGGTGCATCTGAGCTTGTTCCAATCTAGGGGAGATTGTTGAGTCGGTTTTTTTTATAAGAAAGATTGGAATCTTCTCAACCTCCTAATGAAACGGCTAAGTATGGACTTCGAGCAAGCTTAGACTATCGAGCATGGTTTTACTACTTCGAGCAAGGTCTTCAGAACCATTTGTGGTTGATTCTTCTAAGTGTTAAAGCTTCGAGCAAGCTACACTTCAACGAGCAAGAGTGTTCTTCTATCGAGTATGGATTGCCAATCTAGAAAACAAATTGATCATTCAAGTTTTAATCAAGTGTTACGAGCACAGGATGTCCGAGCACAAGATAACGAGCATGGATTCAATAATAAGATGTCATATGCTCCAAGCATGGACTTAAGGCATGATTCAATTCCCCGAGCAAGATTTACATCCGAGCATGCTAAAGTTTGCTGAATAAGACAAGATTGAAGACATCAAGAAGAATGAGCTTGCTCGATGGACTAGTTCGAGCAAAGCAAGGATTGGTCAAGAGGAATGAAGCTTTCTAAAAGAGAATATTTTCACTATAAAATATTATAAGTAAAGTATGCTCGTAGACACTCAACGAGCATACCTAGGACAGTGAGTCTGCTCGAGCAAGATGGTTATCATGCTCGAAGACTCTTACACTTGTATTTGTTTTTATCTTTCATTATGTAATAACTAGGGATTCTAGAAGGAATGTCAGGGTTCTATAAATAGAGTCCTAGGTTTCCATTTAGGGTAAAGTCGGGACGCATGGAATACGAGAAACATTCTAAAGAATATTCTATATGTCTCCTCGTACAGCCGCCGCCGTCACGAAGCCCTAGACATTCCTTTCATTGTTCCATTAATGATATATTAAATATAGTGGATCTTTGTCTTTGATTGTGCTCTTACCGACTATCATTTATTGTTTCGTGTTTGTTGTATCACACCTTCGTTCCCATCCGTTGGATATCCTGATTCCGCCGGGATATTCAATAGGCCTTTGGGTTATTGAGTCTATGTGTTCTTGTCAACCTTATTAAGGTTTGCACCAAATTCTTGGTCCTGACAGAATTCTTTATTTATAAAAGCTTAATATTAATAACTAATATAATATATTTATATAACACTAAATAATATATTTATGTTGGTATGAAATTTTTTAAATAAAAAAATGATTATTAAAAAGAAAAAATAATAGATTAAAAAAAAGTTAAATTTAAACTATTAATAAAAACAATGATGTAAAAGTCGTTAGGCGGTCAACTGGGGAGTTGTGAGTACTCGGGAGTAGTCGGGGATTACTCGGAAAATACCTAAGGAGTACTCGGCCTAGGCGGGGAGTACTCGATCTAGGCGGGGAGTAATCGGGGAGTACTCGGCTGCCTACTCGGGAGTTTTACAACATTGAATAAAAAGAGAAATTGTAACGTCCTTGTTTTTTAGATTAATTAAATAATGCAAGTTTATTTTCGTCTCGTGTCACGTAACGTCATTTAGTTTAATTAATAATAGTAGGAAAGAATAATGTTAACATGGTTATTGGATTTAAAAATAAACATGGGCCTAAAAGCCTTTGGGTCTATCTTATTTAAACCCTAAAACCCTAATCTCTATCTTTATGCTCATCATTTCATCATTATTCTTCAATCATCACACACCCAAACCCCCTGTACACACATGCCCTTTTTTCATTCAAGATCTAGTTATCCAAATCTTCAAGGTATGTTTAAAATCAAAGATTCATCTTTCTTTTCACCTTATCTTGTTTTGTTTCTAAGTTAATAATAATAACAAACGATCAAACGAAGTTTGAAAGTGGAACCGAAACGAACCGAGCCCAAACGTCTCTCATGGACCTTAATCGAACCGTTCGTGGACCAAATCGACCTAAAAGAACCATAATCGAACTCGAACCAAATAAGAAAGATAGATCTTTCGGTTCAATGAATTTAACTCAAATCTGTAACATTGAATAACAATAATAATAATAATAATAATAATAATATAGAGGAGAGGGCTAGGCTGTATCGAGGGTTTGGTTTAAACTACTAAACCCGGATCCCAAACAGCTCGGCACAGCTAAGAAATTCAAACCAAGGAGCCCGGAATGGACCCAGACTAGCCGGAGAGGGTTTTCAATCGGAACCCAAAGTTGTCCACTGGCCTGTACGCTGGTGTGCTAGATCTGAGGAAGAAACGGGTTCCGTGCGACCGGATTACAACCCTCTTTATGCGAGTCGATTAGAGAAGGCTCGGCTCCACCCCGTGCGACTGTATGCGACCCAAATGAAAAAATCCATTCGCGCGACTCGATTCTCGTTCAATTAGAACCTATGCGACTGGTTTTCAAAATTTGAATAGCATCCCATGCGATTAGGATGGATGCGACTGGTTTTCATGATTTGAATCACATCCCGTGCGATTCAAACGTCGTTCGACTCAAACCCTCGTGCGACTCGTTCACTTGTGTGACACATTTCTATGGGACTTGACTAGGGTTGTAGTCGACTTCGTCTCACGTGCTTCTATGCCGTCGACATGGTGGCCAGAAATAGGGAGGCGCCGATTGCAGAGGTTAAGTAAGGAAGAAAGAGAAGTGATGGTGGTCTTTGGGTGGGGTGGGGGAGGGGGGGTTATAAGAGGTAAATGGGGAGGGGTAGTTTAATAAATTAATAATAATAATAATAATAATAACAACAATACTATAATAATAATAATAAAAGTATTATAGGGATGTGAGTACTTGATCAAACCCGAACTTGGTTCAAAGCATGAACGAAACCCGAACCCAAGAATCGACTCGTTTAACAACCGGTGACCCGTCTCAAATAAAAGAGTGGGAGTAGATTGTGAACCGAATACGAGAACCAACCCGTTAATAAAGGAATGTACGAATGGATGATAACTTTTAAAAAATATATATGTGATATAATAACAAGTGTGGAGGTGAGAACTTAAGATAAAGTTAATAATGAGAATTAATAACAATTAAGTGAGTATAATAATAAATATATGTATAATAATAATAATAATACTACATATCGTTAAGAATGCAAACTAATGAATTCGGTTCATTAATAAAATAAAGTTAAGTATATTAAACTAATACGATCGGTTTAAGGAGATTATATGTTAGGTTCAGTTAACTTAAAGTTAGCCCCGTTAACTTAACAAAATAAACAACAAACAAATATTGATGATTAATATGTGTACAGTATTAACAGTTAGTCGGGCTCAGTTGAAGAAAGGCATTACTATTAATTCGGGAAGGAATCGACTACAGGTGAGTTCTAGCACCTTTCTGTGTGACGTTTTTCGAAGCTGTGTGCATAATCCTATGTGATAGTTAATACACTTATCCTAAATGATAAGTGTATGATATGTGTATGATTATTTATTGAATGTTATTATTGAATGTTGTATGAATGTGCTATAATTCTATATGTAGTTAAAGGGCATGAAACGTATGAAGTAAAGGTAATGAAAATTGACCAGGCATTTATGGTTGTATGGTTAGGCGAGGCAAAGGGAACCATACCCTGATAATATCTGAGATAGAAGGGACCAGACCCTGATAATATCTGAGATTGAGATAGAAGGGATCAAACCCTGATATTATTTGAGATTGAGGTAGAAGGGACTAGACCCTAATAATATCTGAGATAGAAGGGACCAGGACCTGATAATATCTGAGATAGAGGGACCAGACCCTAAAAATACCAAAGATAGAAGAAGCAGGATAGTTTACGGTATACCATAGGAAGAGTACGAAAGAAAGTATGTAAGTACGTATGCATGTACATAAATTATGTATGAATGAGTAATAGTAAGTAATGTATGAAATACATATCTTCGTACCTGACTTTTAGTATGCACGTAGGTGAATAGGATGAGACAAGTGGCTTGATGAGACACATGGCAATAAGAAGAAGACGGACATCGATTAGAAGAGAATACACGTGTTATTTTTGTTTAATGTTCAAGACTTATGTTATTTTGTTTAAACCAGTACTTGATGTTTTTAAGAATGTTTGACGTTTATGTTTTGCAAATTTGTTTTAATTAACTCTGATTTTCGAATTATGTGAATTAGTAAATCTAACACGAGCAAAAGTAGGGTCCCCAGGACCGGGGCCTTACAGGTTGGTATCAGAGCATAAGCTTGAGAGAATAAGCATCCAACATGCTTAAACTTGAACAGAGAATGGGACTTAAAGGGAAAAGAAAGAAGATGCCAGTCAGAGAATGCCATGTGTCACTCAAGCAAGCTTAATACTTGAATTTCCTTACGTATAACGAAGGGATAAGTAAGAAAGTTATATAAATTGTTAGAGAAGAAATGCTTGTTTATATTTGAAATGTTTGATTATCTAACTGCTTTAAGTAGAACCAAGCACAAGTAGACTCACGAAAGGAAGTGTATAGGACATGGAATGTAACGTGAGCAGCTAATCCTAGTTAGCCACTGTTATTACCTATAGCCTTACTATCCTTGTACTAAATAGTTCCTTAAGTGATGATGTTTGTGTTTTTCCTTTAGAATTCAGATGGTTGGTGCTAAGTCTACTGCTGGACAAGGAGGGCGCACGGGACGCCGTGGTAGGCCACGTGCTAACCGAGTACCCTCTGAAGGGGCCATTACTGAGCCTAGTGAAGAGAGAAGCATGATTGTACGTGAAGAAGAGTATCAGCTCGATCATGCTATTCAAGTTGCGATTACTCAAGCAGTTGCTGCTACAGTGAAGAATCCCCAATCAGAAAAGCCTACTGAAAGCTGTACCAAGACTTTTGAGAAGACTGGTGAGAGTAGTTAGAAGGATACTGAGACTGAGATTCGGGCATCAAGTGAAGTTGATTCTGTGAAGGCTAATGATGGTAAGAGAGGCCGAGGTGGTTGCAACTATAGAACCTTCAAAGGTTGTGACCCACCTCAGCTAACTGGTACGGGTGATGCGATCGCTACCCTTTAGTGGATAACCGCAATGGAAAAGGTTATCCGCATTAGCGAGTGCCGTCCCGACCAAGCCGTGGGCTTCGCTACTCATTCATTTGGTGATGAAGCTATGTTATGGTGGGAAATTATTGAGCAAAGAAAGACTGCTACTGAAATCAAGGCTATGAAGTGGGAGGATCTGAGTGAGATGGTAATGAAGAAGTTTTGTGCTGACGCTGAGGCTGAAAGAGCAAAGACTAGATTCCTAAACTTGAAAGCGGAAAAGATGACGCATCGTGAGTACACTACTGAGTTTAACCGTATGTCAAGACTTGTGCCTGATATGGTGAATAATGAAGCTAAGAGAATCAAGTGTTATGTCAGAGGACTTCCACCGAATGTCTGCACACTGGTCAGGGCAAGTAGACTTGCTACTTTTGATTCCACAGTCGAACTTGCGGAGATGGTTTACGATGACCTGGCGGGGAAAGAAGTGGCGGTTGAGGTGAAGAAAGACAAGAAGTGGGATACTCATGGAAAAAGAAACGGTACTCAGCTGTGGAACCCTAAAGACAAGAAAAGTAAGGTGTGGGAAAAGAAACCGTGTCAGACGTGTGGGAAATTGCACGGTGGCGAGTGTAAGTGGAAAAAAGGTACTGATGCCTGTCATAAGTGTGGAAAGGCTCATGGTGGAGAGTGTAGGCTGGGATCGAATGCATGCTACAAGTGTGGGAAAGTGGGGCATTATGCTCCGGATTGTACTACTAAACCCACGTCTTATAAGTGCGGGAAGACAGGTCACTTTGCAAGAGAGTGTACTGAAGATGAAGCTGGGGGTAGCGGAAATAGAGATGCTGCATAGAATAGACCAAAGACCAGAGCTTGCATGCTAACACATGAGCAGACCAAGCAGATCCCTGATGTTGTGACAGGTACATTTATAGTAAATGGTATTTATGCTTCTGCTTTATTCGATTCATATGCTAATAGAGGTTTGGTAGACATAGCGTTTTGTAAGTTAGCTAAGATGACATGTTATCGTGTGCCTGAATCTTTTGTGGTAGAAACGGCTAGTGATACTTCTATTTGGATAATGAGAATGGCTAAAGATGGTAAGATAGAGTTAGAGGGATGCGAGTTCCCTATTACATTTTATGTATTGACCTTAGGAGGATTCGATGTGATTTTGGGAATGGATTGGTTGTCTGAGTTTAAGGCTCAGATAGTGTGTAAGAGTAGATTGATAAGGTTAAAGTCCTTGGATGGTGGAACAATGATGGTTTATGGTGATAAGGAAAGTTCGGGGCTTAACGTCATTTCGATGATAAAAGCCGAGAAAATGTTAAGGCTAGGGTGCGGTGCCTACCTGGCATATGTTGTCGACGCTTCGGCGGAGGCAAAGGAAGTGAAAGATGTTCCCGTAGTATGATATTATCCCGAAGTGCTCCTGAGGACATTCTGGGGTTGCCACCATAACGAGAGATAGAATTTCAGATTGAGTTAATAACAGGAGCACAGCCCGTCGCGAATGCACCTTACCGACTGGCGCCGTCCGAGATGAAAGAACTGTTGTCCCAACTGCAAGAAATCCTCGACAAGGTTTCATATGACCGAGTCTTTTCCCGTGGGCGCGCTGGTGTTATTCGTGAAGATGAAAGACGGAAGCATGAGAATGTGTATCGACTATCGTGAGCTGAATAAGCTTACGGAAAAGAACAGATATCCATTGCCACGGATTGACGAACTATTCGATCAATTAAAAGGTGCTAGCTGGTTCTCGTGAATAGACCTTAGATCAGGCTATCGTCAATTGAAAGTGAAAGAGGCAGATATTCCTAAGATAGCGTTTCATAAACGGTCTGGGCACTAAGAGTTCCTCGTAATGTCGTTCAGTCTAACGAATGCTCCCGTGGCATTTATGGACATGATGAATAGGGTATGTCGGCCGATGTTAGACAAGTTGGTTATCGTTTTCATCGACGATATACATATTTATTCGAAAACCGAGTCTGATCATTCTAAGCATCTAAGAGAAGTATTGGAAGTTTTGAAAGACGAGAGACTGTACGCCAAGTTCTCGAAATGCGTGTTCTGGTTGCGTGAAGTGCAGTTTCTAGGTCACATAATAAATCTCGAGGGGATGTGGACCCAGCAAAGATTGTGGCGATATAGAATTGGAAGACGCCGCAAAGCCCGATAGAGATACGCAGTTTCTTAGGGTTAGCTGGTTATTATAGGAGATTCATCCAAGGTTTCTCCAAGATAGCCGCCCTGTTTAAGGTTCAAGAAAATACATATCCGACGCATGACCTCGAGCTGGCAGCTGTAGTACATGCTCTTAAGATTTGGAGACATTACTTGTATGGTACTAAGTGTGCTATCTATACGGATCACAAGAGTTTGAAATACTTCTTCGAGCAGAAAGAGTTGAATGTGAGACAAAGAAGATGGCTAGAGTTGATTAAAGACTATGGCTATGATATCAAGTATTACCCGGGAAAGGCAAATGTAGTGGCTGATGCCTTAAGCCAGAAGAACGAAGAAGTGATAGGACAGTAAAGTCCTACAAGCTGATTATCAACTCATGTCTCTTCCAGGAGATCAGCAAGGTTCAGACAGAAGTGCTTGCAGATGAAGGGTTAATGAAGAAAGAGAGGATTTATGGGCAACAAACTTGTTGTTAGATAATACACATTGTGTAAAGATCATATTCAATCGGATGTGCATTCCACGCGGGAATCTCAAAAGTCGAATTCTAGAAGAGGCTCATAAATCTCGATATTCGATTCATCCAGGATCCACCAAGATGTATCGTGACTTTTAGAAAGACTATTGGTGGCCGGGTATGAAGAACGAAGTGGTTGACTATGTTAGTAAGTGCTTGACTTGTTTACAAGTTAAAGCAAAAAACCAGAAACCGTATGGGAAGATATAGCCTTTAGAGATACCCGAGTGGAAATGGGAACACATCACCATGGTGGTCATAACTAAGCTATCGTGTACAGCTAAGAATCATGATACCATCTGGGTGATTGTGGACCGTTTGACCAAGAGTGCTCACTTTCTGCCTATACGAGAATCCATCTCATTAGAAACGTTAGCGAATGTGTTCATTAAAGAAGTTGTAACGAAGCATGGGGTGCCGTTATCGATCGTATCCGACCGAGATACCCGTGTTTACTTCCAGATTCTGGAAAAGGTTCCATGAAACAATGGGAACGAGATTGAACATCAACACGAAGTATCATCCTCAAACAGATGGGTAGTCTGACCGGACTATCCAAACCCTTGAGGATATGCTATGTGCTTGTGTGTTAGATTTCGGAGGAGGTTGGGATGATCATCTTCATTTAGCAGAATTCTCATACAATAACAACTACCATTCGAGTATTGGTATGCTTTCTTTCGAGATGTTGTACGGTAGACGTTGTAGAACCCCTGTATGCTGGGGGAGAGATTGGTTAGAAAGAGATCGGTAGTTTGGAAGTTGTGCAAGAAACCTCCTAGAGGTTTGATCAGATCAAGGCAAGAATGAAAGCTGCTCAAGACCGTCAAAAGTCTTATGCCGATAAGCGGCGACGACCGATCGAGTTTAACGTCGGCGACAACGTGATGCTCAAGATCTCGCCGTGGAAAGGTATTATTCATTTAAGGAAGAGAGGAAAGTTGAGTCTAAGATATATTTGACCGTTCAAGATCATAACTAGTGTAGGAGATGTGGCGTATAAGCTCGATCTACCTGCAAAACTGGAAAGGATTCACTCTACCTTTCATGTTTCTCATTTAAGGAATTTCTCGTCGCTACACGTCTCACCTGTCGTTCATGGACATAGAGGTAGATGAACGATTGAATTACATTGAGCTGCCGGTTGAAATCATTGACCAAAAGGCCAAGCAACTCCGCCACAAGGTCATTCCATTAGTAAAAGTGATTTGGAAACACCGTAAAGGGGCGGATGCAACGTGGGAAGCGGCGGAGGAAATGCGTAATTTCTATCCTCAGTTGTTTATGTAATAGATAGGTTTTGGGGACGAAACCCTTTTAAGGAGGGAAGACTTGTAACGTCCTCGTTTTTTAGGTTAATTGAATAATGCAAGTTTATTTTAGTCTTGTGTCGCGTAACGTCATTTAATTTAATTAATAATAGTAGGAAAGGATAAGTTTAACATGGTTATTGGACTTAAAAATAAACATGGGCCTAAAAGCCTTTGGGCCTATCCTATTTAAACCCTAATCTCTATCCTTATCCTCATCATTTCATCATCATTCTCCAATCATCACACACGCATACACACACAAACCCCCTGTACACACATTCCCTTTTTTCCATTCAAGATCTAGTTATCCAAATCTTCAAGGTATGTTTAAAATCAAAGATTCATCTTTCTTTTCATCTTATCTTGTTTTGATTCTAAGTCAATAATAATAACAAATGAGCAAACGAAGTTTGAAAATGGAACCGAAATGAACCGAGCCCAAACGAATCTCATGGACCTTAGTCGACCTAAAAAAACTGTAATCGAACTTGAACCAAATAAGAAAGATAGATCTTTCGGTTCAATGAATTTAAATCAAATCAGTAACAATGAATAATAATAATAATATAGAGGAGAGGGCTCAACTGTAGCGAGGGTTTGGTTCAAACTGATGAACCCGGTTCCCAAACAGCTCGGCACAGCTAAGAAACTCGAACCAAAAAGCCCGTAATGGACCTAGACCAGCCGGAGAGGGTTTTGAATCAGAACCCAAAGCCGTCCACTGGTCTGTACGCTGGTGTGCTTGATCTGAGGAAGAAACCGGTTTCGTGCGACTGGATTACAACCATCTTTATGCGAGTCGAGTAGAGAAGGCTCGGTTCCACCTCGTGCGACTTGTTTGATCTTATATGCGAGCCAAATGAAAAAAAATCCATTCGCGTGACTCAATTCTCGTGCGGTTAGAACCTATGCGACTGGTTTTCCCGATTTGAATGGCATCATGTGCGATTAGGATGGATGCGACTGTTTCATGATTTGAATCACAACCCATGCGACTCAAATCCTCGTGCGACTCGTTCACTTGTGCGACCTATTTCTGTGCGACTTGACTGGGGTTGTACTCGACTCCGTCCCATGTGCTTCTGTGCCATTGACATGGTGGCTAGAAATAGGGAGGTGGCGGTTGCAGAGGTTAAGGAAGAAAGAGAAGTAATGGGGGTCTTGGAGGGGGGGGGGGGGTTTATAAGAGGTAAATGGGGAGGGGTAGTTTAGTAAATTGATAATAATAATAATAATAATAATAATAATAATAATAATAATAATAATAATAATAATAATAATAATAATAATAATAAAACTATAATAATAAAACTTTAATATAGGGGTGTGAGAACTTGATGAAACCCTAACTTGGTTCAAAGCATGAACGAAACCTGAACCCAAGACCCGACTCGTTTAACAACCTGTGACCTGTCTCAAATAAAAGAGTGGGAGTAGAATGTGAACCGAATATGAGAACCAACCCGTTATGTAAGGAATGTACGAATGAATGATAACTTATAAAAAAATATATATGTGATATAATAACAAGCGTAGAGGTGAGAACTTAAGATTAAGTTAAGAATGCGAATTAATAATAATGAAGTAAGTATAATAATAAATATATGTATAATAATAATAGTAAATATCGTTAAGAATGCAAACTAATGAAGTAGGTTCATTAATAAAATAGAGTTAAGTATATTAAACTAATACGATCGGTTTGAGGAGATTATATGTTCGGTTCAGTTAACTTAAAAATTAGCCCTATTAACTTAAGAAAATAAATAACAAACAAATACAGAGGATTAATATGTGTACGTTATTAACAGTTAGTCGGGCTCAGTTGAAGAAAGGCATTACTATTAATTCGGAAAGGAATCGACTACAAGTGAGTTCTAGCCCCTTTCTCTGTGACGTTTTTCAGGGCTGTGTGCATACTCCTATGTGATAGTTATGTTGGGTTTTAACAAGATTATCAAAGTCATAAAATCTCTATTATGTTAACAATGCCCAGGATAATATAGGTTTAAAATCTTGCTGTTTAGGTAAATATAAAACCAATTTTACATTCAAAACCCAAAACCTTGGATCCATATACGAAATACATGCTTACCAACACATGAACCACAAGAAGTTCACGCATTTGATTCTACCTTTCAAGAAACCCAAAAAGGAATGAAAAAGATGGTGGATGAAAGGCTTAGACTTCAAGGGAGAAGCACCTCAAGCTAGCATAACCCCACCTTCCAACAAAAACACCTTTTAGCTAGGATTTTTACACTTCAAAACCTTCTTCTTGTTCCTTTTTCCCTTGGCCGAATTCAAGAGAGGAAGAGGGAAAGAGAGTAGTTTTTGTGTATCTTGTAATTGTGAGAGAGAAAGTGTATGGAGTTCTTGCAATTTACCACCCACTTGACCAACCAAATGACTTGCATGCTCATTTTAAAAAATTCAAAATTTTTATAAACCATTATGTTATGTTTAATAAATAAAAGGTTACATAACAAAGTGACAAGCTAGATTAATTATGCCTTTCATATAGGTATTTCAACCAACTTTAAATAACATTATGAAATATCCACTCTCAAAATAAATCATCCATATATTTTATTTATTTCACAAGTACAATGTATTTAGAAGCCCATTTCCAAATATCGTAAGTGTTAATATTTATTTACTATGATCGTATCATCTATAAATAAATATTATGGTGTTTGTCTAGCTTGTTATTGGGTATGACCCAACTTGGATCATAACGTACTAGCCACATCAATAATAATAATAATAATAATAATAATAATAATAATATGTGTCTTGGGCAGATCGAGTCCTACAATCTCCCACTTGCACAAGACACATAGAAGATAGATGCAAGTAGCAAATACCGCCTAACTACGGTTTACTACCGCTAATACGTACGACGAAGTGCCATTCAATAACATCATCCCCTTCAAGTCCCTTACTTGAAATGATTTAGGTGAAACTATCATTTATCCTTTTTCCTCAGATGTCATGTGAAATCCAGAGACAAAGAGTGATGATTCTCTATTGATTTAACTTAGTAGGCCTTAGACATCTTACTCTCAACGAATAAGAGGGACAAATCCCCTCTTGACTACGTATGTCTCTCACAATCACTTTGTACTATACCTGATCTTAGCCTTATGTACCGTCATGTTTCAGAGCAGCAAAGAACTAAGTCAATGTATAATATTTGTTGAATATCAAGACCTAATATGTATCTCAGGTCGGAGGATACTATGATATTCGCCTTTACTCAAATTTACTTATGATCAATCACAAAGATTCCATGTAGCAACATTTGAGAGCGGGTCAGTCCAATATTTATATCCCATATATATCTATGAACCTTGGCAACAACCTCTTGCTCTATATTCGTACCTTATGAATATCCATCAATCTAAGTTCATAATAGTCTTACCTTCATACTTGTTCCCATAAATATGAGCGACTACAGACATTTAGAATAATTAACTTATTTATGGATTTAAACATGCTAAAATGGAACATAACTCAAATTGTCATAATCATAAATCATAATCATATGAATGAGTGAAATTAACAATCGTTCCAATATCCAAATACAAAAATAGATCAAATCCAATCACTAGAATACCAAAGTCCTAAGGCACAATTGTGACTTTCATGCTTTGGCCTTTCAAGGAGCTTTGTGAGTGGATCTGCAATGTTTTGATCTGCGTGAACTTTGCGAATAGATATCTTTCCTTTCTCAACTTCATCCCTTATGTAGTTGAATCTCCACTCAATGTGCCACATCTTTTGATGTGCACGAGGATCCTTGATTTGAGCAATCGCACCCTCATTATTACAAAAGATCTCTAGAGGGTCCTGAATGGTACGTACCACCCATAGGTCAGCAATGAACTTCCTAATCCACACAGCTTCTTGTGCTGCCAATGAGGTGGCGATGTATTCCGATTCTGTGGTGGACAATGCTACCACATCTTGTTTTGAGCTCTTCCAAGAGACTGACCCTCCATTCATAACGAATAGATATCCCGATTGTGATCGAGAATCATCTCGATCGGTTTGGAAACTCACCAGAACCGTATATTAGAAACATGTACTTAGTCCTTTTAAGGTATTTTAATATACTCTTAACCACCATCCAATGGCTACTTCCCGGATTTTGTTGGTATCTACTTTTCATGCTCAAAGCGCATGACACATCCGGTCTAGTACATATCATTGCATACATGATGGATCCTATAGCTGATGCATACGGGATTCCTTTCATTTTCTCTTGCTCATCCTTTAGGCTTGGACATTGAGATGCACTCAATATCGTTCCTCTTTGAATAGGTAGCAAACCACTATTAGAGTTCTCCATCTTGAAGCTCTTCAAGATTTTTTCAATGCATGTACTTTGGTTTAAACCTATCAACCGCCTTGATCTATCCCTATAGATCTTTATTCCCAAAATATAGGCCGCTTCACCAAGATCTTTTACACCTTCCATGGTAGGAATATCATTTCCAAATAGTAGTATGTCATCAACATACAATACTAAGAAAGTAATGATACTCCCACCAGCTTTCTTATACACACAAGCTTCATCAGCGTTCTTGATGAATCCAAATTTCTTAACTTCTTCATCAAAACGGTGATTCCAACTTCTCAATGCTTGTTTCAATCCATAGATTGATTTCTTTAACATGCATACTTTATTAGGATGTTGTGGATCAACAAAACCTTCGTGCTGAACCATATAGACATCTTCTTCAAGAGGCCCATTTAGAAAAGTGGTTTTGACATCCATTTGCCAAATCTCATAGTCATAATATGCAACGAGGGCAAATAATATCTTGATTGACTTTAGCATTGCAATGGGAGAGAAGGTCTCATCATAATCAATCCCTAGTGTTTGAGTAAAACCTTTTGCTACAAGTATTTCTTTATAAGTATCCAAGTTTCCATGCATATCGGTTTTTTTCTTGAAAACCCACTTACCTCCAACCGGTTTGGAATTAAGAGGTGGTACAACCAAATCCCATACTTGGTTGTCATGCATGGATTGCATCTCAACGTTAATGTCTTCAAGCCATTTGTCACAATCGGATTATTACATTGCATCATGGTATGTGGTGGGTTCATCCGAATCTACCACATAGCATCCATCCACGAAAAATCCATATCTTTCGGGTGGATGACTAATTCTACCAGATTTGCGAACGCTTTGTGTGTCTTGATCCACCATTTGATCTTTCCCAGCAACCTCTTGTTGATTGCTAGTATCAACCAAAGGTGTATCGGCTTGTGGTTCTCAATCCTCCTTGAGTTCCACAATTCTACTAATACCTTCCATAAGAAACTTAGTTTCCAAGAACTCGGCCTATCGAGCAGTGAACACCTTTTGCTCGGTTGGGTCGTAGAAATAATATCCCATTGAGTCTTTGGGATATCCTACAAAGATACACTTAGTGGATCCAGTTTCAAGTTTGTCTCGGGTGTTGTTCTTGACATAAGCCTCACAACCCCATACCTTTAATTATGATAACGATGAAACACTTCCATTCCATATTTCAAAAGGTGTCTTGTCCACTTACTTGGTTGGGGCTATATTTAGAATACGGGCAGCGGAGAGCAATGAAAAACCCCAAAATGATAGAGGCAATATGCTTCTAGTCATCATAGATCGAATCATCTCCAATAGAGTTCGATTCCTCCTTTCGGACACACCGTTATGTTGTGGTGTAACAGGTGGAGTGATTTGTGAGATTATCCCACAACTCTTAAGATAATCTAGAAAAGCATCACTAAGGTATTCACCTCCTCTATCCGAATGAAGTACTTTGATGGTTTTATTGAGTTGATTTTGTACTTCATTTTGAAAGACTTTTAACATTTCAAAAGATTCATCTTTGTATGAAAGAGCCTAAACGGATCTAGATCGATGATGAAATCGTGTTCTTCATTGATTGATCGATACGATTACAAGGAATATGATTAGTGTGTGAACTGTGTGTGTTGAGAGAGTATTTGAGCAAAGTAACGAGGCTTAACATGATAAAATAACAAACTGAATTCCATTAATGATAACATTACAGATATATATGGACGATGACACATTCGTTAACTTAACCTTAACGAATGTGTCATTCATTACATTAAACCTAACGAATGAACAACCTCATTCATTATACTTTAGTCACTAACGACTGCCCTTCATTCGTTGTCACATTCGTTAAACTGGTTAACAAACATAACAAATGTAGCTTCTTCATTACGGGGTAACGAATAGCTTTACATTAGAGCGAATGGGGATATATTTACCAAAATACCCCTTACATTATTATTAATATAATAATACTATTATAAAGACCGAGACTTTCAAGTCGTGTATCAACAAACTCCCCCTCATCTCGAGCTCTTTATACTTTACTTCTGGAACATCTTCGTCTTTTAGTCATTGCAGCTATGAATCTTGAATGCATAACCATAACTGACTCGTACAACTCGCTGAAAGTGCATCACAAGTTCATAATCGCTTACGTCAGAAAATCTGATTTGACTATGAAATAAAGCGTCGTTGTCAGACTCAGATAAGTTAACGAGCCATATCAAATCTATCACACGAATAACACTTGTGTTTGATCCGCTGCCCAATACAATTACCGCTTCACCCGTTCTATTATCATAGTACCATCAGTTGAACGTGGTGAATAGAATCTAAGAAAGTATCTTCATTGGAGCCCTCTTCATAGTCTTCGGCGGCTTGACCTGCAAGATCATTTTCCTCCAGCCAGTGCGAAGATCGATCTCATCGATGTATTTGTGTGTCGGCACTTGCGGCTTGAAGAATTTGAAACCATATCGGGTTTCATGAAGTAGATGAGCATAGAACCACTCAGCCCATTTATCTTTTCCTCGATTAACAAACGGTCTGTTGGCTAGTGTTTTCACATCCCATCTTGGCATATATAAGATATCGTGTGGGTGCTTGAAATAATAAATACCATTTTCCTACTTAATGATATATACCTTAAGCTCTACATCATACTACCATGCTACCAAATCACCCTTCACATCTTTTACGGTCTTGTACTTCTTCATTTGGTATGCAGATGCTCGAACCTTTGCTAATCTGACTTCCTCCTGTTCGTGATATCTGAATGTCTAGATCATCTTATTCATACGTTTCACATCCTATCCAAACATAACATCCAAAGCACGTTTACATTTCTTCTCTTTCGCAGATAAGTGAATGGTCTCAGCTGCTTTATTCCACTTCTTTATTTCTTCGCGAAGACACTGTTCCGCTGCATCAAAATTTTTGTTGTGAAGAATGGAATACATGAACGTTGTTGTTATCAGCATTAAGATCTGGATACTCCTCAGCAATCACGTCCTCCACTTCAACTTCTTCATACTCAGGCACATTCCCACGTGGAATTCCTGGATTACTACTTTCCTCAAAATCTATTTCCACCTCCACTATCTTTCCCAGTTCATCAACCTCCTCTTCATTCAAATCCTGAAGCATTTACCATACTATACACAATCCCATTCCTACCCACAAACAAAATCATATTTGCCGGTTGTAAGGCCCCGTTCCTGGTAACCCTACTTTGGTGTTGGATTTACTCATGGATACCAGTCTCTTTAGCTCATGCCATGTGTCCCTCCTCAGGCCAGCTGCCTCAACCTATTTGCCTGCACGCATACTAAAGTCAGCTGCGCTGAGGGAGTTCTAGTTAATCAATTAACATACATTAAATTTATACGATACTCATATGTGTTCGGAAATACGTATTCATACCTTATTCACTATCACTTCTTTCATACATACATTACATACATGCATACGTTCTTCCATAAAACCCTATGGTATACCATAAGCTATTCTATCTTAAACATCACAGATATTATAAGGGTCTGGTCCCCAGCATCACAGATATTATAAGGGTTTGGTCCCTAACATCACAGATATTATAAGGGTCTGGTCCCTAACATCACAAATATTATGAGGGTCTGGTCCCTATTCATCACAGATATTATGAAGGTCTGGTCTCTAACATCACAGATATTATGAGGGTCTGGTCTCTTCTGTCTTGAATAACCATACTTTTTATCATACGGGCATACTTTACATATCTTCTAGTTATAAATATACATATACATACTCATTCATACAATTATTATGTAACAGTACATTCAATACATTATCATACACGTATCATACACTTACCAATCAAGTAAGTGTATTATCTACCACATAGGAGTATGCACACAGCCCCGAAAACATAACAGATAAAGGGGCTAGAACTAACCTGGAGTCGGTTTCTCTCGCCGTTAATGGTAATGCCCTTCCTTAGTTGTGCATGGCTAACTGTACAACACATTACGCGTGTCAGTTATCCATTACTACTACTTCCTACATCTAACTTAGTGAAACCCTCAACTAACGGGGGTCTGGGGGCAGCGTCCCTGGTAGCGAGGTCTAGGGGCGGCAGCCCCTAGTAAGGTCCAAGGGGCAGAGCCCATAGTAGGTTAGCTCGGAAAAATATTATTTTCACTAACAGTCCTTTAACAAAAATGTATCAGAAAATGAATTTCATGAAATTTCGCATGGAAGAATTTCGCTTCGCATGACTGTGCGATGCGAAAATATTGATTTCACTTTGCATGGCTGTGCGATGCGAAATTACTGTTTTCGCTTCGCATGGCTGTGCGATGCAAAATTCCTGCCTTTCGTCGTTTTTTACCATCTTAAAGCCATTTTTCTCCTTGTTTCTTCCTTAGGACCCGATTCTACTCTTTTTATGGGTTTTGGGGTGTACCAACTTTGTATACCCGTGTTTATCATAGTCCAGACATCACCTTTTTGTTCTATAATACACCCATGAGGCTAAATCTCACCAAGTTCATGTTTTTCTCACATTTCACAACCCGATCTATCATTATATTGGTTTGCATGTCGATTCTAACCATAAAACTTAACCCTTTGGCTGAAGCTTACCTTTTTGCTCCGGGTTCGGTTCAGATCTGGACAACCCCGAAGATCTGGACGTTTTCTTGATGTTTGAGATACTTGTACACCAAGGTCTTCCTTAGTTTTAGCCCGGACTTGGATTCGGGTTTTGATAGAAAATGTGTGTGTTCTTGAGTGTGTGTGTGTGTGTCGTGAAAGGGAAGAAAGTGGTCAAAGGAAGGAGGGGTTGGGTTTATATAGGGGACTATCGGCCCCACAACCCACTCACACTACTAATTCCATTTATTATCCAAACATTAACACACCCAATTAAGTTAACGACACACAGTTAATTATAGAACTTTCTGTTATTTATAATTCTCAGAAAAGCGGATGTTACAAGTCTACCCTCCTTAAAAGAGGTTTCGTCCCTGAAACCTAACTATTACTACTGAAAAAATGCGGGTAATCTCTTCTTCGACTTCCCAAGTAGCATCCGATCCTTTACGATGCTTCCATATCACTTTTACTAGGGGAATAACCTTATGACGAAGACGCTTCTCCTTGCGGTCAACAATCTCGATAGGTTGCTCCACAAAGTTCAACTGTTCTTCCACCTCGATGTCCAGCAATGGCACGTGGGACGTGTCATCCGCTAGACATTTTCTTAAGTGGGATTTATGAAAGGTAGAGTGAATTCCTTCCAGCTCATCGGGTAGATCAAGTTTATAAGCCATTTCACCCGCTCGGGCTAAGATTCTGAACGGTCCGATGTACCTTGGACTCAACTTTCCCCTCTTTCTAAAACGTATAATTCCCTTCCAAGGCCAGACCTTAAGCATCACATGGTCTCCAACATTAAGCTCAATCGGCTGTGTCTACTTATCGGCATATGATTTCTGACGATCTTGAGCAGCTTTCATCCTGGCCTTTATCTGATCAAACCTTGAGGAGGTTTCTTGCACCATTTCTAAACTTCCAATTTCTTTCTGACCAATTTCTCCCTAACATACGGGAGTTCTACAACGTCTACCATACAACATCTCGAAAGGAGGCATGCCAATAATTGAATGATAACTGTTGTTGTAAGAGAATTCTGCCAAGTGCAAATGATCGTCCCAGCTTCCTCCAAAGTCTAGCACACAAGCACGTAGCATATCCTCAAGGGTTTGGATAGTCCTTTCGGACTGTCCATCACTTTGAGGATGATACGCCGTGCTGATGTTCGGTCTTGTCCCCATGGCTTCGTGGAACTTCTTCCAGAATCTTGAAGTAAAGCGGGTATCCCTGTCTGACACAATCGATAAGGGCACCCCATGCTTTGTAACCACTTCCTTGACGAACACGTGGGCGAACGTTTCTAACGAGATGGCCTCTCGTATAGGCAGAAAATGAGCACTCTTCGTCAGACGGTCCACAATCACCCATATGGTATCATGATTCTTAGCTGTACGCGGTAGCTTAGTTACGAAATCCATGGTGATGTGTTCCCATTTCCATTCCGATATCTCTAAAGGCGGTATCTTTCCATACTGTTTCTAGTGCTCTGCCTTGACCTGCAAGCAAGTCAAGCACTTACTGACATAATCTACTACTTCTTTCTTCATACCCGGCCACTAGTAGTCCTTCTTCAACTCTTGGTACATCTTGGTAGATCTTGGATGAATCGAGTAACGCGACTTATGGGCCTCATCTAGGATTCGACCTCTAAGTTTCCCATGTCGTGGGATCCACATCCGGTCAAACCTGGTCTTTACACCATGAGTATTATCTATCAACTCGTTCTGCTACCAAAAAATCCTCTCTTTCTTCATCAACCCTTCATCTACCAACACTTCTGACTGCACCGTGCTAATTTCTTTGAAGAAATCCGAATTGATAACCAACTTGTAAGACTTGACCGTCGCGATAACTTCTGCGTTCTTCCGGCTCAAGGCGTCAGCGACTACATTAGCCTTTCCGGGATAGTACTTGATGTCACAGTCATAATCCTTTATCAGTTCTAACCACCTTCTCCGCCTCATGTTCAGCTCTTTCTGCTCAAAGAAGTATTTCAAACTCTTATGATTTGTATATATAGTACACTTGGTACCATACAAGTAGTGCCTCCAAATCTTGAGAGCATGCACCACAGCTGCTAACTCCAGGTTATGCGTCGGGTACGTATGTTCATGAACCTTCAATTGCCTTGAAGCATAAGCTATGACCTTCCCTCTTTGCATCTACATGCAACCTAAGCCCTGATATGACGCATCAGTGCAAACTACCAAATCTTCTTCTCCATCGGGCAGAACAAGGATTGGAGCCTGTGTGAGTCTTTTCTTCAATTCTTCAAACGCCTCTTCTTGGAACCTACCCCAATCGAACACCACAGTCTTCCGGGTCATACCGGTCAACGGTGCGGCTATCTTGGAGAAGCCCGGAATGAATCTCCTATAATAGCCAGCTAACCATAGGAAACTTAGTATCTCGATTGGGTTTCTCGGAGTCTTCCAATTCTTTATCGCTTCAATCTTGGCTGGGTCCACGGTAATCCCCTCTGGATTGATTATGTGACCTAAAAACTATACCTCTCACAACCAAAATTCACACTTCGAGAACTTTGCATACAATGTCTCCTTCTTCAAAACTTCTAATATTTCCCTCAGGTGCTCAGCATGGTCAGATTCGGCCTTTGAATAAATCAATATATCGTCAATGAAAACGATAACCAGTTTGTCTAACATCGGCCGACATACCCTGTTCATCATGTCCATAAATGCCGCGGGAGCGTTGGTTAAACCAAACGACATCACAAGGAACTCGTAGTGTCCGTACCGCGTCCGAAACGCTGTCTTAGGGATGTCCGCCTTTTTCACCTTTAGCTGATGATAACTCGATCTGAGGTCTATTCGCGAGAACCAACTAGCACCTTGCAGCTGATCAAACAAATCATCGATCCATGGCAACGGATACCTATTCTTCACAGTAAGCTTATTCAATTCCCTGTAGTCAATGCACATCCTCATGCTTCCGTCTTTCTTCTTAACGAACAACACCGGTTCACCCCACGGGGAAACACTCAGTCTTATAAAACAGTTGTCGAGGAGTTCTTGCAGTTGGGACATCAATTCCTTCATCTCAGACGGCGTCAAATGGTAAGGTGCTTTCGCGATGGGCTGTGCTCCTGGTACCAATTCTATCTGGAATTCTACTTCTCGTTCTGGTGGTAACCCCAGAAGGTCCTCAGGAAATACTTCTGGGTAGTCACACACTACAGGAACGTCTTTCACTTCCTTCGTCTCGGCCGCAGCTTTGACAACATATGCCAAGTAGGCACTGCACCCTCGTCTTAGCAAACCTTCGGCTGTTATCATCGAAATGATGTTAAGCCCTGAACTTTCTCTATCACCATAAATCGTTACTATACCACCATCCGAAGACTTCAGTCTTACCAATCTACTCCTGCACACTATCTGAGCTTCGAATTCAGACAGCCAATCCATCCCCAATACTACATCGAATCCTCCTAAGGTTAAAACATACAGGGTAGTAGGGAATTCATGTCCTTCCAATTCTATCTTACAATTCTTAACCAATCTCATGATTTTAACTGAGGTCTCATTAGCGGTTTCCACCATAAAAGTTTCAGGCACACGACAACATTTCATCTTAGCTATCTTACAAAACTGGGTAGATACAAAACTCTTGGTCGCACCTGAGTCAAACAATACGGAAGCGGAAATACCATTTACTAGAAATGTACCTGTCACAACATCTGGGATTTGTTTGGCTTGTTCTTGTGTCAACATGTAGGCTCTGGTCCTTGGCCTAGCCTGCTCAGCATCCTTCCTTCCGCTTCCCCCAGCTTCACCTTCAGTGCATTCCCTTGCCATATGACCTGTCTTTCCACATTTGTAGCATGTGGGTTTCTCGTTACATTCGTTTGCGTAATGCCCCATCTTTCCACACTTATAACATGCATTTGACCCTAGTCTGCACTCCCCTCTATGGGATTTCCTACACTTGTTGCACACATCACTACTCTTGCCCCATTTGCACCCAGCACCGTGCATTTTCCCACATGTCTTGCATGACTTTTTCTTCCATACCTTCTGTTTCTTACCCCTGGGGCTCCACATTTGAGTACTAGGTCGCTTGGCAGGAGCAACCCACTTCTTCTCCTTCTGCAAGTTCGACAGCATAATCAAAAGTAGCAGGTTTACTAGCCCGGACAAATGTGCGGATATTTTGTGGTAGTCCCCTCAAGTAGCACTTGATCCTCTTCGCTTCAGTGTTCACCATGTCAGGGACAAGTCTGGACATGCGGTTGAACTCAGTGGTGTACTCGCGGTGTGTCATTTTCCCCGCCTTCAAATTCAGGAACTTCATCTCCGCCCTCTCGACTTCAGCCTCTGCACAAAACTTCTTCATAACCATTTCCTTCAAATCTTCCCACGTCATAGCCTCAATCTCAGTAAGGGTCTTTCTTTGCTCAACCATTTCCCACCAAAACATCGCTTCTTCCTTAAAAGACTGAGTAGCAAAACCCACGGCTTGGTTGGGGCGGCACTGTCACACCGCTAGCACAATGCGGAAGCGTAAAACGGGAATGTAACAGACACCTCTGGTATCAACACATTGTTTATAAAGAAACATTACAAACTAATTTACAATATATTACATTTCTTTGTTCTATTATTGTTTTACAGTCTAGGTGGTACAAACAAAACTAATTCGTTAACTAAACGTTCTTACTACTAACACCCTTGCTTCTATTCACATAACATCGACCACACACTTCAGGCAAGTAACAGATCACCCAATTACTCCGATTTAGGTACACCTGAAAAGCAGTTTAAAAGGGGTCAACTACTAGAGTTTGTGAGTTTCACGAGTTTCAAGAAATCAGTAATGAGTCAAGTCAACACTTGTAATCATGAAATAAGTACGTATGTATGTAAATGATGTATGTGATGTAATTATGCTAAGCTACAATGAAGCCTTGACTGTATGTGTTACGTGCATCCATTTCCCACGCTCCATCAACCACTGTGGCCCCTTTCCGCCCACAACATGCCCCGGTAGCTATGTCTAACACTACATAGCCTGTTTGTATAAATATGGTCATGTGCAAACGGCGCTATGTGACACGGCAACCAGGTCGATTCCGTTTGGGTTTGTCAAACCAATAGTACTACTCACAAGCCACAGGCTCGAAGTTAATCACTGTGCTCGTGGGGACTTTCGTGTGTTAGCACTTAGATAATTCGCATCAGTACATGTTTCAGGTATGTATATGTAATCAAACATGCTTTTCACCCCAAAAGTTCGTAAAACAGTTTAAAAGTGGGGTCATGAAACTCACGGTTTAGTCGATAATCAGTACTGTATCAGCTCGTGGTTCGTTTGGTCTGCTATCAGTAGTCCCTATAATCAATATTATAATAATATTAATATTTTAATATTATTATAATCTCAATACTAAACTGGGCTGTATAACTAATCTGGGTGTAGCTGGAACGCACAGAAAGTGGCGATAGGCTTAGGTTGTGATGTTGTTCAATGTCTAATACTTAAAACCGAACTTGGCTCAGACTCTCGTTTTCCCAGCTGGGCCAAGTTGCTCGTTTACGCGTTCAGAAAGCAGTTATGGGAAAATAAGCTTGGGTAAATGTATTGGTTAATAACATGATTAAGTTATAAAGAAAGATCACACACTGGGTCCCGGATTAGCCACGGGGCCCGTTTTCGTTTATTCAGTTTGTTTTGAGAAGAAACGCGCACAATCCACCCGGATTGTCCAGGTTTCTCATAGAAAAGTTCATTTTCACTTAATTAGTCCAAACATATGATTTTTGATCACTCTTGGTGTTTTGATTTTCCCGCAGGTTCACTAGTCGCGAACTTGCCGGTTGTTATAAAAACTGAATTTGTTTAATATTCAGATTAGCATAATTAATTAACCGTTAATCATTAAATTATGAAAATTTAACCACTTATCAATTAAAATATGTAGATTTTTATAAAAATATTTCTGGAATTTATTTACTGATTTATTAATTTATAAAAATTAATAAAACTTTATCTTCGGATTGGAGATTGGAAGAATAAAACTTTATCTTTTGCGGGTAAACTTCAGCTGGTCAGGTCTGTTCTGTCGTCCTTATATATTTACTGGTCTACTGTTTTCTCACTTCCTTCTAGCCTTATTGCTGATCTTGAAAAACGGATTAAAAATTTCCTTTGGGACTTTGGACACAAAAAGGGAAAGCATAAAGTTTCTTGGGATATTGTTTGTCAGCCGAAAAGTGAAGGTGGTTTGGGTATCCGGCGTATCCGGGATGTCAATAACTCTCTTCTGGTTTATCATATTTGGAGTTTAATCAATGATCGTAAGTCATTGTGGGTTAAATGGATGCATGAGTATAAAATGAAGGGGCGAAATTTCTGGAGCTTGCAGATTCCTAACTCTTGTACTTGGGGGTGGAGGAAGATTCTTCAGTTTCGTCCCCGTATTAGACATTTTATATGGCTTGAAATCGGTAATGGGAGATCTACTTCACTTTGGTATGATAAATGGGATGATTTATGTCCTTTAAGTGATTATATTAACCCGAGAGCAATACATGGGGCTGGTTTGACTTTAAAAACCTGTGTCAGTGATGTTGTTCTTCATAATAACTGGGTATGGCCGCCTGATTGGATTTCGAGTTTCCCAATTCTTTCGAACTTAAAGGGGGTGAGTATTTATCCGGAAATGAGGGACAAGATCGTGGTAATGGATGAGAATGGGACTTCAATGAAGTTCTCGGCTTCAGGAATATGGCAACTTCTTCGAATACTGGCTCATAAGGTTTCTTGGATGCATGTTGTTTGGTTCTCTCAATGTGTTCCAAAACACTCCTTTATGTTGTGGATTATGCTTAATGATAGATTGAGCACGCAGAATCGTATAATGGGGTGGAATATTTGTGGGTATCCAAATCATAACCTGTATTGCTGCCTTTTATGTAATGGAGAGCCGGATTCTCGTAATCATCTCTTCTTTGAGTGTAAGTTCTCTTCTGAGGTTTGGAGTATTGTCAAAATAAAAGGTAAGTTTCAGGGGTGCATGAATGGTTGGGCGAATATTCTGCAATATGTGTCTCAATTTGGTTTGTCCAACTCTATTGATAATGTTATTAATCGGCTGTTACTTGGGGCTTCGGTTTACGTAATTTGGAAGGAACGAAATAACCGGCTTTTCAGGAACTCTTTGAAGACTCCAAAGATTGTTGCTGATGAAATCATTAAGGGTACTCGCCTAAAGCTAATGACTCTAAAGTTCAAGAATTCTGAACGGGTCAATCGGGTTCTCGAAGATTGGCACCTTCCGAGAGGAGTTTCACACCAAATTGATGATAATGGTTGATTTGTTTTTGTTATTTTTGTTTCTTTGGTTCTTGTGTAGGCTTTAGCAGTGTTTACCATTGTTTGGTGGTTTTGGTTTTGTTTACTCTTGTATGGCATGTCATACTTGAGAACTAATATGGAACTTTGTCATATTACTTGTTCTTTATTGGTTGTGTGGAATGAATTTAACCGGGTAGAACCCTTTACCCAAAAAGAAAAAAAAAATTTATAAAAATTCATTTTATCAGCTATATTTCGCCTGAAAATCGTCCTTTACCCCAAACAATTTCCAAAATTCCACAAAAATTCCTGAATACTCAAATCTTGTCCCAAAACAACCTGTATCAATTCCAGAATGTAAAAAGCTCGTGCAATATTCTTTTCGGCCCAAATTCGGCTGTAAAAATTCACACGAACGCAAATAAACAAAACACCTTTAAACTTCTCCAAATGATCCCAAAATTCATTTGTGATCAAAATACATGAAATATGAGTTTCCAAAAAAATTTCATAATTTTTGAAGTATTTTAGCTATTTTTCCCAAATAAACGTCCCAATTTGGTAATAAATTCGCCAAATATTCTCGGATGGACGAAAAATTACCAAATTTGAACAGGGACTTATTGACATGGTTCCTGATGTCCCTGCAAAATTTTAAGTCCTAACAATATGCACTTCATAACCTTAACCTAAATAGCCCATAAGCGAGTGTTTCGGCATTACCTTGGTGGGTTTGGCTCGTTTCCGACCTTTTAATCAAGTTTTCAGGTTCTTGTGCTTCTACGCAGGCTAGGTACAATACCTATATCACAAACCAAGCAATATTTCATCAACATAACAGCCCTTAACTTAGGGTTTCGGCTAGTGCACAAAAACGAACTTTTGAACCGTAAAAACGCCGTTTCAACCCTTTAATCCGTGTTTATGGCCAAAAAAACTATCAAAACAGGTTCCTTACCGTGTTTATGATCAAAACATGTTTATGGACCATTTTTAGGATTTTTACACGGTTAGGAATGATTTTTAGTAACCAAGACATGTTTTTATGGTATTAAACAAGTTTAAACAAGTATAAAAGCTACTTAATTAAGCCCCTTACCTTAGGGTTTGAAGGTTTTTGGCTGGAACAGAGTTTATGTCCAGAATTTTCAAGAAGTAATGTTGAAAATATCTTGTATCTAGTTTAAATGTGAAAGAATAAAAAAGGGGGGGGGGGCTGTTATTTGCGATCGGACCATCATGGGCCCACCTTGGACCCATTTTGGCCCAAGTTTCTGATTTATCAAGCCCAAATACGAAAAGCCCGGTCCAAATTTAGTTCGGTTTCAGTTTTTGGCGCGAAAAACTTATTGGGTGCGTTAAATAGCGCGAAAACGAGTGTTTTTCGGCTAGTTTTGTGTAAAATTATAAAAACATACTATACGTTTGTAAAAATCAAAAATATTTTCATGGATCGCTTAAAACATTTCAAATAAGTGTTTGGTAAGTCTTTTTCGGCTTAATGGATGATACAATGCTTGGTTTGTAACTATCTTTCGTGTTTAAATCAATAGCGGGTAGTTAAACGAGCATGTTTTCGTTTAACTTGTTTGCTAACAAACTAAGACCATATTTCTAATATTTTAGCTTGTATAGATCGTATATCACTTATAGATGGCCCCCCGAGATATCTGGGTCATAACCTGACCCGTTCGGTTAATCGTTCGTTTGTTATGCAAAAAGCGTTTATTTGCTTAATCGGTAAATACGTACTGAGGTGTACCTTTTTTTGGCTCAAATGTCACAGGCACTCGCTAATTCGAATAACCTTGTCCATTGCAGTTATCCATTGGAGAGTAGCGATTGCATCCCCTGTACCAGACAGCTTTGGCGGGTCACAACCCTTAAACAACCTGTTGCTGCACCCACCTCGGCCTCTCTTACCATTATTGATCTTCTCGGACTGATCTTCACTTGATCCCTTTTTCTCAGTCTCTTCGTCCTTCTTACTACCCTCCCCAGTCTTTTCGACAGTTTCTGCATAGCTCCCAGTTGGCTTTTCCTGTTGAAGTTGCTGCACTACAGCAGCTACTGCTTGAGCAATAGCAGCTTGAATCGCCGGGTCGAGATGATATCCTTCGTCTCGCACAGTCACACTCCTCTCTTCGTCATACTTGACAATCGGTTGCTCAAGGGCTATTTGGGTAACACGTGGTCTACCACGTCGACTCGTGAACTTCCTTGTCCAGCAGTCTTCTTAGCACCAGCCATTCGTATTCTATAAGAAAACAAAAACGTCGTAACTTCAGGAATTGTTTAGTATAGGGATAGTAAGGCTAACAGGTAATAACAGTGGCCAGTTGTGATTAGCAGATCACATTACTCTCCATGTCTTACACACTTCCCTTTGTGACTTCACTTGTGCTAGTTCCTATGTATTATAGTTGGTTGATCACACATTTCACATCTTCGCACACAAACAAGCAATTCTACATCTGGCTATTAAGTTAGCTTTCTTACTCATTCTTTACTATACACAAGATCATGATCAACTTACACAATATGATTACTTTCTAAACTTTCTTCGGAGACACATGGCATTCTTGGACTGACATCTTCTTTCTTTTCTTCCGTAAGTCCCATTCTCTGTTTGAGTCTAAGCACGTAGGATGCTTATTTCTCTCGAACTTATGCTTTGATACCAACTTGTAAGGCCCTGTTCCCGGTAACCCTACTTTGGTGTTGGATTTACTCGTAAACGTAGTTCTAAAATCAGAGTTAATAAAAACTTTCGCGGAATAATTAAAACTTCTTGCATTACAATAGAAAACATCAAATCATGTCTTAACATACAAGTTTTCTTTTCATAAATATTAACACAAAATCGTCATGACACTTCTTCATGGATGCCAGTCTCTTTAGCTCGTGCCATGTGTTCCTCCTTAAGCCAGCTGCCTTAACCTATTTTCCTGCGTGCGTACTAAAGTCAGTTGCGCTGAGTGAGTTCTAGTTAATCAATTAACTTTCATTACATTCATACCATACTCATACGTGTCCGGAGATACGTATTCATACCTTATTCACTATCCCTTCTTTCATACATACATTACATACATGCATACGTTCTTACATACTTTCTTTCATAAAACCCTATGGTATACCATAAGCTATTATATCTTAAACATCACAGATATTATAAAGGTCTAGTCCCCAGCATCATAGATATTATAAAGGTCTGCTCCCCAGCATCACAGATATTTTAAGGGTCTGGTCCCTAACATCACAGATATTATAAGGGTCTGGTCCCTAACATCATAGATATTATGAGGGTCTGGTCCCTATTCATCATAGATATTATGAGGGTCTGGTCCCTAACATCACAGATATTATGACGGTCTGGTCCCTTCTGTCTCGAATAACCATACTTTTTATCATACGGGCATACTTTACATATCTTCTAGTTATAAATATATATTTACATACTCGTTCATACAATCATTATGTAACAATACATTCAATACACAATCATACACGTGTCATACACTTATCAATCAAGTAAGTGTATTATCTACCACATAGGAGTATGCACACAGCCCCGAAAACATAACAGATAAAGGGGCTAGGACTCACCTGGAGTCGGTTTCTCTCGCCGTTAACGGTAATGCCCTTCCTTAGTTGTGCACAGCTAACTGTACAACACATTACGCGTGTCAATTATCCGTTACTACTACTTCCTACATCTAAGTTAGTGAAACCCTCAACTAATAGGGGTCCGGGGGCAGTGTCCCTGGTGGCGGGGTCTAGGGGCGGCAGACCCTAGCAGGGTCCAAGGGGCAGAGCCCCTAGCTCAGCTCGGAAAAATTTTATTTTCACTAACAATCCTTTAACAAAAATGCATCAGAAAATGAATTTCAAGAAATTTCACATGGAAGAATTTCGCTTCGCATGGAATTTCGCTTCGCATGACTATGCGATGCGAAAATATTGATTTCGCTTCGCATGGCTGTGCGATGCGAAATTCCTGCCTTTCGTCGTTTTTTACCATTTTAAAGCCATTTTTCTCCTTGTTTCTTCCTTATGACCCGATTCTACTCTTTTTATGGGTTTTGGGGTGTACCAACTTTGTATACCCGTGTGTCTCATAGTCCAGACGTCATCTTTTTGTTCTATAATACACCCGTGAGGCTAAATCTCACCAAGTTCATGTTTTTCTTACATTTCACAACCCGATCTATCATTATATTGGTTTGCATGTCGATTCTAACCATAAAACTTAACCCTTTGGCCGAAGCTTACCTTTTTGCTCCGGGTTCGGTTCAGATATGGACAACCCCAAAGATCTGGACGTTTTCTTGATGTTTGAGATACTTGTACACCAAGGTCTTCCTTAGTTTTAGCCCGGACTTGGATTCGGGTTTTGAGAGAAAATTTGTGAGTTCTTGAGTGTGTGTGTGTGTGTGGTGAAAGGGAAGAAAGTGGTGAAAGGAAGGAGGGGTTGGGTTTATATAGGGGACTATGGGTCCCACAACCCACTCACACTTCTAATTCCATTTATTATCCAAACATTAACTCACCCAATTAAGTTAACGATACACAGTTAATTATAGAACTTTCTGTTATTTATAATTCTCAAAATAGCGGATGTTACACCGGTATAACATCAATCGGTTTAGCTCGAGTATAGTCCTTGTACGGCACAATCTGCAAATTATTTCCCTCACTACCACCACCAGTACTCGTTCCACCAGCTTGATCACCTGCCTATGGCACTACCGCCCGGTTGCTGGTCACCAACACCCCCTACATCCGGATCATCTTCATCATTCCTCAACTTGTTCAACTAATCATATTTACAAGTAAGTTGGAGGATGATCTCATCTTGCTTATCTAACCTCTCCCCCCTGAGCAGCAACTAGGGCTTTTAATTCCCTATTTTCTCTCTGAAAGAAAAGAATACGCTTAAGCATATTCCGCTGTGATAGCTCATGAGCTGCTCTATCTGCTTGCATCTGTATTTATTGAAGGTGCAACAAATTCATCTTGTGAAACCATTGAGCCTGAGGAGGGATTCCACAAACGTTCATATGGATAGGTTGCATAGGACCCTGAGGACGATTAAACGCCATAAATGAATGCTCATGTCGTTGCAACGTAGTAGGAGTGACTAAAGTAGCAGGAGTAGTCAGTTAAGGACTAGGCATACGTGCCAAAACAGTCTGTAAAATGTCTCCAAAGTACGGATCCGACATAGATGTAGTCATCAAAGTCATGGTCGGAGATACTGGAGAAACTGGCATGCGAACTGGAGTCGGAGATCGAGTAACCACAGGAGAAGATCTCGGAATACTATGAGGAATAGGAGAAGTAGGAATAGGATCTAGAATAGATACAGGTGGAGACGGTCATTCAAACTGTTGACTTGGTATCTCAATACCTGAACCTCGTCTCACTCTTTGTTTCTTTGGTTTCTCTCCCTTCTCCACCATTGGTTCTTTTCCTTTACGTTTACGCTTTTGTTCATAAGTTAAGTGAGCACCTGGCCCTTGACCACCATCATTACCATCATCACCACCATTACCACCCTCACGCTCAGAATTCGAATTATCATGAGCCCAACGATCATTAGGTGGTGCTTCATAATCAATATTTGCAAGATGGCCAATCAAACGCTTATACTTAGGCCGATCTTGAATACTCTGACCATGGTAAAAACGTAATCGTCTCATGGTCTCAGCATTCATATGTTCCAGCTTCAATCTATCATCTGGATTTTTAAATAAAGTAGGCTGGAGATCATTAATCATCAGCTACAAGAATCTCAGATACATTAGAAACTTGTGACGGCTTGTAAGATTCTCCATTAAGTGATAAAAAAGCAATTCAGAAAAATTGAACGGTTTGTTTAGCACTAAGGCAACAAAATCGGATTGCAGCATAACTCGGCATTCATCAAGTCCTCCTTTTCGTCCATCGAGACAATGTATCAGTACATGCAGCAAATACTTGTACTGCTCGCACAAATTGGCTTTGTTATGCATAGACTTGCCCAAATCTCCATTATATCTCACACTTCCAAACAACCCATTATCGAATTCACATCGGTCATCCACAGTATCAACAAATCCCAAAACATCTCTAATTACCCCCACATCAATCACCACACGTTTCTCTTGAATAAAAGCTTTTATCTGGTTCTCAGCTTCATTAAACCTAGCAGTATCCCAAAAGGCCCGAATAATGCTTTGATAAACCAAAGTCTGTGTCAAGATAGCCTTGTAGATCCTAGAACGTATCAAGAAATTAGTCATCCCTCCGAAAATAGGTGAATCTTCAAAATTATCGTTTAAAAAGACACAGATATTGTGACTTTTATTCCACGATAACAGAACATGAGCTTTCTCGGATTCATCAACTTGTTCCTGAGCCTAAGCCTCAGGTTGTTGTTCTAGATTAACCTCTGGATTTTGCTCGGGAGCTGGATTTTGAATGATCTCGTCAACCATTCTGTTTAATAAGAATAAACTTTTAGTAAAATATTCAAGAATATTATATTGATTAACGAATGAGTATCTCATTCGCTATCAATACAACAAACGAATGTCACATTCGTTAACCAACAGATCATACATTCGTTTTGTCTAACGAATCTATACTTATTCATGTAAACATTCGTTATATTAACGAATCAAGTTTTATTCCTTTAACGAATTAATTCTTATTCTTTAAAGAAATAATGAATAATCTTATTCGCTAACATAGAGAATGCATAGAACATTCGTTAATTCATAACGAATGCTAATACATTAAAATTTGACTATGGAAAGTCAAAATATCTAGTATCTTGACTCTAATTAGGTCAAAAATGACGAAAGTTAACACTGAATCCGTTGATATCATTATCAAATTCACAATTGAACACAATCAACAAATTCTTTAGAATATTTAGTACACCAACTGGTGATTAACAATCACAAATCAAATCATATCACATTTCATATGAACATGTAAAGGCTATATTCATATTCTTTTAGTAAATTAGTTAATTAAAACCAAAAAGTCGGATAAAATTTCACGAATCTTGTATCTCTGTAATCGCCATTACCTGTAGAACACAAAGATATCAATGAATAGGTCTAATATGCAGGTAAGGATTTCTGATAAAAATTTGCAAGAGTTTCTCTTAGGTGATGAAGAAATAGTGAACAGGCGAATGAAGAGTCATCGTCTGCCTTGGGATTAAAAACTCTCAATTATTTCACTCAAATCGAGGTCATTCGTTCAAATTTTGAACTAACGAATGGCCTTGTTCGTTAAATTAAAGAATCTGATTCATTTAAACAAGTAACGAATCTGACTCTCATTCATTAAAATGTTAACGAATGATACATTAACTTTTCATTCGTCAACTGTTTAAATGAATAACTTCCATTCGTTAATTGTTTATACGAATGTCTTCTATTCGTTATGCTCAGCGGAAATGAATGTCTTAAATAACGAATGAGTTCATTCGTTACTTATAGATGACGACTATCATGACATTCGTTAAACAATGTTAACGAATCACCAAATACCCTTAGCGAATGAGATAAAAACTCATTAATGATTCAAATAATCATTTAAAAACCATTAGGGTTTAGAAAATGAATTAAATAATCAATTAACCCAATAAGGATTCAATTAAATACGTTAAATTACCCGATCAATCAGAGATCGGTAATGTTTAATTTAAACGGATTTTTATTTTAATAGCCAACTGTTACAAGTTGAGAATACTTTAAGCACGAAATAACTTAAAATTTTGGGGTTTAAAACTTTTCTTTTTTGTTTTGAGTTATTCGCTAGCTCGGTAAATTGAATATAAAGCAGAAAAATAAAATCTTTTTGGATTTTTGAAATTTTCAAAATACAAACAATGTAAATCAGTAAACAATTAAACTATCAATGCAGTACATATTTTTGTGAGTTCAAGCAGGGAATCATATTGATCAAGTTTATCTTCCATCACAGTTTTATTTTTGGTTTTTATTATGCTGATGTTAAGTCGATTATTGGTATTGTTGTCCACTTAAATCTTCTAACAAGTGTTTCAGAACTTTCAGTGATATGTTTAATTGGTTCAATTAGGCACGAATATTAGAAATTATCAGTTCCAATCATGATTCTTAATTTGATTTTCTCCAAATCACCCCAACTTGACTTAAACCTTAGAATCAATTTGATTAAAATTGAATGATTTTAAAGCAAACATAGTCCGTAATCCCCACTACAAGATATACTCCGTTATCAAGCAATACCCTAAGGTCCTTCCCCATGGATGAGTATGCACGATTTCATCTATCGGGTTACAAATATTGTGTCCCTTGTGGTCCGTTTCTTAATGGTAATAAGACGCGAGCAAGGGGATAATGTATGATCACAGCGTGGTTTAATCAAGTCTGTAATTCATTTTGTACACAAAGTACATTTTGCGATCAAGTTTAGAGACTTAAGCAGTTATACTGCAGGTTCGCTTTTTCAGACATTTTTAATATTCATCGAAATGAATACCAGATGTAAAACCACATAAAGACCAAATGGAGTTGGAAACCCTAAAGCATCCCATCAATACAGGATTTAAGGCCATAAGACCATACATCATTGAGGAGCATTTTTCTATGTTTTTGAATTTTTCAATATTTAATGTTTTTGCAGTTTTTAATTTTCTCTATACAAGCTGAAAATCACAATATTTTTGGGTTTTTATATTTTCTCCCCCTAAAAACAACAAAAATTCAAATAAAAACAAGAAAAATGAAAATAAAATGATTCAACCAAGCTTTTGAATATCAGTCCATCTTTTTAAACCGTTTATACCCAGCAAATATTGAAAACGTGTTTTACCAAATGCTTTGGTATAAAGGTCAGCCTTTTGAAAATCCGTATGTATTTTTTGAATATCAATAAGTTTCTTTTCAAAGCAATAACTTATAAAGTGATAACGGATTTCAATATGTTTATTTTTTGAATGTTGAACTAGATTTTTGGTGATAGAGATAGCGGTCGAATTTTCAAGGTAAATAGGAGTAGTAAGAAACTTCAAACCGTAATCCCGCAGATGCTGCTGGATCCAGAGAACCTGTGAACAGCAACTCGAGGTCGTCACATACTCCACTTCGGCTGTTGAAGTTGAGATCGTTGTCTGCTTCTTACACTGTCATGTAGAGTATGTATGTTTCTCGGGAGTTATCTGGCATCTCTCGTTGACCCGACCATCTCCCCGGTACGTTAAGTCATCTAATCTTTCCTCTCAAGTTGCCATATCCCTTAAACTAGAAGGGCTAGTGTGTAACATATTTGTTTATAACATAAAAAAATAATAAAAACCTAACCCTAGCCCCATTCTGTCCGATCGGCAGCTTCTCTGCCCCCCCCCCTGTGATTTTTTTCATTTTCTGGCCAAGTCATGAGCGTAAAACATCAATTAAAGGTTATTCCAACGTCCATACAAGTCTTTTTCACCATTTAACGCATTATTGAACACGTTAGGGTTGTGTTTTAATGATAACAGTTTGCTGATAGATTCGTATACCTTTATTGTAGGGTCTGTAACACGATGATAATCCAATGTTTTTGATCGATTCTTGATTCCATGATGTTCTAATTTGAGTCTAGTTTCCAGAAAGGTATAATATGTAATTTTTGGACAAGATTTGAATGGTTTTTATGAATTTATAAAATCGATTGTCAAAACTGATGCGGGATGACGGTCTCTTGTCTGTCTTCCCGACATCATAACTCTTTTTCAACAAGTCCAAATTAGTTGGTTCTACTTCTGGAACTTAAAAATTTGAGTTAAGAATCAAACCCAATTGGAATTGTTTAATTTGGTTCAGTAATGAATTTTATAAAAATAAAACCATTTTGTTGCACACTGAAATAGCTGCACGTATCTTGCTGTATTGGAAGAATTTTTATAATTTTTGTGTCCACTAGAAAAATATAATAAAAATATTTTTATAAACCTAAGACATTGGTTAAAGTCTGGTAAAAAAATTAATAATTTATTTCAAAGGTTATCCTATGTAATTAAATGCATCTTCGCATGCTAAAATCTGCACATTTTACTTGTTATTGATCGATAGGTTCGTTTTAGCCTTAACCGGTGGATATTCAATTGTGTTCTTGTCGAGGCTGTTTGAAGTGAGGTTTTTGCACCGAGATCATCCTAGGTATGTCTAGTATATGTTGGTACATTATGCCAGTAGTTCATTTGTCTCGAGTCTATCGTGTCTGTAATCGTTACGATGCTTGTTTTGTCTTTATGAACTAGTTAGTTTGTCTATCTAGTTTTGGCAAACATCTATTCTGGCGAAGTTAGGGACAACTTCGCCTAGGGTGTTAGATGAAGTTGTCGTATTACTTAAACCTAACTTGCGCCGTTAGTAGGTGAGGTTTTTGGGGAGTGTTCGTCTTGTAAGCCGCAGCAGTGTTTCGGTGTGATTGGCATTCACATCTAATTACAAAGTAACCTTTGTCCTACGTGTTACGTGTTTCTTTACGTGTCTCTCGTTTAAACACTCGTATCGTATACGTAGGGGATTCCGCACCCTCGTGTTACGAGATAATCCTATGTTGATCCGGCTGGGAACCTACAATTGGTATCAGAGCATTTGCTCGTGATTGTGTGGTTCGGGATTATCACACTTGTGTTAAAATTACTCCGCTAGACTTTTCGCGGAATTGTTTCACGTAAAACACCATTCGTTCAGTCCATTCCTGCATTATACTGCCCTCATCGCACTCCATACTACCTTTTAATCATTCGAAACAAGAAAAACACTGCTCAAAATCAAATCTCGCATCCTGCGAAGTTGCCGTCACCTGTCGTTAGGGTTTCGGCGAAGTTGTAACTGGCGAAGTTATAACTGGCGAAGTTATTTAGTGAAGTTAATTATAACTTCGCGTTGTACTTTGGCGAAGTTACTTGGTGAAGTTAACAGAAAGTGAAGTTAATTCTTCGGCGAAGTTGTACTTTGGCGAAGTTACTTGGTGAAGTTGTAATTTGGTGAAGTTAACACAAGGCGAAGTTATACTTTCTTCGCCTTCACGAAATACCGTTTCAATTAGTTCCAGCTCCTATTTCGGTTTAAAATGACGTCAATAAACATCACTGAACTGGTGAAAATGGAAGTTGAAGCTGGGTCAGCGACTAAAGCTCCAAAGTTACTTAAAGGCACTGCTTTTGTTGCGTGGAAAGACAGATTTGAGCAGTATGTGAAATATCAAGATGCAAAGATGTGGGTATGTATTCAGGATGGTTATATCCCTCCAACAACTGAGTTTGAAGGACGTGAGCAACTAAAAAAATATAATAAGATGGAGGACGATGAGAAGAAAACGTACGGGGCAGAAAGTAAGGCCACTAGCTGCAATCACCATGGCACTACCTCAGGAAATTCTTCATACTTTCAGAAAGTACAAGACGGCTAGAGAATTGTGGGAAGCATTGGAGAACCGCTATGAAGGCAATGTCGGAATTCGAAACTCAAAGACAAAGTTGCTAAAGACTCAGTTCTCAGTATTCAAGTACTTTAAGAATGAATCACTTGATGACATCATCACAAGATACTATCACTTGATGACCAAATTGGACAATTATTCCATAAATTATTCTGAGAGTGAGATCGTAGAAAAACATCTTGATGCTCTTCCACCAAGATGGGAGATGTACACAGTTCTGATGAAAGAAGATAAAGTATTTAATAGCTTTGATTTAGAGAAGGTGGTTAACAAGTTACGTAATTATGAGCTTAATATGTTACGAAAGGAGACGCGTTCAGGATCCGGGAATGTATGGTGCAAAAGGCTCTACAAACTCAAGCTCTAAAACAGATTTGACCGCCTACAGATGGTCATGTGGTGATGAATATGGATAGAGATATATGCTTTGTAGCAAGTGGAAGTGGTTCTTCAAAATCTCAATCCTCAGTTAGTAATTCTTCTACTAGTCCTTCAAATGTAAATTACTCAAAGATGCCTATGAGTGTAAAATCTGCTGAACAACAATTTGCTCTTTATGCCTCTTTCATTGCGTCTTATGAGAATTACATCAAGGAAAGATAGTTGACCTTGCAACCTTGGATGAGGACAATGATCAGATAGATGCTGATGACATGGAAGAAATGGATCTACAGTGGCAAATGGCGATGATAGTAAGAAGGGTAAAACGGTTTATGAAGAAGACTGGATGAAAGTTCGTGGGAGAGAGACCGGGATTTGACAAGTCAAAGGTTCGTTGCTACAACTGTCAACAGAATGGACGCTTTGCGAGAGAGTGCCCAAATGAGAGAGTTGAACGGGGTCAAAACAGGCCTAATCAGCTGAATAGGAATGGAAGTGAAATAAAAGCCATGGTGTCTCAACAGAATGGTGGATATAATTGGAACATCAAAGTTGAGGAGGTGATTGAGCAAGCAAATCTGGTGAATATCATGAGTGAAAGATGTGACAAGGAACCAATGGAGGATCAAGCATATATGGCAGAAGTGAATGATCAGCTCTCAGAGGTATGTTTTGAACCTCATTGTGAACAATTTGAAAAACTGTCTGATCAATTAAATGCTTTAACTGATCAGTATGTAAGTTTGGAAAAAGAATTAAAAATTGTAAAATAAGAACATCATTACTCTAAACAAAGGGAAAACAGTTACTCGGTCAAAATTAATGCTTGTGAAAAAGACATAAGATGCCTTAAGGCAACATTAGCTTAGAAAATCCAAGTAATCGATCTAAGTTATGAAGTTGTGGAAGAAAAAACCAAACTTATTGCTGAAAAGGACAAACAGATAGTTGATTATCAAGTGAAAGTGGTGGAACTAAACAGAAAACTTGAACAGTTTAGGAACTTCTCAATGATGCTTAATCATGTCCTAAGTGTTCAACGTTCTCCCAACGATAAAGGAGGAATTGGATACAATGAAGTTCCACCACCTTTTAACAATAACTACACTTATAATCCTTGTAATCAGCAACCTGCCTTTGTTAAACCTGATCAGACAGTAACGGGAAATGTCAGCTCCGTCGACTCACCCGTTAGAGTTCAATCAAGTAACACTAATGTTAAATTGAGCAATCATGAGAACCTAAATAAAGACATTAATGAATCGGTTCAAACAAAATCGACAGTTGTGGATCGAGATTCCACAAATAAGGAGTCTGTGAACATTCGCAGAGTGGATGATGAAGTTGTGTTACTCAGACGGGGAGAGAGTGATACTTTTAGTGAAAAGAAATCTTTTTTAAACCCATTCGTTCTCCCTTATGTGAAACAAACTGTCAGTGAAGCAACTTCATCTTCTACTGCAACTTCTGAAAAAAATGTTCGGATAGACACAGACTGTCCAAAGAAAATTAATTGTCCGAACAAAAGCTGTTTTCGATGTAACAAAGTAGGTCACTTTGTCAGTAACTGTCCGCTGAAGAGGAAGAAATCTAAAAATTTGAGGCCAACCAAAACTGAAAATGGAACGAACTTTAAAACTGTTACTGGTAAGAATTCTAATGCATCCAACTTTAATCGTTGAACAAATTTAAGATTTCACAGAAACCAACCTCGTTTTTTCCCAGTTAATCGTAGAGTGAGTAACTTCGAATCCATTAACGCTAGAAAATCAAGAATATTTTCTTTACGTGTCTCTCGTTTAAACACTTGTATCGTATACGTAGGGGATTCCACACCCTCGTGTTACGAGATAATCCTGTGTTGATCCGGCTGGGAACCTACAGTATAACATACTTAAGTATCGTGTTCATTGGTGTTCGTTAGATTGGTCAACTAGTTGTAGCTTGATTGTTAGTGTTCGTTTGACTAGAACTGTAGCTTGGTGCGTTTAACGCGAGAGTTGAAGTGATTAACGGCCAATTCAGCTCGGGGACACTCGGTTTGATGTACGGGCTGTTCAAAATTCATTTTTATAAGTTATGGGGCTGAATTGGTTGTCGGTTACTCCAACGGGTCGGTACAAAGCGCAATTGCGTTTATTGAGTAGTTGGTGCGTCGTACTTGCGGGTTACCGACCCATTTCACTCGTGTGGCGTCGTGTGGACTTGTTGGCTATGATTCTATAATAATGGGTCCACACGGGGCTGAGTTGGATGTTAACGGCCTAGACGACTCCTAAACGCGCGTATTGGTATCACCTAGTGCTTCCAGGGGTAATTTGGAAATTCTTTATTCCCGGGAGTGTCTAAGGGTCGTTTTAGTGAATGTGAGGCCTCGGGGGCTGTTGTGGTTTAGTTTGATGAGGTCGAGGGTTTAGGTAACTCGAACCATGTTAGAACGTCTCGTAGGATAAACGAGTCTATTCGATGTCGATTGTAACGATTGTATGTAAACCGACAGGTGTTTGAGTTTTGGGATCACTTAGGGATTTCCTAGCTTGGGGTGAACCGTGTCTCGTGTCAGGTGAGTTCATGATGCCCCTTTTTACTCTTTTTAAGTTTTGGGCTAGCATGCACACTTAAACGATTTTTCTTGATGAAACGTTTAAACTATTTTATATAGGCTTGCTAGTATATAGTTGGCCTTGGGATGTTATAGTATGTATATATATATAAATTATTGTATGGCCTATATTTGGCGATGTTGTAGTCGTATCGACTACTGATATTACGTATGCCTACTTTGTGTTTGCATGCGTTGATGAGATGTTACGTGTTTGGGTTGAACGTTTGCTCGACCCTGATGTTATTACTTGGATGTTATATATATAGTTATATATATAGGGATGTACTTATAAGGATGTTTATATATATATGTGTATATATATATATATATATATATATGTATGTATGAGAATGATTATTTATCAATGATGATGGCTTAACCGATGTATTATTTTTACTTTAAAACTTTTGGAATGACTATCATGATTATTGTTTACTGATGTTATTTATTTAAAACTTGAACTCACTCAGCTCAAGCTGACTTTGTGTGCATGTTAGTGTGAGTTTCAGGTTAGGAAGAGGATGCCTTATCGCTTGGACGTGTACGAAGCTACTTGGACGGTGAAGGGCATACGTGGATGGAATATTTTATTTTTGAACATTTTAATTTAAAAAGTTTTATAAACATAATAGAATTGGTTTTGGGCAATATTCCCGGAATTTTTGGGAACTTATTTTATTAGTTATGTTTTCTGCTGAATTATACTCTGAAATGGTTATTTTAATGAAATGAATTGTTTTTAAGTTTAATATTTTTATGAGTGTTTTGAATGAATACCAACTGTGGGGTTCCCGGGGTTCGGGGCCTTATAGGACTCGATTGGTACCTGGCACATAAACACAACTAACATTATATCAGGACGCGAAGCAGTCAAATACATAAGAGAACCTATCATCGTTCGATATAGGGTTGGATCAACGGTATCCTCCAATTCACCCGGTGATAAATTGTGACCCATGGGAAGAGGTGTCGAAGGAATTTTTCCGGCAGATATCTTGAATCAGCTCAAGACATCGTTCATATATTTTGTCTGTTGGATAAAGATCCCAGAATCAGACTGGTGAACTTGCAACCTAAGAAAACGCTCATCTCCCCCATCGAACTCATCTCGAATTTGGTTTGCATCGTTGTCTCGAAGTCTTTGCACAAGCTGTCGTTTGTCGAACCAAAAATAATGTCATCCATATAGATTTGGACGAGGAGCAGATCTTCACCAACATTCTTATAGAATAATGTACAATCCACAGTTCCCCTCTTGAAGCCAATATCAAGTAAATGGTCAGCCAACGTGCTGTACCAGGCTCTCGGGGCCTGGTGTAAACCATAAAGAGCTTTGTTTAATTGGTAAACACGCTTTGGATAGTCTGGATCCTCAAAGCCGGGTGGCTGTTTCACATGCACTTCTTCATGAATCTGCCTGTTTAAGAATGCCGATTTAACATCCATTTGATAAACTTTAAAATTCTTGCAGGCCGTATAGGCAAGAAAAATACGTATAGCTTCTAGTCGTGCCATAGGAGCATATACTTCAATGTAGTTAATGCCTTCTTGTTGATTGTAACCCAGTACGACCAATCGTGCCTTGTTTATCACGATTACCCCACGGTCATACTTTTTGCACTTAGAAACCCATTTTGTCGGTAACTCTTTTGACTCGATTGGGTTTGTCAATCAAATCCCATACACCCAGTCGTATGAACTGTTACAGCTCCTCCTGCATAGCCTCAACCCAAGATGGTTCCTTGAGTGCCATTGTGACACTTGTCGGTTCAATCGTGATAAGAAGCAGATTTATTGTGCAATATTAAGAATCCCCGACGAGTGCAAATCCACATAAGCACACACAATCGGATCATCTGTAGGAGATAAGTTACATTCAAACACATCATCGCATACATTAGCTAATTGGTGTCTTGTGTGAAAACCATCGTTCGCATCCCAAATTATTTGTTCCTGCAGATGATTTACGTGAATCCTTAAAAAAGTATTCGTAGGCACAGATACATTATCACCAAGATTGGTGATATTTTCCTCTGCTGTGTCTAAAGAATCGCTTGATGACAAATCTTTGTAAGACCCCGAATCCCGGGAATCCTACAGTTGGTATTCATCCAAAATGCTTACAAAAATACTTAAACTTAAAAACAATTCATTCCATTAAAATAACCAATTCAGAGTATAATTCAGTGGAAAATCATAATTAATAAAACAAGTTCCCAAAACCCGAGAATTATGCCCAAAACCAAATTAAAATGTATTTAATAAAACGTTAAAAGAAAAATGTTTATTATTATTAAAACTTCCGAATAAGCATGCCCTCCACCGTCCAAGTAGCTTTGTGCACGTCTAAGCGGTAATGCATCCACCTCCTAACCTGAAACTCACACTAACATGCACACAAAGTCAGCTTGAGCTGAGTGAGTTCAAGTTTTATTAATTAACATCTATAATAATAATAATAATAATAGTCATTCCAAGAGTTTTAAAATAAACAGTATATAACAGTTAGGCCATCATCATCAATAAATAAACATTCTTATATATATATATATATATATATACATCCTTATAATTACATCCCTATATATATATCATCCAAGTAATAACATCAGGGTCGAGCACACGTACAACCCAAAAACGTAACATCTCATCCAACGTATGCAAACACAAAGTAGGCATACATAAACATCCTTAGTCGATAACGAATAATAACATCGCCAATTATTGGCCATACAATAATACATACAAACATACCATAATATCATCTCAAGGCCTACCATATACAAGTAAGCCTATACAAAATAGTTTGAACGGTTCATCAAGCAAAATCACTTAGGTGTGCATGCTAGCCCAAAAACTTAAAAAGAGTAAAAAGGGGCATCATGAACTCACCTGACACAAGGCACGAATTCACCACGAGCTAGAGAACCCTAAGTATCCCCAAAACTCAAACGCCTGCCGGTAAACATACAATCATCACAAATGACATCGAAAGGACTCGTTTATCCTACGAGACGTTCTAACATGGTTCGAGTTACCTAAACAAACTCATACATAACAGCCCCCGGGGCCTTACATCAACCAACACGACCCTTAGATATTCCCGGGAATAAAGAATTCCCAAATTACCCCCGGAAGCACTAGGTGATACTAACACACACGTTTAAGAGTCGTTCAGGCAACTAACATCCAACTCAGCCCTGTGTGGACCCAAATATGATACATTCACAGCCAACAAGTCCACACGATGCTACACCAAAGCTATCCGAACTTAATTGGTTATCACTTACTTCATATTTCGCGTTAAACGCAACAATCTACCATTCTAGCCAACCGAAAACAATCTTTCAAACTACAACTTGTTGACCAATCAAACGGACACCAATGAACATGATTTTAAAGTATTTTATACTAGACATACCTAGGAAGATTTTGGTGCAAAAACATCAATCAAAATAGTCCCGAAACCGCTCAATTGGACAGCCACCCCGTTAACTTAAGACATGTCGTTTATCAATCAATACGCACGATATAAAGATCAATTAAGGTGTAAAGACTTGTAGGGACATAGTACTAACCTTCAATTGAAGTCTTACTCTCAAACCTCGGCTGTAAAAAGGAAAATTGGAGGGTGGGGGTGGCTGTGGTAGCACCGATCGGACAAGAGAAGTGGGGGGGGGGGGGTGGTTAGGGTTTTAAGTTTTATGATATATTAAAATGTTTCATCCTAGCCCCTCCAAATTGAAAGATATGGCAACTTGAAAGGGAAAGCTAAATAATTTACGTAACCGGATGACGAGGAGTTTCCGATGAATGTCGGTTAAATCCCTAGAGGTGTACATACTTTACAAGCTTTAAATCATAAACCGAAAATTAACAGGTGTTACAAGTCCTCCCCCATTACAATGGGATTCGTCCCCGAGTCCCGATGAGATGGGAACAATGTTGGGTCGGATTTATGATAAGGAAGATTGGAATCTTCTCAATCTCCTCAGAAAACAGTTAAGTATGGACTTCGAGCAAGCCTAGAAGATCGAGCATGGTTTTACTACTTAGAGCAAGGTCTTCAAAACCTTAAATGGTTAATTCTTCTAAGTGTTAAGGCTTCGAGCAAGCTACACTTTAACGAGCAAGAGTGTTCTTCTATCAAGCATGGATTGCCAATCGAGCAAACAGCTTGATCATACAAGTTTTAACCAAGTGTTACGAGCACAGGATGATCGAGCACATGGGGACAAGCATGGATGCAATAAGAAGATGGCACGTGATCAAAGTAAGGACTTCAAGCACAGTTTAGTTCCCAAGCAAGATTTACATCCGAGCATGCTAAAGATTGCTGAATAACAATAGCTGAAGACATCAAGATGAATGAACTTGCTCGATGGACTAGTTCGAGCAAAGTATGGACTAGTCAAGAGGGATGAAGTCTGCTGGAAGGGAATATCTTAACGGAAGATATTCTAAGTAAAGTATGCTTGAGGACATTCAACGAGCATGCCATGCATAGTGAGTCTGCTCGAGCAAGATTGTTACCTTGCTCGAGGACTACACTTGTATTATTTTGTATTTCATTATGTAATGTTTAGGAAATTCTAGAAGGAATGTCAGGGTCTATAAATAGGGTCCTAGGTTTCCATTTTAAGGGCACGGATTTACACACGGAATACGAGAAATATTCTAAAAGAATATTCTATTTGTTTCCTCGAAAACAATCTTTCAAACTACAACTGGTTGACCAATCAAACGGACACCAATGAACATAATTTTAAAGTATGTTATACTAGACATACCTAGGAAGATTTTGGTGTAAAAACCTCAATCAAAATAGTCCCGAAACCGCTCAATTCGACAGCCACCCAGTTAACCTAAGACAAGCTGTTTATCGATCAATACTCATGATATAAAGATCGATTAAGGTGTAAAAGACTTGTAGGGACATAGTACTAACCTTCAATTGAAGTTTTACGCTCAAACCTCGGCTGCAAAAAGGAAAATCGGAGGTGGCGTGGCTAAGGTTGCGTCGATCGGACAAGAGAAATGGGGGGGGGGGTTAGGGTTTTAAGTTTTATGATATAATAAAAATGTTTCATCCTAGCCCCTCCAAATTGAAAGGGAAAGTTAAATAATTTACGTACCCGGATGACGAGAAGTTTCCGAGGATTGTCGGTTAAATCCCGAGAGGTGTACACACTCTACAAGTTTTAAATCATAAACCGAAAATTAACGGGTGTTACAAGTCCACCCCCTTACAATGGGATTCGTCCCCGAATCCCGATGCGACAGGAACAATGTTGGGTTGGATTTATGATAAGGAAGATTGGAATCTTCTCAACCTCCTCAGAATAAGGATAAGTATGGACTTCGAGCAAGCCTAGACGATCGATCATGGTTTTGCCACTTCGAGCAAGGTCTTCAGAACCTTAAATGGTTAATTCTTCTAAGTGTTAAGGCATCGAGCAAGCTACACTTCAATGAGCAAGAGTGTTATTCTATCGAGCATAGATTGCCAATCGAGCAAACAGCTTGATCATACAAGTTTTAACCGAGTGTTACGAGCACAGGATGATCGAGCACATGGGGACAAGCATGGATGCAATAAGAAGATGTCACGTGATCAAATCAAGGACTTCGAGCACAGTTCAGTTCCCAAGCAAGATTTACATCCGAGCATTCTAAAGATTGCTGAAAAACAATAGCTGAAGACATCAAGATGAATGAACTTGCTCGATGGACTAGTTCGAGCAAAGTATGGACTAGTCAAGAGGGATGAAGTCTGCGGGAAGGGAATATCTTAACTGAAGATATTCTAAGTAAAGTATGCTTGAGGACATTCAACGAGCATACCATGCATAGTGAGTCTGCTCGAGCAAGATTGTTACCTTGCTCGAGGACTCAACACTTGTATTATTTTGTATTTCATTATGTAATGTTTAGGAAATTCTAGAAGGAATGTCAGGGTCTATAAATAGGGTCCTAGGTTTCCATTTTAAGGGCACGGATTTACACACGGAATACGAGAAATATTCTAAAAGAATATTCTATTTGTTTCCTCGAAAATAATCTTTCAAACTACAACTTGTTGACCAACCAAACGGACACCAATGAACATAATTTTAAAGTATGTTATACTAGACATACCTAGGAAGATTTTGGTGTAAAAACCTCAATCAAAATAGTCCTGAAACCGCTCAATTGGACAGCCACCCAGTTAACCTAAGACAAGCTGTTTATCGATCAATACTCATGATATAAAGATCGATTAAGGTGTAAAAGACTTGTAGGGACATAGTACTAACCTTCAATTGAATTTTTACGCTCAAACCTCGGCAGCAAAAAGGAAAATCGGAGGGTGGGGTGGCTAGGGTTGCGTTGATCGGACAAGAGAAATGAGGGGGGGGGGTTAGGGTTTTAAGTTTTATGATATAATAAAAATGTTTCATCCTAGCCCCTCCAAATTGAAAGGGAAAGTTAAATAATTTACGTACCCGGATGACGAGGAGTTTCTGAGGATTGTCGGTTAAATCCCGAGAGGTGTACACACTCTACAAGTTTTAAATCATAAACCGAAAATTAACGGGTGTTACAAGTCCACCCCCTTACAATGGGATTCGTCCTCGAATCCCGATGCGAAAAGAACAATGTTGGGTTGGATTTATGATAAGGAAGATTGGAATCTTCTCAACCTCCTCAGAATAAGGATAAGTATGGACTTCGAGCAAGCCTAGACGATCGATCATGGTTTTGCCACTTCGAGCAAGGTCTTCAGAACCTTAAATGGTTAATTCTTCTAAGTGTTAAGGCATCGAGCAAGCTACACTTCAACGAGCAAGAGTGTTCTTCTATCGAGCATAGATTGCCAATCGAGCAAACAGCTTGATCATACAAGTTTTAACCGAGTGTTACGAGCACAGGATGATCGAGCACATGGGGACAAGCATGGATGCAATAAGAAGATGTCACGTGATCAAAGCAAGGCCTTCGAGCACAGTTCAGTTCCCAAGCAAGATTTACATCCGAGCATGCTAAAGATTGCTGAATAACAATAGCTTAAGACATCAAGAAGAGTGAACTTGCTCGATGGACTAGTTCGAGCAAAGCATGGACTAGTCAAGAGGGATGAAGTCTGCTGGAAGGGAATATCTTCACTGAAGATATATAAGTAAAGTATACTCGAGGACATTCAACGAGCATACCTTCCATAGTGAGTCTGCTCGTGCAAGATTGTTACCTTGCTTGAGGACTCAACACTTGTATTATTTTGTATTTCATTATATAATGTTTAAGAACTTCTAGAAGGAATGTCAGGGTCTATAAATAGGGTCATAGGTTTCCATTTTTAGGGCACGGATTTACATGTGGAATACGAGAAACATTTTAAAAGAATATTCTATTTGTTTCCTCATACAGCTGCCGCCGCCGTCACACACGAAACCCTATACATTCCTTTCACTATTTCATTAATAGATCAATTAATACAGTGAATCTTTGTCTTTGAATGAGCATTTGTTGACCATTTATTATTCTTTTGTGTTTTCTATTTTCACCCCTTCGTTCCCACTCGTTGGATATCCTGATTCTACCGGGATATTCAACTAGCCTTTTGGGTAATCTAGTCGGTGTGTTCTTGTCAACCTTTTTCAAGGTATCACCCGACTCACGGTCTAGGCAAGTGGTATCAGAGCTTGTGTAAGCTCGCTGAAGGCCACGGGACTAAAGGTGTGTGACAAAGCTTGAAGCTTTACTCTGTTTTACTGCTACAAATCTCAGATCTGATAAAAATGGAAGACCTGGAAGTTTCCACCAACAAGATTCCGTGGTTGCCTGTACAGGAAAACTTCATCAAATGGAAGTTGCTCTTCATAGCAGCCGTGAACTACAACGACCCAGAGCTTTGGACTTCCATCACTAAAGGAAACTATGTTCCCTCAACAGCTCTTAAAAATAATGCCACCGTTGAGCTAAAAATGAAGAAACGAGACGATAAGGCTTTGTCTATGCTGAAGTTAGGGCTTTCTTGGGAAATTTTGACAACTGTCAATCATCATAAGACCGCAAAGGGTATGTATGATGCGGTTATCGAAATGTTTGAAGGGAATACTGAATTAAGAGACTTCAAGAAAGACAGACTGAAGCAGCAACTTGACAGGTTTAAGTTTAAAGACGGAGAAAGATTAAAATCGGTCTTGCAGAGGTTTATGACAATTATAAACGTCCTAAGAACGACTGATTTGCAGATCTCTGACTTTGAGCTGAACATAAAGCTCTTATCATCCTTGTCTGAAGAATGGTACACTGCCAGGAAGTTTATCAAAGAAAATGCCAGTTTTCCTAACTTCAAGCTGGATGATGTGATTGCCTTTCTTAAAGCTGCAGAACATGAGATGATAGAAAACCATATGATTAGGGAGGACAAGCCAAGTTTTCAAGTGAACAATGCCCTTGTAGCACCTATAGGCAACCTCTCAATCAAACACCAGCAGCCTATTATTGAGGAACCGTCATAAACAAGTTCAACTTGCAGTGTCCAATCAAGATTCAATGCTCAGCTGATTGATGATGATACTACCTCAACAGCAAATGGGCAGTCAACATTTATGCAGAACAATAATGCTCAAGGAACAGATTATCAAGTATTGTTCTCTATGTTTACTGAGTCATACCATGCTTTTGTAGCCAAGAACCTGATCAACACAAGTATTGTGCAGGAAGATCTTGAGCAAATCGATGCTAATGATCTAGAAGACATGGACATAAAGTGGCAGGCAGCTATGTTGGCAGTAAGGAGCATAAGGTTGTACAACAGAACTGGTAGAGCAAGTTTCAATGGACCAAATGAACGAATTGGATTTGACAAATCAAAGGCCATCTGTTATGATTGTCAACAACCAGGACATTTTGCTAGAGAATGTAACATGCCAAAGCAAGTTGGCAATCAAGTGAATCAGAACCAATTCTACCAGAACCAGAATCAGAACTTCCAGCACCAGAGAAATCAGATCACCAACCAAAACCCCTATCAAAATCCGAACAGACCCCAGCAACAAAAATTTCAACCCCAAAGAAACAATCAAATGCAGGTTCACACTACTTAGAACAGAACTAATCAGAATGTGAACCAGCTGAGAGATCAAGGAAATGTTGCAGTAACCAGGGTGCCTCAAGATGGGGAATTTGATTGGAGCAACCATGCTACTGAAATGGAGAAGGCAAATGTAGCATTTATGGCAAAAGCACATGACAAGCCTGAATCTTCAAATGCTAAGGAACAGTCCTTAAATAGCAATGACTTATGGTATATGGACAGTGGATGTTCTAGGCACTTGACTAGTGACTAGAGTGCACTGATCAACTATGAAAGAAAATAAGAAGGGCCAGTTGCCTTTGGGAGAGATGAGAATGGAGGGAAGATAGTTGGAAGAGGAACACTCACCAATGGCAAAGTATCTTTTGAGAATGTGCTGCATGTTGAAGGATTACAATACAATCTACTCAGCATTTCTCAAGTTTGTGATAAAGGATACAAGGTGGCCTTCAATGATGAACACTGCCTGATTTTGAAGCCTTAATTTGTTATTCCTACTGAGATGATCATGATAATGGCTCCAAGAAATGGCAACCTCTATGAGCTTAGAATGAACACTGCTACATCTAGAGGTGGTTCATGTTTTGTTTCCAAAGCCACTGAAAATAAGACCAAACTGTGGCATAGGAAGATGTGTCATGTAAATTTGAAGAACATGAACAAGCTAGTGAAGGGTGAGCATGTTATTGGCCTTCCCACTAGATAATTCAAGCTAGAAGAAAAATGCACATCTTGCCTCAAAGGGAAACAACACAAATCCTCACATAAGAGCAAAATGATAAACACAATTGATGAGGTCTTGGAACTGTTACACATGGATCTATTTGGTCTAGTTAGTGTTCCAAGTATTGGAAAGAAGAGATACTGCCTAGTGATCATTGATGATTATTCAAGGTTTACTTGGGTATAATTCATGGGTAGTAAAGATGAAACCCCAGACCTGATCAGATCCTATGTGCTAAAGATGGAAATTCAGCTTGAGAGAAAGGTGAAGGTCATTAGAAGTGACAATGGGACAGAATTCAAGAATGGTACTATGGATGAATTCTGCACTTCTAAGGGAATCTTTCAACAATACTATGCACCTAGAACTCCTGAACAAAATGGTGTTGCAGAAATAAGAAATAGAACATTGATTGAAGCTACAAGGACCATGATTGCTGATGCCAATGTACCAGTCACTTTTTGGGCAGAAGCAGTCAATACTGCATGCTATGTGCAGAATAGGGTTCTACTGAACAAGGCTCAAAACCGTACTCCATATGAGGTTATCTTCAAAAGAAAGCCCTATGTGAAATTCTTGAAACCTTTTGGATGCAGATGCTCACTATTGAATACAAAGGACTACCTAAACAAATTCCAATCAAAATCTCTAGAATGTTTCTTTGTGGGCTACTCATCTCATTCAAAGGCTTATAGAGTCTATGTGAAGGAGCACATGGTGGTCATTGAGTCTTCAGATATGATATTCAATGAAAACCATTTTAATACTGTTGAAGGACCCAAGTGGTTGTTTGACTTGGAAAAGATGATCAAATATTTCAAAATCTACAATGAAGATGTGGATGATAGCATGTACAGAACCAGCTTTGAAGATAAAGGAAAACAAAGACAAGTTGATCTGGACAAGCTATGGTTATCTGTTGCTCCAGAAACAAATGGATTTAACTTTGAAAGAAGCAACCAACAAGCTGCTGATGTTGATACGAATGGACAAGATGATGTAGTGGAAGTCTCTAATAAAGGACCAAGTGAAGTAGAGAGTGAACCCATTCAAAGTCAGCAACCTGTCCAGTCTGATGGGATAAATCAATTTGAAGATACTTTTCAATCTTTGTTTGATTCTCTACAATTTGGGTCAAATGAGGCATCATCATCAGAGATTAATCAAGTTTAAGCATGTGATGAAACTCAAGTGAGAATTGAAGATGAATCTGCTGATTTAAACATGACAAATCTAGAGACAGAAGTGTCTGCACAACAAGTTGTGCAGACTACCTCTGTTGAAAGAAATCACCGTGTAGAAAATATAATAGGAGACTTGCATGAAAGAGTGACTAGAAGCTCTTCTGAAAAGGCAAACATCTATCTGTATGCCTGCTTCCTATCCCAAGTTGAACCTAAGAACATTGGTCATGCTTTGAAAGACAACAGCTAGGTAGAAGCTATGTAGGAAGAGTTAGCCCAATTCAGAGACTTACATGTATGGGACTTGGTGGACAAGCCCAGAGGCAAGTATGCAATTGGAACAAAATGGGTATTCAGGAACAAGAAAGATGAAAGAGGGATAGTGATAAAAAAAAAGAAAGATTGGTAGCTCTAGGATGCTTACAGGAAGAAGGAGTGGACTTTGAAGAAGTCTATGCTCCAGTTGCAAGACTAGAGGCTATCAGGTTCTTTCTGGCATATGCAGCATCAATGAACATTAAAGTCTATCAACTTGATGTAAAATCTACATTTCTGAATGGAAATATTGATGAAGAAGTTTATGTCACTCAACCTCCTGGATTTGAAGACCCGGTTCATCCAAACAAGGTTTACAAGCTTAGCAAAGCCCTTTATAGACTACATCAAGCATCAAGAGCATGGTATGATGAGTTGTCAAACCATTTATTGGAAATTGCTTCTGCGGAGGAGCCATTGACAAAACCTTATTCCTCAAAAGGAAAAACAAGGATCTGCTGCTGCTACAAGTGTATGTGGATGACATTATCTTTGGTTCTACAAATGAGCAAATGTGTAAAGAGTTTGAGCAAGTGATGAAATCCAAGTACAAAATGAGTTCAATGGGAGAAATGAATTTCTTCCTTTGACTTTAGGTGCAACAGAAAGCTGAAGGATTCTTCATAAATCAATCAAAGTATGTACAAGAGATTCTTAATAAATTCAAGTGCCAAGACTTCAAGAATGTGTCCACAACAATGGACACACATGAGTAAATGGTGCCTGATGAAAAGGGGGAGCCGGCGGACCTACATGAATATAGGGCCAAGATAGGATCACTAATGTATCTTACTGCATCTAGGCCAGATATTATGTCTGTTGTGTGTGTCTGTGCCAGATTCCAAGCTAACCCCAAGGTCTCACATATGGTAGCAGTTAAGAGGATCTTCTGATATCTAAAAGGAAAACCAGATTTGGGGATTTGGTATCCAAAGAACCCTTCCTTTGATTTGATGGCCTACACAGATAGTGACTATGATGGTTGCAACATGAGTAGAATATAAACCTTTGGAGGATGCCAGTTTTAGGGAACAGGCTGGTGTCCTGGCAATGCAAGAAGCAAACTACAGTGTTAATCTCTATTGCTGAAGCTGAGTATATTGTTTCCTCTAGCAGTGCACATGTTCTGTGGATTCAAAATCAACTGTTGGATTATAGTCTCAATTTCTTGCTTACACCTATTTTAATTAATAATACTGCTGCTATGTTTATTGTTAAGAATCCAGTCCAACATTCTAAGACTAAGCACATTGAAATTAGACATCATTTCATTAGGGACTGTCAGGAAAAAGGTGTGACATCCGTGGCAAAACCGAGTACACCTTAGGACTTGCAAACTCGAATAAGCGTTTAACCGCTTATTGCGTAAGAACAAACGAATAACCAAACAGGTCTGGTTATGGTCCGGATATCCCGGGGTGCCATCTATAAGTGATATACGATCTATGCAAGCTAAAATATTAGTAATATGGCCTTAGTTCGATAGCAAACAAGTTAAACGAAAACATGCTCGTTTAACTACCCGCTATATATTTTAACGCGAAAGATAGTTACAAACCAAGTATTGTATCATCCGTTAAGCCGAAAAAGACTTACCAAACACTTATTGGAAATGTTTTAAGCGATCCGTGAAAATATTTTTGATTTTTACAAACATACAGTATGTTTTTATAAATTTACACAAAAATAGCCGAAAAATGCTCGTTTTCGCTCCGTTTGTCGCACCCGATATATTTTTTGTCGCCAAAAACCGAACCCGAAATAAATTTGGACTCGGCATTTCACATTCGGGCACGTAAATCGAGAAAAGTGGGCCAAATGGGCCCAAAAGGGGGCCCAACAAGCCTAGCCCGACAAAAAAGACCTTTTTACCCTTGGTTTTCCTTTAAATATTAAACAAGTTTAAGATATTTTGTGAAATCATTTTCATGAGAATTCTGGACAAAAGCAGCTCTCCATCAAGAACCAGCAAGAAACTAGGTAAAAATGTCATAAATAATCGATTTTCGGCTCGTTTAAACTCGATTAATATCATATAAACATAGCTTGATTGCCAAAAATCATTCCTAACCATGTAAAAACCCTAAAAATGGTCCATAAACATGTTTTGATCATATACATGGTGAGGAACCTGGTATAATAGTTTTTTTTGGCCATAAACACGGATTAAAGGGTTGAAACAGCGTTTTTACGGTTCAAAAGTTCGTTTTTGTGCTCTAGCCGAAACCCTAAGTTAAGGGCTGTTATGTTGATGAAAAATTGCTTGGTTTGTGATATAGGACTTGTATCTAGCTTTCATAGAATCACAAGAACTTGAAAACTTGGTTAGAAAGTCGGAAACGAGCCAAACCCGCTAAGGTAATGCCGAAACACTCGCTTATGGGCTGTTAAGGTTAAGGTTGTGATGTGCATATTCTTAGGCCTTAAAATTTTTCATTAACATCAGGGACCATGTCGATAAGTCCCTGTTTAAATTTGGTAATTTTTCGACCATCCGAGAATATTTGGCGAATTTATTACCGAATTGGGACATTTATTTGGACAATATAGATAAAATACTTCAAAAATTATGAAATTTTTCTGAGAACTCAGATTTGATGTATTATGATCACATATGAATTTTGGGATCATTTGGAGAAGTCTAAAGGTGTTTTGTGTATATGCGTTCGTGTGAATTTTTATAGCCGAATTTGGGTCGAAAAGAATATCGCACGAGCTTTTTACATTCTGGAATTGATACAGGTTGATTTGGGACATGATTTGAGCATTCAAAAATTTTTGTGGAATTGTTGGAAATTGTTTGGGGTAAACGGACGATTTTCAAGCGAAATATAGCTGACAAAATGAATTTTTATAAATTAATAAATATGTAAATAATTCCAGAAATATTTTTATAAAAATCTACATATTTTAATTGATAAGTGGTTAAATTTTCATAATTTAATGATTAACGGTTAATTAATTATGTTAATTTAAAGATTAAACAAATTCAGTTTTTATAAAAACCGACAAGTTCGCGACTAGCGAACCTGCGGGAATATCAAAACACCAAGAGTGATCAAAAATCATATTTTCGGATTAATTAAGTAAAAACGAACTTTTCTATGAGAAACCTGGACAATCTGGGTGGATTGTGCGCGTTTCTTCTCAAATCAAACTGAATAAACGGAAATGGGCCCCGTGGCTAATCCGGGACCCCAGTATGTGATCATTCTTTATAACTTAATCATTTTATTAACCAATACATTTACCCAAGCTTATTTTCCCATAACTGTTTTCTGAACGCGTAAACGAAAAACTTGGCCCAGCTGGGAAAACGGGAATCTGAGCCAAGTTCGGTTTTAAGTATTAGACATTGAACAACATCACAACCGAAGCCTATTGCCACTTTCTGGGCGTTCCAGCTATACCCAGATTAGTTATACAGCCCAGTTTAGTACTGAGATTATAATAATATTAAAATATTAATATTATTATAATATGGACTATAGGGACTAAGTGATAGCAAGGGAAACGAACCCCGAGCAGACCTCGCACTGAGTGCCTACACAACTGTGAGTTTCATACCCCCATTCTTTAAACTATTTTTCAAACTTTTTGGGTGGAAAGCATGTTTATACACGTTATCTATCTGAAAATGGATCGGGATATAAAATATCTAAACATTTATGTATGAAAAGTCTCTACAAACATAATGATTGACTACGTGCTGATGAAAGATGATTATTATCGTTGATTGATATATTGAGTGGAGATATTACGAATTGCAAAACATAATGAAATTACACGTGACAACATGTTTATACAAACACGTTATGTAATGTTAAACATAACTAATTTCGGAGACAACGTGGTCTATAATGGCTATGGGAATAACGTGGTCTGTGATGATTATGGGGCTATTGTGGGCGGAAGGGGGGCCACAATAGTAACAAACTAAAGTTGAGTATGGCATATGAGCCAAGTTCTGCTGCAACATACTAAACTAAAGTTGAGTATGGCCTATGAGCCAAGTTCTGCTGCAACTTATAAACTAAAGTTGAGTATGGCCTATGAGCCAAGTTCTGCTGCAACTTACTAAACTAAAGTTGAGTATGGCCTATGAGCCAAGTTCTGCTGCAACTTATAAACTAAAGTTGAGTATGGCCTATGAGCCAAGTTCTGCTGCAACTTATTAAACGAACTAACTTGATTATGACATGAATGTTAAGAAAATAATGTGATTATGCGTATTATGGGCGGATGGGGAGCCACAGTATTTGGTTATACGTGATAAATACTATATGTGTATATGTGTCTATATACATACTATGTGATTAGCCGTAGGAAATACTATGTGTAGAATATACTAATTATTTGCGTGTACACTATATAATGTTTGAGTTTACGTGGAATCATTGTGGGTGAAAGGGGGACCACAGTGGTTGATGTTAACGCGGAACCGTTGTGGGCGGAAAGGGGGCCACAGTGGTTGAGTTTATGTGGAATCGTTGTGGGATGAAGGGGGTCCACAGTGGTTGGTTAAACACGGAAATTGGAAACAGGTAGTACGAACAAACAATCACGATTTTACCGAAATTTTGAATTTATATTATAAACTTACATGTATGCATATGCACACACAAGGATATGGCTGTACATATTTATACAAACATAAATACATATTTTTACATACGCGCGTACATACAAACTATGACTGTGTGGTACACAGAACTGATTTCGTTAAACTTATGAAACTCACCAACTATTCGTAGTTGACCTGTTTTAACATGCTTTTCAGGTAATCAGATATGAGAAGTAATTTCCTGTGCATTACGTGTCTGATTGGTGATTGATGTCATGGGCATTTGAGTTAGAAGTAAAGTAATTGAAGAACCGGTTTGATTGTATCACCTAGTTTGTAAAAGATGTTAGAACGATATAATATATTGTAAATTAGTTAGTAATGTTTCTTTATGAACAATGTATTTGATACCAGTTGTATCTGTTGCATTTCCGTTTTATGCTTCCGCAATTGTGCTTAACGGGGTGTGACAAAAGGTTTAATAGAAATGAAAAGGGTAGATACATCTGATAATTTGGCTGACTTGTTCACCAAACCTTTAGATAAAACCAAGTTTCATTTTCTGTTGAAATGCCTAGAATATTAAATTCTGATGAAGTTTGATTTAGAATGTGTGCTTAAGTGAGTTGCTTACTGATTATATGTGTCACTCACTTTGAATGTTTGCATGATAACTTGCTATGCTTAACTAATTATTCTAATTGCATGAATCATGTATGTGACTGCCTTGTGTGAAAATCTTGTTGAAATCTATTGATATTGCTATTTACAGCTTTTGGTACTTTGATCTGTGCTTGCATGATATATTTTTGTTTCTAAGTACTTCGAGCATGAATCTGTGCTTGATATTGTGCTTGTTCTCTTCGAGCACAAGCAAAGGCTTCTGTAAGACTATTCTAAGTCATTCGAGCACAGATGTCATAGCTCAGCTGCTCGAGCATAAAATTGTCTTGAAAACTTTTTCAAGTATTTCGAGCATACTTTTGTGTTGCATGGTGTGTTTAATGCTCTTCGAGCACAAACAAACCATACTTGAGGTTTCTCAAGTAACTCGAGCACAAATGGTGTGTTAACAATGTTCGAGCATGGACATGTGTTGTGGAAGACGTAAGTATTCCAAGCACAAGTATACTGCTCGAACACACAGCTAAGTCTTTCGAGCACAAGCATTGAAATGATATATTTTAAGGTTGCTCTGTAGACTTTCAAAGCATGCTCGATGAATTTCTGAGCATGCTCGACAGACTTATGTGTTGATTTGTCAGTTCTATGATATCTGAATGAATGTTTTTGCAATAGGGTAAGTGTGTGCTTGTTAAACGTACTTAAATGACATCACAGTTTTTCAAAATCAATACTTTAAAATGAATTTTGAGAATAAATGATTTTTTAAGCTGTGAAATATTTTTGATAAAAGCAACACTGTTTTGGAGATCTCATGAGAGAAATGATAAGATTATCCAGTTAAAAATGACAGATAAAAGCTTTTAATAGAAATAAGTATCCAACCTATGGCAAATGATAGAAAACTGTTTAAGATAACTAACCCATGGATTTAAGTTCAAAATGCTTTGAGTACAGTCATTGGCAAAGTATGGTAGCTTTCCATAGTTTGTAGTTGTCATATGTGATATACACTTAAATCTGCTAAGTATGATGTGGTGAAACATTGGAAGATAAGGTATGCTCTCTAGCATATCTTTCCGAATGATAGGCAGAAAGGTTATTATCCAATCATACACGAGCCTGTTGGTGTTACTGGTCTATCAAATATTTATTAAGTATTTGAGCAGAAGTAAATTATTGCAATATGGCAAATTTCATAAAAGAAAAGAAAAAGAAAGTGATTGAAAAAGTATAAAAAGATCATATATATAATATAAATAAATAAGTTATCTGATTTCATGACTTAAAGGGCACTAAGGAAACTACAGGAGTGGGGCATCCAAATAAGTCCTAAACACCCTGAATGTAAGGCATGTAAGTCCGGATGGCATGTAAGTCCAACGTTCAACCTTACAGTCTGTTATCAAAGACAAGATATAAATAAGTAACTGCTCAATTATACAAAATTAATTTTTACCAGGACATAAGGGGTCGAAGTCAATTCGGGGTGATTTGGAGAAAGCTAAATACGCTTTGAGAAGAGATTAGAAGCAATCTGAAAATATAGTGATAACCATTCCTAACTTATGCTCTAAATGAATCCTAAAAGTATCACAGAAAGCAATGACCACTATGCTAAGTATACCTGCTATCAACCTGACTTAAGTCATAATAACGCTGACCATGAAGTGGTGTGATCTTGTTTTAAATAGTCTGATCCCATGTTGTGATATTTCTATAAAATTTTTCAATGGAAAGTTCCACTGGAGTTTGATCTCTTATTTCACCTTAAACTAATTGCTCTTTTTAACTTACTGTTCTGCATTGATCATTTTTAATGCAATGTTGAAATTTTTAGCACAAGACATAAATGATCATGTATGAGATTAGTGGCATAACAGTTGTGATTCTCAAACTGAATTGAAAATTCAATTAAGTGTTTGGAGCAAAGAAACTATGCTTGCTTATGTACCACTGCATGCCTCGAGTACACTATGTGACATGTGTAAATTGACTTATGAGTTCGAGCATGTATCTCATGAAATGTTGCTATTAAGTATTTCGAGCATGCATCTTACTTTCGAGCACCTGAAATAAAATGACAAGTAATGTATATGTTTCGAGCGTGATTGCATCCTTGATTGTCTAGTTATAAATTTTGAGTGCAAGGGATTCGAGCATAGAAGTGCGCTAGGTGTGTCGGAATGAGAGTTCGAGCTTAAGCAACTGGATCATTTTGTTAAGTAGTTCGAGCAAACTTGTGAGCTAGACACTTAGGTTGTGAGTTCGAGTACAGGCATAGAAATGATTTAATATGCTAAAGCTTTCAAGCATATAAGTACATTGGGCACATTGGGCTGTAGTATTCTAAGTGAGTCAAGCAAGGGCTACCCACACTGACAAAATGCATCTCAAGCATAGGTCATTGTTATGATATATTTCTAAGTATCTCGAGCATGATGCATAGTCAAGTAAGGTTTGATTACTGGTGTGTCTCAGGAATTTATATTGAATGAATTTTGATAAGTACGTTCGAGCACACTACACCTTGAGTATGACTCAATACTCGAGCAAGTAATCTGATGATCATTAAAAATTTGGCTAAGGTATTGAGCACAAGTCTAGTTGAGCAATCTGTCTTGAGTATACTAGTGATCAAGGACAGAATATTCTAAGTACATCGAGCAAGGATTGTACTATGTACTAGTGTACAAGGGAGCCAGCTGTTACCTTGGCTGTATACTCGAGCAAAGGGGGTGCATTAAATTTGAAATTAAATGACAACTGTCGTGAGCTAGATGACAAATCAAGGTACTGTACCACCCAAACGTCAGGTATAAAGGGGGGACTTAGAAACTTTTTCACATATTTCTTCCTATCTTAAACCTAACCACAAAAACCCTTTTGCTTGTGTTATCTTCCGCTCGCTCGATTGCTCTAATACTTGCTCACTTTTACTTCGAATACCGCCATTAGCTATGTTTCGACTTCGGTAAGACATTGTTATTCGATAATCGTCACACCGATTTTAGAATTAGGGTTTCTAATTGAACTATTGACTAACTGTTTACTTGTTCTTGCAGGTACGCATATTACTACGGAACATGTTAATTTAATATGCCATTAATCATCTAACTATCCTCATATATTGGTTCTGCAACTCTATGTACTGATATATTTTCTTGTTTTTGCAGACCTGATGGCTTTAAAATTCGAAAAGAGGCACAATATGTTCGCTCAGTTGAAGCTCGATGATGATAACCGAGAATTAAAGCCTATGATAAACTTTTTGGCAAACTCCAACCTGAGGGTAGCATTAACTGAAAATCCCACAATATACAAGAACCACATTTCGGATTTTTCGGGGTCTGCAACATATGTCAATGATGTAAACGGGGAGAGAATTGAGGCATCAATTCTAAATCATGAAGTTGAAATTACAGAAGCCTCAATCAGAGCTGCACTAGACCTTAATGACAATTTTGCGGTTCAGCCGTCTTACTCGGCCCCAAGATTACTAAGAGTCTTTCAAGAGACTATGGGCTATCAAGGAGGAGTAAAGGAGGGATAATTTCAAAAGGGAAGTTTTCCATTGATCTACAGGTTCCTGATTCATCATGTGATCCAGTCTTTATCTCCTCGGAGAGGGACTTGGACTTTATTGAGTAGAGAGCTTGGGACTCTCACAGTGGCAATACTCTATCAGCAACCCTTTAACGTTTCAAGACTTATCTTTTGTCACACCCCGACAAGAACAATGCGGAAGCGTAAAACGGGAATGTAACAGACACCTCTGTTATCAACCACATAGCTTATAAAGAATAATAGAAAATAATTTACAATATTTTTACATTGATCTAACTTCATTTACAACTAGGTGATACAAATTAAATCCAGCCCATTAAGCGGCTTTACTTCCTATTAGCACACTTTCATCAATTCACCCAACATTGATCGCAAGTCAAACACGTAGCACATCGACTTTCTAATCCAATCCAATACCTGAAAAACATGTTAAAACGGGTCAACTACAAATAGTTGGTGAGTTTCACGAATTTCAAGAAATCAGTTGTGCGTACAACAATCACTGTTTGTAAATACGCAAGTATGTATGTATGTACGTTCACAAGTACGTTTGTTTGTATGTTTATGATATAATTATACTAAGCTACAGCGAAGCCTTGACTGTCTATGTTGCGTGCATCCATTTCCCACGCCCAATCAACCACTGTGGCTCCCCTTCCGCCCACAACATACCCCGGTAGCTATATCTAACACTACATAGCATGTTTGTATAATATGGTCATGTGCAAACGGCGCTATGTGACATGGAAACCAGGCCGATTCCGTTTGGGTTTGTCAAACCAATAGTATTATTCACAAGCCACCGGCTCGAATTTAATCACTGTGCTCGTGGGGACTTTCGTGTGTTAGCACTTAGATAATTCCCATCATCAAACAGTACATGATATATATAGATATGTATCAACATGTTTTTCACACCAAAAGTTCGTAAAAGCAATTTAAAAGTGGGGTCATGAAACTCACGTTTTAATAAGGATTCAGTAAAGCGTCAGCTTGTAGTTCGTTTGACTCGTATCACTAGCCCCTATAATAAATATTATAATAATATTAATATTTTATATTATTATAATCACAATACTAAACTGGGCTGTATATATAATCTGGGTATAGCTGTAACACCCAGAAAGTGTCAATAGGCTTAGATTGTGATGTTGTTCAATGTCTAATAGTTAAACCCGAACTTGGCAGTTTCCCCGTTTTCCCAGCTGGGCCAAGTTGTTCGTTTATGCGTTCAGAAAACAGTTATGGGGAAGTAAGCTTGGGTAAATGTGTTGGTCGATAAAATGATTACGTTATAAAGAAAGATCACTCATTGGGGTTTTAGATTCGCCACGGGGCTCGTTTCCGTTTATTCAGTTTGTTTTAAAGAAAAATGCGCACAATTTATCAAAATTGTTCGGATTTCTCACAAAAATTACGTTTTTACTTAATTAATCCAAAAATATGATTTCTGATCACTCTTAGTGTTTTGATATTCCAACAGGTTCGTTAATCACGAACTCGTCGGTTTTTATCATAATTGAATTTGATTAATCTTTAAATTAGCTTAATTAATCATCCGGTAATCCTAAAATTATGAAAATTTAGCCACTTATCAATTAAAATATTTAGATTTTATAAAAATATTTCTAGAATTATATACTGATTTATTAATTTATAAAAATTCATTTATTTGCTATATTTAGCCCGAAAATTGTCTGTTTATACCAAACGATTTCTGAAAAATCCATCAAAATTTATGAGTGACCATAATACATCCCAAAACAATGTGGGAAAATCCCAAAATATAACAACCTTGCCAAGTATCCTTTTCGTGCAAAAAACGACTATGAAAATTCAATTAAATGCAAATGTATAAAACCTACTTAGGGAACCAAATGCTCCCAAATTTCATATGTTATTAAAATATACCAAATATGAGTTCCTAAAAAATTTTCATAATTTTTCAAGCATTTAAACTATTTTTCCCAAATAAACGTCCCAATTTGGTAATAAATTTGCCAGATATTCTCAGATGGTCGAAAAATTACCGAATTTGAACAGGAATTCAATGATATAGTCCTTAATGTCCCTGAAAAATTTCATGACCTAAAACTATGTACATCACAATCGAATCCTAAACAGCCCATAATCGAGTGATTCGGTATTACCTTAGAGGTTTTGGTTCGTTTTCGCCCTTCTAATCAAGTTTTTCGACTTCTTGTGCTTCTATGCAAGCTAGATACAGGTCCTATATCAAAAAACAAGCAAGCTTCATCAACATGGCAGCCTCTTAACTTACGGTTTTGGCTAGGGTAATAAACCGAACTATTGAAACGTAAAAACACCGTTTAAACCCTATAATCCGTGTTTATGGCCAAAAAAGAGTATGATTCTGATTCCTAACCATGTGTATGATCAAAAAATGTTTTTGGACGATTTTTAGAATTTTTTCATGGTTAGGAATGATTTTTGGTAATCAAATTATGTTTATATGGAATTAAACATGTTTAATTTATAAATTAACGATCAAATCATAAGAGTTACCTTGGGGTTTATTTGTGATGGAGAACCCGAAGTCACCACAGAAGTTTTGAGAAGAAATGGTTTTTAAAAAAAACAATAATATTGCTTAAATATGAAAAAATCAACAAAGGAAGGAAAAGTCTAAAGTGGCGGCCGGAATTTGGGCCCCCCCTTTTGGGCCCATTTTTGGCCCAATTTTCTCGATTTGCATGCCCGAACGTGAAATGTCGAGTCCAAATTTAGTTCGGCTTCAGTTTTTGGCAAGAAAATTATATTGGGTATGACAAATAGCACGAAAACGAGTGTTTTTCGGCCAATTTATTGTAAATTTAGAAAAACATAGTATTTGTTTTTAAAAATCAAAAATGTTTTCACGTATCGCTTAAAACATTCCCACTAAGTGTTTTGTAAGTATTTTCGGCTTAACGGATGATACAATGCTTGTTTTGTAACTATCTTTCGCGTTTAAATCTATAGCGGGTAGTTCAACGAGCATGCTTTCATTTAACTTGTTTGCTATTGAACTACGGCCATAATACTAATATATTAGCTTATATTAAACGTATATCACTTATAAATGCCCCCCCTGAGATATCTGGGTCATGACCAAACCCGTTCGGTTAATCGTTTGTTCGATACGCAATAAGCGGTTAATCGCTTATTTAGCATGTAAACGTCGAGGTGTATCCGATTTTGCCACGAATGTCACATTCTCCCCTAGTTAAGAAATTTCGTCCCCAAAATTCGCTAAGCCAATTAATCGCTTCTTAGGGACAAACAGAATTGTTTGTTTTTGTTTTCAAATATATTTGGTTCCCCGTTACGGATTTTACCGAACTTTTATCATTGAAATTTTTGATGAGTCGTAACAGTTTGATTTTCTCGTCCATTATTTATACGGGTTCTTTAAAAGGATTAGTTATGTGTAAATTTTCAAGTGGTACTATCTCCGCCTCGTCAGTAAGGCACTCGTTTGTTTTGGTATATAAGAAATTTGTTAGTAGAACTAAAATCGAGAGTGAACTTGATTCTCGAGATAGTTTATTCAATATTCTACGAGATTAATTTCGAGACAACCTCGTACAATTCTATGTATGTTGATGTCAACTTATCAGTTTCCTTAACTCGACCAACACTTCAAAGGTCAACAATTCATTAATTATATCGGTATAGTTCTTTTATTAGATTTATGCGGCTTTCAATTTGTTTTTGATTTTTACGAGTTTTATCTAAGGTTTCCGGAATCAAATTGGATTTTTGCATTTTAAGTGTTGCTAACTTTTAGCCTATTAAGGTAATGATTTATATTCTTGTTCGTATCGTACCAGTTATAGTGTCGCTCGTATAATATTATGGTAATTATTAGAATACAAGGATTAGACCAGTGGAAAATGCTGGCCTTAATTTCTTCAAGATTTAATATACATTTGCAATGTAATTATACCAATATTTGTATAGTTCGCCCAGCTCAATCTGTTATTTGGGAATGACAGGTTGTGCTCAAACTGATTGGTTTTCTTAAATTTTGCCAAAGATTAAGAGGCCAAATGACTATTTCAGTCTAAAGTAATCGAAATAGACATGCCATGTCGAGGTATGATTTTGTTGGCATAATTTCCGGTGTGCCTTTCAGTTGTGAAATTGTTATGGATCGGAAGAGAGTATGCAATTTAAGTTAGCCGGCTAATTAGTACTCGAGTCATACTATGCTTCCGGAATGTTTTACGAAAGTGTGTTATGAAACTCATAGTAATGTGTCCCTAGTTCCCTTGGGTGTTTTCAGTTGTTATAACATCACCGAGGAGTTTTGATATTCTGCCTTATTTTTAGATTAAGTCAGGAATTTATCGATATGTATAGTTACACTTTTCTTTTTATTCATTTTTTTTATATCGAGCCACCAATAATATTTATTTGAACATTTGTGCATCTTATCGGCATCTAGATGAATAGAATCTTTGGGCTTATGTGCTTCGTCCAAGATTAGGGCACATAGTTAACAAAAGTTGAACTCTAGACTCGGTTTGTTGGAGGTATAGAATTTCATCGATTTTCCTTTCCAAAGTTCTCATCTTCCCCGTACAAAATTTTGCTTTCTTTTGATGCTATGGTCTTAGGGTTTTCTTTTGGGCGATATGAATTTGCCCGATAATGTTTGTTTTTAAAAAAAAATCCATTTCAAGTACCCGTACTTTCCGATGTTTAACTTCATCCCTTCATCTTAAGGCAACGGATTTTCTTAGTTACAATTATCCCATGACTCAACTCGTCTTCCTTACCCCATATTTAGTTTTGTCAGATCATTTACAGATTATAAGCTTTTGTGATTTATGTAATATAAGTAGTATTCCCATGTCTTCGGCGCAAAATCAATCATCCCATAGTCCGAGTCAAGGAAAGTGTAATTTTCTCGTGTGTTTTTTATTGTTAGGAAGTGCATGTTATGACCTTGTTTCTTTGCATTAGTACACATTCTAATTCTTCTCGGGATGTATCACAATAGATTATAAAATCATCAGTCCCTTCTGGGAGATTTAACATAGGGGTTTGACAAAGTTTTCTGTTTTAACGATTAAAAGCCATTTCTTATTCTCTTCCCCAATCATAAATTCAGTTTTCTTGGGTTGAAAGGGTTAAAGGTTGGGCTAAATTGGAAAGTGTACAATGAAGCGCCGATAATACTCAGCTAGTTCCAAAATTTGGCGAATTTCTTTTGTTGACTCTGGTGTTTATTAGTTTTGCTCAGGTGCATATAAATTCCGTGTCAACTAATAACGTGTTCGAAAAATCATATTCCTTGTAGCTAGAATTTACACTTGGACAATTCCCCTTGCCTCAACGCCTCCAAGATTGATCATAATTGTTGTTAGATTCCTTTTTAATTTTCGAATACATCAAGAGATTATTATTAACGTTATAATGAATTTGTCGCGGTACGGTTTACAACTCAGTTCGGGTGATCCATGAAAACTGCGGGTGTATTATTCTGTCCGAAAGGCATAACTAAGGGTTCATAGTGACTATACCGAGCTCGAAACACCAATTTAGAAACATCTTCCTCTTGGATCTTAACTCGAAGATAGCCGGATCGCAGGTCGATTTTCCAGAAGTAATTCGCTCGCTGGAGTTGATTGATCAAATCGTCAAGTCATGAGAGGGGTTGTTAGTTTTTGTTTAGTTCTCCGATAATCAACACACATCCTAAGACTCCATCCTTTTTCGTTACCAACAACACCGGTGCTTCCCAATGAGGATAGCAAGGTTCTATGAAATCCTTATCTAATAATTTCTCGTAGTTGTATAATTAGTTCTTATATTTCGGCGAATGCCAGATGACAAGGTGCCTTGATAATAGTAGTTGCCCCTAAGGTTAGGTCAGTTCGGAGTTCAATTTGTCGGATAGTGGGATTTCGGGTAGTTCATCAATAAGGATAATGGATTATTCGAGTATTACGGGGATATACCCTATATGTTTCATTAGGGTTTTTCATGGTTATGTTCTCTAGAGATGCCATACACCCTAGGCGTAAGAGTTTTAATATTTTAGGATAAGACACAAGAGGTGATATTGAACCAAACTCCTTTCCTTGTACATAATCACTTCATCATCTGGGTGAGGAATTTTAACTATTTAGTCATTACACATGATTTCTACCTTGTATTTAGCTAACCAGCCCATACTGACAATTACATCGATGTTTCCCAATTATACCAAGAGCAGGTCAATAAAAATGGTTGGTTGTTTAGGATAATAGGATAGTTTTGGATTATTTGCCTAACATTTCTAGGTTTATTGTTAGTGAAGTCTATAACGTAAGAATCTATTAGTTCGCTAATCAGTACATTTCTCGGGAATAAGAAGTTAGTGGGAACAAGACTTCTATCGGTACCTATATCAAACGAGGCTGAAGTATATTACTCAGTAATTACAGATGTATTCTTTTATCACAATTAAGTCTTGCTGTGTTTTATCGGGTTCGATCACTAATCGCGACCTCTAACCGAGTTGGACGTCGATGTTCGTTCTTAGTTTAACTTGGGACAGTTCCTTTTGAAGCATTTTCCTATTTCCACACTCATAGTAAACATGAAGGTTTATCATAGTTTGTGATTGAATTGGTTGTGATTAGGTTCATTGGGAATGGTGAGGTTAGAACGGTCAGTTTACAGCACTTATAATGGTTCCACAGCTACAAGTATAGTATTCAATCTTCTAGTTTTTTAATGTATCTTCATTCAACATTTCTTTATAAAGACTACATAATCACAACTTGGTGAAGGTTCATTGTATAATTTTCATTCAGAGCTAAAGTTGATCGCCGTCTCGTTTTGAGTTGTAGGGGGCGCACATTTAATTTGTTGTAGTTCTTGTACTCCTGTTCCGTGATTAGCTCATTTTGTGCTAGATTATTTCCTGGTACTCTCAACACCCCTTTACTGACCGAATTCCAAGTTAACACCCTGGCTTGCATCCCGATATTCTCAAAAGTTAAGTGGCTAACTGGATTAACTAAAGTGTCTACTTTTTTTTTTGGGTAAAGGGATTCACCCGGTTAAATGCATTCACACAGCCAAAAAATACAAGTAATATGACAGAGTGCCATATTAGTTCTCAAGTATGACATGCCATACAAGAGTAGACAAACCAAAACCACCAAAAACTGGTAAACACAGCTAAAGCTTACACAAGAACCAAGGAAAAAACAAAACAAAAAACAAATCAACCATTATCATCAATTTGATGGGAAACTCCCCGCGGAAAGTGCCAATCCTCGAGAACCCGATTAATCCGTTCAGAATTCTTGAACTTTAGAGTCATAAGCTTTAGGCGAGTACCCCTAATGATTTCGTCAGCAACAGTCGTAGGAGTCTTCAAAGAGTTCCTGAAAAGCCGGTTATTTCGCTCCTTCCAAATAATGTACACCGAAGCCCCAAATAACAGCCGATTAACAACATTATCAATAGAGTTGGACATTCCAAATTGAGACACATATTGAAGAATATTCGCCCAACCATTTCTGCACCCCTGAAACTTCCCTTTCATTTTTACAATACTCCAAACCTCAGAAGAGAACTTACAATCAAAGAAGAGATGATTACGAGAATCCGGCTCTCCATTACAAAGAAGGCAGCAATACAAGTTATGATTTGGATACCCACCAATCTTCCACCCCATAATACGATTCTGCTTGCTCAACCTGTCATGAATCACGGTCCACAACATAAAGGAGTGTTTTGGAACACATTGAGAGAACCAAACAACACGCACCCAAGACACCTTATCAGCCGGTCTCCGAAGAAGATGCCATATACCTGAAGCCGAGAAACTCATTGAAGTCCCATTCTCATCCATTACCACTATCTTGTCCCTCTTATCCGGACAAATACGTACCTCTTTTAAGTTCGAAAGAATTGGGTATCTCAAAAACCAATCAGGCGGCCAACCCCAGTTATTATGATGAACCACATCACTGACACAGGTCTCTAAAGACAATCCAGCCCGATGTATAGCTCTAGGGTTGATATAATCAATTAAAGGACAAAGATCATCCCATTTATCGTACCAAACTGAAGTAGATCTCCCATTACCAATTTCATGCCATATAAACTGTCTAATATGGGGACGAAACTGAATAATTTTCCTCCACCCCCAAGTACACGAGTTAGGAATCTGCAAGCTCCAAAAATTTCGCCCCTTCATTTTATACTCATGAATCCATTTAACCCACAACGAATTACGCACATTGATTAAGCTCCAAATATGATAAACCAGAAGAGAGTTATTGACATCCCGGATACGCCGGATACCCAAACCACCTTCACATTTCGGCCGACACACAATATCCCAAGATACTTTATGCTTTCCCTTATTGTGACCATAGTCCCAAAGGAAATTTTTAATCCGTTTCTCAAGATCAGCAATAAGTCTAGAAGGGAGTGAAAACACAGCAGACCAATAAATATATAAGGATGACAGAACAGACCTGACCAGCTGCAGTTTACCCGCAAAAGATAAAGTTTTATTCTTCCAATCTCCAATCCGACTATCCATACAATCCAGCAACCTCTTACAATCACGGTAATTTAACCTCGTGGAAATAAGCGGAACTCCCAAGTATTTAACCGGGAGCCTTCCTTCAACGAAGGGCATAATATTCAAAATACCACTTTTAACGCGGTCCGGGACATTACAGAAAAACGCGGTACTTTTCGGAACACTCGGAGTAAGCCCGGACATATCTTTGAAATCATTCAGAGCCCCCATAATGGTTTTAGCAGAATTCACATCACCTCGAGCAAACAGGAACAAATCATCCGCAAAGCAAATATTGATAATATTTAATTTTTCATAATAACGATGAAAACGGAACGAGCGTTCAATACGAACCTTTCGATGCAAAATTAACGTGAGAGCTTGCATAACCAGCGTGAAAATATAAGGGGACATCGGATCACCCTGTCTCAGACCTCTTTTACCACTAAAGAACCCGTGTAAGTTCCCATTAACGGATATCGAAAAGGAAGAAGTGGTTATGCACTCCATTATCCAATGAATCATCCTATCGTGGAAACCATACCCAAAAAGAATATCACGAATGAAGTCCCAACTGACCGTATCGTAAGCTTTCTGGATATCAACTTTAAAAGCACATCTAGGCGGACCATTATTAGTGGGATAATTATGCATTAACTCTTGGGTCAAAAGGATGTTATCAGAAATCCTACGCCCAGGCACAAACGCAGACTGATTGGTATCAATTAACGACTCCAAACCCTTCATCATACGAACCGAGATAATCTTGGTAATGCATTTATATAAAGTGTTGCAGCACGAGATGGGGCGAAAATCATTAGGAGTCACAATGTTGGTCACTTTGGGAATAAGGGCAATAATAGTGTGGTTTACCTGTTTAAGGAGACTTCCTTTTCTGAAAAATTCATGAACCGCCAAACAAACATCTTTCCCAACAATATCCCAAGAACTTTTGAAGAAGGCCGAGGAAAAACCATCAGGACCCGGCGCTTTGGAATACCCAATAGAGAAAAACGCATCCTTGATTTCCAAATCGGATATAGGTCTAACCATAAGCTCCGCCTGAGAGGCCGTGAGCTTAGAAGTAAAAATCTGATTATCCAGTTTTCTCAATGGTTGCAAATCTGAACCAAAAATGTTCATAAAATGATTAACAAACACCGAAGGAACATCCAACCCCTCAAATAAACGGCCCTGAGCATCACTTATAATATCAATACGACCCCTATGGTTTCGCATTTTCAAGGAATTGTGAAAGTACGCAGTGTTAGAGTCACCAAGCTTTAACCAATCAACTTTAGCCTTCTGTTTAAGGAATTCTTCCTCATCTTTAGCCGCCTCATGATAAGCCTTAAGATAACTATTCTGCTCCCGAATCAACTCCAAATTAGTAGGGTCAATGTCGAGACGGGTTTCACAAGCATCCAGAAGGGTTCTAAGATCATTAACTTTCTTGTGGAGATTACCTTGCCAGTGCAGCAAAGAACGGATAGGATGTTTTAAGTTTTGGAGTTTCTTTACCACGCGAAACATGTGATAACCATTCACCTCAATATTCCAGCCGTTAGCAATAATATCATTATAACCCGGTTTTCCAATCAAGAAATTAGGGAATTTAAACGGTTTAGGCTTACCTTTAATAAGAGAGGGGAATTTCAATAGACATGGAGAGTGGTCTGAAATCCGGTACGGAAGAAACACCGCCGAAGAATCATTAAAAATCTCCATGAATTTAGAGTTTCCCATCACCCTATCAAGCTTTTTGAAAAGACCCATACCCGTTTTCGGTTTATTGCTCCAAGTGAATTGGAGTCCGACCCCATTTATATCCTCAACTTCAATGTTCTTAACACAATCACGAAAATCAAGCATCCCAGTGGAAATTTTGGAAGAACCATGTAAGCTGTCTTCCAAATTAAGAGCACAATTAAAATCTCCTAGTAAAGCCCAAGGTTTACCACGAGTGAATTGATTATGAACAACAAGATTATGCCATAACTCCCTTATTTTCAAATAACAATTCTCAGCATACACAAAAGAACCATACATCACCTTGCTATCCAGCTTAAACTTTAACTGAACGTGAAGAACCTGGTTCGAATAATCAATAACCATAAGATCAACCAAATCCGTATTCCACCCCACAATAATCCGAGTACCTTTATCTCAAACACTACCATTGCTGGTCCGATCCCAATTTTTACAAATCTTCTTACAAACATCAAAAACCGCGTTTAATTTGACGTGAGACTCAAGAATAGCACACACCTGAATATTATTCTCTTGGATTACCTTACGAACCTCTTTTTGTTTAAGAGGGCGGTTCAACCCTCTTATATTCCAAGTGGCGATGGTACCCATTAAACACCCAATTCACCGGGTGTGCTTGCACCCTCAGAACCAATATCCGCTTTCATAGCTTTAGCCACATCCGTAAACAGCTCCTCCACATCATCATCATCTTCATTACTTTCTGATTCGTCCGCCAAATTACCAAACCGGTTACTGGTTTGGACAGCATGCTTTTCCTTTAACTGGACCCCCACAGCCATAGGAGTTGTAGGTTTACCCACAGGATAATTATTGTCTTGTCCTTAAGCGGATGGTTTATTTATAGGTTGTGACACAGCAGGTTTAACCACCGGTCGATAGACAAGATTATGTTTTTTGACTTGCATATTAACTTTTTTCTTTCCCTTCACCCTCTGGAAACCATCATCATTAGTGACTTTCGTTGGTTCATCATTTAACTTTTTATCATGAACTTGTTTCGGGCATTGAGTGTTCGAATGGCCAAACACCTCACATAAAGAACATCTGGGGGGCTCCCAATCATATTCAATCTTAATCTCCGAGATCTTATTTGTCTCCCCCCACGTATCCGGAACAGCAACAACAAGCTTCCTTTTAATATCCTGATTTGCCTGAAGCTCAACCTGGACTCTAGCAAAACTACTTCTTCCCCACGATTCCTTACACATATTGGCAGTATAAGAATCCATACTTATCGGATCCCCAATTCTTGACGCGAGCATACTTAGACCCTCCTCAGTAAAAGCACCCAGGGGAATGTTCTGTAATTTGACCCAAACCGGAACAGACCGTACATCCTCCTTCTCCAAATCTGACTCCATAGTCCAAATATGAAGGATAATAGGGACATTCCTAATCATCCAAGGACCATCTTCAATCAACTTCATCATCCCAGCTTCCGTATGAAACTTGAAAAAGAAAAACCCTTTCGCATTCATCATAAGTCTCGTAAGCCCATATTTGTTCCAATTTTTCTTAGCAAAATCCTCAACAACCGGAAAAGGAAGTCTATTACCCAAAAAATAGCCAAACAAAGTATTATTAAACCTTTCTTTAACTTTCTTGACAGATTCAACCGGGATAACCACATCAACTCCTTCCATTGTTGACTTCACATTTAATTTTCTTAATGTTACCTTCGATGTCTTGTTTTCAAGTTGCACAACACTCACATACGAAGGCTTAGAATTTTCCATATGTTTTTCCTTCCCTACATCCCTCTGAATATTAGAAGATTCAGATCCAAACACCTTGTTGTCGTCCGAGACAATGGCTGAAAAACCTTCATCTTGTTGAATATTTAACGAATCTGATCCAATAGCCTTTTTATCGCTCGAACAACCACTATCTTTGTTCCCCATGGCTGAACATCCACCATCTTTGTTGCTAACATCTGATCCAATAGCCTTTTTATCGCTCGAACAACCACTATCTTTGTTCCCCATGGCTGAACATCCACTATCTTTGTTGCTAACATCATTTAAAGGAGCAATGAATGTAGTGTTTGCAGCAAACGAAACAGACGAACCCGTAGCATTAGGGTTTCCCGATGAACCAGTTTTCAGAGCCCCCCTACGAGGGAGAACCCCATCAATGTTCGTTACTCGATTAGCTGAAAACCCTTGCATAACACGATCAACAAAATCATTACCACCCTTCTGCTCCATGCAAACCCAAGAATGAAATCACACCACACCCTAATCGGTCACAAAAAATAGCCAAGATACCCCAAAAATCAAGATCAAGATCAGCCAATCAAACCAAGGAAAATCGGCCAATATCAAGATCAAGATCCAAAGAATCTCAGCCAAGATCAAGAAACAATCTCAGCCAAAATTAAGATCAAGATCAAGATCAAGATCCAAAGAATCAAATCAGCCAAGATCAAATCGGCCAAGATCAAGATCCAAAGAACCAAATCAGCCAAGAACCAATCGGCCAATCCACGAAACCAATCAGCCAAGGAAACCCTAATCAAGAACGGCCAATGGATCAAGATCAAGCAACACCTAATCAAGATCAAGAAAGAACCTTAGAACAATCAAGATCAAGATCAATCAGCCAAAATCAAGATCCAAGGAACCCAACAATCCAAGGAACCAATCAGCCAAGAAACCCTAATCAAGATCGGCCAATAGATCAAGATCACCAACACCGAATCAAGATCAAGAAGGATCAAGATCAAGAAAACCCTAGAATCGATCAATAACAAACAACCCAAACCTTGATTAACCACAAGATTCTTAATCAATTAATAGGATATTATCGATCTAACTAAACTATAACAATAGCCGTGATCAATAACAAACCTACTAAGCAATCAGAACCAAGGATTGGATCAAGATTCAAACAACAAAAAGCCAAGAAAAGCCAAAAACCCTATGCAGCCGATCGCATAGGGTTAATCACCAAATTCGCCTTCTAGAGAGAGAACCTTTTTTAATTCCAATTGCTATAACTAAAGTGTCTACTTCTGGATTACAGATCATAGTATTAGTCGAACCAGATTGTTAGAACAGTTTGTGCATTCCAGTTGACCTGTCCTTTCATTTTGGATTTCATTTCTTAGAAAATATTTCAATATAAGGGCTTTAAGTCTTGCCCAGGTCCTACGAATAATTGTCTTTTGTTCCCGAATTCGTGCAGTTGCTTTCTCCCACACAAGGGCGAGGCTAAGTAGTGTAATAGTAACATAATTAACGATACTATTTGATGGGAAACTATTGGTATGGATAATAGAATTTATCATCTCGATTTATTTTACTAACTCATTTGATTCTTTAGTACCATTAAAATTTACATGTTTGTACAACTTAAATCGTTTAAACGAGCATTCCCGTTGTGAAGGATCACGGTTGTTACGACTATTATTCATATTCAGTAAAAGATTTTTGTTGCCATTGGCATTTAGTGGGGGAAATTATCATTATCGGTAGTAGCATTAATGCTCAATGGGGGAGTATTATTCGTGACAATTTTCGTATTTATCATAAAAATAACATTTGTAACTGTATTAGTAATGGGCGGCGAAATAATATTCGCGGCCGTATTAGTGTTTGGCATTTAATTTGTATTCATTATCGTATTAATGCCGGCAGCGAATCGCGTTGCAATTGTCAAAGTTACTATCTGCAGTTGCCGAACGATTATTTCAGCCACAACTACCTCAAATCACGTGTTTGTTTTCTTCGGGGCCATTCTATAATGATTAACAACTAAACTTCGTATAATAGTAATTCTCCTTATAACTTATGCGTAGGGAATCACATTAGCTAACAGTCAGGTAATTCAAATAGCAGATGCGTATTACACACACCGAATCATATATCCATATACCCAGGATAGTACATAGATTTAGCCTAATAAGGACATTGTTTGTATGTATATATCGAAAATTGTCATCCCGTGACAAGTAATTTTAACCCGGTAAGGGTCAATGTTTGTACTAATAGATCCAAATCGTCTCCCATATCAGCATAGCACACTACCAAATGCTTGCATGGAGTATCGAAACTATGCACAACATTATCATACTATCTATCTTTGTGTATTCGAGCACACATTACAATAATTACAAATAGTTCACAACTTGTACAACAATTATTTATATGTAGTCCCACTATTGGTTAACTGTTTTATCTTGCCTCTCCCGTAAATAGACATTTGTTCGTTGTGAGTTTAAACAGTATGTTGTAGCCGGGGGCATTTGTATACTTTCCTTGAACTTTGGATGTTGTTAAATATAATTACAAAATATTCTTTCATCAGATTATTCTATACCCGTAAGCATGCTGGGTCTACCAAAAGTGATTATTTATTAGGTGGGGTGTAAGTATGTTCTCAATCAAGAAATACCATCGGTCTACAAGTGTGAGGGTTCCCCTTTATGATAAACTGATCGGAGTGACAACAATATGGGAGTGGTTGGAGGTACTCATACACAGATGATTTGATAAATTTATTAATCGTGTAGGGTTCATCAAAGTCAGCGGTACTGGTGAGATATAAGAGAATTATTTTTTTTTCATAGTTGGTGTATGATATATGTAGGTGGTCACGGATTATTATATTATTAAAATTTTAATAGGATAGCTGTTATATTTATGATTTGATAAATCATTCTCTTTCCTAAGTATTTCCTTGTGAGTGGTGTTTGTTTTTAAACAACGGAGGTGGAGAGATGACTAGAAAATATTTCAGTTTATTGTTAGAAACTGGTATGTGAGATAAAGATTAGGTCCGAATCGAAAAGTGTTGTGTTCCCTTGAGATGAACATATGTAGAACACACCCTTCACAGTTCCTTTCTGGGTCTTAAATTTTCGCTCGATCTATGGTTCGATCGTATAATAAGATTCAATTTGGACTCGATAAAGCTTTATCAACATTCTCGCTTATAGGTAACACCGGTTCTTCATCCGATATAACGCTACCGATCTCGACATATTTCGGCTCAACAATTTGTTTTAAAAATAATATTTTTTGATAACATGAATCAGAGTAGAAAATATTATTACTCAAATCCAAATAAAATAATTTATTTGTTATGACTAGGTACAATATTAATTACAATAAAATATAATATTATTTTTAATAAAATATAATTGTAAACTAATATTGTTTATAATCGAATATAATATTTGTTACATAGAGACTTAGTATTATCGATAGTACAGTACGTACACGTATTCGTACACCTTGTTCCAGATAAGCACGTATGCGTGTTATATATATATACACACACACACACATACTCAGCATTACCTTTTATACACTTATGTTGCCGTTTTTACCTACTCGTACGTTCCGCGACTTCTCCCCGAATTCCCTCGTACAAGCAAGTCTGTTATTATGTTCCAGACCACAAAAACCCACTTGCCCTACAAGTTCATCCCCGCATCCATCAGTATATAATATTAAATTATTATTTATTTTTCCAGCGTTAATCGAGCCCAATCCTTTATAACCAATGGCTCTAATACCAATTTCTGTCACACATCCCGACTAGCCCAATGCGGAAGCATGAAATGGGAATGTAACAGACACCTCTGGTATCAACCACATAGCTTATAAAGAATAATAGAAAATAATTTACAATATTTTTACATTGATCTAACTTCATTTACAACTAGGTGATACAAACTAAATCTAGCCCATTAAGCGGCTATACTTCCTATTAGAACACTTTCATCAATTCACCTAGCATTGATCGCAAGTCAAACACGTAGCACATTGACTTTCTAATCCAATCCAATACCTGAAAAACATGTTAAAACGGGTCAACTACAAATAGTTGGTGAGTTTCACGAATTTCAAGAAATCAGTTGTGCGTACAACAATCACCGTTTGTAAATACGCAAGTATGTATGTATGTACGTTCACAAGTACGTTTGTTTGTATGTTTATGATATAATTATACTAAGCTACAGTGAAGCCTTGACTGTCTATGTTGCGTGCATCCATTTCCCACGCCCAATCAACCACTGTGGCTCCCCTTCTGACCACAACATACCCCGGTAGCTATGTCTAACACTACATAGCCTGTTTGTATAATATGGTCATGTGCAAACGGTGCTATGTGACATGGAAACCAGGCCGATTCCGTTTGGGTTTGTCAAACCAATAGTACTATTCACAAGCCACCGGCTCGAAGTTAATCATTGTGCTCGTGGGGACTTTCGTGTGTTAGCACTTAGATAATTCCCATCATCAAACAGTACATGATATATATAGATATGTATCAACATGTTTTTCACCCCAAAAGTTCGTAAAAGCAGTTTAAAAGTGGGTCATGAAACTTACGTTTTAATAGGGATTCAGTAAAGCATCAGCTTGTAGTTCGTTTGACTCGTATCACTTGCCCCTATAATCAATATTATAATAATATTAATATTTTAATATTATTATAATCACAATATTAAACTGGGCTGTATATCTAATCTGGGTATAGCTGTAACACCAGAAAGTGTCAACAGGCTTAGATTGTGATGTTGTTCAATGTCTAATACTTAAACCCGAACTTGGCAGTTTCCCCGTTTTCCCAGCAGGGCCAAGTTGTTCGTTTACGCGTTCAGAAAACAATTATGAGGAAGTAAGCTTGGGCAAATGTGTTGTTTGATAAAATGATTATGTTATAAACAAAGATCACACATTAGGGTTTTGGATTCGCCACGGGGCTCGTTTCCGTTTATTCAGTTTGTTTTAAAGAAAATTGCGCACAATTTATCAAAATTGTCCGGATTTCTCACAAAAATTACGTTTTTACTTAATTAATCCAAAAATATGATTTCTTATCACTCTTAGTGTTTTGATATTCCAACAGGTTCGTTAATCACGAACTCGTCGGTTTTTATCAGAATTGAATTTGATTAATCTTTAAATTAGCTTAATTAATCATCCGTTAATCCTAAAATTATGAAAATTTAGCCACTTATCAATTAAAATATTTAGATTTTTATAAAAATATTTCTAGAATTATATACTGATTTATTAATTTATAAAAATTCATTTATTTGCTATATTTAGCCTGAAAATCATCCGTTTGTACCAAACGATTTCTGAAAAATCCATCAAAATTTATGAGTGACGATAATACATCCCAAAAGTACCTGGAAAAATCCCAAAATATAACAACCTTGCCAAGTATCCTTTTCGTGCCAAAAACAACTATGAAAATTCAATTAAATGCAAATGCATAAAACCTACTTAGGCTTTATGTGAGTTCCCCAAAAATTTTCGTGCCAAAAACGACTTGAATGCTCCCAAATTTCATATGTGATTAAAATATACCAAATCTGAGTTCCCCAAAAATTTTCATAATTTTTCAAGCATTTTAACTATTTTTCCCAAATAAATGTCCCAATTCGGTAATAAATTCGCCAGATATTCTCATTTGGTCGAAAAATTACCGAATTTGAACAGGGACTCAATCATATGGTCCTTGATGTCCCTGAAAATTCTCATGACCTAAAAATATGCACATCACAATCGAATCCTAAACATCCCATAATCGAGTGATTCGTTATTACCTTAGCGATTTTGGTTCGTTTTCGCCCTTCTAATCAAGTTTTCGGGTTCTTGTTGTGAAAACCGAGCCCTGGTGTGGAAGCGTGAATAATGTTCGTTATTAATGGAGGAGCTCGGATCTGAGCTAGGATCGAATCGTATTCGCTCTTGAGGGGGGTTTTGGACGGATGAGTGGTGTTTGGGAGAGAGCCTGAATCGATTACAATGAAAAATAGACTGGATGAACAAATATATGCAATCGAAACATAAAGATAAAGAAGTGCCAGTATGATTTCATTTATCAAAAGATTGTCATACATAGCACTCAGACATACAATAAAGATCAGCCACCTCCAGGAGAGCTCATCCTGGAGGAGGCGGCGGCTCACTCAAAGAGATAAACCCTAGATCTAACACAATACATAATACACTCATGCTAGGCAAATTAGCAAATACATCTATTTATACTAGTCTAGCATGTTCCACCCTTGGTTGAGACCAAAAATATTAATTATTTTTCAACCATAATTATAATAATTCGATGCGTCGGTCTAAAATATAAGTCCCAACAATCTCCCCCTTAGACCGATGCCATCGAATTTCAACTCAATGTGATCAGCAAATAATCTTCCATTCTTCAAATCTATTTCTTTCCTTGTAAGTCATCTTCAAACCTTTCCTTTGCTAAGTATGCGCGATGAGTGTCTTCGAGAAGATTTTACTTGGAATATATTCTCTTTCAAAGAATACATATTCCCTTTGAGTAAGCTTCGTTCCTCTTGACTTGTTCAAGCTTTGCTTGAATAAGTCCATCGAGCAAGCTCATTCTTCTTAATGTCTTTAACCTTTCTTATTCAGCAATCTTTAGCATGCTCGGATATAAATCTTGCTCGGTAACTGAACTGTGCTCAAAGTCCTTGCTTTGATCACGTGACATCCTCTTATTGCATCCATGCTCGTTCCCATGTGCTTGAACATCCTGTGCACGTAACACTTGGTTAAAACCTGTATGATCAAGCTGTTTGCTCGATTGGGAATCCATGCTCGATAGAAGAATACTCTTGCTAGATGAAGTGTAGCTTGCTCGAAGCTTTAACACTTAGAGGAATCAACCATTTAAGGTTCAGAACCTTGCTCGAAGTAGTAAATCATGCTCGATCGTACCATACTCACAAACAATGAAACATCTCTAAAGAATCTTGGATTATTGATCAACTTTTCTTTAACTTGAGTCTTTTCACTTGATTTGAAGCAAGCAATTTGCAATGAAATTCAGGAATTTTGACTCCCCCAATTTCGTTGCAATTGTCTTCGAAAATTGTGTCTTCAAATCAAGTATGGGTGAAACAACCTTGACCATCCTTATCAAGATTGTTGATTCTGTAATAAACAAAGATAAACAAAACATTATATGGTTGACACTCATAAGTGATTAAACCCGTGAGCTGGTCAACCCTTTTTCTTGTAAAGCTCTTTGATGAAGTTGTGAAAAATTGATAAGGCTTTGATTTCCTTTTGCTTGTTGATGATTGGATAAAATTTACCAAAATACCCATGGTATATATCTTCCGTAAAGATCAGCTTGGTCAAACGGTCAACGGCACCAAAAATCTCAAGTGTAATTCATTCATGGATTATTAGTTCACGAGCACACATAAGTCAAAGTCCCTTCACGAGCAAATTTTTTTTTTTTTGCTCGAGCATGGACCTTGCTCGAGAAAATACTTAGTCTTTTTCTCACATCGAGCATGTTGGAGGGCTTGCTCGAGGCCCTTACTCGAGAAAATACTTAGTGTTTTTCTGTGTCGAGCATGCTGGAGAGCATGCTCGAGGGCTTGCTCGAGGCCCTTGCTCGAGAAAACACTTGTATTTTTCTGTTGTTACTCGAGCATGCTTCTGTCTTTACTCGAGCTTTCTCAAGACCTTGCTCGAAACTTACTTAGTTTTTCTTTTCTTTTCCTAAGCATGCACAAAAGCAAAGTGTGCTCGAAGAAGGTTTGCTTGAGTAGAACAAAGTGTGCTCGAGACCGAAAGATAGATTTTGAGATAAACCGGGATGTGCTCGGGGTTTATGTGCTCGAAACCAAACTTGATGTGCTCGATATAAGATATGCTCGAGATAAGCTGTGCTCGAAGCAACACTTAGTCATTTTACATACTCGAGACCATTCTTATCATGCTCGAGACATCCAAACTTCTTTTCTGCATCATCAATCAATGATTTTCCAATACAGAACCTGCTTGAATATTCCCTTTGCATCTTCCATCTGCTGCTACAAACAATGATTAGATTGCTCCTGGTACCTGTTCATTCTTGACTTCTGCATATCAGATTGTACCAGCAGCAATGTTCTTCAATATTCCATTTACTGTTCAAGGAGCACACTCATATCAGAAACAGTTACAAGCACATAAAACCCTAATTTTCAGATCAAGAACCAAGCTTCTTCATCTGAAATTAATCGTTGTAGCAATATCCCAGTCATCTCGATATCAACCATCTATCTTCAATCTATCAACAGCTGTTACAGATATGAAAATCATCTTCAATAACAGTTTTGCCCCAAAACGAGCTAAAAACACTGTTACATCAGATCTGGACCGATATGACCAAATAAACATGAAATTGATGTTGAATCTCCGAACGAGTCATCAACCCAAACATCAATCCACATAAATTTTACCTAAATCATCAAATAATTTCAAAACCCTAAAAATTTTTCAACAAACCACATCGGTTTAACGCCAATGGTGGATTCAAGAGCGAGGTGAATCAGATTCAGCGGTTAGTCTGAACGATTCGGCGACCCGCTCTGATATCAATTATGATAACCGAGCCCCAGTGCGGAAGCGTGAATATTCGGTATTAATGGAGGAGCTCGAATCTGAGCTAGGATCGAATCAACAACATGTATTCACTCTTGAACGATAATATTGGATGGGTATGGAGAGTTCGATTTGATTAACAATCAATAACAGGATGAACAATTGTAATCGAAACACAAATAGATAGATGTAGTAGTATGATTTCATTAACCAAAAGATTGTCACCAAGGGCACTCATACATACATACATACATACATACAAAATCATAAACGCTCGCCACCCGGGGAGAGCTCTTCCCTGGGTGGAAAATCTCAATACAAACACACACACACACACACTATGAAACACATGACCTAATCGTCTATTTATAGTGGTCTTGTGCCTTGATCTTCACTCCATCCGCCTCTTAGATAAGACCAATAATATAAATATATTTTTCACCCATAACAATAACAATCAGATGCGTCGGTCTAAAATATAAGTCCCAACACTTGTGCTTCTATGCAAGCTAGATACAGGTCCTATATCACAAGAGTTTGAATACAAATCATAAGAGTTACCTTGGGGTTTATTTGTGATGGAGAACCAGAAGTCACGTACAGAAGTTTTGAGAATAAATGGTTTAAAAAAAATAATATTGCTTAAATATGAAAAAATCAACAAAGGAAGGAAAAGTCTAAAATGGCGGACGGAATTTGGGCCCCCCCTTTGGGCCCATTTTGGCCCAATTTTCTTGATTTGTGTGCTCCGAACGTGAAATGCCGAGTCCAAATTTAGTTCGGGTTAGGTTTTCAGCGAGGAAAATTATATTGGGTACGACAAATAGCACGAAAACGAGTGTTTTTCGGCCAATTTATTGTAAATTTAGAAAAACATAGTATTTGATTTTAAAAATCAAAAATGTTTTCATGGATCGCTTAAAACATTCCCACTAAGTATTTTGTAAATCTTTTTCGGCTTAATGGATGATACAATGCTTGTTTTGTTACTATCTTTCGCATTTAAATCTATAGCGGGTAGTGATACTGAAGGAGATGATGATGGTGCAGATGATGATGATCAAAGTTACAATGGGGACAATGGTCCAGAGGGTGGACATGGATTGGTTGTTGATAATAATGATGATGCACAAGAGGTTGATGAGGGAAATGTACCTTTAATTGAACAATCTGCACATGTGGCAGGTAATGAAGAGGTAGAGGTACATGAGGGGACAAATGAACAGGTTGTGGGTCTAGTCAACTAAGCTACAGAGCCAATGGATGAAGATGTATTTATAGCATATGTTGTATGGGATGTTGTTGAAACAGTCAACAGAATAACTCTACCAGACTCACCACCACCTGAAGTTTACCATGATGACACGGATTCTATTGAGTTAGATGATGTAAATGATGATATTCCTTCCTCACCAGCCACAACTGAACCTGCTTTATCTGATACTGAACCAACTGATAACATTCCTGTCCCTACACCACCTACATCTCCACTACAAGATCCACTGGATTCCTCACTACCTCAACCATCCCAACCCATTCAAGATGTACACATTCAAACACCACCCTTTTCCCCAGTACAAGATCAACCCGCTACTGACACTACCCCACCAACTCAACCAATCCCATCTTCAGAACCATACAAAGCTACATCTCTAGAAACTGATGATTCTGAACCATTCTTTGAGGCCGCCCCAAAGCCAAATCAGGAAACTCCACCATCAAGCCCTAATCTTTATGATATTGTTTGTGAGAACATCAAGTTAAAAGAACATAATGCCATATTGGCGTCAAGGAACTCAGCATTGGAGGCTACACTGCCTGAAGCTCTAATGAAAATTCGAACCACAGAGGGGCAGTCTGAGGTTGAGAAGACCTTAGATGCACCAAAACAGGGGGAGAAAACTAAAGGTGCAGAGAGTTTAAAGGTGATTGGAGAGCTATATGAAAGTTTTGATGAGGAAGTTGTGGAAGTGGGACCATCAAATGATTTAAACATGATAAATCAAACATATGATGATGGTGATTCGGATGATGAGGGGGAGAATAAAGAAGAAAAGGAAACTGAAGAAGAAATAATGAAAAGAAAAGAAAAGGGAAAGGGGATTGCACTTACTGATGATGATCTACATCCCTTGCCCCAACATAAAGTTCAATCTAATGATATACTGCACAAGGAAAACGTGATTGATCCTGATGTTGCAGAAGCTGAATCTGTAAAGAATGCCATGAAACTAATAAATGAAGATTTGGATTCTTTAGAGAGAGAAGAAGAGGAAGAAATACCTTAAGAAGTCCTTGTAGCACTAATAAACATGAAGGAGAAAGAAAAGGAGGACACGAAGAGGTTGAAAGAGGCAGATGAGGCGATAAAAGCTACACTTGATGCTTTAAGAGAAAGTATGAATGTTGATGAAAAAGAGCAGACACAGACTGAAGAGCCAGTGATAAGTGAGCCTCTGCAAGTACAATGGTAAAATTGGTCACAATGAAGGATCTTATACACATTTTGAATAACCCAGAAAGGCATCATCCAGAAATAGTATCAGCAGCAAGAAAGGCACAAAAAGACTTTATTAACATGAGCAAAGAAAGTGAACCAAGAGTTGAAGAGCCTGCTGTTGTAACTGAACCAATCATAGAAGAAATTATTGATGAAGAATCAAAGACCTCTGAAACGGTTGATGAAGAAATCATTCTTGAATGGCCAGAAGTTGAAGTAACTCAATCAAATACTCCTACTCCATCTCAATCATCTTTGAAACGAAAGGATATAGCCGAAACTGAAACACCAAAATCCAAAAGACAAAAATCCGTAAAAGTAATGGTGTATAAAATAAGGAAAGACAAACTGGAAGAAAGGAGGAGGGCTCGATCTGAAAGAAATGAAGAACAAATGATTGAGGCTCTCCACAATCTTGAAGAAACAATTGACTTGGAAGATGAGAGAGAAGATGAGGAAGGGTCAAAGGATGTTGAAATGGATAATGAAGACAGAGACTATCTGATCAGTCTGGACTATGACATTAAGTACCTTCAAAGACTAACAAAAGAAGAAATGGCAAAAGAAGCTGAAGGGTGGAGGATGAGGAAGTCTTTAAGAGAAACTTTGATCAAAGCTGGTCACAAGCCTGCATTGCTAAACTTACAATCTTTTGACACAATAGACAGACTATACAGGAATGCTCTTGTGGACGACATCTCAGATTATGTGAAAAAGGTATCAATGAAGAAGGTAGAGGGTGAAAAGGTATTGAAAGAATCGGACAGCAGTAAAAAGAGAACTGAAAAGAAAGCCAGTGATGATGCAAACTATGAAGCATTAAAGGCTAAACACAATGATATCAAGTTTCTTCAACTATACGGCTACAGCTATAATTTCTTGATAAATCTCTCTCCTGAAGAACTGAAAAGAAAAATTCAACTTGTAAAAGCCTCTCACAAAGATCAGAAGAGTCGAGAAAAATATGAGAGAGAACAGGAGTTGAAGATGAGACTGCAAAAGGAAAGAGATGATGCTAAAAGAAAAGAAGAACAGTTGAAAAGATGGTTTGAAGACCCTCAAAGGGTAGATATGTTAAAGAAGTTTTTCATAGAGAAAGGAATGACTGAAGAACAGTTTCAGAACATGCCTCATGAGCAATTAATGGAAATATACAATAGAGAGCAGAAACTGTATCTTGAGTCACAAAGAAAATTGCACGAAGAGAAGAAGAAAACCGAAGAAGAAGTACGAGCAGAAATGATGAGTGCTCTACATAAAAAGGGAGCAAAAATGTCAAGGCTAGTCGTTCAAACTGATGAGTCGATCAAGAGATGGTATGTAGAGGAAGGTCTGGATAAAGTAAAGAAGACTCAACAAGGAAGCACCGGCCGTGCACCATTAAGATCTGAGAGTGTGAGGCATGAGCAGCCAAGAAATTTGAATCTGCCCACACATCTCTTCTTTGATGAAAGGTCAAAGACCTTGAGAGTTATAATAGAAGATCAAGAGGAAATTCTCATTATATTCAGAGATGACTTGAGAAAGTTTACAAAAGAACAATTAACCAAGATGGCTGAATTGACATTGTATGACAATCAAATCAGAAGTCAGCCATCTGGTCAACAAAGAAATGATCTCTCAAAATTTTTAAAAGAACAGGCAGAAAGGGGATTCCCATTCTTAAAACAAAAGAAGAGAGAGATTAGAAGCCAGACAGAGAGGGAGAAAAGATACAAAAGGATAAATGAAGTGCATATCTCTGAACTCTCCCTCTTTGGGGTAAAGAAGAGAAAGTCTCAAGCAAGCAGCTCACATGGTAAAAGGAAGACGTTAAAAGAATGCTTAGCTATGAGAGAAGTAATGCAGGAGCCAAACTCATTGGTACAACAATTTGGGAGAATCATGTACATAACTTACAATCAGCACAATGATTCAATTACATTAAGAAATGAGTCTGGCATACCAATTGCAGTGATTAGACATGATGAAGATCTCAAATTTATGCATCCACAGGACCTTCAAGACTTGATTGATGCTAAATTTCCATATGACTCTTCTGATGCCGGAGAGCTTGACATGATAAAACAAAAGGCTGCCTTTGTTAAGAGAATGAAAGAAAGAACTGACACAGGGATAAGGAGGAGAAGATAGCAGAAAAGGGATAAATGATGATTAATTTTTCTTTCTGTTTATCTTGTAATTTTTGTTTGAGTTGTACTTGATGTAAAAACTTTAATTTGTAATGCCAAAGAGGCAGAATTCCTACTTATGTAATGAAATGACAGGTTCTTAAATGATATATCTTTAATGTCTGATAAATGTGTAACTCTATGCAGGTATGTTTTGGTGCATCTGAGCTTGTTCCAATCTAGGGGAGATTGTTGGGTCGGATTTATGATAAGGAAGATTGGAATCTTCTCAACCTCCTCAGAAAATGGCTAAGTATGGACTTCGAGCAAGCCTAGACGATCGAGCATGGTTTTACCACTTCGAGCAAGGTCTTCAGAACCTTAAATGGTTAATTTTTCTACGTGTTAAGGCTTCGAGCAAGCTACTCTTCAACGAGCAAGAGTGTTCTTCTATCAAGCATGGATTGCCAATCGAGCAAATAGCTTGATCATACAAATTTTAACCAAGTGTTACGAGCACAGGATAATCGAGCACCTGGGGAGAAGCATGGATGCAATAAGAAGATGTCACGTGATCAAAGCAAGGACTTCGAGCACAGTTCAGTTCCCAAGCAAGATTTACATCCGAGTATGCTAAAGATTGCTGAATAAGAATAGCTGAAGACATCAAGAAGAATGAACTTGCTTGATGGACTAGTTCGAGCAAAGCATGGACTAGTCAAGAAGGATGAAGTCTGCTAGAAGGAAATATCTTCACTAAAGATATTCTAAGTAAAGTATGTGAAAGAACCTATACATATCTAGATCCTGATTAGGCTTGTTGATTCTAATACGATTAGGCTTGCATACATTATGTGTGTGTAGTGTGTATGTTGAGTGAACAATTCGGCAGAGTAACGAGAGAGAAATTGCAAAAATATCAGAACTGTTATAATAGAATAGACTACAGGGGTATATATAGGAAGATGACCTCATTCGTTAAGATAAACTTAACGAATGAGTCATTCGTTACACTTACTTAACGAATAAACAACCTATTCGTTATTACATTAAAGATAGCGAATGGCCAACATTCGTTATGTTCCATTCGTTAAACTTGGTTAACGAATAGGACGTACATTAGACGAATGTGACACATTCGTTACAGGGTAACGAATGTGCCTTACATTTAGGCATATTTACATAATAACCCCTATATAAACTATTACATTAATAACCCTGATAAAGATCGAGACGTACAAAACATGTATCAACAAACTCCCCCTCGTCTCGAGCTCTCTATCTCTTAGTTCTGGAATATCTTCGTCTTCCAGTCAACACAACTGTGAATCTTTTATGCGTAACAGACTCTAACCACCTTCTGAAACTGCATAGCAAGCTCATAGTCTCTTACGTTAGCAAATCTGATCTGACTAGTAAACAGCGCATCGTTGTCAGACTCAGATAAGTTAACCAGCCACATTGGATCAATCACACGTATTGTCTTCGTGTTAGAACCATGACCATATACAATAACCGCTTCACCTGTACGATTGTTGTAGTACCAATAATTAAACACGGTGAATAGACTCTGAGGAAATGTCTTCATTGGAACCCTCTTCATAGTCTTCGGCGGCTTTACCTGTAAAATTAACTTTCTCCAGCCTGTGCGAGTATCAATCTCATCAATGTACTTATGAGTAGGCACCTGAGGCTTGAAAAAATTGAAACCAAAACTGGTTTCATTTAATAACAGCTTATAAAACCAACTAGCTCACTTATCGTCCCCACGATTTACAAATGGTCGATTGGCTAGGGTTCTCACATCCCATCTGGGCATAGATAAGATATCGTGTGGGCGTTTGAAATAATAAATACCATGCTCCCACTTCACGATATATACCTTAAGATCTGAATCATACTGCCATGCTACCATATCACCTCTCACATCTTTAGCTGGCTTGTACTTCTTCATTTGGTATGCTGATGCTCGAGCCCTTACTAATTTGACTTCCTCTTGTTCATGATAACGAAAAGTCTCGATCATCTTGTTCATCTTTTTTACGTTATGCTCGAACATACCATCCAAAGCACGTTTGCGCTTTTTCTCTGTTGTCGATACGTGACTGGTCTTTGCAGCTTTATGCCACTTCTCTTTTTCTTCTTGTAACCGACGTTCTGCTGAATTAAAGTGCTCAGTAGTGAAAAACGGAATACCTGAGTCAGTGTTATTGTAGGTGAAAAATTCAGGGTACTCCTCAGCAATAACATCTTCAACTTCTACATCTTCAAAGTCAGGCACATTCCCATGAGGAATGCCTATATTATCACTATATTCCATTTCCACATCCATACTCTTATCCAACACATCTACCTCATCCTCATTTAGATCCAGAAGCAAGGCAATTTGTTCTTTGAGTGATCAACAAATTCACTTTCTTCGATCTCATCTGCATTCACCATACTGAACACAACTCCATCCATTCCTACAAACAAAAGCATGTTAGCCGGAATCACATCTATTGGCTTGGCTCTCGTGTAATATTTATATGGAACAATCTGTAGATTACTAGCTTCATACCCACCACCAACACTCGCATCAATCTTATTACCCGCCGACAGTGTGGAACTTCCGCCCGGTTGCTGATCTACCCACCCCCTGCACCATCTTGATCATCTTCATCATTCTTTAATTTCTTCAATTCATCATCTTTACAAGTCAACTTAAGAATGATCTCATCCTGCTTATCTAATCTCTCCCCGTGAGCAGCAATCAGAGCTCGAAGTTCCCTATTATCACGTTGAGCCGATAGAAGATGCCTCAGCAAATTCCGTTGTGCTAGCTCATTTGCAGCTCTGTCTGCTTGCATTTGATTTTGCAGTAAATGCAACAAATTCATCATGTGAAACCATTGAGCATGAGGAGCCATGTGATAGAAATTAGGATGCACTGGTTGCATTGGACTCTGAGGACGATTGAATGACATAAAAGAATGCTCAGGCCTCGGCAACGGTGTAGGAGTAACAGGATAACAGGAGTAGTTGGCTGTGGTGTAGGCATCCGTGCCAATACAGTATGTAATATGTCTCCAAAATGAGGATCAGGCCTCACAGTAGTAGCCAAAGTCAAAGTTGGAGGCATTGGAGAAGTAGGCATCTGCACAGGTGTTGGAGAACGAGGAAAATCTGACATTGTAGTAGAAGTAGGAGATCGTGGAATTTGTGGAACTGGCACTGGAGAAGCAGTAGAAGGAATAATAGGAGTAGAAACAGCAGTAGAAGGGCACAAACGGCTGACTCGGTATCTCAATACCCAAACCTCTTCTAACTCATTGTTTCTTGGGTTTCTCCCCATTTTTCGTCATCGGTTCCTTACCTTTACACTTACGCTTCTGTTCATAACTTAACTCGGCTTGTGGTCCTGGACCACCATTACTTCACGTTCTGAATCTGAATCGTCATGAGCCCAACGATCATTAGGTGGCATAATATATCAATATTCGCCAGATGACCAATCAAACGCTTAAACTTTTGTCGATCTGCCAAGCTTTGACCTCTGTACGATCTCAAACGTCGCATCGTCTCTTCATTCATATGATCAAGCTTCATTACGTCTGCTTGATCTTTTTCCAATTCAGGCACCAGATCATTTATCATCATTTGCAAAAATCTGGGATACATTAAGAACTTATGTCTGCTGGTGATGTTTTCTTTCAAATGATAATAAACCAATTCTGAGAAATTGAATGGTTTATTAAGAACAAGAGCAACAACTGCAGATTGAAGCATCACTCGGCACTCGTCAAATCCACCCTTACGTCCACCGAGACAATGAATCAATACCTGAAGCAGATACTTGTATTGTTCACACAAGTTCTCTTTGTTGTACATAGATCTGCCCAAATCACCATTATACTTTACACGGCCAAATAACCCTCTGATCAATGCTCTATCGAACTCATATCTGTCATCAACTGTGTCATTAAATCCCAGTGAGTCTTTGATCACGCCAATATCAATCACCACCCGTTTTTCCTGAATAACCGCTTGTATCTGATTATCTTCTTCATTGAACTTAGCAGTATTCCAGAACTCTTGTATTATCTTCTGATAAACAACTATACGGGTAGAAATGGCCTTGTAGATTCTCGAGCGAATCAGAAAACTAATCATTCCCCCGAATATAGGAGAATCTTCAAAGATCGGCTCAAGATAGGCACAAATATTATGGCTCTTATTCCATGACAGCATGACGGGAGCTTGAACAGGTTCATCATGAATTTGAGGCTGTTCTGGACTATCTGCTGGTTGTTGCTCTGGAACTAGGTATTGAATGATCTCGTCTGCCATTTTTGTTTAAAAAAAATTAGCAAACAGCTTAAATACATCATACTGATTTAACGAATAAGCATCTCATTCGTTACTTTATACGAATGAGACATTCGTTATACAATTAATGTTTTTCATTCGTTACAAATAACGAATCATACTTATAGGTGAAGCCATTCGTTATTGTAACGAATCAATGTGTATTACTTTAACGAATCAACTCTGATTCGTTACACTTATGCGTTATCAATTTCACTTTCCATTCGCTACCTTAGCGAAACCGATAGTCTTTCATTAACAATTTAACGAATCTGACCTGATCATTCGTTACAAAGGTAACGAATCTAAATTAAATTTTCATTTGACTATCAGGAGTCAAAGATGATGAATATCAACGACGTATCATTTAGTTTCCTAACAATTTAGTTTCCTAAAAATTTTCACATTTAAATCCAATGACATTGGTCGGAAATCGGTTTTATATCTTAATCAATGATCGTCGGAACTAATTGTCATCAATATATAAGTTTTAACAGGGTTCAACTGTTCGATTGATGACCAGTTAGAACATCACTCAATTAACACATAAAAACCCAATGAAACTCCATAAAACTCATATCATTGAGATCGCCAATACCTGTATAACACGAATATGTTAATCAATTATGAGAATAAGCAGGTATGAGATCTTGGAAAAATTTTGCAAGAGCTCGGTTGGATGGCAATGAAATAGGAACAGACGAATGAAGAGTCTTTCATCTGACATTAGGATTATAAACCCCAATAATTTCACATTTCCCGAGGTCATTCGTTCAAAATTTTAACTAATGAATGGCCTTATTCATTAACTTATGATCCCGATTCGTCAAACCTTTCAACGAATAAGATTCTCATTCGTTAAAATTTTAACGAATCTTATATTACCTTCTCTTATTCGTTAACATTTTAGCGAATAAAGAAGTTATTCGTTAATCTTTAACGAATGATACATTATACATTCTATTCGTTAAATGTTTAAACGAATCTCCTCCATTCGTTATGCACAACGGAAGCAAATGTCTTTATAACGAATGAGAAACTCATTCGTTATGTTTTATATAACGAATGGCTTTACATTCGTTAAACATTTTAACGAATCACCGAATTTTCCTTAGTGAATGAGATACAAATCTCTTTTAAGGAATTAAATAATATTAAAACCAATTAGGGTTTTAACAATGAATTAAATAATCAAATAAATCCAATTTTAGAGTTTAATCGCATACATTAAAATACCCGATCAACCAAGGATCGGTAATACTTAACTTAAACAGATTTTTACGTTAAAAACCACAACTGATACCAGTTGTAAATACGTTAAGCACGATTAACTTAAAACCTTTTGGAGATCAATCTTTTTCTTTTTCTTTTGAATTTATTCGCTAGCTTGGTAAATCGAAACTAAAGCGGAATTGAAAATCAAGAAAAAATCTTTTTAGATTTTCGAAAATTTTCAAACAACAAATAATGGAAAAACAATAAACGACTAAACTATTAAAGCAGTACATATTTTTGTGAGTTGAGCAGGGAATCATATTAACGAAAATATCACTGAGTAACACTTCAATTTCGATGATTATTGTACGCGTAACCCAACGATGATTGCAAATATAATTTTCCTCTTAAACTTTTCACAGACTTGTCGGAAACTTTACGATATGCTTTAATTTAGTTCAATTAGGCACGAAACCATATGTGGACCCCATCAATCAGATATAACATTTCTATCTTTTATACAGTGAATATCACATGTACGGTTTTCTTTTGATTTTTCAAATTTTGATTAACTGTGACTCATGCAAAAATAATAAAAAAAAATAAAGCAGAAGGTTAAAATTTTCCCTTAAGGTCGGTATGACTACGCGCAAATAAGGTTCCATTTCAACAAAATAAAAAGATAAAAATAAGCTAAAATTGCATAAAATCCTAACTCTCAATTCGGATAATACCGTATTATCGCGCGGAAAAAGTTCAAGATTTTATACGAAACAACAAGAAAAATAAAGCAGAATACCCAAATATTAACCCTCAGGTCAGATAATCTTATCGCGCAGGAGAGGATACAATATTTGAATAAAAATAAAGAATAAAAATAAAGTTGAATTTCTTTGCAAAATAAAATAAAAACAAAGCAGAATTTTCTTCAAAAATGAAAGCATGCACACACAGAAATCATTTTGACCTTTGACTTTTCTTTAAATCAAATATAGTATCAATCTTTCAAGATGTAATTCCACTAGGCTCGGCATTCATTATCTTTATATCTTATCAGTTCCTATATAGTCTGTCAAGCCTATCTTTGCGTATCATATTGATGGCCTTACGGTAATTTTTAATCTAGTTTATTCATGTACTAGATCAATCACGTCAATGTACTATCATTTTCCCTTTTTGCTTCAAAACTCATTTTGAGGAGCATTTTTCAATGTTTTTGAAATTTTTCAATATCTGAATGTTTTTGGAGTTTTTAAATTTTCTCTATACAAACAGAAACCACAATATTTTTGGATTTTATATTTCTCCCCCTAAAAACAACAAAAATCGAAACAAAACAAAAAAAAAATGATTTAACCAAGCTTTTGAATTTCTTTTAAGTTTTTAAACCATTTATACCTAGCAGATATTGAAAATGTGTTTTGTTAAATGCCTTAGTATAAAGGTCAGCCTTTTGAAAATCCGTATGAATTTTATCAATAGATATTAATTTCTTTTCAAAACAATCACGTATAAAATGATAACGGATTTCAATATGTTTGGTTTCGAATGGTGAACCGGATTTTTGGTGATTGAAATTGCAGCAGAATTATCAATATAAATGGGAGTAGTAAGAAACTTCAAACCGTAATCCCGTAAGTGTTGCTAGATCCAGAGAACCTGTAAGCAGCAACTCGAGGCCGCCACATACTCCGCTTCGGCTGTTGAAGTTGAGACCGTTGTCTGCTTCTTACACTGCCAGGAAACAAGCCGGTTTCCTAAGAATTGACATCCCGCTGATGTAGACTTGAAGTTGATTTTGCATCCTCCGTAGTCCGAATCAGTAAAAGCGGTGAGATCGAACTTATTGTCTTTGGGGTACCATAAACCGATGTCTGGATTTCCCCTTAAATAATGTAAGATGCGCTTTACTACCGCTAGGTGAGTCACTCGGGTCGATTGGTACCTAGCACACAAACAAACAACAAACATAATATCAGGTCACGATACAGTCAAATACATGAGAGAACCAATCATAGCACAATATAGGGTTGGATCAATGATATCCTCCAATTCATCCGGTGATAAATTGTGACCCACGGGAAGAGGTGTCGAAGGAATTTTGCCGTCAGATATCTTGAATCAACTCAAGACATCATTCACAAATTTTATCTGATGGATAAAGATCCCGGAATCAGACTGGTGAACTTGCAATCCTAAGAAAAAGTTCATATCTCCCATCGAGCTCATCTCGAATTTGGTTTACATCGTCTTTTCAAAATCTTTACACAAGCTGTCGTTCGTCGAACCAAAAATTATGTCGTCCACATAGATTTGGACGAGTAGCAAATCATCACCCACGTTCTTATAAAATAATGCACAATCCACAGTCCCTCTCGTGAATCCACTCTCTAGCAGATGGTCAGCCAACGTGCTGTACCAGGCTCTCGGGGCCTGGTATACACCATAAAGAGCTTTGTTTAATCGGTAAACACGCTCTGGAAAGTCTGGATCCTCGAAACCTGGAGGCTGCTTCACATACACTTCTTCATGAATAGCTCCATTTAAGAACGCCGATTTCACATCCACTTGATAAACCTTAAAATTCTTGTAGGCTGCATAGGTAAGAAAGATACGTATAGCCTCCAGTCGTGCCACCGGAGCATATACTTCAGTGTAATCTATGCCTTCTTGTTGATTGTATCCAAGTACGACCAATCGTGCTTTGTTTCTCACGATTACCCCGCGGTCGTCCTTTTTACACTTAAAGACCCATTTAGTTGGAATCGCCTTCTTTATGCGATCGGGTTTGTCTATTAAGTCCCATACACCCAGTCTTATAAACTGTTGCAGCTCCTCCTGCATAGCTTCAACCCATGACGGTTCCTTGAGTGCCATTGCGACACTAGTCGATTCTATTTGTGATAGGAAGCAGGTGTATTGTGCGATACTAAGGATACCCGAAGAGTGCAAATCCGCATAAGCACAAACTATCGAATCCTCGGTAGGAGATACATTACAATCAACCTGATCATCACATACATTAGCCAATTGGTGCCTTGTACGAACCCCGTCGTTCACATCACCAATTATCTGATCCTGTGGATGCTGTAAATGAATCCTTAAAGAAGGATTTATAGGAACAGATACATTATCACCCAAATTGGTGATATTCTCCTCCGCTGTGTCTAAAGAGATAGTTGTTGAATCATCACTGATTAGAATTGGCTCGGTAGTCTCTTGAGTTTCATCTACCATTACAGATGATGAATCCACATAGTCAGCATCATCGGAAGATTCAAAAACAACATTTGTCGTTTCTGATACATTAGGAATGTCATTTACATCAACCGAGACAACCCTTGGATAAGGAAGACATTGATCCTCCAAATATGATCTAATGAAATCATCAGGTACTTCATCGACCGTTGATGCAAACGAATTAAATAATCGATCGTAATCAAACATCCAAGCGGGCCCTGTACCAGTTGGTGGAGTAATATAACTTTGACAATCAACGTGATACCATTCTTCCACACAACCTGAAGAAATATTGAAAATCCGCTTCTTCGAAGAGTTGTATCCCAAGAAATAACCCTTAAAAGCTTTCTCATCGAACTTTCCAAAGTCTTTCTTCAAACCAGTACATGGACACCCAAATGGTTCTAAATACTTTAAGTTTGGCGTACGATTATTCAGAAGCTCGTAACTTGTCTTCTTGAGCTTCTTTACCGTTAGTACGCGATTCAGTGTATAACATGCCGTATTCACAGCTTCATTCTAGAATTGAACAGGTAGCTTTGAATCAGCAAGCATTGTACGTGCAGCTTCAATCAGCGTACGATTTTTTCTTTCAGACACACCGTTCTGTTGAGGAACATAAGGTGCACTGAATTCCCGATGAATTCCTTTCTGAATGCAAAAGAAATCCAATACATTATTCCTGAATTCAGTTCTATTTTCACTACGAATTTGTCTCACTTTCAGTTTATAAATTGATTCGATCTTTGTGATAAGATTCTGAATTAAGACAGGAGTCTAATCCTTCGATCCCATAAATAACACCCATGCGTAGTGTGAGAAATCATCCGTTACTACTAAACAGTAAAAATCTCCAGCAATACTAGCACGGTTCACCGGACCAAAGAGATCCATATGAAGTCGTTCCAGAGGAGTAACAATAGTGTTTAGTGACTTGCTTGGGTGTGATTTCTTCTTTTGTTTCCCCTTCTTGCACGCGACGCAGTGATCATTGAATTTGAAATTCTTGAGTGACACACCATCCACTAAATCATTTGATATTAGAAAGTTCATCTTTCGTAAGTGGATGTGTCCCATGCGTCTATGCCAAAGAATAGAATCTTTCTCAGTCGCTTTGTATACAAAGCAAGTAGCTGAGGGCGAAACTTGTACATCATAACTCATGTCAAGTACATAAATATCATTTGATCGAGGTGATCGCATGACAACCATGTCTTCTGGAATCGTGTATCCCGGTTGAAGGATGACACATTCCTTGTCGGTGAAAATAGTGGTAAATTTCTTATCACAAATCTGTGAGACGCTCAACAGATTATGATCCACCTTTTCACAATAATTAACCTTTTCAAACGTTACTTTTCCATTTAAAACTTCTCCCTCTTTCGTAATCATTCCTCCTTGGTTACCAGCGAACGCAACATAACCCCCTTGAATATCTTTGATGTTATTCAGAAGATCCAGGTTGCCGGTGATATGCCGAGAACATACACTATCCAATATCCATTTGTGATTAGACACGGACCGAGATGTACCCTGCACAAACAAGTAAAATTATTAGTTCAAAATGGCAGCCCAAGCCTCAGTCTTGGGCTCTCCCTTTGATACTTTAGGATAATCATTCAAATTAACACCAACATTCGGGACTTGAGAATAGGTGACGGTTTTCTTAGTTTTCTTCTTTAAGTATCCATCACGTATTCTTCCCGAATCAACATTTGAACAAATTGGTTGAACACGATCAATATATTTGGTTGCTTCATTATCCGAATCAATCCGAATAACTTTCTTCGGATTAATATTCGAATACATTATAACACACTCATCAACTCGATTTTCTTTTAAGTTTGATAATGAGTGAATCTTTCGAGTTGATGAGTCTTTGATATCGTCAATCTTTGCTTTGCACTTTTTGGAAACATGACCGGTTCACCACATTTGAAACATAATCGAGAGTCCAAAGTGTTTTGTGGCAAAGTACATGTAGTCTTTGATAACAAAGATTTATGAATATCATCTTTGGGTTTCTCAAATGTAACTTTCTTCGGTGTTTCGTCTTTTAAACCCTTTCTTTTCTTATAGAATTCAAGATTTGTTAAATTCGAAGAATTTTCGAAACCTGACGATTTTATGAACGTGATAGGTTTAAAAACATTAGTTTTTGGTTTTTCTTGAACATTAACAATTTTTGATTGATAAAATTTTTGTTTAAGTTCAGTCATTTGTGAAGTGTCATCCTGAAATACACTTTCAATCATTTCAGGTTTAAGAAGATTCAAAGGAACTTCTTTGTCAGAAAACACTTTTGATAAACCCTTTAATTTAAAAACTTTTCCATTTGATGATTTCAGTTGAGGATTAACGAATCGCATCAACTCCTCATCAGACACCGAAGGCTTGTCTGATTGAGATACATTAGATTTTTCCTTAGGAATTACTTTAGGATTTACCTTAGGAATGTTTGATGTGTTTGAAGAAACACCCGAAGTCTTTGAACCATACACAGCTTGTTCAAAATCTTCGGGTTCACATAGAATATGATTGTCAATTGGAATATCTTTGTTTTTGACAATCACATCTGGTTCAGACAACTCCTCGATTGAACCATCCAATTCGTTTTTGGTGAAAACCTTTTTACTTTCGATATGAATTGGTTCACGAGCAGGACCAGTTGTATCAACACTTTCAGATTTATCAGTAGACATATTTGAAAATTTTTCCACATCGGGAATGCTATTGTAATCATGTTTAAAAGGAGGTGGAATTTCGACGTAACCCAAACCTTCTTTTCCATTTTTCTTATGTGAATGATTAACCTCAATTATTTCATTCAAAAGAAATGAAGAATCTCTGAATTTTCTAAGCTTATTATTCAATTCCATTATTTCGTTTTCAAGATTGGAAATACAGGTTCAGAGTCGAAGAATCTCCTTCAAATGTTGATCAACTTCAATAATCTTACAATGAACTTTAGCTTTAAAATCATGATTGCTTTCAGACAGTTTTTGAATTTTCAGAGTTGATTGATCTAGCAATTTTGTCTTCTGTTTATAGCATTCATTGATCATAAAGTGATCTTTTGTGAGTGTATTGTTCTGAGTTAATGCTGTTTCAAGTTTGGCTTTTAACACAGCACATTCAGCACAATCATTCAATTTTGATGAATGTTCAGATACATTAGATTGAGATTTGTGACATACCTCATCAATCTTAGCCATACAAGCATAAGATTCAGCTTTCACAGAGATTGATTCAGTTTGAGACGACAGACTTTGATCAGTGTCAGTCTTAGAGTCATACGAATCACTTCCCTCCGATACATTATCACTACTGGCATCTTCAAATTCTCCACTGGTTCAAAAATAGCCACGTTTGCTTGATTTCCCAACAAACGTTGAGACCAATCAACTACTTCATTGACCACTAAAGCTTTAGTAGCAGAAGATTTGTCTTGATCACCAGATACAGTAGATTTACTCTTATCCCCACCAGATGAATTCTTTCCTGAAGAACGTTCAGAATTGCGTGAGCCAGAATAATCTTTCTTTGGCTTGTCACATTCCTTGGCAAAATCGCCAAATTCCCCCCAATTATAACATTTTACCTTCAGCTTATCAAACCTGACCCTTTTGTTCGACATAGGAAGATCTTTTCCCGTTCGTTGCATAAACCTTTTGACTTTACGAACAATCATAGCCATGTTCCATTTTAAATCCATTAGCTCAAGATCGTCCGGGTCGATTTGATCATAATCTTCATCTGTGAGGTCGCTCGTAGCGATCTTGCTTCCAACTAGCTGTTCATAAGAAGTCATGAACGCACACACAAAGCGAACTGTTCTTTAGCTTCTTGCAGATTTACCTTAGGCAAGCTTGATGCATGAGCATTTGAGTCTGTAGTCGCACCACTAGCCATAAAACATACATTAGGTGAACTGTTTACATTAGAATCCTCTTGGGATTGAGCAAAGAACGCATTGATTGGCACTGAACTTGAAGCATTATTTGTTGGCAATGCACCGCCATAAAGTAAAGGGTTTTGGGTTGAAGACTGATGGTTTTGATTCTCCTTCAACGTATTTTGACATTTGATATCAAATTCCCTTTCTTCAATCTTGTTTATGAATTGTACAGCTGTAAGTTCAGAGTTCTGAAAGAAACCGTTCTCTTTTAACACGAACAAGAAAGTCGAATAAGAAGAAGGTAGAGCATTCTTCAGAGTATCGATCTTATCTTATTCTGTTGGCTCAAGATCGACACTAGACATCTCAATAATCAGATGGCTAAAACAGTTAATCATCTCTTCCACCATTTCATTTTTCATCAAAATAAAATTTCGAAATTGAAATTTTACAATAGTCTTTTTGCTTTCAAGAGTGTTTCCCAAACTTCTTGTTTTCAACGTTGTGAACAACGAAGCACAGACTTTGATAGTACTGTATTGATGAAAAATGTGTTCTGGTAAAGCCATGGTAAGAGTTGAGTATGCTTTTGTTTCACTTTCAAAATCCTTAAGCTCTTGAGTCTCATATTCTTTAAATGGTTTCGGAGTTCATCCCGCATTGTTATTACCAATCAATGGTGCTGAATATACATCGTCGAGAAACTGGACACTACTAGGATTCACGGATCCCAAGTGAGCACGGAACCTCGGTTCCCAACGAGCAAAATCCGACAGCTTTAACAACTTGGGACATTTGTTATGACTTCCGATCTCATTGTCCATGGTTAGCATTTGTTGCCATAAGACGTTCTGAGACGCTAATGCATAGTAAGACGCATTCTGAGCAGCGATAATGAACCAACTGTTTAAACTTCAAGGATTAAAGTTGTCAAAGTTTCAAAGTTATTCGTTTGCTGTTCACACGAATGGACACAGTAACGAATCAGACAAAAAATTAATGAATTATGTTAACGAATGAGTTATTCGATAAAGATGAGTTACTTTAACGAATGACTGAGAATTACTTTGATATTCATTAGTCAATCTTCACGAATGAAAGATTTAACGAATTAATAACGAATGAGTCCTAGCGAGTAAGGTTTAACGAATGGATTTTAGCGAAGGAGGTACGAATGGGGTTTAACGAAAGAGGTTTGGCGAATAAGGTTTAACGAATGAGATTGAAATTTAATGAATGAACAGTTAGAGTTTAGCGAATATGCAATTTATCTTTTAACGAATCAGTCTTCAACCTAACGAATGAATCTTCATCTTAACGAATGAATCTTCAACAGTTCAAACTTTCAATTTCAAACTTAAACTCGTCAGAATCACACCGAAAACACCTAAAACTTAGATCAAACTAAGCCTAAACCAAAACCAAACCTCACTAACCTAGTCCGAATTCATTAACATCTATCAGACTCAAATCAAACTTCACTAAATTCAGTCTTTGTTTCTCAATTCATCAATTGAACTGAAAACTCAATCAATTCAACCTGACACGAATCAATCGAATACAATTACACTGATTACATTAACAATTGCATCGTAGATCAGATCCTTTGGCTCTGATACCACTTGAAAGAACCTATACATATCTAGATCTTGATAACAACGATACACATGTTGATTCTAATACGATTAGGCTTGCATACGTTATGTGTGTGTAGTGTGTATGTTGAGTGAACAATTCGGCAGAGTAACGAGGGAGAAATTGCAAAAATATCAGAAATCTGTTATAATAAAATAGATTACAGGGGTATATATAGGAAGATGACCTCATTCGTTAAGATAAACTTAACGAATGAGTCATTCGTTACACTTAATTAACGAATAAACAACCTATTCGTTATTACATTAAAGATAGCGAATGGCCAACATTCGTTATGTTCCATTCGTTAAACTGGGTTAACAAATGGGACGTACATTAGACGAATGTGACACATTCGTTACAGGGTAACGAATGTGCCTTACATTTAGGCATATTTACATAATAACCCCTATACATTAAACTATTACATTAATAACCATAATAAAGATCGAGACGTACAAAACATGTATCAACAGTATGCTCGAGGACATTCAACGAGCATACCTTGCATAGTGAGTCTGCTCGAGCAAGATTGTTACGTTGCTCGAGGACTCAACACTTGTATTATTTTGTATTTCATTATGTAATGTTTAGGAACTTCTAGAAGGAATGTCAGGGTCTATACATAGGGTCCTAGGTTTCCATTTTTAGGGCACGGATTTACACGCGAAATACATGAAACATTCTAAAAGAATATTCTATTTGTTTCCTCGTACAGCCGCCGCCACCGCCGTCACACACGAAACCCTAGACATTCCTTTCATTGTTTAATTAATGAATCAATTAATACTGTGAATCTTTTTCTTTGAATGAGCATTTATTGACCATCTAAAATTGTTTTGTGTTTGCTACTTTCACCCCTTCGTTCCCACTCGTTGGATATCCTGATTCCGCTGGGATATTCAACTAGCCTTTTGGGTAATCGAGTCGGTGTGTTCTTGTCAACCTTTTTGAAGGTATCACCCGAATCACGGTCCAGACAAACAACAGCGGATAGAGTTTCATCATCTCGTCTTCGGACTCCCAAGTAGCCTCGGAACCCCTACGGTGCCTCCACTACACCTTCACCTGCCTAACCACTTTATACCTCAAACGCCTTTCCTGACGGTCAAGAATAGCGATAGGTTCTTCAACGTAGTTCAGTTTACTATCAAGCTCAATGTCATCAAGAGGCACATGGGCCTCCTCATCTGCTAAACATTTCCTCAAATGGGACACGTGGAAAGTAGGATGAATCCCGACGAGCTCATCTGGCAATTCCAGCCTATACGCTACCTCACCAACACGAGACAATATACGAAATGGACCAATGAACCTCGGACTAAGCTTCCCCCTCTTACAAAAACGAATAATACCCTTCCAAGGAGAAACTTTCAACATAACCCGATCCCTAGCCTCAAACACAACAGGTGTTCGCCTTTTATTAGCATAAGACTTTTGACGATCCTGAGCGGCCTTCATAAAAGCCTTGATCTTATCGAGCTTCTCAGTCATAGCCTCGACCACCTCCAAACTACCTAACTGTTTCTGACCAATGGAACCCCAACACACCGGAGTCCTACACCTCCTACCATACAACATCTTGGTGTGCGTCGGATAACCCTATAACAATGACCCTCACAACTAAGCTTTAAATATAAAACGAAAATCCTAAATCACACACAACCGGCAAATGTACCGATCGCAAGTAGTATAGACCAAGGAAGTCTGAGTATCAAACGCGTGGACACGTAAGACGCTAATGATCACTAACCCTAGACAAAACCTACCTAAGAATAATATTTAATTGATTTTTGAATTCTTTTAACTTAACTGAACTAACTAAACTGACTGACAAAAGTTACCTAAAATAGAAAACTTAACGACAAACTAACTGTGTTGACTCTAGATGGAGAAAAACGTCTACCTAGGTCTGAATCAAATTGTAGGCCTAATAAGCTAATGGATTGAATGACTTCAAGACACCGGTCCCTAAAGATGACACGACTAAGGATCGCTTGGGCTCACTGGATTACCTCTCGGTCTCACTCAACAAGCCTAAACTACTCAAAATCGACTAAAACGACTAAACCGGGAAACAATTGCTAACGTGTTCTAATGTTGACTCACCTCTCGGTCTCACCAACACTCGACCCTAATGGCAATGAATACTACACAACCAAGGATAGAGGAACAATTCAACTTAAACCAAAATAGATCAACTAATCGCTCAAAACACCTAAACCTGACAAGAAACAAACTCGCTCTCGCGCAATTCTTATTCTAGCATGCAAAGGCAATGAGACAACCCTAACTTCTTATCACCTCTCAGTCTCTAAGAAGGTGCCTAACCGCTGTACTTTAACCTCAAATTCATGCAACAAAACCCTACGGTTGTACCTACCGCATACAAACCCTAAACACAAAGTCTAGAATCAAACAATGCACCGATCAATCAACACAAAACTAATTAACCGATACAAGGGGTTTAAGCAATGAATGACCAAAATTTCCACCCCTTAAACACAACCTATTTCATGTCTAAATCAAACTTTACAATAACAATTAGAGTCTATCAATCTAACAATCCATAAAACTCATCAAACATGAACAATTATCATCATTCCTAGGTAGAACTAACAAGATTAGCCTCTCATAATTTTTGGACAGCAGCAAATACTCATTAAAATCACCATAAAACTCATACCAATCATCTCAAAAATCATTCAACAATCAATACTAATCAATAACAAGTCAATCCTTAAAGCAATTGCAAAACTAGTTAACAATTCAACAAGAATAAGAAAGATTGATGAACAATAGTTTAAAGAAAGGATATGAGATGGTTTTCGGCTGCTCTTTGCTGCTGTAAAACTAATGGTAAACGATCACCAACACTTGTTCTTCCTTCTTCTTCCTTCCTTAGCCGCCACACTCCAAGACCTAGCCTCCAAAAACTTTTTTCCTCTCCTTTTGATTTTGCCGATCGCAATAGAGGCTGCCACCATAGGGTTTTATTTTTTTTTATATTATAATTGGTATAAAACCTGGGCTTGTCTAACATGTAATCGGGCCGGGCCTTGAGTTGTTTCTTGAAATCCTATGCGTAAAAGGCCCGTAAAATGCTCGAAAAGCTCGGTTTCTTCTTCCTTGTAACCTATAACCTACAATATGAATAAAATTATGTAAAACCTATATAAAAAAAGTAAAAACACATAAAATATCGTATAATATGTAGATAAATGGTGCGGAAAATACGTGTGCTTTGCAACACATCACATCTCAAACGGTGGCATCCCAATCGTGGCGTGGTAACTGTTATTATAAGAAAACTCGACTGACGGTAAGTGACGATCCCAACTACCACAAAATCAATTACGCAAGCTCGCAACATATCCTCGAGAGTCTGAATCGTCCTCTCGGACTGACCGTCCGTCTGCGGGTGATAAGCGGTACTGATGAGAAGTTTGGTACCCATCTCCTCATGAAACTTCTTCCAAAACCTGGAGGTAAAACGCGTATCCCTATCCAAAACAATAGATACCGGCACCCCGTGCCTAGAAACGATCTCACGAATAAATACATCGGCAAGAATTGAGCGCTCTTGGTTAGTCTATTAATGATTACCCAAATGGTGTCATAACTACCTCTAGGAGTACGAGGCAGCTTAGTCACAAAATCCATCATAAGATGCTCCCACTTCCACTCAGGTATTTACAAAGGTTGAAGTTTCCCGAAAGGCTTCTGGTGCTCGGCCTTAACTTGCAGACACGTCAAATACTTAATCATGTACTGAGCCATCTCATACATCATCGCAGGCCATCAATAATTTTTCTTCAGGTCCTGGTACATCTTGGTCGAGCTCGGATGAATGGAATAGCACGGCTTGTGTGCCTCATCCAATATTTTACCCCTGAATCCCCCATACCTTGGTACCCATAAACGACCATCTTTTTACTTCACCCCATTGCTGACGTCTTCCAACAATTTTTCCTAACCCCAAATACGCCCTGACGTAATCCATTCCACCTGTAAAGCCTCATTCTAAACGTTGACTATCTGCTAAAAAATATCGGGTTTAAGAATAAGCTGGTAAGATTTCACACGAATAGGTTTCGGTCTCTCCTTCCGGCTCAACGCGTTGGCTACCACGTTAGCCTTACCGGGATGGTACATAATCTCCAAATCGTAATCCTTAATCAACTCCAGCTACCGACGCTGACGCATATTCAATTCCTTTTGCTCGAAGAAGTACTTTAATCTCTTAAGATCGGTATAGATAACACAAGGGACACCGTACAAATAATGCCTCCACAACTTAAGCGCAAACACAACCGTCGCCAGCTCCAAATCATGGGTAGGATAATTCGTCTCATGAGGCTTTAACTGCCGTGAGGCATAAGCGATGACTCGGCCTCGCTGCATCAGAACACACCCAAGCCCCTGGTAAGAGGCATCAGAATAAACAACCAGATCGTCGGTGCCATCGGGTAACGCGAAAATTGGAGCATGCGTCAACCTGTTCTTTAATTCGAGAAAAGCCTCCTCCTGCTCAGTACCCCAAACAAACCTCTTCTTGGTCAACTTGGTCAACGATGAAGCAATTTTCGAAAAGTCGGGAATGAAGCAGCGGTAATACCCCGCCAAGCCCAGAAAGCTACGGATTTCAGACAGAGACTTAGGAGATTCCCATTCGTTTATGGCTTCCACCTTTGCAGGGTCAACCAAAATACCACTCGGGTTAATAACATGACCCAAGAACTGAACCTCGCGTAACCAAAAAGAACACTTAGAAAATTTCGCATACAACTTGTTCTTTCACAGAGCTTCCAAAACTTCCGTGAGATGACCGGCGTGATCGGATTCACTTTTGGAATACACAAGAATATCGTCGATGAACACAATAACTAAACGATCGAGCATCGGCCTACACACCCAGGTCAAAAGATCCATGAACGCAGCCGGTGCGTTAGTCAAACCGAAAGACATCACGAGGAATTCATAATGCCCATAAGGAGTGCGGAAGGCAGTCTTAGGATATCTTCCTCACGAATTTTCAACTAATGATACCCGGACCTAAGGTCGATCTTCGAGAACCAACTAGCTCCTTGGAGCTGATCAAATAAGTCGTCGATCCTTGGGAGAGGGTACCGATTTTATCAGTGAGTTTATTCAATCCACGGTAGTCAATGCACATCCTCATGCTACCGTCCTTCTTCCTAACAAACAGGACCGGGACACCCCAAGGTGAGATGCTCGGTCGAATGAAGCCCTTGTCGAGCAAGTCTTCCAATTGAACCATAAGTTCTTTGATTTCATTCGGTGCTAGACGGTAAGGGTCTCGAGCAACGGGTTTTCCGCACGGTACAAGGTCTATCTGGATTTCGACCTCGAGATCCGGCGGCACATCTGACAAATCATCTGGAAATACATCCGGGAAATCCTAAACAATAGGAACATCACTGACGGTAGCCACCGCGGTTTTTTACGTTTATAGCATACGCCAGATACGCCCCGCACCCCTGCTGCATCAGTTTCCCTGCCTAAGCATAGATATGATATGTGGCGTCGCACCATTCTGATCATCGAAGACCGTAATTTGGTTCCCATCCGAGGCCCTTAGACATACAAGTTTTTTACCACAAACGATCTAAGCATCAACACTTGCGACCCAATCCATTCCAAGCACCACATCGAAACAGCCAAGCGGCATCAAATACAATCGCACCGGAAATCTATATCCAGACAACTCGATGGAACAACCCTGAATAGCCCTAGAAACAGAAACGGACTTTCCTACGGCGACCTCAACCTCAAACACATCGACTACGCGCTCGGGTGATTTATTCAACGAGGAACAGAAAGCGGGAGGCACAAAACTTCTACTGGCACCCGAATCAAATAAGACCGACGCCTATAATTCATCAAGTAAAAAAGTTCCTGGGATAATATTATACTACTGCTTAGCTACATGATCATCACATACGATTCCTAAGTAATGAGAAATTATAATGGTGGAATAAAAGATGAATAAGGAAAAAGTACCTGAAACAACGTCCGCATCATCCTTTGCCTCTCTCTTAGAGATGTTGAAGATCCTCGCCCTAACCTTCGGCTTCTCTTCCACTTTCCCCCTCGAGGAAGTCCCCTTACCGGAACCCCCCCCCCACCTCCCCGCCTTGCTGGTAGGACAGTTCGATGCCAAGTGGCCGGCACCCTTACAGCGGAAACAAGTCAACGTCGAACACTCGAAATGGGGGTGTCTAACCTTATCACATAAAAATCAGGAAACAGACCCAACCTTACATTCCCCCTTGTGCGGTTTCCCGCACTTCTTGCAATTACCAAACGCCGCATCCCTCTTAAAATCCGAAGTCTCAGTCTTTACCCTCTTCTCAGCCGAATTAAAATTGCTTCCCCCGGGCGGCTTACCGTACGAATTTGATTTCCATGACTTTCTAGCCTCGGTCGGCGGTAACTTCTCCCTCTGATCATACAATGTACCTGCTAGGGTAACCACCGAATGAATCGAGTTCATGTCGGTGGTCACCACACCCCTACGAATATCTGCCGAAAGCCCCTTCACATACTTTTTCATCCTCTTGGCTTTGGGAGTAACCAAATCGGGACATAAACGAGCCATCTTATTAAACTTTGTGGCATACTCCCGATGCGTCATACTGCACGCCTCCAAGGTCAAGAAATCTTGTTCAATCTTATCCAATTCGTGCGGAGGACAAAACTGATCAAGAACCAACTTCTTCAACTCATCCCAAGTCATCCTCCTAATGGAACGATCACCCAAAGCCTGCGCCAGATTATCCCACCAACACAGCGCCTCGGAACGAAATGAGACAGTGGCCTAAGTTACCATGTCCTCCCCCTTACATTTACTAACTCTCAGAACGGCCTCCATCTCTCTCACCCACTGATGTGCTACCAACGCATCGAAAGAAGGAGGGTCACATTTCTTAAAGTGCCCATACGAACAACCCGGGTAGATACACTAATAGTCCGTACATGGTCTTCATCCCCACTCGGCATATACACCTCCTCCTCCTCATCGACCTGCGTCTCCTTACCCTTCCTTTCCTTACCCGAACTCTTACCAACCAAAGACTCCTCCATGGCTCTAACGGCCTCAGCAACGATCTTGGGAATGGCGCTATGGAGCACCTGGTAAACCTCATCCGCGATAGCAGGATATAACGCGGGGCCATCCCTTCCTCATGAATCGGGGTTTCCTCCTACTAGGGAGTAGGAATTTCACTCTCGGCTTTGGCATGTGGCTTACGACCACGGTGATGAACACTCGGACGGCCTCTCTTAACTGCACGAGTATTATCCATGACTTATCCCTAACAAGACAGAATTTTAACACGGTCAAGTACAAGTGGCATTTAGAACATGTAAGGTAAGGGTAAACTTCTAATGACGTTGATCAGGTGTAATTAGTCGTTTACGTTACCCGCTGTAAGACCCCGAATCCCAGGAATCCTACAGTTGGTAATCACGTCCACAATTTCACAAAAATTTAAAAACCAAACAATTCATTTTATTTAAAACCAGTTCAGAGTAAATAACAACGGAAAAGTTTAAGTATTAAAAATCCCAAAACACGGGTACAGGTGTCCAAAATCAATTGTAAATAAAGTATTCGTTTTATTTGAAATCCTTGACCAAAAATGCCTTCAACCTTCCGAGTAGCATCCAGCACGTCCAAGCGGTAGCATCCACTTCTAAACCTGAAAGTCAATCTAACATACATACAAAGTCAGCTTGAGCTGAGTGACTTCAAGTTTTCATAAACGACATTCATTAAAAATTTAAATTCCATGAGTATGGAATGTAGGGGAAATCATGAGTCCATAAAATCATAAATAGTTTTTCTTAACCAAATCATAAGTAAATAAAACATTAAACATCTTTTTCACACAGCATGGGCCTCCTCACCCCGGGTCTTCCCTGAGTAATATATTTGACCCAGCCGCGGTTTAGCAAAACCGTTAAAATCATGCAACACGAGCCTCCTCACCCCGGGTCATCCCTGAGTAATATATTTGACTTGGTCACAGTTTAATAAAACAAAATCACGCAACACGAGCCTCCTCACCCCGGGTCATCCCTAAGTAATATATTTTACTAGGTCGCGGTTTAACATTCCAAACACGTGATACGGGCCTCATCACCCCGGGTCTTCCCTATGTAATATATTTGACCCGACCACGGTTTATAGAACGGCGGGCCTCCTCACCCCGGGTCTTCCCCAAGTAATATATTTGACCCAGCCGCGTCATAAACATGCAACATGGGCCTCCTCACCCCGGGTCCTCCCCAAGCAATATATTTGACCCGGTCACAGTTTACCATCACATACACATTCACTTACACACATACAAACACCTAATTCAAACATTCAACCAAACCATACACATTCAATCCATAAATAATGGATAATCTAGAAATTAATACTAGGCCTAATAGTATCCTCGAGCCTAGACCATGAATAATATATGTAACCTTAAGGAATATAAGACCATAAATGAGTCTAAAATATCCTAAGGCATAGAAAATAATTCAAACATAGCTTTCAAAATGCTCAATCACGAATAAGACCATGTAATACCATCCAATAGTTTAAACGATTAAAATCGGGTAAAATTTGTAATAGGGTGTGTATGCTAGCCCAAAACGTAAAAAGATTAAAAAGGGCATCATGAACTCACCTGGAATCAATCGAACACCTGCAACGGGCTAGGAAATCCCTAAGTGCACAGTCACAAGCACGGGCCTGTAAATTATACACAACACGTTACTAAGCTAGACCGTAAGAACACTCTTGCCTAATGGGCCGTTCAAGCCTAACACTTTGGACCAAGGCCCAACAACTTGGCCCAAGGCCCAACAACTTGGCCCAAGGCCCAACGCTTGGCCCAAGGCCCAACAACTTGGCCCAACACCCAACACTTGGCCCAAGGCCCAAGGGTGATCAAATCGGGTCGAATGCGCGTGTAATAAACCTTAAAACCATTAGTTAAACGAATCAGCCCCAAATGGACCAAATTCCATTTTAAATCTTTTCATTCATCAAGATTATGTCACCCGAGTTGATAGGATTGACGGTTCCTTTTTACAACTATTACTTTAACATTAAACGAAATTTCGCGCACCGCCGACTCGATTGACGAAGCACTAACCACAACAGCCCCGAGCATCAAAAAAATAATTTTTCCACAGCCCTTAAACCCCCCCCCCAGGCTGTCCAAACTGATTCGGTCGGTCATCCAATCGATTAACGCATCAAACTCAACAATTGCCAATCCTACACCCGATAAACCCTAGTTTTCGAACTAAGATCGATTGACCGACCTAAACACCTCCATTGACCATGAAATTTTAGTATGTTGTAAGTGACATACCTAAGAAGATGATGGAGCACGAACTTCAGTTATAACAACCCCAAAAGATGCGAGAAAGGGCGGCCACCAGTTAAGCCTAAAACGAACTTATCGATCAATAACGAATATAACATGTTTAGCATGCAAAGATGTATTTTATTACATAGGAAAACCATGAAATTAAATTATTAAACTTTTACCAGTGTTGCATAAATATCTTAAGTTTATAAAAATATTTATATTATATTTTTCTAGTGGACACAAAAATCATAAAAATTCTTCCAACACAGAAAGGTATGTGCAGCTATTTCAGCGCGCAACAAAATGGTTTTATTTTAATAAAATTCATTACCCAGCCAAATTAAACAATTCCAATTGGGTTTGGTTGCTAACTCAAAATATTAACTTCCAGAAGTGGAACCAACCAATTTAGACTTGTAGAAAAAAGTTTATGATGTCGGGAATAAAGACCAGAATCCGTCGTCCCGCATCAGCTTTGACACTCAATTTTATAAAATCATAAAAAATATTCAAATCTCATCCAAAAATTACGTATTATACCTTTCTGGAAACTAGACTCAAAGTAGAACATCATGGAAATAAGAATCGATCAAAATCAATGGATTATCATCGAGCTACAGGCCCTACAATAAACGAGTACGAATCTGTCAGAAATTGTTATAATCAAAACTCAACCCTAACAACCAATAAGCGCGTTAATATGATCAATTAAGGTGAGAAAGAGTTGTAGACACTTAATACCGACCTTGAATTAGACTCGGGAGGGCTGGAACTCGGCTGGAGTTGCACGGAAAACGAGGTGGGAGGGCTGTAGCTGCTGCGATCAGGATTAGAGAGAGAGAGTGGAAGGAGTTTAGGGTTTATGATATAATATATTTACATCTAGGTCCCCTTACTTGAAAAATGTATTATCTTGGACCAAAAGTTAAATAAATAGACTTACAAGAACGGCTAGGAGGCCCCTCAGGTTGAAGGATCGACTCTCTAATATAATACAAACTCTACAAATGTCTCATGCCGTTAAACGAAATTATCGGGTGCTACATACTAATCTAATACTTTAAGTTATAAGAGGCAATGCATTGATTAAAGGGATGGATAAATGGACTTTTAATACGTATTACAAGGCTCTAAATTAGAAAGATGAAACCCCGGCTTTTTGACCGACATTTATAAACGATCGAGCCGATTAACAAAATTTACGGGCGTTACAAAGGGATGGATAAATGGACTTTTAATACGTATTACAAGGCTCTAAATTAGAAAGATGAAACCCCGGCTTTTTGACCAACATTTATAAACGATCGAGCCGATTAACGAAATTTACGGGCGTTACACCCGCCCGTCCTAATCACCCCTGCTCCTAGCCACATTAGCATTCTATCTAACACTTAAACAATTAATCACATACTAGAACTTTAAATTTCAAAGGAATGACTAACAATTAAAGTTACCTCTTTGCGTGTAGCTACTCGCGGTGGGCATACTAGTCTCTTCCCTTATAGTTCGAGTCCAAGCATTCGGGGATGCTCAGATCCCTCGAAACATGGCTCTGATACCAACTTGTAAGACCCCAAATCCAGGGAATCCTACAGTTGGTATTCATCCAAAATACTTACAAAAATACTTAAACATAAAAAAAGTTCATTCCATTAAAATAACCAATTCAAAGTATAATTCAGCGGAAAATCATAATTAATAAAACGTTAAAAGAAAAATGTTTATTATTATTAAAACTTCCGACTAAGCATGCCCTCCACCATCCAAGTAGCTTCGTGCACGTCCAAGCGGTAATGCATCCACCTCCTAACCTGAAACTCACATTAACTTGCACACAAAGTCAGCTTGAGCTGAGTGAGTTTAAGTTTCATTAATTAACATCTATAATAATAATCATCATAATAGTCATTCCAAGAGTTTTAAAATAAACGGGAAATAACAGTTAGGCCATCATCATCAATAAATAATCATTCTTATATATATATATATACATCATCCAAGTAATAACATCAGGGTCGAGCACAAGTACAACCCAAACACGTGACATCTCATCCAACGTATGCAAACACAAAGTAGGCATACGTAAACATCCTTAGTCGATAACGACTAATAACATCGCCAATTATTGGCCATACAATAATACATACAAACATACCATAATATCATCCCAAGGCCTACCCTATACAAGTAAGCCTATACAAAATAGTTTAAATGGTTCATCAAGCAAAATCGCTTAGGTATGCATGCTAGCCCAAAAACTTAAAAAGAGTAAAAAGGGGCATCATGAACTCACCTGACACAAGGCACGAATTCACCACGAGCTAGAGAACTCTAAGTATCCCCAAAACTCAAACGCCTGCCGGTAAACATACAATCATCACAAATGACATCGAAAGGACTCGTTTATCCTACGAGACGTTCTAACATAGTTCGAGTTACCTAATGCCTCAACCTAAACAAACTCATTCATAACAACCCCCAGGGCCTTACATCCACAAACACGACCCTTAGATACTCCCGGGAATAAAGAATTCCCAAATTACCCCCGAAAGCACTAGGTGGTACTAACACGCGCGTTTAAGAGTTGTTTAGGCAACTAACATCCAACTCAACCCCGTGTGGACCCAAATATGACAAATTCACAGCCAACAAGTCCACACGATGCTACACGATTCAAATGGGTCAGTAACTCGCAAGCACAACGCACCAACTATTCAATAAACGCAAGTACGCGTCGTACCGACCCGTTAGAGTAACCGACAACCAATTCAGCCCCAATACTTATAAAAATCATTTTCCAACAGCCCGTATATTAAATCGAAGCTATCTCGCGTTAAACGCAACAATCTACCATTCTAGCAACCGAAAACAATATTTCAAACTACAACTTGTTGACCAATCAAACGGACATCAATGAACATGATTTTAAAGTATGTTATACTAGACATACCTAGGAAGATTTTGATGCAAAAACCTCAATCAAAACAGTCCCGAAACCACTCAATTAGACAGCCACCCGGTTAACCTAAGACAAACCGTCTATCGATCAATACGCGCGATATAAAGATCAATTAAGGTGTAAAAGACTTGTAGGAACATAGTACTAACCTTCAATTGAAGTTTTACGCTCAAACCTCGGCTGCAAAAAGGAAAATCGGAGGGTGGGGGTGGCTGTGGTTGCGCCGATCGGACAAGAGAAGTGAGGGGGGTTAGGGTTTTAAGTTTTATGATATAATAAAAATGTTTCATCCTAGCCCCTCCAAATTGAAAGATATGGCAACTTCAAAGGGAAAGTTAAATAATTTCCGTACTGGGATGACGAGGAGTTTCCGAGGAATGTCGGTTAAATCCCGGGAGGTGTACATACTCTACCAGCTTTAAATCATAAACCGAAAATTAACGGGTGTTACAATCTTCAACTAGAATAGGCTTGTTTGTTTCTTAAGATTCATCCAATGGTACTGAAGACGAGTCAACAAAATCAGCATCATTGGAAGATTCAGAAACATCATTAGAAGCCTCTGATACATTAGGATATACCGTCACATCAACAGATGAAGAGCTTGGAATAGGTAGACATTGCTCTTCCAAATATGATCGAACCAAGTCTTCAGGTATTTCTTCAATTGTTGGTGTAAACGAATTAAATAACCCATCGTAGTCGAACATCCAATCGGGACATGTACCAGCAGGAGGTGTAGTGTAGCTTTGACAATCTACGTGATACCATTCTTCTACACAACCCGAAGAAATATTGAAGATTCGCTTCTTAAGAGAATTATAACCCAAAAAGTAACCCTCAAATGTCTTTTGGTCAAACTTTCCAGCATCTCTCTTCAATACAGTACAAGGATTACGTTGATTTAGAAGTTCATAGCTTGTTTTCTTCAACTTCTTTACAGTTAAGGCACGATTCAATGTGTAACAAGCAGTATTCACAGCTTCATTCCAAAATTGAACAGGAAGTTTAGAATCTGCAATCATTGTTCTAGCAGTCTCTATCAACGTCCGATGCTTCCGTTCAGACAGACCATTCTGTTGAAGAACATATGGTGCACTGAATTCCCGATGAATTCCCTTTTTAATACAAAAGAAATCCAATACGTTGTTTTTAAATTCCGTCCCATTATCACTCCGAATTTGTCTCACTTTCAGTTTATAAAGTGATTCGATCTTTGTAATAAGGTTCTGAATTAAAACAGGAGTCTGATCTTTCGAACCCATAAATAACACCCATGAATATCTTGAGAAGTCATTGGTTATGACCAAGCGGTATAAATCACCCGCAATACTGGCACGATTCACTGGACCAAATAATTCCATATGAAGTCGTTCCAGTGGCGTGATAATCGAGTTGATCGATTTGCACAGGTGTGACTTTTTTTTATGTTTCCCTTTCTTGTATGCAACGCAATGATTATTTAACTTGAAGTTCCTAAGGGTCACACCATCCACCAAATTATTTGAAATAAGAAAATTCATTTTGCGTATGTGGATGTGCCCCATGCGTCGATGCCATAGAATTGAGTCTTTCTTTGTAGCTTTAGAGACAAAACAAGTTTCTGAGGGTGAAACGTTTACATTAATACTCATGTCGAGGACATAAATATCATTTGATCAAGGTGATCGCATGACAACTATTTCTTCAACAATGTATATCCCGGTTGAAGGATAACACATTCCTTGTCTGTGAAAATCGTGGTATATTTCTTATCACATATCTTTGAGACACTCAACAAATTATGATCCACTTTTTCACAATAATTAACCTTCTCAAACATAACTATCCCGTTTGAGACTTCTCCTTCTTTAGTAATCATCCCACCGTTATTAGCAGCAAAAACAACATAACCTCCCTAAATATCTTTGACGTTATTATGAAGATCAAGGTTGCCGGTGATATGCCGAGAACATCCACTGTCCAATATCCATTTATGACCTGATACAGACCTGGATGAACTCTGCACAAAACGTAAAATGATTAGTTCAAAAAGGCAGCCCAAGCCTTAGTCTTGGCCTGTCCTTTTGAATTTTTCGGAGATAAATTTAAATTAACACCTTTGTTTGGAACTTGGGAATATGTGACAGGTTTCTTGGTTCTCTTCTTCAGATAACCATCACGGATTATTCCCGAGTCTGTGTTCTTACAAATTGGTTGAGCACGGTCAACGAATTTGTTAATTATGATTCATTATAAATGAATCATCAACTTGAGTTTCTTTCAAATTATGATTCATTTCAGTCATTTGAGTCGGTTGCTTCGATGATGACTTGATATTATCAACCTTGGCTTTGCATTTCTTCGATACATGACCAGGTTCACCACACTTAAAACACAAACGAGTGTCTAAGGATTTTTGTGGTGAAACACTTGTCTTGATGTTGTGCAAAGGTTGAGGAGTATCAATTTTTGGTTTTTCAATAGTTACTGACTATGGAACCTCATGACTTAACCCTTTCTTATTTTTATAAAATTCAAGATTGATGGAATTCGATGAATCCTCCAAACCTGAGGATTTCACAAACTTAATAGGTTTAAACACATTGGCGATTGGTTCCTTTTGAACATTATTTGCTTTAGATTGGTAAACTTTTCGTTCGAGTTTAGTAACTTTTGAACTATCATCTTGAAAGACACTTTCAATCATTTTGGGTTTCAGAAGATTCAACGGAACTTCCTTATCCGAAAATACTTTAGACAACCCTTTTAACTTAAAGACCTTCTCATTGGAAGATTCAGGTTGAGAATTGATAAACTTCATCAAATCCTCATTAAACACTGAAGGCTTGTGTGATTTCTTTACTTTAAAAGATACCTTAGACTTTTTCAATTAATCAACCAAGGGCTTTAAACCATATACAGCTTGTTCAAACTCCTCGGGTTCACATAAAATGTGATTGTCAGAAGGTATATTATCATTTTTAACAATCACCTCTGGCTCTGTTAATTCTTCAATTGAACCGTCCAATTCATTTTCAGTAAAAACTGATTTACTCTTAATATGAATCGGGTCTTGAGTTGTTTTAGTTGTTTCAACATTTTCAGATTCAACAACAGGCATTTCTGGACTTATAGATTGTTCTACAACAGGAATGCTACTGGAATCTCCTTTGAATGGAGGAGGAATCTCAACATAACCCAATCCTGCTTTACCATTTTTCTTGTGATTATTATTGACTTCAATAATCTCGTTTAAAAGAAAGGAGGAATCATGAAATTTTCCAAGTTTATTTTTTAATTCCAAAATTTCATTTTCTAAGTTGTAATGCAGGTTCAGAGTCTGAGAATCTCCTTGAAATGTTGTTCAACTACCACAATCTTACAATTCACTTCAACTTTTAGGTCATGATTGCTAACAGACAAATTTTTAATTCTCAGTGTTGATTGCTCCAATAATTTGGATTTTTGTCTGTAACATTCATTGACCATGAAATGCTCTTTTGTGAGAGTAGTGTTCTATTGTAAAGCTGACTCAAGTTTGACTTTGAGAAACACACTCAGCACACTCAGTAACAACTTGTGAAGTTACTGTCTCTTTTGATTCATTAACAGATACATTAAGTGAAGATTTAGTACAAACCTCCTCAATCTTTGCCATGCATGCAAATGATTTGGTTTGTTCAGATGCTGAATGATTTGAATCAGTTTCCGAATCAGACACATCACTTTCTTCTGATAAGTTATCACCGCTTGCAACTTCAAAATGTTCAACCGGTTCAACCAAAGCAAGATTGGCTTGATTTCCCAGTAGTCGTTAATACCAGTCCACACCTTCATTGGCAACAAGAGCTTGAGAGTTGGTCGGCTTATTATGGTCACCACCTGATGAATTCTTCTTATTCTGATTAGTTCCAGACAAATTCTTTCTTGAAGTTCTTTCAGAATTACGTGGACCCGAATATTCCTTCCTCAATTGATCACATTCTTTAGCGAAATGACCAAAATCTCCACAATTATAGCATTTGACCTTCAATTTGTCAAATCCAACTCTGTTGTTTAGAGTTGGTAGATCTTTTCCCGTCCGTTGCATGAATCTTTTCACTTTCCTGACAATCATAGCCATGTTCCACTTATCAACTCAAGATCATCGGGGTTGATCTGGTCATAATCTTCATCAGTCAATTCACCTGTAGCAATCTTACTCCCAACGAGTTGTTCGTAAGATGTCATGAAATCACAAACAAAAGCAAATTTCTGCTCTGCTTCTTTAAGATTTACGTTAGGTAAAGAGCTTGAGGAACTTGCATTTGATCCTGAATTGGCACCAGACGCCATGAAACATACATTAGGGAAACTATTACCATTAGCAGACTCTTCTTGTGTTGTCTGTGTGAAGAATGCGGTGATTGGGACTGAGCTTGAAGAATTATTAGTAGGTAATGAACCACCATAAAGAGAAGGATTTTGATTCTGATTATCCTTCAATGATGTTTGGCATTTCAAATCATATTCTCTTTCTTTGAGCTTGTTGATGAATTTCTCAGCAGTGAGTTGGTACGAAAATACCCATTTTCCTTTAACACCATTAAGAAAGTAGAATACGAAGGTAGTAATGCATTCTTCAAAGTGTCAATCTTATCCACCTCAGTCAGTTCAAGATTTACAGTAGTCATTTCCACAATAAGATGACATAACCGACTTATCATCTCTTCCACAATTTCATTCTTCAATAAAGTAAAATTTCGAAACTGAAATTTCACTAATCTTTTTACTCTCTAGAGTGTTTCCCAAGCTTCTAGTCTTCAAAGTAGCAAATGGAGACGCACAGATCTTTATAGTGCTATACTTATGAAAGATATGCTCGGTCAATGCCATTATGAGAGTAGAATAACCTTTGCTCTCACTTTCATAATCTTTAATCTCCTGAGCTTCATAATGTTCATGATCCTTCGTAGTGTGTCACTACCTACAAGATGAGCCTTGTAGACCACATCTAGAAATCGTACACTACTCGGATTTACTGAACCAAGATGAGCACGAAATCTCGGTTCCCAACGAGCAAATTCATATAATTTCAAAAGTTTTGGACATTTGTTGTGGGTACCAATTTTGTTGTCCTTGTTAACATCTGCTGCATTAACGCATTTTGTGATGCTAACGCATAATAGGTGGCATTCTGAGAAGCCATATCACAAGTTTGAATAGTCAAAGGACTAAACTTCTCAATTTTAAAGATTATGTTCTATGTACTGTTTAAACGAACGTGAAAGCACGAATGAGTAAGTAAGAACGAATGAGTGTACGAATGAGGAAAGTGTAATGTGATTTATTTAGGGAATGAGAGTGAGATAACGAATGTGATTGAGTAACGAATTAGAATACGAATGTGTCACTGTTTATACAAATGAGAATCAACGAATGTGTAACAAATGAGAAATGAACGAATAAGTATGCGAATGTGATTAATGAATTAGATTGAACGAATGATCAGTTAACAAATCAATCTTCAAACAGTTAACGAATCAGTCTTCATATCTTCAAACATCCAATTCTAAGTTCAGACTTGTCCAAATCAGTTCGTAATCCACAAAACCTATATCAATCTATTCAGAATCCAAATCCGAACCTCACTGTACCCTTGCCAGTCCGTATCCACAATCGTCCACTTTCAAACTCAATTAAAACCTAATTCAAACACGTTAACCGCCATTAACGTCAAGTCCAACTTAATTAACTCTCAATTCAGTCTAATAACCACTCAAATGGATCTCAAAACCCAATTATAGTCTCCATTACCTTAAGAACAAGCCTAATTACAGTTATCTCAGTTCAATTTACACTTAGAATAAACATTCATTTCAGAAACCTTTCAATCAAACTGAATCATATCAATTCCTGACGATTAATACAAACCATATGAATGAATGAGTTATAACAATGGAAAAACACGAAGATTCGATCGAATGGCTCTTATACCACTTGAAAGAGCCGAAACGGATCTAGATCGATGATGACATCGTGTTCTTCATTGAGTGATCAATATGATTACAAGGAATACGATTAGTGTGTGAACTGTGTGAATTGAGAGAGTATACGGGCAGAATAACGAGGCTTAACATGATAAAATAACGAACTGAATTCCATTAATGATAACATTACAGATATATATAGACGATGACACATTCGTTAACTTAACCTTAACGAATGTGTCATTTGTTACATTAAACCTAATGAATGAACAACCTCATTCGTTATACATTAGTCACTAACGAATGTCCTTCATTCGTTATCACATTCGTTAAACTGGGTTAACGAATGCGGCTTACAAACATAACAAATGTAGCTTATTCGTTACGGGGTAACGAATAGCTTTACATTAGAGAGAATGGGGATATATTCATCAAAATACCCCTTACATTATCATTAATATCATAATATTATTATAAAGACCGAAACGTTCAAGTCATGTATCAACATTGTGTATTAACAATTGCACATACCCATAACGACTATAATCGTCAATAATAGTATTGAAGTATCTTTCACCATTCCTAGTCATCGCCTTAAAAGGACCACATACATCCAATGTATGATACCTAATAAGTCTTTTGCCCTTTCGTTTGTTCCACTAAAGGATTCCTTGGTCATCTTTCCTTGTAAACATGATTCACACTTATCAAATGAATCATCTTCATTCGATTCCAAAAGACCATTCTTTTGAAGTGTACGCATGCGATCTTCATTTATGTGACCAAAGCGATAATGCCAAAGATAGGTCTTACTCAAATCCATTTTGAGTTTCTTGGTGCTTGATTGGTACAACGTGTTATCAAAAGATGTGTTATCATGAACTAATTCATAAATGCCATTAGAAGGCATTGCTTTAAAATAAAAGACATCATTCATAGAAACAGAAATATAATTGTCCACAAACATTAAATAATAACCACGTTGTCTTAAAAGAGAAATGACGATAATATTCCTAGTTAAACAAGGAGCAAACAAAATGTTTTTCAAAACAACATCCAAACCATTTGGAAGCTTCAAAATGTAGTCTCCTCGGGCTTCGACATCAACCTTTGCTCCGTTGCCCATGAAGAGACTTATATCTTCTTTCTTAAATTGATCACTTCCATTGAACCCCTACAACAAATTACAAATATGAGTTCCACATCCGGTATCCAATACCCATGTGTTAGAAGAAACAATATTAAGATGAACATGAATCATGAAAGTGGTACCTGAGGTTTGCCCTGCATCCCACTTAGCTTTCCACTCTTTGAGATAGGTTGGAAAATTCCTCATCCAATGTCCTATCTCACCAATACCAACACACGGGTCCTTCGCGCTAACCTTTAGCTTCTGTTCTTTTAGTTGGGTGGTTCCGCTTTTGCCTTCCCTTTGAACTTACCCTTGACATGTCCCTTACCTTTGGCAACTTTGCCTTAGGCTCCGGGTGATGCCGCTTCCTATTCCACCTTCATTGATCGTGAGAACCGGTAAAACCTTTTTACCATTCCTACTTCGGCTGTTTTGACCATTGCATGAGGCTCACCAATGCTCTTGTCCCACCCATTCATGTTATAATTCATTACAAAAGTCTCAAATTTCTTGGTTAGGCTATTTAGGATCAAATCTATGGCTAACTCTTTTAAGACGGGACAATTTAGCCATTCAAGTCAATCAATGTGGCTTTTCATCTTAAGTACATAAGATGAAACCGATTGGATTTCTTCCATACGACATGCATGAAGCGCTCGAAGCGTTCCACCCTAGCTTGTGTAAGGAACATTTCCTTTAGTTGGGTGATCATGTCGTATGCCCCTTGATGTTTAAAATCCTTTTGAATCTCGGGAATCATAGTTCCCAACATGAGGCAAGAAACTTGCACCGAATCCTTGGTGTATTTTACCAATCGTTATAGGCTTTAACGTCGTCAACGCTAGGTTCATCAGGAATGGGATCGTCTAACATGTAGGATTTCTTTTCTTGCTTGAGAACGATTCTCAAGTTTTGATACCAATCCATCAAATTGTTATAGTTGAGACGATCCTTATCGAGTATGGCTCTTAGTGATAGGTTATGAACAGGTGGGATAATTGCGTTAGGTGGATTGTTGATTACGGCCATCTACATAATTTAAGAAAGCTCAATTTTAGTATTTTCGATATCATTAATCAATTTTAATCGTTAATACCCTTTATGTCTCCTAGACAATTAATGATTAAAATCTAGAACCCAACATTACATTCAACTAGTAGTTAGGTGACCTTTATCCTACCATTTAAATTAACAAGGTAGTCAACGTTTGACAATTGCAACCCTTTGCAACTTCTAGTTTTACGGGATCGGTTAAACATGTTACATTTAGTTTGCATGTTTAATCCCATCAACACCATTGTACGCCGTGTTTCGATGACCCTTTCACATGGTTTCCAATTATGTCGTCCTACTTACACACACGTGTGAGTTTACACATATAAGTGGTTAGGTGACCTTTATCCCATAAATATGCTAAACCCACCTCAAACTCACAAGTTTCTCCAATGTGGTTAGGTGACCTTTATCCCACATCGAGTTCCCAAGTGATTAGAGTGTTGTATAAAAGGATGGTGTTTAACTTGTTTTATAAAAAGGATTTTCATTTTCTAAATTCTAGATTGGAAAACCATTTATGTACCTTGCATTTTCATGCATTCAAATGTATGGTACTTGGTTGAAAACCCATTTTCAAAAGTTCCTATTAATAAATTCATTTTATTGTGAAATCCTTAGCCTTTAATAAAACTAATTTTATTACCTAACGATTTCCAGGGAACTGATTTTATGCAAGTTGTTGATATTAAGTTGTAAACCATCCTTATTGCAATAAGATAAAAGAAAATGTAAATCAATCAAACAAGCATAAATTAAAACAGCCACAAATCCATAACCATAACCACCTAATCTTGGCACACTTGTTGACCGAAACAAGTGTGCCAAAACGTCTCTCCAAAGGGACCAAAACGACATAGGGCTTGTGTCGGTGAACTCCCACTTGATCTCGTATCCAAATGCTTCAAGTGTCGACTTCATGTTGCGTCTCCTTCTCTTTATTTGGGCTTCCTTCCTTGCATCTTATTTTATAAAATTATATCCTAATACAATTTTCTATAGTAAAAGAAATACAACTAATCTACTTAATATTACAAACCAAGATGAAATAAAAGAATAGATTACAAACCCAAATAAAAGAATATTACAACCATATTGAGTAATCAAACAAACACAACACAAACATTCATCCAAACACAAGGCCTAGGTTTTGAACATCCAATACACATCCATATATGCTAGAATTTAAAGATTAAAACGGCTCCTCTTTTTTCCCTTAAAACTTCCGGCCAAGCTAAAACAAACCGAAGGTTTCGGGTTTTGTCCAAACAAAACAATCAAGCATCCAAATGACTTAATTTTTCAAGATTACCACATGCATGCAAAGTATAATCTTGAAAAACCAAGGGGTAACCAAAAACCCTAAAATTTTCGGCCAAATGGAGAAACACACCATATAACCCGAAATTGTTTATGTCTAATGAAGCATGCATTCGTATAAGCGGCTCTTGATGCTATTGTTGGGTTTTGACAAGATTACTAAAGTCATAAAACCTCTTTTATGTTAAAAATGCAGCAGATAATAAAGGTTTAAAATCCTGTTATTTAGGTAAATATAAAACCAATTTTACATACAAAACCAAAACCCCAGATCCATATACGAAATACATGCTTACCAACACGTGCAACCACAAGAAGTTCATGCATGTGATTCTACCTTTCAAGAAACCCAAAAAGGAATGAAGAAGATGATGAATGAAAGGCTTAGACTTTAAGGAAGAAGCACCTCAAGCAAGCATACCCCAAGCTTCCAACAAAAACACCTTTTAGCTAGGATTTTTACACTTCAAAACCTTCTTCTTGTTCCTTTTTCCCTTGGCCGAATTCAAGAGAGGAAGGGTGAAAGAGAGTAGTTTTTGTGTATCTTGTAATTGTGAGAGAGAAAGTGTATGGAGTTCTTTCAAGGCGCTACCCACTTGACCAATCAAATGACTTGCATGTTCATATTAATCAAGAAAAAGAGAGAAGAGGGAAAAGAAGGGGGGGTGCTTTCTCTTTCTCTTTCAAAATTCAAAATTTTTATAAAACCATATGTTATGTTTAATAAATAAAAGGTTACATAACATAAGTGATATGCAAGATTAATTATCCCTTTCATATATTTATTTTAACCAACTTTAAATAACATTATGAACACTTCCTCTCTCAAAATAAATCATCCATATAATTTATTTAGTTCACAAGGACAATGTATTTAGAAACCCCTTTTAAAATATTGTAAGTGTTAATACTTATTTACTATGATCGTACCATCTATAAATAAATATTATGGGTGTTCGTCTAGCTTGTTATTGGGTATGACCCGATTTGGATCATAACGTACTAGCCACATCAATAATAATATGTGTCTTGGGCAGACCGAGTCCTATAAGTTAATGCTCTTATGCTAAGTGATAAGTGTTGGGTTTTAACAAAATTATCAAAGTTATATAACCTCATTTATATGAAAAACGCAGCGGATAAATAAGTTTTAAATCATGTTATTTAAATGAATATAAAACCGATTTTATATGTAAAACCCAAAACCCGGATCCATATACGAAACTACATGCTTACCGAAATAAACAACCAAAAGGGTGTTCATGCAATACAACCTTTCAAGAAGTTAAGAAGATGAAGAAGACGATGGTTGAATGGCAAGTCTTCAAAGGAGAAGAGCCTCAATCTTGTATACCCTTCAAGCTTCCAACAAACACCTTTGTCCTGCTAGGATTTCACTTAAAAAACTCCTTGTTCCTCTATGTTGGCCGAAAAATAGAGAGAAAGAAGAAAGGTTTTTTGGTTGCTTCTTGTGTGTGTGAGAGACAAAGTTGAGAGTTCAAAAAATGCCACCCTACAAGACCAATCAAAACTCTTGCATGTTGTTGAGTAATAAAGAGATGAGAGAGAGGTGGGACGGGTGGGGGGGGGCAGCCACTTTTGGCTCCCTCTCAATTCAAACTCAAAAACCATTTTAATTATAAAACTTATGTTATGTTTTATTTATAAAATGTGACATAACATGGTTCAAGTAACATGCAAGAGTAATAAGCCATACAGATATAAAATGTCTTCTCTCAAAATATAAATCATCCATATGATTTATTTATTTCACAAGTGCAATGTATTTAGAAAGCTTTTTCCAAATATCGCAAGTGTTAATATTTATTTACTATGATCATATCATCTATATACAAATATTATCGGTGTTTGTCTAACTTGTTATTGGGTATGACCTGACTTAGATCATAACGTACTGGCCACATCAATTGTCATATGTGTCTTGGGCAGACCGAGTCCAAAAATCTCTCACTTGCACAAGATACATAGAAGATTGATGCAAGTAGAAAATGCCGCCTAACAACGGTTTACTACCCCTAATACGTATGACGAAGTGCCATTCAATAACATCATTCTCTTCAAGTCCCTTACTTGAAATGATTTAGGTGAAACTATCATTTAACCTTTTGCCTCAGATATTATGTAAAATCCAGAGACATAGAGTGATCATTCTCTGTTGATTTAACTTAGCAGGTCTTAGACATCTTACTCTCAACGAATAAGAGGGAAAAATCCCCTCTTGACTACATATGTCTCTCACAATCACCTTGTACTGTACCTGATCTTAGCGTTTTGTGCCGTCATGTTTTAGAGCAGCGAAGAACTAAGTCAAAGTATAATATTTGGTGAATATCAAGACCCAATATGTATCTCAGGTCGAAGGATACTATGATTTTCACCATTACTCAAATTTACTTATGATCAATCACAAAGATTCCATGTAGTAACATATGATTTTCACCATTACTCAAATTTACTTATGATCAATCACAAAGATTCCATTTAGTAACATTTGAGAGCGGGTCAGTCCAATATTTATATCCCATAAATATCTATGAACCTTGGCAGCGACTTCTTGCTCTATATTTACCTTATGAATATCCGCCAATCCAAATTCATAATAGTCTTACCTTAATACTTGTTCCCACAAATATGAACGACTACAGACATTTCGAATAATTAACTTATTCATGGATTTAAACATAAAATGAAACATTACTCAAAATGTCATAATCATATGAATGAGTGAAAATAACAATTGTTCCGATATCCAAATATAAAATAGATCAAATCCAATCACTAGAATATCGAAGTCCTAAGGCACAAGTGTGACCTTCATGCTTAGGCCTTTCAAGGAGCTTCGTGAATGGATCCGCAATATTTTGATCGGTGTGAACTTTGCGAATACATATCTTTCCTTTCTCAACTTCATCCCTTATGTAGTTGAATCTCTGCTCAATGTCCCTCATCTTTTGATGTGCACGCGGTTCCTTGATTTGAGCAATTGCACCCTCGTTGTCATAAAAGATATAGAGGGTCCTGAATGGTACGGACCACCCCTAGATCGGCAATGAACTTCCTTATCCACGCAGCTTCTTGTGCTGCCAATGAGGCGATGATGTATTCTAATTCTGTAGTGGACAATGCTACCACATCTAGTATTAAGCTCTTTCAAGAGACTAACCCGCCATTCATAACGAAAACATATCCCGATTGTGATCGAGAATCATCTTGATCGGTTTGGAAACTCGCATCCGTGTAACCCTTTACAATGAGTTCCTCCTCACTAGAACCATATATTAGAAACATGTCCTTAGTCCTTCTAAGGTATTTCAATATAATCTTAATCGCCATCCATGTCACACCCCGAAAACCTTATCTTAACACAGCGGAAGTCTTAACTTTAAGTCGTTCGGGTTATGACAGATGCCGATAGTCAACAATAATAACCATTTAATAATAAAAGCATCATCTTTTATTATAAGAAATATTTTACAAAATCAGAGTTTATTACACGTGCTAATGCACGGTTTACAACACATCACTTTTATTCAACACCCCACGCTCTCATTTCCATGCCACCTCGAAACCTTCACTTTCCTGCAAAGCATATTTAAATAATATTTGGGTCAACACGAATGTTGGTGAGTTATTCCTGAGAAGAAAAACTTATTATATAAATATAGACAATTTATATATAAAATAAAACATGAATATAATAGTGTACGGCTATTATACTCCCAACAATACCGATCTATACACGGTACAACACAATAACGAAACCCGCATTTTACCTTCAAGCACAAAAAGCGTTAGTTGTAAACTAGCTAGGAATACAACGCGTGTATGACTACCAATTTGATAACTCGAAACGTACCATACTCGAAATATTCCCATTTTTAACCCAACACGAATGGAAATGGGGGGGGGCGTCACCCCGATAGATCTACCAACATTTTTGTGCCCTCAATTCGGTTAACAGTTATTTAACCAAATTGATTCATCCCACAATAACGACAATTTGTAGTATAATGCGTTTTCAAAACATTTATATATAAATACGAATATAGATATACAATATGCTTTTCGGAGGAAGAACTCACCTTTGATTTCGGTGTTCGAATAAACGCTCGTTCCTATATTAGTACACGTTCGTTAATTTTAGGTTTGACTAAAATATATATATTAGCATATAACACATAAAGTTTACTACTTATAATCTTATAATTCTATACTTAAAAATATAAACAAGTAACAATCAACTAATAATTGTTTTATTTAATAATTTAATTTAATTATTAAAATTTATAAAAATTATTACCTTTAGTTCTGGAGTGTTTTGGAAAAATTCAAGTTATTATTTTATTTAAAATTTTGACTCTATTATAATCGGTTTTGTCGGTTTTGCCGGTTTCGTTGGTTTTGAGCATAAAAACGAACCGGTTGTTATTTTATGAAACTTTTAGTTTTAAATTATCTAAAACACTTTTTATATAGTTTTTAGTCAAGTTTTATTGGTTTTTCAATAAAAATGTTTTGTTTTTTATTTTGTTGCCAATTTCTTATAAATGCCAATTTTTAACGTTTTCGTGTCGGTTTTCGCGACACGAACCGTGTTGGTTTAAGTTTTGCTATTCTTGACTTTTTTTATACTTTAACTTATGTTAAATATAAGAATATTATGACTTTAGGAGCTGTTTTAATTCAGTTCCAAAAACTCATGTCGGTTCACCTTAAAAGTCGAACTTTCCGACCGTTAAAGTCACCGACAAGCTATTTAAGTCACAATATCAAAACCAAACCATTTGGTACAACAAATATACATATAATAACAAATAATATATCATCATATACATGTTTGATCATCTAGCACCAAGTATGCACACAAAACAAATTTTTAACTACACATGCTCAAGCCTTAGCTTAAGTTTTCAACTATACAATATACATGTTATTTTCTACAATCTCTACAAGGTGTTTATGTACCAAAATTTCCAGATCTTAATAACCCATATTAACCTCTTATTTCATCCCATTATCATCTTTAAAACAAACACATTCTTGATTCTTTAACAACAAAGTTTCTATTACTAGTAAGTAGCAATTTTTAATAACCTTATTATCATACCAACAATCTTTACACTAGAGTTCACTAAAGTAATCCTAACCACAAGTCTTTAATCATCCACACAAGATTATGTTCACTTATCAAATCATTTTGCAAAACATCTTATACAATTTACAAAGTTTCCTTTATTAGTAAGTTTAACACAAACTCTTGTTTATCTAAGTTATCATGTTTCATGCATCCTAGTACTTCTAGTAGATTTTATTCCTTTCCATATGTCCCATTCAATCACTTAGTTTGTCATTTTCAATCCATATAAGACAAGTATGAGCTTTATGATCAAAAATCAAATTTTTGTATTACTTGCATGTGTAAGTAACTTTCCAACAAGATCAAATCCCTATACTTTTGTCAACCTTTTTCCAAGATCCTTTCAAAACCATTATTATTATTACTTACAACTTTTTCAAGAAATCAAGTATGTGGGTTTTCAAAATTATCATTCTTTCTTTAACCATTTTACCATTTAACAAGCTTACAACTTCAATCCAATACCAAAATCAAAACCCACGGCCTAACATGGGCATTTTCACTCATTATCCATCTTTGATCTTTTGGCCATTTACAACTTACTTCCAATACTTAACCCATTTGTTAAACAAACTTAAGTAACATCAATATGGACAATCTATACAAGCTAAAATGCAACCATAACAAGTCCTATAATCAACAAAACCCATCTTATGCGTTCATATGTAAACTCACGGTTCACACATATGCATGCATATATCCATATTATACTTGCATGTACACTACCAAACATACTAAAATCAAGCTTTAACATCAACTAGCAACTAATATACAAAAATCTTGAAGTGGGTTACCTTGGGTTTCGGATTGGTGTCTAAGGAGGTGATAATGTGGCCTTAAGTTAGCTTATGGTTCCTTCTTTGGCTTCCTACTCCTTGTTATTAGCTTAAACTTCCACCAAAGATCTCCTAATCAAGTGTTGTGTGTATAAGAATTTGAAAAGATGAGATTGTAAGGTGGTGGTGGGGTGGCCGGTTATAAGAAGAGAGAAAGAGAGGTATAGGGTGATGTGTTGTATGGGGTAGAGTGTGTAGGTGGATTAATGGGAAGCTTCCAAGTAATCTATCAATCATTACATACCTATATGTAAGCTTATCATTGGTGGGTTTGGGAGGTGGGTTGGGTTATGTGTTAGTGGCGGCCGAGAGAGATAGGTGAGGGAGAGGGAGAGGTGGTTTTAAATAATGACATGTGGTAATATCTAGGTGTTAAAGTTTAACGTATCTCGTAATTTATCTAGCCAAACGACTTCCGTTTCTAATAATTTTTATCAGACTTTGAGCGAAATTAGATTACAGTCAATGTCTGCCTAAAAACATAATTTTCTGATAAACTTAATGTCGGGCTCTTACGGTGTCCTCTACTGGCTTTCGGTTACTTATTTTCTAATTTTTGCGAATCGAACCTACTAAAATTAAGTTTATACACTATCTCTAATATCCTAACATAAAATTAAATTTTTCGATGTCATCTTGACACGTTTAAGAATTTATCTGTTTTGAGATATTACCCGGTGTCAATCTGCACAGTGTCAACTACACAACAAAATTGAACTTTTTCGGGTTCCATATTTTAAAATTCAACTAAAGTCAAAAACTTTGACTAAAAATATTATTCCTATGTATTTATTTTACTAATTAATACACGATTACGGTTAAGATAATTACCAGATTAGTCTAATTTTTGGCGGTTGTCACATTCACCCATCCTTTTAGAAATTTCGTCCCGAAATTTAGGATGTAGTGCTGGTTTCGGTTTCTTCTGGGAAAAGGTGAGGGTATTTCGCCTTCATTTGATCCTGACGTTCCCATGTGAACTCGGGACCAAGTCTTGAATTCCAGCGAACCTTGACAAGCTTAATCCTGTTACGCCTTAGCTTCTGGATTTTCCAGTCCATGACTTCAACAGGTTATTCTACAAATCGAAGCTTATCATCAAACCTTATGTCTTCAATAGAAACAATCAGCGATTCGTCAGATAGACATTTCTTCAGATAGGATATGTGAAACACGTCGTGTATTCCACTGAGTTCTGAAGGTAGGTCGAGTCGATAGGCTACCGACCCTACTCGTTCGGTAATTTTGAACGGTCCAACGTATCGTGGGCTAAGTTTTCCTCTTTTACCGAATCTGACTATGCCTTTCCAAGGTGATACCTTTAGTAACACTTGGTCTCCTACTTGGAATTCCAATGGTCTCCTGCGATTATCCGCATAACTTTTCTGTCTATCGGCTGCAGCTTTTAACCTATCCTTGATTTGAAAGACTCTGTCGGTGGTCTCTTGGACAACTTCAGGACCTGTAAGTTGCTTTTCTCCGACTTCTGCCCAACAAAGAGGAGATCGACATTTTCTTCCGTACAAAGCTTCAAACGGTGCAGCCTTAATACTTGAGTGGTAGCTGTTATTATAGGAGAATTCAGCTAAATGCAGATAAGTATCCCAACTACTTTCGAAATCAATGATACAGGCTCGCAACATGTCTTCCAATGTTTGGATAGTTCTCTCGCTTTGACCGTCTGTCTGGGGGTGATAGGCGGTGCTCATATCTAAGCGAGTTCCTAGGGATTCGTGAAGAGATTGCCAAAAACGAGAAACAAATCGACCATCTCTGTCAGAAATGATTGAGACTGGTATTCCATGTTTGGCTACGATCTCTTTCAGATACAGCTGAGTTAACTTCTCCATTCTGTCTTTTTCTCTAATGGGTATAAAATGAGTGGATTTAGTTAATCTATCCACAATTACCCAAATCGCATTATAACTTCGCGGCGTAACTGGCAGTTTGGTTATGATGTCCATGGTAATATTATCCCATTTCCACTGAGGGATCTCTGGTTGTTGCAGTAGTCCAGGCGGTCTTCTATGTTCGGCTTTCACTTTGTAACATGTCAGGCACTTGCTGACATAAACAGCTATGTCTCTTTTCAAGTTAGGCCACCAATAATGTTCTTGGAGATCTTTATACATCTTGGTTGATCCTGGGTGGATTGAATATCCAGACTTATGCGCTTCGTCTAGAACAAGATTACGCAGATTTCCATAGAGTGGTACCCAAACTCGATCAAGTTGGTATAGTGTCCCATCAGACTTTGTGACAAATTCATTTTCAAGTCCTCGCAATTTCTCAAACCTTACATTTTGCGGTTTCAAGGCTTCACGCTGTGCATCACGAATTCGAGTAGTAAGACTCGTTTGAATCGTCAACCCTAATGCACGAACACGCAGAGACTTTTCTCTTTCCTTTTGACTCAACGCATCAGCCACAACATTCGCTTTACCTTTGTGGTAACGAATCTCACAGTCGTAATCATTGAGTAATTCTACCCATCGACGTTGCCTCATATTTAGCTCTTTCTGATCAAAGATATGCTGGAGACTCTTGTGATCAGTAAATACTGTACATTTGGTTCCATACAGATAATGCCTCCAAATCTTAAGAGCAAACACAACAGCTCCCAATTCCAAATCATGCGTCGCGTAGTTCTTTTCATGCACCTTGAGTTGTCTGGACGCGTATGCTATCACCTTGTCTTGTTGCATAAGCACACAGCCAAGACCTAAGCGAGACGCATCACAATATACTACAAATCCATTGGTACCTTCTGGTAAGGACAAGATTGGTGCACTACACAACTTTTGTTTAAGCAATTGGAAGGCTCCTTCTTGTTTTTCTGTCCACTCATATTTCTTGTCTTTTTGGGTTAATTGGGTTAAGGGTTGAGCTATAGAAGAAAAATTCTCAATGAATCTACGATAGTAGCCAGCTAATCCTAAAAATTGTCGCACTCCAGTGGGTGATCCTGGTGTCTCCCAATTCTTAATTGCTTCAATTTTTGTTGGATCAACTAGGATACCATTCTCATTGATTACATGCCCTAAAAATTGGACTTCTCGAAGCCAGAAATCGCACTTGGAAAATTTGGCGTGTAACTTCTCTTCTTTTAGCAATTCTAGAATCAGTTTTAAGTGTTGTTCATGTTCTTTCTTGGTTCGTGAGTAGATAAGTATGTCATCGATGAATACTATCACGAATTTATCCAAGTATGGCTTACAAACTCTGTTCATAAGATCCATGAACACAGCCGGTGCATTCGTTAGGCCAAAAGGCATGACCAGGAATTCATAATGGCCATAACGAGTTCTGAAAGCGGTTTTAGGAATATCCTCTTCTGCAACACGTAACTGATGATACCCGGACCGCAAGTCGATTTTTGAGTAATAGCTTGATCCTTGCAACTAATCAAACAAATCATCAATTCTCGGTAGTGGGTACCGATTCTTAATAGTAAGTTTGTTCAGTTCTCTGTAATCGATACACATTCGAAAAGAACCGTCCTTCTTTTTCACAAATAAGACTGGAGCTCCCCAAGGTGAGAAACTTGGTCTTATGAATCCTTTGTCTAGTAATTCCTGGAGCTGATTAGATAACTCCTGCATTTCCGATGGTGCTAATCTGTACGGAGATCGAGCTATCGGAGCGGCATCTTGAACCAGATCGATTCTGAATTCTACTTGACGCTGAGGAGGTAATCCAGGCAAGTCTTCAGGGAAAACTTCTGGAAAATCCCGTACTACAGGAATATCCTCTATCTTTCGCTCTTTAGCCTTTGTGTCGACTACATTGACAAGAAACGCGGGACATCCTTTCCTTAACATTTTGCGAGTTTTTGTGATACTAGAGAGTTTTAACTCGATGTTACTCTGGTCACCTCGAATGCTCAGAAATTGACCAGTTGGGGTTGGTAAACGAACTAGCTTTTCGGAGCATATGATTTCAGCACCATTTTTGGATAACCAATCCATTCCTACTACTATATCAAAACTGCCTAACTCTACAGGTAAGAGATCGATTGGAAACCTAAGGTTTTCTAACAGAATATTGCAGTTTCGGACAATTTTACTGGTTTCAATTAGCTTCCCGTTGGCTAATTCTATTGAGTAATTATTGTCTAACTTGCTGGGTTCAATATCGAGAAGGGGTTCAAATTGGTCAGAAACAAAGCTTAAATCTGCTCCAGTATCAAATAGTACATAAGCATAATGATTATTAACGAGAAACGTACCGGTGACTACGGATGAGTCTTTCCGGGCCTTTTTCGCGTTCATCTCGAATGCCTTGCTCTTAGCATTTTGTATCTTGAGTTTGGGGCAATCATTTCTGAAATGCCCGATGACACCGCACTCGAAACATTCTAAAGTTCGGCTTCGTGAACCGGACGGCGAGTCCTTACTGAAACAGTACTGAGTCTGGTGTCTAAATCGATTACACTTCTGACATTTCCAACATTCCCCATTATGACTCTTTCCACACCTGTTACAAGTGGATCCTTGTCCTGATCCTCTTGCGTTTGCTGCAAACACTCTTCATGCTCCTTGGTTTCGTTTGAACTGTCCTCCTGAGTTACCATTCCACTTTCGTTTGAGTTCTCCGGTTTTCTGATTTTCGGTAACTGTTTTTCGTTCAGGTTCGGCGGTAGTCGCTTTCTTACCGGAGTCTTTCAGAGTTCCCATACGAATTGCATTATCAGTTAAAGATTTTGCCAGCCCTCGGGCTGACTGGATAGTGGTTGGTTTGGAGGAGGTAACCAATCCACACAAGCATATAACACATAAAGTTTACTACTTATAATCTTATAATTCTATACTTAAAAATATAAACAAGTAACAATCAACTAATAATTGTTTTATTTAATAATTTAATTTAATTATTAAAATTTATAAAAATTATTACCTTTAGTTGCTGGAGTGTTTTGGAAAAATTCAAGTTATTATTTTATTTAAAATTTTGACTCTATTATAATCGGTTTTGTCGGTTTTGCCGGTTTCGTTGGTTTTGAGCTTAACAAACCGGTTGTTATTTTATGAAACTTTTAGTTTTAAATTATCTAAAACACTTTTTATATAGTTTTTAATCAAGTTTTATTGGTTTTTCAATAAAAATGTTTTGATTTTTATTTTGTTGCCAATTTCTTATAAATGCCAATTTTTAACGTTTTCGTGTCGGTTTTCGCGACACGAACCGTGTTGGTTTAAGTTTTGCTATTCTTGACTTTTCTTATACTTTAACTTATGTTAAATATAAGAATATTATGACTTTAGGAGCTGTTTTAATTCAGTTCCAAAAACTCATGTCGGTTCACCTTAAAAGTCGAACTTTCCGACCGTTAAAGTCACCGACAAGCTATTTAAGTCACAATATCAAAACCAAACCATTTGGTACAACAAATATACATATAATAACAAATAATATATCATCATATACATGTTTGATCATCTAGCACCAAGTATGCACACAAAACAAATTTTTAACTACACATGCTCAAGCCTTAGCTTAAGTTTTCAACTATACAATATACATGTTATTTTCTACAATCTCTACAAGGTGTTTATGTACCAAAATTTTCAGATCTTAATAACCCATATTAACCTCTTATTTCATCCCATTATCATCTTTAAAACAAACACATTCTTGATTCTTTAACAACAAAGTTTCTATTACTAGTAAGTAGCAATTTTTAATAAGCTTATTATCATACCAACAATCTTTACACTAGAGTTCACTAAAGTAATCCTAACCACAAGTCTTTAATCATCCACACCAGATTATGTTCACTTATCAAATCATTTTGCAAAACATCTTGTACAATTTACAAAGTTTCCTTTATTAGTAAGTTTAACACAAACTCTTGTTTATCTAAGTTATCATGTTTCATGCATCCTAGTACTTCTAGTAGATTTTATTCCTTTCCATATGTCCCATTCAATCACTTAGTTTGTCATTTTCAATCCATGTAAGACAAGTATGAGCTTTATGATCAAAAATCAAATTTTTGTATTACTTGCATGTGTAAGTAACTTTCCAACAAGATCAAATCCCTACACTTTTGTCAACCTTTTTCCAAGATACTTTCAAAACCATTATTATTATTACTTACAACTTTTTCAAGAAATCAAGTATGTGGGTTTTCAAAATTATCATTCTTTCTTTAACCATTTTACCATTTAACAAGCTTACAACTTCAATCCAATATCAAAATCAAAACCCACGGCCTAACATGGGCATTTTTACTCATTATCCATATTTGATCTTTTGGCCATTTACAACTTACTTCCAATACTTAACCCATTTGTTAAACAAACTTAAGTAACATCAATATGGACAATCTATACAAGCTAAAATGCAACCATAACAAGTCCTATAATCAACAAAACCCATCTTATGCATTCATATGTAAACTCATGGTTCACACATATGCATGCATATATCCATATTATACTTGCATGTATACTACCAAACATACTAAAATCAAGCTTTAACATCAACTAGCAACTAATATACCCAAATCTTGAAGTGGGTTACTTGGGTTTCGGATTTGGTGTCTAAGGAGGTGATAATGTGGCCTTAAGTTAGCTTATGGTTCCTTCTTTGGCTTCCTACTCCTTGTTATTAGCTTAAACTTCCACCAAAGATCTCCTAATCAAGTGTTGTGTGTATAAGAATTTGAAAAGATGAGATTGTAAGGTGGTGGTGGGGTGGCCGGTTATAAGAAGAGAGAAAGAGAGGTATAGGGTGATGTGTTGTATGGGGTAGAGTGTGTAGGTGGATTAATGGGAAGCTTCCAAGTAATCTATCAATCATCGCATACCTATATGTAAGCTTATCATTGGTGGGTTTGGGAGGTGGGTTGGGTTATGTGTAAGTGGCGGCTGAGAGAGATAGGTGAGGGAGAGGGAGAGGTGGTTTTAAATAATGACATGTGGTAATATCTAGGTGTTAAAGTTTAACGTATCTCGTAATTTATCTAGCCAAACGACTTCCGTTTCTAATAATTTTTATCAGACTTTGAGCGAAATTAGATTACAGTCAATGTCTGCCTAAAAACATAATTTTCTGATAAACTTAATGTCGGGCTCTTACGGTGTCTTCTACTGGCTTTCGGTTACTTATTTTCTAATTTTTGCGATTCAAACCTACTAAAATTAAGTTTATAACACTATCTCTAATATCCTAACATAAAATTAAATTTTTCGAGGTCATCTTGACACGTTTAAGAATTTATCTGTTTTGAGATATTACCCGGTGTCAATCTGCACAGTGTCAACTACACGACAAAATTGAACTTTTTCGGGTTCCATATTTTAAAATTCAACTAAAGTCAAAAACTTTGACTAAAAATATTATTCCTATGTATTTATTTTACTAATTTATACACGATTACGGTTAAGATAATTACCAGATTAGTCTAATTTTTGGCAGTTGTCACAATCCAATGGCTACTTCTCGGATTTTATTGGTATTTACTTGTCATGATAAAAAGCGCATGACACATCCAGTCTTGTGCATATCATTGCATACATGATGGATCCAATAGCCGATGCATATGGGATTCCTTTCATTTTCTCTTGCTCATCCTTTAATCTTGGACATTGAGATGCACTCAATATCATTCCTCTATGAATAGGTATCAAACCTTTCTTAGAGTTCTCCATCTTGAACCTCTTCAAGATTTTGTCAATGTATGTACTTTAGTTTAACCTATCAACCGCCTTGATCTATCCCTATAGATCTTTATTCCCAAAATATAGGCGGCTTCACTAAGATCTTTGATGGAAAAACAACTCCCAAGCCAGGCTTTATACCTTCCACGGTTGGAATGTCATTTCCAAATAGTAGTATATCATCAACATACAATACTAAGAAAGTGATGATGCTCCCACTAGCTTTCTTATACACACAAGCTTCATCAGCGTTTTTGATGAATCTAAGTTTCTTAACTTCTTCATCAAAACGGTGATTCCAACTTCTAGATGCTTGTTTCAATCCATAGATTGATTTCTTTAACTTGCATACTTTATTAGGATATTGTGGATCAACAAAACCTTCGGGCTGAACCATATAGACATCTACTTCAAGATGCCCATTTAGAAAAGTGGTTTTGACATCCATTTGCCAAATCTCATAGTCCTAATATATGCAGCTATGGAAAATAATATCCTAATAAACTTTAGCATTGCCACGGGAGAGAAGGTCTCATCATAATCAACCCCTTGAGTTTGAGTAAAACCTTTTGCTACAAGTCTTTCTTTATAAGTATCCAAGTTTCCATACATATCGGTTTTCTTCTTGAAAACCCCCTTACTTCTAACTGGTTTGGAATTAAGAGGTGGTACAACCAAATCCCATACTTTTTTGTCATGCATGGATTGCATCTCAACGTTCATGGCTTCAAGCCATTTGTCACAATCGGATTGTGACATTGCGTCATAGTATGTGGTGGGTTCATCCGAATCTACCATATAGCATCCATCCATGAAAAATCCATATCTTTCAGGTGGATGACTAATTCTACCAGATTTGCGAACGTTTTGTGTGTCTTGATAAACCATTTGATCATTCTCAACAACCTCTTGTTGATTGCTAGTATCAACCAAACATGTATTGGCTTGTGGTTCTCGATCCTCCTCGAGTTCCACCATTCTACTAGTTCCTTCCATAAGGAACTTAGTTTCCAAGAACCCGGCCTTTCAAGCAATAAACACCTTTTGCTCGGTTGGGTTGTAGAAATAATATCCCATAGAGTCTCTGGGATTTCCTACAAAGATACACTTAGTAGATCGGCTTTCAAGTTTGTTTTGTGTGTAACATAAGCCTCACAACCCCATACCTTTAAATATGATAATGATGGAACCCACCCTTCCATTCCATATTTCAAAAGGTGTCTTGTCCACTTTCTTGGTTGAGGCCATATTTAGAATACGGGCCGCGGAGAGCAATTTGAAACCCCAAAATGATAGAGGCAATGTACTTCTAGCCACCATAGATTGAATCATATCCAACAGAGTTCGATTCCTCCTTTCGGACACACCATTATGTTGTGCTGTTCCAGGTGGAGTAAGTTGTGAGATGATCCCACAACTCCTAAGATGATCTTGAAAGGCATCACTAAGGTATTCACCCCCTCTATCCGAAAAAAGTACTTTGATGGTTTTATTGAGTTGATTTTGTACTTAGTTTTGGAAGACTTTGAACATTTCAAAAGCTTCATCTTTGTGTCTTAACAAGTACACATACCCATAACGACTATAATAGTCAATAAAGGTAATGAAGTATCTTTCACCATTCCTTGTTATTTCCTTAAAAGGACCACATACATCCGAATGTATGATACCTAATAAGTCTTTTTCCCTTTTGTTTTTTCCACTAAAGGGTTCCTCGGTCATCTTTCCTTGTAAACAAGATTCACACTTATCAAATGAATCATCTTCATTTGATTCCAAAAGACCATTCTTTTGAAGTGTATATATGCGATCTTTGTTTATGTGACCAAGGAGACAATGCCAAAGATAGGTATTACTCAAATCCATTTTGAGTTTCTTGGTGCTTTATTGGTGCAACGTGTTATCAAAGGGTGTTTTATCATGAACTAATTCATAAATGCCATTAGACGGCATTGCTTTAAAATAAAAGACATCATTCATAAAAACACAAATACCATTTCCACAAATTTCAAATCATAACCACATTGTATTAAAAGAGAAACGAAGATAATATTCCTAGTTAAACTAGGAGCATACAAAATGTTATTCAAAACAACTTCCAAACCATTTGGAATCTCCAAAATGTAGTCTCTTTAGGCTTCGACATCAACCTTTGCTCTGTTGCCCATGAAGAGACTTATATCTCCTTTTTTGAAATGATTACTTCTTTTGAACTCCTACAACAAATTGCAAATATGAGTTCCACATCCGGTATCCAATACCCATGTGTTAGAAGAAATAACATTAAGATCAATGTGAATCATGAAAGTTGTACCTGAAGTGTGTCCCGCATTCCTCTTTTCTTTCAACACTTTAAGATAGGTTGGACAATTCCTCATCCAATGTCCTATCTCACCAAAACCAAAACACGGGTCCTTCGCACTAACCTTTAGCTTCTTTTCCTTTGGTTTGGTGGTTCCGCCTTAGACTTCCCTTTGAACTTACCCTTGATGTGTCCCTTACCTTTGGAAACCTTTGCTTTAGGTTCCGGGTGACGCCTCTTCCTATTTCCACCTTCATTGATTATGAGAACCGGTAAAACCTTATTACCCATTACTACATCGGCTGTTTTGATCATTGCATGAAGCTCACAAATGCTCTTGTCCCATCCATTCATGTTGTATTTCATGAAAAAAGTCTCAGATTTCTTGGTTAGACCATTAACGATCAAATCCGTGGCTAACTCTTTTGAGACGAGACAATTTAGCCACTCAAGTCGATCAACGTGGCTTTTCATCTTAAGCACATAAGATGAAACCGATTAGGTTTCTTCCAAACGACATGCATGAAGCGCTCGAACCGTTTCAAAGTGTTCCACCCTAGCTTGAGTAAGGAACATTTCCTTTAGTTGGGTGATCATGTCGTATGCCCCATGATGTTCAAAATCCTTTTGAATCTCGGGAGTCATAGTTCACAACATGAGGCAAGAAACTTGCACCGAATCCTCGGTGTATTTTAACCTGTCGATATAGGCTTCAACATAGTCAATGTTAGGTTCATCGGGAATGGGATCGTCCAATATGTATGATTTTTTTTCTTTCTTGAGAACAATTCTCAAGTTTCGATACCAATCCATGAAATTGTTATAGTTGAGACAATCCTTATCGAGTATGGCTCTTAGTGATAGGTTATGAACGGATGGGATAATTGCGTTAGGTGGATTGTTGATTACGGCCATCTACATAATTTAACAAAGCTCAATTTTATTATTTTCGATATCATTAATCAATTTTAATCGTTAATACCCTTTATGTCTCCTAGACAATTAATGATTAAAATTTAGAACCGAACATTACATTCAACTAGTAGTTCGGTGACCTTTATCCTACCATTTAAATTAACAGGGTAGTCAAGGTTTGACAATTGCAACCCTTTGCAACTTCTAGTTTTATGGGATCGGTTAAACATCTTACGTTTAGTTTGCATGTTTAATCCCATCAACACTATTGTACGCCGTGCTTCGGTGACCCTTTCACATGGTTTCCAATTAAGTCATCCTACTTACACACACGTGTGAGTTTACACATATAAGTGGTTAGGTGACCTTTATCCCACAAATAAGGTAAACCCACCTCAAACTCACAAGTTTCCTCCAATGTGGTTAGGTAAACTTTATCCCACATCGAGTTCCCAAGTGATTCGAGTGTTGTATAAAAGATGGTGCTTGACTTGTTTTTTTTTTTAAAGGATTTTCGTTTTCTAAATTCTAGATTGGAAAACAATTTATGTACCTTGCATTTGCATGCATTCAAATGTATGGTACTTAGTTGAAACCTTATTTTCAAAGTTCCTTTCAATAAAACCCATTTTATTGTGAAATCATTAACCTTTAATACAACCGATTTATTACCTAATGATTTCTAAGGAACTGATTTTATGCAAGTTGTTGATTTTAAGTTGTTAACTTTCCATATTCAAATAAAATATAAATCATCCAAGCAAACATAAATAAAACAACCACAAGTTCATAACCATAGCCACTTAATCTTGGCAACACTTGTTGACCGAAACAAGTGTGCCAAAAAGTCTCCCCTAAGAGACAAAATTGACACAAGGCTCGTGTCAGTGAACTCCCACTTGATCCCGCATCTAAATGCCTCAAGTGTCCACTTTGTGTTGTGACTGCTCCACTTTATTTGGGCTTCCTTTTTTGCATCTTCTTTTACAAAATGAACCCAAATAAATAGATTACAAACCCAAATAAAAGAATATTACAACCGTATTGAATAATCAAATGAACCACAACACAAACATTCATCTAAACACAAGGCCATGGCTAGGTTATGAACATCCAATACACATCCAAATATGCAAGTATTACAAGTCTAAAATGTTTCCCCTTTTTAACCTCAAACTTTTGGCCAAAATTAAGAAAACCGAAGGTTTCGGGTTTTGTCCAAACAAAACAACCAATCATCCAAATGACTTAATTCTTCAAGATTACCACAAGTATGTAAAGTATAATCTTGAAAAACCAAGGGGTAACCAAAAACCCAAAATGTTTCGGCCATATGGTGAAACACACCATAAAACCCGAAAATTTTTAGATCTATTGAAGCATTCATTCATATAAGTGGCTCTTGATGCCATTGTTGGGTTTTAACAAGATTATCAAAGTCATATAACCTCATTTATATGAAAAACGCAGTGGATAAATAAGTTTTAAATCTTGTTATTTAGATTAATATAAAACCAATTTTATATGTAACCCAAAACCCGGATCCATATACAAAACTACATGCTTACCAAAATAAACAACCAAAAGGGTGTTCATGCAAGACAACCTTTCAAGAAGTTAAGAAAGATGAAGAAGATGATGGTTGAATGGCTAGTCTTCAAAGGAGAAGAGCCTCAAGCTTGTATAACCTTCAAGCTTCCAATAAACACCTTTGTCTTGCTAGGATTTCACTTGAAAAACTCCTTCTTGTTCCTCTATTTTGGCCGAAAAAAAGAGAGAAAAAAGAGAGGTTTTTTGGTTGCTTCTTGTGTGTGTGAGAGAGAAAGTTGAGAATTCAAAAAATACCACCCTACAAGACCAATCAAAACTCTTGCATGTTGTTGAGTAATAAAGAGATGAGAGAGAGGTGGGAAAGGGTGGGGGGGGGAGCCACTTTTGGCTCCCTCTCAATTCAAACTCAAAATCCATTTTAATTATAAAACTTATGTTATGTTTTATTTATAAAATGTGACATAACATGGTTCAAGTAACATGCAAGGGTAATAAGCCTTATTTATAGTTATTTAACCAACTTTAAATAACATTATGAATGTCTTCTCTCAAAATATAAATCATCGATATGATTTATTTATTTCACAAGTGCAATGTATTTAGAAACCTTTTTCCAAATATTGTAAGTGTTAATATTTATTTACTATGATCATATCATCTATAAACAAATATTATCGGTGTTTGTCTAGCTTGTTATTGGGTATGACCCGACTTAGATCATAACGTACTTGCCACATCAATTATAATATGTGTCTTGGGCAGACCGAGTCTAACAATAAGTGTATGATACGTGTATGATTATTTATTGAATGTTATTATTAAATGTTTTATGAATGTGCGTATACAATTATATATGCAATTAAAGGACATGAAACGTATGAAGTAAAGGTAAGGACATTTGACGCCTCATGCATGGTTGTATGGTTAGGCGAGGCAAGGGGACCAGACCTTAATAATATCTGAGATAGAAGGGACCAGACCCTGATAATATATGAGATTGAGATAGAAGGGACTAGACCCTGATAATCTAAGATTGAGGTAGAAGGGACCATACTCTAAAAATATCTAAGATAGAAGGGACCAGACCTTGATAATATCTGAGATAGAGGGACCAGACCCTAAAAATATCTAAGATAGAAGAAGCAGGATAGTTTACGGTATACCACAGGAAGAGTATGAAAGAAAGTATGTAAGTACGTATGCATGTACGTAAAGTATGCATGCATGAGTAATAGTAAGTAGTGTATGAAATACGTATCTTCGGACACGTATATGTAGGAATATGAATGTATGTATGTTAATTGATTAACTAGAACTCACTCAGCGTAGCTGACTTTTAGTATGCATGCAGGTGAATAGGATGAGACAAGTGGCTTGATGAGACACGTGGCAATAAGACGAAGACTGACATCGATGAGAAGAGAATACACGTGTTATTTATGTTTAATATTCAAGACTTATGTTATTTTGTTCAAACCAGTACTTGATGTTTGTAAGAATGTTTAACTTTTATGTTCCGCGAATTTGTTTTAATTAACTCTGATTTCAGAATTATGTGAATGAGTAAATCCAACCCGAGCAAAAGTAGGGTCCTCGGGACCGGGGCCTTACAGAAATGCATTCAATAAGAGAGAGAGAGATGCGGGAAAATTTTGTAAAACATTATCTTATGTGATGTCTTATGGCATTGAGAAACCTTGATTTATTATATAGTATAGATTACTAAACTATTTTACATATTTTGGCAAAATATAACATAATATATGTTATCTATTTTTTTTCTTCCTTAGATCACAATCTTATATAATATATTATAGCAGCCATATTGAGTGGGATGACACAATCAATGTTCGTGTATAAAGTACAGGTCGGAGCTCATTTATTAAATGACCTCAAGCTTTAAACTATGACTTATTTTTTCTTCTTTTATTTTTTTATTTTTTATATAACTCGGCTTGGTTAGAGGTTTTAGTAAACTATTTGGACTCTGATCCCGTCCCATGTAAAAAGAATGTAAAAAAGGTAGGTATTGTTGAATGGAATCATGGATGTCAAGTTGGAGGTGGGCTTGAGGTTTGGTTCGATACTCGCGCATGGAATCACTCTGAAACTATGTTGTGTGGTATGGTTTGGTCCCATCTTATACTTCGATTTAGCTTTGGCCCCCTTTCCACTCACTTTTATGATATTAATATTTTATTGGTAAGTATAGTTCTAGTTCCGTTATTGACAAAACGTTTAAAAGCAATCTTGACCGGTACTTGTTCCATAACTAATATCATAGTGGAAGGTGCACCTCTCCTCTCCAATCCTCTGCGACTTTAGAGTTGGCCAAGGGGAAGCTTTTTTATTTGTCCGGTTACTCCGACCCTCTCCGTTTATCTGTTTTATTCGATTTTTTACATGATTGATAATACATCTTTGTAATCAAAAAACATTGAAAAAATAAAAAAATAAAATGTCTTCCTCTTTTCGCAAAGCCATTATTTATTAAACTATCTCATGAAAAGACTGTAATATAAATTTACAAGTTTTTGTTTAAAATTTTTTATAAGTATTGATTCGGGCCAACCTTCATTTAGGCAATTTGTTATATATGCTGTTTCCAGCCCTCCGAATTTTCATCCAAGTTTCGCCATTTGCTAAGGGGTGTAAGCACCCCACAAATTTATAGGAATTTTTTGTAACATTCTAATACAAGGTCTAAAGATCAAAATGCCCCATCCAATTTTTTTAATATCCCAAACTTAACTTTTTGAGTCCAACTTTCTAAGCACAATTTTAATTTTGTTTAAAAAAATAACAATTAAGCCATGATTGCTTAATTGTCGAACCATTTCGTCAATTGGAAGTAGGTTATATAGGAGTGGGAGACGAACATGTGTCTGCTATTTCACAAGTCTATGTCTCCGTTCAGATTTTTTTGGATTTGATTTGTGATTTGATTTCTTTTTTCTTTATTTTCAAATAAAACATATATTTATCAATTGTTTATTTGTTTTGATTTTGCTTTATGTTGGTTTCTTTTCAATTTGATTGTTTATGTTTTTCTTGAAATTCAAAAGGCATAGTAATTTTGTTTTCATTTAGGGAACGATGATTTGGATAAAGCATTTTAGTTTAAGTATATCAAACCAGGAATAATAAGTATTAGTATAATATTTTTTTACGACAACAAAATCAGTAATATATTAAAAAGCGCCGGTGCCACCAGCTGGAAGCTGTCAAACCGGACAAACAAATAAAAGAAAATGAGAAAAAAAATGAGAAAAGTTACATCGAATCTATTATTAAGTTTAATTTGACTATTATGAAATAGAGACCAAAATATGAATGTATTCAGTGTCGAAAAAATGAAAGGTAATATTGTCAATCTTGCTAGATTATGGTGGAAACAAGAAAACGTATCTCCTTTCATTTGGTTTATTATTAAAACTAACATTAGTTTTGCCTATTTCAATCGTGACAGTTTAGAAATGTGTGTGTGTGTGTTTTAGGCAATGAAGATCATAAAGACAAATTTGTGTATTCTAATCGGTGAAGATTTTTGAACGTGTGTGTAATTTGTAGCGTTGAAAAAGAAGCACTTTTAATGCTACAAATGAAGCTGTAATTGACCGTTTCTAAAAGATGATCAATCACGTAGAGATCAATTGTAATATGTATTTAGTTTATTACGCTTAATGAAATTTGTTGCTCACATTTCTATACGTAGTTTATTATTGTATCATTTTCACTCGACCTGATTTTGTTTGACTTGATTCATTTTTGACCCATTTTAAGTTAATCTTTTTTAACACCCACTAACTAAAATTTTTGGATTCATGGGACATGCTAATATGGTGGATTATGTATTTTAGTATAATGTTGTAATACATCCATGAGAGGTTATAGACTTGATTCATATATTAAAATACGAGTTCTTTACTATTTATAATTAAGGAAAATCAAAAGTCTATTCAATCTTGGCTTGTATATCCCACTTTGTTTCATAAAAGTCCTGTAAACAAATCGGCATTATAGTATAATGGCATGCATAGGTGATGGTTGAGGTATGGAATCTCTTTGATCTTTGGTTTGAAACGTGACGTAAGGAGGTTTTTCACGGTAATGAGTTTTCTCTTTAATGTCTTGAGTGAGCCAAAACTAAAGCGTTAAAATCAGTATTGACAGTTGATATCACGTTTCAAGAATGCTCATTTAAGTATAGGGTGGCAAATGGGTTGGGTTGGATCGAAACGGGTCACGGGTCGGAACGGGTTAAGGTCGAAAAGGGTTAGGGTCAGAATGGGTCATCTAACAAAAGGGTTGTTTTGGTTCAGGTCGGAACGGGTTAGGGTCAAAAGGTTCAGGTCAGAACGGCTCCGGGTCGGAACGGGTCAAAACGGGTTTCGGGCAGGGGTTTTTTTTTAAGAACGAGGAAAAGGAGGAAATGTTCTAGTTTTTTTACATTTTTCGTTTTTGATCGATTTATATTTTGAGTTATGATTTTTTTATTAATTTTTTTTAAATTTTTTTGGAGGGGTTTTTATTAACAAAAAAACGTTTTCCTCCATTGTCCTCATTCTTCAAAAAAAATCCCTGAGAAGTGAACTGAAATCGAAAGTTGACGAAAACGAAACATAAACTAAAACTAAACCAAATTGATCGAAACCGAAAAAATCGATCGAAATGAAACTAAAAAATTGAAACCAAACAGAAATGAAACTGAAAAACATACATCAACGAAACAAAAGGTCGAAAACAAATTCGAAACCGACCAAAAACAAACAAAAGAAACCAAAACCCAACCTGTCCAGTGCAAAAACTCGTGTCGGCTTGAAACCTAAACCGAATTCGTTCAAATCCAAAACCCGTTTCAACCCGCGCTTGCCACTTTTCCTTAAGACACTAACCCATATCGATCCATGTCTTTAAATTTGTCGACCCATTTTGACCCGAAAATAAGGTGGAATTTCAAGTGATCCATTTTGACCTATCTTATTAAAATCTATGACCCACACCAACCCATATGATTAAACAACTTAAATTAACCCATTTGAAATGATTTGGGTCAAAATTGCCACCCCTATTTGGGTACTAGGGATAGTTCAAAACGCTGCTTAAAACATTGTATGTGTGTTTACTCTCGCATTCAATATTTTTTTAACGTGTCATGGACAAACGACTTTCAATTGTGTTTCTTTCACGTATAGTCAACAGATACGTACATTGCATTCAGACATATAATACTAGCGCAAACCAGGCTTGAGTAATGATCATTTTATTTGTGTATATGCATGTTAATAATTATATTAATCCATAGAGTTTTAGACACATCTGCGAACCAATTCATTACTCATCTAAACACATACAAACAAATAGATTAATGTGAACCAGTGATCATATATGTCAAACGATGTATTATATTCATTTGAGTTCAATTGTTCACACGATTACTGCTATGCATGAATAATTGCACCCAAAACATGTATCTTATTCTTCATCTTTTAATAGTCCAAAAAATTTTTATCTAGCCAAACGACTTCCGTTTCTAATAATTTTTATCAGACTTTGAGCGAAATTAGATTACAGTCAATGTCTGCCTAAAAACATAATTTTCTGATAAACTTAATGTCGGGCTCTTACGGTGTCTTCTACTGGCTTTCGGTTACTTATTTTCTAATTTTTGCGATTCAAACCTACTAAAATTAAGTTTATAACACTATCTCTAATATCCTAACATAAAATTAAATTTTTCGAGGTCATCTTGACACGTTTAAGAATTTATCTGTTTTGAGATATTACCCGGTGTCAATCTGCACAGTGTCAACTACACGACAAAATTGAACTTTTTCGGGTTCCATATTTTAAAATTCAACTAAAGTCAAAAACTTTGACTAAAAATATTATTCCTATGTATTTATTTTACTAATTTATACACGATTACGGTTAAGATAATTACCAGATTAGTCTAATTTTTGGCAGTTGTCACAATCCAATGGCTACTTCTCGGATTTTATTGGTATTTACTTGTCATGATAAAAAGCGCATGACACATCCAGTCTTGTGCATATCATTGCATACATGATGGATCCAATAGCCGATGCATATGGGATTCCTTTCATTTTCTCTTGCTCATCCTTTAATCTTGGACATTGAGATGCACTCAATATCATTCCTCTATGAATAGGTATCAAACCTTTCTTAGAGTTCTCCATCTTGAACCTCTTCAAGATTTTGTCAATGTATGTACTTTAGTTTAACCTATCAACCGCCTTGATCTATCCCTATAGATCTTTATTCCCAAAATATAGGCGGCTTCACTAAGATCTTTGATGGAAAAACAACTCCCAAGCCAGGCTTTATACCTTCCACGGTTGGAATGTCATTTCCAAATAGTAGTATATCATCAACATACAATACTAAGAAAGTGATGATGCTCCCACTAGCTTTCTTATACACACAAGCTTCATCAGCGTTTTTGATGAATCTAAGTTTCTTAACTTCTTCATCAAAACGGTGATTCCAACTTCTAGATGCTTGTTTCAATCCATAGATTGATTTCTTTAACTTGCATACTTTATTAGGATATTGTGGATCAACAAAACCTTCGGGCTGAACCATATAGACATCTACTTCAAGATGCCCATTTAGAAAAGTGGTTTTGACATCCATTTGCCAAATCTCATAGTCCTAATATATGCAGCTATGGAAAATAATATCCTAATAAACTTTAGCATTGCCACGGGAGAGAAGGTCTCATCATAATCAACCCCTTGAGTTTGAGTAAAACCTTTTGCTACAAGTCTTTCTTTATAAGTATCCAAGTTTCCATACATATCGGTTTTCTTCTTGAAAACCCCCTTACTTCTAACTGGTTTGGAATTAAGAGGTGGTACAACCAAATCCCATACTTTTTTGTCATGCATGGATTGCATCTCAACGTTCATGGCTTCAAGCCATTTGTCACAATCGGATTGTGACATTGCGTCATAGTATGTGGTGGGTTCATCCGAATCTACCATATAGCATCCATCCATGAAAAATCCATATCTTTCAGGTGGATGACTAATTCTACCAGATTTGCGAACGTTTTGTGTGTCTTGATAAACCATTTGATCATTCTCAACAACCTCTTGTTGATTGCTAGTATCAACCAAACATGTATTGGCTTGTGGTTCTCGATCCTCCTCGAGTTCCACCATTCTACTAGTTCCTTCCATAAGGAACTTAGTTTCCAAGAACCCGGCCTTTCAAGCAATAAACACCTTTTGCTCGGTTGGGTTGTAGAAATAATATCCCATAGAGTCTCTGGGATTTCCTACAAAGATACACTTAGTAGATCGGCTTTCAAGTTTGTTTTGTGTGTAACATAAGCCTCACAACCCCATACCTTTAAATATGATAATGATGGAACCCACCCTTCCATTCCATATTTCAAAAGGTGTCTTGTCCACTTTCTTGGTTGAGGCCATATTTAGAATACGGGCCGCGGAGAGCAATTTGAAACCCCAAAATGATAGAGGCAATGTACTTCTAGCCACCATAGATTGAATCATATCCAACAGAGTTCGATTCCTCCTTTCGGACACACCATTATGTTGTGCTGTTCCAGGTGGAGTAAGTTGTGAGATGATCCCACAACTCCTAAGATGATCTTGAAAGGCATCACTAAGGTATTCACCCCCTCTATCCGAAAAAAGTACTTTGATGGTTTTATTGAGTTGATTTTGTACTTAGTTTTGGAAGACTTTGAACATTTCAAAAGCTTCATCTTTGTGTCTTAACAAGTACACATACCCATAACGACTATAATAGTCAATAAAGGTAATGAAGTATCTTTCACCATTCCTTGTTATTTCCTTAAAAGGACCACATACATCCGAATGTATGATACCTAATAAGTCTTTTTCCCTTTTGTTTTTTCCACTAAAGGGTTCCTCGGTCATCTTTCCTTGTAAACAAGATTCACACTTATCAAATGAATCATCTTCATTTGATTCCAAAAGACCATTCTTTTGAAGTGTATATATGCGATCTTTGTTTATGTGACCAAGGAGACAATGCCAAAGATAGGTATTACTCAAATCCATTTTGAGTTTCTTGGTGCTTTATTGGTGCAACGTGTTATCAAAGGGTGTTTTATCATGAACTAATTCATAAATGCCATTAGACGGCATTGCTTTAAAATAAAAGACATCATTCATAAAAACACAAATACCATTTCCACAAATTTCAAATCATAACCACATTGTATTAAAAGAGAAACGAAGATAATATTCCTAGTTAAACTAGGAGCATACAAAATGTTATTCAAAACAACTTCCAAACCATTTGGAATCTCCAAAATGTAGTCTCTTTAGGCTTCGACATCAACCTTTGCTCTGTTGCCCATGAAGAGACTTATATCTCCTTTTTTGAAATGATTACTTCTTTTGAACTCCTACAACAAATTGCAAATATGAGTTCCACATCCGGTATCCAATACCCATGTGTTAGAAGAAATAACATTAAGATCAATGTGAATCATGAAAGTTGTACCTGAAGTGTGTCCCGCATTCCTCTTTTCTTTCAACACTTTAAGATAGGTTGGACAATTCCTCATCCAATGTCCTATCTCACCAAAACCAAAACACGGGTCCTTCGCACTAACCTTTAGCTTCTTTTCCTTTGGTTTGGTGGTTCCGCCTTAGACTTCCCTTTGAACTTACCCTTGATGTGTCCCTTACCTTTGGAAACCTTTGCTTTAGGTTCCGGGTGACGCCTCTTCCTATTTCCACCTTCATTGATTATGAGAACCGGTAAAACCTTATTACCCATTACTACATCGGCTGTTTTGATCATTGCATGAAGCTCACAAATGCTCTTGTCCCATCCATTCATGTTGTATTTCATGAAAAAAGTCTCAGATTTCTTGGTTAGACCATTAACGATCAAATCCGTGGCTAACTCTTTTGAGACGAGACAATTTAGCCACTCAAGTCGATCAACGTGGCTTTTCATCTTAAGCACATAAGATGAAACCGATTAGGTTTCTTCCAAACGACATGCATGAAGCGCTCGAACCGTTTCAAAGTGTTCCACCCTAGCTTGAGTAAGGAACATTTCCTTTAGTTGGGTGATCATGTCGTATGCCCCATGATGTTCAAAATCCTTTTGAATCTCGGGAGTCATAGTTCACAACATGAGGCAAGAAACTTGCACCGAATCCTCGGTGTATTTTAACCTGTCGATATAGGCTTCAACATAGTCAATGTTAGGTTCATCGGGAATGGGATCGTCCAATATGTATGATTTTTTTTCTTTCTTGAGAACAATTCTCAAGTTTCGATACCAATCCATGAAATTGTTATAGTTGAGACAATCCTTATCGAGTATGGCTCTTAGTGATAGGTTATGAACGGATGGGATAATTGCGTTAGGTGGATTGTTGATTACGGCCATCTACATAATTTAACAAAGCTCAATTTTATTATTTTCGATATCATTAATCAATTTTAATCGTTAATACCCTTTATGTCTCCTAGACAATTAATGACTAAAATTTAGAACCGAACATTACATTCAACTAGTAGTTCGGTGACCTTTATCCTACCATTTAAATTAACAGGGTAGTCAAGGTTTGACAATTGCAACCCTTTGCAACTTCTAGTTTTATGGGATCGGTTAAACATCTTACGTTTAGTTTGCATGTTTAATCCCATCAACACTATTGTACGCCGTGCTTCGGTGACCCTTTCACATGGTTTCCAATTAAGTCATCCTACTTACACACACGTGTGAGTTTACACATATAAGTGGTTAGGTGACCTTTATCCCACAAATAAGGTAAACCCACCTCAAACTCACAAGTTTCCTCCAATGTGGTTAGGTAAACTTTATCCCACATCGAGTTCCCAAGTGATTCGAGTGTTGTATAAAAGATGGTGCTTGACTTGTTTTTTTTTTTAAAGGATTTTCGTTTTCTAAATTCTAGATTGGAAAACAATTTATGTACCTTGCATTTGCATGCATTCAAATGTATGGTACTTAGTTGAAACCTTATTTTCAAAGTTCCTTTCAATAAAACCCATTTTATTGTGAAATCATTAACCTTTAATACAACCGATTTATTACCTAATGATTTCTAAGGAACTGATTTTATGCAAGTTGTTGATTTTAAGTTGTTAACTTTCCATATTCAAATAAAATATAAATCATCCAAGCAAACATAAATAAAACAACCACAAGTTCATAACCATAGCCACTTAATCTTGGCAACACTTGTTGACCGAAACAAGTGTGCCAAAAAGTCTCCCCTAAGAGACAAAATTGACACAAGGCTCGTGTCAGTGAACTCCCACTTGATCCCGCATCTAAATGCCTCAAGTGTCCACTTTGTGTTGTGACTGCTCCACTTTATTTGGGCTTCCTTTTTTGCATCTTCTTTTACAAAATGAACCCAAATAAATAGATTACAAACCCAAATAAAAGAATATTACAACCGTATTGAATAATCAAATGAACCACAACACAAACATTCATCTAAACACAAGGCCATGGCTAGGTTATGAACATCCAATACACATCCAAATATGCAAGTATTACAAGTCTAAAATGTTTCCCCTTTTTAACCTCAAACTTTTGGCCAAAATTAAGAAAACCGAAGGTTTCGGGTTTTGTCCAAACAAAACAACCAATCATCCAAATGACTTAATTCTTCAAGATTACCACAAGTATGTAAAGTATAATCTTGAAAAACCAAGGGGTAACCAAAAACCCAAAATGTTTCGGCCATATGGTGAAACACACCATAAAACCCGAAAATTTTTAGATCTATTGAAGCATTCATTCATATAAGTGGCTCTTGATGCCATTGTTGGGTTTTAACAAGATTATCAAAGTCATATAACCTCATTTATATGAAAAACGCAGTGGATAAATAAGTTTTAAATCTTGTTATTTAGATGAATATAAAACCAATTTTATATGTAACCCAAAACCCGGATCCATATACAAAACTACATGCTTACCAAAATAAACAACCAAAAGGGTGTTCATGCAAGACAACCTTTCAAGAAGTTAAGAAAGATGAAGAAGATGATGGTTGAATGGCTAGTCTTCAAAGGAGAAGAGCCTCAAGCTTGTATAACCTTCAAGCTTCCAATAAACACCTTTGTCTTGCTAGGATTTCACTTGAAAAACTCCTTCTTGTTCCTCTATTTTGGCCGAAAAAAAGAGAGAAAAAAGAGAGGTTTTTTGGTTGCTTCTTGTGTGTGTGAGAGAGAAAGTTGAGAATTCAAAAAATACCACCCTACAAGACCAATCAAAACTCTTGCATGTTGTTGAGTAATAAAGAGATGAGAGAGAGGTGGGAAAGGGTGGGGGGGGGGGGGGGGAGCCACTTTTGGCTCCCTCTCAATTCAAACTCAAAATCCATTTTAATTATAAAACTTATGTTATGTTTTATTTATAAAATGTGACATAACATGGTTCAAGTAACATGCAAGGGTAATAAGCCTTATTTATAGTTATTTAACCAACTTTAAATAACATTATGAATGTCTTCTCTCAAAATATAAATCATCGATATGATTTATTTATTTCACAAGTGCAATGTATTTAGAAACCTTTTTCCAAATATTGTAAGTGTTAATATTTATTTACTATGATCATATCATCTATAAACAAATATTATCGGTGTTTGTCTAGCTTGTTATTGGGTATGACCCGACTTAGATCATAACGTACTTGCCACATCAATTATAATATGTGTCTTGGGCAGACCGAGTCTAACAATAAGTGTATGATACGTGTATGATTATTTATTGAATGTTATTATTAAATGTTTTATGAATGTGCGTATACAATTATATATGCAATTAAAGGACATGAAACGTATGAAGTAAAGGTAAGGACATTTGACGCCTCATGCATGGTTGTATGGTTAGGCGAGGCAAGGGGACCAGACCTTAATAATATCTGAGATAGAAGGGACCAGACCCTGATAATATATGAGATTGAGATAGAAGGGACTAGACCCTGATAATCTAAGATTGAGGTAGAAGGGACCATACTCTAAAAATATCTAAGATAGAAGGGACCAGACCTTGATAATATCTGAGATAGAGGGACCAGACCCTAAAAATATCTAAGATAGAAGAAGCAGGATAGTTTACGGTATACCACAGGAAGAGTATAAAAGAAAGTATGTAAGTACGTATGCATGTACGTAAAGTATGCATGCATGAGTAATAGTAAGTAGTGTATGAAATACGTATCTTCGGACACGTATATGTAGGAATATGAATGTATGTATGTTAATTGATTAACTAGAACTCACTCAGCGTAGCTGACTTTTAGTATGCATGCAGGTGAATAGGATGAGACAAGTGGCTTGATGAGACACGTGGCAATAAGACGAAGACTGACATCGATGAGAAGAGAATACACGTGTTATTTATGTTTAATATTCAAGACTTATGTTATTTTGTTCAAACCAGTACTTGATGTTTGTAAGAATGTTTAACTTTTATGTTCCGCGAATTTGTTTTAATTAACTCTGATTTCAGAATTATGTGAATGAGTAAATCCAACCCGAGCAAAAGTAGGGTCCTCGGGACCGGGGCCTTACAGAAATGCATTCAATAAGAGAGAGAGAGATGCGGGAAAATTTTGTAAAACATTATCTTATGTGATGTCTTATGGCATTGAGAAACCTTGATTTATTATATAGTATAGATTACTAAACTATTTTACATATTTTGGCAAAATATAACATAATATATGTTATCTATTTTTTTTCTTCCTTAGATCACAATCTTATATAATATATTATAGCAGCCATATTGAGTGGGATGACACAATCAATGTTCGTGTATAAAGTACAGGTCGGAGCTCATTTATTAAATGACCTCTATTAGGCTCAAGCTTTAAACTATGACTTATTTTTTCTTCTTTTATTTTTTTATTTTTTATATAACTCGGCTTGGTTAGAGGTTTTAGTAAACTATTTGGACTCTGATCCCGTCCCATGTAAAAAGAATGTAAAAAAGGTAGGTATTGTTGAATGGAATCATGGATGTCAAGTTGGAGGTGGGCTTGAGGTTTGGTTCGATACTCGCGCATGGAATCACTCTGAAACTATGTTGTGTGGTATGGTTTGGTCCCATCTTATACTTCGATTTAGCTTTGGCCCCCTTTCCACTCACTTTTATGATATTAATATTTTATTGGTAAGTATAGTTCTAGTTCCGTTATTGACAAAACGTTTAAAAGCAATCTTGACCGGTACTTGTTCCATAACTAATATCATAGTGGAAGGTGCACCTCTCCTCTCCAATCCTCTGCGACTTTAGAGTTGGCCAAGGGGAAGCTTTTTTATTTGTCCGGTTACTCCGACCCTCTCCGTTTATCTGTTTTATTCGATTTTTTACATGATTGATAATACATCTTTGTAATCAAAAAACATTGAAAAAATAAAAAAATAAAATGTCTTCCTCTTTTCGCAAAGCCATTATTTATTAAACTATCTCATGAAAAGACTGTAATATAAATTTACAAGTTTTTGTTTAAAATTTTTTATAAGTATTGATTCGGGCCAACCTTCATTTAGGCAATTTGTTATATATGCTGTTTCCAGCCCTCCGAATTTTCATCCAAGTTTCGCCATTTGCTAAGGGGTGTAAGCACCCCACAAATTTATAGGAATTTTTTGTAACATTCTAATACAAGGTCTAAAGATCAAAATGCCCCATCCAATTTTTTTAATATCCCAAACTTAACTTTTTGAGTCCAACTTTCTAAGCACAATTTTAATTTTGTTTAAAAAAATAACAATTAAGCCATGATTGCTTAATTGTCGAACCATTTCGTCAATTGGAAGTAGGTTATATAGGAGTGGGAGACGAACATGTGTCTGCTATTTCACAAGTCTATGTCTCCGTTCAGATTTTTTTGGATTTGATTTGTGATTTGATTTCTTTTTTCTTTATTTTCAAATAAAACATATATTTATCAATTGTTTATTTGTTTTGATTTTGCTTTATGTTGGTTTCTTTTCAATTTGATTGTTTATGTTTTTCTTGAAATTCAAAAGGCATAGTAATTTTGTTTTCATTTAGGGAACGATGATTTGGATAAAGCATTTTAGTTTAAGTATATCAAACCTGGAATAATAAGTATTAGTATAATATTTTTTTACGACAACAAAATCAGTAATATATTAAAAAGCGCCGGTGCCACCAGCTGGAAGCTGTCAAACCGGACAAACAAATAAAAGAAAATGAGAAAAAAAATGAGAAAAGTTACATCGAATCTATTATTAAGTTTAATTTGACTATTATGAAATAGAGACCAAAATATGAATGTATTCAGTGTCGAAAAAATGAAAGGTAATATTGTCAATCTTGCTAGATTATGGTGGAAACAAGAAAACGTATCTCCTTTCATTTGGTTTATTATTAAAACTAACATTAGTTTTGCCTATTTCAATCGTGACAGTTTAGAAATGTGTGTGTGTGTGTTTTAGGCAATGAAGATCATAAAGACAAATTTGTGTATTCTAATCGGTGAAGATTTTTGAACGTGTGTGTAATTTGTAGCGTTGAAAAAGAAGCACTTTTAATGCTACAAATGAAGCTGTAATTGACCGTTTCTAAAAGATGATCAATCACGTAGAGATCAATTGTAATATGTATTTAGTTTATTACGCTTAATGAAATTTGTTGCTCACATTTCTATACGTAGTTTATTATTGTATCATTTTCACTCGACCTGATTTTGTTTGACTTGATTCATTTTTGACCCATTTTAAGTTAATCTTTTTTAACACCCACTAACTAAAATTTTTGGATTCATGGGACATGCTAATATGGTGGATTATGTATTTTAGTATAATGTTGTAATACATCCATGAGAGGTTATAGACTTGATTCATATATTAAAATACGAGTTCTTTACTATTTATAATTAAGGAAAATCAAAAGTCTATTCAATCTTGGCTTGTATATCCCACTTTGTTTCATAAAAGTCCTGTAAACAAATCGGCATTATAGTATAATGGCATGCATAGGTGATGGTTGAGGTATGGAATCTCTTTGATCTTTGGTTTGAAACGTGACGTAAGGAGGTTTTTCACGGTAATGAGTTTTCTCTTTAATGTCTTGAGTGAGCCAAAACTAAAGCGTTAAAATCAGTATTGACAGTTGATATCACGTTTCAAGAATGCTCATTTAAGTATAGGGTGGCAAATGGGTTGGGTTGGATCGAAACGGGTCACGGGTCGGAACGGGTTAAGGTCGAAAAGGGTTAGGGTCAGAATGGGTCATCTAACAAAAGGGTTGTTTTGGTTCAGGTCGGAACGGGTTAGGGTCAAAAGGTTCAGGTCAGAACGGCTCCGGGTCGGAACGGGTCAAAACGGGTTTCGGGCAGGGGTTTTTTTTTAAGAACGAGGAAAAGGAGGAAATGTTCTAGTTTTTTTACATTTTTCGTTTTTGATCGATTTATATTTTGAGTTATGATTTTTTTATTAATTTTTTTTAAATTTTTTTGGAGGGGTTTTTATTAACAAAAAAACGTTTTCCTCCATTGTCCTCATTCTTCAAAAAAAATCCCTGAGAAGTGAACTGAAATCGAAAGTTGACGAAAACGAAACATAAACTAAAACTAAACCAAATTGATCGAAACCGAAAAAATCGATCGAAATGAAACTAAAAAATTGAAACCAAACAGAAATGAAACTGAAAAACATACATCAACGAAACAAAAGGTCGAAAACAAATTCGAAACCGACCAAAAACAAACAAAAGAAACCAAAACCCAACCTGTCCAGTGCAAAAACTCGTGTCGGCTTGAAACCTAAACCGAATTCGTTCAAATCCAAAACCCGTTTCAACCCGCGCTTGCCACTTTTCCTTAAGACACTAACCCATATCGATCCATGTCTTTAAATTTGTCGACCCATTTTGACCCGAAAATAAGGTGGAATTTCAAGTGATCCATTTTGACCTATCTTATTAAAATCTATGACCCACACCAACCCATATGATTAAACAACTTAAATTAACCCATTTGAAATGATTTGGGTCAAAATTGCCACCCCTATTTGGGTACTAGGGATAGTTCAAAACGCTGCTTAAAACATTGTATGTGTGTTTACTCTCGCATTCAATATTTTTTTAACGTGTCATGGACAAACGACTTTCAATTGTGTTTCTTTCACGTATAGTCAACAGATACGTACATTGCATTCAGACATATAATACTAGCGCAAACCAGGCTTGAGTAATGATCATTTTATTTGTGTATATGCATGTTAATAATTATATTAATCCATAGAGTTTTAGACACATCTGCGAACCAATTCATTACTCATCTAAACACATACAAACAAATAGATTAATGTGAACCAGTGATCATATATGTCAAACGATGTATTATATTCATTTGAGTTCAATTGTTCACACGATTACTGCTATGCATGAATAATTGCACCCAAAACATGTATCTTATTCTTCATCTTTTAATAGTCCAAAAAATCGGCATGCCCAACTTTTGTGATGGATCTACAACCAAGCATGGCCTCTGAACTGTCACAAAAGGAGGGCTTTGATCATTGCAAGTGCTTCTACATCTTATCCATATTAATTTCGATTTGTCCGTTTTGATTGTAAAATATTTGGATGATGTTGACATTACTTGTAACTTTAAACTAAACCAGACACCAGAGTTTGTTTCCAAACACAACTAGTGCAAAAGGGTATTTTGGTCCTATTGCCAACGTATATTAAAGAGTATTAAAGTAATTAAATGACCAAAATTTATAAAACCCAGAAAATATGCAACCTTATAAGTGAAGAAATGTTTGCACTAGTGGTCTTGCGCGACCACTAGTGTCATGTCTAAACACTGTTTGAAAAAGTGTTTACACCTATTATAGCAAATCATGTCGGGGTTGTTTTAAATATATTGTATTCAGTATCAACTTGATGTGTTATTAACGACACATCCAACTATTGAGGGACGCTAACAGTAATATTTTTTAAGAATGATAACAGTAAAAATATATTCAATGTACCGCCTTCATCTATAATTCATTAGATCACGGGTTTCAATCTATTCATTCGATTTGGAAACAAGCATAATGGAAAAAAAATATCTTTTTAATAGGTTGGTATTGGTTTGTGATAAGATGGAAACGTTTGGACAAAAACATGCATGTTGTTGTACACATGTAACATGATTTAAATTTCCATTTTGAGGAAATTGTTAATTCTCTTTCAAGGAATGAATTAAGATAAAGATATGTAACATATGACTTTTTTCCCCCTTATCCTTTATCCCAGATAAAGGAGCAACAAAATGTGTGTTTACGTTATTTTAAATTGTAAAACCTAACCTTTTGAAAACTATATTGACTGATCTTGTAGTTATGGTATTACTATACATAACCCGTTAAACTCGACCAAGTAACTCCACAATTTTAGGCGCGAGAAAACCAAAAGTGTCAAACGCAAAAGGTATAAATACATGTTGGTTGCCAAGACATGCTTTATCATGTTTAGTCACCTTGAATGAAGCAGCTTTTAAAGCAGTCGACCAATCGTGAAACCACTACTTCCTAAGTCTGTCAGAGGAGAAACCCTAACTAGATCCATATACACATATTTTCCTCATATCCATCCAAAGACCAAAATGTCAGCAAGTTAAAGAGATAATCTTCTATTAACAGGAACACAACATTAACCGGAATAAAAGTTCGATTTCTTGTCACATCAACGGGAACGCAACGTTTACAGGTATGTCGATCTGACATAATTAGTTTTTTTGTAAAACCTGATAATATTTTTTTAAGAAAATTGAGTTAGATCCTCTAATTTCACTAAAAAATAAAATGGGATAATTACTTTGACAGTTTTACTCGTCACAAACATTTTACTGTTTTAATAGTGACTAGGCGGGTGCCCGCGCGATGCGGCGGGTGTCCGAACGCAAACCATGTGAATCACATAACAATTAAGAGTGTTCATGGTTCGGTTTAAAGCTTTTAAACCTTTTATACCAGTCATCAGTTTAGTTTCACGGTAGGTTTTTTTTTTTTTTTTACTTTCACTCGGTTGGTTGGTTTCAAAATTTTAAAACCGTAGCTAAAGGTTAATAAGGTGAAAACCGGCCATATGAAATCAGGTCAAATTTAAATTTGTATGCATTTTAATCTCTTTTATTGTTTAGTATTTGACATGTTTTGTTATATATATTAGATATAGTTAAGATATAAATAAACAAAGTCTTTTTTAATACAAGTATCATGACTATTGCAACTTTAAATTAACCTAATTCCAGTATGATTTTTTATAATCTTCGTTCTTGTTATAATTTTGCATCCTAGGTGTTCTATTAATCTTTACCATTTATGTAGCTAAAATTATCATTTTTCCTATTTTGTTATATATAAGAGAGTTGGTAACGATTCGGTTTCAATTTTCAATTATTCAATTTTGGTTTGAACGACGAAAAATCGATACTAGTGGTTGGGCTCACAAGTTTAACTTACAAACCATAAAAAACCGACATCGAGCACCCTTACGTAACTTATTAATTTTTTAAAATTGAAAGAATTATAACAATATCATACTCAAATTAAAAATAATAAAATGCTCGATTTTTATGGTGCACTTTTTTTACAAAAATATTAGCGTACGAAAAAATTATGGTCGTTTAAAAATCGTGGTGGGAAGTTAGTTTAAGATTAAAATTAAAAACATAATATGGTTAAAGATGAGAGGGCAAACTTGTAAGTTAGGTGAATTGTGTTTAAAAGACAAGTTTATCCCTTCTTACACATATACTTTATGCATTAGGATTTGTAAAACTCTTAAAATCAAGTGTCTTAATTTACACTTGTCTCATGTATTATATATAGTATAGATTATGAGGTTAACAAAGTATAAATCTCCACGCGGGTACTGCACTATAAATTAAAGTACATGATAGTTTGCTATCTTTTTTATGAAAGATGCCCATATGCTCAATGTGATAAAACCTGGTTGAGATCGGATTTTAACTTGAAATCTTACGGTATTCATTCCAAATTTTCATTTATCTCCCGATACTAGTTGAGCTAAGCTCATCGGGCATCAACTAGTCTCATAATTTATGTTTTAATAACTTTTTTCAACATCTTTTACATGCATGCATAATCTAGAAAAAAAAAAAAAAAACCTATCTTAGATATTTTATAACTACTTTATTCAACTATGTGGCAATCTTCTATTTTGTAGGTGGATTTTAACGTCAAAAGGATTGAGAAAGGAATAATGACAAGCGTATAAGCATTTCTGAAGCATATGATAAATACGGGGTAAAAGTTCATGACCTTCAAGAGTTTCAGGGGTCAAAAAAGAATACTCCATAAATATTTGTAGGCGGATATGGACGGTCGAGTGGTAGATTTGAACCGGCCGGCCAGAGACAGAGACAGACACAGAAATAAAGAATATGACTTAATGGGTAGATGTAGTCATCAGGATTCAGGGGCCACAAGTGACAGGAAATTTCAGAAAGTGTTTAATGGAAGGGTTCCAAGTTGGTGTGACAAATTTACTACAATTTTATTTTTATTTTTTATATACTTTTTAATGTAACATATATAGTTTTTTCGATTCTTATGATGCAGTTCTTTTATAAAAATTTTGAACATTCTTGGTTTTTTATCTATATTTTGATAGAAACTTTGTAACAAGCTGATGATAAATTGAATAAAAATGCAATTTGACTTTTAGATATGTAGTTTAATTAAAAAAGTAACATAATTTATGTTTTAAGAACTTTTGTCTACATCTTTACATGTATATACAATCTAAAAAGTTTATTAATCAAAAAATTGAAAACCAAACATATACGTTTTTTTTTTCTCTTTACTTTTTTCGTTTTTTTTTAAATTTGAAGAGGTAGGGTACCAAACCTATCCAAACGTCAAAGTACATCTTTAAGCGCCGGGTACATCCTATTAGGTGCCAAACATTCTCTGACATCTCGGGAAATGTATCGCCAAATATCTTCTTAGGTATGATGCAAAAAGAAAATATCTTACCGAAATGGACGCCCAACCAATAGGGGGAATGACAACACATAGTTAATAGTACCACATAGTACAACATCACAATTAGTCAACTACTTTACTCACCAACCTTCCAAGTGCACGTAAAAAGTCCCTGATTGGTGAGATTCCTGACATAGCAGGCAACCCACACCTTTTCTCCTCCAATCCGGCTATAAATACCACTCAAATCTCAATGGTAAGGGGATTCGAAATTTAAGGCGAGAACACTCATTAGTGCTCCGTGACACTGATATTCACTATCTACTCAGTCTCTCATACTGATTCTCACGCCAGAGGATGGTTACGAGAAGAGCCCCCAATCTCCTTCTCGCAACAAGCTCACGATGTTCTGTTTTGCAAATGCTTATATTCAGATTAGCTGGATTACGCTTAAACCCATGTGGGAAATACATGACCTCAACCTAAGGACTAAGCGATCAGACCGAGGGTTGAACCCGTGTTTCTTTATTGGCGGCATCCGTGCTTTAGCTAGAACTAGCATCATTTAAAAAACTCCTTTTGTTTTCCCGGTTAAAATGAGTGGAAAAGCATCCATCCACCCTCGCGGTCGGACAGGCGTCGGCCGCTCAGCAAAGGAGGAACCCTGCGCTAAACACTATTACAACTGTTAGGGCTCAGATTTTTTATCCTAGGCAAGCAATATGTTCAGGATAACCCTAGGATATGGTGTTCTCCAAGGTCACAGGTATCCTAAATACATTGTATAATTAACAAATTGTTCGTTGTTCTTCCTCGTTTACCAGGTCAAGAGACGTTACCACGATTTCCTAAACTCGGACTTGCAGCTGGATTACTTCAAATAAAACGTGTTCAAAAAGGAAATGTGGAAATGAAACGGCTAATTGGAAGGAGCCAATTATCTCCGGAAAAATAGGAGTTATTGTTAGCTAAGTATTTGTATAAATAGAGATCACTTGGATCATAGCACACACTTTTCTAGCACTTGAGACTTAGCAGTTTCACATTCTGTAATCACGAGCTAATTTAGCTCCACCACTTGTAACCGTTTTTGTTATTAATTAACTGTTGGTGATAGTTTTCACCACCCGGAGTTTTTTTCTTGTTATACTCAGGATAACGGGTTTTTTCCTCGCAACAAATCTCCGTGTTCTATCATTTTTACATTCATTTCAAGCAAGCACCAAGTCCCATTTACTAATTTGGTTACGAAATCACGTTTGTTAATTTTGACCAAAAATATTTGGCGCCCACCTTGGGGCATCGGTGCTTCAATCCTTTAAAACCATTCACTTCGTTTTCAATCACTTTTATTCCCTTCATTATGGCCTCACAACCAAAAACTAGTTTTGTTTTTGCTCCGGTGGTCACCACTGCTTCAAGTGCCAACCTTGGTCGTCCATCAGTCCTGAAGAAGAACACTCAGCCCAGAGGAGAACTTCCACCATACGCGGGATCCTCTACACGGGTAGATCCGGTTATCTCTAACAGTGATATTTTTTTGAACAGGTTAAAACTCACATGGAGCAACTAGAAAAGACCAACTCGAGGCTGTTAAAGGAGATTGAAGGGATCAAGAAGAAAATAGGGCAGGAGGCTACTCCAATCATGCCCAGGGTCCTTGATTTTAATTCTCCAGGATCATCTATCCTTCAGAATACCGGATTCTTGGGGGCACAACAAACAAGGATTCCGTCTTAGCAGCAATCAGGATACTTGGGAACATATCCTCCGGTATCCTCGGAGTTACCTAGAGCAACGAGGCCAGACTCCATCAACATGCAACCTCGCTTAACCATGCCAGCCGGCATATTCTCGTCAGGATCTCCATGGTGTCCTTTGAAGTACATGTCGTGGACGATATCCCTATGCAGACGTCACCTTATCCTGAATATACCCTTAATGGGGATGCCAGTCATTAAGGCTCAGGATACTAGAGGCCTAACCACGATCTCGGTAACAATCTACTTAATGCTAATTTATACACCAACCATGGATCTGTGCAGGATAAGGGGATATCCCCCGTGATAGCCAGGGAACTGAAGAAAATGAGGGATATGATTTCTAATATCCCGGGGATAATACGTCCCATAGCGGAAGTTCCAGCAGGCAGCCATAGGTTATCCAGATTCACTTGGCCTATATGCGACGTGGAGATCCCCAAGAAGTTCCAGATGCCCAGCAGAAGCTATACGATGGCACTACGGATCCTGAGGAACACGTAGCTCAGTATAGAGAAAGGATGGAGATCAACCCCATCCTCATTGACATCAGGGAGCTTGCCTATGCAAGGGATTCGGTTCACCACTGACGGGACTGGCTCTCAAATGGTTATTATGTATTCCATCAAATACTATTATACTTCATTTTCTCATTTGATTAACTTATTCAATAAATTTTCTTGTAGTAGATCTTTTGAGAAAATGATAGGTGATTGATATAGATTTGTTCAGCATAATAATGAATCCCTAAGGGATTACATAACTAGATTCAGCAGGGAAGCTTTGGAAATCCCCAACCTTGACATGGCAGCTGCTGTTGAAGCCTTCAAGATGGGATTAAAGAAGGATTCTCCTTTCTATGACGACCTTGTCATGACTCCATGTAGAAATCTTGATGAATCAGAAACAGGGCATTAAGATACATGGCTAGAGGATGACAAGAAGGCTCAAGGAAATCTGGTTATCCCGAAGTATGATTCTACCAACAGAAAGTCAGATTCTCCACAGAAGTTCACCAGGCCCAAGCCTTATTCTAAACAAGATAATCCTAGGATAAACACCGTGGAAGAAGACGAAGATGATGAGGAGTATCCTAAAATCTCCGAATATTGTTTTAACATTGATATTGGTGGTGCAATATGTGCCATGTAGGATTTAGGTGACAAGGCTAGATGACCCAAGAAAAATGAGAAATTCGGATCCAGCAAAGGCAAGTCCAAATGGTGCATTCCATGAAGACTTTGGCCATCGCACTGACAATTGTATAGCGCTTTGGAAGGAAATAGGATACCTTCTCAGCAAAGGATACCTGAAGGAACTGTTTGGAAGAAACAAGAACAAGAATCAGGATCCTGTCAAGATACCTGTAAGGGCACCTTCTCCACCACCAGGAGCTAAGGTTGTTTCCTTTATCTCGGGAGGATCGGACATTTGTGGAACCACATACTCAGCAGCCAAAAAGTGTTCCAAAGAAACAAAGATGGATAACGGAGAAAGACTTCACCGTACTTCCACGTTGACAACTCAAAAAATCATCTCCTTCGACGAGGAAGATCGATGTGATCTTGTGGATCCCAACCATAAAGGTTTGGTAATTACGTTATGTATAGGTAACTGTTTTGTGCGCAGGATACTTGTTGATGGATGAAGCTTCGTGAACATCATCCAACTGGATGCATTGAAGAAAATGGATATTCCAGATATTGAGAATATCCCGAGATCCTCAGTCCTCGTGGGATTTAGTGGGGAGACCAAGAATACCCTTGGAGATATCAAAATTCCAGTGTACATAGAGGGAGTAAACTCTCTACAAAAATTTTGTGTTATTGACTCATTGTCTTGTTGTAATGTGATCTTAGGCAGGCCATGGATTCATGACATGAAGGCAGTACCCTCAACATACCATCAGTGTGTAAAACTTCCAAGTCCTTAGGGGGTTATCAAGATTGAAAGCGATCAGCAAGATGCCAAGGAATGTTATGCATCATCAATGAAATGGACTACAAAGCCTACTCAAGCATAGCAATTACAGAAGCAACCAAGGGTGGACCTGGAAGCCAGGGATCAAGATGTGAAGGAAGTATCCCTGGATCCTCAGGATACCGAGATTAAAGTTTTCTTAGGATCGGGTATGTCTGAGGATATCGAACAAGGATTGGTATCCTTCTTAAAGAAACGAGCTTCTACCTTCGCCTAGAAACATGAGGATATGACAGGTATCTCTAAATCTATAATTACTCATAAACTTGGTATACATAAATCTTTCAGGCTGATACATCAAAAGCGAAGGAAGTTTGCTTCTGAGAGAAACATTATCATACAAGAAAAAGTACAGAAGCTACTCAAGACCAAAATAATAAGAGAGGTTCGCTATTCTAGATGATTGGCCAATCTAGTTGTGGTCCAGAAGAAGAATGGAAAGTGGAGAGTGTGTGTGCACTTCACAGACCTGAATAAGGCATGTCCAAAAGACCCATTTCCACTACCACACATTGATTCAATAGTGGATGCAACTGCCGGCCACGAACTACTAACCTTCATGGATGCATCCTCGGGATTTCAACAAATTCAAATGGAGCCTTCAGATCAAGAAGACATAGCTTTCATGACTCCCATAGGTATATACTGTTATATTGCAATGCCTTTTGGACTAAAAAATGCAGGTGCAACATAACAAAGGCTAGTCAACATGATGTTCAAAGACCAACTAGGGGACACGTTGGAAGTCTGCATATACGACAAGGTGGTAAAGTCAAGAAGAGCTAAGGATAATCTCAAAGATTTCTCAACAACGTTTGATATCCTGGATGAGTACAACATGAAGTTGAATCTAGCCAAGTGTCATTTTGGGGTCAAAGCGGGAAAATTCCTTGGATACATGGTCACCAAGATAGGAATGGAGGCAAGCCCAAAGCAGATCAAGGCTATCCTAGATATCAAATCGCCAAGGAACGTCAAAGGTGTCCAAAGATTGACCGGAAGAATTGCAGCTCTCAACAGGTTCATTTCAAGATCTTCAGAGAAGTGTAAAAACTTCTATGATATCCTGAGGAAGAACTAAAATTTTGAATTGGGAGAGAAGCAAGAAAGGGCTTTGGTATCCTTGAAGGAATACTTATCCTCAGCACCACTCCTGATGAAGCCAGTTGATGGTGAACCATTATCTTTGTACTTAGCTGTTTCGGGGAATGCAATAAGTGCTGTCCTGGTTAAAGATCATGAAGGTTAACAACATCCCGTATATTATGTAAGTAAAAGTTTACTAGATGATGAATCTAGGTATTCTTATCTTGAAAAATTAATTTTTGCACTTATAATGGCTTCTACTAAACTAAGACATTATTTGAAACTCATGCTATACATGTAAAGACTAACTATCCTATCAAGGATGTTTTGAGAAAACCAGAAATGTCAGGTAGGATGGCAAAGTGGGCTGTAAAACTTAGTGCATACGATATCTTGTATGAGCCAAGGACAACTATCAAATCTCAGGCACTTGTCGACTTTGTGGCTGATTTTAGCTAAGATATACTTGAAGAAGTAGAAAAAGAAGTTCAACAATTGGACATCAAGGAAAGTTGGACCTTGCATACTGATGGTGCCTCCAACATAAGAGAAACAGGTCTAGGGATCCTGCTAAAATCGCCACAGAAGGATATTATACCTCTATCTATATCTTGTGAATTTCAGCCTTCTAATAATGAGGCTGAATATGAGGCCCTAATAGCTGGTTTGCAATTAGCTAAGGATATGAAGGTCAGGTATCTTCAAGTTTATGTTGATTCATTAGTATTAGCTAACCATTTTAATGCTCTTATGTAGTAAATGTAGAAAACTTAGCAAAATATTTAGAAATAGTTAAGCAATTAGCTATGTGTTTAGAAACATTTGATATAGTATAGGTACCAAGAGAAGAGAACGCTGAAGCAGATGCCTTAGAAAATATAGCATCAGCTCTCAAGATACCATATGATATCAAGATACCCATCGCTCATATCCTGGCTCCAGCAACAAAAGAGAACCACGAAGTCATGGAGACTTCAAAACCTGAAGACGATCCAGTATCCTGGACCCATCCCATAATACGGTATCATCAGATCTCAAGATACCAGATGATATCAAGATACCTATTGCTCATATCCTGGCTCCAGCAATAAAAGAGAACCACGAAGTCATGGAGATTTCAAAACCTGAAGACGATCCAGTATCCTGGACCCGTCCCAAAATACGGTATCTTCAGGATAACGAGTTCCCAAAGGGAGAAAATCCCAGAGCCTTTCGAATGAAGGTAACCCAGTATATTATCCTAAATAATGTTTTGTATAGAAAGTCACTTGCATGTCCATACTTGAGGTGCTTGGAACACCATGAAGCACAAGAAGTTCTCAAAGACATACATGAAAGCGATTGCGGAAACCACACTGGGGGCAGAGCCTTAGTATCCAAGATACTGAGGACAGGTTACTTCTGGCCAACAATGAAGAAGGATGCAATGAATTTCTCCAGGAAGTGTGATGCTTTTCAAAGACATAGCAACATCTTGCATCAGCAACTTGACTTATGCGTTAATACATATACGCTGGTCAACTCAAGTCAACATATCTTATGCGCTAATACATATACGGGGTAATGAAATATCCAGTGATAGCTTGAAAATAAAATCTGGTTCTAACGTGCTTTATTCTCTTGATTTCTAGATGGTGAAGGAGGTTAAGCTCACTAATAATAAGCAAATATCTGTGCTTATCTAAATGAGAAAGATTGTAAAGCTAAAAAGTTTGCTGTTATGATGCCTTTCTTGAAGAGATTGAGGATCTACAAGGCGATGACACACATTGCAGTTCCTTATCAAAATATAGTCTCAGAGTTCTGAAAGAAGGCAATGGTTGTTGGGATTGATACTCATTCAATGGTTCAAGGCAAGAAGATTGTGACACCCGGTAATTTCCCAATCCCATAAACCAAGTAATCAACCTAATTATTAGGTGATTGAGAATATTATGCGCGCCATGTTATGATCAGCGCGGGCATATGTTATATGCGCCATGCGCGGATGCGATGCGCGCCATGTTATGATCAGCGCGGGCATATGTTATATGCGCCATGCGCGGATGCGATGCGCGCCATGATATGATCAGCGCGGGCATATGTTATATGCGCCACGCGCACAGGTTTTTGTTGTGTTTTCATGACAACTTAATTTTATGTCGTTTCTGTCTAATGGGTTGCATACCTCTTCAATGATCAATAAGTAAAACTATGTTCAAACAATATCCTAATTTCCTAATTAAGACCCAAATCATTTATGCGCGCGCGGAAAAAGGGAACTAACCTCCCCGCATGGCGGGAACATTGAGAACTAGTTTGTTTGAAGCTCCAAGATGGAATTGACTTCAACATAACTGATCACTATGTTGAAATACCAAGACCTCATGGAGAATCTACAAATGAAACTCAACGTCCCTGACTACGAGAAGGTTACGCACCTACCCGCATCAAATAAAAAGGAGTTATGTGCGACACCTGCGGGAAGAATCCCCGCGGGACACCTTAAAACTAAACCCTTTACGCATGAACGTCTGCACAGAAACCAACCACCTTTTCGCTTAAATCCAAAAGTTCACCCTGTTAATAAACTCTGAGAACGCTGGTTCCAGCAGAGCCAGATGGACCCGCAGGATTCCTTATAAGGACGCCTGCGCAGTGATACGCGCAGGATTCGCTACAAGGACGCTTGCGCGAAGACCAACTGGAGCCGCCGGACCCACAACGTTCAAAGAAATGGCCTACACGCAGAAGGCTATACGCGCAAGGCTACACGCACAAAACACTTAGTCTATTCTTCAGATGTAAGGGGATTACCCCCGCCCAGAAAGAACCAGTTGCGTGTTTCAGAGATTTTTACCTTTTGACTGCACACTGACAACAGTACCAGGAAAAGTATACTGTAACACGAAATGTCAGCTGTCAGCCGCACCTACTCTCACCAACCACAGTCCTGCATGTACTGTCAAATCCATCAGAATCTTTATAACCACTCCCTAGGACCATCACCCCCATCCCTAAAATAAATAATAATAAACCCCATACCTTGTCATCATTACACCCAATATGATAAGATTTCAATCCCCTAAATCAAGGGATTGTGTTCCCTTGAATTTGCCTATAAATAAGTATCAATTCTTGAATAAAAATATCACACAAACACACTTCAAACTCCTCTCTTAAACCTGTAATTCTGCACTAACCATCTCCCGAGCATCCGTTTCCAGTTCCGTTTCCATCACTAGACTTCCAATTTCGAGGCTAACATCAGGAAACCCGAATCTCGTTTAATCTCTCTCTAAACCATCACTTAACAAGAATCACAGGTGAGTCTCACAGCCCCTATTTTCACTGTTTTTAAACTGTTTTCGGGGCGAGGGACACGTGTTTAAATTATGTTTTATCATGGTATATTTACAAGCAATGCAAACGATTATCTGTTCATGGTGTTTATCTTGGTTTTCAATGTGAGTGCGCAAGAACAAGAAAGTGATCACTTCGTCAATGGAACTCTAAGGGTAGGGACTACTGTGTTTGATCAACCCGCTCGTAGGGGTCGCACCTCTTTGCATAGACGAGTGCCTAGTATGGTCATGGGGTAGTACTACTGGTTGTAAAGCCCGCTCGTAGAGGTCGCACCTCTTTGCATGGACGAGCGCCTAGTTTTCCGAGCACAACGTCCGCGCGTAACCCGCGGGACGGTATTATTTTCGCTCGTAGTGGCAGCGCCACTTTGCATGGACGAGCACGGTTTACAGAAATGTCCGCGCGTAACCCGCGGGACGGCTTTATCAAGCATATGTTTTAATGATGTTATCAGAAATATGTTTCAATATGGTTTTATCAAGGATATGATGCAATACGATTTATCAAGTCACCAAAACTTGTGAACTCACTCAGTTTATACTGATTCAAATGTTTTTACGTGTCTTTCAGGTGATAATTAGTAGCGCAAGGAGTCACACATAGAGCACTTCACGCAGAACATCTATAAAATGGTTTTTGGAAGATTTTAGTTCTATCCCTTCCACACGCGTGGTTGTTCCCGCCGTGTAAGGGGATATGGCGCGGAAATCTTCAACGTTTTTCATATGTGGATGTTTTTATATGTAATTCTAAATAATGTAATGTATTTTGTACTAGACATTTCATGCGCAATGGAAAATTTATTTGAATGTTTGCAATGACCCGTGCTTGATTATCAATTCCCACTCGCGCGCACCCGGCTGTTTCCGCCGTTTAGGGCCGGGTGTGACAGATTGGTATCAGAGCACTGGTTATAGCGAACTAGGAAAGAAGTTTTAACCTAGACTATAACCGTAGGGGAATCGCATGAAATATTTTTTTCAAAGAAAATATTTTCGAAAGAAAAATCACACACACTTAGGAACACGGGTCACACAATGTCTAGTGAACACTAAGGATAAGAACATTATGTGCTCAGGGTACATGCGCTAAGTTTGATATATTTTCGTTCTCTTTTAAGAAAAATGAGAATGCCTCCAACCAGAGCCAAGGGAATTACCATGACACCCGAGGAACTCGCAGAAATAATCGCACAGGCGATCGCAACGCATGAGGCCAGCAAGGCCGAATCAAGTCAGGGTCGTCAAGAGACCGAAACCCCAGAACCCGAATCAGGAGCTTTGGACAAAGGATGCTCCTATAAGACATTTATGGCCTGCAAGCCTTGGCCATTCAAGGGCACCGAAGGGGCCATTGGGCTCTACAACAGGATCGACAAAATGGAGACAGTTCTCTCCATTAGCGGGTGTAGTGAAAATCAAAAGGTCCTTTACGCGACCTGCATGTTTCAAGAAGCGGCCTCGTCTTGGTGGAAGCTTCAAGTGAAAACATTGGGACGAGAAGTTGCTCTCCACAAGACCTGGGAGGAGCTGAAGGAAATGATGATGAAAAAGTTCTGCTCTCGCGCCGAAATTCAGAGTCTACAGCAGGAATTTTGGAACCACACCATGATAGGAACTGATATCGACGCCTACAACAACCGATTCAACGAACTTTGCCAGATGGTGCCGGATATGGCGAACACGGAGGAGAAAAAGATAGAGAGGTATATCTTTGGGTTACCCCATGTTATCAGAGTTCCGCTCAATGCCGCAACGCCTCCAACCTTTGATGAGGGAGTGGCGCGGGCCATCACTCTTACAAGAGATACGGTCCGTGCGGGCATGTTGACCTCGCGCGGGAACGAGCAGCAAACCTCTGACCCCAAGAGAAAATGGAACTCTCACCACCGAGGGTCCGACTCCAAGCAACCACCATTCAAGAAACAGGAGAGCGTAAGGGCTTACGCGATACAAGCCCTGGAGCCATCACGAAAAGGGTACAATGGGCCTCGCCCATGGTGCAGCAGATGCAAGTATCACCACGAGGGTGAATGCGCAAGCATCGTATGCGCCAAATGTAGCAGACCAGGGCACAAGGCGATAAACTGCCATAAGGAAGCTGAAGCAAACGACAACTGCTACGCATGCGGGAAGCCAGGACATTTCAGTCGGGATTGCCCGCAAAAGAGAAACCAAGCTCGCGGGAGAGCCTTTGTGATCGGCGCGGGCGAAGCAAAAGAAGAACCGAATGTGGTAACCGGTACGTTTCTACTTAACGACCATTTTGCATCTGTCTTATTTGATACTGGCGCTGACCTAAGTTTCATATCCACTGAGTTTAAAAACTCCCTAGGCCTAGCAACCAGTAGGCTAGACACGCCTTATACTATAGAACTAGCCAATGGTAGGCAGATACGCGCGAACGAGAGGACTGAGCAATGTGTATTGGTCATGGGAGGTCACGGATTCAATATTAACTTATTGCCAATAGACTTGGGAAGCTTTGACATTGTGGTAGGCATGGATTGGTTAGTCGAGAACCACGCGGAAGTTATTTGCCATGAGAAGCAGGTTCGGATCCCACTATTGAGCGGAGAAACCTTGGTAATTCAAGGGGAAAGAAGTGGAGTTGCGACAAAACTCATTTCGTGTCTAAAGGCGCGCAAGTGCCTGAGGAAAGGATGCTACGCCTTCCTGGCGCACGTAGTAGAGAAGAAAGGAGATGAACGAAAGATTGAAGACTTACCAGTGGTGCGCGAATTCCCGGAAGTTTTCCCTGAAGATCTGCCCGGATTACCGCCACCGCGACAAGTCGAGTTTCGAATCGACTTGGTTCCAGGAGCTTCACCAGTAGCTCGAGCACCCTATCGACTAGCTCCATCCGAGATGCAAGAGCTATCCAATCAGTTGCAGGAACTATTGGATAAGGGCTTCATACGCCCAAGCTTTTCACCCTGGGGAGCTCCAGTACTTTTTGTAAAGAAGAAGGATGGTTCATTTAGGATGTGTATTGACTACAGGGAACTGAACAAGCTGACAGTCAAGAATCGGTACCCCTTACCGAGGATTGACGACTTATTAGATCAGTTGCAGGGATCCAGTTATTACTCGAAGATAGATCTACGGTCAGGTTACCACCAACTTAGGGTCCATGAGGAAGACGTGCCGAAGACAGCCTTCCGAACTAGATACGGCCATTATGAGTTCTTAGTGATGCCTTTCGGGCTAACTAATGCGCCGGCTGTATTCATGGATCTGATGAACCGTGTGTGCAAACCATACTTGGATAAGTTTGTGATTGTATTTATAGATGATATTCTGGTTTACTCCCGAACCAGAGCTGAGCTTGAACAACATCTGAGATTAATTTTGGAAATGCTGAAGAAAGAAAAGTTGTACGCAAAGTTTTCTAAATGTGAGTTTTGGATTAGAGAGGTTCACTTTCTCGGTCACGTTGTAAACGAGAAAGGAATACACGTCGATCCTTCCAAGGTCAAAGCCATCGAGAATTGGGAAGCGCCAAAAACACCAACTGAGGTGAGGCAATTCCTAGGACTAGCTGGCTACTATCGACGTTTCATTGAGAACTTCTCCAAGATAGCTTTACCTCTGACTGCGCTAACTCAGAAAGATAAGAAGTTTGATTGGGGCGAAAACCAGGAAGCAGTGTTTCAAATGTTAAAGCAAAAGTTATGTAGTGCGCCAATTTTGTCGCTACCCGAGGGGACGGACGACATCGTCGTCTACTGCGACGCTTCACATCAAGGACTCGGATGTGTCCTTATGCAGAGAAACAAAGTCATAGCGTATGCCTCTCGTCAACTCAAGGTCAATGAAAGGAATTATACAACGCATGATCTGGAACTTGGAGCAGTTGTTTTCGCGCTAAAGATTTGGCGCCATTATCTTTATGGTACAAAGTGTTTGATTTTTACGGATCACAAGAGCCTTCAACATATATTTGATCAAAAGGATTTAAACATGAGGCAACGAAGGTGGGTTGAATTATTGAATGATTATGATTGTCAAATAAAGTATCATCCTGGAAAGGCGAATGTGGTAGCAGACGCTTTAAGTAGGAAAGAGCGAGCAAAGACGCTACGAGTTAAGGCTCTAAGATTGACCATTCGCGTAGACCTCACTACCCGCATCCGAGAAGCTCAACAAGAAGCCTTGAAATCAGAGTTTGTCAAGAACGAATCCCTTGGGGGTATGATTAAGAATTTGGAGCTCAAAGAGAATGATACTCGATATTTTGCTAACCGCATATGGGTCCCTCTCAAAGGAGGATTGCGCGATCAAGTGTTAAACGAAGCTTACAAAACGCGGTATTCCGTACATCCTGGCGCATACAAGATGTACCAAGATGTTAAAGCGCTGTATTGGTGGCCCAATCTTAAGGGCGACATCGCGACGTATGTCAGTAAGTGCCTGACGTGTTCGAAGGTGAAGGCTGAATACCAGAAACCGTCGGGGTTGCTTCAACAGCCAGAAATTCCCATGTGGAAGTGGGAACAAATCTCCATGGACTTCATTACCAAACTGCCAAGGACACCTGAGGGTTACAACATGATTTGGGTTATTGTAGACCAGCTAACTAAGTCAGCACACTTCCTGCCGATCAAGGAAACCGATAAGATGGAAAAGTTAGCCCGATTGTATATTCGAGAAGTAATTTCAAAACACGGAGTTCCGGTATCCATCATTTCTGATAGAGATAGTCGTTTCACCTCAAGATTTTGGAGATCGTTACAAGGGGCTTTAGGTACTCGTCTTGACATGAGTACGGCTTATCATCCCCAAACGGATGGACAAAGCGAGCGAACCATTCAAACATTAGAAGACATGTTGCGCGTGTGCGCAATCGATTTCGGGGGTAGCTGGGATACTCATCTCCCATTGGTTGAATTTTCATACAATAACAGTTATCACACAAGCCTCAAGGCTGCGCCATTTGAAGCCTTGTATGGGCGCAAGTGTAGGTCCCCACTGTGTTGGGCTGAAGTGGGTGACAAGCAAATGACTGGTCCAGAATTGATCCAAGAAACGACGGACAAAATTTTCCAGATACGGGATCGCCTTAAGGCAGCGCGCGACAGACAGAAAAGCTATGCAGATGTGAGAAGAAAACCGTTGGAATTTCAAGTAGGGGATAGAGTACTTTTGAAAGTCTCTCCATGGAAGGGAGTCCCCCGTTTCGGCAAGCGAGGAAAGTTAAATCCGCGATACATCGGACCATTTGAGATCCTGGAAAGGATCGGTCCAGTTGCTTATAAACTCCATTTACCCGCCGAACTTAGTGGAGTTCACGACACGTTTCATGTATCCAACCTCAAGAAGTGCTTATCTGATGAAACGTTAATTTTACCATTGGACGAGGTTCATATCGACAAACAGCTACACTTCGTGGAAGAGCCTATAGCAGTAACCGATTGGAAAGAAAAAAAGTTGCGAAGAAGCCGAATCAAGTTAGTAAAGGTTCAATGGAACTCAAAGCGTGGACCTGAATTCACTTGGGAAAGAGAAGACCAAATGCGCAAAAAGTACCCATACCTCTTCCAAAGAATAGCTCCTACCAGCGACACCTCCTAATTTCGGGACGAAATTCTCCTAACAGGGGGAAAATGTGACACCCGGTAATTTCCCAATCCCATAAACCAAGTAATCAACCTAATTATTAGGTGATTGAGAATATTATGCGCCCCATGTTATGATCAGCGCGGGCATATGTTATATGCGCCATGCGCGGATGCGATGCGCGCCATGTTATGATCAGCGCTGGCATATGTTATATGCGCCATGCGCGGATGCGATGCGCGCCATGATATGATCAGCGCGGGCATATGTTATATGCGCCACGCGCACAGGTTTTTGTTGTGTTTTCATGACAACTTAATTTTATGTCGTTTCTGTCTAATGGGTTGCATACCTCTTCAATGATCAATAAGTAAAACTATGTTCAAACAATATCCTAATTTCCTAATTAAGACCCAAATCATTTATGCGCGCGCGGAAAAAGGGAACTAACCTCCCCGCATGGCGGGAACATTGAGAACTAGTTTGTTTGAAGCTCCAAGATGGAATTGACTTCAACATAACTGATCACTATGTTGAAATACCAAGACCTCATGGAGAATCTACAAATGAAACTCAACGTCCCTGACTACGAGAAGGTTACGCACCTACCCGCATCAAATAAAAAGGAGTTATGTGCGACACCTGCGGGAAGAATCCCCGCGGGACACCTTAAAACTAAACCCTTTACGCATGAACGTCTGCACAGAAACCAACCACCTTTTCGCTTAAATCCAAAAGTTCACCCTGTTAATAAACTCTGAGAACGCTGGTTCCAGCAGAGCCAGATGGACCCGCAGGATTCCTTATAAGGACGCCTGCGCAGTGATACGCGCAGGATTCGCTACAAGGACGCTTGCGCGAAGACCAACTGGAGCCGCCGGACCCACAACGTTCAAAGAAATGGCCTACACGCAGAAGGCTATACGCGCAAGGCTACACGCACAAAACACTTAGTCTATTCTTCAGATGTAAGGGGATTACCCCCGCCCAGAAAGAACCAGTTGCGTGTTTCAGAGATTTTTACCTTTTGACTGCACACTGACAACAGTACCAGGAAAAGTATACTGTAACACGAAATGTCAGCTGTCAGCCGCACCTACTCTCACCAACCACAGTCCTGCATGTACTGTCAAATCCATCAGAATCTTTATAACCACTCCCTAGGACCATCACCCCCATCCCTAAAATAAATAATAATAAACCCCATACCTTGTCATCATTACACCCAATATGATAAGATTTCAATCCCCTAAATCAAGGGATTGTGTTCCCTTGAATTTGCCTATAAATAAGTATCAATTCTTGAATAAAAATATCACACAAACACACTTCAAACTCCTCTCTTAAACCTGTAATTCTGCACTAACCATCTCCCGAGCATCCGTTTCCAGTTCCGTTTCCATCACTAGACTTCCAATTTCGAGGCTAACATCAGGAAACCCGAATCTCGTTTAATCTCTCTCTAAACCATCACTTAACAAGAATCACAGGTGAGTCTCACAGCCCCTATTTTCACTGTTTTTAAACTGTTTTCGGGGCGAGGGACACGTGTTTAAATTATGTTTTATCATGGTATATTTACAAGCAATGCAAACGATTATCTGTTCATGGTGTTTATCTTGGTTTTCAATGTGAGTGCGCAAGAACAAGAAAGTGATCACTTCGTCAATGGAACTCTAAGGGTAGGGACTACTGTGTTTGATCAACCCGCTCGTAGGGGTCGCACCTCTTTGCATAGACGAGTGCCTAGTATGGTCATGGGGTAGTACTACTGGTTGTAAAGCCCGCTCGTAGGGGTCGCACCTCTTTGCATGGACGAGCGCCTAGTTTTCCGAGCACAACGTCCGCGCGTAACCCGCGGGACGGTATTATTTTCGCTCGTAGTGGCAGCGCCACTTTGCATGGACGAGCACGGTTTTCAGAAATGTCCGCGCGTAACCCGCGGGACGGCTTTATCAAGCATATGTTTTAATGATGTTATCAGAAATATGTTTCAATATGGTTTTATCAAGGATATGATGCAATACGATTTATCAAGTCACCAAAACTTGTGAACTCACTCAGTTTATACTGATTCAAATGTTTTTACGTGTCTTTCAGGTGATAATTAGTAGCGCAAGGAGTCACACATAGAGCACTTCACGCAGAACATCTATAAAATGGTTTTTGGAAGATTTTAGTTCTATCCCTTCCACACGCGTGGTTGTTCCCGCCGTGTAAGGGGATATGGCGCAGAAATCTTCAACGTTTTTCATATGTGGATGTTTTTATATGTAATTCTAAATAATGTAATGTATTTTGTACTAGACATTTCATGCGCAATGGAAAATTTATTTGAATGTTTGCAATGACCCGTGCTTGATTATCAATTCCCACTCGCGCGTACCCGGCTGTTTCCGCCGTTTAGGGCCGGGTGTGACAAAGATAGTGATTAATGAGGCATTGATCAGAAAAGTCTTGGAGTTTGGAGATGAACGACTGATCTAGTTGATCTTGTTGAGCGTTTGGTTAAAGGATGTATGCTCAGGATGGGATATAGAGAAACTTTGAACAAGTTCTCTCTAAGGAAGACTACTTTGTCAAGTCCATATAAGTTTCTTGTTCATGTGGTTGTACACTGTTTGGGTAATCGAAAGGGTGGTTATGACGAGATACTTAGTTACCAGATGAGTACGATGACTGCATTGTGTCTGAACTTGAAGTACAATTTTTCTCGTATGGTGCTTGATAATATGAAGATGAACTTTGGAACGAGCAGTGGGGGCAATACCCTCGATTCATGCAAATGTTTGTAGAGGATGTGTTTCCTAATGTCAAGAAGGAGGGTCCGACGATTTTTCTAGATCATATGGCAGGGAATAGTTTGGCAAAGCTTGTGTCCTACAAGAATGTTAAGGAGTGGGACATACCAAAGTTCAGAGGTTTATTGGGTAATTTGCCTAATCGTAACTATGTTACACAAACTGATAACAAGTGGAGGAATGATGGCAGTGATTCAGACAGAGAGACTGAAAATAGGTTAATGCTTGATTATAACCCTGTTGGACGTGATAAAAGTTTTATCAAGATAGAGTCTAAATCGGATGATGAACCTGTTGCACCAAAAAAGAAACGAAGGAAAATTGTGAAGAAAGAGGTGGTTACACCAGTTATTCAGAAGGGAGTGTACTCAACCACATCTGATAAAGATCCAGAGAAACAGAATCAGATTCAGAGGGTAGACGTATTGCTTTGGCTAATCCACGTGCCTGATTTGAAAAGAAGGTTGTCGTGTCAAGAAACAGGAAAACGACTGATGATATTGACGAGTCGTATGTTCCTGATGTTGTTATTGATAAGCCTTTCAAGAAGAAGGTCATAAGGATTATGAATAAGACAAAGAGGGCTGTGTCTCCAAAGTTGAAGCTAATTATTGAGCCTGATATTGAGCAACCTGAGATTATAGAGACTCCTACTAATCAAGAGCCGGTTGTAGACTTAGGAGGTGATGACAATACATTGAACACTCAAGTAGTTCAGCAAAACACCACCAGCTCCAGAACAGCATTCTTCTCCGAAGCAAAAATCTGATTAAGCTACTGATTTTGGTAGCTTACCATCGTTGGATGCTAGTTTTTTAGGTGATTTCCCTACATTCCAAGAGCATGATGTGTTGAAAGGGATTGTAACTGAACAGGGAATCAAGATTGATAGTTTGGTGGCAGAAATCAAGAGATTGAGAAAGGAGAACGCTGAACAAAGAAAGTTGAATGAATACGGTGAATTGAGAAAGAAAAAACAAGCTAACATGTTAAATCTCCACACGAGATACTTTGAAGTAATTGAAGACAAGTTGGGTATTAATTTCAAACAGGAGTTGGAAAGTTCAGCTGTTGATGATAAGATTTTCACAAAAGTATACCGTAGTGAAGCTTGTGTTGAGGAGATAGAATTTAGAATGCAGTATGACCACGATCATAAAGATGCCAAGGGCAAGGGTAAAGTTGATGAACCAGTGATTCAATTTGATATTCCTGATGTTGGTAGTTCATCGTCTGTGTTTGATCCTATTGTTGAACAAGTAGTTGGTGAAGCTGAAGTGGTTGAACCTATGGTAGTTGAACCTATGATTGTTGAACCTGTCATAGCACCAGAAGCACCATATGTTGTTGAACCTATTTTTGATCAACCTGTTGAGGAAGAGCAGGAGGATGATGAGAAAAAGGTTGATTATGGTGACTCCCCGACTCACGATGACTTTGATGATGATAATGATAATCCATGTGCTGGTGGTGGTGCTGATTGGATCAAGTTCAAGTGCTATAGTTGAATCTGTTCCAGAACCGGTTATTACTGTTGAACAAAGTCATGAAGAAACTCATACTTGTGGAAATGTGGATGATTTAGAAGTTCTCGATATTGAGCTGTTATCGTTTAAACCTTCGGTTAGATTTTCATTTACTGGGAGGATTTAGAGGATGGTGAAATCGAGTTAACACGTGCTGACATTGCCAGAATGCTTGAAGTTACTGAAGATGAGTTTGTATTTGATTTTTAAAAGGATTTAGGGACGATTGATGATATTGATGATGTTCTCGTGAACAAGCCTATACAAGAGGAGGAGTTAGACAAGGAATCGGTGACTTACGTTAATGCTGATCATGCTATTCCCGAGTTTGATGAAGATTTTGAGGTGGAAATAGAAATGATTAGTCAGGAGTTTGACAGTCAGGGTAATCCGATACCTACTGATAAAGGTAAGTCTATAGAAGAGGAGGAAGTTAACAGTCAAGAAACGGAGGAGTGGTTTGAAAGAAGAAAGATTGAGCCTAAGCGTATATACTTGAAACCTGTCAAGTATTATCAGAAAGACAAAGAAGTAAAGCTTGGAAAAGTGGTTAGTATTGCTTATTTGTCCAAGATACGAAAGATTGCAGTTCGGAGTACGTATGGGGTAGAATACTTTGAGAGCTTATTGTTGTGACCAGGATCTTTGATCCTCGAAGATCAGTTATCTTGGCAGCTGTTACCAGGACTAAGGATCCTGAGTAGCTGAAGGATCCTCAACAGTCGGCCTCAATAATTTATTAATTTATTTTGCAGGTATAACACGTGCTAACTGGAATCCCTATTCTTACGGATGAGATATTTTACCCGGTCTCCCCTTATTCTCCACGCTCTCAAACGGTCAAGTTGAATAAGTAAAGGGGATGTGGCCGAGATTATAGCAAAATTAGTTACTATCCATTGTAAATCTTTGTATATATATATCGAATTGTAGCTGATCATAGGACACGATACAACACTTTAGCACTTAGAACTTATAGCAAGCACTTTGTACTCACGATCGGCTATAATTCCACCATTTGTAATCTTTTCAAGTTCAATATAATTGATAGTGATAGTTTTCACTACCCGAGGTTTTTATGCCGGCGGGATACTAGTTACCACTGGTTTTTCCTCGTATAAATCCTGTTGTTCAACCTTTACAATTGTTACATTGATCATTTTTTTCATACAAGCCACCAATCTTCACACACGAATTTGGTTACTTGATCCTTAGACCGATTTTTGACTAAAACAATTTGGCGCCCACCATGGGGCCTTGGTGCTTCAATCACAAAAAATCCTTACTTTTATTCAATCCCTACTATCACTCACTCAATGGCCTCTCAATGAAAAAGTTGTTCCTACAACCGTTGCTTCAAGTGTCTCGGCTCAAATGGCTTTACCACCACTACCTACCTCCACGAAGCCGCAAAAGCCTGTAACTGTTGCTCAAAAGAAGGAAACTGTTGTTTTCTCCCGACCAAAATCCTCTACTATCTCCCAAACGGTAACTGCTAACAATGATGTTTCTGTTTTATGGTCATAGATGAAGAACTATATGGAGCAGCAAAACAAGGCCAACAAGAGGATCCTTCGTGAAATAGAGAAAATCAAGAGAACTAAGAAGACTGCTGAAGACACAAGTCCCATCATGCCGAAAAGCTTGACTTCAGCAATCCGAATTTCCTGGATCAAAGGTGTCCAGCATCCACTTATCCTCAGCAAGGATCCTCGGACCTCTTCCAGAAGAGATATTCTGACCAGTACTCGCAAGGATCATCTATCCTTCAACAAAGATCGTCAGGTGTTGAGATCCTCCAACTACCATTCACAAGGATCCTTGGCCTTCCAATCTGGACCCTCAGATTTCCGTCAAGGATCCTCCACCTATCAACTTCAAGGATCCTCCATATTTCAACCAGGATCCTTGGGTTTCCATACATAATCAATCATCCAACATCATCCAGAATTCTACTATCCTTATGGGAAGGAACCTTTGAAGGAACCATGGTCCAGGCCACTAGAGGTTCATGAAGGTGACTTCATACCCATGCAAACCGTGGCTCCTGCTGGACCAACTCTTGATGCTGAAACAGTGTACCCAGCACGCAGCTATGGAGCGAGATCTTTTGCTCACGCAAGAGGTAACATTTAAGATAATTTATCTTTTGGAACTAATCATGGTGGTATGCAGGATACCGGATCAACCAAACCATAGCCCGTGAGCTACAAAAGCTCAAGGATATGATATCAAGTGTACCAGGAGTCATCAAACCTATTCCCGAATTACCAACAGGAAGCCATAACATATCCAGGTTCGCTCCACCAATTTGTGATGCTGAGATACCAAAGCGCTTCACTGCCCTTAGTATGAAGTTATATGATGGATCCATGGATCCTGAGGAACATGTAGCCTTATACCGCGAAAGAATGTAAATTAACCCAATCCCATAAAGATTGAAAGAAGCTTGCCTGTGTAAGGGCTTTGGTTCAACCCTCATAGGATCCGCCCTTAAATGGCTGCTAAGTCTACCTCCTTATTCTATTACTTCCTTTTCTCATTTGGTCAATCTATTTAATTGTCAGTTTTCATGTAGTAAATCCTTTGAAAAATTAACTAGTGATTTATATAGAGTTGTCCAACCTCGTGGGGAACCTCTCAGGTAGTTCCTTACTTGGTTTGAAAGAGAGGCCTTGGAAATTCCAAATCTGGATGTCCCAACAGCAGTTGAGGCATTCAAGATGGGATTACAAATGGACTCTCCATTTTATCAAGATCTTGTGATGACCTCATGCAGGAATTTAGATGAAGTCCGAAACAGAGCTTTAAGATTCATCAGGTTGGTGAAAGATCAAAGAATACAAGATCAACTGAATACTCTAGCAAAAAAATGAACCTCAAGACAAGAAACAGGGATCCTACTTCAGAAACAACAACTCCAAACCATACACTAGATCGAATGGCCAGAAGATCAACGTTGTGGAAGAGGAAGAAGACGATGAAGATTTCCCAAGAATATCTGACTACTGCTTCTCTGTAGATATGGGAGGAGTGATACTTGCTATTAGAAACTTGGGTGACAGAGCAAGGTGGCCAAGGAAAAATGACAAGGCACCACCCGCTAAAGACAAATCAAAATGGTGTGCCTTTCACGAAGACTTCGGCCACATGACCGAAGACTGCATAGCCTTGAGAAAAGAGATAAGCTATCTCTTTAGCAATGGTTACCTCAAAGAGCTCTTCGGAAGCAAGAAGTCTAGGACCCAGGATCCTGAACCAGTCCTGGAAAAGGCTGCTCCACCTCCCCCAGATGCTCAAGTTATCAACATGATCTTTGGAGGATCTGATATATGCGGAACTTCATATTCAGCTGCGAAGAAGTACGCTAAAGAATGCAAACTGAAGAATGGTGAAAGGCCGATCAGGAATTCTACAAAAGCCGAGCAAAGAGTTGTCTCCTTCGATGAGGATGATCGAGTCAATGTCCAGGATCCTCACCATGATGGATTAGTCATTACATTATTTATTTCTAACCATTATGTTCGCATGATACTCATTGATGGAGGAAGTTCAGTTACCATCATCCAATTGGTAGTACTCAGAAGGATGAATATCCCAGAGTCGGAAATTGTCCCACGATTCTCAATTATTGTAGGATTCAGTGGAGAAACGAAGAATACATTGGGGGACATCAACTACCCATATATATAGAGGGGGTAAATTCTATTCAAAAATTTTGTGTTATCGATTCCTTGTCTTGTTGCAATGTTATTCTTGGCAAGCCGTGGATACACGAAATGAAGGCAGTCCCCTCTACTTACCACCAATGTGTAAAGATGCCTACCCCATGGGGAATAGCGAATATCGGAAGTGATCAGCAAGACGCTAAGGATTGCTATACTTCTCCAATGAAGCCTACAAAAAAGCTGAGGGAAGCATAGAAATTACCGAAAGCGAGAAGAAATGTCATGGAGAATAGGGAATAAGACTCTAAGGAAGTAGTCTTGCACCCAGAGGATCCTGACAGCAAAGTCCTAATAGGTGTTGAAATAAAAGAGTCCATTGGGAAGGATCTAGCATCCTTCTTACAACGAAGAAAGTCAACCTTTGCGTGGAAGCACGAAGATATGACAAGTATTTCTAAAGATGTAATAACCCATAAACTTAGAATTGATTCTTCTTTTAGGCCTATTAACCACAAAAGAAGGAAATTTGCTCCAGAAAGAAACGTGATCATTCAAGAAGAGGTACAAAAACTACTAAAGGCAGGTATGATTAGGGAAGTAAAATATCCAAAATGGTTAGCCAATGTGGTTGTAGTTCAAAAGAAAAACGGAAAGTGGAGGGTATGTGTCGATTTTACTGATTTACATAAGGCATGTCCCAAGGATCCTTTCCCTCTTCCCCACATTGACTCTATGGTGGATGCTATCGCAGGGCATGAAATGTTGACCTTTATGGATGCTTTGTCAGGATCTCAACAAATCCATATGGAACCATCTGATCAAAAGGACACAACATTTATAACCCCTACGGGCATATATTATTATATTGCTATGCCATTTGGTCTTAGAAATGTAGGTGCTACATATCAAAGACTAGTCAATATGACGTTCAAGGAATAGTTGGGAGCCACCATGGAAGTCTACATCTATGACATGGTAAATTCAAAGAAGGCAGAGGATCACCTCAAGGATTTGGAAGTAGCATTTGACATCCTTGACAAATACAACATGAAGCTAAATCCTGCTAAATGTGTATTTTGCGTCAAGGCCTGAAAATTCCTTGGGTATTTGGTAACCAAAAGGGGGATAGAGGCGAGTCCATAGCAAATCCAAGCTATCCTAAATCTCAAGTCCCCAACAAACGTTAAAGAGGTACAAAGTTTAACAGGAAGGGTTGCAGTAGTTAACAGGTTCATATTGAAATCCTCAGAAAAATATAAAGATTTCTATGACATCCCGTGGAAAAACAAGAAATTCGAGTGGAGGGAGAAACATGAGGCTACTCTCACCGTTCTAAAGGATTACTTATCCTCGGCCCTCGCTTTGATGAAACCTGTAGATGGAGAACCATTGATCTTTTATCTAGCCGTTTCCCTCACTGCTTTAAGTGCAGTTTTGGTAAAGGATCACGAAGGTAACCAACATCCTATTTACTATGTAAGTAAAAGTCTCCTAGATGCTGAGTCCAGGTACTCTCACCTAGAAAAACTTATTCTAGCTTTAATCATGGCTTCAACTAAGTTAAGACATTATTTTGAAACTCATACTATTATTGTAAAAACTAATTATCCCATAAGAATGTCCTTAGAAAACCAAAAATGTCAGGTAGAACGGCCAAGTGGGCTGTGAAACTAAGTACGTATGATATTTAATATGAGTCTAGGAATGCAATAAAGTCACATGCACTAGCAGACTTTGTGGCTGATTTCAGTAGTGACATAGAAGAACAAGCCAATCTTGAAGTTCAGCAACTTGAAGAGACCAAGGATCCTTGGACACTCTTCGCTGATGGAGCCTCAAATGTCAAAGGAACAGGATTGGGAATACTACTAAAATCGCCACAGGGGGACATACTACCCCCATTCAATAGCTCCAAGCCACTAACAACGAGGCAGAATATGAGGCACTCATCGAAGGTATACAACTAGCCAAAGGTATGAGAATCAGGTATCTTCAAATTTTCATATATTCATTATTAATTGCTAATCACTTTAATGGCTCATATGCAGCCAAAGGTGAGAAATTAATTAAATATTTAGATATAGTAAAGGATCTTGCAGGATCCTTCGATTATTTTAACATTACGTAGGTACCAAGAGAAGAAAATGCTAGGGCCGATGCCTTAGCAAACCTAGCTTAAGCTTTGAAGCTCCCAGAGAACATAAAAATTCCTATCATAACGTTCTATTTCTGCAATTAAGGAATGCCAAGCAATGGAAATAGATGGGAATCTACACATAGATCCTAAGGATAATCCTCTTGATCATTCATCCTGGATCCTTCCAATAATGAAGTATATCCAAGATAGAGAAATCCCAAAAGAAGATAACCCCAAAGCTTTAAAGCCAAGGTATCCCAATATACTATCGTACATAATATGCTATATAAGAAATCCCTTGTAGGTCCATATTTAAGGTGCATCGAAGGACCCGAGATCTAAGAAGTGCTGAAGGATTTCCATGAAGGAGATTGTGGCAACCATACAGGGGGCAAAGCATTATTCTCCAGGATTCTAAGAACTAGATACTTCTGGCCTACTATGAAGAAGGATGCTATGGAGTACTCCAGGAAGTGCGATGCTTGTAAGAGGCATGACAACATTCTACATAAACCGGCAGAACCCTTTTATTCCATCGTCTCCTCGTGGCCATTCATGAAATGGGGAATGGACATAGTGGGCAAGCTTCCTAAAGCTCCATGGGGAAAAGTCTTCAAGTTAGAAATGACAGACTATTTCTCTAAATGGATCGAAGCTGAGGCTTTCCCTCATGTTAGGGAGAAGGAAGTTATATCCTTTTTTAAACGTAACATTATTACTAGATTTGGAATCTCTTCTGAAACTATTTTTTTTGGGTAAAGGGATTCACCCGGTAAAATGCATTCCACACAACCAAAAATTACAAGTAATATGACAGAGTGCCATATTAGTTCTCATGTATGACATGCCATACAAGAGTAAACAAAACCAAAACCACCAAACACTGGTAAACACAGCTAAAGCTTACACAAGAACCAAGTAAATAAACAAAACAAAAACAAATCAACCATTATCATCAATTTGGTGGGAAACTCCCCGCGGAAAGTGCCAATCCTCGAGAACCCGATTAACCCGTTCAGAATTCTTGAACTTTAGAGTCATAAGCTTTAGGCGCGTACCCCTAATGATTTCATCCGCAACAATCTTAGGAGTCTTCAAAGAGTTCTTGAACAGCCGGTTGTTTCGCTCCTTCCAAATAACGTAAACCGAAGCCCCAAATAGCAGCCGATTAACAACATTTTCAATAGAGTTGGACATTCCAAAATGAGACACATATTGAAGAATATTCGCCCAACCATTCCTACACCCCTGAAACTTCCCTTTCATTTTTACAATACTCCAAACCTCAGAAGAGAACTTACACTCAAAGAAGAGATGATTACGAGAATCCGGCTCTCCATTACAAAGAAGGCAGCAATACAAGTTATGATTTGGATACCCACCAATTTTCCACCCCATAATACGATTCTGTGTGCTCAACCTATCATGAAGCACAATCCACAACATAAAGGAGTGTTTTGGAACACATTGAGAGAACCAAACGACATGCACACAAGACACCTTATCAGCCGGTCTCCGAATAAGATGCCATATTCCAGAAGTCGAGAAATTCATTGAAGTCCCATTCTCATCCAAAACCACAATCTTGTCCCTCTTATCCGGACAAATGCTAACTTCTTTTAAGTTCGAAAGAATTGGATACCTCAAAATCCAATCAGGCGGCCAACCCCAGTTATTATGAAGAACAACATCACTGACACAGGTCTCTAAAGACAAGCCAGCCCGATGAATAGCTCTTGGGTTAATATAATCAATTAAAGGACAATGATCATCCCATTTATCATACCAAACTGAAGTAGATCTCCCATTACCAATTTCATGCCATATAAATTGTCTAATATGCGGACGAAACTGAAGGATTTTCCTCCACCCCCACGTACACGAGTTAGGAATCTGCAAGCTCCAAAAATTTCGGCCCTTCATTTTATACTCATAAATCCAATTAACCCACAACGAGTTACGCACATTGATTAAGCTCCAAATATGATAAACCAGAAGAGAGTTATTGACATCCCGGATACGCCGGATACCCAAACCACCTTCACATTTCGGCCGACACACAATATCCCAAGAGACTTTATGCTTTCCCTTACTTTGACCATAATCCCAAAGGAAGTTTTTAATCCGTTTCTCAAGATCAGCAATAAGTCTAGAAGGGAGAGAAAACACAGCAGACCAATAAATATATAAAGACGAAAGAACAGACCTGACCAGCTGCATTTTACCCGCAAAAGATAAAGTTTTATTCTTCCAATCTCCAATCCGACTATCCATACAATCCAGCAACCTCTTACAATCCCGGTAATTTAACCTTGTGGAAATAAGAGGAACCCTTGTGATAATGGTTCCCAATTTATTGGGAAAAGAACTACTAACTTTTGTGACAGTTGGGGAATCACTTCAACACCAGTCCATCCACAAGCAAATGACTAAGTAGAAGCAAGCAACAAAAGCATCATCAACAACCTGAAGATGAAGTTTGGAACGAAGAAAAGCAAATGGGCTGAGGAACTACCCTATGTGCTTTGGGCAGATAGGACAACTCCAAAGAATGCCACGGGATAGACACCGTTGTCATTAGTCTTGGGAGCCGAGGCAGTGATCCCCACCGAAATGGTGTACCCAACAGCCAGAACAAGCATCCGTGATCTAGATACTGTGGAAGAACTTAGAGATCAAGCAAGATTCAAGATGGTCGTCTACCAACAAAAGATTTCCGGTGCATACCACAAAAATATAAGAATCATAAGATATCAAGTTGGGGATTTAGTTCTTCGAAAGGCTTTTCAAAATACAACTAATCCGGCTAATGGAAAGTTAGCAACCAAATGGGAAGGACCTTACTTGATTGAATCCGAAGCTGGAAAGGGGGCATATCATTTAATGAATTCGGAAGGTGACATGCTCCCAAGGGCTTGGAATGCGATTCATATGAAAAAGTATTTTTGTTGATCAAGATCCTGGATCCTAGTGAGTTACTTCAGTCCATTGCTTGGTAAAATTTTACTTTATGTTTATATTTACATACGTTATGTTAGATTCTTGTTTTGTTAAGTATGTCAAGCTAGGGCCCTCAAGTGGAAAAATCGGGTTGGACAACTCTCTCCTAAGTTTAATCGGCCTTTTCGCCAGGTTTATAAGGTTTTCACCTTATCTCCCGAATTAGGGTTTTGACACCCTCTCCTGGAACGCACGATTATCCGAGTATGATTAGAGGCTGTGGGACCAGTACACTATACATGGCTCACAATTTCATGGCTAAAGATAATATCTTGGATCCTACGAACTAAATGGTAGACGTACCATAATACACAAGTTAAGGTCAATGCCAAGGATTGGCTTGTCACCGCGTCAAATTGGGCCAACGCCAAGGATTGGCTCGTCGCCCGTGTTTTATTGGGCTTGTCCCCACTTTTTATTGGGTTTGTCCCCACGATTTATTGGGCTAGTCCCCAAGATAGTTGGATTTAAATCCAACTTTTCTAACAATTACGTTTTCTTTTGCTTATTTGTTCTAACAGGTAAATAATACATGAAGAAAATCCCAAGTGTAAAGGATCCTTTATCCTAGTAACACAAATGATAAGACAGAAATCAAAAGAGTTATATTATTATAAGTAAAAGGTGATCCAGGCATCACCAGCAAAACATGGACCATCCACCAGGATTAAGCTACGTCATAGTTATCATATGTCTATGCAGCAATTTAAAAGAGAAAGCGGTTAAGGCTTCATACCCAAAACAGAAGATCCCTCCACACTAACCACCTTTTATAATAGTCTTAAGGATCATCGATCCTGAGGATTACAACTACTATTGTCCATACAAACCACCAACAAAAACCCCTAAAACTTAATAAAAAAAATGGGCTCCAGCCTTGTCTATAATATCCTTCATCTCCCATTGTCATCACCTACTCCTTCGCTTGACCTCCGTCACCATCACCAGCATCATCTTTTGTCTCACTCATACCAGAATCCTCATCTTCCTTGTCGCCTCCAGCATCCACACCTTCGTCACCAAACCCGGCCAATGTCTTCTTCCACAAAGCTACATTCCAATTGGACCTGTCAAAGGCAGTGTCTTTGACCTCCTCAACAATCTTGATCTTGGCCATTAACACCGCTTTGCTAGCCCACACCTTGGCCTACTCGGTGACCTCAACCGCTTGCTTCTGAGTTCGGATGTCAGCAAGAGCCAACTTATCCTCCAAGGCACCCTTCTCAGTCTAAAGTTCCATGATCAGCTTGTCCTTTTGGGATGTCCCGGCATGTTACTTGGCTAGTTCCCTCTCTGTGTTGGCCACGTTTTCATCGTTCAGAGCCTTGAAATTGGCCACAGCCTGCAAGAAGTTTACAAGTTAAAGATACAACCAAAACATTTATGACTGTGGATAAAGGATCATTACTTCTGAAAGTTGATGAAACACATGTTGGGCACTATGGACCTCCACGTCATGATCTCTTTTTCTCTTTATGCTGGCCTTGGACGAGTAGTCATGGTCTTTGGCGGTGCGAGGCTAGAGCTTTTCATGTGTTTCCTCTCGGTGGAACGGGAGGAGATGAGACTGTCGACATCCTCTAGCTGGAATTGACCCAGCAGATTCTTAGATGACGTGGATGCTGACTTTTGGGCACCTGCACAGATGATGTCAGAAAAAGATAAGTTTTCCTGAATCTACCCTTCACTAGTTATTTTATCCTTCTCATTAGATTTTTAAATTTAACTTACTTAATATTGTTTCTGAAGAGCTTGCAGTTTCCTCGCTTAAGTCAGCTGATGATTCTTCGCCAGCAATCTTGAAGGTCTAATCAAAAGGATCCAGAGATAGAAACAAACTTCGCCTTCTTCGCACCTTCTGAATCAGCAGCAAGGTCTGAAAAGTTGAACACTGCATAAGAAACAACAAGATTCTAATAATTTAATCAGTAAAGAGAGAATCATATATCCTACGTGTCCATTATCCTACCCTTTAGGATCCATTTGGTTGGTAGCTGATTTCCATTTGGAATGGAGTCTCTTAAAACAAAGAATAACTGATTTTTCCACCTCTGGTCATTGTGTGTGGTTTTGGTGATCGGAAGAGGTTGAAAAGGTTTACTCTTAAACACGAATCTGCTAGAGCCATGGGTGACTAAAGTATACAAGTAAGATAGGGCTGAGATGTTGAAATCAAGGGAGTTTGTTTGAGCATAATGTCTATTGCTGGGGTTTTAGTTTTGTTTGTATACTTTAAAAGTCAAATGTATGATTGTATGTATGACTGTAGCACATAAGTCTTAGGGAACGCATATGATATGCGGCGCATAACATATGCTCCGGATATCATATCCGCCCTATGAGCTTTTCATGTTAAACCTATAAATAAATTGACTTATACGTGAACAGTAGCTATTTGGTCATTAGAGTCAGATCCAAGAAAGAGAAAGTGTCTGATCAAGTCATGTCTTTGTATTCATCTTGTTATATTAATGAAATACACTTAAAGTTACTTGTGTTTTTCCACCCTTGTTGTTTTCCGCACCTCAAGGTTTGAGCGATAGCATTGTCAATCCATATGTACAGTCTACGTCACTTTCCAACGTCTTTTCTGGCACACTGTTAACCGACAAGGAATTCATGTAGACCCGAGCAAAATAGAGGCCATTAAAAATTAGCAAGCACCAATGTAACCAAAAGAGATTCGCCAATTTTTGGGACTAGCTGGGAATTACAGGCGATTTATTGAAAACTTTTCTAGTATCGCCCAACTCAACTCTCTTAACCTAGAAAGATCGAATTTATGATTGGGAGAAGAACAAGAAATGGCTTTTCAATTGCTGAAACAGAAACTATGTCAAACCCCGAAACTAGGTCTCCCAGAAGGGACTGATGACCTGGTAGATTATTGCGATGCATCCTGAAAAGGTTTAGGATACGTCCTTATGCAAAGAAACAAGGTTATAGAGTACGATTCCCGACATTGGAAAGTGCAAGAGAAGAAATTATACCACCCATGACTTAGAATTAGGAGCGGTTATTTTTGCACTCAAAATTTGGAGGCACTATTTGTAAGGAACCAAATGTATAGTTTACACTGATCGCAAGAGCCTACAACACATTTTTGACAAGATGAACTAAACATGAGGCAACGAGGATTGGTGGAATTGTTGAACGATTATGATTGTGAAATTCGATACCATCCAGGCAACGCTAATATAGTAGCAGATAGAATTAAACCGTTGAAGGTGTGAGCTCTTGGAATGTTTGTCCAAACTAGGCTTACCAAAAAATTCCGTATTGCCCTAAACGAAGCCCTAAAAGTAGACCACTTGAAACACAAAGATTTACACAGGAACGAGCAGTACTTTGAAAAGAAAAGCGATGAAATTCTATACTTTAAAAACCGAGTCTGGATTCCAACTCTTGATAATCTATGTGACTTGACCATTGATGAAGCACGTAAATCCAAATATTCTATTCATTCAGGTACTGATAAGATGTATATGGATTTAAAGGAATTTTACTGGTGGCCCGTTATGAAGAAAGATATAGCCACATATGTCGGTAAATGCTTGACTTGTGCTAGTTAAGGCTGAGTATCAAAAACCTTCGGGAATCTTGCACCATTCAGAGATATCTCAGTGGAAGTGGGAACTGAATACCATGGACTTTGTAACACACTTTCCTAAAACATCTTGAGGAAATGAAGCAATATATTGGTGATAGTTGACCGACTTACTAAATTCGCATACTTCCTTCCGACTCGTACCACTTACACAACACGAAAAACTCACGCACATTTACATTAATGAAATAGTATCTCAACATGGCTTGCCTATTTCAATCATTTCCGATCAAGATAGTCATTTCACTTCTCATTTTTGGAAAGTTGTGCAAGAAGCCTTGGAACCTGAATCAATTTGAACACGACCAGCCATCCCCAAACCAATGATCAATCCGAACGAACTATTCAGACGCTAGAAGATTTGCTTCGCGCTTGTGTACTAGATTTGGTGGGAATGGGACCAGCATCTCCCGCTGGTTGAATTTTCATATAATAATAGCTATCATAGTAGCATACAAGCGGCACCATATGAGGCATTATACTGGCGAAAATGTAGATAACCCCTGTGTTGGACTGAAGTTGGCGACACCCAAATTACCAGATCTGATTTGATTCAAGAAACCACTGAAAAAATTCGTAAACTAAAAAACAAACTTAAAGTCGAAAAAAGACCGATAGAAAAACTATGCTGGCGTTCGTAGAAAACCGTTGTCTTTTGAAGTAGGTAAAAAAGTATTTTTGAAAGTATCCCCTTGAAAAGGCGTTATTTGATTTGGTAAAACCATTAAGCTAGCTCCACGATATATTGGGCCGTATGAAGTTATTTCTAAAATCGGTCTCGTAGCCTACCGACTGAAACTACCTTTAGGTTAAGTTCCATTCACGATGTTTTCCACGTATCGAACCTTAAAGAGTGCCTTACTGATGAGGCTAAGATCATACCACTGAAAGACTTGAACATAAACGAAAATTAAACTTTGTAGAGGAACAATTAAGAAATAATAAAATCTCGTTGGTCAAAGTTCGGTGGAATTCACAACGGGGACCTGAATTCACGTGGGAATGAAAAGACGAATTAAAAAAGAAATACCTACGCCTTTTTCCTAATTAGGGCAAAGCTGAATAATCGAATTTTGGGGACGAAATTTTCTAATTGGGGGGGGGGGGGAGAATGTGACATTTGAATCAAAACCAGGTACACCTTAGTATGCATTTACTAATTAAACGATTAACTGTTTATTACTTATCGAACAAACGAATAACCAAACGGGTCTGGGTATGAACCAGATATCCCGAGGGGGCATCTATAAGTGATATAAGTTTATTATAAGCTAATACATTTATGTTATGGCCTTAGTACAATAGCAAACTAGTTAAACGAAAACGTACTCATTTAACTACCAGCTATGATTTTAAACGCAAAAAGATAGTTACAAAACAAGCATTGTATCATCCGTTAATCCGAAAGAGACTTAGAAAACGCTTAGTTGGGATATTTTAAGCGACCCTGAAAATATTTTCGATTTTTACAAACAAATAGTATGTTTTTCTAAATTTACAAGAAATTGGCTGAAAATCTTTCATTTTCGCGCTGTTTGTTGTACCCGATATATTTTTCTCGCCAAAAACAAAGCTCAAAATAAATTTGGAATTGGCATTTAATGTTTGGGCACACAAAACGAGGCAATTGGGCCAAAGTGAGGCCCAAGGGGGCCCACTAAGTTCCGGCCGCCACATAGACTTACCCCCCCCCCCAAAGTATCCTTTACATTTCAGGTAATACATAAAATATTTTCATAAATTCTTCAACATAAAAATGGAGAGTTACTTCTAGACTCTTTCATACCTAAAAAATCTAAGGTAAAAACTACTTATTTGATCAAATTCTAACTTATTTAAGCATGTTTAATCACTATGAAACATAGTTTGATTACCAATAATTAATCTTAACGATTAAAAAACCCTAAAATTTTCCAAAAACATGTTTTGATGTTACACATGGTTAGGATTCTGAATTGATAAGTTTATAGCCATAAATACAGATTAGAGGGTTTAAATCGCGTTTTACAATTCAAAAGTTCGGTTTGAAACGTTAAATGAAACCCTATGTTTCAAGACTGATCTTTTGATGATACATTCTTGGTTTTATGATATAGGACATGTAGTTGCATTACATAGAATGGAAAAGAATCTGGAAAATTGAGCAATAGAGTTGAAACGAACAAAAACCGCAAAGGTATTGCTGAATACTCGTTTAGGACCTGGTTAGGAATAGATAGTGACATGTTTGTTGTTAGCTTGTGAAAATTTTCAGGGATCAAACATCTAACGGTTGATCCGTTCAGTGCTTGTTGTTTTTACGCTCAATGAAGATCAGCATTACTTTTATCCCAATCAGCAGCTGATCAAACATCTAACAGTGCTTCGGGGAATGAGAACTTAATTAAGTTCGATGTCCCTGAACTGGCAAACTTAACTGAAATGAAGTTAGATAACTTTGCTGATACAAGTCAGGTGAAGTTGAGTAACTTCGCCTCACCTGTTGGTCAAACTAAGATTCAGACAAAGTTCAATACTTTCACACCTATTAAGTACGTGAAAGGAAGTATGATTAATGACGAGGTAGGATCTTTGTCTAAGGAGTCGAACATGGAATTTATTATGCGTTAAAATGGTTTAAATCCGTTTATAACTCCTTATGTTAAACAAGTTGACACTGAACTGGCCTCATCATCCTCAAAAAATATCTCATGTGAAACGAGTCAGTCTATCAAAGCAGACCTAAATGGGACTAGTTCATGCTTTAAGTGTCATATTTAGGGTCATGTGGCAAGTATATTCCATTAAAGAAAGGAAAACAGATAGATGGGAAAATAAAAATTTTACAAAGGCCGCAAATCAACAAACAAAACATGAATTCAAATAAAAAACTAAAAAATTTAATCTGAGATCTGGGATAGCTACTTGCTTTCAAAGGAATCAAATAATTCAAAGTTAAACACGTTAAATTATGAATTCATCTATAAAAGGCCATAGCAATACTATCCAACTATCTATTGTCCTTTTAATCACATTGCCAAGATACATCCTATGTCTAATGGTAATACACAGAATTTGACGTGGTTTAGAAGATCTGGATGACCAAAGACCAAAATGGCTTGGGTCCCCCGTACTAATTAAGTTTCTTTTCTTGCACAAGAATATAGGAAAGAGCTGTGAACAACAAGTGGGTTGTAGACAATGGTTGTTCTATACATATAAAGAGTAACCAAACTTTATTACAAGATTGGAAAAACATTCAAGGGGGAAGCGTAAGTTTCGCTGGTGAGAATAGAGGAAAGATCTCTGGGATAATCACTAAGGTTGAGAACGTCATTGGTGAATGAGTAAAATATATCAGAAGTGATAATGGCATAGAATTGAAGAAGTATCAAATGGAGATCTTGTGACAACTAAATACTTAAGAGCTTGAACCAAATACTTTCTTGATGGATAAAGTTTATACACGAACTTTTAAAAATATCAAAAATATGTTTGTCTAAAAATATCAAAAGTATGTTTGTCTAAAAAAATTATTTAAAGAAGCAGCTAACTCTTTTAAACTTTTGTCATCCAAACTAAAAAAAATGAAAGAAGGAATGAAAGAACCAACTAATAATAATAATAATAATAATAATAATAATAATAATAATAATAATAATAATAATAATAATAATAATAATAATAATAATAATAATAATAATAAAAATAATAATAATAATTATAAAAATAATAATAATAGATATGACATATTTAACCTGCACTGGAGTAACAACTCTTGTATCCATAGACCCTCCACCATATTAATCTATATGCCACTAACCCAAATCTTCCATCTCTTCCATGCATGACCACCACCTCATGTCACCACCTCTCCATCTTTTTCTTTTTAAATCAACTCATTTAGCTTGTTATAATTCATTTTTTTTTCAAGTTGGTGTAAAAAGTGCTGCACATATTGGCTATTATCAAAGGTATTCTTCAAGTATACAAGCCATTGTGTAGCCAAAACATTTGTTCAAAGGACCTTGGGGAAGAACACTTGTTAATCATAATTTCTTTCATGTTTTTCTTGGTAACATTAGAGGAAAAGTGTGATATATAGCATGATTGATCTTGGTTACACTAATACACTTTGGTCTCATGATCATAGGTGGTGAAAATAACCAAGAGCATAACATAAAACAACCATGTATGAAGATATACATGTATGGTTTGAAATGGAAAGTTTATAAAAGAAATTCTATGGATCATATTCTTATGATCAAATATTTTTTTTGAAAACTTCATATAAGCATGTTAAATCTTGAAAATTTCTAGATATTTATGTTTATAAATGAAAATTTTTATAAAATAAAAAAAACACATAAATGTACAAATAGTTAAAGCATACATGTACTAGTTTGAAAAATATACACACTTTTGATCTAAATAAATATGCTTATTGTTGAGCTTTATAATTTTTTGTTTTTTATCAGTGTATATAATGTGTTTATTGCGAAAATTGGAGTGGTCATCTTTTCGTGTCATGCTTTGGATTTTAAACGAAAACTAGTCGTTATAATGTCGTATTTTACAGAAAAATCGAAAATTACCTTTAGAGTTCTGGAAAAATCACAAAATTTTACAGTAGCTTTTATATCTTTAAAGAAGCGCACGTTTAAAATTTTATGAAATTTGGAGTTGATTTGAAATGACTTTAAATTAGTTGCATAAAATAAAGCAAAAATTAAGAAAATCAAGTTATAACACTTCAATTGAGTTCAAATTTTTACACAAACTTTATTTTGGCGTAAAAGTGTTAATTTAAAATTTCATGACATTTGGACACTAGAAAGAATGATTTTCTAATTTTGCTTTGTATTATGTGCATATAAGTTATGAATATTGAAAACATATTAGATAAGCTCCAAATTTTATAAAATTTGTTTTCACGAACTTTTAAAGAAAATAAGAACTTGTGAATTTTTAGAAAATTTTATAATCTCATTTGATTACTTTTTATGATTTAATAAAACTTATAATAAACTTTAAAGGTAAATAAAAGTGATCTTGTAAAAAAATCTTTATTAAATATAAAACTTTTAATGTTTTTATAAAATAACATAATAAGTTATTAATTTAATAGTGTTAAAATAAATAAATTTATTTAATAAAAATAAATTTTAACTTTGTTTTATTTTTTAGAAAATAAAATTTTAAGCTTTTAGGAAACCGAAACCGAGCGAACCGGTTTTGTTAAACTAACAAAACCTGACATTATATATATACACTTTTAAGAACACCACTCGTGTTTTATAAAATACTCTTATACTCCACGGGATGTGTTCGATTAATAATATGAATAACCATTCATATACTTTGTTTGGTTGTTAAAGTCATGTTTTGCGTTATATCGTTATTTCGTTTTCAATTTATGAGATGTTTTAGTTTCAAACCTAATTAGGCCATATTTGGGTTGTAGACTCGTGATCAAATACCCTTTCCGCCAACCGATCGCTTTACGAGCTCGTAATCAAAAATGAGTTCTTGTAGTCCCCTTTTTAAATGTTTTAAAACTGTTTAGGGGGAAACATGGATTATTGTTGTTGATGTTTGAAAATTGATATATATATGCGTTAATAAACTTAGTACGTAAATAAGTTGTTCCATTTTATACCAATAAAATCCATTGATTACAAGAAGCAATTAACCCTGCGGGAGGTGTTAAATAACGTGAACAGTACTATTGGGGACCGAGAACCCCCGTTTTGATTGGTTGGGCCAGTCCTCGTGAGTGTGCGCTATTTATACAACTTGTTCTGGTATAGACAAGTCGAAGGGTACACTAGAGTTGGGGTTTGCGACGTGGGCATATCAGTATTAATGATTTGCTTGCATATATACACTTCGATAACTTGTTTTGTTTGTAGGTATTAGATAAAACCTACAAGCTCACCAACCTGTTTGGTTAATCGTTTTTATCCATGTTTTTCTGGTCAAGAATAAACGTAAGTACAACTACGTGTAATAAGCTTTGAAGGGTGTTGAAGACTTATAATAGTTTAGTAATATAAAGTATGTCTTAGAGCCCTCCCCCAAGTTTGTAACTTTTACGTTGTAATGTTATAATAATATATGTGTGGGCGTGTGTTTATCTTTATAATCATACGCAATGATATCATGTTTCTTCACACCTTGTATTTCCGCTTTAGCGGGGTGAAACAGATTTGGTATCGGAGCCTATGGGTATAGAGAAACTAGAGTTCCCATTAGGTGAACCTCAGAACTATAACTTAAGATCAACCCTAAGATAGTGATATCTTATTTGTGATTATATGTTAAACAAAATTACTAACCTTACGAAGATGTCACATTCTCACTATGTCTAAACGTCGTGCTGCATACAAAGCACAATTCAAACTGCAATGAATAAGGATCATTTCTTGTTAATGAATAGAAGGACCCCTCAGAAAACGCTATGGGATACAAACCTGATAGTGAGAATAGCTTCGATAGTTCATATTTGATGGGTTCTCTTCACACCGATAGTTCTGATTATGAGGATATTGCCCTTACCCCTACCCCTGCATTTCCTCCTTGTCCACCTCAAGTGCCACCAGCACCACTTGTGTCACCACATACACAACATTTGCCCCTGGTTCATACAGGACTAAAGATACAGTTTACACCCCGAAAGACTGTTGGACCGATCGGTAAGCTAAACCGACCCCACTTGGTGCGTATCCTCTTGGTTTAGCGATTAGAGCGCGTGGTGAGCCATCTGGCATGGTAGTTGGTGTTCCCGCTATGGCCAGTGTTAGTGTAGGTGGAGGGAACAACCTGAGGTATGAGCGTCTACTTGACCTGCAGATTGATCTATTGGACTTTCAGCGCAATATGATTGACGATGTTGTCGGTCTGTTGGATTTAACCAATCAAGAGGTTTATGATACTCATTTCACGTTAATGACTGCTTTGATAGAAATGAAGAAATGGAGGTTGGTTGTCATAATGGCGGCAGTAATGGCATTTGTTGCTTTGGTTGTTAGTTTGTTGCACTAGATCACGAGCAGCTTATACTCGATAATCCTTAATTATGTTCCTTAGTTATATGTAAAAGCGTGATATGCTAAGTATGTAAATCCTTGTATTGTAAAATATTTTAAATATATGAAAGGGTAATTTTGGTGTGTATATTAAATCAATTTTTACTTTTGATTTATAGAATATGCCTCCAAGACGCATACAAACTAGAAGTGAAGGATATCAACCACATTCACCACGTGTTCCGTTAACAATAACAATGACCAATAACCTACCATATCTCAAATTGTGGCTCAACAAATTGCCGAAACAATCCCAAATATTGTTACTCAAATTCAAGCGGGGATTAACAAACCTGTGAATAACAACGAGAACAATAATGACTGCAACAATATTGGTGAAGCATTAAACTTTATAAATGTTATTTGTAAACATTTATAATATTAAGAAATGTTGATAACCTTTATTGCATGAACTAATAGATGGAACAGACAATGTAAAGAAAGGTTGTTCATTCAAAACCTTTTCTGGATTCAAACCTATTGATTTTCATGGAACTGAAGGAGCAATTGGAATCATCCGTTGGATTGAAAACATTGAAACGGTGATTCATGTTAGTGACTGTGAAGAAAAGTATGTTGTGAAGTATGCTACTTGCTTTCTGCAAGGACTAGCTATAACCTAGTGGAATACTGAGGTTCAAACTAGAGGCTGGAATAACATCAAAAATTGACTTGGAATGAACTTAAAACCTTGCTACTCTAACAGTTATGCCTAAAAAACGAAATGCAACGTTTAGAAGCAGAGTTCTGTGAACTCAAGATGAGAGGCACCGAACATTTAGAATACACCACTCGTTTCAATGAACTAACTTGTTTATTGTCATACCTTGTGACACCTCAGTCAAAAGGAATTGATCTCTACATCGGTGGTTTAATCCAAGAGATTCTAGGAATGGTCATGTCATCTAACCCTGCAACTTTTCAAAGTGCTGTTACTTTGGCAGGCAGTTTGATTGACAAGTTAGTGAAGAAGGGTGTTCTAAAGAAGTCTGTTGCTAGTTATAGTTATGGCTTTGATAATGTTTCTAGTAGTGGAGATAAAAGAAAGTGGTTTGGAAAGAATACTAGAAAGCAGGAGAAGTCTGGTAAGAAAGCAAGAAACTTTGGTGTACAAGCAAAGACACCTGTTACCACAAATAAGGCCGCAATAGTGATGGGTAGAGTTCCAAAATGTTCCCAATGTCATATGTTTTAATTCTGGAACTTGTAATGCTTGTCTCAAGTGTGAAAAGATTGGTCATCGTATCAAGGATTGTAGAGTTGTGAAGACTGCAGCATGTTATGAATGGGGTACTATAGACCACAAGAGGAACACTTGTCTGAAGTTGAATCGAGGATCAGGTTCATCAACAGCTAATCAGCTTGAGGAAGAGCATTTGCCATTGGAAATGGTGAGGCTCGTGTCGAACCAAATGTAGTCACAAGTACATTTCTTGTTAGTAATAATTACGCATCTGTACTATTCGACACAGGAGCTGATAGATGTTTCGTTTCAACTGCATTTATACCATTGTTAGGTTTAAATTCCATTAAGTTGAACGAACCTTACACCATAAAATTAGCTAATGGTAAAGAAATCATAGTCGATGAAATAACTAACAATTGTCCCCTAAACTTAGATAACCATGTCTTCGACATAAATCTTTTGCCTGTCAAACTCGGAAATTTTGATATAGTAATTGGAATGGATTGGTTATCAAAAAATTAGGCAGAAGTTGTATGTAAGGATAAGATTATCCGATTTCCCTTAGAAAATGGCAATATTCATGTAATTCGAGGCGAGAAATTGACCAAAGGTATGAGCGTTATCTCATGTATGAAGGTTCGAAGGTATTTGAACCAAGGTTATCGAGCGTTTCTAGTCGAGGTAGTAGAGAAAAAGCCGAAGGAGAAGAAGAAAAAAGATATTCCAATTGTTAGGAATTATTCAAAGGTTTTCCCTGATCATCTACCCGGATTACCCTCGAGTCATCAGGTCGAATTCCAAATAGATTTGATCCCAGGAGCAGCACCTGTTGCTAAATCCCTGTTATGTTTAGCAACATCAGAGATGAAGGAATTGTAGGAACAATTAAAAGAATTGTTAGACAAGGGGTTTATAAGATCAAGTTATTCTCCTTGGGGAGCACCTACCATGTTTGTTAAAAAGAAAGATGGATCTATAAGGATGTGTATTAATTACCGGGAGTTAAACAAGTTAACTATTAAGAACCAGTACCCACTTCATAGAATAGAGGACCTGTTTGATCAACTTGAAGGTGCTAGTTATTTCTCAAATATGAATTTGAGATCTGGTTATCATCAGTTAAGAGTTCATGAGGATGATGTACCGAAGACCGCCTTTAGGACTCGGTATGGTTATTAGGAATTCTTAGTTATGTTTTTTGGCTTAACGAATGTACCTGCGGTGTTCATGGATCTTATGAATAGGTTTTGTAAACCTTATCTAGACAAATTTATGATACTATTCATTGATGATATACTAACTTATTCACAACGTAAATAGGATCATGAACAACATTTACGGTTGATTTTGGAGTTACTTAAAAACGAGAAGTTGTACGCTAAGTTTTTGAAATGTGACTTTTGGTTAAGAGAAGTTCATTTCCTTGGACATGTTGTCAATGAAAAAGGAACTCAAGTTAATCCTTAGAAGATTTAAGCTATCAAGAAATGAGAAGCCCATAATACCCTAGTAGAGATACGCCAATTTTTGGGATTGACTGAGTATTATAGACGTTTTATTGAAATCTTTTCAAAGATTGCCCACTGTTAACTTCGTTAACCCAAAAAGATAAGAAATTTGATTGGGGAACCAAGCAAGAAGAAGAATTTCAATTATTGAAGCAAAAATTATGTAAAGCAGCGATTTATAACACTTCCGGACAAATCAGATAACTTTGTTGTAATATGTGATGGTTTGCATCAAGGTCTTGGTTATGTGTTAATGCAGAAAGATAAGGTCATTGCTTATACTTCTAGATAACTTAGAGTACACGAAAAGAACTATACAACTCATGATCTAGAGTTGGGAGCCACTGTTTTTGCACTTAAAATTTGGAGACATTATTTGTATGGAACAAAATGCACTATTTTCAATGATCACAAAAGTCTCTAGCACATTTTAGATCAAAAGATGTTAAATATGCGTCAAAGACGATGGGTGGAATTGATTAACGATTATGATTGTGAAATACGTTATCACCCAGGGAAGGAAATTGTTGTAGCCGATGCCTTAAATAGAAAGAAAGGGTAAAACTCATTCGAGTTTGTGCATTAGGAATGATCATTCAAACGAGTCTCAAAACTCAAATTCATGATATGTAGAAGGAAATTCTCGAACAAGGCAAGCTATGAGAACAAAATGTGTACAAAGAAGGCGAGAAGTTAGAACCTAAATCAGATGAAACTCTTTATTTTAATATTCGTATTTGGGTCCCGGACTACAGAAATCTAAGAGAATTAATATTGGACGAAGCCCATAAATCTAGATATTCAATTCATCCAGGGCAAGATAAGATGTATAAAGATCAGAGGCAACTATATTGGTGGCCAGGAATGAAAGGTTGGGAAGTGTCTAACTTGTGCAAAAGTTGAAGCTGAATATCAGAAATGGGAACAAATCACTATTGATTTTGTTACCAAATTACCAAAAACGTCAGTGGTTATGATGCTATTTGGGTCATCGTTGATCGTTTGACGAAATCTGCACATTTCCTACTTATCCGTGAAAGCTACAAGGTAGACAAACTCGCAAGAATTTACATCAATGAGATATTTTCCAAACATAGCATGCCTATCTGAATCATTTCAGATAGACGTAGGCAATTTACATCAAGATTTAGGGAATCGTTACGCCAAGCTTTGGGAATGAGATTGGATTTGAGAATATCATATTATCCTTAAACTGATGGTCAAAGTGAAAATATGATTCAGACCATGGAGGATATGCTTCGAGCTTGTGTAATCAATTTTAGTGGTACCTAGGATACTCATCTGTCATTAGTAGAGTTCTCATACGATAACAGTTACCATTCAAGTACTAAAGCAGCTCCATTAGAAGCTTTATACGGCCGAAAATGTCGATCACCTTTATGTTGGAATGAGATCGGAGATAGTCAATTGGCTGGACCTGAGATTATTCAAGAAACGACTGACAAAATTATCAAGACCAAGGAAAGATCGAAAGCTGCCAGAGATAGACAGAAGCTATGCATATGTTCGATAAAAATCTTTAGAATTTCAAGTTGGTGATAAGGTTTCGGTAAACTTGGAAAGTTGAATAAAAGATTTATCGGGCATTTCAAGGTGATTAAAAAGGTTGGCCCAGTAGCCTACAAATTAGATCTTCTTGTACAATTCAGCGGTAAACACAATACTTTTCATGTGTCCAACTTGAAAAAGTGTTTATCTGACGAATGCTCGACTATACGAATTGAAGAAATCTCTATCGATTGCAAGCTTCAATTTATAGAGGAACCCTTAGAGATTCTAGTTGGTTTAGTCAAGAGGCTCAGACGAAGTAATATTCCCAACGTTAAAGTTAAATGGAACTCACGACGAGGACCAGTATACATGGGAAAGGAAAGATGAAATAAAACGAAAATATTCATCCCTGTTTAAGAAAGGTGTTCCTGAAAATGAATTTCGGGACGAAATTCTTCTAACCGGAGGAGACTGTGACAACCGTAAAAATAAAGGTACTATAATATTCTATAAATTAAATTAAGATGTGTTTAGACTTTCTTTAAGTAAAATAACTAAGTTAGGATCCGTAAGATAGTAATATTATCTAGGATCATTTGCATTTAAATATTTATGCATCATATATTTTTCGTGTCAAATATGTGATCATTCGTGTAAACATTCACACGTGCTAATTAGGGTAAACGTGTGTATTTACTTAAGAGCTTGAACCAAATACTTTCTTAATGTATAAAGTTTATAAATGAACTTATAAAAATCATATCAAAAGTAAGTTTGCCTAAAGATTTTACCAGTTCATTCGAATCCGAGTTACCCGAATAATAATTTATAACAAAAAGATAAGGGTGTATTTTTAATTGATTTATAACTTAAAAAAATTATTAAAGAAGCCACTAAATCTTTTAAACTTGTTATATCCAAACTAAACAAAAAGAAAGAAAGAACGAACAAACTAATAATAACAATAATAATAATAATAATAAAAAGATATGACATATTTAACCTACACTAGAGTAACCACTCTTGTATCCATAGACCCTCCATCATATTAATATTCATGCCACTAACCCAAATCTTCCATCTCTTTCATGGATGACCACCACCTCATCTCACCACCTCTCCATCTTTTTCTTTTAAAATCAACTCATTTAGCTTGTTATAATTCATTTTCTTTTCAAGTTGATGTAAAAAGTGCTGCACATATTGGGTATTATCAAAGATATTCTTCAAGTATACAAGTCATTGTGTAGCCAAAACATGTGTTCAAAGGACCTTGGGGGATAAACGCTTGTTAATCAAAATTTCTTTCATGTTTTTCTTGACACACCTAATTTAGCAAATTGCGGAAGTATATAATAGAAATGTAGCAGAGACCTATGGTATCAACCACGTTGTTTATAAAGAGCAATACAAACTAATTTACAATATTTTAAATCGATCTAACTTTGTTTACAACTAGGTAATACAAACTAAATCTAACCCACTAAGCGGTTTTACTTTTTACTAGCACCCTTGCATCAATTCACCTACCATTGATCAGAAGTCAAACACGTAGCACATTGCCTTTCTAGTCCAAATTTGGTATACCTGAAAAACATGTTAAAGCGGTCCAACTATAAATAGTTGGTGAGTTTCATGAGTTTTAAGAAATTAGTTGTGCGTTTAACAATCATAGTTTGTAAATACGCAAGTATGTATGTACATACGTTCACAAGTACGTTTGTTCGTATGTTTATGATGTAATTATGCTAAGCTACAATGAAGCGTGGACTGTTTGTACGTGCTGCATGCCTCCATTTCCCACGCGCAATCAACCACTGTGGCCCCCTTCCGCCCACAACATGTTGGGCTGGATTTATGATAAAGAAGATTGGAATCTTCTCAATCTCCTCAGAAAATGGCTAAGTATGGACTTCGAGCAAACATAGACGATCGAGCATGGTTTTACTACTTCGAGCAAGGTCTACAGAACCTTAGATGGTTGATTCTTCTAAGTGTTAAGGCTTCGAGCAAGCTACACTTCAACGAGCAAGGGTATTCTTCTATTGAGCATGGATTGCCAATCGAGCAAACAGCTTGATCATACAAGCTTTAACCAAGTGTTACGAGCACAGGATGATCGAGCACATGGGGACAAGCATGGATGCAATAAGAAGATTTCATGTGATCAAAGCAAGGACTTCGAGCACAGTTAAGTTCCCGAGCAAGATTTACATCTGAGCATGATAAAGATTGCTGAATAAGAAAAGCTGAAGACATCAAGAAGAATGAGCTTGCTCGATGGACGGGTTCGAGCAAAGCACGAATTAGTCAAGAGCAATGAAGCTTACTGGAAGAGAATATCTTCACGGAAGATACTCTAAGTAAAGTATGCTTGAGAACATCCATCGAGCATACCTAGTGTAGTGAGTCTGCTCGAGCAAGATTGTTACCTTGCTCGAGGACACAACACTTGTATTATTTTGTATTTCATTATGTAATGTTTAGGAACTTCTAGAAGGAATGTCTGGGTCTATAAATAGGGGTCCTAGGATTCCATTTAGGACACGGATTTCCAGACGGAATTACAGGCTGGCACACAAAGAATACAAAAAACATTCCAAAAGAATATTCTATTTGTTTCCTTTTATAGCCGTCGCCGTCACACGAAACCCTAGACATTCCTTTCACTGTTCCAGTAATGATATATTTAATACAGTGAATCTTTGTCTTTGAATGAGCTTTTATTGATTATCAATTGTTGTTTTGTGTTTGCTATTTGCACTCCTTCGTTCCCACTTGTTGCATATCCTGATTCCGCCAGGATATTTAACAGGCCTTTTGGGTAATCGAGTCGGTGTGTTCTTGTCAACCTCTAGAGGGTTTCACCCGATTCACGGTCCTGACAAGTGGTATCAGAGCTTGTGTAAGCTCGCTGAAGGCCACGGGACTGAAGGTGTGTGATAAAGCTTGAAGCTTTACTCTGTTTTACTGCTACAAATCTCAGATCTGATAAAAATGGAAGACCAGGAAGTTTCCACTAATAAGATTCCAAGGTTGCTTGGACAAGAAAACTTCATCAAATGGAAGGTGCTCTTCGAAGCAGCCGTGAACTACAATGACCCAGAGCTTTAGACTTCCATCACTGAAGGAAAATATGTTCCCTCAACAGCTCCGAACAACAATGCCACTGTTGAGCTAAAAATGAAGAAACGAGACGATAAGGCTTTGTCTATGCTGAAGTTAGGCTTTCTTGTGAAATTTTGACAACTGTCAATCATCATAAGACCGCAAAGGGTATCTATGATGCAGTTATCAAAATGTTTGAAGGGAATACTGAACTAAGAGACATCAAGAAAGACAGACTGAAGCAGCAACTTGACAGGTTCAAGTTTAAAGACGGAGAAAGATTGAAATCAGTCTTGCAGAGGTTTATGACGATTGTAAACGACATAAGAACGACTGATTTACATATATCTGACTTTGAGCTGAATAGAAAGCTTTTATCATCCTTATCCGGAGAATGGTACACTGCCAGCAAGTTTATCAAAGAAAAGGCCAGCTTTCCCAATTTCAAGTTAGATGATGTGATTGCCTTTCTCAAGGCTACAGAACATGAGATCATAGAGAACCATATGATTAGGGAGGACAAGCCAAGTTTTCAAGTGAACAATGCTCTTGTAGCACCTATGGGCAACCTCTCAATCAAGAGCCAGCAGCCTATTATTGAGGAACCATCAGACACAAGTTCAACTTGCAGTGGCCAAACAAGATTCAGTGTTCAGCTGATTGAAGATGACACTCCCTCTGCAGCAAATGGGCAGTCAACATTCTTGCAGAACAATAGTGTTCAAGGAACAGACTATCAAGCATTATTATCTATGTTTACTGAGTCATACCATGCTTTTGTCGCCAAGAACCTGATCAACACAAGTATTGTGCAGGAAGATCTTGAGCAAATCGATGCTGATGATTTAGAAGACATGGACATAAAATGGCAAGCAGCTATGTTGGCTGTGAGAAGCAAAAGGTTGTATAACAGGACTGGTAGAACAAGCTTCAATGGACCAAAAGAAATTGAAGGGTCGAAAAAGATGTATGCAGAAGAGAAAATGAAGAATGTTGAATTGCTGATACAAATGGAATTCTTGAAGAACCTTGTTTCTAAAGGAAATATTGTGGGTTATGTTGATAAAATGACTGATGAAGAGAAGTATAAAAAGGTGCCACCACCTTTTTGTGATAGCTACCCACTAAAGGTAGACAAGGAGAGCAGAAGTGAGTATCTTAAACAATTCAAGAATGTTTTTGATGATAAGGCTGAGTTTGTTAAGCAATATGATGATGTGTTTGTGGATAAGAATGGAGAGTTTGCAGTAAAGCAGAGTAAGGAGCCAGAGATTAAGAAGAAAGAAAAGATGGAAGGTGAGAAAAAGAAGTGGAGTGAGTACTCCAGTGAAGACAGTAACTGTAGCTATGGAAGCTCTAAGTCATCTAAGGGCAAGAAAAAGAAAGGATCAAGCAAAAAGAAAAGTGAAAAGATTCCTCTTCTGCCAAAGATGACTCCAAAGATGAAAAAGCACTATGAGAAGATTAGAAGAGAACATGTAGTGTTTGACATCTGTGCAAGACCACATCATGATATCAAGAAAAGAATAGAAGAAACTGTGAAATCTTCTTATGATCAGTCACATCCTCCAATCTATCCAGTCTTCTCAAACCATGAACTTTTGACATTGGAGACGTGGAGTATGCTCCAAGAAAAAGATCTGTTAAAGATGAAAAGGGAAGCAGTTCAAGAACCCATTCCAAGCTCAAGACTGTTGTATTTGTCAAAGAAAAATATCATATGGAGCCTGATCTGAACAAACCAATCAAGATGGACTTCAGCAATTCACTATGTCCTAAAACCTCCCTAGGCTTTGATTTCCCCAAACCAAGTGACAAAATTAAAGACAAGCAATTGCTTGAAGATATGGGGAGTTATGCAAAGGTCTGGTGCAAGAAGTGTGATGCATATGGTCACCACACTGACTCTTGTTGGTTTGAAGAGGAAGAATTTGAGGTTCCTGATGTGGTTTGTGGGTTTGATATGAAAGGATACAAGAAAATGTATCAAAGATATTTAAATGAAGAAAGAGGAAGTTTTTTTTTTGGGTAAAGGGTTCTACCCGGTTAAATTCATTCCACACAACCAATAAAGAACAAGTAATATGACAAAGTGCCATATTAGTTCTCAAGTATGACATGCCATACAAGAGTAAACAAAACCAAAACCACCAAACAATGGTAAACACTGCTAAAGCCTACACAAGAACCAAAGAAACAAACATAACAAAAACAAATCAACCATTATCATCAATTTGGTGTGAAACTCCTTTCGGAAGGTGCCAATCTTCGAGAACCCGAGAGGAAGTTCAGATGATGAAAAGAAAATTTCAGTACTTGAAAAGAGACTGAAACAGATATTAAAGATGAATGATGAACTAAGTGTATCTGGCAAACCTGCAAAGAACAGAAGGTCTAGTGACAAAGGTAAAGAGAAGATTAGACCTGGTGTTCTCAATGGAGATGAGAAATTTCTGATGAAGTAGGGATACGAACCAAGAGGGTTCCAATGGAAAACTAAGAAGGAGTTGAGTGAAAAGAACTATGTGATTGAGCAGACTGAAGAATTAATAAAATCACAAGCTATGAAGAATGGGTCAGATTCTGACACAGAAGAAGAATGTGAAATTGTGTATGAAGACCCACTTCCAGTTCCAGTTCCAACTCCTGATGAATCTTCAACTGACACTAAATTACAAACTGATGCAGTTTGTAAATCAGAATCCAACTAATTCTGTTTTATGTATTTGTGCAGGAACAATCCTTGAATAACAATGATTTATGGTACATGGACAGTGGATTTTCTAGGCACATGACCTGTGACAAGAGTGCACTAATCAATTATGAAAGAAAATATGAGGGACCAGTTGCTTTTGGGAGTGATGAGAATGGAGGGAAGATAGTTGGAAGAGGAACACTCACCAATGGCAAGGTATCCTTTGAGAATGTTCTACATGTTGAAGCACTTCAATACAATCTGTTGAGCATTTCTCAAGATGTAACAAAGGATACAAGGTAGCCCTCAATGATGAACATTGCCTAATTTTGAAGCTTGAGATTACAACTGAAATGATAATGATGATAGCTCCAAATAATGGCAACCTCTATGAACTAAGAATGAATACTGCAACTTCAAGAGGTGGTTTATGCCTTGTTTCCAAAGCAACTGAAAATGAAACCTAGCTATGGCATAGGAAGATGTGTCATGTGAACTTAAAGAACATGAACAAACTTGTAAAAGGTGAACATGTTATTAGCCTTCCCACAAGATAGTTCAAATTGGAAGAAAAATGCACATCTTGCCTAAAATGAAAACAACATAAATCCTTACATAAGAGCAAAATGATAAACACAATTGATGAGGTCTTGGAACTGTTACACATGGATCTATTTGGTCCTGTAAGTGTTTCAGGTATTGGAAAGAAGAGATACTGCCTAGTGATCACTGATGATTATTCAAGATTTACTTGGGTATGCTTCATGGGTAGCAAAGATGAAACCCCAGACCTGATCAGATCCTATGTGCTAAAAATGGAAAATCAGCTTGAGAGGAAGGTAAAGGTCATTAGAAGTGACAGTGGGACAGAATTCAAGAATGGAATTATGGATGAATTCTGCACTTCTAAGGGAATTTTTCAACACTACAGTGCACCTAGAACTCCTGAACAGAATGATGTTGCAGAAAGAAGAAACAGAACATTGATTGAAGCTGCAAGGACCATGATTGCTGATGCAAATCTGCCAGTCACTTTTTGGGTAGAGGCAATCAAAATTACATGTTATGTGTAGAATAGGGTTCTATTAAACAAGGCTCAAAGTAAGACTCCATATGAGGTTATCTTCAAAAAAAAGCCTTATGTGAAGTTTTTAAAGCTTTTTAGATGCAGATGCTCACTCCTGAATACAAAGGACTATTTGAACAAATTCCAGTCCAAATCGCTGGAATGCTTCTTTGTGGGCTAGTCATCTCATTCAAAGGCCTACAGAGTCTATGTGAAGGAGCACATGGTGGTCATTGAGTCATCAGACATAATATTCAATGAAAATCATTTTAACAATGTTGATGGTCGCAAATGGCTTTTTGACATAGCGAAAATGATCAAGTCTTTTAAAATCCACAATGAAGATATGGATGACAGTCTGTACAGAACTAGCTTTAAAGAAAAAGGAAAAGATAAACAAGTTGATCTGGACAAACTGTGGACATCAGTTTCTCCTTAAGCAAATGGATTTAATTTTGGGAGAAGCACCCAAGGAGTAGCTGATGTTGAAAGGAATGGACAGGAACCTGCTATTGAAGTCTCAAATGAAGGTCCAAGTGATGTTGAAAGTGAACCTATTCAGAGTCAACAACCTGCTCAGACTGAAGGGATAAATCAATTTGAAGATCGGTTTCAATCTCTGTTTGACTCAATGCAATTTGGATTAAATGAAGAATCAACATCTGAAATCAATCAAACTCAAGAATCTGATGAAAGTCAAGAGAGAATTGAAGATGAATCTGCTGTGTTAAACATGACAAATCTAGAGATAGAAGTTTCTGCACAACAAGTTGTGCAGACCACCTCTGTTGAAAGAAATCACCCTGCAGAGAACATCATAGGAGACATAAATGAAAGAGTTACCAGAAGCTCATCTGAAAAAGCAAATATCTGCCTGTATGCCTGCTTCTTATCCAAAGTTGAACCAAAGAACATCAATCAAGCATTAAAGGACAACAGCTAGGTAGAAGCTATGCAGGAACAATTAGCTCAGTTCAGAGATTTGTATGTATGGGACTTAGTTGACAAGCCTAGAGGAAAGTATACAGTTAGAACAAAATGGGTATTCAGGAACAAGAAAGATGAAAGGGGGATAGTGATCAAGAACAAAGCAAGATTGGTAGCTCTAGGATTCTTATAGGAAGAAGGAGTGGATTTTGAAGAAGTTTTTGCTCCGGTTGCAAGACTAGAGGCTATAAGGATCTTTCTGGCATATGCAACATCAATAAACATTAAAGTCTATCAACTTGATGTAAAATCTACATTTCTGAATGGAAAAATTGATGAAGAAGTTTATGTCACTTAACCTCCTAGATTTGAAGACCCAGTTCATCCAAACAAGGTTTACAAGCTCAGCAAAGCACTTTATGGACTACATCAAGCACCAAGAGCCTGGTATGATAAGCTGTCAAACCATTTGTTGGAAGATGGCTTCTGAAGAGGAGCCATTGACAAGACTCTATTCTACAAAAGGAGAAACAAAGATTTGCTGCTGCTGCAAGTGTACGTGGATGACATTATCTTTGGCTCTACAAATGAACAAATGTGCAAAGAGTTTGAGCAAGTGACGAAGTCCAAGTACAAAATGAGTTCAATGGGGGAAATGAATTTCTTCCTTGGACTTCAGGTGCAACAGAAAGCTGATGGAATCTTCATAAAAATCAATCAAAGTATGTACAAGAGATTCTTAACAAATTCAAGTGCCAAGACTTCAGGACAGTGTCCACACCAATGGACACACATGAGAAAATGGTACCTGATGAAAAGGGGGAGCTAGTGGACCAACATGAATACAGGGCCAAGATAGGATCATTGATGTATCTCACAGCATTTAGGCCAGATAGTATGTTTGCTGTGTGTGTCAGTGCAAGATTTCAAGCTAACCCTAAGGTCTCACATATGCTAGCAGTGAAGAGGATATTCAGATACTTGAAAGGAAAACCAGATTTGGGGATTTGGTATCCAAAGAACCCTTCCTTTGATCTGATTGCCTACACAGATAGTGACTATGACAGTTGCAACATGAGTAGAAAATCAACCTCTAGAGGATGCCAGTTTCTAGGGAACAGGCTGGTGTCTTGGCAATGCAGCAAGCAAACTACAGTGTCAATCTCTATTGCTGAAGCTCAGTTTCTAGGGAACATTTAGATAAAACCAGTTCCATTTTCTGTTAAAATGCCTAGGAATGATAAATGCTTATGAAGTTTGATTAAGGATGTGTGCTCAACTGAGGTGCTTACTGATTATCTGTGTTACTCCCCTTGAATGTTATGCATGATGAATTGCGATGCTTGAATGATTATTCTAATTGCATGAATCATGTATGTGACTGAATTGTGTGAAAATCTTGTTGAAATAAGTTGCTATTGTTGTTTACAGCTTTTGGTACTTTCATCTGTGCATGCATGATGTACCTCTGTGATTCTATGTACTTCGAGCATGAATTTGGGCTTGATAGTTTGCTTGTGCTCCTTGAGTAAAGGCAAAGGCTCTTGTAAGACTATTCAATGTCATTCGAGCACATATGTCATAGCTCAGCTGCTCGAGCACAGAATTTGGCCTTGAAAACTCCTCCAAGTATTTCGAACATAACTCTGTGTTGCATGGTGTGTTTAATGCTCTTCGAGCACAAACAAACCATACTTGTGGTTTCTCAAGTAACTCGAGCACAAATGATGTGTTACTTATGGTCGAGCATGGACATGTGTTTTGGAAAACTTTATAAGTATTTCAAGCACAAGTATACTGCTCGAGCACTCAGCTAAGTGTCTCGAGCACAATATCTGAAATGATAGATTAGTTTACTCGTGACTTTCGAGTATGCTCGATGAACTTTTGAGCATGCTTGACAGACTCATGTGATTATCTGAATGATTTCTGCTGTATGAATGAATATGTTTTGATACTGTGATAATGTGTGCCTGTCAAACATGCTTAAATGACAACACTGTTTTTAAAATCAATATTTCTCAAATGAACTTTCAAAAGGAAATGATTTTAAAATGGTAAAAGTTTTTGACTAAGCAACACTGTTTTCGGCGATATTTCATAAGAAACATGATAATGTTATCCAAGTTCCCAGCTCCAAAGAAGCTAGAAACTGTTTCTGTGGAAATCGAATCCAATCTAAATTGGGAAATGATAGAAAACTGTTTAAGACAACTAACCCATTGATTATAAGTTTAACGGGCTTTGAGTACAGTCATTGGCAAAGTATGGCAGCTTTCCATAGTTTGTAGTTTTCATATTTGATATACACTTAACTTTGCTAAGTATGATGTGTTGAAACGTTGGAAAATAAGATATGCTCTCTAGCATATCTCTCTGAATGATAGGCAGAAAGGTTATTATCCAATCATACACGAGCCTGTTGGTGTTTCTGGTCTATCAAAATATTTATTAAGTATTTGAGCAGAAGTAAATTATTGCTATATGGCAAATTTCTCTGAAAAGAAAAGAAAAAGAAAGTGACTGAAAAGTATAAAAAAATCAAAATTATAATATAAATAAATAAGTTATCTGATTTCATGACTTAAGGGGCACTATGGGAACTACAGGGGTGGGGCATTCAAATAAGTCCTAAACACCCTGAATGTATGGCATGTAAGTCCGGATGGCATGTACGTCCAACGTTCAACCTTACAGTCTGTTATCAAAGACAAAATACAAATAAGTAACTGCTCTATTATACAAAAATCAATTTTGACCAGGGCATCAGGGGGTCGAAGTCAATTCGGGGTGATTTGGAGAAAGCTAAATATGCTTTGAGAAGAGATTAGAAGCAATCTGAAAATACAGTAATAACCATTCCTAACTTATGCTCTAATTGAATCATAAATATATCACAAAAAGCAATGACCATTATGCTAAGTATACCTGCTGTCAACCTGACTTAAGTCATAATAACACTGACCATGAAGTGGTGTGATCATTGTTTTAAATAGTCTGATCCCATGTTGAGATCTTTCCAAATAATCTAAAACGAAATTTATTTTGAACTGGATTTTGATCTCTTATTTCACCTTAAACTAACTGTTTAGGTCCGCTCATCAAATTGAAATGATTATTTTTAATTCGAGCAGAAGAACTTTGCTTACTAAGCATGATAACGTTGTGTCAAGTATCCTATGTGACTTGTGTGAATCATCAAGTGTTTCGAGCATGCATCTTACCTTCAAGCATACTGATGAAAATTTGTTAAGTGTTTCAAGCATGCATCTTACCTTCAAGCATACTGATGAAAATTTGTTAAGTGTTTCAAGCATGCATCTTACCTTCAAGCATACTAATGAAAATTTGTTGTTAAGTGTTTCGAGCATGCATCTTATGTACGAGCACCTGAAATGAAGTGAATAGTAATGTATGTGTTTCGAGCATGATTGCATTCTTGTTTAATAAGTATTCGAGTGCAAGGGATTCGAGCATAGAAGTGCGCTAGGTGTGTTGGCATGAGAGTTCGAGCTTAAGCAACTGGATCCCTTTGTTAAGTAGTTCGAGCAAATTTGTGGACTAGACACTTAGGTTGTGAGTTCAAGTACAAGCATAGGAATTATTTAATATGCTAAGGCTTTCGAGCATAAGGGTACATCGAGCACATTGAGCTTCTACACTCTAAATTAGTCGAGCAAAGGCTCTAACACTTAAGAGTGCATCTCGAGCATAGGCCATTTTCAGGATATATATATTTCTAAGTATTTCGAGCATGATGTATAGTCAAGTAAGGTTCGATTACTGGTGTGTCTCAGAAATTTGTATTGACTAAATTTTGATAAGTATAGTCGAGCACACTACACCTCGAGTATGACTTAATACTCGAGCAGGTACTATGATGATGATTAGAAATTTGGCTAAGGCGTTGAGCACAAGTCTAGTCGAGCAATCTGTCTCGAGTACACTAGTGATCAAGGACAGAATATTCCATGTACATCGAGCAAAGGTGGTACTATGTACTCATGTACAGAGGGAGCCAGTTGTTACCTTGGCTGTATGCTCGAGCAAGGGAGGTACATTAAATTTGAAGTAAATGACAACTGTCGTGCACTAGACCACAAACCAAGGTACTGTACCACCCAAACGTTAGGTATAAAAGGGGGACTTAGAAACTTTTTCACATATTTCTTCCTCTTTTAAACCTTACCACAAAAACCCTCTTGATCGTGCTATCTTCCTCTTGCTCGATTGCTCTAATACTTGCTTGATTTTACTTCGATTACAACCATTAGCTCTGTTTCGACTTCGGTAAGACATCGTTATTCGATTATCGTTGCACCGATTTCAAAATTGGGGTTTCAAATTGATTTACGGACTAACTGTTCACTTGTTCTTGCAAGTACGCATATTACTACAGAACAGGTTATTGAAGACACCATTAATCATCTATCTATTCTCGTATATTTGTTCTGCAACTTTGTGTACTGACAACTCTTCTTGTTTTTGGAGAACTGATGTATTTCAAATTCGAAAAGCGGCATAATATGTGTGCTCAGTTGGAGATAGACGATGACAACCGAGAGTTGGAACCAATGATATATTTTTTTAGTAACTCCAATCTGAGGGTGGCTTTAACTAACAACCCCACAATATACAGAAATCATATTTCGGATTTTTGGGGGTCTGCAACATATGTCAATGACGTCAATGGGGAACGAATTGAGGCGTCGGTTCTACATCATGACATTGACATAATAGAAGCCTCAATCAGAGCTGCACTGGATCTTAATGACAATTTTGAGGCTCAGCTGTCGTACTCAGTCCCAAGGTTACTAAGAGTCTTTCAAGAGACTATGGGATATTAGGGAGGAGTTAAGGAGGGACAATTTCAAAAGGGAAATTTTCCTTTAATCTACAGGTTCCTGATTCATCACGTGATCCAGTCCTTATCTCCTCAGAGAGGGACTTGGACTTTATTGAGTAGAGAGCTTGGGACTCTCACAGTAGCAATACTCTATCAACAACCCTTTAACATTTCAAGACTTATCTTTCAAGGGTTGATGTCCAATGCCGAGAAAGTAGAGGGTCAAAGATTCCTCATGTATCCAAGGTTTCTATAGATCTTGATAGACAGAGTTTTGTCTGATCTTCAACGAACTAGTGAAGTGTTGAGGTTTCAGAATACAAACATCTGCAAAGGATTGAAAGATGCTAAAAGCAAATTTGTTGATAAAGATGAATGGGATGTACTCCCATGGTTTCTTGTACCAGCACTAGGGGCTATTAATGTACCAAGGACCCCAGGAAATAGTGATTCTGAAGAAGGTAATGATGACGAAGATGATGATGCAGATATGATGATGAAAACATTGATGGAGACAATGGTCCAGAGGCAGGCCATGGCATGATGATTGATAATGATGATGATGCACAGGAGGTAGTTGAGGAAAATGTGCCTTTGATTGAACAAGTTGCACATGTGGTAGATAATGCAGAGGTGGAGGTCCATGAGGAGATAGATGAACCAGTTGTGAGTACAATCAATCAAGCTACAGAACAAGTGAATGATGATACATTTATAGCAGGTGTTGTATCATGATGACACTGATTCTATTGAATTAGATGATGTAAATGATGATATTCCTTCTTCACCAGCCATAACCGAACCTGCTTTATCTGATACTAAACCAACTAATACCATTCCTTTCCCCACACCACCTACATCTCCACTACAAGATCCACTCCATTCCTCACCACCTCAACCATCCCAACCCATTCAAGATAAACCTGCTACTGACACTACCCCACAATCAAGCCCTAACCTTTATGACAGTGTCTGTGAGTATGCACGGCTTGATTTGAAAATATCATGTTGAAAGAACAGAATGCCATTTTGGCTTCATGGAACTCGGCATTGGAGGCTACTTTAAATGAAGCTATATTGAAGATTCGAACCCTAGAGGGGCAGTCTGAGGTTCAAAAGAACTCAGATGCACCAAAACAGGGGGATAAACCTGAAGGTGCAGAGAGTCTAAAGGCGATTGGAGAGCTATATGAAAGCTCGGATGAAGAAGTTGTGGAAGTTGGACCATCAAATGCTTTAAACATGCTAAATCAAGCATATGATGATGGAGATTCAGATAAAGAGGGGAAGAATAAAGGAGAAGAAACTGAAGAAGAAATAATGAAAGAAAAGAAGAGGGAAAGGGGATTGCATTTACTGCTGATGATCTACATCCCCCCTGCCACAACACAATGTTCAATTTGATGACATATTGCACATGGAAAATATAATTGATCCAGACATAGCAGAAGTTGAATCTGTGAAGACTGCTATAGGATTGATAAATGAAGAGTTAGAGTCATTGGATCAAGAGGAAGAGGAGGAAATACCTCAGGATGTGCTTGAAGCACTTATAAACATGAAAGAGAAAGAAGAGGCAGATGAGAGGAGGCTGAAAGAGGCAGATGAAGCAATAAAGGCTACACTTGATGCTTTGAGAGAAAGTATGAATGTTGATGAACCTGAAAAGGACAAAACTGAAGAACCTGTGACAAGTGAACATGAAGAGCATGTGGAAATTGAAAGTGAACTACCTAAAACAGAACCTGTAAACACTGATATGGAAACTAACAATGATCAAGAAATTGGTCTGGGATTGAGGGATGAGCCTGAGAAGGATGAGGGACCAAAGATGCCATGGAACGTATATGTCAAATTCATTGCACAATTGGAAATGCTTAGAACATACTATGACATCCTACTACATCCTGAAGAGTATAGTCCGGAAACTGTGGATGCAGCAAAGAGGGCTCAAGAGGAGCAAAGTCAAGAACAGTGGGAGAAAAGCCAATTATTGCTGACAGACACATCTGAACCAATTATCAAAGAAGTTTGTGACAAAGACGACCATGAATCAGATGAGTCTATGACCTCTGAATCAGTTGATGAAGAAATTACACTGGAAGGACCAGAAGTGGAAATAAATCAACTGAACACTCCCACTCCATCTCAATCACACTTGAAACAAAAAGATACATCTGATACATAAACACCAAAGTCCAAGAGACAAAAATCAGTGATGAAGATGATATACAAAATAAGGAAAAATAAATTAGAAGAAAGAAAGAGAACTCAATCTAAAAGACATGAAGAACCAATGATTGAGGCTCTTCATAATCTTGAAGAAGTAATTGACTTAGAAGAGGAGAATAAAGATAAGGAGGGGTCAAAGGAGGATGAAAAGGAAAATGAACACAGAGACTATCTGATCAGCCGGAACTATGATCTTAAGTATCTTCAAAGACTAACAAAAGAAGACATAACCAGAGAAGCTAAAGGGTGGAGGATGAGGAAGTCTAGAAGAGAAGCTTTGATTAAAGCCGGTCACAAGCCTGAATTCCTAAACTTGCAATCCTTTGATTCAATAGACTGACTTTACAGAAATACTCTTGTAAGTGAAGTTTCAGACTATGTGAAGAAGATATCGAGGAAGAAGAATGAAGAGGAGAAAGTGTTAAAGGAGTCGGATAGTAGCAAGAAGAGAACTGAGAAGAAAGCAAGTGATGAAGCAGAGTATGAATCTTTGAAAGCCAAACACAATGATATAAAATTTCTTCAATTGTATGGATACGTCTATGACTTTTTGATTAATCTTTCTCTTGAAGAACCAAAAAGAAAAATCCATCTGGTGAAAGTCTCACAAAGACAAGAAAAGTCAGGAAGCATGTGAAAAAGAACAAGAGCTAAGGATGAGATTAGCAAGAGAAAGAGAAGAGGCTAAGAAGAAGGAAGAAGAAGTGAAAAGATGGTTTGAGGATCCCAGAGTGTAGAAATACTGAAGAAGATTGTCATGGGGAAGGGAATGACAGAGAACAGTTTCAAAACATGCCTCATGAACAATTAATGGAAATATACAATAAAGAGCAGAAACTGTACTTGGAGACAAAGAAAATTGCAGGAAGCAAAGCAGAGAGCCGAAGAAGAAGTTCGAGCAGAGATGATGAGTGCCCTACATAAAAAGGGAGCAAAAATGTCAAGGCTAATTATACAAATAGATGAGACAATAAGGAAGTGGTATGAAGAGGTTGAGCTGCCTCAAACAAAGACAAACACACAAGGAAGCTCGAGCAAAACCCCAAGGTCTGAGAGTGTGAGGCTCGTGCCACCAAGAAATTTAAATCTGCCCACACATCTCTTTTTTGACAAAAGATCCAAGACCCTGAGGGTTATTACTGAAGATCAAGAAAAAACTCTAATCATCTTTAGAGATGATTTGAGAAACTTTTCAAAAGAACAAACCGAAGAGGATGGCTGAACTGACACTGTATGATAATCAAATCAGAAGTCAGCCATCTGGTCAGCAAAGAAATGATCTCTCAAGATTTATAAAAGAACAAGCAGAAAGGGGGTTCCCATTCCTGCAATAAAAGAGAAGAGAAATACGAAGCCAAGCAGAGAGGGAGAAAAGAAACAAGAGGATTAGTGAAGTGCACATCTCAGAACTCTCCCTCCTTGATACCAAGAAACGAAAGTCCCAAGCAAGTAGCTCACACTATAAAAGGAAGACCTTGAAGGAGTGCTTGGCTATGAGAGAAGTTATGCAGGAACCAAACTCATTGGTGCAACAATTTGGGAGAATCACATATATAACGTTGATTGCACAATGATTCAATTTCATTGAAAAATGAGTTCGGCATACCAATTGCCGTGATAAGACATGATGAAGATCTCAAATTCATGCATCCTCAAGACTTACAAGACTTAATTGATGCAAAGTTTCCAAATGACTCCTCAGATGTTGTGGTACTGGATATAATCAAACAAAGAGCAGCCCTTGTCAAGCAATGGAAGGAAGAATCTAACACAGGAAGGAGGAGGAGATAGCAGAAAGGAGCTTAATGATGATTGTTTTGTTTCTGTTTATCTTTGTATTTTTGTTTAATTTGTACTTATATGTAAAAAAAAATTTTGATTTATAATGCCCAAGTGGCAGAATACCTATTTATGTAATGAAATGACATATTCTTAAATGATATATCCTTGATGTCTGATACATGTGTAACTCTATGCAGGTATGTTTTGGTGCATCTAAGCTTATTCCAATATATGGGGAGATTGTTGGGTCGGATTTATGATAAGGAAGATTGGAATCTTCTCAACCTCCTCAGAAAACGGCTAAGTATGGACTTCGAGCAAGCATAGACGATCGAGCATCGTTTTACTACTTCGAGCAAGGTCTTTAGAACCTTAAATGGTTGATTCTTCTAAGTGTTAAGGCTTCGAGCAAGCTACACTTCAACGAGCAAGGGTATTCTTCTATTGAGCATGGATTGCCAATCGAGCAAACAGCTTGATCATACAAGCTTTAACCAAGTGTTACGAGCACAGGATGATCGAGCACATGGGGACAAGCATGGATGCAATAAGAAGATGTCACGTGATCAAAGCAAGGACTCGAGCACAGTTCAGTTCTCGAGCAAGATTTGCATCCGAGCATGATAAAGATTGCTGAATAAGAAAACTTGAAGACATCAAGTAGAATGAGCTTGCTCGATGGACGAGTTCGAGCAAAGCATGAATTAGTCAAGAGGAATGAAGCTTGCTGGAGGAGAATATCTTCATGGAAGATACTCTAAGTAAAGTATGCTCAAGCACATCCATCGAGCATACCTAGTGTAGTGAGTCTGCTCGAGCAAGATTGTTACCTTGCTCGATGACTCAACACTTGAATTATTTTGTATTTCATTATGTAATGTTTAGGAACTTCTAGAAGGAATGTCAGGGTCTATAAATAGGGGTCCTAGGATTCAATTTAGGACACGGATTTCCAGACGGAATTACAAGCTGGCACACACAGAATACGAAAAACATTCCAAAAGAATATTCTATTAGTTTCCTCGTATAGCCGCCGCCGTCACACAAAACCCTAGACATTCCTTTCACTGTTTCATTAATGATATATTTAATATAGTGAATCTTTGTCTTTGAATGAGCTTTTATTGATTATCTATTGTTGTTTTGTGTTTGCTATTTGCACTCCTTCGTTCCCACTTGTTGGATATCCTGATTCCGCCGGGATATTTAACAGGCCTTTTGGGTAATCGAGTCGGTGTGTTCTTGCCAACCTCTAGAAGGTTTCACCCGATTCACGGTCCTGACACAACATGCCCCAAGTAGCCATGATTAACACTACATAGCATTTTTGTATAATTATGGACATGTGCAAACGGGATAAGGTCTCAGCAAACCGTGTTGGCCCCATCTGGGCTTGTCAAACCAATAGTATTATTCACAAGCCACCGGCTCGAAGTTAATCACTGTGTTCGTGGGGACTTTCGTGTGTTAGCAATTAGATAATTCCTATCATCAAACAATATCAAGTATATAGATATGTATCAACATGTTTTTCACCCCGAAAGTTCGTAAAAACAGTTTAAAAGTGGGGTCATGAAACTCACGTTTTAGCTGATATTCAACACGGTATCGGGTGGTGATTCGTTCTGCCAGCTAGCACTCAGACCCTATAATCAAAATTATAATAATATTAATATTTTAATATTATTATAATCTTCATACTAATCTGGGCTTTGTATCTAGTCTGGGTAAAGTCGTCACGCCCATAAAGTGTCAATAGGCTTAGATTACGACGTTTTTCAATGTTTAATACTTAAAACCTACTTGGCTCATGTTTTACCAGTTAGGCCAAGTTGTTTGTTTAGGCTTTTAGAAAAAAGTTATGAGTATGTAAGCTTGGGTAAATGTGTTGGTTGATAAAATGATTAAGTTATATAGAAAGATTACAATTTATGGGTCTGGGTTCGCTAGAAGGCTCATTTCCGTTTATTCAGTCTGATTTGGAGAAATACGCGCACAGTTCACCCAAATTGTATGGATTTCTCACAAAAATTTTGGTTTTACCTAAGTAATCCAAAAATATGGTTTTTGATCAATCTTGATGCTCTTATTTTCCAATAGGTTCGTTAATCACGAACTCGTCGGTTTTTATCGGAATTGAATTTGTTTAATTTTTAATTTATCACAACTAATTATCCGTTTATCATTAAATTATGAAAATTTAGGCACTTTCAGTTAAAATATGTATATTTTTTATAAAAATATTCCTGGAATTATTTACAAAATTATTAATTTATAAAAATTCATTTTATACGCTATATTTAGCCCGAAAATCGTCCATTTATACCAAACGATTTCCAAAAAGTCAAAAAAAATTTTTGAGTGGTCCAAACACTTCCCAAAACAACTTGTAGAAATTCTAGAATTTAAAAACCTTGCCAAATTACTTTTTCGAGCAAAAAATGTCTATAAAAACTCGAATAAACGCGAATCCACACAACATAGCTAGGTTTTTCTAATTGACCCCAAATTTCATATGTGATCATGTTATACCAAATCTTAGTTCCCCAAAAAATTTCATAATTTTTCAAGCATTTTAAGTACTTTTCCCAAATAAACGTCCCAAATCGGTAATAAATTCGCCAAATATTCTCGGATGGTCGGAAATTACCAAATTTTGGACAGGCACTCATTCAAATGGTCCTTGATGTTCCTGAACAATTTTATAAGCTAACAATATGCACATCATAGCCTTAACCTAAACAGCCCGTAATCGAGCAATTCGACATTACCATGGTGGTTTTTGCCTGCTTTCGCTCTCTTAATCCAATTTCCAGGTTCGTGTGCTTCTAAGTAACCTAAGTACAGGTCCTATGTTACAAACCAAGCATGTTTTATCAATATGACAGCCTTGGAACTTAGGGTTTCGGCTAGGGCATTAAACCGAACTTTTGAACCGTAAAAACATCGTTTAAACACTTTAATGCGTGTTTATGGCCAAAAAAAACTATCAAACCTAGTTCCTAACCATGTGCATGATCAAAACATGTTTATGAACCATTTTTTAGGATTTTTTAATGGTTAGGAATGATTGTTGGTAATCATACTACGTTTAAATGAGATTAAACATGATTAAACAAAGTTTAAATGATCAAAATAAATCTAAATCACCTTAGGGTTTTGTTGATATGTGAAGAGCAGAAGGGAAAGCTTGTTTATGTTCTGGAACAACCTGGAAAATATCTCATGTTTACTTAAACTTAAGGAAACCAAATAATAATAAAGAAAGGGGTTTGGTCCAAGTTGGCGGGCTAGACTCTTTGGGCCCTCTTTGGGCCTAATTTTGGCCCATTAGTCTCGTTTTGCATGCCCAAAAGTGAAATCCCGAGTCCAAGTTTATTTCGGGTTCGGTTCTTGGTAAGAAATATATATCGGGTAAGATAAACAGTGCAAAAACGAGCGTTTTTCGGCTATTTTTGTGTAAACTTATAAAAACATATCATTTGTTTGTAAAAATCGAAAATATTTTCACGGATCGCTTAAACTCGTTCCCACTAAGTGTTTGGTAAATTTTTTTCGGCTTAACAGATGATACAGTGCTTGTTTGGTTACTATCTTTCACGTTTAAGTTCATAACGGGTAGTTAAACGAGCATGTTTTTATTTAACTGGTATTTTATCGTACTAACGTCATAATATCAAAATGTTGGCTTATATTACACGTATATCACTTATAGATGCCCCCCTGAGATATATGGGTCATAAGCAGACCCGTTTAGTTATCTGTTCGTTCGTTACGCAATAAGCGGTTAATCGCTTAATCGTCACGTAAATATTGAGGTGTATACGTTTTTGTCACGAATGTAACATTCTCCCCCAGTTAAGAAATTTCATCCCCAAAGTTCAATATACAAGTTAAAAACTTCTTAGGAACAAATAAGAATATAGGTTTTTGTTTTCAAATATATTTAATTCCCCGTTGCAAGGCATTTTACCGAACTTTGACCATTGAAGTTATGTGGTGTTGTAACTGTTTGATTTTCCCATCCAGTATTTATACGGGTTCTTTACAAAGTTTAGTTATGTGTGAGTTTCCAAGTGGTACTATTACTGCCTCGTCAATAAGGCACTTGTTTAGGTACAATATATAGGAAATTATCAATTGGGCTAAATTCGTGAATAAAACTCGACTTTAGAAATACTTTCAGTCGATATGCTATGAGATTATTTTTTGAGATAATTTCGTACGGTTCTGTGTATGTTAATGTTAACTTATCGGTTTCCTCAACTCAAATAACACCTTTCAAAGGTCAACAAGTTACTACGTACATCAGTATATTTCTTTTCAGTCTCAGGCGGCTTTCAGTTTGTTTTCGGAATCTTACGAGCTTTATCTATGGTTTCTAGAATCAAATCGAATTTTGCATTTTTTGTGTCACCATCTTTCAGTCTAACAAAGAAGCGATTTATATTCTTGCTCGTATCACACCAGTCATAGTGCCACTCCTATAATGTTATAATAATTATTAGCATACAGGATTAGACCAGTGGAAAATGCTGGTCCCAATTTTCTCTAAGGTCTAATATACAGGCGTGAAGAAAATTTTCTTGTGTCTGAAAAGTTCATTCAGGTCGAGCGTTTATTTGGGAATAGCAGGTCATGTTTAGATAGATTTGGTTTTCTAAGTTTGCCAGCAAATAGGAGGCGAAATGATTATCTCGATCTAAATTAATTAGAATATGCACGCCTTGACAAGATACGACTTCGTTAACATAGACCGAGTTTTTCAGTGGCGTAGTTGTTACAAATTGATAGGGAGTGTGCGGGTTGGGTCAATCAATGGACTATTGTCTAGCTTGCATCGTTTTCTCGAGATGTATTAGCAATATGCATCAAAGAGCCCATTGTAATATGTTCCCACTTTCATTGGGATGTTGTTTTAACATTCCCGAAGGTATTTGATACTCAGTCTTAATTATAGCACAAGTTAGGCATTTATCGATAGGTGTGGCTATATATTTCTTTATACCCGGCCACCAATAGAACTCTTTCAAATCTTTGTACGTCTTATCGAAAACTGGACGGATAAAATATTTGTACTTGTGTGGTTCATCCATGATCATGTCACATAAGTTACAAGAGTCGGAATCCAGACTCGGCTTTTGAAGTATAGAAATTCATCAGTTTTCTTTTCAAAGTTCTGCTCGTCCCTGTGCAAGATTTTGTTTTCTAATTGTTATGCTCTGAGGGCTTTCTTTTAGACAATATGAATTTTCCCGATAAGTTTTGTCTAAACAATCGTTTCAAATGCCCGTACTTTCCAGTGTTTAACTTTATCCCTTCATCTTAAGGCATTGGTTTTCACAATTACAATTGTTCCACAGCTCTACTCGTCTTCCATAGCCCATATTGAGTTTTATCAGATCAATTGCAGGTCATAGGATTTGTGATTCATTTAATTTGTACATTTGATAGCATATAAGTAGTATTTCCAGGCCTTGGGAGCAAAATCAATCGTCCCACACTCCGGTTCAGGGATAGCATAATTTTTCTCGTGCGCTTTTGATTGTCGGGAAGCGTATATTATAACCTTGTTTCTCTACATTAGTACGCATCCTAAATCTTTTCGGGATGTATCACAATAAATTACCTAATCATCAGTCCCTTCTGGGAAGGCAAAGGAACTTATCTTTTACAAACCTAAAAGAATCGAACTACTTTTTTTTTTACTAAACTTATCGAACCGAACTACTCTTTTTATCAAGCAGTTTAGTTCATTTTGTTAAACAAAAATAAACGAATCCAACTACATTTTTTTACAAAAAATAAAATACGAATCAAAAAAAAACAAATCGAACAGCTTTTTTAACAAAAATAAACTAACCTAACTACTTTTTTGACAAAAATAAACTAACAGAACTACTTTTTTAACAAAAATAAAATACCGAAATATTTTTTTAATAATAAATAAACAAAACGAACTACTCTTTTTATAAACTAAATGAACTGAACAATTCGATTTAACAAAATCAAGTGTATCGAACTACTCTTTTTTTTCTTTAATAAACGAACCATACTTATTTTTAACAACAAAGGAAAAAAGAATTCAACTACTTTTTTTTTTAACAAAAATGAATTAACCACACTTTTTGTTAACAAAAAAAATCTAACCGAATTTATTTTAAACAAAAATATCGTCGTAGCTTGCATTAAGGTGGATTTTATTCAATTACTTATTTTAGGTGTAGTTACGTTCGTTTAGTTTTGTAAAAAGTAGTTTGGTTCGATTATTTTTGTTAAAAAGGTAGTTAGGTTCGTTTATTTTTTGTTAAAAAAAAGTAGTTGTAAGGCCCCAAGCCCGGGTACCTTATTTTCGTTATTGGATTTACTCATAAACATAGTTCTAAAATCATAGTTAATTAAAACTTTTGTGGAAATATAAAAGTCAACCATTTCTTACAAACCATAAGGTGCTTATCTTAAAACAACCTAACAATAGTCTCAACAATAATGTAAAACGGCACATGATTCTTCCTTCTTTCGATGCTAGCCCTTCCTTGAATACCACGTGTCCCTCCTCAAGCTACCTGTCTCTTCCTACTCACCTGCGTGCATACTAAAAGTCAGCTAAGTGAGTTCTAGTTTAACAAATTACAGGTTATTCTTAGACAACCTATCCCAAGGCTTATCAATAATATACGCAAAGTCCAAAGAGATAAAACTCTTATCGACACTCATATCAAACAACACCAAGCAGAATGATTGTTAATACAGAGTGTACCATTCACCATATCACTAGAACTTTGAGCTTGATTCATATTCATCATGAAGGCACGACCACTCGAACCTTGAGGGGTTGGAGCAGCTTGATTGGTTGGAGGGGCTTGAATAGCAGGGGCTTGAGCAGTTGCATGGGGAGGAGGCATGAGTTGAGGAACTTGAGGAGCATAAGTGTGAGGTGCAAAGCTTTGAAGGATCCGGGGTTGGTAAGTTTGGACTTGGTAAGCTTGGCTAGTGTAGTACGGCGCAGGCACAACATGAACTTGATGAGCATAGTATGGTGGAGGCATAACATGGGCTTGATGGGCATGGGCTAGCAAAGGGCACATATTGCGGAGATGACTAGGATCTCCACAAGTGTAGCAAGCACGGGTATTTGGAACACCGGTTTGAGCTTGAGGGTTATTAGCAGGCCTAGGTGCAGGTTGTTGTTGAGATGCTCATGCATTAGGAGGTTCACAGCAAGTATTGGCAAGATTCCCATTGTGGTTACATAAACTGCAAAGATGCCAAGTGGTTAAAGCAGGATGATGGCGAATACAGATTAAGCACAATGGGTGTGGTCCACTATTCGGTTTCTTGTTCGGTGCATTTTGGTTTTGGGGTTGGATATTGGCTAGGTTCACGGCATAGTTCTGGTCATGGGTCTTGCATTTTTGGTTATTGTTGTTGTTATTCTTGTGGTAGCGGTTAGAGTTGTTGTTTTGGGCAGGCTTGGGGTCGGCTTTGGCATCAGTAGAGGATTCAGCTTTAGTTTTCTCGGCAGCAGGTTTAGAATCCTTACGGGATAAGGTACCATCGCAAACGTGGTCATCAGTCAATGAAGCAGCAAATACTTTGGCTTCCTCAATCATGAGAGTTTCTCGACTGACCAACGCATCACGAAAAATAGTGGGTAGTTCCTGAATATACTTACGGATATCACGGGACAAAGGGGTCACATGGTGGGGTACCAACAGGCTCAGTTCCTTGAATTGGTTGGAATAAGTTGAGTTGTCTCCACCGATTTGTTTAAGCTCCCAAAACTTCATCTCGAGCCTTTGCAGTTCATGCTCAGGACAAAATTCTCTCTTCAATGCATCCTTGAGTTCCTCCGAAGGCATAGCCAAAACTTTTTTCAACACCATCGAGGGCCTTGAAAGAGTTCACCATGTGAGAGCTCGGTCCTCGAAGACGCTCGAGGCGAACCCAGTCCGTTTGTCATCAGGACACTCACATTGCATAAAGATATTCTCCATCCTCTCAAACCAACGGAGGAGCTTAGTAGCATTCTCCTCGCCAAGATAAGGAGGTGGTTTAGCACTCGTGAAGTTCTTGTAGTCGTAGTTTTTCGATGAAGCCGAAGATGCGGATCCGTTGGAGTTAATGCTTTGCAGTTGGGACACGACTTCGGGCAAAGCAGCGGTAAATTCCTTTGTGATATGAGCAGCCAAACGGTGCTCATGAGCAGCCGATGGGCGATGATTGTGTAATGCCCGGAAATTTCATTAATCGGCTCGATCGTTTGTAAAAAGTTGTTTAAAGGTGGGATTTCATCTTTCCAATTTAGGAGCCTTGCTGTACGTTTTAAAATTCCATTTATCCGTCCTTTTGCTCAAGATATCACCTCTTATAATTTGAAGGCTAGTTTAGTATGTACCACCCGGCATTTTTCGTTTAATGGCAGGAAACATTTGTAGAGTTTGTACTATATTCGGGGGTTAATCTTATAACTTTAGGGACCTCCTATTCATTCTCGAAAGTCATGTTAATTAACCTTTGGAATCAAGACATCACATCTTGCAAGTTGGAGGGCCAAAGTGTAAATATATTGTATCTATAACCTAATTCTCTCTCTCTCTTCCTTGCTGCGGATTGTGACTCTTAGAGCAGCCCCCATCATCTATTTTTCAAGGATTCCGGCCATCTCTTGTCTAATTCAAGGTCGGTACTACCCTAATACATGTCTTTTTCACCATTAAACCCTTTATTGAACCCTAGAGATGTCATACACATGTTAGGGTTTAAATTTTGATGATAACAGTTGTTGACAGATTAGTACTCGTTTAGTGTTTGGTCTCTATGAAAATTGATCGATTCTTGATTCCATGATATTCTACTTAGTCTATTTTCCATAAAGGTATAACTTGTAATTTTTGGACGAGATTTGAATAGATTTTATGATTTTATAAAAACGTGTGTCAAAGCTGATGAGGAGAGTCGGATTCTGGTCTGTCTTCCTGACATCATAACTCTTTTTTGACAAGTCTAAATTGGTTGGTTCCACTTCTGGAACTTCATATTTTGAGATAAGATTACAACCCAATTAGAATCGTTTAATTTGGTTTGGTAACAATTTTTAAACAAATAAAACACTTTTGATGCGCACTGAAATAGCTACATTTACCTTTCTGTGTTGGAGAAATTTTTATGAGTTTTTTTTAATTGGAAAAATATAAAAAAAAATATTTTTAGAAACCCAAGATATTTATACAACTCTGGTAAAAATTTCATAATTTATTTTCTATGATTTTCCTATATAATAAAATACATCTTTGCATGCTAAAATATGCTCCTTATACTCGTTATTGGTCAATTCATTTGTTTTAGGCTAAACCGGTGGCTGTCCAATTGTGTTCTTATCGAGGCAGTTTCAAGTGAGCTTTTTGCTCTGTCAACTTCCTAGGTATGTCATATAGGTCATACTTTAGTATCGTGAGCATTGAAGCTCGTTTGATTTTTCAATTGTCGTTAGATTGAAAGCTAGGATTTCGGTTATTTAGTTTGTGCTTGTTGCGTTTAGCGCATTGTTTGAGGGGATTAGCAACTAATTCAGATTGTGTAGCCTTGGAATGATTAACAGGCTATGAAAAATTAAATTTTTATGTTAATGCGGCGGAATTGGTTGTCGGTTGCTCATCATCGGGACAACGCAAATTTGCGTTTAGTTGGTAGTTTATGCGTTGTACAAGCAAATTGCCGACCCATTTAACTCATGTTGTGTCGTGTGGACTTTTTGGCTATAATTATACTTAATTTAGTCCACACGGGGCTGAGTTGTGTGCTAAGTGCATAAACAACTCGTTATCGCTCGTATTCGATAAAATTAACAACTTTCGGGTGTTGTTTGGAAATCCTTTTTCCCCAAAATTAACTAAGGATGGTTTTAGTAAATACATGGCCTCGGAGGCCAATGTAATTGAATTTGATAAGGTTGAGGCCTTAGGTCAGTCACATGTTATAACGCCTCGTAGGATAAATGAGACGGTATGCTTTAGTTAGTAATCCTTATGTGCAACCCGACAGTTTTGTGATTTATGGATTTGATCAGAGATTCTCTAGCTCATTCGTATTTACGTGACTCGTGTCAGGTGAGTTCATGATGCCCCTTTTAACACTTTTTATGTTTTGGGATAGCATACACACCTACTTCAGTTTTTACTCGTTAACCTGTTTAAATGATCATGCGTAGACTTACTTGTATTAAGTATACATCTTGGGATGATTATATATATATTACTTTGTGGTCTACGATTGTTAATGTTATTTAGTTCCTTATGACTAAGATATACGTGAGTAGGCTTATTGATGTGGGAGCCTTATTATTATTTGTACCTCTATGGAACTAGGTGTGGATTTTATTCTATGCCTTAGGATATTTTAAACTTCTCTTTAATTCCTTAAGGTTATATTTGTAGCTTATGGTCTAGGCTTGTGACATTTGAGCCAAAACAAGGTACACCTCAGTACGTATTTACCAATTAAGCAAATAAACGCCTTTTGCGTAACAAACGAACGATTAATCGAACGGGTCGGGTTATGACCCAGATATCTCGGGGGGTCATCTATAAGTGATATACGATCTATAAAAGCTAAAATATTAGAAATATGGTCTTAGTTTGATGGCAAACAAGTTAAACGAAAATATGCTCGTTTAACTACCCGCTATAGAATTAAACGCGAAAGATAGTTACAAACCAAGCATTGTTTTTAAGTCGTACGCGTGTTCGACCGTGATTATATTTTTTGGTTATTGTGCATATATTTACTTATCGTTTATCCATTTGCCTATTTTTCCAGATACTGTCTTATACTTATAATCTTGGAATGATTTATACATGTCGTTTGTTAAAACTTGAACTCACTCAGCTCAAGCTGACTTTGTGCGTATGTTAGTTTGAGTTGCAAGTTAAGGACTCGAGATTATCGCTTGGACGTGCTGGAGAATACTCGGACGGTTGAAGGCATTCCTAGTCAGAGATTTCAAAATAAAACGAATATTTTTATTTTATTTTTAACCTTGGGCACTTTTCCCATTTTTGGGAATTTTGATATTTATTATTCCGTTGTTTATTACTCTGAACTGTTTTAATTACACGAATCACTTTGGTTTTAAATTTTTGTGATTTTTGGATTTGATCAGAGATTCTCTAGCTCGTTCGTATTCACGTGACTCGTGTCAGGTGAGTTCATGATGCCCCTTTTTAACACTTTTTATGTTTTGGGCTAGCATACACACCTACTTCGGTTTTTACTCGTTAAACTGTTTAAATGATCATGCATAGACTTACTTGTATTAGTATACATCTGGGGATGATTTATATACATATTACTTTGTGGTCTACGATTGTTAATGTTATTTAGTTCCTTATGACTAAGATATACGTGAGTAGGCTTATTGATGTGGGAGCCTTATTATTATTTATACCTCTATGGAACTAGGTGTGGATTTTATTCTATGCCTTAGTATATTTTAAACTTCTCTTTAATTCCTTAAGGTTATATTTGTAGCTTATGGTCTAGGCTTGTGACATTTGAGCCAAAACATGGTACACCTCAGTACGTATTTACCAATTAAGCAAATAAACGCCTTTTGCGAAACAAACGAACGATTAATCGAACGGGTCGGGTTATGACCCAGATATCTCGTGGGGCCATCTATAAGTGATATACGATCTATAAAAGCTAAAATATTAGAAATATGGTCTTAGTTTGATAGCAAACAAGTTAAACGAAAATATGCTCGTTTAACTACCCGCTATAGATTTAAACGCGAAAGATAGTTACAAACCAAGCATTGTATCATCCGATAAGCCGAAAAAGACTTACTAAACACTTATTTGAAATGTTTTAAACGATTCGTGAAAATATTTTCGATTTTTACAAACATATAGTATGTTTTTATAAATTTACACAAAAATAGCCGAAAAACACTCGTTTTCGCACTGTTTGTCGTACCCGATATATTTTTCGCGCCAAAAACCGAACCCGAAATAAATTTGGACTCGTCATTTCACGTCCGGGCACGCAAATCGAGAAAATGGGTCAAATTGGGCAAAGGGGGAGGCCCAATTACCTTCCGGCCGCCAAAAGAGAAAACCCCCCCTTTAAGGTTTTTTTGTTTTATATAATCAACTCAATAGACATTTTAACAGAAAAATCCTACATATTTTGGATCTTTACACTCTGCCTTATCAGGATATCAACCAAACTTTAGGTAATTCTCCATTTTAATGAAGTTTTACAACTTGTTAATCTTGTTTAATATCATATAAACCTAGTTTGATTACCAAAAATCATTCCTAACCATGCAAAAACCTTAAAAATGGTACAAAAACATGTTTTGATCATACACATCATTATGAATCATAATCATACCCTTTTTTGGCCATAAACACGGATTATATGGTTTAAACGGCGTTTTTACGGTTCAAAAGTTCGGTTTAATACCCTAACCGAAACCCTAAGTTAAGGGGCTGCCATGTTGATGAAACTTGCTTGGTTTGTGATATAGGACTTGTATCTAGCTTGCATATAAGCACAAGAACCTGAAAACTTGATTAGAAAGTCAGAAACGAGCCAAACCCGCTAAAATAATGCCGAAACACTCGCTTACGGGCTGTTTAGGTTAAGGTCATGATGTGCATATGTTTAGGCCTTGAAATTTTGTAGGAACATCAGGGATCATGTTAATAAGTACCTGTTTAAATTTGGTAATTTTTCGACAATCCGAGAATATTTGGCTAATTTATTACCGAATTGGGACGTTTATTTGGGAAAAATAGCTAAAATACTTCAAAAATTATAAAATTTTTCTGGGAACTCAGATTTGATGTATTTTGATAACATATGAATTTTGGGATCATTTGGAGAAGTCTAAAAGTGTTTTGTGTATATGCGTTCGTGTTAGTTTTTATAGCCGAATTTGGGCCGAAAAGAATATCGCATGAGCTTTTTACATTCTTGAATTGATGCAGGTTCATTTGGGACATGAATTGAGCATTCAAGAATTTTTGTGGAATTTTTGGAAATTTTTTGGGGTAAACGGACGATTTTCAGGCGAAATATAGCTGATAAAATGAATTTTTATAAATTAATAATTCAGTAAATAATTTCAGAAATATTTTTATAAAAATCTAAATATTTTAATTGATAAGTGGCTAAATTTTCATAATTTAATGATTAACGGTTAATTTTAATTATGCTAATTTAAAGATTAAACAAATTCAATTTTTATAAAAACCGGCAAGTTCGTGACTAACAAACCTGCGGGAATATCAAAACACCAAGAGTGATCAAAAATCATATTTTTGGCCTAATTAAGTAAAAACGAACTTTTCTATGAAAAACCTGGACAATCCGGATGGATTGTGCGCGTTTCTTCTTAAATCAAACTAAATAAACGGAAACGGGCCCCGTGGCTAATCCAGGACCCCAGTGTGTGATCCTTCTTTATAACTTAATCATTTTATTAACCAATACATTTACCCAAGCTTATTTTCCCATAACTGTTTTCTGAACGTGTAAACGAACAACTTGGCCCGCCCGGGAAAACGGGAATCTGAGCCAAGTTCAGTTTTAAGTATTAGACATTGAACAACATCAAAACCTAAGCCTATTGCCACTTTCTGGGCGTTCCAGCTATACCCAGATTAGTTATACAGCCCAGTTTAGTATTGAGATTATAATAATATTAAAATATTAATATTATTATAATATTGATTATAGGAACTACTGATAGCGGACCGAACAAACCACGAGCTGATACAATACTGATTATCTACTAAACCGTGAGTTTCATGACCCCACTTCTAAACTGTTTTACGAACTTTTGAGGTGAAAAGCATGTTTGATTACATATACATATCTGAAACATGTATTGATGTGAATTGTCTAACTACTAACACTCGAAAGTCCCCACGGTCACAGTGATTAACTTCGAGCCGGTGACTTGCGAATAGTACCATTGGTTTGATAAACCCAAACGGAGCCGGCATGTATTGCTGAGACTTTACCCCGTTTGCACATGACCATAATTGTACATGACCATAATTATACAACACGCTATGTAGTGTTAGACAGAGCTGCTTGGGGCATGTTGTGGGCGGAAAGGGGCCACAGTGGTTGATTGAGCGTGGGAAATGGATGCACGCAACACATACAGTCAAGGTTTCACTATAGCTTAGCATAATTACATCATTTACATACATACGTACTTATTTCATGATTTCAAGTGTTGACTTGTGAATACTCACTACTGTTTTCTTGAAACTCGTGAAACTCACCAACTCTAGTAGTTGACCCGTTTTAAACTGCTTTTCAGGTGTACCTAAAGCGGAATGATTTGGTGATCTGTTACTTGCCCAAGGTGTGTGGTTGATGCTACATGAATAGAAGCAAGGATACTAGTAGTAAGATCGTATAGTTAACGAACTAGTTTTGTTTGAATCACCTAGACTGTAAAACAATGATAGAACAATGAAATGTAATAAATTGTAAATTAGTTTGTAATGTTTCTTTATAAACAATGTGTTGATACCAGAAGTGTCTGTTACATTGCCGTTTTTCGCTTCCGCATTGTGCTAGTCGGGGTGTGACGATGCTCGAGGATGTTATTATTCCTGGTATTCATTTAAATACGTGTAGACCTACTTAAATTAGTTCATATTTTGGACTGAATTATATATATATATATATATATATATATATATATATATATATGATTCTCCATGGCCTACGATTGTTAATATTAATTAGATCTTCGTGCCAAAGAATTAGTTGCGTATGCCTACGGTGTATGGACATACAGTGCATGGTGATTTTGGTCGGGCCAAACCATTCTACTCGGGTTCTTAAATCCCGTGTCGGGTTCTTAAATCCTGTGAGGGGGGGGAGGCTTGTGTGGCATAATCATCAATATACTGTGTTCTTTGTGTGCATGGTTATTTTGGCCGTGCCAAAGTATACTACTCGGGGTTCTTAAATCCCGTGGCGCGTTTTTAAATCTCGTGGGGGGCGGGGGAGGCTCGTGTGGCATAATCATCATTATAATTGTTTCTTTGTGTGCATGGTGATTTTGGCCGTCCAGACTATACTACTCGGATTTTTAAATCCTGTTGTGGGTTCTTAAATCCCGTGGAAGTGGAGGCTCATGTGGCATAATCATCATTATAATGGGTTCTTTGTGTGCATGGTGATTTTGGCCGGTCGGATTCTGGTCTGTCTCCCTGACATCATAACTCTTTTTTGACAAGTCTAAATTGGTTGTTCTACTTCTGAAACTTCATATTTTGAGTTAAGATTACAACCCAATTGGAATCGTTTAATTTGGTTTGGTACTAATTTTTAAACAAATAAAACACTTTTGATGCACACACAAATAGCTGCATTTACCTTTCTGTGTTGGAGAAATTTTTATGATTTTTTTTTAATTGGAAAAATATAAAAAAAAATATTTTTAGAAACCCAAGAGATTTTTATAACTCTGGTAAAAATTACTTAATTTATTCCTATGATTTTCCTATGTAATAAAATACATCGTTGCATGCTAAAATCTGCTCCTTATACGCGTTATTGATCAATTCATTCGTTTTAGGTTAAACCGGTAGCTATCCAATTGTGTTCTTTTCAAGGCTGTTTAAAGTGAGGTTTTGGGTCCGTCATCTTCCTAGGTATGTCATATAGGTCATACTTTAGTATCGTGAGCATTGAAGCTTGTTTGATTTGTCAATTGTCGTTAGAATGAAAGCTAGGATTTCGGTTGTATAGTTTTTTGATTGTTATGTTTAGCGCATTGTTTGGGGGGATTAACAAACAATTCTGATTGTATAGCCTCGGAATGATTTACGGGCTGTGAAAAACGTAATTTTTATGTTAATGGGGCTGAATTGGCTGTCGATTGCTCAAACGGGTCGGTACAACGCAAATTCCCGTTTAATTGGTAGTTTATGAGTTGTACAAGCAAATTGCTGACCCATTAAACTCGTGTTGTGTCGTGTGGACTTTTTGGTTGTAAATATATTTAAATAAGTCCACACGGGGCTGAGTTGATTGCTAAGTGCATAAACAACTCGTTAACGCGCATATTCGATAAATTAACAACTTTCGGGTGTTGTTTGGAAATCCTTTGTCCCCGAAATAAACTAAGGGTGGTTTTGGTAAATACATGGCCCCATGGGCTGATGTAATTGAATTTAATAAGGTTGAGGCTTTAGGTCAATCACATGTTATAATGCCGCGTAGGATAAACGAGACGGTATGGTTTAGTTAGTAATCCTTATGTGCAACCCGACAGGTTTGTGATTTGTGGATTTGATCAGAGGTTCTCAAGCTCGTTCGTATTTACGTGACTCGTGTCAGGTGAGTTCATGATGCCCCGTTTTAACACTTTTTATGTTTTGGGCTAGCATACACACCTACTTCGGTTTTTACTCATTAAACTGTTTAAATGATCATGCGTAGACTTACTTGTATTGGTATACATCTGGGGATGATATATATATATATATATATATTACTCTATGGCCTACGATTGTTAATGTTATTTAGTTCCTTAGGACTAAGATATCCGTGATTAGGCTTATTGATGTGGGAGCCTTATTATTATTTGTACTTCTATGGAACTAGGTGTAGATTTTATTCTATGCCTTAGGATATTTTAGATTAGTCTTAAGTTCCTTAAGGTTATATTTGTAGCTTATGGTCTAGGCTCGAGGATGTTATTACGCCTGGTATTCATTTAAATACGTGTAGACCTGCTTATATTAGTTCATGTTTTGGACTGACTTTTACATATATATATATATATATATATATATATATATATATATATATATATATATATATGGCGTACGATTGTTAATATTAATTAGATCTTTGTGCCTAAGAATTAGTTGTGTATGCCTACGGTGTGTGGGTATACGGTGCATGGTGATTTTGGCAGGGCCAAACAATACTACTCGGGTTCTTAAATCCCGTGTCGGGTTCTTAAATCCTGTGGGAGGGTGGAGGCTCGTATGGCATAATCATCATTATAATGGGTTCTTTGTGTGCATGGTTATTTTGGCCGTGCCAAAGTATACTACTCGGGGTTCTTAAATCCTGTGGCGCGTTTTTAAATCCCGTGGGGGGGGGGGAGGCTCGTGTGGCATAATCATCATTATAATGCGGTCTTTGTGTGCATGGTGATTTTGGCCGGGCCAAACTATGCTACTCGGATTCTTAAATCCTGTGGCGGCTTCTAAAATCCCGTAGGAGGGGAGGCTCGTGTGGCATAATCATCATTATAAAGGGTTCTTTGTGTGCATGGTGATTTTGGTCAGGCTAAACTATACTACTCGGGTTCTTAAATCCCATGGCGGGTTTTTAAATCCCGTTTGGGGGGGGGGGGGGGGAAGGCTCGTGTGGCATAATCATCATTATAACGGGTTCTTAAATCCCGTATCATGTGCTTAGGTCTTACGCGTGTTCGACCGTGATTATATTATTTGTTTATTATGCATATATTTACTTATCTTTTATCCATTTGCCTATTTTTCCAAATACTGTCTTATACTTATAATCTTGGAATGATTTTTATATGTCGTTTGTTAAAACTTGAATTCACTCAGCTCAAGCTGACTTTGTGCGTATGTTAGTTTGAGTTGCAGGTTAAGGACTCGAGATTATCGCTTGGACATGCTGGAGAATACTCGGACGGTTGAAGGCATTCCTAGTCAGAGATTTCAAAATAAAACGAATATTTTTATTTTATATTTAACCTTGGGCACTTTTGCCGTTTTTGGGAATTTTGATATTTATTATTCCGTTGTTTTTTACTCTTAACTGTTTTAATTAAACGAATCACTTTGGTTTTAAATTTTTGTGAATTTTGGATATTATTACCAGCAGTGGAGTTCCAGGGATTCGGGGTCTTACAAGTTGGTATCAGAGCCAAGGTTCGAGGGATCGGAGCATTCTTAAATGCTTGGACTCGAATTGTAACAGGAAGGACTAGAAATGCCAACCGCAAGTAGCGGCACGCCAAGAGGTAATTTTATATTTGTTTAATCATTTTTAAAAGCATTAGGGTTTTATTATGTGCATAAATTGCTTAACTGTTAGATGGGATGCTAATATGGTTAGGGACAAAGGGTGCTAAGGATTGACGGTTAAAGTAAACGATTAATAACAATTGATCAACATTATTAGCAGTTTACCCTTACCTTCCATGTTCTAAATGTTACTTGTGCTTGACTGTGTTAGGATTATGTCTTTGTAGGGATAGGATATGGCTAACGCTCGTGTCTTTAGCGTTAAGGTTCATCTCATTCCATAAATACTCTCGTTCGTTTCTCATCCTCTCGAACCGCTTTGTGCATAATTGTTTAGCTGAGGCGTAGCATGCTGTGACTCCGGGTTTCCTTTTTTACTTGACCGATTCAATCCCTCGCTCCTTCGAAAACGTGTGTGTAATGGTCTTAGCCAAGTAGTAACGTAATATCTTTCAAGGTACCTTTTTACTTGTTGAAATACAGGCTTCAATTTTGTTTGACTCGGGTACCAGTAGTAGTTTTGTCTCTACCGTCTTCTTATGTAATTAGATGATTAGGTTTTTATCTATATCCGCTTCTGTTCCTATTACAACAGGATTCGTCCATTTGGGGACGAATCCCATTGTAAGGAGGGTGGACATGTACCGCCCGGAAATTTCGTTTATCGGCTCGATCATTTGTAAAAGGTTGTTTAAAGGCGGGGTTTCATCTTTCTAATTTAGGAGCTTTGCTGTACGTTTTAAAAGTCCATTTATCCATCCTTTTGCTCAAGATATCACCTCTTATAAATTGAAGACTAGTTTAGTATGTACCACCCGGCATTTTTCGTTTAATGGCAGGAAACGTTTGTAGAGTTTCTACTATATTCGGGGGTTAATCTTATAACTTGAGGTTCCTCCTAGTCATTCTCGAAAGTCATGTTAATTAACCTTTGGAAACAAGACATCACATCTTGCAAGTTGGAGGGCCAAAGTGTAAATATATTGTATCTATAACCTAACCTCTCTCTTTCTTCCTTCTTGCAGATCGTGTCTCTTAGAGCAGCCCCCATCATCTATTTTTCAAGGATTCCAGCCACTCTCCAGCCATCTCTCGTCTAATTCAAGGTCGGTACTACCCTAATACATGTCTTTTTCACCATTAAACCCCTTATTGAACCCTAAAGATGTCATAAACATGTTAGGGTTTAAGTTTTGTTGATAACAGTTGCTGATAGATTCGTACTCGTTTATTGTTTGGTCTCGATGAAAATTGATCGATTCTTGATTCCATGATATTCTACTAAGTCTAGTTTCCAGAAAGGTATAATTTGTAATTTTAGGACGAGATTTGAATAGTTTTTATTATTTTATAAAAACGTGTGTCAAAGCTGATGAGGGGTGTCGGATTCTTGTCTGTCTTCCCGACATTATAACGATCTTTTGAAATGTCTAAATTGGTTGGTTCCACTTCTAAAACTTCATATTTTGAGTTAATATTACAACCCAATTGGAATCGTTTAATTTGGTTTGGTAATGATTTTTAAACAAATAAATCACTTTTGATGCGTACTAAAATAGCTGCACTTACCTTTCTGTGTTGGAGAAATATCTATGATTTTTGTTTGAATTGGAAAATTATAAAAAAAAATATTTTTAGAAACCTAAGAGATTTATACAACTCTAGTAAAAATTTCATAACTTATACCTATGATGTTCCTATGTAATAATATACATCGTTGCATGCTAAAATCTGCTCCTTATACTCGTTATTGATCAATTCATACGTTTTAGGCTAAACCGGTGGCTGTCCAATTGTGTTCTTTTCAAGGCTGTTTAAAGTGAGATTTTTGCTCCGTCATCTTCCTATGTATGTCATATAGGTCATACTTTAATATCGTGAGCATTGAAGCTCGTTTGATTTATCAATTATCGTTAGATTTAAAGCTAGGATTTCGGTTGTTTAGTTTGTTGATTATTACATTTAGCGCATTGTTTGAGGGGATTAACAACCAATTCAGAATTTGTAGCCTCAGAATGATTTACGGGCTGTGAAAAACTTAATTTTGATGTTAATAGGGCTGAATTGGTTTTCGGTTGCTCAAACGGGTCGGTACAACGCAAATTCGCGTTTAATTGGTAGTTTATGCGTTGTACAAGGAAATGCCGGCTCCGTTTGGGTTTGTCAAACCAATAGTACTATTCACAAACCACCGGCTCGAAGTTAATCACTGCTTTTCACCCCAAAAATTCGTAAAACAGTTTAGAAGTGGGGTCATGAAACTCACTGTTTAGTAGATAATCAGTAGCACGTCAGTTCGATGTTTGTGTAACTTGTAATCACGGTTTCCTAAAATCAATATTATAATAATATTAATATTTTAATATTATTATAATCTCAATACTAAACTTGGCTGTATAACAAATCTGGGTATAGTTGGAACGCCCAGAAAGTGACAATAGGCTTAGGTTGTGATGTTGTTCAATGTCTAGTACTTAAACCGAACTTGGCTCAGATTCTCGTATTCCCAGCTGGGCCAAGTTGTTCGTTTACGCGATCAGAAAACAGATATGGGTAAATAAGCTTGGGTAAATGTGTTGGTTAATAAAATGATTATGTTATAAAGAAAGATCACATATTGGGGTCCCGGATTAGCTACAGGGCCCGTTTCCGTTAATTCAGTTTGAATTAAGTAGAAACGCGCACAATCTATCCAGATTATCTAGGTTTCTCATAGAAAGATTCGTTTTTACTTAATTAATCCAAAAATATGATTTTTGATCACTTTTGGTGTTTTGATGTTCCCGCAGGTTCGTTAGTCACGAACTTGCCGGTTTTTATAATTAATTAACTGTTAAACATTAAATTATATAAAATTTAGCCACTTATCAATAAAAATATCTAGATTTTTATACAAATATTTCTGGAATCATTTACTGATTTATTAATTTTCAAAATTCATTTTATCAGCTATATTTCGCCTGAAAATTGTCCGTTTATCCCAAATAATTTCCAAAAATTCCACAAAAATTCCTGAATACTCAAATTATGTCCCAAAACAACCTGCATCAATTCCAAAATGTAAAAAGCTCGTGCAATATTCTTTTTGGCCCAAATTCGGCTATAAAAATTCACACGAACGCATATGCACAAAACACCTTTAGACTTCTCCAAATGATCCCAAAATTCATATGTAATCAAAATGCATTAAATCTGAGTTTTCAGAAAAATTTCATAATTTTTGAAGCATTTTAACTATTTTTCCCTATCAAACGTCCCAATTCGGTAATAAATTCGCCAAATATTCTCGGATGGTCGAAAAATTATCAAATTTGAACAGAGACTCAATGACATGGCCCCTGATGTCTCTGCAAAATTTCAAGGCATAATAATATGCACATCACAACCTTAACCTAAACAACCCGTAAGCGAGTGTTTCGGCGTTACCTTAGCGGTTTTGGTTCGTTTCCGCCTTTCTAATCAACTTTTCAAGCTCTTGTGCTCCTATGTAGGCTAGATACAAGTCCTATATCACAAACCAAGCAAGTTTCATCAATAGAACAGCCTTTTAACTTAGGGTTTCGGCTAGGGTATAAAAACGAACTTTTGAACCGTAAAAATGCCGTTTCAACCCTCTAATCCGTGTTTATGGCCAAAAAAACTATTAAACCAGGTTCCTTACCAAGTGTATGATCAAAAAATGTTTATGGACTATTTTTAGGGTTTTTACATGGTTAGGAATAATTTTTGGCAGTCAAACTATGTTTATTTGGTATTAATCAATGTTAAACAAGTGTAAAAATAGCTTATTTAAGTTGTTTACCTTAGGGTTTAGAAAGTTTCCAGAAATTTTGGTTGCAGTTGCTTAGACCTCAACTTTTTATCAAATAGAATGAATAAACAAGCTTAAGGAATAAGTTTTATAAAAAAATGGGGGTTGGGTGTGGATTGCGACTGGGAGGAAGGTTTGGGCCCCCTTGGGCCCATTTTGGCCCAACAATCTGTTTTTACATGCCCAAATATGAAAAGTCCAGTCCAAATTTAGTTCAGGTTCGGTTTTTGGCGCGAAAAACTTATCGGGTGCGTTAAACAGTGCGAAAACGAGTGTTTTTCGTCTAGTTTTTGGGTAAAATTATAAAAACATACTATATGTTTGTAAAAAGCAAAAATATTTTCACGGATTGCTTAAAACATTTCAAATAAGTGTTTGGTAAGTCTTTTTCGGCTTAACGGATGATACAATGCTTGGTTTGTAACTACCTTTCGCGTTTAGATCTATAGCGGGTAGTTAAACGAGCATGTTTTCGTTTAACTTGTTTGCTATCGAACTAAGGCCATATTACTAATATTTTAGCTTATATTAAACGTATATCACTTATAGATGGTCCCTCGGGATATCTGGGTCATAACCCGACCCGTTCGGTTAGTCGTTCGCTTGTTACGCGAAAAGCGTTTATTTGCTTAATCGATAAATACGTACTGAGGTGTACCTTGTTTTGGCTCAAATGTCACATTCACCCCCGTTAGAAAATTTCGTCCCCGAAATTTGATTATTCAACTTTTTCTTTATTTGTAAACAGGTGCGGGTATTTCTTTTTGAATTCGGATTTCCGCTCCCACGTGAATTCGGGTCCCCGTTCTGAATTAACTTTGACCAGAGAGATTTCGTTGTGTCTTAATTTTTTTATTTTTCCCTCTAATATTTCCACCGGTTCTTCAACGAAATTTAGTTTTTCGTTTATGTTTAAGTCTTTTACTGGCACGATTTCGGTTTCATCAGTAAGGCATTTTTTCAGGTTTGAAACGTGAAAGACATCGTGAATAGAACTCAACTCCAAAGGTAACTTCAGTCGGTAGGCTACCGGACCGATCTTAGAAATCACTTCATACGGCCTAATGTATCGTGGAGCTAGTTTATCGGTTTTACCGAATCGAATAACGCCTTTCCACGGGGATACTTTTAGAAAAACTTATGTCACCTATTTCAAAGGATAACGGCTTTCTACGAACATCAGTGTAGCTTTTCTGTCGATCTCGGGCGATTTTTAATTTGCTTGTGATTTTACGGATTTTGTCTGTGGTTTCTTGAATCAAGTCAGATCGTGTAATTTAGGTATCTCCAACTTCAGTCCAGCACAAGGGTGATCTACATTTCCGCCCGTACAGCGCTTCATATAGTGCTGCTTGAATGCTACTGTGATAACTATTATTGTACGAAAATTCAACCAGTGGAAGATGTTGATCCCAATTTCCACCAAAGTCTAGTACACAAGCGCGAAGAAAATCTTCTAAGGTTTGAATGGTTCGCTCGGATTGACCGTCGGTTTGGGGATGGTAGGCGGTGCTTAGGTCAATTCAGGTTCCCAAAGCTTCTTATACGGCTTGCCAGAAACGAGAGGTGAAATGGCTATCACGATCAAAAATAATTGAAACGGGTACGCCATATCGGGATATAATTTCATTTATGTTAATGTGAGCAAGTTTTTCGGTTGTGTAAGTGGTTCGGATTGGAAGGAAGTGTGCAGATTTGGTTAGTCGGTCAACTATCACCCATATTGTATCGTTTCCTAGGGAAGTTTTAGGGAGGTGTGTTACGAAGTTTTAGGGAACGCTGTTTTAGACACATCTTCCTCTTGAATTTTAACTTGGTGGTAACCGGATCGAAGGTCAATTTTTGAGAAATAGTTTGCCCCTTGAATTTGATCAAACAAGTCGTCTATTCGTGGAAGAAGTTATCGGTTTTTTATGGTAACTTTGTTTAATTCCCGGTAATCGATGCACATTCTAAAACTTCCATCTTTCTTCTTTACGAACAATACGGTGCTCCCTAAGGAGAATAACTAGGACGTATAAAACCGTTATCTAACAATTCCTGTAATTGGTTAGATAATTCTTGCATTTCAGAGGGTGCCAGCCGGTAAGGTGCCTTAGCAATGGGGGCTGATCCTAGGATTAAGTCAATACGGAATTCATCCTGTCGGTTCGGTGGTAATCCAGGTAAATCATCGGGAAAGACATCGGGATATTCACGTACAACGGGAATCTCTTCTATGCGTTTCTCATCAAGGTTCTTTATAGTCACGTTTGTCAAAAATGCCATACAACCTTGGCGTAAACATTTCAACACTTTGAGATGAGACACGAGAGGTATTATCGAACCGGACTTCTCTCCTTGCACCACAATCATTTCACCTTCCGAAAGGGGAATTTTAACTGTCTTGTCGTTACACACAATCTCTGCCTTATACTTGGTTAACCAGTCCCTGCCGAAAATAACATCAAAACTTCCTAACTCTACCTGGAGTAGGTCAATAAGGAATGGGTGGTCATTAAGAATAATGGAACAGTTTTGGACTATTTGGTTGATAGTTAGAGAGTTACCTTTAGCGAGTTCTATAGTATAAGGATTTGTTAGTTCACTAACTGGCATATTTCCCAAGGATACAAAGCTAGTAGAAACGAAACTTCTATCGGCACCCGTGTCAAATAATACAGAAGCATATTGATCAGAAACAACAAATGTACCTGTTACTACGTATGGGTCTTGTTGTGCTTCTCCAGACCCGATAACGAACGCGCGTCCCCTAGGCGCCCCAGAAGTTGGTGCTTGGTTCCGACTAGTGACTGCTCCTTGATTCAGCTTGGGGTAGTCCTTTTTAAAATGCTTCGTGCTACCACATTCATAGCATGCACGGCGGTTTGCTGGTGCTGTGATTTGTTGGATAGGTTGTTGACGAATCGGTTGCGGTCTAGGTGGTTGCGGACGGCGAGTTTGGGTTGCTTGGGTTGGTCGGTTGACAATTTCCATACTGACTCTACAACTAGGGCCATTATGCCCCGTTCTCCCACACTTTTGACAAATTAATGGTCTGCACTCACCCACGTGATGAAAACTACATTTATCACATTTTGGCCATTGTCCCTTGTACCTGTCTCGTTTCACCTCAGAGCTGCTCATGACATAATTTGGTATTGTCGGGCGTGCACGTTTATTTGCTGGCCTTCCTTGTGATCCTGGTCCATAATTGGTTCGCTTCATACCCGATGTTTCCCCGGCCATTCTCAACATTCCACTTCTTACCAAGTCAAAAGTTACAATGCCGGCTTGAGTCACGGCATTCTCAAATGATGTATGACCCACAGAGTTCGCCAAACTCCTCACTTCCGGGGCTAAACCCCAAATATAACGTTCAACTCGTTTGTCTTCGGGAGTTACTAACCAGGGTACTAGGCGAGCCAGTTCATTGAAGTGGTTGGTATACCCCAGATGATCTGCTCCTTTCATTTGTAAACTTCAGAGTTCGTGTTCTAACCTTTGTATTTCGTTCTTTGGGCAGAAATGATCTAGCATTAATGTTTTGAGTTCCGCCCAAGTCATGCGGTTAACCGTATCTTTCCCTTTTATCTGAACTGTAGTGTTCCACCACATCAAAGCATGATCCGTAAAAGTAGAGGCAACATACTTGAAAATGTTTTCGGGTGGACAATTTCTAATATTGAGAACAGATTCCGTCTTCTCTATCCATTTAATCAGCCCGTTTGGCCCTTCGATGCCTTTGAATTCGATCGGTTTACAGGCAATAAAGTTTTTAATCGAATATTCTCTTCGAGGAGGATTAGGGTTGTTATTGTTATTGTTTGGGTTCGGTGGAGGATTATTGTTGTTGACATTATTTGTATCAGGTGGGGGATTATTTGCATTAGGAGGGGAATTTGTATTAAGTGGGGGGGGGGGTTATTATTTGTGACTGTTTCATTGTTGGTTGGGGGAGCATTATTGATTTGTTGCTGGTTTGTTTGTATATTGACATTAACACCGGCAGTTACTTGTGTTACATTAAGTGGTATTGCTGCCTGCATTTACCGAGCAATCATCTCGGCTATTTCTGCTTCAGTCATGGGGGTTGCTTTCTTTGGGGCCATTCTACGATGATAAACAAATATAAGCCAATTAATACTAATTCCAGTCTACGGCTCTGTGTAATAATAATCACAATAAATGTTGTACAAGTAAACCAGATAACATACTGACATTTCACAAATTGTTCTGTACATTGATAACAAAAGGTACATAGACTTAGCCTGATAAAGGCCAGTGCTTGCATGTATATATCAAAACCTGTCACTAAGTGACTTTTAGACTTAACCCTTTAAGGGTCAGTGCTTGTAATAATGTACAAAATGGTGCCCCATGTTAACATAACATACTACTATATACATACATGGAGTATCAAAGATCACGTACACATATCTGTAACTTCCTGCATCTATCCGTACAAATGATAGACTAACCACAAACATAAAAACAACAACACCGTAATCATCCAATAACAGTCCCACAGTCGAACTGTCACCCTATCCAAACACCAACGGTGGTAGGCATCTGACTGCTGCAAGTTCAGTACTATCTGCTGTAACGTCGATAAGCACTGGGTCACGTCCCTCCTCTCCTGGTTAATGTTAGCTATGTCTATCGAGTGGTCTATCACACGGTCAATCAGGACAACCATCCAAGAATTGTTTCCTACGTTTGGGAGGTCAGCGCGAGGGGTAGGTATACTCAACGAACGGGAAGATGAAGTATCTGCCCTAGGACGTGAAGGTCCTCCCCGGTAGTGGGTAGATCTGAACGGAATCGAGGTAGGGTCAATCGGGGTTACCCGAATACGAGCAGTCTGTCGGACTCGCGCAGTAGCTGAAGTCGTCGGCGACAGGTGAATAGGTGGAGTGGGTGATCTAGCTACTCTAGCAGGTGAATGGTACTGACTGTTAACTTCGTTTTGATCTCTGCGTGGTGACCTGGGTGGATAACTATCGCATCTGTAGCCAGACAGATTAGGCACATTTCTGGGTAGCTCTCTACAAATAACCTCTTCTTCCACCTCTTCCTCATCCTCCTCCGGTTCTTCTTCTAGGTCCTCCTCCTCTGGATCCTCCTCCTCAGCAGAGATTACCGGTTCTTCTTCCGGTACGTAGTCGTTATTCCATGACATGACTCTGCACAAAGATTAGTTATAAGAATAATATCTATTGGTAGCGCTAACTATTGTCGGGGAGATTAATTAATTAAACCAAATTTAATATTAATTATATTAGAATATAATATTAGTTTTATTAAAACTTTAATTTTAATTATTATTAGAATTAATACTGAATATAAATGATTAAAATATTCATAATAAAATTTACCGTCATCAACAGTATCGTATCGTATACGTATTTATACACCTAGATTCAGATAAGCACGTATGTGTTTTACATATATATATATATATATATATATATATATATATATATATATACAATTACACATTACCTTTTATACACATATGTTACCATTTTTACCTAACCACACGTTTCGCTACTACTCCCCGAATTCCCTCGTACAAGCAAATCGGTTATTCTGTTCCGGACCACAATAACTCACTTGCCCTACAAGTTCATCCCGGCATCCATCAGTATATAATATTAATTTATTATTTAATTATTTTCCGAGAGTTAATCGAGCCTACGGTTATATTTTAGGTACCCTAAGGGATAACCTAATCCTTTATAACCAATGGCTCTTATACCAACTTCTGTCACACCTCGACTAGCACAATGCGGAAGCGTAAAACAGGAATGTAACAGACATTCTGGTATCAACTACATTGTTTATAAAGAAACATTACAAACTAATTTACATTGTATTACATTTCATTGTTCTATCATTGTTTTACAGTCTAGGTGATACAAACAAAACTAGTTCGTTAACTATAACGATCTTACTACTAGCACCCTTGTTTCTATTCACATAGCATCAACCACACACCTTGGGCAAGTAACAGATCACCAAATCATTCCGATTTAGGTACACCTGAAAAGCAGTTTAAAACGGGTCAACTACTAGAGTTGGTGAGTTTCACGAGTTTCAAGAAAACAATTATGAATATTCACAAGTTAACACTTGTAATCATGATATAAGTATGTATGTATGTAAATGATGTAATTATGATAAGCTACAGTGAAGCCTTGACTGTTTGTGCTGCGTGCATCCATTTCCCACGCCCAATCAACCACTGTGGCCCCCTTTCCGCCCATAATATGCCCCAAGTAGCTATGTCTAACACTACATAGCGTGTTGTATAATTATGGTCATGTGCAAACGGGGTGAAGTCTCAGCAACACATGCCGGCTCCGTTTGGGTTTGTCAAACCAATAGTACTATTCACAAGCCATCGGTTCGAAGTTAATCACTGTGTTAGTGGGGACTTTCGGGTGTTAGCACTTAGATAATTTACATCAATACATGTTTCAGGTATGTATATGTAATCAAACATGCTTTTCACCCAAAAGTTCGTAAAACAGTTTATAAGTGGGGTCATGAAACTCACTGTTTAGTAGATAATCAGTAGCACGTCGGTTCGAGGTTTGTGTAACTTGTAATCACGGTTTCCTATAATCAATATTATAATAATATTAATATTTTAATATTATTATAATCTCAATACTAAACTTGGCTGTATAACTAATCTGGGTATAGTTGGAATGCCCAGAAAGTGACAATAGGCTTAGGTTGTGATGTTGTTCAATGTCTAGTACTTAAAACCGAACTTGGCTCAGATTCCCGTTTTCCCAGCTGGGCCAAGTTGTTCGTTTACGCGATCAGAAAACAGATATGGGGAAATAAGCTTGGGTAAATGTGTTGGTTAATAAAATGATTATGTTATCTTGGTTAGCTTGGAATCTTATAAAAAGGTCTACCACGTATTTTATGTTACATTTCCCCTTTTATAAGTATGAGATTTTGGTTAAAAAATTTAGACCAAGCATAGTCAAACCTGTTGGGGGTAAATTTTGATCCAAAACGCCGGAAACATGCTGGGTATTTTAAGGTTCAAAAAGTGTCCCAGCGTTTTGTAAAAAACATTTGATGAGGATGATGATAGGGCCAAGATTGTAAACCAACCAATAGGAAATAAGGTGGTGGGCGTTTCCCCCACCAACACGACGAAGAAATCAAGGGCACAAAACTTCACATTCTTGAACGTGACCATTTTAAAAACTATATAATTTTCATATCCTCTTCTCTCAAATAGTATTGCTACCTAAAGCATATCTTTGACTAGCCATCACACAATATAAATGTTATGCATTAATTTGGTTTCTTGAAACAACCTAATATAATGGACTTCACACATTAAACATTCGTAGGTTGTTCGATCTGTTTCCAACATTTGATTTCATAGGTACGAAAATAGGTATTTTCCACGACCAAATACATAACAGAAAACAAAAGTTCTCACTAACTCATGATCTTTTCCAAATGCATAAATTCTCACAACTCCAAAAAGAAAAAACGAAAAATTGGCAGCAAGTTTTGGGCTAACTCTTTAAAGAAAAGTCATGTACGTACAAATCTTTAGATTCGGTCATAGATTGTTTCACTAACTAATTGATAGAGGCCATACAGCAAAGACTCTCTCTTTGCAGCTTCTAATCATTAGATAAGGTCAGATATACGAAGCCAAATTAAAATCAACTTCTTATCTCTCTTACTATAAATACAAGTATCATCCATTTCATATTATATATATCGTTCATCTATGCACTTATACACATGCAAAGACACTAATAAACTTCCAAACAACTTCTGGGTGTCAAACTTTATTTATTACTTACATTGCGTAGATATAGGCGTGCATATATAATATATATATCAAGAGAGAGAGAGAGAGAGAGAGAGAGAGAGTTAAATAAGGTGCATGCAAATTATCTTTGTGGAAAGAAAGAAAACAGATGTGGTCCATTGCTAGCTTGGTGCATGTTTTAAAGAAGAGAAGAAGAAGATAGACAAAGCAATTTGGTCCCTCGTCCATAATTTTAAAGGGTACTCTCTCTCTTCCTACTGTTGCTTTCATACACCTCAAGAGTACTCCCTTCTTTTGTAACTATTATCTTCGTACCCAAAATCCATAAATAACTTTGAGTTAATCATCAAATTGACTTCTCATCTCTTCATTTATTGCTCTTTGTTGATAAGTTACTAGCCAGAGTAACATAACTCATCTTTTTCAAATGGATTAAAAGTAAGAGATCGTAATATAGCAAGTTTAATGTAAAATATTATTTTTTTAACGGCTAACTTATAGACCATTTAATCTTACGCCTAGGGCTAGCAAAATAGATTTTATCGTGTTTAACAGGTTATGGACGATGTGATAAACGCAATTATCAAACATAAATACAACTCATTAACTACTTTATCTCTCATGCCAATATATAACATAACATGTTTCATTTACCAAGAATAAAAAATGATGAAGTCTAACCTATTAATTTTAATTACTTTCAAAAATATATAAAATTACATACTGTGGTTTTTATTAAAATGCCTTAAACAGAAACCTGTTTTGCCAGCATGCAACATTCTACACCTTTGTACAGCATAGAACTAGTACAACAATATGCTACAATCTCTTCGGTAATTGTTAATTGCTTTTACAATCACATCGTTACATATGTAGGAATGTTCAATGTAACCAAGAACTACCATAGGCATACCTTTAATATATTGTTAAAATTTTAAGTGCCTAAAACTGTAAAATATTAAATTACTTTACCTCTCTAGTTAATTAACGTTTCTACCTTCTCTTTCTTTTCTACGTAACATGTTACGTACACACGTAACAATGTCTCTTAATATATAGTTACATTAGAAATGAAGATATAATGAATTTCAACCATAGAGTGCCAACAAATTTTGTACCATGTGATCTACAAATTGAATAAAAAATTCTATGGCTTTTGTAACTGCCGATAAAGCACTACCCACAACTTTTCAATATGTGCAGAATGGCCCCCAATAAATTATTATTATGCTGTTTCTTTAACTGTTTTATCCTACCCTAGAACCACTTTCATTCTTTTGTGAAAGAACGCCGCTTGACCTCAACAAGAGAATATTTGGTATCTTCTTAATCATCTGCCCAAACCGTAACTTCAACTTACCTACCGACTGAATTATTGATCAAAATAAATTAGATGTATCATAGTTAATCATGCCTCTTTTTAGTACACACAATGAAGATTTTATTGTCAATTCCTTTCATTATAGTTTTAGTCCGTATTTTGTTATCGGTGTTATAATGGATATTTCTTTGATAACATGATTAGAGATGGTCAAAAAAACCGGTTGGGGAACCGGTTTGCCGGTTTAAACCGGAAACCGGTTTTTACGAAAACCGGTTTTTTAAAAACCGGTTTGACCGGTTTACAAACCGCCGGTTCGTATTTCGGTTACAAGTTTTAGATCCAAAACCGGTTAACGAACCGGTTAATGGAAAAACCGGTTTTTTTTAAAACCGGTTATTATGAAAAAAACCGGTTATTAACCGGTTATTTTAAAAAAAAAACCGGTTAACCGGTTATTAACCGGTTCTAACCGGTTTCTAAACCGGTCCTAACCGGTTAGACCGGTTAGGGTTTTGACATACAAAAACCGGTTATTAACCGGTCCGGTTATTAACCGAACCGGTTTTTTTCCGGGCCAAAAAAAACCGGTCAGGTTAATAACCGAACCGGTTTTTTTAAAAAAACCGATTTGTGCACCTCTAAACATGATCGTGTGCGAAGAAAAATAATCTTCGATAAGATCTTGACAGCTATAGATGATGTTGATGAAAGGTACGGCACGTGGAAGACTACGAGTCATTATTCTTTACTGAAAACTTTCTTTCCTTGGCCATGATTGGTTGCGTTCCAACATTTTCAAGATCTCGTTACTCATTTTTTTCATGATACACCACTAAAATATGGTCTCTACAGCTAGGTTTTCTCTTTTACGCAAGTGCTAGTGATGTTTTAGATTTTTTTTCGCTCTAGATTTGGCTAATTTGCTTAAAAAAAACTTGTTATTGACTAGAACAACAATCTAGTGAAGTACTAATTCAGAAAAGTAGCCGATTTGTTGTTAACCGTACCTGAAACTTGTATCCAGGTAAGTTTCTTTTTGTGTATACTTGATTCAAGTACTTTTCTTGTGGCAATTTATGCATATTATCAGTTTCAATTTATTATTCCATGTGTATTTGCAAGAACAATCAATAAGTTAAAAGCCATCGAGTACCCATGGTACTTGATATGCTGAGCACTTGATATTTTATCCTATTTAAGTTCCAAATAAGTTTCAAAATTTATGAACCTGCTCTACTTTCACAGATTTCCTTGCACCAGAAAGATCTGAAGCAAATCTAGAAGTAGCTTTTGCCTCAAGTTAATTATGAGCCAAGATGGTGCTAATGATGGAACGAAGATCGTTATTAAACCCAACCTGACAACATCATCTTGGTCTAGATTGAAAGATCCAAGAGTTGTTCGAGTTTCAAGAGCTTTTGGTGGGAAAGATCGACATAGTAAAGTTTGTACAGTTCGAGGGTTAAGAGACCGGAGGGTGAGGCTTTCGGTTCCAACCGCTATCCAATTATACGATCTTCAAGACCGGTTAGGACTAAGCCAACCTAGTAAAGTTGTGGATTGGTTACTAGATGCAGCCAAAAATGAAATTGATGAGCTTCCTCCTCTTCAAATCCCACCAGGGAGCTTTGGACAAAATTTCCAAACATTACTAAATGGTTCTTCAGAAAGAGCAGAAGGTGCTAAAACGAGTGCTAGTGGTCTTAACTGGGAGGATTATTGGAACCCAGATAGATCTAAAGTGGTTGCAAGACAAACTAGTGGAAACTACGAAGAACATGATCATGAGGACGCAAGAAACAAACAAGAACATCATGGTACATTTGTTCAATCTAATAATTTCTTAAACAACGTTGTCTCCAACGGTTCTTTACTCAAATGGGATCCTTCTAATCTGTCATTATCCCAGTTTGGGAGTTACGGATCAGTGGCTCCTAATCAACACGACGGTGGTGTTCATAACTTCAATATCAACATGGCGGTACCTTCAATCATGTATCCTCCCCCACCAACAGAAACACAATCGTATTTCCCTCCGCATAATCATAACTCTGGTCAGTTTGATCCAAAACAACTAAATTTCCAAATGTTGAGTTCTTCTTCAAGTTCTAATTTCGTACCTCCTCTATATACAATAAACCAAGGGATGCGACCATTTCATTTGAGCATGAACCCTAAGTTTTTTTCTTCACAAGATAATGGTGGACATGAACCAAACAAATTACAGTAAAACTGGGTAAAGTATAAGAAGAATGATGTTCTTGAGTGTTTATTGTCTCGATAACGATAACAATAAAGTAAACCTTGAGTTTAATTGTTAGCAATTTGGGATTTTAGGTGCTGTTTTTGATTCATCATGTTAATTGTTAAATATAGTTTTTCTTATGTATAGTTACATATATAATTTAAATATTGATATATAGAATAAGTTTGAACCAGTTCATCCCATTAGATCTTTAAGGTGTAACACAGCAACATTGTTGCAAATGCACTTTATTTTTTTTTTTCGTTAAACCCCTTGTAACGATTGGCTTCACACTCTTTTGCAAAACTTGTAATTTGCATTTAGTAGATCTTTGATTCATTTTGTTGTACAATTCTTTTGCAAAATTGTATAAGATATACTACAATTTGTAAAATAAAGCATTGTAAGGAATAAAACAACAAAATACGATACATAATTTCGATTTTTTTTGAAAGGGGGCCTAAATGACAAGGATTAATCACTTGGGGGGCTGGAAAAATATTTACTTCAAAAGAGGGGTTGCCTCCATTTGTAATGACTGAGAGTTTTAAAAATATAGGGGTGTCGGAGTTAAGTCAGAGAATGTAAGAACTCCCCGCCATTCTTAATGGTGGGGATTGCAAAAGTATCTCCCCTCCCTTCCTAACAGAGGGGAGTCTAGAAAAGTTATCTTCCCTCCATTTGTAACGGCGGGGAGTCTAAAAATGTTTTTTTTATACAAAAGTTTTGGGTACTGATGCTACTTTAAAGTTTGAAGTTCTGCAAAACTATTTTGTAATATTGTTTTTAAATTTCAGCCATCAAAATCTTGAACCACCTGCTTTGAAGATAGATATATCTCATGTATGAACCTCATTTTAAAACATCGTTTCATGCGTTGCAAAGTACTCACGTAAAAGAAAGTAGTCAAGAAAAAAAGTTAGTTAAAAAAATCACGTGTGGCGACTAAAGAAATACACACGAAGTTTACAAAAAACTGTTTTGTAATATTGTTTTTAAATTTTCAGCTTTTAAAATCATGAGCCATGAACAAAAGTTTTGGGTACTGATGCTACTTTAAAATTTGAAGTTCTGCAAAACTATTTTGTAATATTGTTTTTAAATTTCAACCATCAAAATCTTGAACCACCTGCTTTGAAGATAGATATATCTCATATATGAACCTCATTTTAAAATATCATTTCATGCATTGCAAAGTACTCACGCAAAAGAAATTAGTCAAGAAAAAAAGTTAGTTAAGAAAATCACGTGTGGCGACTAAAGAAATACACACGAAGCTTACAAAAAACTGTTTTGTAATATTGTTTTTAAATTTTCAGCTTTTAAAATCTTGAGCCATGAACTTTTGTAAGATTAATTTAAATTTAAATTAAAAAGATTCTCCCCTCCTTTTGCAAACTTCTTGCTGTTACAAATGGAGAGGAGATAATTTTCCAGACTCCCCTCCGTTAGAAAGGGAGGGGAGATACTTTTGTAGTCCCCGGGCCGGGAATTCTTACATTCTCTGACATAACTCCAACACCCCTATATTTTTAAAACTTCCCGTCGTTACAAATGGAGGCAACCTCCCTTTTGAAAAAAAATATTTTTCCAGCCCCCAAGTGATTAATCCTTGTAATTTAGCCCTCCTTTCAAAAAAAATTCCATAATTTCGCATTTTCAAATTCACGGTTTGTTTAAACACTAAAAAAGCGAGTGACTTTCATAGAAAGAATACACCCCAAACCATCAATGACGGGTAGGTCTTATCGATCCATAGTCCATCGTTGATACTCCTTCGAAATCAGAGCATGGATGTGATGATTTCTGCGGATTTTTGATGAGATACCAAGGTATCACTGATAGGACTATCAACAATTGATTAACCAACCATCATTAAGTATCTGCAACCTTATACCTTTTTTTTTGTCCTTACAGATTAAAATCGGACGTTTACCTACGCATTATTGACATGACTTTTTCATACAGTTTCTTTAAAATTTTATTAGCAGGCGTCCTCTCAATACTCTGGCAATATTGTTCATTTTTAGTTTAAAAATGGTAATATCTAACCTATAATTTTGGGAACTAAAAGTATATTATCTAACATAAGAGTGTAATAATTTTGTTGGAGATTATCTCGTGATTTAAATGTATTATGAGGTAACTAGAGTTAGTCTTGGTTTCAGAATATGTCTAAGTATATAATTGATTAATTTATAGAAATTTTACAACATAATAAATGTAAATTGAACATTTATGTGACATATTGAAAACTTCAAGCTACCTTACTAACTTTAAAAGTTAAGGGGCTATTTAGTCAATAAAGTTCAAAGTCCATGATTAGAAGTAAAAATATATAAAAAGATAGAACGCATTGTCCTTAATACAAGCAGGAAAAACCCAAAATTTAATATAGGTATATCTCAGGCTAGGAAAAGGGTTGCGGGTGCCAAATATATATAGTTTGGGGTTTTTGGTTGAGAGGAATCCGAAAATGAAGCTTAGCGTGCCTGTTGGGCTTTGCCCGATGGTCCACTAAAGGTGATTTAAGGACAAATTGAGATGCTAACATGTGTAGGTGACTCATTCGTTGACAGCGGACCGTCACACTTTTCCCCAATGGTCTGTCGGGCAAAACACTGATTACTGAAACCCCCAACAGTCCGCCAGAGGTCCAGAACTTAATGTATAAATAGTGGGCACTGGATTCCGGTTGTAGCAATCGGTTCCAGTTGTAGCAATCATGTAGGTCTTTTGAAAATATCTTACACTAGTTTTTGGATCAATCCGGGTTGTATGCTAGCGGAAATCACTTAAAACCGAGCTAGATCTCGAGTCCTGTGTGTTTGAATTATTTACTAAATAACGTAAGTTAGAGAGTTGCTGGATGGATAAGATGGGGAGAGGAGAGAGAAAGAGAGAGAAAGAGAGGAACACTTTCGAAAGAGTTAGCTAGCATGGGCATGCTTCTACTATGTATAGTCACAACATACATTAAACAAAACGAAAGTATAACATACAAATGATAATTAGCTAACAAATACAAAAGACTTATAACAAATTAATGGGTTCTACAATATACCTTTAGTGTTTAGTATTGTTAGTTGTTTTCGTCTTTAGTCAGCCTCATACTCAAAAGTATCGGGGTGATCGATTAGTTGATTTTCAACAATGTAGCGAATAAACTTGTTGAACTTCTCAACTATTCGATCGGTGCTACCTCGAGCTGGATCTTCAAGCGTTTATTGAGGAAGCTTATACAACTTCATGATGTCCACCTCACCGAACCCCATCAACTCATGCTCGTCAAAGAAACGAAAGGATTACATCTATTTGCAGTACACAACTGTTGGAGGTTAACGTCTATCATTAGAGTCTTGTATTTGGTTTTGTTGTATTAGAAATATGATATGTTGGAATAGTATTGCAGACCAGCGCATAAGTTACCTAGGGTCCGCATAAGTTATGCGGCACATAACTTATGTCCATAGGTCACTTTGTAATGTCTATAAATAGTTCACAACTTATGCATTGGGATAGGTACTTTTGTTGGTTTCTATAGAGAGAAAATGTATTCTAGAGAGAGTGTGTGCATTGATATTGTCAAATCATCTTGTACTTATTATTCAAGTTAATGAAATGAACTTTAAAGTTACTTTTGGGTTTTCTACCTTGATAGATTCCACACTTCAAGGTTAAAGCCAATAACACATTGTGATCCTGCATCAGTGTCAACACCTATCAAATGGTATCTGAATAAACACAAGCTTCTTTGAAGATTGAAGTTATTTCTACATATCTAAATATTTCACCTTCAAATTTCTACAAAACTCTCACAATATGTATCATACATGTTCGTGGTAAACCCTATCGAAAATCAAGCCAAATTTTCAAGGAAATCATTGCCAAAATTTCAAAAGTTGTCAAGATCAGCTTTGGGCGCATATGTTTCTTGAGTGCATATGTCTATTTTCACCGTATATCTTTTACAAAGCATAAGTCCTAGACTTATACGCTGCGTTAGTTGAAACTTATACGCTGGACTTTTTTTGTTGACTTCAAACTTATGTGTTTGACTTTCTTCGACCATCCAAACTTATCCGTTGACTAGCTTTGACCAAGAATTACATGTTGCCCAAATTTTGACCAAGACTTGTACTTTGAACAATAGTTTAACCTAATTTCAAACATGGAAAATCTCAATGCGTTTGTATCTCAGCCATCAACATTGCTACAAAATTTGAATCTCGAGAACGAGATGGGGACATCAAACAAACCCCCAAAGCTGCTGAAGATGGAAGATTACCCTCGTGGGTAGACAAGTTTTAGACTTACGTGCAAGCATTAAACTACGAAACCTGGACTGCTATTGAAGAAGAGTATATAATCCCTAAAACCGAGAACGGTAGCAACTATCGTTTATCCAAATTGAAGATAGGGAGAAACCGTTGTTCTTAAGGGAGAAGAAAATGGTGAACCTATTCCATCAAGCCATCAAAGCCGAGATCTTTCAACTATTACAACAAAATGGATCATGCGACTCGATCTGGCAAGCTCTATAGAACAAGGATAGAGGAAAACCGGATATGAGAAATAGCAAGATGGCATTGCTGAAGAAAGAGTTTGATATCTTTACCCAAGTCAAAGGAGAAGCGTTTGCTCAACTGATTGAACGTTTTTACCATCTTGTTAACGAGATGACGGGAATGGGTATTGACAAGCTGGAATATAAATACATTGATAAATTGGCTGAGGCACTTCCTGAGGAGTGGGGCACATTCATAATGATTCAAAAGTCCAATCTTGTTACTTACATATGCATGTTTGAACCTTGCTCTCTTTATTGAAAAACTGGAAGCTCAAGAATTGGAGTTGAGGAAGAAGCAGAAAATGAAGAGTTCAGTGGTTTCCCAAGACATTGGTCTTTATTACAAGAGCTCTCAATCAGTTGTTACCCCAAGTCCTAAGATACACATAGCTTTTTATACTGAAAACACTGGACATGCTTTTGTGGGAAACATACCTTCTGCACCTCAATACAGCAGCAGTTACTCTAACACCATTCCAACAAACCAAGCACCTCCCAGCTCTCAACAACAAGACCCTGATGTTTTACAGTGCAATATTGCTGTGAACATCAAAATTGCTAGTGGGATGACTCCAGAAAATGTAGATGAAAACATGGGCTTCTTAGGGTTTGTGTTGGAGTCCTATGAATGTCTAATTGCAGGCAGGATTTGGAACTACAACATGACCAAAGAAGACTATGATCAAATAGACCCAAAAGAGATGGAGATGATTGACATCCACCGGTGCATGGCAAGTGTGATTAGAAGGTTACAACATTTTAAAGAAATTAATGGGAAAAATGTTCTAGAGGGGTCACCATCAAATCTAGGGTTTGACAAGTCAAAAGTAAGATGCTTCAGGTGCAAAGAAAAGGGTCATTTCAAACGAGAATGCACAAGCAAAGAAGTTAGGAAAAGGCATATTGATGCTTTAATCTCACAAACCAAAGCCTGCCATGCATCTAAGGAGGCAGATGAGGGTTTTAACTGGAACACTGTATTCCAAGAAAATGTGGCTGAAATTGTGGATCAAGTTAATGAGGTTACTGAAGCTGAAGAGGAGGTTAAAGTGGTTTTTGATGAAGAGGTTGAGGTAAAAGTGTTCAATGGTGTTGATGAAATCAAAACTGAGGAAAAGACTAAGGTTAAACATGTTAATGAGGTAGCTAAGGAGGTTAATGATCAAGATGAAGAACTCATGGAAAAGATTACACTTGACTTCATGGAGAAGACTAAAGTGAAAGATGCTGCTGATGAATTAGAGGATGATCTGCCTCATACATATGACATGATTCATTCTGTTCCCTCTGATTTTTTCCATACCAGGTTTCCTGCTGATATTATTGAAAGTTTTGCAGGATGGTTTAATGGCGAGGAGGTTTCTCATGGTACAATTGAATTAGGGGAGGATGACGAGGATGAGCAAATTGAGGAGTCACAGCAAGTGGAGGTAAACAAAAAGCAAGCTGAAGATGCTCAAATTGATGGTTTGGTTGAGGACATTACTGGTATGGAATCTGAGGTTTCAAGTGAGGAGTTTTTACACACAGAACAAGCATTCATGGCAAATCAGGTAACTCCTTCGTCTTATTTGTGTGAAATTGTGAGCTACCTTGTGAGTAGTGTGAATTTAAAAGTTTAGAGTTAAAACAGATTAAAAAAAATTATGACACTGCCTTGCTTGATCTTAAGTATATAAAAGAAGCTTATGATAAACTACAAGTGTGTGAGAAAAAGCTGTGGGAGAAAATCCTACAGGATGAGAAAACCATTAGAATGCTAAAACACACTGTAGAAGATAAATAGATTGCAATTAACAAACATGTCGATAAGAATGCAGCTCACTTGAGTTTCAAACTATCAAGATTGAGACTGAATGAGTAAACTTGAAAATCACAAGTTACTCGCCAACATCGTATGTTCTGGACCACAACATTCCTAAGTCCTTACCTTGTGAAAAGAAATCTAAGGATGATATGGTTGAGCCAAGGAAACCTGATGTGCGTTATCATGTTATGCCGCCTCCAATATGGAATTCTCACATTCCTAAGAAACCCGATGGGTTTGAGAAGGCGTTGAACGTGGAGATTTATATTCCAGTTCAAGAGTCCACATCTAGGTTATATTAATCTGTAGATGTGAAGTTTGAGAAAACCGTTTACAACTCCGAGTGTGATAGTGATACCGGAGTAAAAATGGCAGAAACTGTCTTAACCAAGAAACCTATTAAGGTTAAACTTTCAGACAGTGAGGGTTGTGATAACACTGTGAGATTTGCCAAAACAAGTTTCTATCACAAACGACAAACTCATGGAGTTAACAAACCCAAGGAATTCGAGAAATTGTGTTAGTCAAAGGGATAACTTCAGAATCATAAAAAGAGGCCATTTTCCGTAAACAATCTAATCAAGAATTTTTTTAAAGAAAAGGCCGAACGTGAACGTGCTGAAGCACCTCCGGTAAACAAATCTGTTGACTGGAGGAGATGCTTCAACCGTAATGAGGTGGGGTATGTATTTTATGCAAGTCCTAAACGATTGAATCACACCCATACTCACCATCCGAAGTTAGTTCCCAAGTAACCTGTAATCTCTCAGTTTGTTGACAACAAGGTGAATATTTCAAGATACGAGCCGGTTAGGATCTTGAAAAGAAAAGATGATGTTAATGTAAAAAGTATTTTCGAGAAGGGTGAAAGTTCTAAAAACAAGAACCCAACTTTTTATATTAAAAAGAAATCATCCGGTCAAAACTGGGTGGCTAAACCGAGTGTTTCGAATACCAAGCCACCTGGTTATGACGATGATATGAAATTTGTTTATGATACATTAAGCAATGTTTCTACATGCGATCTACTTTCAAGTGAATCAGAAACAGATAATGTGTTTTGTATAAAATCAAACAACCCAAGACCAAGAAGGCTTGAGTTTCCTCGTTTCACTAATCCATTAACTATATGTGTAGGGGCTTCCAAGATCTCACGATTCAAGGTGGATTATGGATAGCGGAGCCTCAAGGCACATGACGGGTACCCTCCATTTACTCGAAAACATCAAATGTATTCGAGGAGGTCATGTCGGATTTGCTGGAAACCAAGGAGGACAGATAGTCAGAGAGGGAACACTGTCAAATGGAAAAGTCATGTTTGACAAGGTGAACTACATCACCGAGTTGGAGAACAATTTATTGAGCACATCACAAATCTGTGATAAGAGCTTCTCGACGCACTTCACGAAGAAAGAGGGCATGATCTTGAAACCTGGTTTCAAGATTCCAGATGAGTGGATATTGATGTGAGCTCCTCGAGAGAATGACTTATATTTTCTCAACATGAGCACTGCGTCTACTTCATCGTCGAATGCTCAATGTTTCATTACCAGAGCATCCGAGAAGAAGTCTATCTTATGGCCTAGGAGAATGGGACACATCAATGTGAGGAAGATGAACCATTTGGTTCACAATGAGTTGGTCGATGGGGTTAATGTAAAGAAGTTCCACTTGGACGAGGATTGTATTGAGTTCAAGAAAGGGAAACAGACGAAGAAGCCAAATCCAATGAAAATGGTTAACACCATTAACTTGCCTTTCGAGCTTCTACATATGGAACTCTTCGGTCCGGTGAATGTCTAAAGTATCACTGGGGAACTCTATTTCCTAGTGGTTACTAATGACTATTCAAGATTCTCATGGGTAATATTCTTGGACATAAAGGATGAGACCTTTGACAACCTTATGATCCTGTATAAGAAGTTGGAAACTTTGTACAAGCGGCTAATCTGAAGAATCTGAAGCGACAATGGGACATAGTTTAAGAACAATAAGATGTTAGAGTATTGTAATGAACGAGGGATTCCTCATGAATTCAGGGCACCCTACAGTCCATAACAGAACGAGGTAGCTGAACGAAAGAATGAGACACTGATTGAAACTGCTCGAACCATGCTTGCTGAATCAAAGTAACCTATTAGCTTTTGGACCGAAGCTATGTCGTCAGCATGTTAAGCTCTTAACTGCGTTTTCATAGTCAAAAGAAACGAGGAAACTTGCTTCGAGTTGCTTAAACGACGCAAACCTAACATGAAGTGGCTCGAACCTTTTCGGTCTTCCTGCATTGTTCTTGATCCAGAGGGAACATTTGGTCCTAAGTCGGTAGAGGGTTTCTTCTTGTGGTGTGCTAGTCCGTTACGACGAGTGTATCTTCCAAGTCAACATCAGATTATACAAGTTCAGCACGTTGACTGTCAATGATAGATATTCTACTCCAACCTAACGACCTGGTGATGCGTGGTTGTTCAACTATGACATTCTCTGGAAAAGTTAAACTTCTAGAGGAGGTTATTTCTAAAGAATTTGTTTCTATTTTATATCAACAACAGCTTGGTGAAGATCTAGTCGGCAATTCATCACCCGAAACTTCATTATTTTCTGATTGTCAAGATGTTCATGATTCCATTATACCTGATGCTGTACCTGGGACAACTCCTATCTTTGATGATGATGGTGAAACTTTTGAGGAACTTATTGAAGCCATATCTCCGAGTTCCACTGAAGTGATTATTGAAGAGAATCTGACAAATATCCAACGTAATGTGATCCTATCTACCGATGTCATACCGAGGACTGTGTCATATCATCCAGAAGAAAATATCATTGGTGACTTAAACATGGGGGTTCATAGAAGACGTCAGATTGATCAAAGCCTCTGGTTTTCTATACCAAAGTATCACCGGTGCATAATCGATTTTCCTTTAAATGTTTTATATCTCATATCAAGCCGAAAACTTATAAAGAGGCGTTAACCGAGGAGAGTTGGGTTAATACCATGCAAGAAGAATTGCAGCTGTTTGAGAAACTTGGTGTGGAAACTTGTCGACTTGCCAGAAAACAAAAAGAGAATCAACACAAAATGGGTATTGAAGTGCAAGCGCAACGAAAACGGGATTATTGTCAGAAACAAAGCTCGACTTGTTGTTCTCGGATTCAACCAGAGAGAAGGAATCGACTACAATGAAGTGTATACACCGGTTGCAAGACTAGAAGCTATTCGAATCTTCCTAGCCTTCACTTCCTGGAAAGGATTCAAAGTCTACCAGTTAGATGTTAAGTCTGCTTTTCTCTACGGGAGACTTAGTGAATAAGTCTACGTGGACAACCACCGGGGTTTTTGTGACAACCGCCACCTTCAGGTTAATATCCATAGATATCCTAAACGTGCTTTCATTTCATAAGTATCTATTTGGCATAATTTTCATTATTGAGGTCTTATGAAGAATGGGAATGTGATACACATCATTAACTCACGTTTATTAATTTTCAGAATTACCGACATACTTACCGTTTTACCGAACTAATAAGCGCGTTGGTGAACAATATAAATTGTCTTCGGAAATATAGTCCAATGATTCATAACACTAAACTAAGATGTTACATATTTCAACTATAAATACTATTGTATGACCAATGAAAAGGTATTCTCATATGTGAAAAGGTATATTTAAAACCGACATGGTCTAAGTTAAACATGATTAGAGATAAAACCATTTGGCTTGTTAAAAAACTTAACCACTTTATGTATAAAGCAAGAACTAAACCAAAATCTAAAATTTATAACTATTTAATCAAACTAACACATTTTCACTGACATAACTAATCCCTAATTCCTAACTAGATACAAAACAAATCCCAAACCACCTCCCATCCCCATTCACATTCACCCAAGGGGACCCCTCTCCTTTGCCTTGTCTTTCACCCAACAACCCCAACGCCTTGTTCCTTATATCCCAACACATCTCAACTTTATCACCACACTTTGCTAGCATTTCAAGTAACTTCTCTCTTCCTCTCTTGGAGATGGTTTCATACCCATCCACCATCTTTCTTGTTTATCTTTAAGAATAAATCAAGAAACAAGCACAAATTTTCAAGAACAACAAGCCTACAAATACTAGAGATGGTGATTCAAGTGTAAGGAAGCTAGAATGGTGTTAGGAGCTAAAATTTCTTCTCTTCTCATTATTTTTATTACCTCCTCTATCCTTTGCCTAGGTTGTAAGACCCCTAACCCCGAGAATCCTACAGTTGTTAATCACATCCACAATTTCACAAAAATTTAAAACCAGACAATTCATTTTATTTTAAAACAAATTCAGAGTAAATAACAGCGGAAATATTAAAAATCCCAAACATGGGTACAAGTGCCCAAAATCAAATTTCAATGTATTTAGTAATAATTGAAAGGAACAATGTTCATTAATAAAACTTTCTGACTAGATATGCCTTCAACCGTTCCAGTAGCCTCGAGCACGTCCAAGTGGTAAGCATCCTCCTCCTAACCTGAAACTCACACTAACATACACACAAAGTCAGCTTGAGCTGAGTGAGTTCCAAGTTTTAATAATTGACATTTATAATAATCATTCCAAGAGTTTTAAAATAAAATGGGATACGAACAGTTAGGCCATCATCAACAATAAGTAATCATATTTATATATATAATTATATCCCTATAAACATCATCCAAGTAATAACATCAGGGTCGAGCACACGTACAACCCAAACACGTAACATTCCATCCGATGGTGATCATGCCACACGAGCCTCCCCTTTACGGGCTTTCCAGGGCCTGCCACAGGATTTTAGAACCTGAGTAGTATAGTTTGGCCAGACCAAGATCATCATCCATCCGTATGCAAACACAAAGTAGGCATACGCAAACATCCTTAGTCTATAACGACTAATTAACATCACCAATTATTGGCCATAAAGTAACGCATGTATAAACACGCGTATATATATATATATATATATATATATATATATATATATATATATATCATCCCAAATTTTATCATCATGAAAGTAAGTCTATGGTCATAAAGTAACACCTGCATACACATTCATAAATATCATCTCATGACATGCTATGAAACGAGTAAGCCTATATCCTTGAGTCTAGGCCATAAGTAATGTCTATAACCTTATGGAATATATGACCATACACTAGCCTCAAATATCCTAAGGCATAGAATATAATTCACACATATTTTCATGAACCCACAAACAAAAGTAAGGCCATGTAATACCATCCAATTAGTTTAAACGAGTAAAGTCGGGTAAAGTTGTAATATGGTGTGTATGCTAGTTGAAAACATGAAAAGAGTAAAAAGGGGCATCATGAACTCACCTGACACGAGGCACACAATCACAACGGGCTAGAGGACCTTTAAGTACGCCCACAACTCAAAAGCATGTCGGATTATGAACAACAATTACTAACGGTATCGAATCGACTCGTTTATCCTACAAGGTGTTCTAACATGGTTTGGTCTATCTAACGCCTCGACCTTGCCAAATTCATTTAAAACAGCCCCCGGGGCCTTGAATTAACCAAAACCATCCTTAGGTAAACCCGAGAGTAGAGAATTCCCAAGTTATCCCCGGAAGTGCGATGTGAGACTAATATGCTCGCTTAAGAGTTGTTTAGGCAGTTAACATCCAACTCAGCCCCGTGTGGACCCAAATTGATAAATTCACAGCCAACAAGTCCACACACGCTGCACGAGTTGAATGGGTCGGTAACTTGCAAGCACTACGCACCAACTATTTAACAAACGACGAATTCGCGTTGTACCGACCCGTTTGAGTAACCGACAACCAATTCAGCCCCAAAACTTTTAAAAATCATTTTCCAACAGCCCATACATCAAACCAAAGCTATCCGAACTGAATTGGTCATTAATTACTTCAACTCTCGTGCTAAACGCAACAATTCCCTATTCTAGACAACCGAATGCTATCTTTCAAGCTACAACTAGTTGGCCGAACAAACGAGCACCAATGCATATGATTTTAAAGTATGTTATGTGGGACATACCTAGGAAGTTTTTGGTGCAAAAACCTTAGCCGAAACAGCCCCAAAACTGCCCAATTGGACAGCCACCCGGTAAGCCTAAAACAAGTGGTTTAACGACGAATAAACGAGCCATAAGGATGAATTAAGGTGAAAAAGAGTTGTAGAAATTTAGTACCGACCTGGAATTGAAATTTGGAAGGCTGGACGGTGGTTGATTGCACGCAAAACGAGGAGGGGGAGGGGTGATGGGGGCGCCGATCGTACCAAGGGGATAGGGTTAGGGTTTTATTTTTTTTTTTATTATAATATAAAAAAAATGTTACATTCTAGCCCTTCTAAGTTGAGAGTTGTGACACTTGGATGAAAGTTAAGAAATTCAACTTATGGGAACGACTAGGAGGTCCCCGAAGATTCAGGACGAGTCCCGATAGAAAATAGAATCATACAAGGCATAAGTATCTTTTCTTTTCTCAACGAAATTTTACGGGCGTTACATAGGTGAGTTTTTACACCATAATATTTCATTCTCTGGTTAATATACAAGTCCTGAAAGCCTGTATAATGGATCACCCAAATATGTTACACAAAGGTTTTTTTTCTAACAAATCACTTCTTATAAATACGAACACATCTCACATATTCAGCCGTAAGGTGAAATGAGATATGGATATTAAGACCCAAAGTATGTTATATATAAAGTTAAATATTTTTATAAATCCACAACCAAAAGATAAAACCATAGCACACCTAGGAATCATGTAAAAGTGGATTGAATGGGATATCTAAAGAGAGACAGTAGCTGGCAGATTTTAAAAGTTGATTGGCAAGGTCACAACTCGGTCTATACTTGATCAAAAAAGTCATGATTTTTTGAGTCTACAATAAACTACTACGAGTCTAGTTTCCAACCAAACTGGTTTCATACAATTTGGACGAGTTTTGATATCCCAAACGGACTTTACAAAAAACACGTTTCAAAACTGTCATTTTGTTTACAGATTTGAGTTTTACTCATGGACACATAACTCATTCATATCAAGTCCAAATGAAATGATTCTTTTCGCAAGTGGTACCTTTATGTCTTAGATTTAAAATTTATACTTACACTCTTCATGAAAATAAGATTAGGTCAGTCAAATAATGGTTTTCCCACAGACTATAAATGAATTTCGTTGTACGACCATTGTCTATTAATAAATATGTTTGGACCCCTTAAACACCTCCAAAAGTTATGTATCATAGTTTTCTAGAAACGTAATACATGTGAGAGTATGTTATAAAAATTTCAGGTCAAAACAAGGTCGTTTTATACAAGAAAATTGGGTCACTTCGCAACCCAAAATCAATAAAGGACCAGTCAAGAATTTAACAACATATAAAGTGTCAGATACTAGCTCTAGGTCAAAGCTTGTGCGAGAACTTATGAACTAATAATGGCACTCTTAATACATATATAACCTTATATATATTGATCCAAAACTTAAATATACGATTAAACACATAAACGAATCACCAACGGTTCATCAGGATATACATTAACAATAAACGCATACACCATCGAGTCTAACATGTTTGGTGGACTTTATACAAGATCAACTTGTAAGTTGATGCTGTACTATGGGATTCTAAGTAACCGTAATTGATTAGGTGGCGGTTAGGAGAAGTCCCACGCTTGTTTTCAATAGTTGCTAGCTATCTCGGTTGGAAACTCAAAGGTGAGTTTCACGGCCCTTTTACTTTCAAACAATTTACAAAATGGGGGAGAAACATACAAATACTGGTTTTTATACGTTAATATCGCCTGGATATGAAAGTCCCCTTTATCACTTATTAATAACCATTAGCTTGTATTAGCCTAAGATTCTGTGGATAGTACTATTGGGATTGACGCCCCCAGTCATGGTTAGTCGCACTAAATACCGATCCGCATGGTCGAATGACTGCATAGTGTCTACTCGCTTACTCGTGAGGTACGAGTGAGGGGTGAAACACCTGTGTCTTGGTTTGGTTATGCCTCATGTAGTTCATATATATCGTATTCTTTGCTAGCTTACGATGGGTCAAACGTTTACTTTTTTATATTTAACGTATACATGAAACGCTTTCGAACGAAAAGGTTTTACAAACTTTTAAACGCTAAAACCTGTAAACTCACCAACATTACGTTGAAATTTTAAAGTATGTTTTTTAGGTACTTAAGGTATAAGCGCTCATGTGGAAATTGTCCTAGGATAACATGCACACAAGTGTCGGATACACATTTTTGAGGATTTTACTTGTATAACACAAGTTATGGGTCATATGGGCAAAATCTTAGAAACAATATCTTTTATTAAAAGTTTTGAGAGTTAAACGCAGATTTTGAGATGTAAACTTTGAATTTTAACCATGTATCCAATTTGTGTGTTTGTGTTTGCGATAATCATATGCTTTGACAACCATGTTCGTCGCCTCTTGCGATTCCGCTGTGGTGGGGTGTGACAGATTGGTATTAGGAGAGTCAAGGTTTAAAAATTTAAAATAAGAGTGTTTAGGTTAGGTTAAGTTTATATAGACCGCTTTTTTGCTCATCAAGTTTTTGGCGCCGTTGCCGGGGATACTTAGGCGATAGCGAAACTAGCTTTTATTAATACACTTGATTGATTACTTGGTCTTATTTGTGTGTCTAATTGTTAGTGTCTAATAGGTCTTATAGAGTCTTTTTAGTGTGTCTAGTAATTTTTGTAAAAGTTCTTTTTAATTATTTTATATGATATATATTTTTTGTTTTGTTATATATATATTTAAAATTTTTAAATATTATTATTATTTATATATTTAAAAATATATAAATATATATTATGGAGCATTACTATAGGAACCACCAGCATGGATACAATTATAGTCATCGGGATCGTTTTAGGGAAGTTTGGGTGAGATATGTGGTGGATCACATTGGTCACATGATTACTATTATTCACAAAGGGGTCGCACATATGAGTATGAAGATCACCGACCTTACTCGCAATCGTATGAGCCGGAATGCCAATCACCATCTATACGTGAATGCGCCAAATTCACAGATGAGTTGTTGCAAAAATGTTTAAATAGTTGTGATCGTTGGGATCTAGAGCAAAGTAGAATTAGAAATGAGCAACATATAATGGAATTTGATGAAGTAGTTAGAAAAATGAATGTGAATTTCAGGGTATTGAGCGACTAGTTGGCCGAAGATTGAGAGGAGCGTTTAACTAGTAGTACAGAGCAAATTGTTTGTGAGCCAGAACACTCCCCGGAATCGGAGACCATAATGGACGATGAAGTCCCACCTCCAATTCAGCAGAGCGTTGGCTATGTTGGCTCAGATTATCGGTATTACACGCTTTGGTACTGTGGGCCCGAACCCATTAATGTTGATTTTTGGGGTGATTAGGAGATAGAGGTAGTAGAGTTACCTAATAACACCATGGTTGAAATTGAAGAGGGTGATGAGTTGATGGAAAACGACATGGAGGAGGAGCACATACCTTCCTGGGAGCTGGAATTTGGTGATGAGTCATTAGATTTGCCCACTCCGCGTTGTGAAGAAGATTAGTTTGACCCACTTGGTGATTTAAAACGTCTCGAAGATTTACTGTATAACGAGCCAAGTGTGGGGATCGAGAAGGAGCCTTGTGAGGAGAGTCGTGAGGATGTAAGTGATTCAGTTCCTATGGCATTACACATCGAATCTGATAAACCAAAACATGAACCGTATTCAATTTTTATTCGGGACGTGTCGAGGTTTGAAAAATTGGCTAGAAGAGAAAGGATAACGAGGCTCAGGGAACGAATTCTTCATAGGAAATTTCCATACCCACCTAACTTCACCGAATCATTATGTAGGGATGACCACCTCTTGGATTACATGCAGTTCGGTCCTGAAAAATTCAAGAGTTGGTGGGCCGAGTTGAATTCATATCTTTGGGCCCATGAGAGCTTTGTAGTTGGTGTCTTACTAACCATGTGTAAGAGAAGAGTGTTGAGGAGTACAGATGGAAGGAGGATAAAGGAGAAGCCTCCTGATTGAGGTTTTCGAAGCTAGTCCAGCTAAAGACTTTCTATAAATTTAGCGCTTCCCGGGACGCAACCCGGTAGTATGTTTTTATTTTTATTTTTTATTTGTGGGGTTCCTTGCTTTCTTGTGCTGGTCGTTTCTTGGTTTGCTTTCAGGTTGCTCTGGGATGTTATTGATGGTTTGAGGATTGATTCAAGTGTGGGGATGTCGTTCCCGCTAGCTTATGGATTGCCGCGTTCGTTCGTGAGAGACGATACTATTGGCATTTGCTTTTGTTCACGTTCAAAGTGGAGGGCACAGGACACGACTCGTGAGGCAATATCGTCATATTTACTAGGGAAGTGTGTTCCATTTTCTTTATTTTTTTATTTCTCCTTTATTTTTGTCCTTTTCTTATCTCACATTGTGGACAATGTGAAATTTAATTGTGGGGATCGGAAATTGACGTTTTTAGGTAGTAAAAAAAAGTACAAAAATATATAAATAAAAAAAGAAAAAAAATTAAAAACTAAAATAAAAAAATAAAAGAAAATATTAAAAAAAGTCTCTTGAAATAAATGTTTTGCAAAATAATAGAAAATGATAGAAAAATTGGGGATTGATTTTTAAAACTACTAATATATATGAGATAAAAAATATAGAAAGCGTACTTAATTTGTGATGTGTCGGTAGGCCCAACTAGCTTTGAAAAGTTTCCCCTGATTATTATTAATATACTTAATACTCATAAACCCTGTGGGTTCTCATCTTGAGGGGGGATAGTGAAACTGAAAATTCGATAAGGTATAGCGAGTATTACCGATTTACCGTAATCTTAATACCTTGAGGTGGTGAGAATTACATGCACTTAAAATTAGCACGTCACTCTGTTTTATGAAATTAAATAACGAGTGGTGGCGCCTCGCTATGTACAAATTTTATATGAGCTCAGAAAATTGTTATATATTTAGGTAAAAGATGCCTAAGAGCACAAAGTTTTATTGCACAAACATTTCAGATATGCAAATATTTAGAAAGCAAAAGTGAATGAGGCCAAATGCCAAAGAAGCATTCACTAAAAAAAAATCAAATCAAAAGTTAGAAAAAGAGGCCAAAAGGCACATACTAGATGGGGCTGAGAGCTTACATGTTACCAAGGGGATGGTGACTATGAGGACACACCATTGGGGCTCTAAGGTTTTTAGTCAATAAATATATTTAGGAAATACTAAGGGTGGAGACCTGCGACCGTCATATACTGGGTTGCAGCTCGGGTGACCTCACTAGACCTTTCATCCATACAAATTCCACCTAATTGCATTTTCTTCTTACCACTAAAGGGTTTTTAGCTTATGGTGATAGGTTGAACCTGTCTGCTTCAACCCTGTTTATATTGTCTTGATTATGCTTGAGATGAGGGTAAGCAGATCTGTAACTCCTTAGGTGTGAGAACCCATAGGTTTATTGTTATCACTTGAACTAAATCATTAAAAATGATGGGGGGGGGGGCTTGATAGGCTAGTGGCTGGGTTTAAGTGGACAACAATATCGGCAATCGCAGTTTTTGCGTTTATCTATTATTAATTAAGGTAACCTAAATGTTTTGAAAATCAGTGTCCGATTATGATTCCATTGCAAATAGCTTTTTCAGGGACGAAAAAGATTTAAGTGTGGGGATATTTGATATGGGTTAAAATATATAAATATATCCTATACTTTTAGATATTTTTGAGCCAAGTTTTTATTGAATATTATTAATATTTGGTTCATATGTGAGTTTAATGGTTTCATGAGACAACGAGCTAAAATGGAGTACTTTAATTATATTGAGACCAACGAATGAATAAGTCGTGCATAATTTTTGTATTTAGCTCTTTAAGTTTACTAGTAAGAAAGTGGGTACTTTAAGCATGTTTTTTTTTTAATTTCATGTTATGGTGCATTAAAGATACATAATGGAAGCTTTATGTTGTAACGCCCCGAATCCTCGTAAACGTCGTTGTTCAGTGCGCGTATTAAAGTGGTCATACGAAACTATTAATGAAAATTACTTTAAGAACTAAATAAATATAAAAGGAAAACTGAGGGGGCTATTGTGAAAATTTAAAGTTATTCCCTTTTGGGATAATGTGTTCTTGTGATGAAGGCCCAAGTGGAGATTTCTTAACCGACAACAACAATATGAAGTTTTTATTCTTTGGAGACCTGACGGGGTGGGAGCAATTAACGAGACAGCAGCCCAAACATTATCCTTTTTGAGGCACTTATCATAAATAATTTTTTTTCTTCGGCCCAGGGGATTGGAGGAAAGGAAGTGGCAGCCGCCACTTAGAAGAACTTTATTCTTGATTGTTTTTGTTATTCGGAAGTCACACAAAGGGAGACAGAAGTCAAAAGGCAAATAGTGAGGTGTTCGGGCAAAACTACTCATTTAAACACGGTTTGATTGGTTTAACTTTATTATTTGTTTATTATGAATTTGGGTTTTGATCTTATTTATTTTATTTTCTTGAGTGTGGTTGTTGGCTAAAACCATTCTAGTTGCCTAGGTTTTGAATGAATATTTGTTAAGTTTTGGTTTGCCTATTGGTATTGGGTTATTTGTGTTGGACTAATATTATTGTAACTGACTTATTGGTATTTGAAAAGATGAATATGCATGCTTATTTTTTAATTTACTTTTATTCAATAGTTCTATATTTGTCTTTGTGAAAGTTTTTCATGTGTGGATGCATATTAGGTTACCTACTGCGTTTTCGTAACTAGTTTATGGTTTATAGTCGACATATTCCATAGGAACGGTTGTTTGAGGGTTTAGAGAAAATAAGTGTTCTACCTATCTTGAGACCGAGAGGTAATAGATAGTTGGGGTTGTCTTAGTCATTAGGTGGTATGGGTATAGATTGCACGAGAGTGGATTTTCCCCTTATTGTCTTTTGATTTTTGCTTTCCTAAGTTCTTTCAGCATCTTTGGTTACTCCTTACGTTGCTTACACTCCTGGATGTATTGTGATTAGTGATATTGAGAGGTGATCTATTCATTAGAGTACTTTAATATTGTTGGAGAGACTGAAGGTAATCCAACCAAATGGTTTGCGTCATACGTCCCTTAGGTAATCCTTTTAGGTCACACCCAGAGAATGATCAGGGATTCACTAGGATGTCTATATGAAACGCTATTGAACGAAAAGGTTTTACAAACTTTTAAACGCTAAAACCTGTGAACTCATCAACATTACGTTGACTTTTTAAAGTATGTTTTTCAGGTACTTAAGGCATAAGCGCTCATGTGAAAAATGTCCTAGGATAACATGCACACAAGTGTCGGATAAGCATTTTGGAGGATTTTACTTATATAACTCAAGATATGGGTCATATGGGCAAAATCTTAGAAACAACGTTTTGAGAGTTAAACGTAGATTTTGGGATGTAAACTATGAATTTTAATCATGTATCCAATTTGTGTGTTTGTGTTTGCGATAATCATATGCTTTGACAACCATGTTCGTCGCCCCTCGTGATTCCGCTGCGGCGGGGTGTGACAGTTTGTTGATCCTTTCCACAAAGACATGGTGTACCTTCTCGATAAAGCTTTATATAGACTTCACCAAGTCCCGAGATCTTGGTATGAAATATTGTCCCAACATCTGGTGTACAATGGCTTTATTCGAGGAATGGCCGATTGTAGAGTGTGCATTAATGAAGTGGTTAGACATCTACTGATTGTGCAAGTTTACGTAGATTATATCATCTTTGCATCCACAAATGATGTTCTGTGCAAGGAGTTTGAGGAAGTCATGAAAAAGAAATTCGAGATGAGCGTAATGGATGACATGAAGTTTTTCCTAGGGGCGTTAGGTGGATCAGTTACCTAACGATATCTTTATTCATCAGACGAAGTATATCAACGACATCCTGGCAAATCATTACATTGCTTCCATTGAATCATGCCTGATTCAACAGCAATCAGTACTCCGCTCCCATTGAATCATGGGATTGGCCTCGATTCCAATACGGAGAAGGTGGATCAAACTCTTTACCGATCCATGATTGGCTCTCTCATGTATTTGGTTGCTTCTTGGCCTGACATCATATATGAAACTTGTTTGTGTGCCCGATATCAATCCATCCCAAAAGTCTCACACCTCATGATCGTCATGCGTATTCTATGATATTTGAAGGGATGTCCAGGGTCAATCTTTGGTATCCTCGTGACGATGAGTTTCTGCTGAGAGCTTACTCGAATTCTAACTATGGTAGCTGTAAGCTTAACGCAAAATCTACAACTGTTGGATGTCAATTCTTCGCACTAGGTTGGTCACATGGCAATGCAAGAAGCAAACCACTGTGTCGCTATCAACCTGTGAGGTTGAGTATGTAGCTGCTTCCAATTGCTGTTCTCAGGTTCTTTAGATTCAACAGCAACTGCGCGATTTTGGTTTGAATTTTCTGACCACACCTATATATGTAGATAATTCTACTGCTATCTCGATTACTAAAAATATGGTAAATCACTCTAAAATAAACACACTGAAATACGGTATTACTCCATCCGTGACTGCTACGAGAAGTAGTTGATTACCATAGATAAAATTCACACCGATGAACAAAAAACAGATCTTTTTACCAAAGCTTTTGATAAAATTTGTTTTCAATATTTACTCAAGATTAACGGTATTAAGGAACTACACGGTGGGAATAATCGTGATCCCAATATTATGGATTCTAATCTCTTGTAATCCGTTCATTAGAGTCGCATTTTGTTTTTGTACATAGTTTTAATATCTTTCATGTGTTTATGTTTTTAGGGGAGAATTTTTTAGAAAAACCAATAACATTCAAATATTTGAAAAGTAAAAAACATTCAAAAATGCTAAAATGGCAAAAACATTAAAATTGTTGCTCCTCGGAAATGAGTTTTTGAAGCGAAAATGGAAGATAATAGTACATTGATCATCTGGTCCCAAGTCCAGTAAAAAGTAAGCAAAAAGGCTGTGTGCTTAATTGTATTAGTGCATTGGTAGGCCTTTAAACAAACAAGTATGAGATAGTATGTTATATAAACATAAAATTGCCAAATTGAAAGGGGTGTTAGTTTCTTGCAAAGTCTTGGCAATGAAGGCAGAAATGTAATAGCCTGTCATACTCAAGCCTTTTAGTCAGTATGATCTTCAAAATTGTTACAAATTTAAAAGGATTTAAGCTACTAGTTAATGGTTAACGCTTCAACGATGTATGGTCTTATAGCCTTAAATCCTGTATTGAAGGGATGCTTTAAGGTTCCTGACTCCATTGGGTCTCTATGCGTTTTATCATCTAGGTATTCATTTCAATGAATATTAAAATTACTTAGAAAGCAAACCCACAATTTATTTGCCAATATAAGTCATTAAACTTGATCACCAAGTACTTTATTGTATTAATTCATTATTGACTTGTTCAAACCACACTATTAGTCATACATTGTCCCCTTGCTCGCGTCTTATTACCATTAAGAAACAGACCTCAAGGGACACAATGTATGCAAGCCTATAGATGAAATCGTGCATACTAATCCATGGGAAAGAACCTTGAGGTATTGCTTGATAACGGGGGTATGCCTTGTAGTGGGGATTATTTGCTAATCTGCTTTCGTAAAAGCCAAAATCAAAATCTTTTGATCTACTAATTTTAGGCATTAAGTCAAGTTGGGGTGATATGGTAAAAATCAAATTAAGCCTGAATCAAGATTAGAACTGATAGTACCTGATATTCTGTGCTTATTTGAACCAAATTAAAATCGTACCACAAAAATTTCTGAAACGTTTGTTGGAAGGTTTAGGTGGACAACAATAGCAATGATTGACTTAACACCAGTCATAATAAAGCTTAAAAAACTGTGATGGAAGGGAAATTTGGTCAATATGATTCCCTACTTGAACTCTCAAAAATATTTATTTGGTTTACTGTTTTGTTACAGTTCAGTTTCATGTTCTGTCATTTACTGCGTTATCATTAAAACCAAAAAGATTTTATTATCCTGGATTACTTTTGACTCTTGATCTCTCTTGGGTAATTATATTTATTAACATATGTGGTGTCACCCCCCGTTAAGCGATTTGCGGAAGCGTTAAACGGTAATGTAACAGACACAACAAGTATCAAATACATTGTTCATAAAGAAACATTATTAATTAATCTACAATATTTTACATTGTTCTAACATCTTTTACAAACTAGGTGATACAATCAAAACTAGTTCTTCAACTACTTCACTTCTAACTCGAATGCTTGTACCAGTTTACATATCATCGATCACAACTCAAACAGATAGCACGTAAGCACTTTACTCCACTTTTCTGAATACCTGAAAGCATGTAAAAAAACAGGTCAACTACTAGTTGGTGAGTTTCATAAGTTTTAATGAAATCAATTATGCGTACCAAATCGTCATAGTTTCAGAAAAGTTTAGGATAAAAGTTTGAAATTATGATAAAATCGTGATTGTTCGTTCGTACTACGTGCCTTCACTTCCACGTAAAACCAACCACTTTGGCTCCCCTTCCGCCCATAACGGTTCCATTTAAAGTCAACCATTATACAAAATTTATATATGCATATATATATATATGCATATAAATATATATACATATACATATAAATATGACGTGAGGTCGAAGACTCGTGCAAAAACCAATTACAACTAAATAGATAGCGGTAAGTGGGTATCGAACACGAGGAGTTTGTGGAAAATGTGTTAAATAGTAGCTTAACAATTAAACTACTATAAATGTAATTGACTCAAAGTAATTTTCAAGTTGATTTTTGATTTGATTTTAAGAACTAAATTAACTAACACGAAAGTTGTAAACAATTGATCAAGCAAGTATTTCTCTTGGAATTCGGGTTAACACGCAACACTCTTATTTAAGTTCAATGGATAAATTATAATATCTTGATTTTGTGTAAATGTTGTTTATGATTAATCAAGAACTAAGTACTCGGATTACAAGAACGCGAGGTTGTTTCTTGTTAATCAATCAATATGTTTCTAACCCTAATTCCTTCTACTAAATCTCAATTGTCAACGACACCAAGAACGTATAGAACGGAACTAGGTTGAAACAATATGGACAAGTTACAAACAATCAACAAACATCATAATTATACTACCTTCACAATTAGATAATCAATCCAAGGGCAAGAACAATAAACAAAAGTGTTTTGTAAATAACCTTACATCCAAGAGAAATGATAAAAGTTTTAGCCACACATAATTGCAATCATCATACCAAGTTTAATCCAAAGCAATCCAAGATTATGATGTTAATCTTTAATTCAAAGCCCTCAAAAACTTGTTCTCCAGCCCCAAAATCACCCCAACAATTGTCTTAAAACGAAAATACCTTGAAAAGCATGTCAAAAGGCACTTATAACATAAAACTCGAGTTGTAACCGTCATCAGCGTTCAGGGGCCACCGTAAGCTACGGTGGCCACCGTATGTAACGCCCGGAAATTTTGGTAATCGGCTTGATCGTTTATAAAAGTTTTTTTTAATAGGCTGGGTTTCACCTTTCTAATTTAGGAGCCTTTTTAATATGTTTTATAAGTCCATTTATCCGCCTATTATGCTTGTTTATTGATAAATTCTTCGTTTAGGATTAAAATCCGACGACTGTTTAGTTTTTCAGGGCGGCAGTTTCTGGTGACAGGAACTGGTGTCTTTGATGGGTCTTGTCGAGAAAAACGCGTGGATATATTATTGCCCAAAGCGGAGTTCGTTTGATAGGGTTTTGAGTTATTCGACTGGTAACGCGTAAAACGAACGAATCTGGAGTTTGTTTTCTGTGCTGACACCTGTGGGGGCAGGTGCGGCTTGCGACACCCGGAAATTTATGGTTAACACCGTTAATACAATCTTCGTTATCTCAAACACTCATTCATGCGTTTTACTTAATTGGTGGTAAATTAAGTGTGTTGGTTATTATTGCACAAACATTCACGTTGTGGTAATTGGAGAATTATCGAATCACAGGAGTCTGACCCGAACGTTGGTGAAGATATGAAATAATGCCTCAAGCATATATTATAATATTATCAGTGTGAAATTTCATTCTAAATGATTATGTGTTTAGTTTATAGCTCTTTCATGAAATTGCGATCGATTGCGCGTGCTTTGTACGTTTTCGACTTTTATAAAATAGTTTTAGCAAAGATACCGACGAGGCTTTATTTGTACTAACTTGGGTTAGTATTTTAGTCACAATGGTTCGTTATCACCCGGTTCATTGTTAAAAAGTTCGTTTAAAGCCAAACTTGTTTCAACAAGGACTATTATTGTAATTAAGAATTAAAAGAATATTAAAATAAAAATCCCCAACCCTAATTCCCCCCAAAACCATCGATGATTGCAGCCATTCTCCCTCACTCACAATTTCAAAGCACCAACACACCCTAGTTATCTTCAATTCAACCTTGGGTCTTGCAATTGGTGGTGCCTTTGATTGATTCTCAGGATTCCTAACGTTTATTGGTAAGTTTTATGTATCAATTTTATGTTTTGATGAGTTCTTGATAAACCCTAAGTGTCCAAACTTCTATAATTTTGATGATTTGATGTTAATTGATAATTTAGAACCCTAGAGATGTCATAAACATGTTAGGGTTTGAGTTTTGTTCATAATAGTTTCTGACAGATTCGTACTTGTTTATTGTTCGGTCTGTAACTCGATGAAAAGTTATTGTATTTGATTGATTCTTTTTTCTATAATGTTCTAAATTGAGTCTAGTTTCCAGAAAGGTATAATATGTAATTTTTGGACGAGATTTGAATGCTTTTTATGATTTTATAAGATCGAGTGTCAAAGCTGGTGCGGGATGATGGATTCTGGTCTGTCTTCCCGACATCATAACTCTTTTTCAACAAGTCCAAATTGGTTGGTTCTGCTTCTGGAAGTTAATATTTTGAGTTTGGAACCAAACCAAATTGGAATAGTTTAATTTGGTGGGTAATGATTTTTATAAAAATAAAACTATTTTCTTACGCACTGAAATAGCTGCACGTACCTTTCTGTATTGGAGGAATTTTTATGATTTTTATGTGCACTAGAAAAATTAAACAAAAATATCTTTATAAGCCTAAGACATTTATTAAACTTTGGTAAAGATTTCATAATTTATTTCTATGGTTTTCCTATGTAATAAAATACATCTTTGCATGCTAAAATATGCATGTTATACTCGTTATTGATCGATACGTTCGTTTTAGGCTTAACCGGTGGATGTTCAATTGTGTTCTTTTTGGGGCTGTTTGAAGTGAGGTTTTGCTCCGTCATCTTCCTAGGTATGTCATATGTGTTTTACCTTAGTATCGTGGGCTACGAAGCTCGTTTGATTGATCAATTGTCAATAGATTGAAAAACTAGGATTTCGTTTGTCTAGTTGTTGATTATTGTGTTTAGCGCGTTGTTTGAGGGAATTAACAACCAATTCAGATTGTGTAGCCTCGATATGTTATACGGGCTGTGAAAAACTAAATTTTTATGTTAATGGGCTTGAATTGGTTGTCGGTTACTCAAAAACAGGTCGGTACAACGCGAATTCGCATTTATTGGTAGTTTGTGCATCGTGCTTGCAAATTACAGACCCATCCAACTCGTGTAGCGTCATGTGGACTTGTTGGCTGTGATTTTACTAAATTTAGTCCACACGGGGCTGAGTTGGTTGCCAAGTGCATAAACAACCCGTTAACGCGCGTATTCGATAAAATTAACAACTTTCGGGTGTAGTTTGGAAATCCTTTGTCCCCGGAATTAACTAAGGGTGGTTTTGGTAAATACATGGCCTCGGGGGCTGATGTAAATGGTATTAGTATGGTTGGGGCTTTAGGTCCAACAAACCATATTAGAACGCTTCGTAGGATAAATGAGTCGATTCGGTACCGTTAGTAATTATTGTTCGTAATCCGACTGGCTTTTGAGTTGTGGGAGTACTTAAGGGTCCTCTAGCCCGTTGTGATTGTGAGCCTCGTGTCAGGTGAGTTCATGATGCCCCTTTTTACTCTTTTCAAGTTTTGGGCTAGCATACACACCGTATTACAATCTTACTCGATTTTACTCGTTTAAACTCTTTGGATGGTATTACATAGCCTTATTTGTGTTTGTGGACTTATGAAACTATGTGTGAATAATATTCTATGCCTTAGGATATTTGAGACTCGTTTATGGTCATATATTCCTTAAGGTTAAATATATTACTTATGGCCTAGGCTCAAGGATATAGGCTTACTCGTATCATAGCATGTCTTGAGATGATATTTATGTATGTATACGCATGTGTTACTTTATGACCATAGGCTTAATTTTAATATGGTATATTTTGGAATGATGTGTATATATATATATATACACACACACATGCGTTATTTTATGGCCAATTATTGGCGATGTTAATTAGTCGTTATCGACTAAGGATGTTTGCGCATGCCTACTTTGTGTTTGCACACGTTGGATGGAACGTTACATGTTTGGGTTGTATGTGTGCTCGAACCTGATGTTATTACTTGGATGTTATGTGTTTGGGTTGTACGTGTGCTCGACCCTGATGTTATTACTCGGATGATACGTGTTTGGGTTGTACGTGTCCTCGACCCTGATGTTATTACTTGGATGATATGCATAGGGATATAATTATATAGATATGTAAGTATGACTACTTATGGTTCATTATGGCCTAACTGTTCATATCCCGTATTATATTTTAAACAATTGGAATGATTTATATAGATGTCAATATTTTAAACACTTGGAATGATTTATATAGATGTCAATAATTAAAACTTGAACTCACTCAGATCAAGCTGACTTTATGTGTATGTTAGTGTGAGTTTCAGGTTAAGAGGAGGATGCTTAGCGCTTGGACGTGCTCGAGACTACTCGTTCGGTTGAAGGCATAGCTAGTCAGGAAAATTTAATAATGAAGACTATTTATTTTTAAGTTATTACTTAACGCATTTAAATTTGGTTTTGGGCATATTTCCCGGTTTTTGGGAACTTGTTTTAGTGCTTGTGAATTTCCGCTGATTTTATACTTTTAACTAGTTTTTAAAATGAAATGGGTTGCCTTGAGTTTAAAAGAAAATTTTGTTAAGTTTTGAGAATCTTGGCACTTATTATTACGATGTAGCCTCAGCTACGGTAGCCTTGAGTTTAAAAGAAAATTTTGTTAAATTTTGAAAATTTTGTTAAGTTTTGAAATGGGTAGCTACCGTAAGCTACGGTAGCCTCAGCTGCACAACTCTTGCACTCATTTGACTTGTTGACTGCTATCTTCAAATCTCGAGTCCTTTGCTCCTCTCCATCATAGTTCACTTGAATCGTCTTTCCTCTGCACTTGTACCTGCAAACAAAAAACATAGTGTAGTAATCCAAATCCTTGAAATTAAACATAAACGCACGCGTTAGTAACTAAAGTTACTACACTTAAGGGTGGCTCTATAATCCAACCGTCATATTCCCACACTTCAACGTTGCTTGCCCTCAAGCAACTCTTGAAAACCAATTGTTTTTAAAACATAACCACCAAACAAACCACAAGCCCGGCTCAGTCAAGTTCCCCAATCATACCCTATTCCCTCATTATTAGAGGTTTGCATTAGCACCACTTAGTATTATTTTTAAAACATAGAATTTTAGTCAACCTTAACATGCTTTTGGTTTTTATTCACACATAACACACCGTCACTCGTTATACTTCTTATCGGTGACCATTCCATATTTTTCAATAATAATCAATTCTCCTCGCATATGCTTGTACTACCATCAAATCTCCACCTATTCATGCTTTAACACAAATACAAATCAAGAGGTCTTAAAATGGGTTGTAATGGGGCCAGGTGTAAAGGTATGGAATGGGAATATTGAAAGTGTCTCACGTGATCCGATCCGGCTTGTTACATCAATACTAAATAAACAATAGAATAAGCTACTATATACACTGCCCACTTGTATCACAAACTCGATACACATCACTTATGATGTTAATATTCAATTCAAAGCCCTTAAAAACTTGTTCTCCAGCCCCAAAATCACCCCAACAATTGTCTCAAAATGGAAATACCATGTAAAGCATGTCAAAAGGCACTTATAACATAAAATTCGAGTTGTAACCGTCATCAGCGTTCAGGGGCCACCGTAGCGTGGCTACCGTAGCTTACGATGGGTTTAAAATTCTTTACGCTGGATTTGTTCTATTTACAGCAGCATTGCTATGCTAGCCTCTACCGCAGCTTACGGTGGCTACTGTATGCTATGGTAGCCTCAGCTACACAAATCTTTGCACTCATTTGACATGTTGACTGCTATCTTCAAATCTCGAGGCCTTTGCTCCTCTCCATCACAGTTCACTTGAATCAACTTTACTCAGCACTTGTACCTGCAAACACACAACATAGTGTAGTAATCCAAATCCTTGAAACTAAACATAAACGGATGCATTAGTAACTAAAGTTACTACACTTAAGGGTGGCTCTACAATCCACCCGTCATATTCCCACACTTCAACGGTGCTTGCCCTCAAGCAACTCTTCAAACCAATGGTTTTAAAATATAACCACCAAACAATCCACAAGCCCGGCTCAGTCAAGGTCCCCAATCATATCCTATTCCCTCATTATTAAAGGTTTGCATTAGCATCACTTAGTATTTATTTAAAACATAGAATTTTAGTCAACCTTAACATGCTTTCGGTTTTTATTCACACATAACACATCGTCACTCACTAACCTTCTTATCGTGACCATTCCATATTTTTCAATAATACTCAACTCCTCGCATACGCTTGTACTACCATCAAATCTCCAGCTATTCATGCTTTAACACAAATACAAATCAAGAGGTCTTAAAAAGGGTTGTTATGGGGCCAGGTGTAAAGGTATGGAATGGGAATATTAAAAGTGGCTCACGTGATCCGATCCGGATTGTTACATCAATACTAAATAAATAATAAAATAAGCTACTATATTCACTACCCACTTGTATCATAAACTCGATACAAATCACTTATGATATTAATCTTCAATTCAAAGCCCTCAAAAACTTGTTCTCCAGCCCCTAAATCATCCCAACAATTGTCTTAAAATGGAAATACCATGAAAGGCATGTCAAAATGCACTTATAACATAAAATTCGAGTTGTAACAGTCATCAGCGTTCAGGGGCCACCGTAAGCTACGGTGGCCACCGTAGCTTACGGTGGGTTTAAAATTCTTTACGCTGGAATTGTTCTGTTTACGGCAGCATTGCTACGCTAGCCTCTACTGTAGCTTAGGTGGCTACCGTAAGCTACGGTAGCCTCAGCTCCACAACTCTTGCACTCATTTGACTTGTTGACTGCTATCTTCAAATCTCGAGTCCTTTGCTCCTCTCCATCATAGTTCACTTGAATCGTCTCTCCTCAGCACTTGTACTTGCAAACACAAAACATAGTGTAGTAATCCAAATCCTTGAAATTAAACATAAACGCACGCGTTAGTAACTAAAGTTACTACACTTAAGGTTGGCTCTACAATCCACCCATCATATTCCCACACTTCAACGTTGCTTGCCTTCAAGCAACTCTTCAAACCAATTGTTTTTAAAACATAACCACCAAAAAAACCACAAGCCTGGCTCAGTCAAGGTCCCCAATCATACCCTATTCCCTCATTATTAGAGGTTTGCGTTAGCATCACTTAGTATTATATTTAAAACATAGAATTTTAGTCAACCTTAACATGCTTTTGGTTTTTATTCACAAATAAAACACCGTCACTCATTAACCTTCTTATCGGTGACCATTCCAAATTTTTTAATAATACTCAATTCTCCGCGCATACGCTTGTACTACCATCAAATCTCCACCTATTCATGCTTTAACACAAATACAAATCAAAAGGTCTTAAAACGGGTTGTAATGGGGCTAGGTGTAAAGGTATGGAATGGATGTATTGAAAGTGGCTTACGTGATCTGATCCGGATTGTTACATCAATACTAAATAAACAATAAAATAAGCTACTATATACACTACCCACTTGTATCATAAATTCGATACACATCACATTGGATATTGAATCCCAATCTTTTTTTTTCATATAAACTTAAACTTGCACATAAATATGAAACCAGTACTTTCTATTGATTGATATCAAAACAATTACAATTACAAAGAAAACCTACCAAACCGGATCGTCTCATAACATATATCGGGGTTAATTAAATAAGAAGAATAAGTCCAAATAGGTTTACTGAAAGATCCAATCCCCCGCCCCTCTGATACTGTGGCATTCTCGGTCACATTTCTAATAAAATGAGGTATTATACGGCAAAGCCCTTTGAGTCGGTTGTGCGCGAATTGTTGTTTAATCATTAATTTGAGTGTTGTGTAAAGGAACCGCCAACCTTATCAACTCAGGTGACATAATTATAATATATGAAAAGTTTAATAGGGGAATTTGGTCCATCAGGGGCTTATTTGCTTGGAAATTGAATTAAGGATTTATTACGCGCGTATTCGACTCGATTGGTGCGCAAACGGGTGAATTGTGTATCATGGTTAGCCCCGACCATGATCGTAGGATGGAATTGGTTAATTGAAAGGTTTTAGGGGCTGAGGTAAAGTAAAATGAGTATGGCTTAGGCCTCGGGTCAAAATAATTGGGTTTGGACGATCCGTTAGTCGAGTGTGTTATTACAGGCTAGTTAGTAATGCGTTGTATACAAATTACAGGCTCTTACTTGTGAGTGTGCACTTAGAGATTCTCTAGCTAGTTGCTGGTGTTTGATTGACTTCAGGTGAGTTCATGATGCCCTTTTTAACTCTTTTTAAGTTTTGGGCTAGTATGCACACCTAAACGATTTTTCTTGATGAAACATTTAAACTATTTTATATAGGCTTGCTCGTATATGGTAGGCCTTGGGATGTTATAGTATGTATGTATATATATTATTGTATGGCCAATATTTGGCGATGTTAGTAGTCGTTATCGACTACGGATGTTACGTATGCCTACTTTGTGTTTGCATACGTTGATGAGATGTTACGTGTTTGGGTTGTACGTTTGCTCGACCCTGATGTTATTACTTGGATGTAATATATATATATATATATATATATATATATATATATATATATATATATAGGGATGCATTTATAAAGATGTATATATGTATGTATATATATGTATAAGGATGATTATTTATTGAAGAAGATGGCCTAACTGATGTATCCCTTTTTATAGTTTAAAACCTTTGGAATGACTATCACGATTATTATTTATTGATGTTATTTATTTAAAACTTGAACTCACCCAGCTCAAGCTGACTTTGTGTGCATATTAGTGTGAGTTTCAGGTTAGGAGATGGATGCATTACCGCTTGGACGTGCACGAAGCTACTTGGACGGTGGAGGGCATGCTTAGTCGGATGTTTCAATAATAATAAACATTTGCGTTTCAATATTTATTTAAATACATTTAAATTGGTTTTGGGCATAACTCCCGGGTTTCGGGAACCTGTTTTATTAATCATGATTTTCCGCTGAATTATACTCTGAATTGGTTGTTTTAATGGAATGAACTATTTTCAAGTTTAAATTTTTTTATAAGTGTTTTGTATGAATACCAACTGTAGGGTTCCCGGGGTTCGGGGCCTTACAAGTTGGTATCAGAGCCATGGTTAGAGGGATCCGAGCATCCCCGAATGCTTGGACTCGAACTGTAAGAAAAGAGACCAGTATGCCCACCGCGAGTAGCTGCACGCCAAGAGGTAACCTTAAATTATTTACTCATCCCTTTGAATTTAAAATTTTCAAGTATGTGATTAACTTTTTAAGTGTTAGATAGAAGGCTAATGTGGTTAGGGGCAGGGGGTGATTAGGATGGGCGGGTAAAGTAAACGACTAATTACACTTGATCAACGTCATTAGCAATTTACCCTTACCTTATATGTTCTAAATGCCACTTTTACTTGACCGTGTTAAAATTCTGTCTTTGTAGGGATAAGTCATAGTTAATACTCGTGCAGCTAAGAGAGGCCGTCCTAGTGTTTGTGGTCGTGGTCGTATGCCACTGGCCGAAGCCGAGAGTGAAATCCCTACTTCCCAGCAGGAAGAAAACGCGATTCATGAGGAGGGGGATAACCCTGCCTTAGATCCTGCTATGCGCGCGACTATCGTGGACGAGGTTTACCAGGTGCTCCATAGCGCCATTCCCGAGATCGTTGCTGAGGCCGTTAGGGCCATAGAGGAGTCTATGGTTGGTAAGAGTTCGGGTAAAGAAAGGAGGGGTAACGAGACGCAGGTTGATGAGGAGGAATAGGTGTATGTGCCGAGTGGGGATGAAGACGAAGTGCAGACTGTTAATGTGTCTACTTGGGGTTGCTCATATGGTGACTTTAAGAGATGTGACCCTCCTTCTTTTGATGGTACTAAAGATGCGTTGGCAGCACATCAATGGGTGAGGGAGATGGAGGCCGTTCTGAGGGTTAGTAAATGTAAGGGGGATGACATGGTGACGTATGCTACTGCCTCGTTTCGTTCCAAGGCATTGTGTTGGTGGGATAATCTGTCGTAGGCTATGGGTGATCGTTCGATTAGGAGGATGACATGGGATGGGTTGAAGAAGTTGGTTCTTGATCAGTTTTGTCCTCCGCATGAATTGGATAAGATTGAACAGGAATTCTTGACCTTGGAGGCGGGCAGTATGACGCATCGGGAATATACCACAAAGTTTAACCAGATGGCTCGTTTATGTCCCGATCTGGTTACTACTGAGGAAAAGAGGATAAAGAAGTATGTGAAGGGCCTTCTGGTGGATATTCGTAGGGGTGTGGTGACCACCGACATGAACTCTTTTCACTCGGTGGTTACCCTAGCAGGTACAATGTATGATCAGTGGGAGAAGTTACCGCCGACCGAGACTAGGAAGACTTGGAACACTAATTCGTATGGTAAGCAGCCCGGGGGAAGCAATTTTAATTCGTCTGAGAAAAGGGTGAAGACTAAGACTTCTGAGTTTAAGAAGGATGCGGCGTTCAGTAATTGCAAGAAGTGTGGGAAACCGCACAAGGGGGAATGTAAGAGTGGGTCTGGCTCTTGTTTTCGTTGTGATAAGGTGGGACACCCCCATTTCGAGTGTCCGACGTTGACTTGTTTTTGCTGTAAGGGTTCCGGTCACTTGGCATCAAACTGTCTTACCAGTAAGGCGGGGGGGGGGGGGGGGGTCCAGTCAGGGGACTTCCTCGAGAGGGAAGATGGAAGAGAAGCCGAAGGCCAGGGCGAGGGCCTTCAACATCTCCAAGAGGGAGGCGAAGGATGATGCGGATGTTGTTTCAGGTACCTTTTTACTTGATGAATTACAGGTGTCAGTCTTATTTGATTCGGCGCTAGTAGAAATTTTGTGTCTGCCGCCTTTTGTTCCTCGTTGAAGAAATCACCCGAGCGCGTAGTCGATGTGTTTCAGGTTGAGGTCGCTGCAGGAAAATCCGTTTCCGTGTCTAGGGCTATTCAGGGTTGTTCCATCGAGTTGTCTGGGTATAAATTTCCGGTGCGGTTGTAGTTGATGCCGCTTGGTTGTTTCTATGTGGTGCTCGGGATTGGCTCGCGAGTGTTGATGCTCAGATCATTTGTGGTCAGAAACTTGTTCGTCTGAGGGCCCCAGCTGGGACCTAAATTACTGTCTTCGGTGACCGGAATGGTGCAACGCCACATATCATATCCATGCTTAAGGCAGGAAGGTTGATGCAGCGAGGTTGCGGGGCATATCTAGCGTATGCTATAAATATGAAAACCGAGGTGGCTACCGTCATTGATGTTCTTATCATTCAGGATTTCTTGAATGTATTTCCAGATGATTTATCAGATGTGCCGCCGGACTGCGAGGTCGAGTTCCAGATAGACCTTGTGCCGGCGCAAAACCCGTTGCTCGAGCCCCTTACCGTCTAGCACCGAATGAAATGAAAGAACTTATGTCTCAATTGGAAGACTTGCTTGACAAGGGCTTCATTCGACCGAGCATCTCACCTTGGGGTGCCCCGGTCCCGTTCGTTAAGAAGAAGGACGGTAGCATGCGAATGTGCATTGACTACCGTGAATTGAATAAACTCACTGTTAAAAATCGGTACCCTCTTCCAAGGATCGACGATTTATTTGATCAGCTCCAAGGAGCTAGTTGGTTCTTGAAGATCAACCTTAGGTCCGGGTATCATCAGTTTAAGATTCGGGAGGAAGATATTCCTAAGACTGCCTTCCGCACTCGTTATGGGCATTATGAATTCCTCGTGATGTCTTTTGGTTTGACCAACGCAATGGCTATGTTCATGGATCTTATGAACTGGGTGTGTAGGACGATGCTCGATCGTACGGTTATTGTGTTTATCGAAGACATTCTTGTGTATTCCAAAAATGAACCCGATCACGCCGGTCATCTCACAGAAGTTTTGGAAGCTCTGCGAAAGAACAAGTTGTATGCGAAATTTTTGAAGTGTTCCTTTTGGTTACGTGAGGTTCAGTTCTTGGGTCATGTTATTAACCCGAGTGGTATTTTGGTTGACCCTGCAAAGGTGGAAGCCGTAAACGAATGGGAATCTCCTAAGTCTCCATCTGAAATTCGTAGTTTTCTGGGCTTGGCGGGGTATTACTGCCGCTTCATTCCCGACTTTTCGAAAATTGCTTCATCATTGACCAAGTTAACTAAGAAGAGTGTTAAGTTCGTTTGGGGTACTGAGCAGGAGGAGGCTTTTCTCGAGTTGAAGAACAGGTTGACGCTGCCCCGATCCTAGCTTTACCCGATGGCACCGATGATCTGGTGGTTTATTCTGATGCCTCGTATCAGGGGCTAGGGTGTGTTCTATTGATGCGAGGTCGAGTCATCGCTTATGTCTCACGTCAGTTAAAGCCTCATGAGGCGAATTATCCTACTCACGATTTGGAGCTGGCGGCGGTAGTGTTTACGCTTAAGTTATGGCGGCATTATTTGTACGGTGTTCCTTGCGTTATCTGTACCGATCATAAGAGCTTAAAGTATTTCTTTGAATAAAAGGAACTGAATATGCGTCAGCGTCGATGGTTGGAGTTGATTAAGGAATATGATCTGGAGATTACGTACCATCCCGGTAAGGCTAACGTGGTAGCCGACGCGTTGAGCCGGAAGGAGAGACCGAAACCTATCCGTGTGAAATCTTATCAGCTTATTTTTAAACCCGATATTTTGAAACATATAGCCAACGTCCAGAATGAAGCTTTGCAGGTGGAATGGATTATGTCAGAACGTATTTGGGGTCAGGAAAAGTGGTTGGAAGATGTCAGTGATGGGGTGAAGTATAAGGATAGGCGTTTATGGGTACCGAGGTATGGGTGATTCAGAGGTAAAATTTTGGATGAAGCACACAATTCACGCTATTCCATTCATCCGGGAACGACCAAGATTTATCAAGACCTGAAAAAGAATTATTGGTGGCCCGCGATGAAGTTTGAGGTGGCTCAGTATGTGAGTAAGTGTTTGACGTGTCTACAGGTTAAGGCCGAGCACCAGAAGCCGTTCGGGAAACTTCAACCATTGGAAATACTTGAGTGGAAATGGGAGCATCTTACGATGGATTTTGTGACTAAACTGCCTCGTACTCCTAGGGGTAGTTATGACACCATTTGGGTAATCGTTGATAGATTGACCAAGAGCGCCCATTTCTTGCCGATTCGAGAAACATTTAATTATGAGCAGCTGGCCGATGTGTTTATTCGTGAGATCGTTTCTAGACACGGGGTGCCGGTATCTATTGTTTCGGATAGGGATACACGTTTTACCTCCAGGTTTTGGAAAAAATTTCATGAGGAGATGGGTACCAAACTCCTCATTAGTATTGGTTATCATCCGTAGACGGATGGTTAATTCGAGAGGACCATTCAGACTCTCGAGGATATGTTGCGAGCTTGTGTTATCGATTTTGGTGGTAGTTGGGATCGTCACATACCGTTACTCGAGTTCTCGTATAATAACAGTTATCACGCCACGATTGGAATGCTACCGTTTGAGATGTTGTATGGTAGGAGGTGTAGGACTGCAGTTTGTTGGGGTTCCATTGGTCAGAAACAGTTGGGTAGTTTGGAGGTGGTTGAGGCTACGACTGAAAAGCTTGATAAGATTAAGGCATTTATGAAGGCCGCTCAGGATCGTCAAAAGTTTTATGCGGATTAAAGGCGAAGACCTATTGTGTTTGAAGCTGGGGACCGGGTTAAGTTGAAAGTTTCTCCTTGGAAGGGTATTATTCGTTTTCGTAAGAGGGGGAAGCTTAGTCCGAGGTTCATTGGTCCGTTCCGTATATTGTCCCGTGTTGGCGAGGTAGCGTATAGACTGGAGTAGCCTGATGAGCTCGCGGGAATTCATCCTACTTTCCACGTGTCCCATTTGAGGAAATGTTTAGCTGACGAGGAGGCCCATGTGCCTCTTGATGATATTGAGCTCGATAGCAAGTTGAACTACGTTGAAGAACCGGTTGTTATAATTGACCGTCAGGAAAGGCGTTTGAGGAACAAAGTGGTTAAGCAGGTGAAGGTGCAGTGGAGGCACCGTAGGGGTTCCGAGGCTACTTGGGAGTCCGAAGATGAGATGATGAAACTCTATCCGCAGTAGTTCCTATCGCATCGGGATTCGGGGACGAATCCCATTGTAAGGGGGGTGTACTTGTAAACCCGGTTCAACATTCTAAAACCAAGCACATCGATATCAAAATTCATTTTATTCGTGACTGTTACGACCGAAAGTTAATTCATCTTAAACAGGTCCACACTGATAATAATGTGGCGGACCTATTTACGAAACCGGTCGAAACAGCCATATTCAATGTGCTTGTAGGGTTTCTTATGATGCTGCGTTTTGATGACTGAGTTTTTTTTTTTGAGGTTTAAATTGTGTACATAAATTTTTTTTTGTCATAATTTCTGTACAAATTTAGGGGGAGAAAAAGAAAAATACAAAAAGAGTGTGTGTGTAAAAGTAAAAAAAGAGTGTGTGTGTGCTCTTAAAAAAAATAAAAAAATTTAAACATTTTGTTCTGTTGCTTAAAATCATGCCGGTTACTCAAGTTCAATGGACATATTTTATATGTTTGGTCCCGTCATCAATTTTTGACTCACGGGATAGCCATTAACCTTAGGACTGAAAGCAACTGGGGCGACTGAACTTACATAAAAAAAAAAAAATTCTTTTCTTGATTAACTATTGGTTTAAGTTCTTTCACTGAAATTTTGTCGGCTGCCTAAGTTTGAGGGACACATATTATTATCTGTTTGGTCCTATCGTCTTCGTTATGACCCCTATGACAGCTGGGGTGATTGAATTTAAAATTGCCTTCTAAGTTATCATCTGGGAAGTGATATTATTATTCAGCTAAAGCTTTCTAGAAGCTTAAAATATTTTCAAATGAAAATTGATCAAACCTTTGAGAAATGATAGATAAATTGATTTTGTGTGCATAACGTGTGAAGTTATTTGGCTAAAAAGGCTTTTGATTAGTTATTGATGTGTATGGTAGCTTTCCATGATAAGTAAAAGTTTAAAGTGATATAAACTAAATCTGCTAAACTTATTTTGGAGAGTCATTTTGAAGATGTTTGCGTGTCCCTAAATACATCTCTCCGAATGATAGGTAGAAAAACAATTACCCAGTCATACACGAGTCCGTTAGTGTCTTGATCGCAAAAAAAAAAAAAAAAAAAAAAAAAAAAAAAAAAAAAAAAAACTTCATTCGAAGCATAAAAAAAAATATGAAAATTATTGTCATTCAAATTTGTTTTCCAAACGCTAAAAGGGGTCCCAGGGAACTACAGGGGTGGGGCATACAAATAAGTCCTAAACATCCTGATTGTAAGGCTTGTAAGTCCGGATGGCATGTAAGTTCAAAACTTCAACTTTAAAGCTTAAAATTATTTTTGTATAGAGAAAATCTTTTGATCCTGCCTTACATTTAGGATGTTGATTATAATCATGCCGGTTACTCAAGTTCAACGGACATATTTTATATGTTTGGTCCCGTCATCAATTTTTGACTCCCGGGATAGCCATTAACCTTCGGACTGAAAGCAACTGGGGCGACTGAACTTACATAAAAAAAAAATTCTTTTCTTGATTTAACTATCGGTTTAAGTTCTTTCACTGAAAATTATGTCGGTTGCCTAAGTTTGAGGGACATATTATTATCTGTTTGGTCCCATCGTCTTCGTTTAGACACCTAGGATAGCTATTCACCTGAAAACCGAAGGTAACTGGGGTGATTGAATTTAAAATTGCCTTCTAAGTTATCATCTGGGAAGTGATATTATTATTCAGCTAAAGCTTTCTAGAAGCTTAAAATATTTTCAAATGAAAATTGATCAAACCTTTGAGAAATGATAGATAAATTGGTTTCGTGTGCATAACGTGTGAAGTTATTTGGCTAAAAAGGCTTTTGATTAGTTATTGATGTGTATGGTAGCTTTCCGTGATAAGTAAAAGTTTGAAATGATATAAACTAAATCTGCTAAACTTATTTTGGAGAGTCATTTTGAAGATGTTTGCATGTCCCTAAATACATCTCTCCGAATGATAGGTAGAAAAACAATTACCCAGTCATACACGAGCCCGTTAGTGTCTTGATCGCAAAAAAAAAAAAAAAAAAAAAAAAAAAAAAAAAAAAAAACTTCATTCGAAGCATCAAAAAAAAATATGAAAATTATTGTCATTCAAATTTGTTTTCCAAACGCTTAAAGGGGTCCAAGGGAACTACAGGGGTGGGGCATACAAATAAGTCCTAAACATCTTGAATGTAAGGCTTGTAAGTCCGGATGGCATGTAAGTCCAAAACTTCAACTTTAAAGCTTAAAATTATTTTTGTATAGAGAAAATCTTTTGATCAAGCGCTAGGGGGTTGGAGTCAAATTGGGGTGATCTAGGGAAAGTCAAATACGCTTTGAGAAGAGGTAAGGGGCATCAAAAGTCCATAAGTGATGTCGATATAAGCTTTATGCCTAATTGAATCTAAGCATATCACTGGCGCAATGAAAATCATGCTAAGTTTCTAATTACCTGCTGTCAACCTTTTCACTATGTCACAATAATGCTGAAAATGAATTATTGTGAAAGTATCCTAATCAATATGATTTTATGTTCGGATCTTTTCTTAAAAGGGTTGCTTGTTTTAAGACAGCTGAAATTTGATCCCGAAATATGCTAAATCTACAAAAGGCCAGATGGTTAATCATTTTTGTTTTTGTAACACCCGTTAATTTCCGGTTTAAAGATTTAAAGCATGTAAAGTGTGTATAATTCTCGGGATTTAACCGACCTTTCCCCGAAGCCCTCTCGTCATCCCGATACATTAAAGCATTTAACTTTTCTTCCAAGATGCCATATACTTCAATTTGGAGGGGCTAGAATTAAACTTATTATATTATAACATAAAAAAAAACACTAACCCTTTGTTTCTTGTGGTCCGATCGGCGCAACCAAGCAGCCCCCCCCCTTTTGTTCTTCAACTTTTGAGCAATTCCAAGGAAACTAGAAGTGGTTCAAGGTATGTACTAGAATCCCCACCACTCCCTTCGTCCAATCCTAGTCGTTTCGATGCTCAATTTTGCCTATTCGTTTCGTATGACAGTTTTCGGCTAGGGTTCAATTGACCCACTTCCCGTGGATAAAAATTGGGGCTTCTGGTGTAGAAAGATTCCCAGGTATGACATTTACGTCATATTAAAATTTCGGGGTCATTGAAGGTGTTTAGGTCGGTCAATTGATTTTAATTCGAAAACTAGGGTTTATCGAGTGTAGAATCGTTAATTGTTGAGTTTGATGCGTTAATCGATTGAATTTCCAACCGAATCAGTTCTCATAGTCCTAGAGGGATTTAAGGGCTGTGGGAAAATTATATTTTTAGTACTCGGGGCTGATTTGGTTGGTGATTAGTCAATCGGGGCGTGCATTGTTGTTTAAATGTTAATTTGAGTGTTGTGTAAAGGAACAGCCAACCTTATTAACTCGGGTGACATAATTATGATACATGAAAAGTTTAAGAGGGGAATTTGGTCCATAAGGGGCTGATTTGCTTGGCAATTGAATTAAGGATTTATTACGTGCGTATTCGACTCGATTGGTGCGCAAACGGGTGAATTGTGCATCATGGTTAGCCCCGACCATGATCGTAGGGTGGAATTGGTTAATTGGAAGGTTTTAGGGGCCGAGGTAAAGTAAAATGAGTATGGGCTAGGCCTCGGGTCAAAAAAATTGGGTTTGGACGGCCGTTAGTCGAGTGTGTTATTACAGGCTAGTTAGTAATGCGTTGTGTACAAATTACAGACTCTTACTTGTGAGTGTGCACTTAGAGATTCTCTAGCTCGTTGCTGGTGTTTGGTTGACTTCAGGTGAGTTCATGATGCCCCTTTTAACTCTTTTTAAGTTTTGGGCTAGCATGCACACCTTAACGATTTTTCTTAATGAAACATTTAAACTATTTTATATAGGCTTGCTCGTATATGGTAGGCCTTGGGATGTTATAGTATGTATGTATATATATTATTGTATGGCTAATATTTGGCGATGTTAGTAGTCGTTATCGACTACGGATGTTATGTTTGCATACTTTGTGTTTGCATACGTTGATGAGATGTTACGTGTTTGGGTTGTACGTTTGCTCGACCCTGATGTTATTACTTGGATGTTATATATATATATATATATATATATATATATATATATATATATATATATATATATATATTTATATATATATATATATATATATATATTTATATATATAGGGATGCACTTATAATGATGTTTATATATATATATGTATAAGGATGATTATTTATTGAAGAAGATGGCCTAACTGATGTATCCCTTTTTATAGTTTAAAACCTTTGGAATGACTATCAACATTATTATTTATTGATGTTATTTATTTAAAACTTGAACTCACTCAGCTCAATCTGACTTTGTGTGCATGTTAGTGTGAGTTTCAGGTTAGGAGATGGATGCATTACCGCTTGGACGTGCATGAAGCTACTTGGACGGTGGAGGGCATGCTTAGTCGGATGTTTCAATAATAATAAACATTTGAGTTTCAATATTTATTTAAATACATTTAAATTGGTTTTGGGCATAACTCCTGGGTTTCGGAAACTTGTTTTATTAATTATGGTTTTCCGCTGAATTATACTCTGAATTGGTTGTTTTAATGGAATGAACTATTTTCAAGTTTAAATATTTTTAGAAGTGTTTTGTATGAATACCAACTGTAGGGTTCCCAGGGTTCGGGGCCTTACAGTTTTAGTTTAGTTTTTATTCTAATTTTATTTTATTTTTAATTTTTACCTCATGACTGCTCGTGTCGAAACAAATGTCTTTAAGAAATCGTTTTTATCATGAATCGGGATTGTTTTTTGGATCATGAAATTTGACAGTTGCTAGTCTTGATCCTTTGGCCATTATGTTTGACCCAATATGTCTATAATATTTGTGTTCTTAGCCCAGTCATCTTTGGCCCAAGTTGTTGTGTTAATGGTGTTCTCGTTCCATCCGGGTTCTCGGCCCAGATGGGTATCTCAGAAGTTCAAAGGTTTTGTTTACAGATTTGATTAAGTTTGGAAGGGAGTCAAAGTGGTTTATCAAGGTCTTCATCCGTTGGTTATGTTTAGAAGATTTGCTGAGATCGAGACAGATGTTGATGCTGCTGGTGCAGCTGTAGCTGAGGAACATGTGGTTCCTGCTCAAAGGCACGTTACCACGTTTGATACATTGTCCGGTGATGATGAGTTGGATAGTTCTCCTTCACAACCTATGCAGATTGAACACCAGATACAAAAGTCAGTACCTACTGCTGAACAAGTTAAAGAGTTCGAAGCGTTCAAGAAAAAGTTCCAGTCAACTGCGTTAAAGCCTCCTCAATTAGTCGCTATGACACATGTTGAAGACGATATTGAAGAAGAACCAGCCACCGATCTCATTCCACGAAAACGACAAAAGTAAGATCCAAGACCAGGTGTGCTGGCTAGAGATGTGATACCAACTACTCAACCAACTGTTGCTGAGCCTGTTACAGTTGAAGCTCAGACAGCTCAAGGCCCATCTAATGCTGCTCAACAAACTCAAGAACAGATTTTTGAAGATATTCTCGAGCACGACTAAAATCAAGCAATAAACCCAGGGGTAGATTGTTGGGCTATATTTATGGTTTATGCTTTATTTATTAGACGTAGTTTTTGGGCTTAACTGGGCTAATATATGTAAACCGAAATCTTGATTTCGGTGGGCTTTACTTTGTTTTGGGCCTAGGTTGGTAGTCTATATATATAATGTATGTAACTCATTGTAAGGTTGTTGTTCATCAAGGTTGTTCGTCCATTATTATTCAATCATGTAAGTTAAGGGCTTAAGCACCCGACGTATAACATACGTGTGTTTTGAAGCTTCTTCATTGTGTTTGGTGTGTTTTTAATCGTTTCTCACAGAATCAACGTAGTGGTTAGTTTCCGCCTAACTATTAAGTATATTGATATCACATTGAAAGATCCCTCACGGGACTTACAACATCACCAACAAACACAACCCTTATATCCCAACTCATCATTACTCCACCCAACCTCCCAATCCACACATAAACATAAAATAAGATACAAAAACGTACAAGGGAACACCTGATTCGCTGCCGACGCAGCTCAATAGTAACGTGGTTGCGATGGTCCAAAGATGGACGTCATCACATCCATGAATTCTCCAAAACCAAACGCCCCTTGATTCTCACCACTAGCTTGACCTTCTCCTTGAGCTTGACCTGGACCTTGAGTTTGTCGCGGATCCAACCATTCTGAATGATGCAATGGTGGCATGGGATAATTCACCGTACCGTCGTAAGGTGGCAACGTGGTGTAGTCAACAATCGGTGGGTCAGCCACCACAGGTTTCCCCGAATGCCATGCTTCATGCATTCTCCTTTGACGATCATCCTCATACCTATGGTTGATTTCTCGTTGTTCAGCATAAGCGTGGGCCGGGTTCCACACTTCTTGGCTATCATATATTTGCTTTTGAGCTTGTTCCATGCTTGCGCCCATGAATGTTTGATGATCAAATGATGCTTGGGCGGTCTCGGGCCAATGGTAAGCCCAAATTATGACATCACGCATGCTTCCATGGTAAGCCCAATTTGGGTCAATTGATTGACTCGAATAATCAAATGTTCGGGGACCCGTATGGTGAGAAGGAAATTGTCCCCGTCCGTGTGCACTTGAACTACCACCTACGCTTTCGCTTTCCATTGCAACCCACTTGCCCGGCTCATCATCATAATAATCTTCTTCACTTTCTCCCTCTTCATCATCACTTTCTACCTCATCCTCTTCTCCCGGTTCCAAAGGTCTAGCATCGACTTTCAACGCCCTCCATCTCTGTCCTTCGCTTTTTAACATATGGTATCTGTCACTTGCTTGATATTCCCAACCAACTGTTGGGCCTAGTTATTTGGTTTTTACTTAGTTTGTTTGTTTTGTTTGGGCTGCGTATGTAAACTGAGATCCCTTTGGATCTCGGTGGGCTTTTGGTCTTTGTTGGGCTAGCGTGTGGTCTCACAACCCTATATATAGAATGCATTGTATAGGGTTCCAGGTTGTTCATTCACTTGTGTTTTGGCCGTCTAAGGGTTGTTCTAGACGAGTTTTGTATTGATAGTGCTTAAGCACCCGACGTATAATAATACGTGTGTTTTGAAGCCATTCTTGTGTTCTACGTGTTTGTGTTTACTTGTGTTCTTGAATCATCTAGTGTTGGAATTCCGCACCAACACCTAGGTTGTTGATATCATAATTGTAGTGATCCAGATTCGGGACGATGATTGGAACCGAAACAAATCTGGCAGGTTTAGTTCTCATCAGACCAAGCCTAACATGTTTCGAAAAAGGGTTAGAAAAGGTGCTTCGGTTTCAAAAACGCACACAAATTCTAAGCCAAAACGGGTGGAAAAGACAAATTCGTCTTCTTCCAACCCCAAGACACCAGAGGTTACGACAACCATTCGTACATATAATGCCAAATCATACAATGGTAGACACAAATGGTTGCCTAAATCTCTGGCAAAGGAATCAAAAAATTCTACGTTTAATGATCAAAAGGACATGTCATGGCAACCCGTGACAACTTTAGATGAGTCAGGGTCACCCAGTGTAACTGTGGAGTGGGTAGCAAAATCTAACTAATCCCGCGTTTTGTGCAGGGACAACTATGGAGGAATATCATCAAACCTTGGTATGTTGATAGTGGCTGTTCCAGGCACATGACAGGAGACATTTCCCAACTACATGACATTCAAACATTTAATGGTGGATATGTGTCCTTTGCGGGAGGAGAGAAAGGGAAGATTACATAGAAGGGTACTGTAAGTAACGGTGTTCTGAAATTTGAAAATGTTAATTTTGTTCCAGAGTTGAAGCACAGTTTGCTGAGTGTGTCGCAAATCTGTGATAAAGAATTTTCAACACATTTTACTAAAAAGGAGTGCTTGATTTTAAAACCTGGTATCATTATATCAGAAGACTGGATTCTTGTTCGATCACAACGAAAAGATAATGCTTATGTGATCGACATGAACAAAAATGTTCCTGATGAAATAACATGTTTGTTTTCAAAAGTGTCGGAACATAATGCCATGCTATGGCATGGTCGTCTTGGTCATGCTAATACAAAAAATTTGAATCGTCTTGCCAAAAATGATTTGGTACGTGGCCTACCCATTAAAGATTTTGTTATTATTGAAAAATATGTGGCTTGTTTTTTGGGTAAACATCATCGAAAAACTCATAAACCTAAATTGATTAACACCATTTCATCAGTTTTTCAAATGCTTCATATGGATCTCTTCAGTCCAGTTCACGTTTTGAGTCTTTCACGCAGCTCTTATTGTCTTGTTATTACTGATGACTACTCACATTTTACTTGGGTGTTTTTCTTGTCAAATAAGAGTGAAACGGCAGATTTGATCAAGAAGTTTATTGTGCTTATGGAAAATCAACTGAATTTGAAGCTGAAAGGAATTCGTTGTGATAACGGCATGGAATTCAAGAATGCATCTTTGAATTATTTCTGTTCAGAGAGGGGGGTGTTACGTCAGTACAGTTCAGCCCGGACATCGCAACAGAATGGTGTGGCTGAAAGGAGAAATAGAACTCTTATCGAGGCGGCAAGTACTATGTTGTGTGACTCTAAACTGCCATTATTCTTCTGGGTAGAAGCTATCAACACGGCCTGTTATGTTCAGAATCGGGTGATAATCAACAAGTCAAAGATGAAAACTCCATATGAGATTGTCTATGGTCATAAGCCTACTATTGCGCATTTCAGAGCTTTTGGTTGTCCGTGTACTTTACTGAACCTCGAGTCCACTCCGAAATTCGGGGCCAAAGCTGATGATTGTTACTTTGTCGGTTATGCGGGCCACACCGCCTACAGGGTCTACAATAAGTCCACCAAACAGATTCTCGAGTCCTATGATGTTCGTTGGTTGGAAGAAAATGAGACTGATGCTCGTGTTGGTCCGACTGGTTATTTGATTATAATGAACTTTTCAAACCATTCAATGTGCTTCCGGTCATCAACACCGAACCATCGAGCAGTGCTACAATGGATGCTGAAGAGGGGGACTCACATGCAGTATCTCACATCTCTCCACCTCTTGATGATGATGTCACAGAACCACTTAATGATGACACACCCGCACCCATCACTCAACCGAAAGATGTTCTAGAAACTGAATTCTCAAAAAATTTGTCTGATGACGCTGCGGCAGTTGAGGGGGAGAATTGTATTCGTCAGATTTTTGGGAGCACACTTTTTCCCCATACCATTCCAAATGAATATGTCGCCAGCACCTCGTACTTACATAGTACAACGACCTCGGGATGGAAGAACCCTCTTGCTGATGCTGATGCTGATGTAAATCTGTCAAACTTGCACTCTACCGGTGATGTTTCCGATCAATTAGTTCCTTCGAGGATTCAGAAAAATCATCCAATTGAGAATGTCATTGGTCCTCTTGAAGCGGGCGTGTCCACCAGAAGTTAGACAGGACACAAACAGTTGTTTGTTTTCCTGTTTCATCTCTCAGATTGCGCCAAAGACGGTGGAAATGACCCTTCAGGAACCGAGTTGGTTAGATGCCATGCATGAGGAATTGAATCAGTTTGATAAGTTGAAAGTTTGGAGATTGGTTGAGTTACCGGAAGGAAAGAAAGCACTTGATACGAGATGGGTATTCTGAAACAAACAAGATGACACCGGGGTTATTGTTCGAAACAAAGCACGATTGGTAGTTCGTAGATTTCGTCAAATTGAAGGGTTGGATTACACTGAAGTCTATGCTCTAGTGGCTAGACTTGAGGCCATCAGAATTTTTCTGGCCTACGCTTCCTTCATGGGGTTCACGGTGTATCAGATGGATGTTAAGATCGCGTTTCTGTACGGCGAAGTCAAATAAGAGATCTATGTGGAACAGCCACCGGGTTTTGTTGACTCCAAGAAACCAAATCACGTCTATAGGTTAGACAAGGCATTATATGGGCTTCATTAGGCTCCTCGGGCATGGTATGCTACATTGACAGCACATCTTCTACATCATGGCTACAAGCGAGGAACCATTGATCAAACCTTGTTCCGCAAAACTGTTTGAAAAGATTTGATTCTAGTCCAGATCTATGTGGACGACATTATTTTTGGATCCACCAGTGCTGATTTGTGTGCAGAATTTGAAGAAGTTATGAAGAAAAGATTTGAGATGAGTTCGTTGGGGGAGATGACAACATATTTGGGGTTACAGGTTCGCCAAAGTTCGGCGGGAATTTTGCTACATCAAGGAAAGTATGTTGAGGATATGCTTGCAAAGTTTGAGTTTCAAGACTCCAAGAGCGCTAACACTGCCTTGGCCTTTACTGTCATCCGGAAGGGAGTCCCGTAGATCAAACATACTATCGATCAATGATCGGGTCTCTATGTACCTCACCAGCAGCCGACCCGATATCATGTTTGCAGTCTGTCAGTGTGCTCGTTTCCAGGCTAATCCTAAACTCTCTCATTTAATTGCTGTTAAACGTATTTTTAGATATCTGAAGGGACAACCGAAGTTAGGTCTTTGGTATCCCAAACAATCAGAATTTGATCTTTATGCTTTTGCTGATAGCAATTATGGTGGAGATGATATTGACAGGAAATCCACATGTGCCGGATGCCAGTTCTTATGATATCGTCTCATTTCATGGAAGTGTAAGAAACAACAAACGGTGTCCACCTCGACCGCCGAGGCGGAGTATGTTGCTGCATCAGCTTGCTGTTATCAGGTTATCTGGATGCAAAACCAGCTGCTGGATTACGGTTTGGAATTTCTTGATACTCCCATCTTTTGTGACAATGATGCTGCCATTGCAATTGTTAAGAATCCAGTTCAACATTCTAAAACCAAGCACATCGATATTAAAATTCATTTTATTCGTGACTATTATGACCGAAAATTGATTCACCTTGAAGAAGTTCACACCGATAATAATGTGGCGGACTTATTTACAAAACTGGTCGGAACAGCCAAATTTAATGTGCTTGTGAGTTTTCTTAAAATGCTTCCTTTTGAGGATTGAGTCTTTTTGAGTGTAAACTTGTACATATTTTCTTAATTTGTACAATTTTAGGGGAAGAAAAATCAAAAAGCCAAAAATAGTGTGTGTGCGTGAAAAATCAAAAAGCCAAAAATAGTATGTGTGTGTAAAAATCACTCTCGCTTAAAATTATGTCGGTTGCTCAAGTTTGAAGAACATGTACCTGTATATGTTTGGTCCAGTGATCTACTTGTAGAATCACAGGATAGCCATTTATCTAAAGACTGGAAGCATCTGGGGCGATATTGTGATATGTTTTTTTGTGTTTTGAATTCTTTCACTTAAAATTATGTCAGTAACTCTAAGTTGGAAGGACATGTAATTTCATGTGTTTGGTCCTGTTAACCACTTGTGGACATACGGGATAGCCATTTACCTGAAACCTAAGAGTGACCGGGGTGACTGAGTTTTAAACTGTCTTTTGGGAAATGATATTATTATTCAGTTAACAGCTTTTAGAAGCTTCAAATATTTTCAAATGAAAATTGATCCAACCTTTGGAAAATGATAGATAAATTGCTTTTGTGTGCCTAACAGGTGAAGTTATTAAGCTTAAAAGGCTCTAGAACAGTCATTGATTTGTATGGTAGCTTTCCATGATGCGTTAAAGTTGAAGTGATATAAACTAAATATGCTAAACTTACCGTGGAGAGTCATTTTGAAGAAATGCGCATATCTCCATATACATCTCTCCAAATGATAGGCAGAAAAGTAATTACCCAGTCATACACGAGCCTGTTAGTGTCTTGATCACCAAATATTATGTTTCTAAATTATTACTTAATAAATAAATAAATAAATAAATTTTGGGTTGATTATTGTGTTATTAAAAAATCATTTATCAAAAGCTTAAAGGGTCAAACTAGAACTACAGAGATGGGGCATAAAAGTAAGTCCTATCATGTCTCGAATGAAAGGCCTGTAAGTCCGGATGGCCTGTAAGTCCAACGTTCAACCTTAAAGCTTAAAATTTTGTTTAATTATCTATAAAAATTTTGATTAAGCACTAGGGGATTCGAGTCAAATTGGGGTGATCTGGGGAAAGCCAAATACGCTTTAAGAAGAGATAGGAGGCATCACAAGTCCATGAGTGATGTCCATCTAAGCTTTATGCCGAACTGAACCTAATTCATATCACGGATGTAATGAAAGTCATGCTAAGTTTGTTATACCTGCAATCAACCTGTCTCTTTATGTCATACTAATGCTGAACATGAATCCTTGTGACAGCATCTTAAACAATATCATTTCATGTTCGGATCTTTTCGTGAGAGGCGGCGATTTTACAAAACTGAAATTTGATCCCAATCTGCAAAATTTAAAAAGGGTTATCTTGTGTGTTATGTTCGTTATTATGATTGTTATTATTTATGTTTTTTTTTGTTTTTTTGTTTTGTTTCATTTGTTTTATCTCGAAATTACTCTCCTCAAAATGCGTGACTTAACTGGGTCGTTTTCAATGTGTTTAAATTGTTTTGGGCCTTACACTGGATTGTCAGTTATGTGCCAACATGTTTATGGGCTGATTAATTGGCTTGGGCTTGTTTAGGGGTTCTTGGAACATATCAGTTGGGGTATAAGTAACCCCCTCCTCAATTACTATTTTCATTACATTTAAAACTCAATTCTCTCCTTTCTCTCAATATATCCAGCCGAAAGCTGTTCCTTGCGTAAACAAATCACATTAAGTTATTATTATCGTTCGTGTTTGTTGATTCATAGGTAAATGAGCCAAGGCTGCTAATTGTTTTGTGAGAATTGTGTTCTTAAAGTATTGACAGATGGGTAGATGGATTGCACAGACGAACAAGGTGTCAAGGGGTGTTAGGATTAGTGATTGATGATTTCGATTGGATGGTTTAGGGTTAATTGTTGGAAATTAAGATGGGTTTGTTGCAGGATTAATGGAGATCTCGGTGCCTTGGAGAAGACGACACCCAAAGAGTTCTCTGTCCCCAGCTGTCAAAGAGCTCTCGGTTGACTTTCATTGACCGAGATCTCCTAGCCTTGACCGAGAACTCATGTTCTCGGTTGAATTTCGTTGACCAAAAATGCTGGAATTGACCGAGAACTCATGTTCTCGGTTAATCTTGACAGAGAACACTTGCCTTTGACTGAAAACCCCTCTTTGACCGTGTAACATCCGTATTTTGAGAATTAATAAATAACGGAAAGTTTTATTATTATCGGTGTGTCGTTAGTTTGGTTGTGTGCGTGTTTGTATTTGGATAAAATTGGAATGGAGGTGGATGGTGGGGCCCATGGCTCTCTATATAAGGCCATCCCCCACCCTTTCACCATTTCTTTACACAACACACACACTAGAAAACACACACTTTCTCTCTAGCAATTCGGATTCGGATCCAAGCGAAAGGAAGGAAGAATCTTGGGTGTAAACACCATAAAACAACAAGAAACACCACCAAGCTCCACGGATCTATCCAGACCCGAACCCGAGACCAAAAAAGGTGAGTTTTGGTTTTAAGGGTTAAGTTTTAGGTCGGATTCGATATACAAACCGATAGAAGGATAGATCGGGGTATATGATGGAAGAAAAACATGAACTTGATAAGTTATAACCCCACGAGAATGTTATATGGTAAAAAAATGATGTTCGGGCCTTATAAAACGCCAGTATCAAAGTTGGTACAACCCAAAACCTCTAAAAAGGGTAAAATCGGGTCCTAAGGAAGAGTCACGAAGTAAAATGGCCATTAAATGGTAAAAACGAAGAAAAAGAAGAATTTTGCATCGCATAAGCCATGCGAAGAGAGAAAGACTATTTCGCTTGGACCCCAGCTAGGGTCGCTGCCCTTTGGACCCTGCTAAGGGCTGCCGCCCCTTGACCCCGCTACCAGGGCGCTGCCCCCGGACCCCCGTTAGATGAGAGTTTCATTAATTTAGATGTAGGAAGTAGTGGTAATAGATAATTGACACGCGTAATGTATTGTACAGTTAGCCGTACTCAACTAAAGAAGGGAATTACCATTAACGGCGAGAGAAATCGACTCCAGGTGAGTTCTAGCCCCATTTCTCTTTGAAATGTCTTCGGGGCTGTGTGCATACCTCTATGTGATAGTTAATACATTTACTTAATTGATAAGTATATGATACGTGTATGACTATGTATTAGATGTTATTACTATATAATGATAGTATGAATGAGCATGTATATATATATATATTATTATATACATGAGACAGGTAAAATATGCATGTATGATAAATGTATGGTTATTCGAGGCAGTAGGGACCAGACCCTTATAATCTCTGTGATGTTAGGGACCAGACCCTTATAATATCTGTGATGTTAGGGACCAGACCCTTATAATATCTGTGATGATAGGGACCCAGACCCTTACAATATCTGTGATGTTTAATGTAGAATAGCTTATGGTATACCATAGGGTTTTATGAAAGAAAGTATGTAAGTACGTATGCATGTATATAAAGTATGTGTGAAAGAAGTAATAGCAAAGTAAGGTGTGAATACGTATCTTCGGACGCGTATGAGTAAGGATAGAAATGTATTGTATGTTAATTGATTAACTAGAACTCACTCAGCGTAGCTGACTTTTAGTATGCACGCAGGCAGATAGGTTGAGGCAGCTGGCTTGAGGAGGGACACATGGCACGAACTAAGGAGACTGGCATCTATGAAGAAGTGTCATGACTTTTTTATGTTATGTTATGAAAAGACAATTTGTATGTTAAGACGAAAATGAATGTTTGTAATGTGATGTTTGAAGTTTTAAATTATTCCGCGAAAGTTTAAATTAACTCCGATTTTAGAACTGTGTTTATGAGTAAATCCAACACCAAAATAGGGTTATCGGGAACGGGGCCTTACAGACCGAAATCTCATGTGGACAGAAAACTCTTTGTGGACCGAAAACAATTATTTTATTGTTATCGTTTTTCTTTGTAGTCCACCTAATTTTTTTTGTCATCGTTGGCCCCTCATGTTTTGAAACTTGAACTAAAATGCTTAAAATATAATTATGATCAAGCTTACACTTACTAACTTGACTCGTTTGGTGCAGTTATGGCTGATCAGTTTCCGTTAAAGTTTGTGGATACACATAATATTGCTGGATACTTATTTGATCCACCACTGGCCCACAAGGAGTTCAAGTCTATGATTGTCGGCCTCAATACTTGCAGGATTTCTCACGCATTATGAGAAAACCCTGTCATATGCAGGAAGATGATCACTGATTTTTGGTATAATGCCTCAATCAATCCACGAGGGCCAGATGGAGTTGTGTCGATAGACTCCAAAGTGCAGAAGAAGCCGGTCGTCATCACAGAGGCTATTATAAGGGAGGTACTTCTGTTAGGTGATCAACCTGATTATCCGACGGAATACTCTTCTACAGATGTCTCTGAGATTCCCACCAGGATGGGTTATGAGGGTACTTATCCTCCCGCAATCAAGAAGTTATTTCACCCATACTGGAGGTTTTTGATACACACGTTCTTCTCATGTGTGTCGGGAAGAAAGGGAGGATCAGATGAGATAAGCCATACTCAGATGTCTGTATCGTTGCTCTGATCATAGATTGGAACTACAACTATTCCAAGTTTGTTTTCAATGAGATGATGAGCAATCTGAAAGGGAAGAAGAAAGAGTTGTTCCTTATGTATCCAAGATTTCTACAGATGATCTTTGACTCACTCTACACCGACCTTGTCAGATCTGTTGATAATTAGATATGAAGTCAATGGGACCCAACACCTTTGGGTTAATGAAACAATCCAGGAAAGGCTCCAAGGTCGTCCATCAGGGCCTCAATGCTCTGGTAAAATTTGGGAGATTTGCTGAGACAGAAGCTGAGCCAGTTATCGCTCAAGTTGCCGATGAACATGTGGTACCAGTTCAAAGGCGTTCTGTAGCTTTTGAGATTTCTGATGATGAAGATGAAGAGACAGAACATCATCACACCGATAGTATTCCAACTGCTGAGCAACTAAGAGATTTTGAGATTTTTAAAGAAACTCTACAGTCATCTGCTTTGAAGCCTTCTCAAGCTTTTGCTGTAAATGAAGATAGTGAAGTTATCCCTGAGGAACCAGCCGACGATCTCATTCCACGCAAACGAAGGAAGACAGATTCGAGATCTGGCGTGCTGGTTAATGAAGATGAAACAGCCACACCGTCAACAACATCCAGCCCACAACAAGAATCACATCAGCCTGAGTCGAATTCTCCTGAGACTCATGTTGATCCCAATCCATCATCTACCGAGCCTCATACTCAAGATCAGATACTTGATGACATTGCTCGTGATTTTGATTTTCAGGCTGACATTCCACAAACTGATGAAGATTACATACCATTCTCTGATGTTCCTTCTGGTTCTTCTGGCCCATCCAATCTGGGTCAGTTAAACTCTAATGTTTTCGAAAAGGTTGCTCAGATTTTGGCTATGCAAGAAAGATATCTGCAAGAAAAAGGCAAAGGGGTCATACTTGAAGATGCTCCTGTTGATGTATAAGCTCTTCAACGTAGAGTCTTTGAACTTGAACAAGATTCTGTCATAAAAGACGTACGGATTCAAGAGCTGGAAGCCAGTAACTCCGATAAAGACTCCAAGATAAAAGAGCTTCAGTCCAACATGGGAGAATTAACTGCTATTTACCTGGACCTCCAACAAAAACTCGTTCAGAAGTTTGGAGATGAATTCAAGAGCAGTAGTGATGTGACTTCAAAGATGCCAAACGTTGATCAAGGTGGTAGCTCTACTGTTCGTTCATTTGAAAACATAGATGAATCAGAGACGCTAAAGTAGTACATGTCTGCACCTCCAGTCACCAAAGAAAAGTCAGACATAGTTCAGAGGAAGCTACTGGTAATGAAAAACTCCAGTCAAAATGTTGAATCATCCGATCACACAGACAGGTTCGTTGTCACCTTTCAAAAGGGTTTTTCGGATAAATATGGAGATCGTTCTGGAGTTGTGTCATGGGGTTTTGATGCTGAAAAGAACATGTGGTGGGTTAAACGGAAGTCCGGTACCACTGAGTACTATAATAAGATGAAATACTTTGGTTCATGGACTAAAGTGGATCTTAGTGATTTGATAAACTCTCCATTCCACAACCCAACTAATGATTATCGTGGTAGAGATTTCTGGAACTTTCTGAGAAATCAAGTTGATCAAGGCTTTCTGAAAATGTCAACTGCAAATTTGTTCTTGAAGAAAGCAAAGGGGGTCGTGGATCCAAAGACAGGAAGGACTGTGGTCAACGTTATGTGGCCTGCTACAGAGAAGGCCACTCATATTCCTGTGCCTAAAGCTATTCAAGATGGTACTTTGGATAACATGAGATTCTGGATGTATGATAGTGAGACTGCCACTGTTGTTATACATTTGCAGAAGGGCAAAGGGCAGTATATATTTGTTGATCCAAGAGATTCGCTAAAGCTAGGAGAGAAAGACATCAAGACACTCAGTGCATTTCAGATAATTTCCGACCCGATTTTTGAAACGGCTGCAAAAGAATATACAAGCATGGTGGCTTCTATTATCAGATGCAAATTTTGGGTAGGTAGTTTGAAAGACGCTGACATCGATTATATGGAGCATGATTGAGAACCAATCTACAAACCAAGGGGGAGATTGTTGGGCCTAGTTATTTGGTTTGTACTTAGTTTGTTTGTTTTGTTTGGACTGCGTATGTAAACCAAGATCCAAAGGGATCTCGGTGGGCTTTTGGTCTTTGTTGGGCTAGTGTGTGGTATCACAACCCTATATATAGAATGCATTGTATAGGGTTCTAGGTTGTTCATTCACTTGTGTTTTGGCCGTCTAAGGGTTGTTCTAGACGAGTTTTGTATTGATAGTGCTTAAGCACCCGACGTATAATAATACGTGTGTCTTGAAGCCATTCTTGTGTTCTACGTGTTTGTGTTTACTTGTGTTCTTGAATCATCTAGTGTTGGAATTCCGCACCAACACCTAGATTGTTGATATCATAATTGTAGTGATCCAGATTCGGGACTTACACCAACCCCTAGCTTTGTCACATCAAACGGCTTGTGTCTCTTTCCAAACCCAACGTCATTATCCCCAATAACACCAAACCGCATCAACAATGCGGTAATCAACCGACAATGTGGAATAATTTTTCTGCTCACATTATTCCGACATATCCAAATATTGTTGAGTACTAGATATCGGAATGACACAAATGGTCCTCCATGCATCAAAGGGTATAGGATCGGGACCTCGGGATATCTAACCTCTGTCATATCCCCTCTTCTTGGCATGACATTATGCAAAAAAATGATGAGCAACATTTTTGGCTCAATCTTCAAATTCTTCCTCAACTTCTTCCCACCATACTTACCCGGTAAAAACAATGCTTCCAACATAGTGCCCTAAGTTGGATGCTTGTCTGGCTGATGATTCATTCAAGTGTGGTTACACATAATTACTTTGAGGCTTACTATCAAATCGTGCAATTTGCCACAATGTTTCAAACGACATAGTAACCTCAATGTTGTTGACAGTCCCAATAAGCTTCATCGCCGAAGGTTTGTTAAACAAAGGACACCTCAAAGTTGCTATCCATTCTTCAATTTTGTCAATGAAAACATACTTCTCATTATAATCATAACACTTGAGAGCTACTTCCCAACCCAATGCTTTAAATCGGTCAAATACATCAAACGACCTAAACTCCCATTCCGAGACCACTTTATCACATATAAATGCGTTGGACTTCTTTGTCAATTTATTCATTTTCTCGTGAAACAACTCTGGTTGCCATCTCAAATCATGATCTGTTAAGGGCCTGTGAGTCCAATCAGGTTTAACAAAATGAACTTGCTTTTCTCGTTCTTCTAACCTCCGCCTTTTCACTTGTTCGGCTGCGGTGTTGCTAGACGAACTCACAATCCCTTTTCCTTTATCCTTACCAAAACGTCCCATCTAAACACAATGACAACCATTAACCAAGTTAGTATGCATCTCCATATACATTCCTACACTTGCATGTTTCTATGGTTGTGAATATATGAAAGTCATAAACCATTGATTTTTCACAAAATTTTGACGGCATTTCGTTTAAACATATAACATATTCCATTTTCAAACTTTTGTCAAACTATATTTTTCTATACCATATTCACAACCATAGCACAATTTCAAACTACATCAAACTTTCTCACATTCAATAAGCAAGTGTAAGAAATGTTCAAACATGTAATCTTAACCAATGAAATTTGTAGCAATTGAGTGAAGAGAAACATACCTTTAAGCCGAATTAAACTCTCTAATCACACTAATCACTAGTCACTTGCAAAACCCACTTGGTGTTCAAAATTTTCAGACCAAAAACTTCCAAAATGGAACCCCAAAAAAGTTAAGATTGATGAAAATCGAGCAAAGAATGTAATTCCTTGCGAAAATCTAGTCAAGTTAGACCCGAAAATCGTTGATTTTGGTTAAGATGGTATGAATTTTGGGGGTTAGGGTTTGGTAGAGATGAAGGAGAAGATGATGGTGAGATGAATGAAAGAAAGAAAAACGATAAGGAAAATATGTGGATGAAGATTCCTAAGATTTTCGGATTTTATTGTTTTTTTTATATATATGCTGCTGCACTGCGCCTTGACAATCAGAGTCCACCGTAGCTTATGGTGGCTACCGTAAGCTACGGTAGCTTCCTCAGTGTAACAAGTCCACCGTAGACAGAAGGAATCCAGCGTAGGTTTTTCAGGTCCACTGTAACTTACGGTGGACAACGTAGGCTACGGTGGCACCTGATGCTCAATTTTTTTTTAACTTACATCATTAAAATTATTTACAAAACAAAAACTAAAAAATTTACCGTACCCCCCCCCCCCCCATGAAAGACCCGAGTTGTCCTCAACACGGTAAAGAGATTCCTAAGAATTCCCCACACTTGAGTTGGAGGCACTCTTAAACGAGCAAGGTAATTTTTTTAAAACCAAATTGAACAAACACTAAACTACGCTATACAACAAACCTGGACTGTTTAATTGGTTGTTTCTTCAGGCGACCACAACAGGTAGCCTACCTTGTCCACTTCACACAAGTTAATTTCCTTACCCTCCAAGTATGGTTTAAGTCAGTGTCCGTTCCCAGTTTGTCTTGCTTGATTGTGCAAGTCTTCAATTTCCACATAACCAAACTTACTCACTCTTGTTATCACGCACAGGCCCATCCATTTGCTTTTCAACTTTCCTGAAAAAAGCTTAAGCGGTGAATTATATAACCACACCTTTTTCCCTTCTTCAAAAACCCGTTTTCTCAATTTGGCATCATGAACCTTTTTCAACTTATTTTTGTATGTCGATGCACACTCATAAGATTTGTCCCTTATCTCTTCCAATTCTGCCAACTTCAACTTTCTCAACTCACCGGCTTCATTATAATCCATGTTCACACTCTTAATAGCCCACAACACCCGGTGAGCCAACTCCATAGGCAAATGACATCCTTTCCTATAAATCAACCAGTAAGGAGTCGTTCCTATGGGCGTTTTGTAAGCGGTTCGATACGCCCATAGTGCATCATCCAACTTCACCGACCAATCCTTCCTATCAACCCGCACCTTCTTCATCAATAGTTCTTTAATTTGTCGGTTGGACACTTCAACTTGTCCACTTGTTTGCGGGTGATATGGAGTAGCAATTCGATGATTCACATTATACCGCTTCAACAATTTCCCGAAATTGAAGTTCTTGAAGTGCGTTCCACCATCGCTTATAATCACTCTCGGAATTTCAAATCTTGCAAAAATATTGTATTGAACAAACTTACATACCACGGCATGATCATTAGTCCTTGTTGCTATGGCCTCAACCCACTTTGAAACATAATCCACCGCCACCAAAATATATAAGTACCCATAAGAATTTGGAAATGGGCCCATAAAATCAATACCCCATACATCGAAAATGTTAACCACTAGTATGGGTTGCAAAGGCATCACATCTCGTTTTGAAATTCCACCCATCCTTTGACAATTGACACAATGGCGAGCATATTCACTTGCGTCTTTAAAGATTGTAGGCCAATAAAACCCACATGTAAGAACTCGGTAACCCGTCTTTTGCCCACTAAAATAACCGCTACAAGAGGATGGATGATCATGCGCCAAAATCTCTTGAACTTCCGATTCGGGAATGCAATGCCTAATGAGTTGATCGGCACCAATTTTGAACAAATCGGGTTCATCCAAATATATTGCTTGACTTGGGATAAAAATTATTGCCTCCTTTTCTTGGCCTAATGTTTCGGCATCTCACCCGTGGCCCGATAATTGACAAAATGAGCATACCATGGTGTAGTGGAAACAACTAACAATTGTTCATCCGGAAATCTCTCATTGATTTCATGTGAATCATCAACACCTTCCAAAGGAATCCTCGATAAGTGGTCCGCCATCACATTTTCACACCCCTTTTTATCTCAGATCTCCAAATCGAACTCTTGTAACAATAAGACCCAACGAATCAACTGGAGCTTTGCATCTTTCTTCTCCATGAGGTAACGAACCGCACTATGATCCGAATAAACCACCACCTTACTTCCCCATATGTATGACCGAAACTTATCCAAGGCATACACCACAGGAAGTAATTCTTTTTCGGTAGTGGTGTAGTTAAATTGTGCCTCGGATAATGTTTTGCTTGCATAGTAAATCACCACCGGCTTATTATCAATTCTTTGACCCAAAACTGCTCCAATTGTGGTGTCACTAGCATCACATATAATCTCAAACAGCTTCATCCAATCCGGCGGTTGTAAAATTGGTGCTTGCACAAATTTTTCATTCAAAACATCAAATGCTTGCAAACACTCATTAGTAAAATCAAATGCAACATCTTTTAACAACAAATTGCCTAAAGGTTTAGTAATCATGCTAAAACCTTTAATAAACCGCCGGTAAAACCCGGCATGCCCCAAAAACGACCTTACCCCTTTTACGTTTTTCGGTGGTGGTAATGAAGAAATAACCTTAATTTTTGCTTTATCCACCTCCATTCCCCGACTCGAAACTACATGACCCAACACTATACTCTCTTGTACCATGAAATGACTTTTCTCCCAACTTAAAACCAAATTAGTCTCGACACAACGTTTTAAAACTTTTTCCAATTCATCAAGACATCTTTCAAAAGTTGACCCAAAAATAGAAAAGTCATCCATACAAAAATAGAAAAGTCATCCATAAATACCTCAAGTGAATCCCCAACCATGTCCGAGAAAATACTCATCATACATCGTTGAAACATGGCAGGGGCATTACCACAATCCAAATGGCATCCGCCTAAAGGCAAAAGTACCATATGGACATCTGAATGTTGTTTTGTGTTGGTTATCCGGGTGAATTGCAATTTGATTATATCCCGAGTACCCATCCAAAAAACAACAAAATTTTTGACCCGACAATTTTTCAATAATTTGGTCAATAAAAGGTAATGAAAAATGGTCTTTTGAAGTACCCGCATTTAACTTCCTATAATCGATGCACACTCGCCACCCGGTTATCGGCCGGGTGGTGATTTATTCACCACTTTCATCTTTAATTACCTGGATGCCGGCTTTCTTTGGGACTACCTGTGTTGGACTTACCCATGCACTGTCTAAAATGGGATAGATAATTCCCGCATCCAACCATTTGATGACTTCCTTTTTCATCACCTCTCACAAGTTAGGATTCAACCATCTTTGATCTCTCGAGTAGGCTTCGCATCATCTGTGGTGATGATTTTGTGCATGACTATAGATAGACTAATACCCTTCAAATCGGCTATAGTCCACCCAATCGCCGCCTTGTGAGACTTCGACACTTCCAACAATCCTTCTTCTTGAGCCTCATGCAAATTAGAGGCAATAATAACCGACAACGTCTCACCTTCTCCAAAAAACGCATACTTGAGATGACTTGGCAATTCTTTCAATTCCACCTTGGGAGGACAAATCAATGAGGGTTTAGTATCCGAATTGATTTCTGTTGGTAGACTTTCAACCTGATGAGTCCACGGTGGCCTTCCTTATAGCAATGCCAATGCATCTTGCTTCCTTTCCTCCAACTCCAATGCACAAATGTGAACCTGCAAAGAATCATCACAAACACAAATATCCAACATACCTTCCTCATACTCGTGTGGTACACACCCATCTATAATATCTTCCAGAAAACATTCTTCACTAACCAAAGAATTAGAAATATTAGTAAACAAATTTAAATGCATTTTTCTATTTCTAAAGGCCATATCAACTGTACCATACTGGCAATCAACAATAGCATGAGCTGTGTTTAAAAATGGCCGACCCAATATGATATTTTGTTGTTGTGTTGGGTCAACCAACAAGTAGTCCAAAACCAAAAAGTCAACAGGATAATAAAATTCCTCTACTTTTACAATAACATCCCGCACTATCCCCCGAGGAAGTTTATGAGACAAACCAGCCAATACAACTGTGGTCTCAACCCGTTTAAGTGGACCAAAATTATATTGGTCATACAAACCCCCTGGTAGGATACTCACACCCGCTCCAAAATCCAATAGCGCCCGTGACATTTGAAAGTCACCCACTTGAATGTTAATCAACGGCGCTCCCAGGTCTTGCATCTTAGGTGGGAGGTCACCCTTAAGAATTGCACTCGCTCGTTCAGTTAAATCAACTCATTTAGGAACTTTTTGTTGTCTTTTCTGAGTACACAATTCTTTTAAAAACTTTGCGTATGCTGATACTTGTTTTATTGCCTCAAGTAAAGGAAGATTAACTTTAACCTGTTTGAATACCTCTCACATCTCCTCCTTTTGTGGACCCCGTTTTAAAATCACGTTTTTCTTGCCGGATCGAGCAAAGCCGAAGGAAATGGAATTGGAACCTTTTCCACTTCCTTGTTTTTATCGTTTAAAACTTCATTTTGACCCGAATTTTTGTTTGAAAATGTGGATGGTTTAGGGAGTTTAATGGGTGAAGATTGTTCATCCTCACTTTCTACCCTCGTCACATCCTCTACCATACCTTCAACTAATTCAGGTGTGGTATTGATTTTAAACTCCTTACCTATTCTTAAAACACTTACCTGATTAATCGGCACATTGCGAGAAGTAGTATGAGTAGGGTTCACCTTGGTGTCACTCGGGAGTTGACCTTTGTTCTTTTTCAAATTGGATACCTTGGTTGCAAGTTGGCCCATTTGAGTTGTTAATGATTGGATGGCCTTGTCACGAATTTCATCCTTTCGCATTCGTGCTTCATCAAGTTGAATCATTTTCTGCATGTCTTGTTGCATTGACTTTAACATGTCCATCACTTCATTCCAGTTGATGAACCTTGACCCGAAGACCCGCTTTGATTACCACTCGTTTGCTGAAGTTAACCTTGACTTCCTTGATTGAATTATTGTTAACGAGGAATAAAGTGGGTTTGAGAAGTCCCTTGGAAATTAGGATTGAGTTGAGTTGATTGATTTCCATATCAAAAATTTGGATGATTTCTCAACCCGGGTTGATAAGTGTTTGAGTTCATGTTATAATTTCGATTACCACCTCCTTGGCCTTGAATTGCATTTACCTCTTCAACTTGTCCTTCCACACCGTCCCAAACCATTACAATTCGTGCACACATCATACACTTGATTGGAAGCTTGAGGTGTATCATTATTAACTGCATGCACATGTGTTCTTTCAATTGCCGTCGTTGCTCTTATTGCGGTTTGAGATTTTCTCTTTGATGTAACCGACATTTGCTCCAAAAATGCCCAATAATCTTATTCATAATTGGTTACTAATGTACCATTTGTGATTGACATTAGATCCCTCTCATCTTCGGCATTTAACCCCTCATGAAAAGCATTTAGCAACTCCCAAAGAGCTAAACCATGATGAGGACAATTCTTGATCATCATATTGAATCGCTCAAATGCTTCATGAAACATTTCACCCGATTGTTGTTGGAAGCTTCTCAAACTTCGTCTCAGATCATTAGTCTTTTGGGCCGTATAAAACTCTTCTAAAAACCTTTGTTGCATCTCGGCCCAAGTGTAAATTGATGCGGAAGGCAAAGTGTAGAACCATCTCTTTGCCTTATCTTCTAACGAGAATTGGAATAAAACCAACTTAACTTCATCCAGAGAAAAACCTTGACCCCCTATCGTGTTACAAATAGAATCATATGCCTCTAAGTGAAAATAGGGTTCTTCCGTTGCAAGACCCTTGTACTTTGGTAAGCAATGGAGTGCATTAGTTCTAACCTCAAACGTTCTTCCATTTTGGTTTTGAGGAATAACCATCGGAGATGGGTTATTGGTGATTGTCACACCCCAACCTAAGGCGGAAATGCCGGGGCGTGATCCGATTGCTCACAGCTCGAAGATACTATCATAATATAAAAGTGACAATATCTAATTAATTATTTTAATTCAAATATACACACACATTTACAAACGTTACAAAACAATTCAATAAATGGTTATAAACATGATTTAACGATCGTTTTCATTATAACCTATGGCCTTGACTAAATATCCATACTTCAATTCAAGCAACTTGCATATGCGTAGAAAATGGAGTTCTATCAACAACACATGTTGAGTGAGATGATCACCAATTTTGACACAACAAATAATAATATATATATGATAGATAATTGATAAATGATAAGTGAGAAATGCACAAACCAACCATGTGATAGTAATCAATCAAATCATAACCAAACATGTATATAACCAAATCGTGCTACTGTTCCAATGAATTGTTGCCAAGCGAATCGGGCATTGATTACAATGACTAAAATTGTTAGTTTACCTTCGCCAAGCGAATCGGGCTCCGGTTACTAAGATGAGCGTATGATCATACTAATGAGAATCCAAACTTGATAGAATACAAATACACTTAAACAAATAGCAATTAGCAAATAGCATTTAATTGATACAACACACAATGATCATGTTTGCGAGTTTGTATATAATATATGATAGAAAATATGAGTAAGTACGCTTATGTCCCCAAAACGTTTGAAAACAGTTGATAAAAAGGGGAATGATCAAACTCACCTAATCGACTAAGCCAAACGGGAATGACTATGACAAGAAAGCGCAAATCACGCTCTTCAAGAGTTACCGACAAGAATCCTAATTAAATAATGTTATAAGTGAATTATAAATGATATAATACATATAATCGATTTGGGATTTCGATGTGATTTAAGTTACAATTATGGGTGTTCAACGATCGGTTTAAAACCGCGAAACCATCCAAGCCAGTCATCAGTTTGGCTTCGCGGTTGGTTTTTTTTTTTTTTTTTGACATTCGTTCGGTCGGCTTCAAAATTTTCAAACCGTAATGAACGGTTTGGCTTGCGGTTTTTATTGAAAACCAGCGATAAAAAACCAGACCAGACCGTTGGATTTATTTCTATATAAATTTTATTAATTTATATTAGATTTATATAATTATTTATAATATATTATATGCTTTAAAAATTGGGCTTCTTGTCTTAGCCCGCTATAAAATGCTAGTGTGTAATTTAGCCCAACTTTACTAAACGTCCTGTATCCCATCAACCTTTATTAAGATTTTGTGTATTTTGACCATATGTTTTAGGCTTAAATTCTGGACAATATGATTAGGTATGGGGAACTTGCATTTTGGTTATTCTATTTTGGGACAGCTTGAAATTTGAACTCGTGAATTAGAGTTTAAGTTTTTGACAATATCATATTAAAGCCTAAACCGTGAAACCAGCCGGAGCCAAACCGTTAGTAACGGTTCGGTTGGGTTTGGTTTTTATTTTCAACAGTTTGGCTTCGGTTTTTGATTAGCAAAAACCGTACGGTTCGGTTGGGTTTGGTTTTTATTTTCAACGGTTTGGCTTCGGTTTTTGATTAGCAAAAACCGTACTAACGGTTTGGCTTATGGTTTAACCCAAAAACCTTCAAAACCGGACCGTAAACACCCCTAGTTACAATTATGAGTGATACGTTATGGATTGAACGATTGATCTCTATAGATTTTTGTTATCGTTTAATTATAAAAATCATTGCTTACTGTATAATCGAACATACAAATAATTGGCTTGAATAAATATAAGTTGAGACCTATTATAATAATAACCGTTTAAATATATAATTATAGTAAGAGTTATATTTTAGAATATTTAACAAAATTCGATTAAAAAAATATAATTAACACTTTTAATACGTTAATACCTTTATTATAGTTTGGTTTTATGAATAATACATATATATATATATAGACACACACACACATATTTTATATGTTTATAATTAATATAAGCAATTTGATGAAAACATTTTAACAACGATGAGTCCCAATATTAGTGTCGGGTTTTAATAAAATAATATTGGTTTATTATTAATAATATATATATATACACACATAAAAACTTGTAACGAAACTGATTGACACGAAATGCTTATTTTATGATGTCGGTTTAAACAAAACATTATTTATTTAATATTTAATATTAATTATAATATTTATAAAGAGTTTAAACAACAAAATAGAACCAATACCAAAAAATACGGACTAGGTGAGGTTCGAACCCGCGACCCCCCGTCGAACCCTTAACAACTGTAAGACCCCGAATCCCGGGAATCCTATAGTTGGTGATCATCCAATAAACTTACAAAATTCTTAAACTCAAAACAATTCATTTCGTTTCAAAAACCAGTTCAGAGTATAAATCAGTGGAAAAATCATAATTATTAAAACAAGTTCCCAAAACCCGGGAATTATGCCCAACACCAAATTTCAATGTATTAAGTATGAATTGAAAATGAGAGAGCATATAAGGATCTAGATCTTGTGATTACATCGATGTTCATGTTGATTCGTTATAGAATTTAGCTAGATATACGTTAGTAGGTGTAGTGTGTGTGTTAAGATGGCAGTTGGACAGAGTAACGAGAGGATTCAAGGATAAATCAGAACTATTACTTTAAAATAGATTATAGGGGGTTTATGTAAGACCTCGAACCCCGGCAGCCCCACAGTTGGTATTCATGCAAAATATTGTTTAAAGTAATTAAACTTGAAAACGGTTTCTTCCATTAAAACAAACATCTTAGAGTGTAAATTCAGCGGAAAACATAAATAGTGAAGTAAGTTCCCTAAAACCCTGGAATTTTGCCCAAAACCAACTTTAAAACATAATTCATTAAACTATTTAAAATCAAATTGTTCAAAGTACATTCTTCCATCCACGTATGCCCTTCACCGTCCAAGTAGCTTCGTGCACGTCCAAGCGATAAGGCATCCTCTTCCTACCTTGAAACTCACACTAACATGCACACAAAGTTAGCTTGAGCTGAGCGAGTTCAAGTTTTAAGTAAATAATATCAGTAATAACAAATATGGTAGACATACCAAAAGTTTTTAAAGTAAAAAGAGTGCATCCATTAAGTCATCATTACCGAAGACTAAACATTCTCATACATACATATACAAAAGATATATATATATATATATATATATATATATAAACATCCTTTCAAGTACATCCCTATATATATAACATCCACATATAACATCAGGGTCGAGCAAACGTACAACCCAAACACGTAACATCAACGCATGCAAACACAAAGTAGGCATACGCAATTTCCGTAGTCGAAACGACTACAACTCCGCCAAATATAGGCCAAACAATAATGTATGTGTATATATATATATATATATATATATATATATAACATCCCAAGGCCTATCATATACTAGCAAGCCTACATAAAATCGTTTAAAACATTTCATCAAGTAAGAAAAACACTTAGGTGTGCATGCTAGCCCAAAACTTGAAAAGAGTGAAAAGGGGCAACATGAACTCACCTGAGATCAACCAAACACCAGCAACGAGCTAGGAAATCTCTAAGTGCACACTCACAAGTAAGGGCCTGTAAATTGTACACAACGCGTTACTAAACTAGACCGTAAGAACACACTTGCCTAACGGCCGCTCAGGCCCAACAACTTGGCCCGAGGCCCAACCCATACTCTTTTACTTTACCTCAGCCCCTAAAACCATTCAATTAACCAAATCCACCCTACGATCATGGTCGGGGCTAACCATGATGCACAACTCACCCGTCGGTATGCAAATCGAGTCGAATACGCACGTAATAAATCTTTAAACCAATTGTCAAACAAATCAGCCCTAAATGGAACAAATTGCCATCTTAACCTTTTCATACATCATAATTATGTCACCCAAGTTGATAGGGTTGACGGTTCCTTTTTACAACACTCACTTTAATGTTTAAACGACAATTCGCTCACAACCGACTCGATTGACTTATCACCAACCTAATCAGCCCCGAGTACCCAAGAAATAATTTTCCCACAGCCCTTAAACCCCCCTAGGGCTAAGCAAACTGATTCGGTTGGTCATTCAATCGATTAACGCATCAAACTCAACAATTGACGATTCTACACCCGATAAACCCTAGTTTTCGAACTAAAATCGATTGGACGACCTAAACACCTTCAATGAATATGGTTTTTAAGTATGATGTACCAAACATAACTAGGGGGATTTTGGTGCAAAAACCTCACTCAAAACAGTCCTGGAAACGCTCAATTGGACAGCCACCCGGTTAACCTAAAACAAGTCGTTTAACGATCAATGTGCGCAATATAAAGGTCAATTAAGGTGTAAAAGACACGGGGAATCATAAAACCGACCTTGAATTGAAGTTTTTACGGTTGAAACTCGGCTGCACAGAAGAAAAATCGCCAGGGGGGTCTGGTCCGATCGGCTGCGCTTGGGGTTTAGGGTTAGGGTTTTTCATTATTTTATGATATAGAATAAATGTTACACATTAGCCCTCAAAGTTTAAGGGATATGGTAACTTGGAAGGAAAGGTTGGATAATTTAACGTACCGAGATGACGTAAAGGCTCCCGAGAAACGTCGGTTAAATCCCTAGAATAATACATACTTTACAAGCTTTAACTCTTGGAACCGAAATTAACGGGTGTTACAGTTTATATAGACGATGACCGTTATTCGTTAAGATAAGCTTAACGAATAAGTCATTCGTTACAATTACTTAACAAATAAACATGCTTATTCGTTAATACTTTAAATGATAGCGAATGGCCCTCGTTCGTTATCTCATTCGTTAAACATGGTTAACGAATGAGCTTATTATTTTGCTTATGGGTGGTTTATTATTTTGCTTATGGGTGGTTTGGTTGGGACATTCGATGGGATTTCTTCTTGTGGGTGGTTGCTTGTGTATATTTTGTAGTTGAACTTTGTGGGTGTAGTTCACTATAAACCCTCACGAGACCATACTCGTCCACCCGGACTACCGGGGGGTTTAAAGGGTTTATTGCATACGATAAATGCAATCGTGATTCCTACGAAAATGAGTTAGGTCTTTTAACATTTTTACTCGTTTAACAAATTTGGTTAGGAAATTTATTAATCTCGGTCGGTAATTTAAAATTAATGGTTTTGCAAACGATTTAAAAGACCTATATTTTTAACATTTGTGAGAAGCTTTCTTTTACACGTGTGAGAGTTTGCAGATTTTATTTTGAGAGTTGAGGAGGTAAGGTTCACCGAGAGCATCACCGAGGGCAAGAGAGGACACGAGAGTTATATTTTCTAGCAGGTGATTTCGTTTTCATAACCTTATTTGTTTTATTAGTTTTTGTGTTAAAAGTGTAATTGTATTTTTGTATATATTTAATAACCATCATCACATTAGGCCCGGTTTGAAAATTGTCAAGTGAATTTTAAACCCTGAAAGAGCTTGTACAGATCTAGATCTTGATAACAACGATACACATGTTGATTCTTATACGATTAGGCTTGCATACGTTATGCGTGTGTAGTGTGTATGTTGAGTGAACAATTTGGCAGAGTAACGAGAGAGAAAATGGCAAAATATCAGAACTGTTACATTAATGATAAGTTACAGGGTATTTATAAGGGATGACCACATTTGTTAACTTAACACTTAACGAATGTGTCATTCGTTACAGATACTTTAACGAATAAACATACTTATTTACTTTAAAAGATAGCGAATGGCCCTCATTCGTTATCTCATTCGTTAATCTAGGTTAACGAATGAGCTTACAATTAGACGAATGTGTTACATTCGTTACGGGGTAACGAATGTAACTTACATTAGAGCGAATGGCCTATTTATCCATATTTACATTAAGACCTCTATACTTTAGACTTATTACATTAATGCCCTGATAAAGACCGAGACGTACAAAACATGTATCAACAAAGCCCATCCCTATTTTATGTCTTAAATTTTAAACATTGAGGACAATGTTTGCCTCAAGTGTGGGGACGGGGGAAAATTGGAAATTTAAAAGTTTTAATGTTCCTTGAATTAAGATTTTTAGCATAATAATGGAAAATGATAGAAAAATCGGGGGTTATTTTTCAAAATTATTATATAATATGAGATAATAAAAACGGGAACGTACTTAACTTGGGATGTGCCGGTAGGCTCAGCCTTGAGAATGAAAGGATAATTTGGTTGTTGACTTAATTGAATTTTAAATGCTTGATTTTTAGTGGGAAACGCCTTCACGGTTTTGTTTGTTTAGCTAAGCCTGTGTAAGGACTGGAATGAAAGATTAGGCCATACTCAAGCCTTTCTATTAGATTTGATCACCAAAAATATATTTTAAATGAATAATCTATAGTACAATGGTTGGATAGGCTTAACATTAGAGTATGCTAAATGGCTTGTGATATAAATATAAATGAAAATACTGCTAGTTAAGTGGCTAACACTTCATAGGCGTATGGTTTTATGGCCTTAAATCCTATATTGATGGGATGCCCCGGGGAACGGAGACCATGGGTCGGTATGCGGTTTATCATCTGGTATGCGTAAATCCTAAGTGGATTTATTCATATTAAAAAAGCTTAAAAAAGAGCAAACCCGCAGTTTATCTGCCAATTCATAAGTCAATAAACATGATCACAAAAAGTGCTTTAAAAGTACAAATTCACTACTAACTTGATCATCTACGCTGTTAGTCATATTGGTTCCCCGTGCTCGCGTCTCATTACTATTAATAAACGGACGACACGGGACACGTCATATGTAAGCCCTACAGATGAATTCGTGCCTACTCACGTATGGTGATGGACTTCGGGGTATTGCTTGATAATGGGGGTATGTCATGTAGTGGGGGCTATTTACTAGTTGGTTACCTAATTGCACCTTAATCATATCTAATAGACATTTTGGTAGACTTTAATGCTTAAGTTTGGGGTTTGGTTAGATAAAAATATATCCAAGATTGTCTTAGCTATTACATATGGGCTTAAAAGTTGTACACAGGTGCAAATTTTTGATCGTCTAATTTTAAGGTTTAAGTCAAGTTAGGGTGGTCTGGTTCGGTAAAACTATAATGAGGCATGGTAAGGCGGCTTCAGGGCTTTGAAGTGTGGGTTCCATTTCAATCGTGATTTTTTTGTATTATTGGTGCTTAATTAAGATAATCTATGAAGTATTTTGAGAATGATTTCTGGTTCTGATTCCATTGTAAAATCTTTTTCGGGACGAAAAAGGATAAGTGTGGGGATGTGATGGTTGGGTAAAAGTTAGTTATTATTAAATATTAATTAGTTATATTTAGTTGAATAATCGAATGAACATTGATACTTCAAGCATTGTTTACGTGTTTTCAGGACATTGGAAGCTATGGAGCTTAACGAGGATATTTACGGGCTTGGAACGAAGATCGAGAAGTGAAAGATTGGACGTGCACGCATCACGAGGCATTCAAGAAAAGAAAAGAGAAAAATCTGAAGTTTTACATCTTCGCGATACGCGAAGACGCAAAGAAGGGCAACTTCGCGATACGCGAAGTTGCAGGAATTCGGCCGCGACTATTTTGTCCTTCGTGATATGCGAAGAAGCACCCTTTGCATCTTCGCGATACACGAAGATGCTTAAGTCGGCCAAAAATTTAAGTTTTCCCTATATAAACCCCTTAACCTTCCCCATTCGGATTATAACGATTTCCAGAGGCAAAAGAGGCTGTCTAAGACGATTTCTCACCATTCCAAGGTTTTCGGTTCATCTCGGGTTTGCATGTTCATCAAAGACAAGTGTTTTGACATTATGATTATGTTCGGCTAAGTCCTTTGTTCATTCTAGGCTAGGATTTTGTGTAAATCCTCTTGAGACTAGATTTGCTATGCTTAAAGTTATGGACTTGATTTGAGTTATTGCTTTTATCTTGTTTAATTGATTTCTTGGTTGTTTAAACAATTTATATTTGCAATTATTGATTAGTGCATCACTTGTTTGGTTTTGTTCATCAACACTTAGGGTTAGACTCTTAGGTCATTGAACTTATAATCATCGGTTCATGCTACTTAATTAGTTGTCATAAAACATAAATTGGTAATTGTGTAGATCGAGTTCAATTGTGTCAACAATTCGGTTAGGGTATCGTTTTTCCTCACAATCAAACTACTAGGTCTAGTAATTATTGCGCAATCAAGACAAGTAAATCTGTGATTAAGTTGAATGTCACATAACCCGAACCTAGTATGAATGCTTTTTAATTAATATTGTTTACAAATATTTTTAAGTAATAATTAGTTTTAATTAAATCTTTTTCTACAAATTGCTTGACATCGTTTGTCCGCCTTAGTTAATTAATTAATTTAGTCATATTAAATTAGCACTTTTCTTGAGTCCTTGTGGAGATGACCTTACTTACCTGTACTAGTTATAGGTATTTAAGTCCTTAATTAATTATTTTTTAGTAGACCATGACAGCCTACGTCAACGATACTCAACCAATAAACAACATAACACAAATTTTGGAATATGTATATACCCACAATGTCGTGGTTTAACCATTTATTTCTGGAGGAGGAGCTTGGTTACGTCGCTAACGATCAGCCTGGCACGTCATGGTTAATCGACTTGAACCATGTTTCGTTTTATATTTATTTAGTATGAATTTGTTGTTTTTATAATTAAGGCTTGCTACATTACGTTTTGTTAGGAGTATGTCGGCTATAATACTCAGCCCCAACAACCTTACCGTCAGGCTAGCTCGTTGGGCTTACCAAATTTGAACCAGGTTTCGCTATTTGTATTTATTTAGTATGAAGTTGTTAGTTGCCTTTTTAACTAAAGCATGCTACATTATGTTTTGTTAGGAGCAAATCAGTTATTATAGTAAGCCTGAACAGTTTTATGGTAACCCTGGCTCGCCGGGCTTCCCAAATTTGATCCAGGTTTCCCGTACTTTTATCGTTATTGTTATTTTTTTATTAAAGTATTACTAGTATTAAAATGTGATTTTTATTAAAATATTATTATTGTATTATTATTATTGTATTAATATTATTATTATGAATATTATGATTATTATTACAATATTAATTGTTTGTTATTAAAATATTACTATTACTAAAATAATATTATTCTAAATATATAATTATGTTATTATTATTTTAATATTATTGTTTATTATTAAAATATCAAAATTTATATTGTTATTATTATTAAAATATTATTATTATCACTAATACTGTTGTTTGATTTTAATTTATACATGTTAGGAGTACTTCGTGTCGGACTATGTAGCTCAGCTAGCCGTCGTATCAGTCACCTGTCACCGGGTCGGATTATGGAGGTCAGGCTCCTCATGGTACTAGATACCAGTAGCAAATAATCCGTTTTACGAAACCGAGTCTTCATCGTGCCACGGGCGAAACGAGCATGCTGGGGTAAACCTAAATGACGATGATGAGGATGCCGTGGTAAACCCAAATAGCGAAGATGAGTACGACAATGACTACATACATAAGGTGACGGTTTCATATAAAGCAGATGCTATAAGACACCGTGTGTTTTACTTTAAGTTAATATTATTTATTTGTATGTTATTTAATAAATAGCGTCAAACTATTTCAGATTTTTGAGAGCCGCGAGGAGCTGGAGAAATGGGCCAAAGAAAAACGATGTGGACCTTGCATGCAATCGTGGAGGCGAACCGAAAATAAATGTCACGGTGAGACCTACAGGCAGCATTAAAAAATTTTATACGTTTAAGATCCTAGGCAGGTACGACTCGAGGGGTGCATGTTGGAAGGTTCAAGTGGTAAACGAGACTCACAACCTCGATCCCGCTGAATTCAAGGAGGGGTGCGCGACTTTTAGAAAAATGTCCAGGTTGCAGCTGATATGGTTGCAACTTTACACGGTAGCGGCCTGAAGCCCCTTCAAATCCAAGCAGTCCTGGGCGTAGAGTTTCCCGGTGTCCAACTCACACTAAAGGACATATACAACCACACGAGCAAGATTAGAAGGGAGGCGTTACATGGTGATACCCCTATGAAGGTAGTTGAAAACCTTCGTAGTTTTTCTGTGTAATTGCCATGCTTGTAATATTCACTAAAGTTTTATTTCATCAAATGCAGGCGCTGGAAAACTTTCTCCAACGCAACGGTTTCACGTACTATACCCAGGAGAATTCAACCGATGATAGGACGGAGGAAATTTTCTTCTGTCATAATAAGTCGCATAAGATGTGGTGTGTGTTCCCTGAGGTGTTGTTGATTGACACGACGTACAACACCAACATGTACGACTGGCCGTTAGTTCAGTTTATCGGTGTGATGTCGACATCACAGTCGTTTTGTATCGCCCATGCATTTTTTATCAGGGAACGGCAGAGGAACTTCACCTGGGCTCTCGAGAAACTTAAAGATATGCTCGATGATTGTATGGAGCCACGCGTTATTCTGACTTACGCAGACCAGGCCCTAATGAACTCCTGCGACGCGATCTTCCCTAATGCCACCAAGAATTTATGCAGATGGCACATATCCGAGAACATGAGGAAAAAATTTAAGAGTCGTTATAGGACATATATGGGGGCGGACTTCACGTACTGGTGGAAGGTCCTGTATCAGTCTCCAACGATACAACTGTTCGACAACCGTCGCATGGACATGGAACGTCATTTACTACAGGACGACAGAGCAAGTGAGTCTTTCGTATCAGTTGACAATTTTTAATAGTCTAGACAGACGTCTTATTAACATTTCCCTTTATTTTTTCAGAGGATTGGAAATACATTCACAACAACAGGCTGGATCCATACAAACACAAGTTTGTAGCCTGCTGGATTGACAACGGCGAAAATACGGCGAGCACACGACGAACCGAGTTGAGAGCCAACACGCAAATCTGAAAAGGTACCTCAACGGAAGCAACAACTCGCTCGACACCATTTCGAGGCGCGTCCTTAAAGTTGTTAACGCGCAGATGAAAGAAATTGGTCGATCTTTTGAAGACTCCCGTTCCAAGGTCATGGAAGGACATCGACAGCACACCTGGTTGAAGAAGCTACTAAATAGGAAGTCAACTCACGCTCTGGATCTACTTGTGAACGAGTATGAGTTGATACACAAGATGCGTGACGGCGGCGTTTCATGCGACCACCATTTGTCTTCGTCTTCTGGGTTGCCGTATGCTTGTTGGATTGAGGGATACATAGTTAATGACACGTGTATCCTAATAAAGGATGTGGACCCATTCTGGAGGAAGCTTAATTTTGATCCAGCCTATCCGCCGAACAAAGAGCCAGACTATGAAGCAGGTCTACGGGACATTAGAGATACGCTATCGTCCATAAAGGACCCTAATCAAGAGAAAAGTTTTTTCTCCAAGATCATATCTGCTCTTCCAGTGAGATCTAAAAAGAAGGAGCCCGAAAAAAGAGAGGATCCTCGGGGGCGTCCCAAAAAACCAGATCCCCCGAGGCACATCTCATGCACACCCTTTTCAGATATTCCCAGACACAGCTCAAACACCTCCTCCTCGTCACAGGTGCCCACACAAGAAACCCCTACCCCTTCCTCGTTATCTTGTTCGTTGTCCCAGTCACCGTCGCGGTTTAAAATTTCGGGCATGCGACCTAGGACACCGAAACCTACGGGAGCTCACCTCGGGTTTCCTTTAATGGTTTCGCAAGCACAACCGGTGATAGAAATGTTTAAGAGCCTCATTCCCAGCTGGGCACAGCCGTTCGTCTCAGACATTAAAGACATACGCCCAGACGGTAACTGCGGCTTCCGAACAATCTCAGTGGGTTTGGGGAGGCATGAGAAACACTGGCAGGATGTTAGGCGTGTAATGCTGAACAAGCTGGTCATGAACGAAGGGTGGTGGAGGGCGATGATCAAGAGAGAGGATGATGGTTTGTATGATAGGGTTCGTTCCAGCCTTCCATACTTCGATACGGTCAAACTGGCGCTGCCGAGTAGTTGGTTCAACGTACCCAGTCACGGGCACGTGGTTGCTGAAATATACGGGTGTGTTTTAGTCAATCTACACGGCAATGACACCGAATGTTACTTCCCATTGAAAATTGACAATAATAAATAATACAAATAAATAATAATAATAATAATAATAATAATAATAATAATAATAAATAATAAATAAAAATAATAATAAAGAATAATAAATTATAAATAATAATAAATAATAATAATAATAATAATAAAAACAGGCATAATACACCTCGTATAGCTCTATGCGCGGCGTATTAAGTCCCTTATAACATCGTGTTTGCTCAGATGCCCCATCATTTTCAAATTTCAAACTCCCACTTCCGAGCGTTCGAGCATCCAAACACGAGCCTCTGTTAGACCAACAACGACACCACACGACACGAGTTAGGAGATTTGACCCGACACCGACACGACATGAAGGTAATTTTTTAATATTATGTTGATGATGATGATTAAGTTAAGATGATGATGATGATGATGTTCTTTTTGTTGGGATGATGTTGTGTTGTTGGGATGATTATGTTAAAACCGTCCGCCGGAGTCTGGCCGTAATATGGCTGGAGTCCGGCCGTCGATTTTACAGGGAAGGTCAGAGGCGGCATATAGCCCTATACGCCGCCTCTGATATATATTTATTTTTTAATTTATTTATTTATTAGTATTATTTTTAATATTAATTTATTATTATTATTTTTGTTATTATTATTATTATTATTGTTGTTGTTGTTGTTGTTGTTGTTGTCGTTGTTGTTGTTGTTAGTATTACTGTTTTTATTTTTATTATTATTATTATTATTATTATTATTATTATTATTATTACTGTTGTTGTTGTTGTTATTATTATTATTACTACTACTACTGTTTTTATTATTGTTATAATTATTATTATTATTATTATTATTATTATTATTATTATTATTATAGTTTGTGGACGATGAGATTGAATTGGAGCTCGAGCAGGAGATGGAGCTGGGGCGGGGCCGGGGGGCCCCTAGCGGGTGACAAAGTGTTGGTCACCTAACCACATTTCAGTTCCCTGAGGGTAGCGACCACAACATACGATACAGGAACCTACGACAAATGACCCCGTTTAACAACGCAGTCATCTGTTGGTCGTTTTTGGAGTCCTGCGACGCTCACCGGCGGGCGGCTGAGTATGTCGGAGAGGGTACGCCCTGGAGCCAGTGCTTCGGTATGCCTCTAACAGCACACCGAGAGCTGACACTAGAGGTTTACTCCACGATACACGTTAGGTGTGTTTACTCCATGTTATTATATTTTTTTATATTTATATTATATTATTTTATATTATATTTTATAATTTAAGGCCGCGTGAGTCGGGTACGCCAGAGTACCCGATGAGGGAACCAGGCGCCGACACAGAGGGTTCGGAGGTTTCCTTCCGCATGTTCGGGCAAGACGTCCACCTCTGATTGCGAGGTTATATTATATTATATTATATTATATTATATTATATTATATTATATTATATTATATTATATTATATTATATTATATTATATTATATTATATTATATTATATTATATTATATTATATTACACAAGTACCTACACAGGCTGATTGCTATGTCCATCGGGGGTCGCAATCAGGGTGCGGAGCACTGCAGCCTACGTGACCTGTTTTTTTTAGGTGTCTGCTGACTGGCACGCACTGCAACCTCGCTAAGGGATTTGCAGAATAGTTGCCACCTACTTCCACAGGCAGGCACGAGGGTCCTTGATGGGTGGCGGGTATGTCACCCAGCTTGCGATCTCTCTGGGCCATGGAACCCTGGTGGACGGCCTGGTTATCGCCACGACCCCTCCGAGCCCTCTGGACCGCGACTGTTGCGGCAGCATGCACATTGTGCGTACGTTCCACGGTCGCGACGGCCAGTACGACTGACTGGTGGCCGGGCCGGGGGCACGTGTCCCCTACGTCCCGGTGCCTTTAGTCGAGCCTCCCTCGCTCGCGGAACTAGAGGTGCATATCATTAATGGGCCTGTCGACGCGGGGGAGGAGGCCGGCGGGGATTCAGACGACGGTGGTGACGGACATGAGGATCCGGACGCACGTCAGGTACGTTTTAATATATTATTGTTTTACTATTTCTTTTAATTCGTCTGCTTATTAAACGTATTTTTATTGTTTTGTTGTTAGGCATCGCCGTAGCACGTTCCACGCACATATCGTGCGGTGCGTCTGGGTCCCGCCACCGATGCCAGGTTGCAGGCCGTTGAGCGTTGTTCGCTGAGCACGGAGTGGGAGTTGCTGCGACACGGGCAGCGGATGGACCATATGGGGCACTAGATCAGCTGAATGGTCGGATGTCTCGCGGCTATACATTCTGGACAGCACTACCACGTTCCCGCACCACCCCCTCTCAGTTTTGACCATGAGGCGAGTACGTCTGGCGTGAGATGCGGACGGGGCAACGACGTGGATGCCGCCGGTGAGGGCCAACAACTTGGCCCGAGGCCCAACCCATACCCAATTACTTTACCTCAGCCCCTAAAACCCTTCAATTAACCAAATCCACCCTACGATCATGGTCGGGGCTAACCATGATGCACAACTCACCCGTCGGTATGCAAATCGAGTCGAATTCGCGCGCACCAAATCATAAAACCAGTTTTCAAACAAATCAGCCCCAAATGGACCAAATTCCCATCTTAACCTTTTCATATATCATAATTATGTCCCCCGAGTTGATAGGGTCGACGATTTCTTTTTACAACGCTCACTTTAATGTTTAAACGACAATGCGCACAACCGACTCGATTAACTAATCACCAACCTAAACAGCCCCGAGTTCCAAAAAATTAATTTTCCCACAGCCTTTAAACCCCCCTAGGGCCATGCAAACTGATTTGGTTGGTCATTCAATCGATTAACGCATCAAACTCAACAATTGACAATTCTACACCCGATAAACCCTAGTTTTCGAACTAAAATCGATTGACCGACCTAAACACCTCCAATGGCCACGAAATTTTAATATGATGTACTACACATACCTAGGAGGATTTTGATGCAAAAACCTCACTCAAAACAGTCCCGGAAAAGCTCAATTGGACAGCCACCCGGTTAGCCTACAACAAGTTGTTTTTCGATCAATATGCGTAATTCAAAGGTCAATTAACGTGTAAGAGACATGGGGAATCATAAAACCGACCTGGAATTGAAGTTTTTACGGATCAAAGCTGGCTGGACAGAAGAATTTCGAGCAGGGGGGTCTCTCTTCTGATTGGCGCTAGAGAAGGTTTTAAGGTTAGGTTAATTTGTTTTATGATATAATGAAAATAGTTATATCAAAGTCCCTCCAAATTGAAGTGTGAGGCAAAATGGAAGGAAAAGTTATGTTCTTTAACGTACCGGGATGACGTAAAGGCTTCCGAGAAACGTCGGTTAAGTCCCGAGAGTTATATATACTTTACACGCGCTAAATCATTAAACCGGAAGTTGACGGGTGTTACAAAAACACCGACCAAAACGCCGCGTATAGAGCTACAAGTGGCATGTAAGTCGGTTTTTTAGCAAAAATTGGGGTGGCTATAGAAAATTCGATAACATGATTACAAACTAAATGTTAACATGGGATTTAGGATGCGCATAATGATACAATAAAAATGTTCATAACAATAAATGATATAATTATATATAAAACCTTATGTATTATTAATAATCCGTAAATGATTAAAATTACATAATCATTTATAAAAGCTTATGGGTCATAATGACACTAGAAAAAGACAATAGAAACGTATCACATTTATGTATTTCTTAAAACAGTTAAAGCCAAAGCACCCTTAAAAGTTAAGATTATTTGCTAAAGCAATGATGAGACCCTTATGTCAAATTTAAAGGCATAATATAATATGAAGTGGTCCAACCAAACTTATCACAGATCCATATATGGAGTGGTCCATTGACTAAAAAGGCCCAAAACCACATAATATGCTTTCTGTTTTACCCTTTCAGGTTTGGACCATCTTGCATATATTATACTTTTTTACTTCTATTGTTCTAAGTGAAAAAAATAATAATAACAAACATGAGAAAGGAGACTCAAATTCAACAAGCATAGGCTTTAATTTTTTTATGGTTGTAGTAAAGAAAAAAAGTAAGCTATGAAAGATGGGAATGGAGCACTATTTTAAGCAGGTTGGTTGATTAATAAAAACACTTTAGTGTACATATATAATCTTTTGATGACCGAGTGAACTCTAGGTTCGGCTTAACGATTTTAGAGGGATAAATCGAAATGAGATTTTATGGCCCTTTTATGACAGGTGCTTTTAAAAACAAAAAAAAATGCTAATGATGAGTCTTGAACTCGTGACTTACAAGTTAGTAACACACACGCTTATCACTAGACCAATAGACATATTGATTTTTAATCCGTCGATTAAATATATATCTATATATAATTTTTTTTTAATTTGGAGGCCTTAACTAAGTGTGAGCGAAGACTAACCCACGGGCCGCCACACTGAACTCGGTATCTAGATATTCTTGAGAAGTGAGAACCAAAGGAAATCAGGTAAATCACACTTGTGCTGGACAAATAACCTTCGAAAAGTTATGATGGAAAACTATTGGTAACAATATTCGAATATGAGACTTTGCTTAGAGCGGTGTTACTACTAAACCGCCCATTAAAGGTTAAGAGGTTCCATGCTGACTCCAACTTTCAGTCTCTTTTAACCCTTTCTTTTCTCTTTCTTTTTTTTTTCCTGATAATTGCTCTCATTGAAAGAACTGTAATTAGATATATCCAGACTATACAGATCCAGCTTACATTCAATGTTGTCTTCCAATCCCAAAACCAAATATCAATGTTAATGTTATTCTCTTTATGAATATGATATGCAACCAAAATAAATCAAAATCAAAAGAGGCTAGTTCACGTTCCTCATCCAAAATTTTCCAACGTACCACGATTGAGGAGTGGTCCTAAAATTGTTATTTTATATTTTTACTATAATTTATTATCCAACTTGTTTTCTCACGATATGAAGGATAGTCAAATTGTGAATTATATTTAATGACAGTTTTGTACATACATCATACATGTGAAACTTACATAATATTTTATTTTGGAATTTTTTTAATATCAACTATACTTTTTCTTTGGAACGACCAACTAAGTTACGCCGGGTATTCCGTACACGGCCCTCATTGGCTAAAGGTAGCCCGAGCCGGCCACGAGTCCGGACGGACGGAGCCCCTAGCGGTCCACCTATTGAGGGATTCCCCGGATAAAACCCGATCCCCACGCCCGCCAAACGGCACGATAGCGAAGAGCCAGTAAAACCGGGTGAGATCAGGACTCGAACTCTGGCAAGCCATGGTCATCCCTCACATCTCCCATATAAATTGTTGATAGTGAGGTTTGAACCTCCTACCTCTCACTAGTAAAGTGAGTACCCTACTATTGAGCCACATCCAATTTATAATATCAACTATACTTGTTTAATACACTTAAATTTCATATTTACACATTTTATCCTATACAGTCAACGAACATGCATTATACGTGTCACAATCTAAAAGCAAGTATATATCTAATGTTAAAATTATGGGTTGGGTTATTATACAAAGTCCAACAAAAATAAAAAGTGTGAGAAGCCATGGTTGATTAACATGTGTCAAGTGGGGAATAAAGATAAAATTGTATAAAAGTAATGGTACATATTTTCTCTCTTCACATGCAAATCGCATGTCAATTCCCCATAATTTTAAAGCGCTCATAACTTTTTCATGCAACATTATTTGTTTAAAAAAATTTCACCATAATAACAAGTATTTTTATATCTTTAATATCAGTATAAATTTGTGATAGTTATATAAAAAAATTACGTCATTGTGTCTTTCTGTTTGTTATTGTGTTTTTTTCGTCATTATGTCTTTCAAATCATCATTGTGTTTTTTTAAATGCTAATAATACGGTTGTGTAATAATAATACGTAAATATAATGATAAAATAGCAACAAATTATCAAATACATAAAACACAATGATGAATACATATTAAACAATTATATGAAACGTAAAACACAATGATGAATATATATAACACAATGACCTTAAATGTAAAACATAATGGTGAATATATATATAACACAATGACCTGAAACGTAACACACAATGGTGAATACATATAACACAATGACCTAAAACGTAAAACACAAAGGAAATTACATATTACACAATGACATGAACGTAATACACAATGACTAAAACATAATGATAAGTAGAAAGACAAATGACGAGCACAAAGACACATTGACAAAACAAAAAGACACAATGACATAATATTTGTTTTAATTGCTATCTTTAATATAAGCATCAATTGATAACACAATGACCACGTAACATCCAACTTTTGTTAAATAATAAATAACATAAAGTTTGGTTATTAACCGTGTGTCGTTAAGTTAGTCGGGTGTTAAAGTGTTTGGATAAGAATTGGAATTGTGAGTGGGTTGTGGGGCCCATAGCCCCTATATATATAATCCAACCCATCCTTCCTTTCACCACTTTTCTTTCCTTTCATCACACACACCCACTCAAGAACACACACTTTCTCTCTCAAGACCCGAATCCAAATCCGGGTTAAAGTAAGGAAGATCTTGGTTTTCAAGTGTCTTCAAGTAACAAGAATCACGTCCAGATCCTCGAGTTGTCTCGGATCCGAACCGAACCCGAAGCAAAAGGTAGGTTTCAGTTTAAATGGTTAAGTTTTTAGTCGGTTTCGACATGCAAACTGATAGGATGATAGATCGGGCTGTGAAATGTAAGAAAAAGATAAACTTGGTGAGTTATAACCTCACAGGTATGTTATAGGACAAAAAGGTGATGTTCGGACCTCATAAAACACGGGTATACAAAGTTGGTACAACCCAAAACCCATAAAAAGGGTAAAATCGGGTCCTAATAAAGAGTCACGGAGTAAAATAGCTTTAAAATGGCAAAAAAAAAAGAAGAGATGTAAAAAAAATGGATTTTTCCCATGAGAAGAGAAATTCTTCCATGAGAAGAGAAATTCCATGAGAAGAGAAATTCTTCCATGAGAAGAGAATTCTTCCATGAGAAGAGAAATTCTTTCATGAGAAGAGAAATTCCATGAGAAGCGAAATTCTTCCATGAGAAGAGAAATTCCATGAGAAGAGAAATTCTTCCATGCGAAATTCCATTACCCTCGTTAGTTGAGGATTTCATTAGCATAGATATAAGAGATACTAGTAACAGATGATTGATACGCATAATGTATTGTGCAGTTAGCCGTGCACAACTAACGAAGGGCATTACCATTGACGGCGAGAGAAACAGACTCCAGGTGAGTTTCTAGCCCCTTATCTGTTATGTTTTCGGGGCTGTGTGCATACCCAATGTGATAGTTGTTAATACACTTACCTTAAGTGGTGAGTGTATGATACGCGTATGATATGTGTATGACATATGTATGATTAAGTATTGAATGTTATGATAGAATGTTTATACGAATGAATATGTATATATATATATTTATATACATGATTAGAAGATATGTATAGTATGCACGTATAAAAATGAATGTATGAAAGAGTGAAGAGATAGGTATGGTTGTATGGTTAGTTGAGACAGAGGGACCAGACCCTAATAATATCTGAAACAGAAGGGACCAGGCTCTAATAATATCTGAGACAGAAGGGACCAGACCCTAATATAATCTGACACAGAGGGATCAGACCCTAATAATATCTGAGACAGAAGGGACTAGGCCTTAATAATATATGAGACAGAAGGGACCAGACCCTAATAATATCTGAGACCGAAGGGACCAGACCCTAAAAATATCTGTGATGGTAGAGATGGTGTAGCCTATGTTATACCATAGGGGATTAAGAGAGAAAGTATGAGAGCATGAATGAATGTATGTATGTAAAGCAAGTATGAAAGAAGTAATAGTAAGTAAAGTCCGAAATACGTATCTTCGGACACGTATGAGTAAGAACACGAATGTATTGTAGGTTAATTGATTAACTAGAACTCACTCAGCGTAGCTGACTTTTAGTATGCACGCAGGTGAATAGGATGCGACGGGTTGCTTGAGGGAAGTCACGTGGAAACAAAGTGAAGACTGGCATCGAAGAAAAGAAGATTCACGTGTCGTTTACGTTACCTTTTAAGACTTATGTATTTTGTTTAAAAAAACAAGCACTTATGTTATGTAAGAATGTTTATATTATGTATTCCGCGAAAAGTTTTTAATTAACTCTGATGTTAGAGCTGTGTTTATGAGTAAATCGAACGCCAAAGTAGGGCTTCCGGGAACGGGGCCTTACAAGTTGGTATCAGAGCATAAGTTCGAGAGAAGTTAGCATCCTACATGCTTAGACTCGAACAAAGAATGGGACTTAAGGAAGGAAAGAAGGAAGATGCCAGTCCGAGAATGCCATGTGTCGCTCAAGCAAGCTCGAGAACGGTAAGGTACATGATTAAGTTCATGTAAAGATTTGAGAATGTATGTATATGCATGTTAAATGAAAGTATAAGAATGTATAAATGCTAGCTTAAATTGTTAGAGAAGAATGTGTGTATGTTAGTTTAATTGCTAGAGAAGGATGTGTGTATGTTAGCTTACTTGCTAAAGAAGAAGGTGTGTATGCTAGCTTAAATGCTAGGGATAAGAATGTAGGTTATTTGAATATTTGCTTGATTGGGTAGTAGAAACTAGCACAAGTGAAGTCATAAAGGGAAGTATGTAGGACCTGAGGAGTAATGTAAAGAGTTAATTACACTTGGCCACTGTCATTAACTACTTACCTTACAAATCATGTGCTAACTAATTCCTGGAGTGATAATGTTTGCGTTCCTTAGAGAAAAGATAGGACGAATGTTGTAAAGAAACGAGCACGAGGACGTCGTACCAGATGCTGCGGTAGGAAATGTGTCAACCTGACACCTATTGAAGAAATGTGTGACAACGTGATATACGAAAGAAGTAGAATTCCAACCGAAGGAAGTAACGAAGAAGGATCACATTTGGAGCTTGTAGCCAAAAACATTAAAGGAGTTGCTCAATTGTTTCGCATTTCAATACCAACAACGCTCGCGGAAGCATTTAAAGGCTACCCAGATTGGGAATCCAAGTGGAAGCAACATGAAGGAAACCGAGACAAGTCAAGTGAAATGAGCTAAACATGTAGTATACAGGCAATAGTTGACTCTATAAGGGAACTTGTTGGGATCGTGGGTGATGAAGCAAATGTTGAGAAGGTAGAAATGATCGAGAATTAAGAGTGACTGTCAAGGAATCCTAATTGAAAAGGCATAAAAGGATGAAGCTACGTGGTGTAGCGAGTGTGAAAGAAGAACACTAAGAAGAATGTTGTTATGTACATGAGACTGTTATGAAGAAACCACTAGTGGTACTTTAGTTAAAATCTCGTGAGCGGTTAAGAATTGTAAAATAGAACTAGAAGGACATGATTTCCTTGCTACTAGTTATGTTATGGTCTTAAGAGGGCTCGACGCAGTTGGGAATGAATTAGCCGTCTGAGTTTAAGGCTCAGATAGTCTGTAAGAGTGAATTGTTAAGATCAAAATCTTTGGATGGTGGTACGACGACGGTGTACGGTGATAAAGAAAGTTTAGGGCTTAACGTCATTTCGATGATAAAAGCCGAAGGTTTGATAAGGCGAGGGTACAGTGCCTACCTGGCGTATGTTGTCAAGGCTACGGGCGAGACAAAAGGATTGAAAGGCGTTCCTATAGTTCGTGACTATCCAGAAGTGTTCCTAGAGTACCTTCCGGGGTTACCACCAGAACGAGAGGTAGAATTTCAGATTGAGCTAATACCAGGAGCACAGCCCGTCACGAAAGCGCCTTGCTGTCTGGAGCCATCCGAGATGAAAGAGTTAGTGTCCCAACTTCAAGAACTCCTCGATAAAAGTTTTATAAGATCGAGTCTTTTCCTTGTGCGGTACACCGGTGATGTTCGTGAAGAAGAAAGACGGAAGTATGAGAATGTGTATAGATAACCGCGAGTGGATCAGCTTACAGTGAAGAATAGATATCGGTTGCCTTAGATTGACGATGTTTGATTTGTTACAAGATGCTAGTTGGTTCTCCCGAATAGATCTCAAGATCTGGTGATTATCAGTTTAAGGTGAAAGAGGCAGACAGCATTTCGAACGCAATATGGACATACAAGTTTTTCATGATGACGTTTAGATTGACGAATGCTCTGGCAGCATTTATGGTTATGATGGATAGGGTACGTCGTCCGAGGTTGCAAAATCTGTCGTTGCCCTCATTGACAATAATTTTGATTTATTCAAGGAATAAGCCCGACCATGCTGGTCACTTGAGAAAAGTGGAGACATGAAGAAAAGGAAACTGTATGTTAAGTTTCCAAAGTGTACCAACTATACTGATCACAAGAGTTTGAAGAACTTCTTCAAGCAGTAAGAACTGAATCGGAGGCAAAGAAGATGGTTAGGGTTGACAAAGGATTTGTATTGTAAAATCAAGTATTATCCTGGTTAGGCCAATGTGGTCGCTGACACAGTAACCCATAAAGGTTAAGAAGTTATCACAACAATTAAGTCGTATAATTTAGTTCGCACTTCAGATTTCATGAGCGAGATTTGCGAGGTGCAGTAAAAGTTATAAAGGATGAGAGCAAGATGAAAAAGAAAAAAAAAGAAAGAAAAGGAAATGAATATTCGGGTTACACCAAGATGTGTAGGAGGACTACCGGTGGCCGGGTATGAAGGATAAAGTGATAGGATATGTTAGTAAGTGTCGACCTGCTCGCAAGTCAAGGAAGAGCGAAACCGTATGGAAAGATACAACCATTAGAAACACCAGAATGGAGATGAAGACACATTACCATGGATTTCATAACTAAGCTACTGCGTACAGCTAGAAACCATGATACCATATGCGCGATTGTGGACTGTTTGAAGGAAGGTGCTCACTGTATACCAATACGAGAAGCTATCTCGTCGAAAATGTTAGTTAGAGTATACGTCAGCAAGGTGGTGGTAAGCCATAGAGTGTCGTTATCAATTGCGTCAGACGAAGATGCTCGGTTTACATTGAGGTTGTGAAAGGAAAGATGTTGGTTACACTAAAGGCAGATACTGAAGGTAAAACCTCTAAGTAGAAGTCGATTAAAGATGAGTTCATGGTATGTGACACTATGGGAGGACAAGATACCTGGCCTACACAGATAAGAACAACCGCAAGTGTTATGAAAGTGGAACCAACAGAAACACATCAAGAAGATGCAATAAAAACTAAGGACGGAAGATGTAAAGACATGTAAGGAAGGCGTAGGGATGGTTTAGAATTATGTTTATTTAGGGGTTATGTCATACCTGATAGACATGCAACTCATGGAGAAGGCAGACATCCATTGGTTTAGGTTTATGAATTGAGTCTTAAAACGAATGAATAGTGTTGTGACTGATAATCATGTGATCATGAGTGAGAAGTCATCTAGAATGGTAACGATAGAATATTATTATAAAGGTCCATATAAATGTCAAGGCATGCCTAGAAGGGAAGTTGGTTAAGGAAAATAGTTATGATATATCAGGTAAACCTGATATGCAGTATGTAACAATTGGTTCATAGGACAACACGATACTTGATAGTCAATAAATGGAAGATGCATCAACATGGACTACATGATCAAGCTACCTTGGAAAGCTATAGCTCATGAACCCATGTCTTAGTAATGAGCTACAAATGGAAGGAGAATTAAATGGTGATTTATGAAGTTCTCCGTCAAATTATGTCACGAATGTGCTCAATGATTGTATGAGGTATTCTAACTTAAGGAATAGACAAAGAGATTTCAGGGAGAAATCCTTAAGGAGAAACTGAAAAGGGTTTCGTTTTATGGAATTAATATGCTTTGAGCGTATTGCAAATCAGTATATTTGCTAAAGGATGTGACTGGGCAGAAGGGTCATTTAGTGCGGAATGTTATGATAGTAGGTGAAGTGTTTCTATATGAGGGGAAAGCAAGAAAAGCATGCTTAAGGAAACGATGCGGACTTGATAAGTCTAGAGAAGGAAGTATACCATCGAGGACTTCATGGACAAGCTACCAAAGACAGCTAAAACTCGTGAGCATCACTCGATGATTGTATGACAACGGATAAACCGATAAAGAAGGAAACTAAGATTGCTTAGAAAAGTATATGAATACAGGAAATATTTCTTTTATAAGGACTAAGCAGGTTTCGAGGACGAAACCTCTTTAAGGAGGGTAGACTTGTAACATCCAACTTTTGTTAAATAATAAATAACATAAAGTTTGGTTATTAACCGTGTGTCGTTAAGTTAGTCGGGTGTTAAAGTGTTTGGATAAGAATTGGAATTGTGAGTGGGTTGTGGGGCCCATAGCCCCTATATATATAATCCAACCCATCCTTCCTTTCACCACTTTTCTTTCCTTTCATCACACACACCCACTCAAGAACACACACTTTCTCTCTCAAGACCCGAATCCAAATCCGGGTTAAAGTAAGGAAGATCTTGGTGTTCAAGTGTCTTCAAGTAACAAGAATCACGTCCAGATCCTCGAGTTGTCTCGGATCCGAACCGAACCCGAAGCAAAAGGTAGGTTTCAGTTTAAATGGTTAAGTTTTTAGTCGGTTTCGACATGCAAACTGATAGGATGATAGATCGGGCTGTGAAATGTAAGAAAAAGATAAACTTGGTGAGTTATAACCTCACAGGTATGTTATTGGACAAAAAGGTGATGTTCGGACCTCATAAAACACGGGTATACAAAGTTGGTACAACCCAAAACCCATAAAAAGGGTAAAATCGGGTCCTAATAAAGAGTCACGGAGTAAAATAGCTTTAAAATGGCAAAAAAAAAAGAAGAGATGTAAAAAAAATGGATTTTTCCCATGAGAAGAGAAATTCCATGAGAAGCGAAATTCCACGAGAAGAAAAATTCTTCCATGAGAAGAGAAATTCCATGAGAAGCGAAATTCTTCCATGAGAAGAGAAATTCCGTGAGAAGAGAAATTATTCCATGAGAAGAGAAATTCCATGAGAAGCGAAATTCTTCCATGTGAAGAGAAATTCCATAAGAAATGAAATTCTTCCATGAGAAGATAAATTCTTCCATGAGAAATTCTTCCATGCGAAATTCCATGACCCCCATTAGTTGAGGATTTCATTAGTATAGATATAAGAGTTAATAGTAACAGATGATTGACACGCGTAATGTATTGTGCAGTTAGCTGTGCACAACTAAGGAAGGGCATTACCATTGACCGCGAGAGAAACCGACTCCAGGTGAGTTTCTAGCCCCTTATCTGTTATGTTTTCGGGGTTGCGTGCATACCCAATGTGATAGTTGATAATACACTTACCTTAAGTGGTGAGTGTATGATACGCGTATGATATTTGTATGACATATGTATGATTAAGTATTGAATGTTATGATAGAATGTTTATACGAATGAATATGTAAATATATATATATATATATATACATATCTTCTAATCATGTATATATATATATATATACATGATTAGAAGATATGTATAGTATGCACGTATGAAAATGAATGTATGAAAGAGAGAAGAGACAGATATAGTTGTATGGTTAGTTGAGACAGAGGGACCAGACCCTAATAATATCTGAGACAGAAGGGACCAGGCCCTAATAATATCTGAGACAGAAGGGACCAGACCCTAATAATATCTGAGACAGAGGGACCAGACCCTAACAATATCTGAGACAGAAGGGACCAGGCCTTAATAATATCTGAGACAGAAGGGACCAGGCCTTAATAATATCTGAGACAGAAGGGACCAGACCCTAATAATATCTGAGACAGAAGGGACCAGACCCTAATAATATCTTAGACAAAAGGGACCAGACCTTAAAAATATCTGTGATGGTTGAGATGGTGTAGCCTATGTTATACCATAGGGGATTAAGAGAGAAAGTATGAGAGCACGAATGAATGTATGTATGTATGTATGTATGTATGTATGTATGTAAAGAAAGTATGAAAGAAGTAATAGTAAGTAAAGTCTGAAATACGTATCTCCGAACACGTATGAGTAAGAACATGAATGTATTGTAGGTTAATTGATTAACTAGAATTCACTCAGCGTAGCTGACTTTTAGTATGCACGCAGGTAAATAGGATGCGACGGGTTGCTTGAGGAAAGACACGTGGCAACAAAGTGAAGACTGGCATCGAAGAAAAGAAGATATACGTGTCGTTTATGTTACCTTTTAAGACTTAATGTATTTTGTTTAAAAAAACAAGCACTTATGTTATGTAAGAATGTTTAATATTATGTATTCCGCGAAAAGTTTTTAATTAACTCTGATTTTAGAACTGTGTTTATGAGTAAATCCAACGCCAAAGTAGGGCTTCTAGGAACGGGGCCTTACAGACCAAAATCTATAACACAATGCATAGAAAACCCCAATTAAAAATCATAATGAACAACAAATAACATAATATAAAAAACCCACTAATTTTTTTTTCATATAATAATATGGTACTCATATCAAATATAAAAGAAGGTTTGTTATTATGGTGAAATTTAAAAAAAAATAATGTTGCATGGAAAAGTTATGGACGTTTTAAAATGATTGGGGAATGATTATGTGCCTTGCATGTGGAAAGAGAAAGTCAACAAAATTGAGTTATTACCTTTATGCCCTTTTCATCAATTTATTTTCTTAAATTAATTTCCACAATTCAAATCTAAGATTAATGGATTAGATTCCTTCACACCCTTCTCATTTTTGTTGTCTTTTGTATTTTAACATTACACTTTAAATTATTTTATTGGATAAATATGGTATTATATGAGATGTAGGTGAGATAACATACAAATAAGATTTAGCGTACACACAACACGGAATTAAGAAAAAAAAGTTGTGTGGCGATCACATTTTTACAATTACTCTAAATAGATAGAGTAATTTCGCTACAACAAAAATGAAAGTATTGAGATAAAATTTATGCTAGACTTTACAAGTAGCGCAAGTATTATTGCTCTACTTATATTTTGTTGTACAGTAATTACGAAAATGTCAATCACCATGTTTTTTTATTATTTGATTTGTGTACGTGTTTCGTACAACGAAACTTAATTGTATTAGATCCAAACTTTTATATGATATATATATATATATATATGTATATATATATATATATATATATATATATAAACGAAAACCTAAAAAATCTTAGGTGTCGCGATGTGGTCGCTCCCCCTTTTTATGAAAGCCACCAGATTTCTTGATTTTTAAATAGAGCCCGCTCATTGATTTGCCTAGATTCATGGCCTCATGGGTATGGATCTTACCAAAACCAGATAGCTCTTAAACGAGTTATAACATCTCATTAAATTAAAAATTAATCTTACCAATTATTTGATATGAAAATCCTACAAAATAGGAATATACTAAAATTTAATATCCAATTTAAAAAGAAAAAGATATTATTTATAATTAATAAACAATTTTATAGTAAAAAAAACATAAGCGGGTCATGCGTCACCAAGTCTAGATAGCTTTTAAACGGGTTATAACATATCATTTATTTATGAAACCCTTTCATCATCAAACCCTAAGTATATTATTAACTTTCTTACAATAAAGAAAATTAAAATCCAAAAAATAAATATTAAAAAACGAAAAATGTAAAACAATCATTCTCTCAAGCCATCAGATTACTTTATTTGTAAATGAAGGCTTCTCACGCAATTGACCCGAATTCACGGGTAAAGGTCTCACCAAACCCAGATAGCTCTTAAACGGGTTATAACATCTCATTATATTAAAAAATAATATCATCAAATATTTGATATGAAAATCCTATAAAATAGGAACATTCTAAAACTTAATATCCTATTTTATTTTAAAAAAAGATATTATAAGAAACAATTTTATAATAAAGAAAATAAACTGGTAATGGGTATCACCAAACCTAGATAGCTTTTAAACCGGATTATAACTTATCATTTATTTGTGAAACCATTTCATCATCAAACATCAAGTATATTAATTATTAACTTTCTTACAATAAATAAAATTAAAATCCTAATATACATATATAAATATTAAAAACGAATAATGTAAAACAACCACCGTAATACGGGGGGGGGGAAATATATATATATATATGTATATATATATATATATATATGGTAAGGTTAAAATGAAAACCCAGTTGTGAAAACCCGCGAAAACCCTATGTAACATCGTTTTTTTTGTTACATGTAATATATGTTGTAACATTTAATACAAAACATTGAAAAATCAAAAAAAAAAATATTTTGCTCTTTTTTAACATATTTTTACTAATTTTTATATATGTTTTCAAGAGAGAGAAAAAGTTATATTTATATTTACATTTTTTATTCACTTTAATTGGGGACCACAAGATTTAAACATTAATTGAAAACATGTGGTTGAGAATGGGTTTCTAGAGTTTTCACAACTCAAGTGGGTTTTCATTTTATACTTAGCCTATATATATATACAAATAACTATCTATATAATTGCCTATCCTAAAATCATGCACGTCGCTCCCTCCACCCTTTAAGAGCCACCTAATTGCTTGAGTTCTAAATGGTGAGCTCTCATTAACTTAACCCGTTTGGGTTTAGACACGGGTTGGACGTGACCCATATTATCAATCTGGGTTATAAGAACCATCCCACCATACAACTCTCTCACGATCAATAAACCCTAAAACCCTGTAACCACTTTCACTACTCACATGAAATTTGAAGCCCTAACTTCCATCGTTCCACCTGATCTTGAAAATGGACAAGAAGTATCCAGAGTATAGTGACATAATCGATTTCAAAGACCAGACCACACTGTAAGTTCTTTAATTCTCCTGGATTGCACAGACCTCACGATTTAGGGTTTTTAATTTTGATTTTTATTGCTTATGCAGGTTTTATGTCAAATTAGGTTAGACGGTGAAGACGATAATGCTGGTGGTGTAATGAAATCGGCTTGGAGCATGTTCAATTTCTTAAGGAGCCTATCCAATTCTCGCGAATCAATGAACAAGCACGGTAATCCTATTTTGCGTGATTAAACCATTTGTTTTAAGATTCATATTAGTTTTATGATACTTTTTCAAATCTTGTGTATATAACTCTGAAACAATTAAAAATGTATTAAAACGAATATTATAATAAAGTACGATTAATGATCGATATCACAACGCTGTCTATCGGTATATCCACTTGTTTAACTATAAACCAAATATATGATACGTTATTTTTAATTTTTAAAATAAAGTTAGCACTTTGAGAATACTTTCATTGATAATATTCCAAATTATTGGTGTATCTTTAACGTGCAGAAAATAAATAATATTAAATTTGAATATAACCAGAAGGAACGAGGAGCATGCCAAGGAATCTTTATACGTGTGGCGTTGTAAGGGAATCCATAGGATCGAGTCCACAACATGCTTATAATACGTTCGTGTATTTTTCTATGTTTTTAATATATATGCTTGTGCAAATTTATTATTTCTTTAGCCAAAAATACAACTAGTTAATTTTATTTTTTTCTATATATATACGCTTACGCGGAAAGAGATTATGTCACACTACTGCATATAAAATTAGATATGATATCTTAATTTTGTGTTCTGCCTTTATCTCATTGCATGAATATTGCATTGCTGGTATAACAAATTATGCTATATAGTATTGCATGATTGTTGTAAGGTCAAAATGTGACTTGCGATATTAAGATACGAAGCCTGTTATATATTTATGGTCAAGATAATATTTAATGTCGGCGAGCACAACCGAACACGAAACGAGAGCTTCGGGACACGCGTTTAGCTTCAACGGAGGAAGTCTTCTAGAATATCTATGTTTAGTTATAAATAGGACATGTATTGTCTTTTTATGTGTGCGTTTTGTATGGTGTTTTCACCAACCCAAGGGGAGCTCACCTTGGGTGGGGTCGGTTCGTTTACTTAACATATTAAATCTTTCAACTGATAACGAGATCGTTCATTTATATTATCGTCATATCATTTTGTTTGGTCGTTTGATTTCATCGCACCCGTCTTGAGCACGGTTATCAAGAACAAAGCCATTCGTTGTCGGATCCGGTTTCAGGACCTACAATTGGTATCAGAGCGGGTCGGATTTTATGATTCAACTATGTTCTTGATATTCGGGTTTTATTTCCGCTATTACCCGAACTGATACGTTAAAACCCGTTGAAGGTAGAAAATAAAGTTTCTAGCTCTAGAAACAAAGTTGGAAATAAAGTGGGAAATAAGCGTGTTTGAAGCATTCTCTTGTAGATCCGGATGTTCGGGATCTATAAATGCCTGATCCGGGCGTTTCGGGAACCGTTTCGTCATACACCGAAATTCCGGCGAGTCGGGTTCTTCTCCGGCGACAATTCTAGAGATTGAAGATGTATATCAAACTCCAACATGAGTGTCGGTTATCTCTGTTTGTTAAAAGGAGGTGGGTATTTCGGTGAGGAAGAAAAAAAAAATACAGCGGCGGTGGCTATTGGTGGGAGTCATCACAGGTGGTTATAAGGTGACGGTAGTTGGGTTTCCGGTGGGTGCCGAGCTCCGGCGGGTTTTCCGGTGGCTTGGTGTTGCAAGGTTACCGGAAACGGTTTTCCAGCAATGTTAAGCCGGTTACCACTGATACGATGAGACTGTGGAATTTGTGGTGGAGATCGGGTCTGATTGGTTCATGATTGTTCAGCATATGAGAGCCCGTGATAATGGTACCCGGAAATGGATGGACAGCGGCTGTAATAATATCGTTGGAATCCGGTTTTTCCGACGATTATGCATTTAGCGGCTCTAATGATGTTGTGGAAGACGACGATGGCGTCAACGACTTTGGTGCCCGGAATGGTGGAGAAAGGTGGCGGTGGCAGCTGTAGTGGCTGGAATTTTTTTTCCGACGGCCGATAACCGGTGATCGGTTTTCCGGCGCCGTCACCAGTGATAGTAAGGTTAGCGGTTGCATGTAAAGGATTTGCTTTGTTTGTGTTTTGTTTATGCCCTAGCTGCTCGGTAATCAAATGCTTTAGGTTGGGCTTTTGTTTTGGGCCTTATGTGTGGGCTGCCTAAACAAAGATAGTCCAGCCCACTGTTTTACAATTTGGGCTGCTGAAATTAATTTTAAATTGGGCCTGCTCATACAAAACAACAAGAAATAGTGAACGAGTGACATACTTGCAAGATATTTTTTTTGGGCCGAGTAAGTCTTTTATTTTTTGTGTTGACGAAACTGAAGAAAGTCAAAATTTATTCGGGTTTCGTCTTATTTAACCGTGTTCAAAGCTCGTTATTTCTAAGGCGTTCGAAAAGTTGGATCCGAAAGGTGAACTTCGAACGAAATAATAAGTTTTGTTCATTTGATCGATGAAGCCGGTAATTCGAGATTGATTTGTGGAAATTCGAGCTCATCTCATGCCTATATACAAGCGAGAACTATTTCAACATTAAATATAGATGGGTCATACCTTGAGGGGGTGAATTGAAACGAAGAGGCATCGATTTATCGGGTGACTTGTGAAGATGCGAGACACGGTTTAACAAAGTTTTGATATCACAAGTCAAGGAGGTGATTGTAAGGCCAAAATGTGACTTGCGATATCAAGGTACGAAGCCGGTTATATATTTATGGTCAAGAAAATATTTAATGTCGGCAAGCACAACTGAACACGAAACGAGAGCTTCGGAACGCACGTTTAGTTTCAACGGAGGAAGTCTTCTAGAATATCTATTTTTAGCTTTAAATAGGACATGTATTGTCTTTGTATGTGTGTGTTTTGTATGGTGTTTTCACCCACCCAAGGGGAGCTCACCTTGGGTGGGGTCGGTTCGTTTACTTAATATATTAAATCTTTCAACCGATAACGAGATCGTTCATTTATATTATCGTTATATCATTTTGTTCGGTCGTTTGATTTCATGGCACCCGTATCGAGCACGGTTATCAAGAACAAAACCGTTCGTTTACGGATCCGATTTCAGGACCTACAATTGTAACGTGATATTATATGGTATATGTTACAATATAAGTATATAACGTAAGTCATAGCTTCTTGGATATCCAAGCTACATATAAAGTTTCTAAGACGTTAAATAGGGTTGGCAATTCATGATATGCTTAAGACATACTTAAACTTGTTTAATAAAATGTATAGTATGTGGTTTTATACCTTTTAAATAGTTAAATTTAGTAGACTATACCCATCATTTCTTATTCTTAGTATATAAAACATACAACTGTGCTATACATATGAGATATAAAGTAGTTACACGAATCAGATTTATGTTTGATATTTGTGTTAATCATGTCGACTATGACATGTTTAAAACGATTTACCAGCCCTACGTTAAATAGATTGGATAGGACTATCTTGACTAATGAGATTATTTATAAATTTTAGCATCAAATATATTAACTATGATAAAAAAGAGATCAACATATTACATATGTTAGCATAATTTAACATATCTGAGTTAATTGATATCAGATCTCTCACCCCATACGGTTGTATCAGATGTACAAGATCTAGTGACGGACATAAAAAACTGGTCATTTTAAGAATGCTTGTATTAAATTAAAAAAAAAACATAAATCGAAATCTAAATAACACTAAAAAAGTTATTCGGATAAGTAGACCCTGCATCCAACGGTAGGCCGGCCCCTAGTGTAATCCCATGTGTATTCTTAATATCTATCTATCTATCTATCTATCTATCTATAATATATATAAACGAAAACCCAAAAATCCTACGTGTCGTGATGTGGTTGCTCCCCCCTTTTATGGAAGCCACCAGATTGCTTGATTTTTAAATAAAGGTCTCTCATTGATTTAACCCAAATTCATGGGTATGGGTATTAACAAAACCAGATAGTTCTTAAACGGATTATAACATCTCATTAAATTAAAAATTAATCTTACCAATTATTTGATAGGAAAATCCTATAAAATAGGAATATACTAAAATTTAATATCCAATTTAAAAAAAAGATATTATTTATAATTAATAAACAGTTTTATAGTAAAAAACATAAGCGGGTCATGGGTCACCAAATCCAGATAGCTTTTAAACGGGTTATAACATATCATTTATTTATGAAACCCTTTTATCATCAAACCTTAAGTATATTATTAACTTTTTTACAATAAAGAAAATTAAAATCCAAAAAATAAATATTAAAAAACAAAAAATGTAAAATAATCATCTCTCAAGCCATCAGATTAATTTATTGGTAAATGAAGGCTTCTCACGCATTTGACCCGAACTCACGGGTAAATGTCTCACCAAATTTAGATAGCTCTTAAACGGATTATAACATCTCATTATATTAAAAAATAATATCATCAAATATTTGATATGAAAATCCTATAAAATAGAAACATACTAAAAATTAATATACTATTTTATTTTAAAAAAAATATTATTTATAATTAAGAAACAATTTTATAATAAAAAAATAAACGGGTAATGGGTATCACCAAACCCAGATAGCTTTTAAACCAGATTATAACATATCATTTATATTTGTGTAACCATTTCGTCATCAAAACTCAAGTATATTAATTATTAACTTTCTTACAATAAATAAAATTAAAATCCAAATATACATATATAAATATTAAAAATGAATAATGTAAAACAACCCCGAATACGGGGGATAAAATTTAATAGTTTATATTGGAAATAACTTTTTAATTGATTCAACTAAACAAATATAAATATAATATAATATAATATAATCTAATCTAATCTAGGCTTGCCAAGGTTCGAGTCCTGATTTCACCCGGTTTTATCGGCTCTTCACTGTCGTGCCGTTTGACGGACATGGGGTCGGGTTTTATCCGGGGAATCCCTCAATAGGTGGACCGCTAGGGGCTCCGTCCGTCTGGACTCGTGGCCGGCTCGGGCTACCTTTAGCCAATGGGGGCCGCGTAGGGAGTACCCGGCGTTACTTAGTTGGTCGTTCAAAAAAAAATAAATCTAATCTAATCTAACCATCTAATCTAACTAATAATAAAAGAAAATAATAAGGATGATGTGACAATCTCACATTCATTCTTAGCCTAATCTCTCTTCTCATTCATCTTACCTATCCATGGATTATGGGGTAAAACCATTTTGACAAATGAGTTATAATTTCGTTTTTAATTTTCTAATATCTCATCTCATTCATCCTAATTATCTATGGATCATGGGTCAAAATAATTATGGCACTTGGGTTATAATTTCCTTTCTAATTCTCTATTTTTTCATCTTATTTATATCCTACATATCCATTGATCATGAGTCAAAATAATTTTGACAAATGGGTCATCTCATTCATCATAGTTATCCATAGGTAATGTGCCAAAACAATTTTGACAAATGTTGTATATAAAACGATTTTTTTTGAATTTGTAAATTTGAGATTGTAAACTTCTTATTTTTTCTACTATATATTTATTTTATTTTTACCTTAATTTTGTTTATTTCTTTCAAAAAAGTAGATCTTATTATTTTTATTATTTAACAAATCCCGTGCAATACACACGTTATCAATTAAATTAAAAAAGAAAAAAACAATGGAATATCGGTAGCTTACTTTTTAAGAGTTGTAGAAACGTTTTATTTGGAGGAAACCACGCGATGGTAATGATGCATGATGTATAGAATCACCCTTGTCACTTTCATTCTGTGGTCCTAAAACATGTTTCTCGTAAGTCCTTCAAGATTTGACAAAGTATAGAATGGCCCCTGAACTTATTGCTAACGTTGACTTACTTTGAAAGAGGAAAGACGTGTGACGGTTGGAAAACAAGTGGTTGGTAGGTTGGTTGTCCATTAAACCTAATTAATGTAACTCCCTGCACATCCAACTAGTTTCTTTTGCCACCTTCATTAATAAAGGAATGTCTATTCCTTAACTTTATATTTTATATAAACATATATTTTTACCCTGATTAGCCTGCCCATACGTTGAGACGATACTCAGACTTTAGGTTCTTCCATCTCTAGACTACCCGCCCAACCATATATCTCTCTCTCTAACCATCTTTCAATTAGGGCTGAGCACGGTTCGATTCGGTTATTAGACGAAACTCAAACCGAAACCGAAGTAATCGGTTATTTGAATATGCAAACTGTTCGGTATTCGGTTTTCCAGTTTTTCGGGTTTTGGTTTTTCGGTTAGTTTCGGTTATTTTCGTTTTTTTTTCAATTATGTGTCATTGCAAAAGAAAATTAACAAATGAAAATACTTATTTTAAGCTTGTATAAGAACGTGTTACAGTATCACAATCCATATATATATTGAATTTAAAAAACAAAAATAGGCACGTGTTACATGGAATTATACGAATACAAAGTTGCTAAATAGAGCTTAAAAGTTAAAAAGCAATAAAAGTTTAGTCTCGATCTTCATTCATCATCTATTTTATTTATCTTAAAAGTTTAGTCAATTCCTCATCATCTTGATAATCTTTATCATCATCAATCGGTTCGGTTCGGTTTTTTTCGGTTTCTTAAAAATGGATAACCGAATTGAAACCTAAATTTTGGTTTTTCAAAAAAAAAAAAATTAACCGTCAGTTAATGCTTCGGTTCGGTTTCTGCTCACCCCTACTTTCAACTCAGCCAATATATTTCTATAACTTTTTGGTTTTGTTTTATCTTTTTTATTTTTTAATGCTTTTATTTTCCGCATATATTTTATTTGCGTTGAGTTTTACCAACATGATATTAGTTGTTAGAAGCATTTACATGATCAAAAGACACTTTAACTATATGGCAAATTTTTACGCTTAGAACAACACCTTTGTGTTGTACATCATTGCATATTATTAACTTGTTTGGCTGCAAATGGAACCGATAACAATATGAAAACAAAATCATTTTCAAATCGCCGTCAGAGCTGCCACTCTAGAATGATAATTGTATTTGTTTTAATCATGACCCAATTAACAAATAAAACAAAGCAGTCACACGTTTGCTCATCATCACGACAATCTCTAACACTAACAAATGTTATAATACGGCGTGATACCTAACGAGTTTTGGACAATGTACAAAACAAAATTTTATAGCTGGATATAGGGTTGAAGTTACGTAAATCTATCTCAAGCGCTACCCATTATTATCCCTAAATGCATTTGACTCTTTCAAAGTATTGTTTCTTTTTTTTTAAAAAGTTATGTAAGAAAACCTCATCAGAATTAAAATAGGACAATAATTCGGATTTTATGTTATTTTTTTCATAAAAAATGAAACATATTAAAGACATTAATAATTATGCAAACTATTTTTTGTTTGAGTTGAAAGTAAGAGTCATATTTAACTTTTTGTTAATTACAATTTTATCACCAAGCAGTCTTAATCATTAATATATTCCAATTCATGACCAAAAAATATTTCTACAATTTCTAAAAAATATATATATCCTTTTTTAGTCTTCCTGTATGCATCCCAATTTCATTTGAAGATGAACTAAAAACATTATGCAAGCACAATTAATAAAGAGCATAAAAATAATTTATTATTGATATCGAATGAGTTATATATTAAAAATAGTTTAAAAGTATATGTATTAAGAGTATGGAGCTATGCTAAATGATTATTGTTTTATAGCATCTTCAAACATTACTTAATAAATTAATTTACACAATAACTATGATGTATGATAATCAAGTATGAGTTTCCAAATGTTTTTTAACAGTACTTTTAGGTCCCAATTTAACTAATGAAGCTTTCTTTATTTACCAAAAATCAATTTATTTTTTCAGTGAGTTATTAGCATAACAATTGACTTGTGGCATGTTTTAAGCTAGTAATGTACGTTTTCACAATTTTTCTTAGTCGAGTAACTAACTTTGGTCAAAGACGAATCAAACCTGTCGAATTAGGTGGGTCAGTTGGACTTACCAGTGTTATTGGTTTAGCGATTCACGGTCTGAACTTCATTTTATTAAAAAAGACTCATATATTTATATTAAATTCTTTAAAATGATAAAGATGATGTGTGATTAAAATGCATATATAACTAATAACTACATTCTTACAATATGCTGTTAAAAAGGTATAAAAAATAAAGGTTAAACAACTAATTTCCTGTTTCTAAAGTCTAAACCCTAGTTGAACCATTAAACTGTCAAAGGCTCGAAGCGTTAAAACTTAACGCCCGATCCTTTAAATATTTTATAATAAATGAAAAAGTAAAAATATTTATTATCCTTTAATAAATATTCATTTTGAGAAAGGTCCTATGCTATTAAAGGTGCTGTTACAAACAATTTGTAAAGCTATTCTTCAGTCACCTTTTCTCTCAATCTACATACCAAAATCAAAACAATGGGGATATGTTTCTCAAGGAAATCAACAAGAACACGGAGAATTTACTCCAAACGCGTATCAAATCAATCCACTGCGTCGTCGGTTAACAACAGACGGTCTCGTGCTCGATCCTCGTCTGTTAAGAAGGAAAACGTGGACGATGTTAATGCTATCATTCAAGAACATGCCATCGCTGCTGCTCTCCTCTTCCAGCAGCAGCAAAACGGCGATGTCTTGCCGTCATTCGATCGATCAACTTCTCTACGGCATGCTCAGCAGATTTTTCGTCGGAGCTGTAGTACTAGATGTCGATCGGTTGGTGATCCTACGATTCCTCCTCAACAGCTTCTTCATCAGGTGTTTTTTTTTTTTTTTTTTTTTTTTTTTTTTAACGAACAAATTGAAAAACTTATTATTTAATTTTTCATATTCTGATTATATGTTTGGTTGATAGTTATTGGAATATGAACACTTTTAATATTTTTCAACATATGGATTTTGATTATATTACCTTTAGTAACTTACATTTTAGGTAAAGAAGATACTACTTATATTATCTTTAATGTTTTACCATATAGTTATATTATTTTGTCGTTAATATTTTCTTCAACCGTTTTTATTCGTTTAATAAATTTATAGGTTTTAGAAACATATTAACTTAAAGTAATAACTAGTACATTATAATAACATTTTTTTCTATTAATAGAAAATTATAACCACGACAGACCGGCCTGCTTGGACCGGAACCAGACATGGAACTTGTTTGTTTAAGCATGTTTAACTGTTCCCTAGTTGTCGTGGTCGGACCGGTGAATGAATCAGGTGATCGGAATTGGTTTAAATTTTTTTAGTTTTGTTTTTCGTTTTTGTTTAGTTTTCTAAGTCTCAGTTTATGATTTAGTTATTTCAAAATCTCATTTTATGATTTAATTGTTACTCAAGACACCAAATTTTATGTATTCAAGTCTTTATATCTTTATATTGAAATTACAAATTCACAATAATATATAAAGTTTTTGCCTATATATAATATATGTATATTAACCGTTATATCATCTATGACGCTGGTTCTTAAATCCGGTCCAAACTGTGAACCTAGTAGACGAACGATTTGTTGTCTTGTAGTTTCATGGAGGAGTATGGTGATTTGATGATGATAAGGTAATATATAATGATGAAAAATAAAAGATTAACATGACATATGGCTTGATGTGATTGTTATTCAACAGGAGGTAAATCATGATGAATTGGAAACTAGTCATATTGTTCTTGTTCATGGAGGTGGTTTTGGAGCATGGTGTTGGTATAAAACAATTGCGCTTCTACAAGAATGCAAATTCAAAGTCACTGCAATTGATTCAAGCGGTTGTGGAATCGATATGTTTGATGCAAATGCTATCAAAAGCCTCTCACAATACGCAAAGCCGCTCACAGATTTTCTCAAAAATGTTGGGGAAGAAGAAAAGGTTAATATCTTCTATTATCCAATTTCTTTACAATCTAGTTATCATTTCAGTTTATAATACATATTAAACAATTATGTATAGAAAAAGGTACTTGAAATTAAGTTCCATTTAGGGTGCCAATATATGACAAGAAACTATACTTAAAGTTTGCGAGTTTGATTTTAGTTTAAATGGCTTGTGCCTCGGGTTGGTTGTTGATCGAATCTGTGAACATATTTATCTAAACGGGTTAGATTTAGGCCGACTCAGCTAGTTGTACAGTTTGAATTTTTGACACGACAAGAAGCTTGACACAAAATTTGTGGGCTTGAGTTTAGTCTAAATGGGTCCGGGCTAGTTGCTGGTGGAACGTATGAACATGCTTCGCTAAATCTGTCAGGTTCGGGTTGGCATGGCAGGTTTACGTGTTGACATGTGTACAAATAATTTTTGTTTTTATGCATTTGTTACTTTATATCACTATGCAAAAAAATAAAATAAAAAGAACGTATGCTTATTCGCAAACCATGTATTAAACTCGGTTACTCAATCTTGTAGGTGATTTTAGTTGGTCATGACTTTGGTGGGGCATGCATATCGTATGCAATGGAGCTATTCCCAACTAAAGTCGCGAAAGCCGTCTTCATTGCTGCTTCAATGCTGAAAACTGGACAAAGCACACTTGATATGTTCTCCCTCAAGGTTTGTACAATAAAATCTCAAATTAGATAATTTACAAGCAATTTGCAGATTAAATAAATTATAAAAATATTTCAGGAAGATACAAATGGTCTAATGAGGCATGCTCAAAACTTTTTGTATGCAAATGGGAACAATCAGCCTCCAACTGCTATAGATCTTGACAAGTCTCATCTAAAGGATCTGTTATTCAATCAGAGTTCTGCCAAGGTATAATTTTCTGTTTTTCAATCATGGTTTTGTAAAAATATTAATCTTTAATGCCTATTTCGTTCATTAGACGTGGCAGAATGACTATATGAGCGGGTCAAACAAGTTGAGCATCGAGTCAAAATGAGTTTGGGTTGAAATTTGAGACCGACTACTTTTTAGCTAGTGCGGGGTCAGTTTTTGATACATATATTTTTGTCTATAAAAATCAATGTGTTAATTACGATTAGGGTTAGCACCTTGACACGCATTAGTTTTGTTCAGTTTCAACGTTCAACCTGTTAACCTGCCTTGCTTGACACCCTCAATTTCAACTCATTCAACTTGCTCGACATAAACAAAAAACCTAAATCAGCCCATTCATAAGTAAACGAGTCAAACCTGCCACCTTAGAGCATTCTCATCCCATCCACTTTCAAAATATATTAAAAAATTATAGGGGATGAACAGTAACTTTTCAAGTATACAGAAAAATCACTACTTTTCTAAAATATAAAAACTCTTCACTCACAACACCCTGAATTACTCTCTAAATTATAATAACACCCCTCAAATAATATGAGGGGTTGGATGAGAATGCTCTTAACACGTTTATAAAATATGTTGTTTCCGTGACATGTTCATTTCTATTTGTAGGATGTGGCATTAGCATGCGTCTCAATGAGGCCAATTCCGTTTTCACCCATTCTAGAGAAGCTATTTCTTTCTGATTCAAACTACGGTTGTGTTAGACGGTTTTATATAGAAGCCCCCGAAGACAACGCCATACCAGTCACTCTCCAACAAATAATGATAAATAAAAGCCCGCCCGAAAAAGTTTTCCGTCTCAAAGGGGCAGATCACTGCCCGTTTTTCTCCAAGCCTCAAGCCCTACACAAGTTGCTAGTCGAGATTGCAACGATGAAATAAGATCAAAGAGATTTTACTCAGTTGCATATAACAAAACTTATGGGACACATCAATACACTGCTAAACATTGAGATCAAATAAAAGCCATTTGCGTGGAAAACTGTCATTCAAGGGTATATGCTAAGGTTTGTTTTGATTGCTAGGATGATTTTTAGCAGTCGTATACAATTGCACATCTATACAAATGTTTTGTCAACTACAAAAGATTAAGATAGTGAACAGAGAAGCCAAAATGGACACTTTTCTTGGTTTATTTTTAAAGAATTGGTGGCATATTGTTAATTTAGAAACTTTTGGCTTTTTTAAGAAATAAATAAATAAATAGTTCAAATATAATTTATAAAAGGGAATATCTCATAGAATAGTAACCAAGTTTCAAAAGTGTTAAAATTAAGTCACTCATGCAACTTTTCTTCAAATCGGGTCACTAAATCTTCAAATCGAGCCTCATCGGATTTTTTGTGCGTCTAGAAAGTAATGAAGGAGAACATGTGGGGGTCGGGATTTGCAATATATGTTGTTATGTTGAAAAACTAAAAAAAATAAAATTTAGTGACCACATATCCAAAACATAAGAACTAATAAGAAACTAAAATAAAACAGAAACTTAGAAAGAAAATACAATAATCGGTCGCTTAAACATCAACTCGTGTGTTTAAGCGAAGATTCAGTTTAAGGTGGTTTATTTGGTTTATTTAATCTGAGGCTTGTTATGAGACCAATTTCAGTATCAATCTGCCTTTAACTTGTAAAATAACTACAAAACAGTAGCTAAGTATTTTGGTGTCTTTGTAACTGCGTATGAATAAACATTAACACCCCAAACGGGTTTAAATGAGTGTTTGCCTAAAGTCAAATTCAAACTCAGTTCCAACATGGCCACACTATAAAAATGAACTTATAAAAACTTACAAACTATAAATTATAAGAACTTAGAGGTTTATACGAGTAGAAATCCCAAATTTCACTAAAACAGCCTTAAGATGCAAAAATGGGCATTTGGAATATGAAGACCCTTAATCAAATGTATTTGAAGTGGGGAAACCATTCTAATCTGGTTATAAGACAAAAACAAAATGAAATTTCAACAAATATCTACCCGATTCGGATTGAAAAGCAAGCAAAGGTTCTGCTTGACTTTTAAGTCAACTTAGGTAAGAACACCTTAATTAGCCTTACAAATCCGAAATTGGGTAGACTAGAAGGGAGGGCCAACAGAAAAGTGGTTAAAGAGAGTGTATTTATATAGCCAGGTTACCAGGGTTAGAGACAAGAAAGCGATAAACTCCACCAATGAAATTAGACGTAAAGAGGTTTATTGGTTGCTTTTGAATTTAATTAAAGCTTCATAATTAAAGTAATATATTTTGAGATGAAAAATAGTTTACTGACAGATAACACAGTTATGGGTCAGGCCTTGATCAATTTGGATGGAGAAACACAAGTTCAGTGCTTAAATGATCGAAAGCGAACCGAAAAACGAATTCTCCTGACCTGATGGGTAGGTAGCGCTACGCGTAGGGCAGAGGCCATCCCTACGCGTGGAGCGAGGGGGATGTTTAGGCCAGACTTTGGTTTTTGGCAGTATTGGTCGATGTAGTTTGTTTTAGGTCGATTTCGAGTTCAAAATAAGCGAATTAAACACCGTTAAAGATAGTAAACCGACACGACAAGTATGGGACATGATTATAACATTAAAAACATTCTTTTATTATTGACGATGAATCCGAAAACAAACCGGGTCGGTTATATAATACAATTATGAAGAAAACATAAAATGACATCTTTTCTTATAATAACAAAAGGTTTGATTTCAAAACAAATTTTTAAAATGGGTCAGGTTTTCGGGTTTGAAAAATGATGAATGTCACACAAAATACCCGAGGGAATAACTAGGTTCATATATATAAGTTTCTAGTCTGTGTGTTCGCTAGCATATAGCTGACGTATTTACCCCACATTTTAGGAAAACACGTTAAGCGGTTATAGCAAGTAATTAGAGTAATTTATGAAGCTAGATGCCCGCTACATGAAGATGGCTCAATTTAAATTACTAAAATGCTTATAATCAGATGAAACGTTTTTATAAATCACTCGGGTATTTAATATTTGAGAAATTATAGAATAAATAAATATTGTATTTTAAACGAAGTCTTCCTCCAAAACAAACTTGCAACTCTGGTATATTTATACAACATATACTCAATATTGGTCACACTTCTAGACCCATGGAACTAGGTGTGACAATAATCTACAAACAAGTTTTGTGTTTTGAGCTTTAATGAGAATTGGGCACATGTAATAAGGCCACTTAATGAAAATAAAGGGGCCTATTTGCGAAATGTATTGTAGCCTTAACATTTCTAGTTTAGATAAAAAAATAGTTATAAGACCTAAATTTCAGTTTGGGCTTGACTTTGACCTGCAGTTGAGGAAACCTTACATAAAGGAAAACCACAGAAAAAAAAAATAGAGATAAAGAATAAGGGTTAAGGGATTCGTATTGAGGAAATTACAAGAAAAGGAATGGATACACACTATCATCTGCATGCCCACCAACCTACACTAGAGTTAAATATGTTTTGCATATTATGTATATAGATATATTAATTGGGAAAATTCGTTTCGGGACTAAAAAATGATTGGGCCTGGGACGGTCGCCCCTCATGGGCCGGGCCTGGTATTATATCAATTAAATATGTGTACATTTTATAGTAGTTCATTTTATTTTAGCCTTTTGATGTGTCGTTTGATGGTGTATGTAACAACCCGAAAATAGGGCTAGAATTTTTTTTAGGAAATTATATCGTAGATACCAAGTTTGATGTTTGTCAAATAGTCGGAGCGAATCGTACATTGACAGGCTTGGCCTGAACCGTAGAGATTATAGCTAATAGTCTCGACCCAATGATTATGTAGAACCCTATAGAGACAGAGATAAGCCCAATAATAATACCATAATTTATAACATGGACTTGACTCAAATCAACCAAACGAAACCGGGACTCGGTTAACCCAAATGAACCTGAACCTGATAACTTAGAATTTTTAAGAACCATCCCAACACATATTTATTGTTACCGGGTATCCAAACTGTATAACTCAAACATAAAATGACTTCCTACATTACGTCTGGTCACCGAATCAAAATGAAACAAGAACTGATAAACAAGAATTGCGACGTGTAATATAATAACAAACAATATAATACCATGATTTTTATGTAAAAAGCAGCCTAATGTTAATTATTTAAAACATATTTTCTAAGCTTTATAAAAATAACAGGTTTTAAAAATACAAAATATAATTAAAAGATATTATCTCTATAATCCTGATCAAATCCCTGGCAGTCCAATTAGCATTGTTGACCACCCCTGCTCCATTCACGTTTCAGCAGTTTCCTTCTCCAATCAAAACAATTGCATAACTTCTTCAACCAAGAAAAATCCCCGCAACCACATTTGTTCTCCTTCTATCTCTATTACTTAAATCAAACATAAATTTTCACTTTGCTAAACATATTCAAACTCCCTGTTCTCTCTTTGCTGATAGCTCTCTGCTGATTGCTGAAGGATCCAAATCAGTCCAAAGTCATCAAGAAATCCAGTGATCAACATTCTAATCTTATTCAACCCATTCTATATCCTATTCCTTTGATTTTCTACTGAATCAATAACCTAATTGAAGCTGAAGTTTCTGTTTTTGCTCCTGGAACCATCCAAGAATCGGAGCTCGACTCCACTCGTGAACCCCTAACCCATTCAAGGTACACTAACCCTATTGTAACACCCCGGATTTAAGTGGAACACGCCCGGGTGCAACGTATAGATTACTCAAAACCTCGTAACACTATTAATATTGACAATATATTTATTTTATTTCATAATTTCGCAAGTACACAAATAGTTTGATAATAAGCCAAATAACATTACATCGAAATGAAAACATTATTATTCATTTGAATAAAACCTAAGGTCGATCTAGTTTTTTTTGTCCTTAGCACATCATTGAATTCAACCTGCAACACGTTTAAAATAATATATTTTGGTCAACAGCACATATAAAAGATGTGTCGATTCACCTGTCAAGAATGCATTATATTTAAACACAAAGTAAAAGAAAAGCAACCAAAAGTAACGGTCCAACGTAGGGGAATGACTACAAAAATAACGCCCCAACCTAAGGAAAAGATAACCACCATTTAGTCCAACCGGGACATAGTATAGGCGGCGTAGGTACGTGCCGTCGGACCCTCCCGCTTCGATGTTTGATGTACCAACCATAAAGCGATAAACACATTGCACATTTTACATGTATAGTCATCATAAACAATATGAAAGAATATTATTAACATGCATGACATAATTGTGAATCGGTTTGCAAACAACGATCATGAAGTAAAAAAGAAAGCATGGTAACGTGTTACACCCCAAAAATGTTAAAAGTGAAAAATGGGTTATGAAAAACTCATTTGGTAAAGTAAGTGAGTGAAAGAGAAAATGCGTTTAAGCGAGCTGAACCGGACGAGTTCGGTTTGACGAGCGGCCCTAGAAAATATTTCTAGGTTCAAAATACAATTCAAGAAAATAAACGGAAATGGAAGACTTAGAAGATTCAGTTCATGGTTTAGTGTTTTAAACCTTTAAAAGCAAAAAATATATATATACTCTATAATTGTATATTTTTAGAGTTTCCATCGTAAAGTTTATAAGTTGATTAAATTTAATTATTTATAAAGGGTATAATATTTCATAGTCATGTTACTAAGTCGTGCTCGTTTCAAGAAAAATCTCAAACAGGCCAAAAATGAGTTTAAGCGAGTGGCTTGTTTTCGGTCGTACTCGAACCCAAGTTTAGGTTGGGTTCGTTTTCGACATGGTAACTATATTATATTTCAGAAAGTGAGATAAAAAGAATTGGTTTTAGATGTTGGATAAATAAAATAACTAAACCGAATCGAATAAATACATAAGCGAGTCAAGTTTTTTTTTATGAAGTAACACTAATGTTAAAATTAATTTTAATATAACATTAAGTTCTAAACGACCAAATACACAAAACATACAACCATGACATACCTGTAAGAAGAACTTAGATAATAAAAGAAGAAATCTTGAACTTCACGGCTTGACTTCATAACATCAAAGTAGGTAAAAATCACCAAAATAAGAGAATAATAACAATCTTTTGTAAATTGAGTGGTAAGGAAATGAGAAGGAATTGAGCTATTATAAAGTGAATTGAGCTAGAGATGTTTTAATTGGTAAAAAATGTTTAATGGATCATAAATATCATTCAAAGCTTGTAATGGGTCATAAAATTGAGTTGTAACATAGAAATAGTGGTAAAGAATTATTAATAATAACATAAAATGGAATCTTGAAACATTAAACAATTGAATTTGGTCTTGAATCGGATTAGTTGAACGATTTGAATAACATGATTATAGTTTGTATCCTGAAACGAAACTTACGATAGGTTAAAAGTATAAAACTGCATAAGCAAAATAAAGACATAAAATACATGAAAATGAAACTTGGTATTAATTTATAACATTGCAATAACATTATTAACAAATATATCAATTAAAAATAAAAGAATATCCAAAAAAATTTAAAACGGGTCAGGTTTCAGGTTTGAAATTTAACGAACGTTACACCTATAATAATCGTTTCTTTTTACATATTATTCGAAGCTTTGATTCCGTATTAAACCCGTGCGTTAAACTTGTAAACGAACCATCCCATACCAGAAAATAATCTTGCTTAAAATTATCTCAAAACTTGTTAATGAACATGGTAAAAAACTGATTTAATGTAATAGAAAATTAATCCTCTAAATATTTAGATCTATAAACAAAAACTTTGTTTTTAAACTAACTAACAGGCAAAGAAATTGAACCGTAAAACTTCATTAAATGACACGATCCTACAGAACTTATTACCCGACAAGTGACCTTATTAACTTTTGTAATTTTAACAAAAGCTCTCGAAGTTAAACATGAATATTTAAGATCTCAAACCTGGTAAAGACCAGCCCCAAAAGTTAATATCTAACCGAGTAAGAAAACCACCAGAACCGACATTTTGGTGACCCTTTTGATAAGAAACAAGCCGTGAAACCCGAGTAATAGTATGATATCTTTTTGAAGCCATAAAAATAATATTTTGATGATATATAATCTGACCCGTAACCACTTTACATGAATTATCACATTTAAAACCGAATCATGTCCTTAACGGGCCAAAAACCCAAACAACAACATTAACCGAAACCCTAGTCATTTTATGAACCAAGATATGACATTACATCATATTTTATTATATTATAACAGGGCATAACTTATTTGATGATTAAAACTGAGTTTTAGCTGATTATATAGCTAAAAGGGTATTTTTGGAATAAACCTTGGACGAATTATATCCGTAAATTGTGTTTACACACAAATATTATTTCAAACAGAAACAAATATGATTTTGTTTACTAAAAACAATTTATAAAATATTTAGGACAAATTTGGTTAGGAAAAGAAACCCGCTTACGAGCCTAGACACGTGTTTCGCTTAAAACCGACAATAAACCAGCATAGATAAGTCTAATTGTTTCAAAAGATAAAATACATGTTTTTCCTAGAAAATATACTTAAAATATCTTATAATAATGATATATAATCTAACACGGAACCATTTTTCATAAATCGTCATTTTTAAAACTGAATTAAGACCCGAAAGAGCCAAAATCGGGCCCGTTAGCGGAAATGCAGCCATGAACATATTTTCAAAACCAATGAAATGCCAAAATAGCCTATCTTTATGTATTATCTCATGTCTTAACAAGTTAGATGACCAAAAGTGTGTTTTTGTTAAAATCATAACGAAAGGGCATTTTTGGAAACCGATTATTTCTTAAAAATTGAAAGTACAAGACTATGTTTTTAGAAAAAAAAAATCATGATTTTAAATGTGCCAAAATAATCTATAAAACATTTGAGGATAAATGGATTTAGGAAAGGTCCGTTTAGGAGCTTAGAAGTGTTATTTCGTTAAAACTGACGAACGAGCCAACTTTTGAAGACTAAAATGTTTCAAATGTATAAAATATATATTTTCTAGAAAAATGAATTTTATGCACTTTATCTTAATGGTGTAAAACATTTTTGATGGATATAACACCTCATTTGTCAAGAATGATCGCTAAACGCAAGTTACGGTTAAACCGAGTTAAACCGAACAAGCATTTCGAAAAATACAAGTTATGAAGTTTCTAATATTAATAGAAAGTGTGAGCCAATAAAATCATAATTTGAGTGTTTACTTATTTTACAAAAACTATCTAAGTCTTAAACTTGGTTTTAGCCAAAATAAACGTTAAAACGAAGGTATGAGGACTAAAACGGTACCACCTCAAAATTTCTGAAATATCAGACCTGAATATAACTCAATTTTATAATATATATATATATATATATATATATCTAAAAAATGAGAAGTTATAGTTACAAAAGTATCCGTTTATTTAAACTATTATTTCAAGAAATTTCATTAAAAATGACAACATCGGTGATAACCGGTATTGTTAACTTTTGTAAACCCATGACTTGATGTTTCAAACAAAAATCATTATCCTATTGGTATAAATATACTATATAGCTTATATGGTCATACGGTGGCTTGGAACCTAACCGAAAGCCTGATCTTTCCAAAAATGGAAACTTTATCGAAACCTGACAAGTAAACTGAGGTAACTAAAACTCTCAATAGTTGAATTATAATACTTAAAAAACAACACCATTTGTTAAATTATTTAAGTGTAAAGTTTCCATTAAAGGGAGCTTTATTCATGGGGAACCAAACACATTGGCCGGCAGTTAGAATTAACTAGTACACAATACCCATAACGAATTTTACATTGTTGTCCAATAACTTATTGTTGATATATATATATATATATATATATATTTATATATATATATAGGGGAGATTTCAAATGAGAACCCCTTTGAGTTTTAAGAACTCGAAAGAACTCAGTGTAACGATTTTTTTTTTTCGAATTTTTTTACACATGCGTAATATATGTAAGTTACACGTAAAAAAATTATTGAATTTTTTACTCGCCGAGTCGACTTATTACACATGTGTAACGGACGTAAAAATTAGTGTAATCACTTACAACTTTATTCTCTCTCATACTTTGACTTTTTAGTCAGATTTAATCTCAATCACACAATCCAATCCATTTAATAAAATGTGTGGCTAAGAATTAAGTTCTTAAGTTCTTAAAACTCAATATGGTTCTTAAAATATCCCTCCCCTAATATATATATATATATATATATATATATATATATAGGGTAAGGTTAAAATAAAAACCCACTTGAGTTGTGAAAACTCTAAAAACTCATTCTCAACCACATGTTTTAAATTAAAGTTTAAATATTGTGGTTCACAATTAAAGTTAATAAAAAATATAAACATAAATATAACTTTTTCTCTCTCCTGAAAACATATAAAAAACATGTTAAAAAATAGCAAAACAATTTTTTTATGTTTCGATGTTTTGTATTAAATGTTACAACATATATTACGTGTGTAACAAAAAAAAACAAAAAAAACGATGTTAAATAGGGTTTTCACGGGTTTTCAGAACTCAAATGGGTTTTCATTTTATACTTCTCCTATATATATATATGTATATATATATATATATATATATATATATATATATATATATATATATATATATGGGTGGGTTCTAGTGAAAACTCCTCTTAAAGAGAAAATTTAAAAACTCCTAAAAACTTATAAAAAACTATTTTTTACTTTTAAAATTTTTTTTTTAAGTTTCTTTTTTTCCATTATTCTTATATGTTGTTATTGGTTAAAAAAAAAACTTGTCGGTAACCTCGTTGGTATAGTGCGCATATGTAATAGTGTGCATTGCATACATGCAAAAGTGTTTGTATTGCATAGAATATAACACTATTGCACATATTTGAGACACACCATTGTATATATGCAATATAAGACTAATACACACATTGATTAGTACGTATGTGTAATACAACATTAACGCACATGTGCACCACATCGACTTTTATTTTATTATTATTTTTTTCCATATAATACAACACTACTACACATATACAATACACAAATATTGAATATATGCAATAAAACACTATTATACTAAAAAATACATAGTAATACACATGTGTAATACAACAGTATCGCACAGTAATACATATGTGCATTACAGCGGTTTTTTTTTTATTTTTTAAATTTTTTTTTTATTTTTTTATATTTTTGAGTGAAATATAAGAAAATATAAGAATAATGGCTAAAACAAAATTTTGAAAATATTTTTTTATTTTTAATTATAAATAATTCTTTAGGAGTTTTTATGAGTTTTTAAGTTTTCTCTTTAAAGGTGAGTTTTCTCTTGGTCCTCTCTCTCTCTCTCTCTCTCTCTATATATATATATATATATATATATATATATATATATATATATATATATATATATATATATAGTAGGCGTACTTGGTGGTTCCTAGCGTAATTTCAAGCTCATAGATTTCATTTACACATGTTGCATACGAAGTGAAGTGAGTTTCGTGCTGCCCTTTTTACTTAAACTTTTCGGGCTGGATACATGTTGGTTTTAATTATGGTGTGATATTTATCAAGAATTGTTTTCTGCCATGCATTTTTCCCACTCAAAATTACACAATCATTAACTCAGGGAGTGAACATAGGGCTCGTATGGGTCGTACTATTTAGGAGAGCCTCACGCATAGTGACCTTATGTCAGGTTAACCACACCGAGGTCTGCAGTCCGTTGCGGCATATGACCTAAACATTTGATTATTTCTTGGCAGGGTAATAATCGGGGTGGGGGGGGGGGACGTGTGACATTCGGTTGTAAGTCAAGGGGGGCTTATGATCGGATGCAGGATTGATTGTGGACTTGATTGATGTGCACCATGATTTACACGTACACACATGCAAATATTTATGCTTTTATACATTAATTCTTTTATGTGTATGCGAGATAAACTCACGAACTCACTAACTTTTTAGTTGAAGCTTTTTAGCATGTATTTAGGTATGTTGAGGATAACAATTTCGATTAAGTATTGTAATGAGTATGACTAAAGATAAAGGCGTATGTTGAACATGAACAATGAAGATTAGATGCCAAGAAGATTAGTAGAACCGAATAAGGGATTGCAGCAGTGTCAGAGATGAGATAGTTTAGTAGTTACACGTTGTCTTAAATACATAGTGCAAACGTTGTAACTTATTTTTATCAATAATATTCCATTGGTTACATTTGGTACCAATTTGTCCATGAAACTCCCAGACCCCCATTGCAAGGTGTGACAGATTGGTATCAGAGCCAGGTTTCAGCAAATTAGAACTTGTTAGAGATTTCTAGACTTTAACCGAGATACCTTATGACTACCTTCCCGCTAAGACTAAGACTCTGACAATGCAAGACCTTGACCAAATAAGTATATGAAAACAGTTAAGTGATACCAATAGAGCTCTAGGGGTTGGCTATTGAAATTGATTAGTTATGAGATTTGGCTTATAGATCTCTAAGACTTGGTTTGGAGGAATAACTACTAAGTGATAATTTTCGCGATTAATTATCACATTTTCACATGGATACTTATAAGACCTTTATGCACATGTGATTAATATTATTGTTTATTGGGCATATCATCAACGAATTTTATTTGTTTACAGAATGACGTGCATCATTCCTTATTATATTAGTATTGCATTGTCTGCTAGATATTTTAAAGGCCAAAAGGCACATATATTGAATTGGAGCTTGATATACTCGGGATTATTAACCATAAGAGGGCATTTTTTGTTGATTGGAGCGTGTTATGCTCGAGATTATTTGGGGACTTCGACCCCGTTTTTGTGTTAAGTATTTTTTTCCTCACATTTGGCAAAGAAGGATACACGTTGTACCTTCTTTGATATCCCTATCCAGCCATAGACTGATTTATATAGGAGCCCATGCTGCATTACTAGGAGTTGCATGTTAGAAAAAGAGCTTGCTTAGGGAAATAAAAAAAAAACTATAAATATACACGAAACAATTATGAAACACCTAAAGGGTAAGCGATAGAGTGATCATGCAAGGCAAAAATTTATAATTATGGGTGCGCAACGTAATTATGAATTTGCATGTGCACGTGATTTATGGTAAATCCCTGTTATGGTAGCCAACACTTAACCAAAAAATTACAAAATATCACATGTGACAACAATAATGAACATAAAATGAGATCAAGCTTAAAGCACCAGATGAGTTACTAACTACCTATGATAGAATGATGGTACCATTCCTTATTCATTATCAATGGAACCTAAGAATCTTTTGATCTATTCATTATTTCCTTCAGTTAATTGAAATAACCATTGAATACTCTTTAGTGAACCTTGACACATTTAAATTGTCCTAAACAGGCATTTCCATAGCTTGAACATTATTATGACTTAAATGCACACATATAACCTTTTATGAAACACGACTCCTAATCCAACGCATGATAAGTATCATAAAGATTTTCGAGGTCCTCATAGTTTTGACTGAGATTATTGAACGCTCCAGCTTATCATGAATGCTAAAGACTCATATTGCTTCCTCGGGGTTACTTTCAACACATCCTTTCGACTACTCCATTCCAATGGTTAGGGCACGCCCTAAGTTGCGAGATTATTATCCATGATCTTGCAAAAACCAACATGAATTTCTCTAATCTAACGCTAGCTCACTAACGAACACTAATTTCTTATATCTCGAATTTCAAATCGATGTCGACGCGCCGATAACGACTAGACTAGACTTGAAACCTAATAAAAAAAAACAGAGTGAAAGCCTTTAACCTCACTAAAGTATATCATGAAATATTCTCAACCTATAAGCTCAGACATATCGCCATGTTAGCTAAAGTGCACATGCCTCACTAGTGCTAACCCACCTATAGGTTCGAACAAACCCACCTGGCTTGGAACACGTCGGCCTTCACCCTCATGCACATTGGACCCATATAGCATGTCCAGAGTTTGTTGCATCCATGTGTAATTTTGTTACCCATATTACAACGTTACCCAAGTGGGTGGATGGTGAATTTTCTTTGAAGAGCCATTTGTAAAACTTTTTAATACTCCAACAACACTAAGTGTTGAGTTCATATGTATTCTCTCATGCTAACTCCATCTCAACCATTCAATGTTGACATTTAGTCTCCAAGGGACATTTTCATCAAGGATGGCGTTGCGCCACCGAACCTTCAAAATTAACACAAAAATTTTTGATTTTTTCTTCTTTCGAAAACTAACATCGTAGCCCTCAAAAGGGGAATGTATACCAAATCCTTGGTATTACTTATGTAATTTCCTTTAGACTTGCGTTTAAGAAATGAAATTTTCCTTTCTTAAGATATTTATATGAATATTTTACAAAAAATAACAATAAAAATAAAAATAAATTCCTTACTTTAACCATTAGATAACAATTAGGAACTTTTCCTCTATACCGTATCATTTCTTAATTCTTTGCCTCTAATGAATATGCAAATGTTCCATATAAGCGCCCCATGAACCTCATAATGCACTACTACCCAGTAGGTGTCAATGTTGAAATCGTAAATTACCAATTTTGTGATAGCATTGAAAACCTGGACTAAGGATGGTCTTGACTTCCATTAATTGTATTATCAACTAGGGAAACCTTAACTCATCTTAGATACGTTCTAACCCTCCTTTATTTATTATTGTTGTTGTTGTTATTATTATTATTATTATTTTTGGCTTAACTTCGTATCCTTTTAGGATCACTCTAACCATTTTGATTTGTATTTATGTTAACAAATTTAATAGTAAATTACTTTAATTCTTCAAATTTTGTTAAAGATAACTAAGATTTCACCAAATCAAAAGATTTATTAAAAATCGACTAAAACCTAAATAAAGACTTATAAAAGTTCTTTCTAAATTTTTTTACAATTTACTACATTTTTTGAGCATCTATAAACTTGTAACATTCGCATTTTAAGAATTTTATAACAAAAGAAGTTTTTTATTATTTATTGTTTGTTGTTGTTTATTTCGGTTAAATAATATTGGGAAGGAGTGTTAGGGTTAGGATTCGTATATGTACTTGAAAATGGTTACGAGCCAAAGGTCCATGGGCTTGGAGTATAAATGTTCATAAATCTTCCTAAAACCCTAAACATCTTCATTCATCCATCTTCAAACTCCAAACACACATACATACACATCCTCTGTACACACACACACACTCCCTTTCTTCCTTCTTTCATTCAAGGTCCAAGTTTGAGCAAGGTTGATTCGTATTCATTTAACAAGGAAACCCGTTTAGATTCACAAGAGGCTCAAGATACAAACCAAACCAAGCCAAATCCATAAAGGTATGTTTTAGATTAAAGGTTAGGTTTTTGTGTTAGTTTGTGTTAAGATTCAAAGATTTAGATGAATCGGGTCCTTTTAAGCAAGAAAAGTGTAAAATTTGTAGTAAGAAAGTTAGTCAGGAGAGATGGTATGAGCATGTGGTGTTTGGGTCTTGCCAAGCAAGGAAATGAAAGTTTATAACCCGGAACTTGTCCTAATGTTTAAACGAGTGTAGCAAGACGTGTAAAGTGGCGTGTGAAGGGACCAGAAACGAGCCGGGAAGAACTGGAAACAAGCTGAGTCATTCGACTCAAGCGGATCCACTCGAATCGAATGGATCCATTCGACTCGATGGAACCCATTCGAGCCGAATGGATCCCATTCGACCCGAATGGGTGTTTTTCGTGCTGAAAATGTGTTTTTCAAGCAGAACCCCCCAGCTCGTGAAGTGGTTTTGTTAACTTAAAAGTTCAGACCGTTAACTTAGAAGTTTGGTTCGTTAACTTATAAGATCGGGGTAGTTAGAACGAGGTGACTGATACTTGTAAATTTGTTAAACAGTTAGCCGTGCTCAGTTGAAAAGAAGGGTGACCATAAACTATGAAAGGAACCGACTCCAGGTGAGTTTCTAGCCCCTTTTCTCTATCATGTTTTTCGGTGCTGTGTGCATACTCCTATGTGTTAGTTACTACGATTACCTTAAATGGTAAGTGTATGTTTCATGAATGTTTACGAATTAAATGATATCAATAGATTACGTGTATGTACGTTTATCGTGTATGGATATGTGTGTGTATATATATATACACATATATATAACTAAAGATATATAGAGTAGCATGAATGTATGATAACGAATGTATGGTTGCTTGACGAGATTTGTATGGCTGTATAGTTATTCATGAAAGAGGGACCTGACCCTAATAATATCTGAGATAGAAGGGACGAGACCCTAATAATATCAAAGACAGAAGGGACCAGACCCTAATAATATCTTAGGCAGAAGGGACTAGACCATAATAATATCTGAGATGTTAGAGATAGATTAGTATGTAGTATACCATATGAAATTACGAAAGAAAGTATGTATGTGTATATGAAGGAAAGGTTAGTAAGTTAAGTATGTAATACGTATCTTCGGATACATATAAGTAAGAATATGAATTTAATTTATGTAACTAATTAACTAGCACTCACTCAACATAGCTGACTTTTAGTATGCACGCAGGCGAATAGAATGAGACAGGTAGCTTGAGGAGGGACACGTGGCATTAAAGAGAAGACTAGAATATGAAGAAAGAAGACTCACGCGTCGTTTTATGTTTATTGTTAAGATTTTTGTTCTGTTGTTTAAGACAAGTACTTGTTGGTTTTAAGAATGGTTGACTTTTATATTTCCGCAAAAATTTTTAATTAACTCTGATTTTAGAACTGTGTTTATGAGTAATCCAACACCCAATTGTAGGGCACCCGGGCTCGGGGCCTTACAAGTTGGTATCCAAGCATAAGTTCAAGAGAATAAGCATCCTACATGCTTAGACTCGAATAGAGAGTGTGACCAAGTGAAAGAAAAGAAAGAAGATGCTAGTCCGAGAAAGCAATGTGTCACTCGTGCAAGCTTAATAAGTGATTTACTTCGTGTATAATGTATGTACGTTTAAGGAAGTTAGCTTAATTGTTAGAAGTAGAATTTCTTGTTTATATGCTAAATGCTTGATTGTTTAACTGCTATAAGTAGAACCTGGCACAAGTGGACTCACGAAGGGAAGTGCATAGGACACGGAGAGTAACGTGAGCAGCTAATCATAGATGGACCCTATTACTACCTGCAGCCTTACTATCCTTGTACTAAATAGTTCCTGAAGTGAAAACTTTTATGTTTTTCTTATAGAATTCGAATGGCTAGCGCTAAGAAGACTATTGGGCAAAGAGGGCACACGGGACGCCGTGGTAGGCTGCGTGTTAACCGAGTACCCTCCGAAGAACCTATTACTAAATCCGGTGATGAGAGAAGCATGACTGTGTGAGATGAAGGGTATCAGCTCGACCTTGATATTCAAGCTACCATTACTCAGTCAGTAGTTGCTACAGTAAAGAATCTTTAACAAGATAAGTCTATTGAGAGCCATGTAAGAACCATTGAGAATACATGGGAAAGTAGTAAGAAAGATGATGAGACTGAGAAGGAGGTTTCGAGTGAAGTTTGGTCTGTGAAATTTGATGATGGAAAGAGGGGCGAGGTGGGTGTAACTACAAGTCGTTCAAGGGTCGTGACCCGTCGAAGATGAATAGTGTGGGTGACGCAATTGCTACTCTCCAATGGATAACCGCAATGGACAAGGTTATCCGAATTAGCGAATGCCGTCCCGACCAAGCGGTGGCTTATGCTACTCTGTCATTTAGTGAAGAGGCGATGTTTTGGTTGGAAACCGTGGAGCAAAGAAACACCCCTGCAGAGATCAAGGCTATGATGTGGGACGATTTGAAGGAGATGGTTTTGAAGCGGTTTTATGTTGATGCTGAGGTTGAACGGCGTAGATGAAGTTTTTGAATCTAAAGGCAGGAAAGATAACACACCGCGAGTACACCACTAAGTTCAACAGTATGTCAAGACTGGTGCTCGATATGGTGAACACCGAAGCGAAGAGGATCAAGTGCTACATTAGGGGATTCCCATAAAACGTTCGCTCGCTGGTCAGGGCAAGTAAACCTACGACGTTCGATTCCGTTGCTGACCTTGCGGAAATGATTTATGATGACCTTGCGGTAGACGAGGTGGTGGTGCAGGAGAAGAAAGAGAAGAAGTGGGTTGCTCCCGCTAAACAAACCAGAACAAAGCTATGTAAAGACAAGAAGCATAAAGTGTGGGAGAAGAATCCATGTCAGACATGTGGAAAATGCACGATGGCGAGTGCAAGTGGGGTGTACCAATGTTTGCCACAAATGTGGACATGAATTCTCCTCTACCCTGTATGTGATGACTTTAGGATGGGGATTGGCTATCTGAGTTTGAAGCTCAGATATTGTGTAAGAGTAGGTTGATAAGATTGAAGTCTGCGGATCGCGATACGGTAACGGTTTATGGTGATAAAGAAGGTTTGGGGCTTAACGTCACTTCGATGATAAAAGCCGAAGGCTTGTTAAGGTGAGGGTGTAGTACCTACCTGGCGTATGTTGTCGATGCTACGACCGAGACGAAAGAAGTGAAAAATGTTCCTGTAGTGTGTGTCTATCTCGAAGTGTTCTCTGAGGACCTTTCTGGGGTTACCAATGGCGCGAGAAGTAGATTTCCAAATAGAATTAATATCAAGAGCACAGCCCGTCGTGAAAGCACCTTACCATGTAGCGCCGTCCAAGATGAAAGAACTAATGTCCCAACTGCAAGAACTCCTCAATAAGGGTTTTATAAGGCCGAGTGTTTCCCCGTGGGGCGTGCCGGTGTTGTTTGTTAAGAAGAAAGATGGGAGTATGAGAATGTGAATCGACTACCAAGGGTTGAACAAACTTATGGTGAAGAATAGATATCCGTTGCCACGGATTGACGATTTGTTTGATCTGTTACACAGTGCAAGCTGGTTCTTGCGGATAGAGCTCAGTTGGGTTATCATCAGTTGAAAGTGAAGGAGGCAGGCATCCCTAAGACAATGTTTCTGTTGCTATGGGCACTTCGAGTTACCCATGATGTCGTTTGGTCTAACTAATTCCCTCGTAGCATTTATGGATATGATGAATAGGGTATGTCGGCCGATGTTAGACAAGTCGGTTATCGTTTTTGTTAACCATATACTGATTTATTCGAAGAGCGAATCTGACTATGCTAAGCATCTGAGAGAAGTATTAGAAGTTTTGAAGAAGGAGAAAACGTATGCTAAGTTTTCAAAGTGCGCGTTTTGGCTACAAGAGGTACAGTTTCTAGGTCACATAATCAATCCCGAAGGGATTACCGTAGACCCAACAAAGATCAAAGTGATTAAGAATTAGAAGACTCCACAAAACCCAACCGAGATACGCAGTTTCTTAGGATTGGCTGGTTACTATAGGAGATTCATTTAAGGCTTCTCTAAGGTAGCCGCATCGTTGACCGTATGACCTGAAAGACTGTGTTGTTTATTTGGGGTAAGTTTCTGGAAGAGGCGTTTGAGGAACTGAAGAGAAAATTCGCGCAGGCTCCAATCCTTGTGTTACCCAATGGTAATGAGGATTTAGTAGTTTGTACTGATGCCTCGCATCATGGGTTAGGTTGCGTGACAATGCAACAAGGGAAGGTCATAGCGTATGCGTCCAGACAGTTGAAGATTCACAAAAGTACATACCCGACGCATGACTTAGAGTTGGTAGCGGTAGTGCATGCTCTCAAAATCTGGAGACATTAATTTTATGGTACCAAGTGATTTATACAGATCATAAGAGTTTGAAGTACTTCTTCAAGCAGAAAGAGCTAAATATGAGACAGAGAAGATGGTTAGAATTGATTAAAGACTATGACTGTGACATTAAGTATTATCCGGGAAAGGCTAATGTAGTCTTTGTGGCCTTAAGCCGAAAGAACGAAGAAGTCATCGCGACTGTGAAGTGTTATAAGTTGATTATTAACTCAGATTTCTTTGAAGAGATCAACAAGGTGCAGTCGGAGGTGCTTATGGATGAAGGGCTAATGAAGAAAGAAAGGATTTTTGGGCAACAGACTGAGTTGATAGATAATACTCATGGTATAAAGACCAGGTTTGATCGGATGTGGATTCCACGACATAGGAATCTTCGAGGTTGAGTCCTAGACGAGGCATATAAGTCTCGTTACTTAATCCATCCAGGATCCATCAAGATGTATCAAGACCTGAAGAAGGACTATTTGTGGCTGGGTATGAAGAATGAAGTAGTAGACTATGTTAGTAAGTGCTTAACTTGTTTACATGTTAAATTAGTTCACCAGAAATCGTAAGGAAAGATGCAGCCTTTGGAGATACCCAAATGGAATTGGGAACATATCACCATGGATTTCATAACTAAGCTACTGTGTACAGCTAGAAATCATGATACCATCTAGGTGTTTGTGGACCGTTTGATGAAAAGTGCTTATTTTCTACCAAACGAGAGGCCATCCGATCAGAAACATTAGCGAACGTGTTCATTAAGGAATTTGTAACAAAGCATGGGGGGCCATTGTCGATCGTTTCTGACAGATATACCAGCTTTTCTTCATGATTTTGGAAGAAGTTCCATGAAGCTTTGGGACCGAGACTGAACATCAGCACGGTGTGTCATCCTCAAGCAGATGGGCAATCCGAGAAGACTATCCTAACCCTTGAGGATATGCTATGTGCATGTGTGCTAGATTTTGGAGGAACTTGGGATGCTCATCTTCACTTGGCATAATTCCCTTACAACAACAGCTATCATTCCATAATTGGTATACCTCCGTTTGAGATATTATATGGTAGGTGTTGTAGAACGCCTTATGTTGGGGAGAAATTGGCCAGAAAGAGATGGATAGTTTAGAAGTGGTGCAAGAATCCTCTTCAAGGTTTGATCAGATTAAGGCAAGGATGAAAGCAGATCAAGATCGTCAGAAGTCAAATTCATTTTAGAAAGAGGGGAAAACTGAGTCCAAGGTACATCAGGCCGTTCAGAATCGTAGCTCGTGTGGCCGAAGTGGCTTATGGGCTAGATCTACCCGAGGAACTGGAAGGAATCCACTCCACCTTCCATGTTTCCCATTTGAGATAGTGCCTAGCTGATGATACGTCTCACGTACCTTTGCTAGACATAGAGGTAGACGAACCGTTGAATTACATCGAGTAGCCTATCAAGATAGTGGATCGCAAGAAAAAGCAGTTTCGTTGCAAGGTTATTCCGTTGGTAAAGGGGTTATGGAAACACCGTAAAGGATCTGATGCTACTTGGGAAGTTGAGGAATAGATGCGTAAGTTTTACCCTGATTTGTTTGTGTAATAGATATGTTTCGGGGACTGTTGATACACGACTTGGGCGTCTCAGACTTTATTATATTATTATTATATTACTAGATAATGTAAGGGGTATTTTGGTAATTACCCCATTCGCTCTTTGGTAAAGCTATTAGTTACCCCGTAACGAATAAGCTACATTCTTTATAAGTGTAAGCCACATTCGTTAACCCTGCTTAACGAATGTGACAACGAATGATGGGCAATTCGTTAAGAGTAATGTAAACACGAATGAGTCTATTCATTCGTTAGAGCTAATATAACGAATGACACATTCGTTAAGGTTTAAGTTAACGAATGTGTCATCGTCTATATATACTTGTAAACGTTATTAGTAATGAACAGAGCTTTTATTATTGAATCCTTGCCTCGTTACTTTGCCAAAATCCTCTTTGAACACACACAAACACTCACTAACCATATTCATCCTAATCGTATTGATCACACAATGATTATCATGATGTCATCATCGATCTAGATCCGTATACATTCTCTCAAGTGGTATCAAAGCCACTAGATCGGATCTTCGTGATTATTCATAGGTATATTGTGTTGATTCATCCATGATTTGATCAATCTCATTATGAATTGATATAAATCATTGATTCATCGGGTTTGGTGAAACAGAGGAGAGGTGTATGGGAGTAATTGATTCATTCGTTACTCCTTATTCGTTTAACTCATTAGTTATCTAATTACATTCGCTACCCTCACTCGTTAACATTTCAACTTTTCCATTCGTTTTCACGTTCGTTAGACTTAATCATTCACATTCGCTACACATGTGTATCTTCTCATTCGCTAAAACAGTACCCATTCGTGAACAGTGAGCTTAAATTTTATCATTTGACAAGTTTAGTCCCTTGACTATTAAATCTTGTAAAATCACGGCTTCTCAAAGTCAAGCATCGTATTATGCTGTACCTTTAGAAAATGCCTTAATGCAACAGATGTTATCCATGGACAATGAAATTGGGTCACATAATAAATGCCCCAAACTACTAAAATTGTCCGATTTTGTAATGCCCGTTAATTCCGGTTTCAAGAATTAAAGCTTGTAGAGTATGTATAATTCTCGGGATTTATCCGACATTTCTCGGGAGCCTTTACGTCATCCCGGTACGTTAAAGAACCTAACTTTTCCTTCCATTTTGCCTTACACTTCGACTAGAGTGTAGTATATTATGTTATAACATAAACTAACCCTAGCCCCCCCCCTTGTTGCGATCGGCAGGAAGCAAGGACCCAAGACCCACGATTTTTCTTTTTTTCAGCCAAGTCTAAGCCTTAGAACTTCAATTCAAGGTATGTACTATGATTCCCCAAGTCCTTTACACCATAATTGATCGTTATAACGCGCGTATTGATCGATTTATGGCTTGTTGTAGGCTAGCCGGGTGGCTGTCCAATTGAGCGTTTCCGGGGCTGTTTTGAGTGAGGTTTTAGCACCAAAATCCTCCTAGGTATGTGTGGTACATCATACTTAAAAACCGTGTTCATTGAAGGTGTTAAGGTCGGTCAATCAATTTTAGTTCGAAAACTAGGGTTTACCGGGTGTAGAATTGTCAATTGTTGAGTTTGATACGTTAATCGATCGAATGACCAACCGAATCAGTTTGTACAGCCCTAGGGGGTTTAAGGGTTGTGGAAAAATTAAATTTTTGGAACTCAGGGCTGTTTAGGTTGGTGATTAGCTAATCGAGTCGGTTGTGCGCAAATTGTCGTTTAAACGTTAAAGTGAGTGTTGTAAAAAGGAACCGCCACCCATATCGACTCGTGTGGCATGTTTATGATAAATGAGCAGGTTATGATGGGGATTCGGTCCATTTGGGGCTGATTTTCTTGACAAATGATTTAAGAACTTATTTCGCGCGTATTCGACTCGATTGAATTGCAAGCGGGTAAATTGTACATCATGGTTAACCCCGATCATGATGGTTGGGTGGGTTTGGTTAATTGAAAGGTTTTAGGGGCTGAGGTAAGTAATTGGGTATGGGTTGGGCCTCGGGCCAAGTTGTTGGGCCTCGGGCCAAAGTGTTGGGCTTGAACGGCCCATTAGGCAAGTGTGTTCTTACGGTCTAGTTTAGTGACGCGTTGTGTACAATTGACAGGCCCTTACTTGTGAGTGTGCACTTAGGGACTTCCTAGCCCGTTGCAGGTGTTCGGTCGATTTCAGGTGAGTTCTTGATGCCCGTTTAACTCTTTTTAAGTTTTGGGCTAGCATGCACACCTAAGCGATTTTGCTTGATGAAATGTTTTAAACTATTTTACATAGGCTTGCTAGTATTGGTAGGCCTTGGAATGTTAAAGAATGTGTGTATGTATATATATATATATATATATATATTAGAATGGCCAATATTTGGCGAATGTTGTAGTCGTCTCGACTACTGAATGTTGCGTATGCCTACTCTGTGTTTGCATGCGCTGAATGTTACGTGTTTGGGTTGTACGTTTACTCGACCCTGAATGTTATTATTGAATGTTATATATATATTTATATATATAGGAATGTACGTATAGAGATGTTTATGCGTAAGGATGATTATTTATTAAATGTGATGACCTAACCGATGTAATTCCGTTTACAGTTTTAAACCGTTGGAATGATTATTAAGACTTTTGTTACTTATTTAAAACTTGAACTCACTCAGCTTAAGCTGACTTTGTGTGCATGTTAGTTTGAGTTTCAGGTTAAGAAGAGGATGCCTTACCGCTTGGACGTGCACGATGCTACTTGGACGGTGAAGGGCATACGGGATTTGAAGACTTTACTATTAAACATTTCCTTTTAAAATTTTTTATTAAAGATAATTTAGTTGGTTTTGGGCAAAATTCCTGTGTTTTGGGAACTTATTATATTATTTACGTTTTCCGCCGAATTATACTCTGTGACGCTTATTCAAATAAAAAGAATTGTTTTAAGTTTAATTATTTTTACGAGTGTTTTGAATGATTACCAACTGTGGGGTTCCCGAGGTTCGGGGCTTTACAAGTTGGTATCAGAGCCATGGTTCGAGGGATCCGAGCATCCCCGAATGCTTGGACTCGAACTGTAAGAAAAGAGACCAGTATGCCCACCGCGAGTAGCTGCACGCCAAGAGGTAACTTTTAATTATTTGGTCATTCCTTTAAATTTAAAACTTCCCGGTATGTGATTAACTGTTTAAGTGTTAGATAGAAGGCTAACGTGGTTAGGGGCAGGGGTCGGCGGGTAAAGTAAACGACTAATTACACTTGATCAACGTCATTAGCAGTTTACCCTTACCTTACATGTTCTAATTACCACTTGTACTTGACCGTGTTAAAATTCTGTCTTTGTAGGGATAAGTCATGGTTAATACTCGAGCTGCTAAGAGAGGTGGTCCTAGTGTTCACGGCCGTGGTCGTAAGCCACGTGCCGAAGCCGAGAGAGAGATTCCTACTCCCTAGCGGGAGGAGACCCCGATTCTTGAGGAGGGGGATAACCCCGCTTAGATCCTGCTATGCGAGCGGCTATCGCCGACTAGGTTTACCAGGTGCTCCATAGCGCCATTCCCGAGATCGTTGCTGAGGCTGTTAGGGCCATGGAAGAGTCATTGGTTGGTAAAGGTTCGGATAAAGGGAAGAAGGGTAAGGAGACACTGGTCGAGGAAGAGGAAGAGGTGTATGTACCGAGTGGGGATGAGGAAGAGGTTCGAACTATTAGTGTATCTTCTCGGGGTTGTTCGTATGGGGACTTCAAAAAGTGTGACCCTCCTTCTTTCGATGGTACTAAGGATGCTTTGGCAGCTCATCAGTGGGCGAGAGAGATGGAGGCCGTTCTGAGGGTTAGTAAGTGTAAGGGAGATGACATGGTCACTTATGCTACCGCCTAGTTTCGTTCCGAGGCATTATGTTGGTGGGATAATCTGGTGCAGGCTATGGGTGATCGATCGATTAGGAGGATGACATGGGATGGATTGAAGAAGTTGGTTCTCGATCAGTTCTGTCCTCTGCACGAATTGGATAAAATTGAATAGGAATTCTTGACCATGGAGGCGGGCAGTATGACACATCGGGAATACACCACAAAGTTCAACAACATGGCTCGCTTATGTCCCGATCTGGTTACCGCTGAGGTAAAAAGGATTAAGAAGTATGTGAAGGGCCTTCCGATGGATATTCGTAGGGGTGTGGTGACCACCGACATGAACTCCTTTCACTCGATGGTTACCTTGGCAGGTACATTGTATGATCAGAGGGAGAAGTTACCGTCGACCGAGGCTAGGAAAACTTGGAACACTAATTGGTATGGTAAGCGACCTGGGGGAAACAATTTTAGTTCGTCTGGGAATAGGGTGAAGATTGAGAATTCTGAGTTTAGGAGGGATGTGACATTCAATAATTGCAAGAAGTGCGGCAAACTGCACAAGGGGGAGTGTAAGAGTGGGTCCGGAACCTGTTTTCGTTGCGATAAGGTTGGGCACCCCCATTTTGAGTGTCCGACTTTGACTTGTTTCCGCTGTAGGGGTCCGGGCAGGGGACTTCATCAAGAGGGAAGATGGAAGAGAAGCCGAAGGCCAGGGCAAGGGCCTTCAACATGTCCAAGAAGGAGGTGAAGGATGATGCGGATGTCGTTTCAGGTACTTTTCCTTATTTAGTTTTCATTCCACCGTTATAATTTCTTGTTCCTTTGAAATCGTATCTGTTGACCGAAGGCCAACACATGTCCAATTTCTTGTTGGACAGGGGACTTCATCAAGAGGGAAGATGGAAGAGAAGCCGAAGGCCAGGGCAAGGGCCTTCAACATGTCCAAGAAGGAGGTGAAGGATGATGCGGATGTCGTTTCAGGTACTTTTCCTTATTTAGTTTTTATTCCACCGTTATAATTTCTTGTTCCTTTGAAATCGTATGTGTTGACCGTGTAGCTAAGCAGTAGTATAATATTGTCCCAGGTACTTTTCTACTTGATGAGTTACAGGCGTCAGTTTTATTTGATTCGGGCGCCAGTAGGAGTTTTGTGTTTACCGCTTTCTGTTCCTCGTTGAATAAATCACCCGAGCGCGTAGTCGATGTGTTTGAGGTGGAGGTCGCCGTAGGAAAATCCGTGTCCGTGTCTAGGGCTATTCAGGGTTGTTCCATCGAGTTGTCTGGGTATAGATTTCCGGTGCAGTTGTATTTGATGCCGCTTGGCTGTTTCGATGTGGTGCTCGGGGTGGATTTGCTCGCTAGTGTTGATGCTCAAATCATTTATGGTCAGAAACTTGTTCGTTTGAGGGCCCCGGATGGGACCCAAATCACTGTCTTCTGTGATCGGAATGTTGTGACGTCACATATTATATCCATGATTAAGGCGGGAAAGTTGATGCAGCGGGGGTGTGGGGCGTATCTGGCATATGCTATAAACGTAAATACCGAGGTGACTACCGTCGGTGATATTCCTATTGTTCGGGATTTTCCGGATGTATTTCCAGATGATTTGTCAGATGTGCCGCCAGATCGCGAGGTCGAGTTCCAGATAGACCTTGTACCGGGCGCCAAACCCGTTGCCCAAGCTCCCTACCGCCTAGCGCCGAATGAAATGAAGGAGCTTATGGCTCAGTTTGAAGACTTGCTCGATAAGGGCTTTATTTGACCAAGCATCTCACCTTGGGGTGCCCCGGTCCTGTTCGTTAAAAAGAAGGACGGTAGCATGCGGATGTGCATTGACTTAAACAAGCCCACTGTTAAAAATCGGTACCCTCTTCCAAGGATCGACGATTTATTTGATCAGCTCCAAGGAGCTAGTTGGTTCTCGAAGATCAACCTTAGGTCCGGGTATCATCAGTTGAAGATTCGGGAGGAAGATATTCCTAAGACTGCCTTCCGCACTCGTTATGGGCATTATGAATTTCTTGTGATGTCTTTCGGTTTGACCAACGCACCGGCTGCGTTCATGGATCTTATGAACCGGGTGTGTAGGCCGATGCTCGATCGTTCGGTTATTGTGTTCATCGACGACATTCTTGTGTACTCTAAAAGTGAATCTGATCATGCCGGTCATCTCATGGAAGTGTTGGAGGCTCTGCGGAAGAACAAATTGTATGAGAAATTTTCTAAGTGCTTCTGGTTGCGTGAGGTTCAATTCTTGGGTCATGTTATTAACCCGAGTGGTATTCGGGTTGACCCTGCAAAGGTGGAAGCCATGAATGAATGGGAGTCTCCTAAGTCTCCATCTGAAATCCGTAGCTTTCTGGGTTTGGCCGGGTATTACCGCCGCTTTATTCCCGATTTCTTGAAAATTGCTTCTTCACTGACCAGGTTGACTAAGAAGAGTGTTAAGTTCGTTTGGGGTACTGAGCAGGAGGAGGCTTTTCTCGAGTTGAAGAACAGGTTGACGCATGCACCGATTTTAGCTTTACCTGATGGCACCGATGATTTGGTAGTGTATTCTGGTGCCTCTTATTAGGGGCTTGTGTGTGTTTTGATGCAGCGAGGTCGAGTCATCGCTTATGCCTCATGGCAGTTGAAACCTCACGAGGCGAATTATCCTACTCACGACTTGGAGCTGGCGGCGGTTGTGTTCGCACTTAAGTTGTGGAGGCATTATTTGTACGGTGTTCCTTGCGTTATTTATACCGATCATAAGAGTTTAAAGTATTTCTTCGAACAAAAGGAACTGAATATGCACCAGCGTCGATGGGTGGAGTTGATTAAGGATTATGATTTAAAGATTATGTACCATCCAGGTAAGGCTAACGTGGTGGCTGACGCGTTGAGCCGGAAGGAGAGACCGAAGCCGGTTCATGTAAAATCTTACCAGCTTATCCTTAAACCCGATATTTTGAAGCAAACAGCCAGCGTTCAGAATGAGGCTTTGAAGGTGGAATGGATTATGTCAGAACGTGTTTGGGTCAGGAGAAATTGTTGGAAGATGTCTGTGACGGGGTGAAGTATAAGGATGGTCGTTTATGGGTACCGAAGTATGGGGGATTCAGAGATAAAATTTTGGATGAGGCACACAAGTCGCGCTATTCTATTCATCCGGGCGCGACCAAGATGTACCAAGATCTGAAAAAGAATTATTGGTGGCCTGCAAATAAGTTTGAGGTGGCCCAATATGTGAGTAAGTGTTTGACGTGTCTACAAGTCAAAGCCGAACATCAGAAGCCGTTAGGGAAGCTACAACCTTTAGAAATACCTGAGTGGAAGTGGGAGCATCTTACTATGGATTTTGTGACTAAATTGCCTCGTACTCCTAAGGGTAGTTATGAAACCATTTGGGTAATTGTTGATAGATTGACCAAGAGCGCTCATTTCTTGCCGATCCGAGAGACTTTTAATTCCGAGCAGTTGGCCGATGTGTTTATTCGTGAGATCGTTTCTAGGCACCGGGTGCCGGTATCTATTGTTTTGGATAGGGATACGCGTTTCACCTCTAGATTTTGGAAAAAGTTTCACGAGGAGATGGGTACCAAACTCCTCATCAGTACTGCCTATCACCCGCAGACGGATGGTCAATCCGAGAGGACCATTCAAACTCTTGAGGATATGTTGCGGGCCTGTGTAATCGATTTTGGTGGTAGTTGGGATCGTCTCTTACCGTTGGTAGAGTTCTCGTATAACAACAGTTATCACGCCACGATTGGGATGCCACCGTTTGAGTTGCTGTATGGTAGGAGGTGTAGGACTCCAGTCTGCTGGGGTTCCATTGGTCAGAAACAGTTGGGCAGTTTGGAGGTGGTTGAGGCTATGACTGAGAAGCTCGATAAAATTAAGGCTTTTATGAAGGCCGCGCAGGATCGTCAGAAGTCTTATGCAGATAAAAGGCGAAGGCCTATAGTGTTTGAGGCGGGGGATCTGGTTATGTTAAACGTTTCTCCCTGGAGGGGCATTATTCGTTTTCGTAAGAGGGGGAGCTCAATCCGAGGTTTATTGGCCCGTTCCGTATTTTGGCCCGAGTTGGTGAGATAGCATATAGGCTGGAATTGCCCGAGGAGCTCGCAGGGATTCAACCTACTTTTCACGTGTCCCATCTGAGGAAATGCTTAGCGGATGAAGAGGCCCATGTGCCTCTCGATGATATTGAACTCGATAGTAAGCTGAACTACGTTGAACAACCGATTGCTATTCTTGACCGTCAGGAGAGGCGTTTGAGGAATAAGGTGGTTAGACAGGTGAAGGTGCATTGGAGGCACCGTAGGGGTTCCGAGGCTACTTGGGAGTCCGAAGACGAGATGATGAAACTCTATCCGTAGTTGTTCCTGTCGCATCGGGATTTGGGGACGAATCCCATTGTAAGGGGGGTGGACTTGTAACGCCCGTTAATTCCGGTTTCAACAATTAAAGCTTATAGAGTATGAATAATTCTCGGGATTTATCCGACGTTCCTCGGAAGCCTTTACCTCATCCCGGTACGTTAAAGAACCTAACTTCTCCTTCCATTTTGCCTTACACTTCAATCTGGAGGGACTAGAGTGTAATATATTATGTTATAACATAAACTAACCCTAGCCCATCCCCCCTTGTTGCGATTGGCAGGAAGCAAGGACCAAGACCCACAATTTTTCTTTTTTGCAGCCAAGTCTAAGCCTTAGAACTTCAATTCAAGGTATGTACTACGATTCCCCAAGTCCTTTACACCATAATTGATCGTTATAACGCGCGTATTGATCGATTTATGGCTTGTTGTAGGCTAGCTGGGTGGCTGTCCAACTGAGCGTTTCCGGGGCTGTTTTGAGTGAGGTTTTTGCACCAAAATCCTCCTAGGTATGTGTGGTACATCATACTTAATAACCGTATTCATTGAAGGTGTTTAGGTCGGTTAATCGATTTTAGTTCGAAAACTAGGGTTTACCGGGTGTAGAATTGGCAATTGTTGAGTTTGATGCGTTAATCGATCGAATGACCAACCGAATCAGTTTGTACAGCCCTAGGGGGGGTTTAAGGGCTATGGAAAAATTAAATTTTTGGAACTCAGGGCTGTTTAGGTTGGTGATTAGCTAATCGAGTCGGTTGTGCGCAAATTGTCGTTTAAACGTTAAAGTGAGTGTTGTAAAAAGGAACCGCCACCCATATCCACTCGCGTGGCATGTTTATGATAAATGAGCAGGTTATGATGGGGATTCGGTCAATTTGGGGCTGATTTTCTTGACAAATGATTTAAGAACTTATTTCACGCGTATTCGACTCGATTGAATTGCAAGCGGGTAAATTGTACATCATGGTTAACCCCGATCATGATGGTAGGGTGGGTTCGGTTAATTGAAAGGTTTTAGGGGCTGAGGTAAGTAATTGGGTATGGGTTGGGCCTCGGGTCAAAGTGTTGGGCTTGAACGACCCATTAGGCAAGTGTGTTCTTACGGTCTAGTTTAGTGATGCGTTGTGTACAATTGACAGGCCCTTACTTGTGAGTGTGCACTTAGGGACTTCCTAGCCCGTTGCAGGTGTTCGGTCGATTTCAGGTGAGTTCTTGATGCCCCGTTTAACTCTTTTTAAGTTTTGGGCTAGCATGCACACCTAAGCGATTTTGCTTGATGAAATGTTTTAAATGATTTAACATAGGCTTGCTAGTATTGGTAGGCCTTGGAATGTTAAAGAATGTGTGTGTGTATATATATATATTAGAATGGCCAATATTTGGCGAATGTTGTAGTCGTCTCGACTACTGAATGTTGCGTATGCCTACTTTGTGTTTGCATGCGCTGAATGTTACGTGTTTGGGTTGTACGTTTGCTCGACCCTGAATGTTATTATTGAATGTTATATATATATATTTATATATATAAGAATGTACGTATAGAGATGTTTATGCGTAAGGATGATTATTTATTAAATGTGATGACCTAACCGATGTAATTCCGTTTACAGTTTTAAACTGTTGGAATGATTATTAAGACTTTTGTTACTTATTTAAAACTTGAACTCACTCAGCTTAAGCTGACTTTGTGTGCATGTTAGTTTGAGTTTCAGGTTAAGAAGAGGATGCCTTACCGCTTAGACGTGCACGATGCTACTTAGACGGTGAAGGGCGTATGGGATTTGAAGACTTTACTATTAAACATTTCCTTTTAAAAATTTTTATTAAAGATAATTTAGTTTGTTTTGGGCAAAATTCCCGGGTTTTGGGAACTTATTATATTATTTACATTTTCCACCAAATTATACTCTGTGACGCTTATTTAAATGAAAAGAATTGTTTTAATTTTAATTATTTTTACGAGTGTTTTGAATGATTACCAACTGTGGGGTTCCCAGGGTTCAGGGCCTTACAAATTTCTCTCGTTGGGGGCCAAGGTTTCTGGCTCATCTTGGTTCAGTGCATCTGAGTAATGTGCGATATCTGGGTGTGGTCTATAAGGCACCTCTTGTGGGAAGTGAAACACTTGGCTGGACTGAGAAGGATCATAAGCATTATGAACCTCATGAGGTTAAGGATGCTGATAGTTAGACCAAAGCTTATTCAACTCTCACTATGGCATTGCCAGAACACATCTTTTATCAATACAAGACTTGTGCTTCTTTATTTGCTACCTTGAAAACTCGAAGTCTAGGGAACACACTTGAGAGCAAGAAGAGTCTTGTGAAATATCAATATAGAAATTTTACTCTGTTGAAGAATGAGGCTGTGGAAGAGATGATCAGTCGGTTCTGTCATCTTGTTACGGATATGACAACCGTTAAACTAGAGCCAACTGAAAGAGAATGGTTATTTTCGTAACGATCAACTCACTTCGGAACAGTTTATCAACAAGTTAGAAGAAAGAAAGTACGATTTTAAATGTCAAAACTCTTTGAAGGATAATCAAAATCAAAATCCTACTCTCTATGGTGGATCATTGCCTGCAAACAATGCTTCAAGTTCAGTCCCGATCACAGCTTTCTTCTCACATACATCACAAGAAGGCTTTCCTCATGGTAATATCCCCCCTAATGTATGTTTCATGGCGTCTGGTGCCAACTCAGGTTCAAGTGTAAGTTCCTAAAGCTCTCCGACTAATGTTAATCTGAAAGAAGCGGAGAAGTAGTTCGCATTTTTAAGTGCGTTTATGTCATCTTGCGAATAACTTGTTGGGAGTGAGATTGCAACTAGTGAACTCACTGATGAGGATTATGATCAGATCGATCCTGATGATCTAGAGCTAATGGATCTGAACTGGAACATGGCGATGATAGTCCGTAAAGTAAAACGGTTCATGCAACGAATTGGAAAGGACCTATCGACTTTAAACAAGAGGGTTGGGTTCGATGAATTGAAATTAAAATGCTACAACTATGGTGACTTTGGACATTTTGCCAAAGAATGTGATAAGCCGAGGAAAGAATACACGGGTCCTCGTAATGCTGAGAAATGTTCAGGAAAAAGTTTGTCTGGAACTGACAAGAAGAAACCTTCTAAAGGGGATCAAAATAAGCCGGCTAACACACAAGCTGTCGTTGCCAATGAAGGATTGGATTGGTCTCAACGACTACAGGTAAACCAAGCAAACCTTGCTATGGTAGAACCAGTAGAACATTTTGAAGATGCGAACGGTGATAACTTATCAGATGGAAGTGAAATGTCTGATTCAGAGACTGATTCGGATCATTCGTCACCTGAGCAAACCCAATCTTTTGCTTGCATGGCAAAGATTGAAGAGGTATGTACTAATTTTTCACTTAATGTATCTGTGAATGAACCACAAGAAACAGTAACTACCCAAGTTGTTAGTGAGTGTAATTGTTGTGTTGAACTCAAAGTCAAACTTGAGTCAGCCTTACAACATAACACTACACTCATGAATGAACGTTTCGTGGTCAATGAATGTTTCAGACAAAAATCCAAATTGTTGGAGCAATCGACACTTAAAATTAAAAATTTGTCTATTAGCAATCATGATCTAAAAGCAGAAGTTAACTGTAAAATTGTGGTAGTTGAACAACATTTTCAGGAGATTCTCAAACTCCGAACCTGCATTACCAACTAGAGAATGAAATTTTGGAGTTAAAAAATAAACTTGGAAAATTTCGAGACTCCTCATTTCTCTTAAAAGAAATTATTGAAGTCAATAATAATCATAAGAAAAATGGTAAAGCAGGATTGGGTTATGTTGAGATTCCTCCTCCATTCAAAGGAGATTACAGTAGCATTCCTGTTGTTGAGCAATCTACAAACCCAGAAATGCCTGGTGTTGATTCCATTAAAACTGAAAATGTTGATTCAACTAAATCAAAAATTCAAGAACCAATTCATATTAAAAGTAGTTCAGTCTTTACTAAAAATGAATTGGACGGTTCAATTGAGGAATTAATCGAACCAGAAGTGATTGTCAAAAATGATAACATACCTTCTGACAATCATATTCTATGTGAACCTGAGGAATTCGAACAAGCTGTGTATGGTTCAAAGCCCTCGGGTGATTCCTTGAAAAAGCCGAAAGTATCTGTTAATGTAAAGAAATCAGACAAGCCTACTGTGTCTGATGAGGACTTGATGAAATTCATCAATCCACAACATGAAACAACAAAAGGAAAGGTATTTAAATTAAAAGGCTTTTCAAAAATGTTCTCGGACAAAGAAGTTCCTTTGAATCTTCTTAGGGCAGAATGATTGAAAGTGTTTTTCACGTTGATACTTCAAAAGTTGCCGAACTTGAACAAAATTTTTTTAAATATAAATCTAAAAATGTTCAAATGAAACCTGTTGCAAATGTTTTTCAACCTATAAAGTTTGTGAAATCATCTTGGAGAATTCTATGAATACAACCAATCTTGAATTCTACAAACATAAAAAGGGATTAACTCATGAGGTTTCAAAGTCGGTAACTGTTGATAAACCAAAACTTGATATTCTTGAACCTGCATACGAAAACAGGACAAGTGTTCCACCACAGAGAAGTTTAAACACTCGTTTATGTTTTAAATGTGGTGAAACTGGTCATGTGGCTAAGAAATGCAAAGCCAAGGTTGATAATATCAATTCATCATGGAAACAATCTATTCCAATAGTTGACATGAACCAGAAATCAAAAGAATCTCAGGTTTATGATTCTTTCATAATGTATTCCAACGTCAACCCGAGTAAAGTGGTTCGGGTTGAAGTTCCTAATGTAATAAACAAATTGGTTGACCGTGCTCAACCTATTTGTAAAAACACGGACTCAGGAATAATTCGTGACGGCTACCTAAAGAAGAAAACCAAGAAAACACTCACATATTCTAAAGTGCCAAATGCATGTGTTAAATTAAACGTATCTCCGAAAATCTCAAAAGGAGAGCCCAAGACTGAGGCTTTGGCTGCCTTTTTGAACTAATCATTTTATGTTTGTGCAGAGTTCATCCAGGTCTGTATCAGGTCACAAGTGGATATTAGACAGTGGATGCTGTCGGTATATAACCGGCAACCTTGATCTTCTTAATAATGTCAAAGATATTCAGGGAGGTTATGTTGCATTTGCTGGTAATACTGGTGGAATGATTACAAAAGAGGGAGAGGTCTCAAATGGGATGATTACATTTGAGAGGGTTAATTATTGTGAAAAAGTAGATCACAATCTATTAAGTGTCTCACAGATTTGTGATAAGAAGTATACTACTATTTTCACAGACAAGGAATGCATTATTCTTCAACCTGGATACCCAATTCCTGAAGAGATGGTTGTCATGCGATCTCCTTGATCAAATGATATTTATTTCCTAGACATGAGTATTAAAGTAAATGTTTCACCCTCTGAAACGTGTTTTATCTCCAAGGCTACAGAGAAAGACTAGATTGTGTGGCATCGACGCATGGGGCACATCCATGTTCGCAAGATGAATCATCTTATTGCTAATGATTTGGTGGATGGTGTGATCTTCAAGAACTTCAAATTGAACGATCACTGTGTCGCATGCAAGAAGGGGAAACAGAAGAAGAAGTCACACCCGTGCAAATCGATTAACTCGATTATCACGCCACTATAACAACTTCATATGGATTTATTTGGTCCAGTGAATCGTGCTAGTATTGCAGGTGATTTTTATTGTTTGGTTGTAACTGATGACTTCTCGAGGTACTCATGGGTTTTATTTATGGGTTCTAAAGATCATACATCTGTTTTAATTCAGAACCTTATCAAAAAGATCAAATCACTTTATAAACTGAAAGTGAGACAAATTCGGAGTGATAATGGAACTGAGTATAAAAACAATGTATTGGATTTCTTCTGTATTCAAAAGGGAATACATCGGGAATTTAGTGCTCCATATGTTCCTTAACAGAACGGAGTGTTTGAATGATAGAATCGGACGTTGATAGAAGCAACTAGGACAATGCTTGCAGATTCTAGGCTTCCCGTTCAATTCTGGAACGAAGCTGTGAATACTTCATGTTATACGTTGAATCGCGTCCTAACGGTAAGAAAATGAGTTATGAACTTCTGAATAACCGTAAGCCTAATCTAAAGAATTTGGAACCGTTCTGGTGTCTATTTACGGTATTGAAGAGAGATGCCGGGAAATTTGATAAAAAGGCATTTGAGGGTTACTTTTTGGGGTATAATTCTCCTAAGAAGCGAATCTTCAATCTTTCTTCAGGATGTGTAGAAGAATGGTATCACGTAGATTGTCAAAGCTATACTACACCTCCAGCTGGTCCAGGGCCTGATTGGATGTTTGACTGTGATGGTTTATTTAACTCGTTTACACCAGCAATTGATAAGATACCTGAAGACTTGGTTCGATCGTATTTGGAAGAACGATGTCTTCCTATTCCAAGTTCTTCTTCTGTTGATGTGAATGTCATCCTAATGTATCAGAGACATCTAATGACAATGATGGTTCTGAATCTTCCGATGATGCTGACTTTGTTGACTCGTCTTCAGTTCCATTGGATGAAGCTCAAGGAACACATGGGCCAATTCTAGTTGAAGATACATCATCAACTGTCTCCTTAGACACAGTAGAGGAAAATATCACCAATCTTGGTGATAATGTATCTGTACCAGCAAATCCTTCTTTAAAGATTCACACTAATCATCCGCAGGAACAGATAATTGGGGATGTTAACGACGGTGTTCGACCAAGACACCAGTTGGCTAATGTATGTGACGATATGGTTGATTGTACCGTATCTCCTATAGATGATCCGATTTTGTGTGCTTATGCGGATTTGCACTCAATGGGGATTCTAAACATTGCATGATACACTTGCTTTTTATCTCAGATAGAACCGACAAGTGTCACTATGGCACTCAAGGAACCATCTTGGGTTGAAGCTATGCTGGAGGAGCTGCAGCAGTTCGTAAGACTGGGTGTTTGGGATCTTATTGACAAACCCGACAGAGTAGAAAGGGCTATACCAACGAAATGGGTTCACAAGTGCAAGAAAGACGATCGTGGGGTTATCGTGAGAAACAAGGCAAGATTGGTTGTATTAGGATATAATCAACAAGAAGGCATTGACTACACAGAAGTGTACAACTGGAAGTGATACACATATTTTTAACCTACGCAGCCTACAAGAACTTCAAAGTTTATCAAATGGATGTTAAATCGGCATTCTTGAATGGAGAAATTCACGAAGAGGTGTACGTGAAGCAGCCTCCCGGCTTTGAAGATCCAGACTATTCTGAGCGTGTTTAGCGATTGAATAAGGCTCTATATGGTTTACACCAAGCCCCGAGAGCTTGGTACAGCACGTTGGCTGAGCATTTGATTGATAGTGGCTTCAAAAGGGGAACTGTGGATTGTACCTTATGTTACAAGAAGGCTGGTGACGATCTGCTCCTCGTCCAGATTTATGTGGACGATATTGTTTTTGGTTCGACAAACGACAGCTTGTGCAAAGAATTCGAGAAGACGATGCAAATCAAATCGAGATGAGTTCGATGGGGGAGATGAGCTTCTTCTTGTGATTCCAAGTTCACCAGTCTGATTCCGGGATCTTTATCCATCAGACAAAATACGTGAATGATATCTTGAGCCGATTCAAGATATCTGCCAGAAAAATCTATTCGACACCTCTTTCCGTGGGTCACAATTTATCACCGGATGAATTCGAGGGTACAGTTGATCTGACCCTGTATCGAGCAATGATTGGTTCTCTTATGTATTTGACTGCATCACGTCCTGATATAATTTTTGTTGTTTGTTTATGTGCCAGGTACTAATAGGGTCCCCGAATGAATCATCTAGCGGCAGTTAAGCGTATCTTACATTATCCGAGAGGGAATCCCGACATCGGGTTGTGGTACCCCAAGGACGATAAGTTTGATCTCACAGCTTATACTGATTCGGACTACATAGGATGCAAGATAAACTTCAAGTCTACAACAGCGGGTTGTCAATTCTTAGGAAACCGACTTGTTTTGTGGCAGTGTAAGAAGCAGACAACGGTCTCAACTTCTACAGTCGAAGCGGAGTACGTGGCGGCCTCGAGTTGCTGTTCACAGGTTCTCTGGATCCAGCATCATCTGCGGGATTATGGTTTGAAGTTTCTTACTACTCCAATTTACATTGACAATTCGGCCGCTATATCAATAACTAAAAATTCGGTTCAACATTCCAAAACTAAACATATTGAAATCCCTTATCACTTCATACGTGATTGTTTTGAAAATAAATTAATCGATATTGAAAAAATTCTCACGGATTTTCAAAAGGCTGACCTTTATACCAAGGCTTTCAATAAAACACGTTTTCAATATTTACTTGGTATAAATTGTTTAAAAACGTTAACTGAAATTCAAAAGCTCGGGTAGATCAATTTTATCTTCATTTTTCATGCTTTATTTCCTATTTGTAGTTTCTAGGGGAAGAAAAATACAAAAATTAAAAAATATTGTGGTTTTTGTTTGTACAAATAAAATTAAATAACTCCAAAAACATTCAAATATTGAAAAATCCAAAAACATTGAAACAATGCTCCTCAAAATTGAGTCTCGAAGCAAAAAAGGAAAATGATACATTGATCATTTGATCCCAAATCCAGTAAAAAGTAAGTAATAAAAGACTGTGTGCTTAACTGTATCGATGTATCGGTAGCTCTTTAAACAAACGAGTAAGGATCAGTAAGTGATAAAACTTAAATTGCTGAGTAGAAAGAAATATTGGTTTCTAGAAAAAGTTGAAATTACCTGTGATTTTGATATAGATTACAATTAGGATCTCTGAATGTTACAGCTTGAATCTCAAAGTGCGGAATCCATTGAGATTGAACACACCATTAAGCTCATTTCATATATAACATGAAAGATTACAAGATATGACACTTTGCACACTTTCTCTCTCTACTCTCTCACTGTGACAATGACCCAAAAGTCTACCTATCAACGCATAAGTCCTCTTTATATAGGAAACAACATGAAGACACACAAAACCGTATATGTTATACGGCGTATAACATATACACTGCATAAGATATCCGTCGTTGTGGACTTATGCGCTGAATACACTATACAACATACATTTGACATTTTAAGCCCTACACAATCATATCTAATACATCTAAGACCCTAGAAATAGACATTATGCTCTAACAAACTCCCCCTTGGATGTTGCTAGGTCTTCGATCTTCAATCTTTCATCCCAAACACCTTTTCTCGATCCCTCCTCATATCCTCCCATGAGCGTTTAGTCGAGGGTTTCTGATTAGTGGGAATCGATACTCCAACACCTTTATATTGGAATCTTTTCAGTGCAGCAATCCTCATCTTCTCTTTTATCTCCTCCTCTCTTTCCTTCTCCTTTTGTGCCTCCACATCACCAAACTCAAACCAATTGCTCTTCCAAACTTCTCCAGAATGAATCTTATACTTATGACATATTTTAATCACTTTCTGGTATTGCATAGCAGACGCATGATATTTATCACGTGACACTTGAATCTTGCATTTATGTAGCATCTCTATGTCCTTCTCTGAGCAATTAACCAAACACATTATATCCATCACACCGATAACATCCTAAACTCCGTCACGGTTTAACACAATTTGAGATTCTCATCATAGTACCACCACCGATAGTATACATGAAAGTCTTGCTCCATCGGGTACATCGGAATCACTTTTAGAGTTTCAGGCTATTTATATCTCCACGTCTTCACAAAATCATCTGTTTCTGTATCTTTCTTCACTTTAGACACATGGAGAAATGGAGTTTGAGGAGTCCAGCTTCGAAATTTGCATTTAGCTTGACGTTTAATGAACTCCCAGATCTCCTTCACCGGTCCACGTTTTAGGACATTTCAATAACTCCTTTTCTACTATGTCCACCACATCCATCCACGGTAAGGATTTTAATTCTCATAGGCTTTCAAAATATTGCACGCCACATGTTCTTCTTAACGTAATCTTCCTTATCTTAGGTAGATAGGAAATACTCACCACTTTACCTAATTTCACCTCTTTTTCTTTCTTCTTATAATACTTGACTGGATTCAAGTATATACGTTTTGGGTCAATTTTCTTCCTTTCAAACTAGTCCTCCTACTCCTTACTGTTTGCCTCAGTTTCTTCAGAAGTTTTACTTTTATCAGCAGGTATCGGGTTTCCTTGATCATCAAATTCTTGACTAACCATATCAATTTCCTCATCAAATTCTTCATCGAACTTAGGAAATACTTGATCATCAGCGTTTACATAATTGACTTGCTCTTTATTAAGTTCTTCCTCAACAATATGCTCATTCACCAATATATTCTCATCTCCTGTACCCAGATCATTTTCAAAATCAAAATCAAACTCTTCCTCAGTAACGTTTAGCATTCTAGCCAAATCAGCACGTGTTACTTCGATTTCACCTTCCTCTAACTTTTCTCTGGTAGATGAAAATTTCACTAGAGGCTTAAAAGCTATTGGATCAATATCGAGTATCTCTAGCTCTTCAACATGACCTTCAGTTTTAGGTAATGACTTTAGCAGTCATTAGCCTAAAGCTAATGACTCTAAAGTTCAAGAATTCTGAACGGGTCAATCGGGTTCTCGAAGATTGGCACCTTCCGAGAGGAGTTTCACACCAAATTGATGATAATGGTTGATTTGTTTTTGTTATGTTTGTTTCTTTGGTTCTTGTGTAGGCTTTAGCAGTGTTTACCATTGTTTGGTGGTTTTGGTTTTGTTTACTCTTGTATGGCATGTCATACATGAGAACTAATATGGCACTTTGTCATATTACTTGTTCTTTGTTGGTTGTGTGGAATGAATTTAACCGGGTAGAACCCTTTACCCAAAAAAAAACATTACCTTCAGTTTGACCTTGTTCATGAGTAGGTTCATTTTCAGTCACTGGTTCACTAACATTCTCAACACTCGCACTTTCTCTAGAACCGACCAACACACCTAAACCACCACCTTCACTTGGATCATCCTGATCATTATCATCAGGATCATCATACGATGGAGAATCACCATATTCTAATTGTTCTTCATCTTCTTTATCTTCTTCTTCCTCTGGCTCACATGGTTTAACGGCTTCTGTGACTTGTTCCACCCTTGGCTCAATAATCGGCTCAACGATTGGCTCTAGCACAGGCTCAATTAATTGTTCTGGTTCATGTGTAAAAGCATACTATGATCCACCAACTTCAGGTATATCAACATGTATTGTTGGCTCATCAGCTTTTCCTTTACCCTTGGAGTCCACACGATCTTGGTCATATTGTATTCTGAAATTAAGTTCTTCAGCCAAAGCTTCACCACCATACACCTTTGTAAACACAGTATCATTAGACCTTTCAACTTCACTTCTTAGATCAATTCCCAGCTTAGTTCCAAAACATCAAAATATTTCCTAGGTAGATTCAACAAATCTGCCTGTTGTTTCTTCCTTAACTCTCCATCCTCTATCATTCTCCTCTGTTCAGCATTATCCTTCCTCAATCTTTCATTTTCAATTACCAAACTATCATTTCTAATCCCATGCTCAGTGACAATTGCTTTTAACGAATCATGCTCTTAAAATGTAGGAAAATCTCCAAAGCAGCTCGCATCTAGAGACGGTAAGCTAAAGTGTGGTTTCGGTGAAATGTGTGGAACTTGAGCTTTTGGTGTTGGTCCCACCACAGGAATCTTCAATACATTCTCATCCTTGCTCAAATCAACATCTGGTTCTTCAACAACAAACTCTCTATTAATAGGAGTTACAATAACCTTTGGTTCCTCAACCTTTGGTTCATCAATCAGCTTCAATTTTTGAGACACAACCTGTTTAGCTTTCTTCTTAATCCAAACAACTTTTAGCTTCACAGACTTAGTAATAGCAACTTGTGGAACATAAGTCTCATCTTTATTGTCTTTAGACTTACGTTTCTTTGAACTTTTAGCCCGTTTCTCAAAGTTAGCTCTAGGATTAGCTAATTGTAAGTCCCGTGATGGATCTTTCAATGTGATATCAATATACTTGATGATTAGGCGGAAACTAATCACCAAGCCGATTCAATAAAGCAACCAAGAACACAAGCAAAACACACAAAGAAGCTTCAAAACACATGTATATTATATGTCGGGTGCTTAAGCCCTTATCTTACACGGTTGAATGATAATGAACGAACAACCTAAAACCGTTAACATATGTTCTATATATACTCTACCATACTAAAGCCCACCGAGATCAACAGATCTCGGTTTACATATAAAAGCCCAACCCAACAAAACCGAACCCGAAACTACAAGCATAAACCACAAAATACGACCCAACATTCCCCCCCTTGGTTTACTGCTTGAATTTAGCTATTATAAAAAATGCCAATCGCACAAATCTAGCATGCTTCTGCACCTTCATTTCTTCCCTCCGGCGTATATACTGTGGCTTCTAAATAGACACTTGGAAGTTGAGTGTATTATTTAGTGCCTTTATTCCGGTAATAGTAACCCCAGCCCGTAATCCGGCACAGGTCATGCTACTTCCCAATAGAAGTAGATGACCATGACTTTGGTTAGTGAAAACCGCACCAACTATTAGACTTGATTGACTCTGAAACATCAAACACGATGTATCTTTGGTAGCACCAACGAATCCTCGGTCACGGCTTGACTGAAAATGCTTCATGACGTCTATAAGCCGAAGATCTCTCTGATTGACCAGAAGGATCTGGTTAGTCCACACCGAAAACCTTAGAGCACTATTCATCGTCATCACCACACTACCAATCACCATTGATGACCAAGCCTGTAACTGCAAATAATGACTGAAACAACATTCAGTAACTTCAAGAGAAGTCAAACAAAATTACCAAATCATGAACCAGCAGTATCTAATAAACAATCGATCATCACCGAAAATTCTTCAACCATACTGATTATAGAAACACCTTAATGAGACTTCTTTAACTTTTAAGGAAATCCACCTGAAAGCATAATTAAAGATATATGGTGGCTAGTAGGTGAGAAGTTAGAAGATGATAATTTTGGAGGATCTTGGAAGATCTTAGAAGTTGTAAGTTTCAAGAATGATTAATAAGTTACTTCCGTGGGAGATGGAGTAACTTCCATGGTCTGTACAAGTCTTTTTGTTTCACTAATGACTACTATTCCAGATACGTCATGGTACGGGATTATTTGGACTACAAAAGCAAACCAGATTGTAGAGCAAGATCTGATAAGTAATAGTCAACAAATTGGGATTCATTTATCAACAGATTTTTTTCTTCCGTTTGAATTTATTTCAATAATTCTTTTAGTTGCGTTAATCGGCGCAATTGCTGTAGCTCGTCAATAATAACTCTTTATAACTGGAAAAACCTTGTTATGAGCTATCACATGTCTTTCCTTTTTTCTATTTGACTTTGTATATAAATTTCTATTTGACTTTGTATATAAAATAGAAATTATTTATTAGTTCAATCTATTCCCAATATATTACTTTGTTGCATTACTCGTTATATTCTAGTCAATCCAATTGGTTAAATTGTTGTTCATATTGAAATGAATCGAGATTTATAAGGAGTTGGTTAATGATGCTCGAACAGGTACTTTTTTTGAGTGCTTATTTATTTTCTGTTGGTCTATATGGATTGATTACAAGTCGAAATATGGTTAGGGCTCTTATGTGTCTTGAACTTATATTAAATGCGGTTAATCTCAATTTTGTAACATTTTCTGATTTTTTTGATAGTCGTCAACTAAAAGGATCCATTTTTTCTATTTTTGTTATAGCTATTGCAGCTGCTGAAGCCGCTATTGGACTCGCTATTGTTTCATCAATTTATCGTAACAGAAAATCAACTCGTATAAATCAATCAAATTTATTGAATAAGTAATATTATAATATAAATTATCACATTATAATTTTCATAAATTAATTTCAATTAGTAAATTAATTTCAATTAGCATGTCTGCCATGTAAGATATGATCATGTTATCACAAAGATAAGAAATCAAAGTATTTTGGCACTGTCAATCCAGAAATAGAGAAAAAAACGGGGAACTCATCGATTCATCTAGTACTAGTATTTAAATATATAATTCATTTATCAATTTACTAGATTGAAACTTTATCGCGTTCAAAAATAGATAGATCCAATGTCGCATTCAGTAAAGATTTATGATACATGTATCGGGTGTACTCAATGTGTTCGAGCCTGTCCTACGGATGTTTTAGAAATGATCCCTTGGGACGGATGTAAAGCCAAACAAATAGCTTCTGCTCCAAGAACAGAGGATTGTGTCGGTTGTAAGAGATGTGAATCCGCACAAGTGCCTTTTAAGCTACCTAGTCACATCAAACTAAGCCGAAAACATTTACTGACCCAGAACATAGAGCCGAGAATAGTGACATAAAGCCGAGAACTCACATCAGTGAATCTTTCTAGGCCAACATGATTTGGCCGAAAACAAGAAAATTATTTGGGCCTAGAGAGAACCTCCTGGGCTAATCTAGCCAGGCCGAGGACCAAGACATCAGTTGGGCTAAAAGACTAACACACTCATTTTGAGAAATAATACGGATTAAAAAAAATGATTTCTTAAAGACATTTGTTTCGACACGAGTAAATATGAGGTAAAAAAAATAAAATAAAACAGAATAAAAACTAAACTAAAACAAAAATAATTTACCTGTCCGGTCTTCAGAAAAATTAACATATATTGGGATCAAATTTCAGCTGTTTGAAAACAAGCAGACCCTTATAAGAAAAGATACGAACATGAGATCATACTAATTAAGATACTTTCACAATGATCCATTTTCAGCATAAAGAAAGTACAGATGGTCAAAGATTCTCACAAGGATCAAAAATGCATTGCTGACTGCGAAAGGGAAAGAAAATTGAAAACGCAGTTGCAAAAGGAAAAGGAAGAGGCAGAAAAGAAATAAGCAGAAGTTAGAGAATGGTTCAAAGATCCACAGAGAGTGCAAACTTTAAAGGACATAGTGACGGAGAAGGGAATGACAGAAGATGAGTTTGATAATATGCCTCATGACCAACTTCTTGAAATCTACCATAGAAAACAAAGATTGTTTCTGGAAACTAAAAGAAAGCTACGGGAAGCTAAGCTGAAGAAGCAAGAGGAAAAAAGGGCGTACATGATAAGCATACTTTGCAAAAGAGGTGAAAATGTTGGAAGATTGATGATGCAAACCGATGAAACCATCAAACATTGGTTTGGAGAGTCAGAGATAGAGGAAGCAAAGAAAAATCCATCACTCAGAACAAGCAGAATTGCAGTAAGGTCAGAGATTGTGAGGCCTGAACCTTCAAGGAATTTGATCTTACCCACACATCTCTACTTTGACAAAAGATCAAAGACCTTGAGAGTAATAATGGAAGATAATGAAGAAAGCTTGATAATCTTCAGAGATGATCTAAGAACCGTTTCAAAAGAACAATTGAAGAAAATGGCTGAACTAAAACTTTATGACAATCAACAGACGAGTCAGCCTGCAGGTCAACAGAGAAATGATCTCTCAAAATTTTTGAAAGAACAATCAGAAAAGAGATTCTCATTTCTGAAACAAAAGAGTAGAGAAGCCCACAGTGAGGCAGAGAGAGAAAGAAGAAGAAAAAGGATAAATGAAGTACACATCTCAGAACTATCTTTTAAGGACTCCAAGAAAAGCAAGACTCATCAGACAAGCAGCTTAAGTGGAAAAAGGAAAACATTGAAAGAGTGCTTAGCCATGAGAAGGGAGATGATGGAGCCAAACTCGCAAGTGCAACAAAATGGCAAGATAGTTCATCTCACCTACAACCAAAATAGAGACTCCATATCACTCAGAAATGCATTAGGAGGAACAATTGCAGTGGTTGAGTATGATGAGGTTCTGCACTTCATACACATCCAAGACTTATAAGACATTATCAATACAGAGTTCCCCATTGATTCTGAAGAAGGAGTGAAGCTGGAGATGTTCAAACAAAAGGCTGCCTTTGTAAAACTCAAGAAAGAAAAAGCTGCTAAAAGAAGTCTAAGTAGAAGATAACAGGATGGAGCTTAAGGATGAGCGAATTTGTTCCTGTTTAACTTTATTTTTTTTGTCATTATGTATTTTGTTTTGTGTATTGAACAATATTTGAATTTGATATGTAATGCCTAAATGGAAAAATTCCCTTGTAATAAAATGATGTTTATGCTTAAATTGAATATCTTTAGTAAGCTGATACGTGTGTAACTATATGTAGGTATGTTTTGGTGCATCTGAGATTGCTCCTATCTAGGAGGAGATTGTTGAGTTGGATTTGAGCAAGGAAGATTGGAATCTTCTCAACCTCCTCATGAAATCAGCTAAGTATGGAATACGTGCAAGCCTAGATCATCGAGCATGGTTTACTACCATGAGCATGGTCTTTAAGCATAATATTCTAAGTGTTGAAGGCTTCGAGCAAGCTACACTTCTCCGAGCACGAGTTTTCTTCTATCGAGAATGGATTGCCAATCGAGCAAACAGCTTGATCATTCAAGTCTTAGCCAAGTGATCTGAGCACAGGATGTCCGAGCACAATGGTGAAGAGCATGGATGCAATAAGAAGATGCCATATGTTGCGAAGTATAGACATCGAGCACGGTTCAGTTCCGAGCAAGATTCACATCTGAGTATGCTAAAGGTTGCTAATAAGTTCAAGACAGAACTGAAGACATAAAGAAGAATAGGCTTGCTCGATGGACAAGTTCGAGCAATTCAAGGATTGGTCAAGAAGAATGAAGCATGCTAGAGGAGAAAATTTTCTATATTAAAATATTCTAAGTAAACTATGCTCGAAGACACTCATCGAGCATACATTGCATATTGAGTTTGCTCAAGCAAGATACACATCATGCTCGAAGACTTTTACACTTGTATTTCTATTTATCATTCACTATGTAATAATTAGGGAATTCTAGAAGGAACGTGAGGGTGTATAAATAGCATCCTAGGTTTCCATTTAGAGAGGGACGCGGAGCATGCAATACGAGAGAAAAACATTCCAAACGAATATTCTCTTTGTCTCCTCGTACCGCCGCCGCCATCACGAAACCCTAGACATTCCTTTCACTGTTACATTAAATGATATATTAAATGCAGTGAACCTTTGTCTTTGATTTTGTTCTTAATGACTATCATTTAGTGTTTCGTTGTAATTATATCACACCTTCGTTTCCATCCGTTGAATATCCTGATTACGCCGGGATATTCAATAGGCCCTTGGGTTATTGAATCTGTGTCTTCTTGTCAACCTGTTTAAGGTTTGCACCAGATTTACGGTCCTGACACGCACCGATAACTCAAGCCGCAGTATGTCGTCTCGCATCACCAAGGGAATTGTGGAAGCTCTTCCAACCATCATTTCCCAACTTTAAACCGTGAAAGCCACCTCTGCACCCAAAACTGCCAACCCCATTGCTTGTTCCTTCAAAAATTCACCAACGCAATGGTGGGGCCGAGGGTGCTACCAGACTCCTCCAATAGTTTGAACGCATAGAGAGTGTCTTTACCCATTGCGAGTTCCACGTAGATAAAAATATCACCTACGCTTCAAGTGTTTTTGAACTAGGTGCCCTTACTTAGTGGAATATTGAAAAACACTCTTTGGGAGCAGAAGTCGCCATGGCCTTGCCACGGGATGACCTTAAGAAGCTCCTGCGCAAGAAGTTTTGCCCGAAATATGAGCTCCAGAAGTTGGAAGAAGAGTTATGGAATTTGAAACAAGAAGGTGGGGACAATGTCACTTATAATTACCGTTTCCACAAACTAAGCCTCCTCATCCCGCATATGGTCACCCCTCTCAGGCGTTCAATCGATAAGTACATACGGGGTTGCCTATGAAAATCTAAGATTCTGTTGTAAGCCATCATCCGAAGATCATCCACGATGCTATCACTTTAGCCGTTCCATCACCGAAAACTACTTTAAGGCCTAGACTTTAGTGCGTAAAATTACCAAAAATCCTACCAAAAAAGCCATGACCGAACCTTCCAATGAGGCCAAGGTAGAAACCTCATCAAAACCCATCAACATGAACATTAACATCAACACCAACACCAAATATAGCAACAAAAGCAAACACCGAAATTACACCGTAACCAACCCGAACCGCTCACCAACTCAAGATATCCGAGGCCAACCCAACAAAAAACCCTGCACGGGAACATATCCTTTGTGTAACACGTGTAAGTTTCACTACCCTACTACCGCATAGTGCCGAAAGTGCTTCAATTGTGGTCGCTTCGGACACTTCATCAACTCTTGCCGAGAACCATTATTCAACACAACTCGCCCATCCCACAACCCATTATTCAACCATTTCACCTACCATATACTTCCACTCTCCCAATCATGCGAGCTTGTTATCATTATAGCAACCACCTTCGCAACACATGTCTAAAACTCGTTTGTCAAATCCAAACCTACCCAAACCAAACCAACCAACGGCAAATATATCAAGCCCAAACCTTCCAATCACATGCCCAAGTCGATCAAGCCAAACAATGCAAGCCCAACCTATCCAAGCTATTAAAACCAACCAAAACAAGCCAATCAAACTCAAGTAAATCAAAGCCAACCAGGGTACGCAAGGATGCACGCACATCCATGCCAGTGAATTTCAACTTAGAAATCATGACACCACCTCACACCAGCCCTTATACCCTAGACCCACTTACTTTCGAGAAGACAAGCTTCGTGGGAAACATTTTCGTTCTCTCATTTATTATTATTATTATTATTATTATTATTATTATTATTTATTATTATTATTATTATTATTATTATTATTATTACTATTATTCGGGTTTTGGAAAGGAGCATTAATTAAATCAATTAAATCAATCAAATCAACCTTCATCCACGACCCGAAACTCTTCATTTTCTTATAGTACTCAGTGCTACCCAACTTGTGTTTGACCCTCCACATCTCTTTGTCCACATCATATCCCCACGATACAACCCCAGAACGATCACCATATTTATCAGAGAGACTCTTTTGCAGTTCCACAACAAACTTCTCCGGGTGATCAGAGGATACAACATTCTGGTTTGAGTTTCTTCTTATCAGCATCTTTCTCATTAATCGTTCTTTCTTCTCATCTGACTTTGGTGGAACGGACATATTCTGCAATTTAGGAAGCAGGGCGCATGTCAACATCACAACTTTTAAATCCATCTCCAAACTTCTGAACAAGCTTTTGTTGAGGTCTAAGTTCATTGCAGTAAGGCCACCCATGCTAGCTTCAAGCTCTTGAATCTTTGAATCCTTGTCTGCAAGCTCTTTAACACGAACATTCTTCACAACTGAGTTTTATTCAAGCTTTAAGACTCGACGTTGTAAGGCATGAAAACAGGTTCAACTTCTAGAGAAATCTCCTTGCCCTTGTCTTTTAAGTATTTGTCTTGCATGGCCATAATATGAGCTATCTTGTCAGCTGCACTTGAACTTTTTTGACCAATCGGGTCAGAGGATCCTGACGATTCAGTGGTGGACTGAATATATGTCTTAAAATCAAATTCAGTGAAATATCTTCGAAAATCTGTCCTTGAGTTTGTTGAGCGGCAGTAGATGGGCCTTGAGCAGTCTGAGCCTCAACAGTAGCAGGCTCAGAAACAGTTGGTGGAATGGTCGATATAACATCACTAGAAAGCACACCCGGTCTCGGATCTTACTTTCGTCATTTATGTGGAATGAGATCGGTGGCTGCCTCTTCTTCAATATCATCTTCAACATATGTCACACTGACTGATTGAGGAGGCTTCAATGCAGTCGACTGGATCTTTTCTTTGAGCGCTTCAAACTCTTTAACCTATTCAGCAGTAGGTACTAACAGTTGTACCTGGTGTTCAGTCTCCATAGGTTGTGGTGGAGAACTATCATGCTCATCATCATTAGACAATGTCTCAAAGGCGGTAACGTGCCTTTGAGCAACAACCACATTTTACTCAGCTACAGCGGCACCAGCAGCATCAACATTATCTTCGTCTCATCAAATCTTCCGAATTTGACCAACGGATGAAGACCTTGATAGACCACTTTGGCTCCCTTCCTTGATTGTTTCATTAAGCCAAAGGTATTAGGACCCAACGCCTTCAGGTCGAGCGTCTCTACTGATTTAATCAGGTCATGATTTAAGAGCCAAATATCATCTGTAGAAACCTCGAGTACATAAGAAACATCTCCTTTTTCTTCCACTTGAATCGCTCATCATTTCATCAAACATAAACTTGGAATAATTGTAGTCCAATCCATGATTAAAGCAACTACAACCGACATCTGGATGTGGCTAATCTCGTCAGAACCCCCTTTGCTTCCTGATACACATGTAAAGAATTTGTGAATCAAGAACCTCCATTATGGAAGAAAGAGCTTCTTGATGGCTGGAGGGTAGGCTCCCTCATAACTCATTCTTCTCACGATTTCAGCCACAGCATTAGTCGAATACTCTGTAGGATAATCAAATTGATTACCAAACAGTAACACTTCACGTATGATAGCTTTAGAGATAATAACCGGCTTCTTCTGGATCTTTGATTTAATGACAGTTGCTCCCCCAACACCTCTTGGATTAATGGAAGCATAATTCCAAAAATCCGTCACCATCTTCTTGTAGATAACAGGAGTTTCTCGTAAAGCATGAGAAATCCTGCACATATTTAGCCCCACAATCATAGACTTGAACACCTTGTAAGCAAGGGGAGGATCAAAGAGGCATCCAGCAATATTGTGAGTATCAACAAACTTCAGTGGTGCTTGATCAGCCATAACTGCAACAAACAAGTCAGGTTAGTAATATATTGATTCAATTTCATGGAATGTATATAACTTATGGATTTGACAATTTGATCATGTAACAGGGACCAAAATCTTCAACATAGACTATATAATTCCCATTTCTAAATCGATTCAAATAATATTAATAAAAGTCTGATTAGAAACGTTTTCAATCCAATTTGGGAGTTTTCGGGTTTAAGTTGAGAGTTTTCGGGCCAATTTATTGTTTTCAGTCCAAGTAATTCGGAGATACAGAGAACAATGAGTTCTCGGTTAACCAGATGGTTTTCAGTCAAGGTTTGAACGGGAAGATGGTTATCGGTCAAAGTTTGACTGAGAACTCTTGAGATATCAATTGATCTAGAGTTCTCTGGTTGACCAAGAGTATTCGGTCAACCAACACCGAAAACCCATAGGTGCAACACATCATCTTCCCAAATGCGTCAATCCCTATCTATGAACAAACCTGCAACTTTAAGAAAACTCAACAATAAATTCAATCAAACCCTAATCGTTCATTACGAACACGTAATTGAAACATATCTCACAATCCAATTAGTCCAAAGCAACCTTAATAGTCTCCTAATAGCGACCAGAAAATCAATTTCGATGATGTTTAATTACCTTTTAAAGCTTTAACGAGATCAAGACGATTTGTCGTTTAGTTGTTTAAGAGTTTTCAGGTAATTAAAGATGAAAGGTTTTAGATTTTTGCAGATTTCGAGAAGGATAACCAATAATGCATAACTAAACCTTTTGAACTTCTGAGCTACCCATCTAGGCTGAGAACCCAGATGGGCCGAGAACACCATTAACATACACTGCTTGGGCCAAAATGATTGGGGCCAAGAGCACAAATATCATAAGCACATTGGACCAAACTGAAGGGCCCAAGAACATGACTAGTAGACATCAGATTTCATGGGCTGAAAATGCAATCCTGATCCATGTTAAAAACGATTTCTTAGGGCATTTGTTTTGACACCAGTAATCATGAGGTAAAAATGGAACAAATAAAAATAAAAATGGGAACAAAACTAAACTAAAACAAACAGTTTAACCACCCGACCTTCAGTAATTTTAACATAGTTTTGGATCAAATTTTAGTTGTGTTAAACAAGCAACCCTTTTATCAAAAGACCCGGACATGAAATCATACTGATTAAGATGCTTTCATAATGATTCGTTTTCTACATTATTATGATATATCGAAAAGGTTGATAGCAGGTAATTAGATACTTAGCATGATTTTCATTGCATCAGTGATATACTTAGATTCAATTAGGCATAAAGCTTATATGGACATCACTTATGGACCTGTGATGCCCCTTATCTCTTCTTAAGGCGTACTTGGCTTTCTCTAGATCACCCTAAGTTGACTCCAACCCCCTAGTGCTTGATCAAAAGATTTTCTCTATACAAAAGTATTTTTTAAGCATTTTTAAGCTTTAAGGTTGAACGTTGGACTTACATGCCGTCCGGACTTACAAACGTTACATTTAGGATGTTTAGAACTTATTTGAATGCCCCACCCTTGTAGTTCTAGTTTGACCACTTAAGCCTTAAAGACAAATATTAATGACATAATATTATATATATATACACTCACACCCTTTTTTATAGTAACAATAAAATGTAATATTTTTGACGATCAAGATACTAACGGGCTCGTGTATGACTGGGTGATTGCTTTTCTGCCTATCATTCGGAGAGATATACCTAGAGACATGCACACGTCTTCAAAATGACTCTCCACAGTAAATTTAGCAGATTTAGTTTATATCACTTCAAACTTTTACTAATCATGGAAAGCTACCATCCAAATCAATGACTGTTCAAAAGCCTTTTTAGCTTAGTAACTTCACATGTTAGGCACACAAAATCAATTTATCTATCATTTTTCAAAGGATGGATCAAGTTTCATTTTAAAATATTCAAGCTTCTATAAAGCTTTTAGCTGAATAATCATATCACTTCCCAGATAGTTATTTAGAAAGCATTTTTAGATTCAGTTGCCCCAGTCACTTTCAGTCTTTAGGTAAATGGCCATCCCGTATGTCTACACGTAGATAATAGGACCGAACATATATTAATATATGTCCCTCGAACTTAAGTAACTGGCATAATTTTAAGCAAAAGAATTAATATCATATATATATTTAGAAAACATTTTTAAAATTCATTGGCCCCAGTCACTTTCAGTCTTCATGTAAATGTCTATCCCGTATGTCTACAAGTAGACGGCAGGACCAAACATAACAATATTTCCCTCGGACTTGAGTAACCGGCATAGTTTTAAGCGACAGAACAAAACAATTTTTTTATAAGAACACACACACACTCTTTTTGTATTTTTGACTTTTCTCCCCCTAAATTTGTGCAGAAATTATGACAGAACGAGAAAATATTTATGTACAAATTTAGCCTAAAAAAGACTCAATCTTTGAAACGTAGCATTTTAAAAAACCCTACAAGCACATTAAATCTGGCTGTTCCGACCGGTTTTGTAAAAATTCCGCCACATTATTATTAGTGTGAACTTGCTTAAGATGAATCAATTTTCAATCGTAACAGCCACAAATAAAATGAATTTTGATGTCAATGTGCTTGGTTTTAGAATGCTGAATCGGATTTTTAACAATAGCAATAACAGCATCATTATCACAAAAAATTGGAGTGTAAAGAAATTCCAAACCTTAATCCAGCAATTGATGTTGCATCCGGATAACCTGTGAACAGCAGGTGGAAGCAGCAACATACTCAACCTCTGAAGTAGATGTGGGCACCGTTTGTTGTTTCTTTCATTGCCATGAAATGAGTTGATCACCCAAGAATTGACATCCGGAAGATGTAGATATCCTATCAATATCATCACCTCCATAATTTCTGTCAGCAAAAGCATATAAATCAAATTCTATGTTTTTGGGATACCAAAGACCTAGCTTCGGTTGCCCATTCAGATATCTAAAAATATGTTTAACAGCAATTAAATGAGAAAGTTTAGGATTAGCCTGGAAGCAAGCGCATTGACAAACTAAAAATATGATGTATGGACGACTGGCGGTGAGATACATTAGGGATCCGATCATTGATCTATAGTACGATTGATCTATGGGGTTCCCTTCAGGATCAGATAAAAGAAGGGGTCTTTCTGCCATATGAGTCACCGCACTCTTGGAATCTTGGAACTCGAACTTAGCCAACATGTCCTCGATGTATTTTCTCAAACGTAGTAGAATACCTGTCGAGCTCTGACGAACTTGTAACCCCAAAAACGTCGTCATCTCCCCCAACGAACTCATCTCAAATCTCTTCTTCATTACTTCTTCAATTTCAGAACAAAGAGCAGTACAGGTGGAGCTGAAAATGATATCATCTTCATAAATCTAAACCAAAATCAGATCCTTTCCAACAGTCTTAATGAACAATGTTTGATCGATGGTTCCTCGCTTGTACCCATGTTCCAGTAGATGAGCCATCAACGTTGCATACCAAGCCCGACGAGCCTGATGAAGGCCATAAAGAGCCTTTGCCTAACTTGTAGACGTCGAACGGATGCTTTGAGTCAACAAAACCCGGTGGCTGATCCACATAAATCTCCTCATTCGCTTTTGCATACAAAAATGTTGTCTTGATATCCATTTGATAAATCATGAACCCCATGTAGGAGGCATATGCCAAGAAAATCCGAATGGCCTCAAGACGAGCCACTAGAGCATACACTTCAGCGTAGTCCAAGCCTTCAACCTGACGAAAACCATGAACCACATGCAACGCTTTGTTACGAACAATGACCCCAGTATCATCTTGCTTGTTACGAAAAACCCATCTCGTATCTAAAGCCTTCTTCCTAACGGGCAACTCAACCAACCTCCAAACCTTGATTTTCTCAAACTGATTCAGTTCCTCATGCATGGCGTCCACCCAGCTTGGTTCTTGCAAAGCCATCTCAACAATCTGAGAGATGAAACAAGAATACAAACAATTGTTGATATGTCCTGTCTGACTTCTGGTTGAAACGCTAGTTTCAAGGGACCAATGACATTTTCGATTGGATGATCCTGTTGAATTCTTGTTGGAATGGAGTGATCGGGAATGGAGCAGTTAGCAGGTAGATTTGTTGGATCTTCAATGATTTTAGAGAGAGGGTACTTCCATCCAGATGCCGCAGTACTGTGCGAGTACGAGGTACTAGCAATGTACTCATTTGGTATGACATCTAGAATAGAGTGCTACCAAAAATTTAACGAATGACACTCCCCCCCCCCCCCTTCAACTGGTAAAACATCGGTTGTGGAAATCTCTTGTAAAGACATAGTCTCAGTAAATCTTTCTTGTTTACTTTGCAGACAACGGCTAAATATTGTCCAATGATTAAGACGGGTCTACACTCAGTAGAGATACCATCTTCATCAACAACAGCATTAGAAGTCCCTACACCTGAGTTTTCTGCATCAACTACTGGGAACACATTAAATGGCTTGAACAGTTCATTGTAATCGAATAACCAGTCAGGACTAACACAAGCATTTATTTAATTCTCCTCTAGCCAGCGCACATCATAAGATTCCATGATCTGTTTCGTTGCCTTATTGTAGACTCTGTAGGCAGTGCGACCAGCATATCCAAAAAAATAACAATCATCGGACTTGGCTCCAAACTTTGGAGTTGATTCGAGATTCAGGAGAGTACACGAGAGGGACTCAGAACGTGAACCGGGCCAAACAAGTCCATATGAAGTAGTTGAAAGACATAGGAAATTGTATTGACCAGTTTTGGCTTGTGAGATTTATGATGATGTTTGCCTAAAGCACAAGCCACACATTTCTCAATTTTCACAAAATCTTTAACAGTCAAACCATGGACTATGTCGTTTTTAGCAAGACGGTTCAAAGTTTTAAGAATTGCATGACCAAGATGACGATGCCAAAGCATGGCATTGTGTTCCGACACTTTTGAAAATAGGCATGTAATTTCATCTGGAACATTTTTGTTCAAGTCAATCACGTATGCATTATCTTTTCTTTGTGATTGAACAAGAACCAAATCTTCTGGTATAATGATAACAGGTTTCAAAATCAGTCAATCTTTGTTAGTGAAATAAGTTGAAAAACCTTTTGTCACAAATCTACGAGACACTGAGCAGACTGTGTTTCAACTTCGGAACATAATTTACACTCTCAAACTTAAGAACACCATTACTTACAGTACCCTTTTGTGTAATCTTTCCCATTTCTCCTCCCGCAAAGGAAACATACCCTCCATTGAAAATTTGAATGTTGTACAGTTGAGAGATGTCTCCTGTCATGTGCCTAGAACAGCCACTATTAACATACCAGGGTCTGATGATATTCCTCCATAGCTGTTCTTGTACGATTTGCGAGATTAATTAGTTTTAGGTACCCAGTCCATAGTTGTTCTAGGTAAGCCTGATTAATTCATATGGGTTACGGGTTGCCATGACATGTCTTCCTGATTATTAAAGATCGAACAGGAAGTTTTTGATGACTTAGTCACTGGAGATTTAGGCAACCATTTATAATTAGGTTTTAAAATTTTGTTATTCATATAAACGGTTGACCTAGTCTCCGGTTTGTGGACGGGAGACACCTTTGACTTTGACTTTTTGAATGATTTTGATTTCGAGTCCCATTAGGGTCTCGGAGCCGAAAACGAGTTTCCATCACACTTATGAAATGATGTAGGCATGGTCTGATAGGAACTTGACGTGTCAGCCTTGCTTCTTTTCCAATCACCGTCAGAGGCCTTTGCCTCATAATACCTTGTTTTATTTGAATTAAATTTTTTGTAGGTATTTCGACACATAGTCCTCTGATGATATCCATAATATGGGGCATACAGAAGGTGTAGACAGGTTCTAGAAATATGACCAGGAATGCCACAATTAAAACACGTTTGCCTTTTAGCGAAAAAACCATTATTACCAATTCCCGGTCTTGCTCTGTTGTGTGAGCCTGTTTGTCCAGCGTTGGACTTAGCACTGGATTTATTGCAATTATGAGTACAAGAATTTCCTTCCTTAACTAACTTGGGTGATAAATATTTATGCAAATTTTTATTTTTATCAAGTTTAACTGAAAGCAGATCACTACTTTTAGAAGTTTTAGTAAAATCAACCACACAATTGTCTTTGCTCTTTAAAACAGAGCCCACACAAGCATCAGTAGTAATAGAGTTCAAAACAGGAAAATTTAAAGAAACATGAGAATCAATGTCTTTGTTATTCAAAACATGTGAATCATCATCCTCATCAGTCTAATACTCAATAATTACTTCATCTGCACGTGAAGTAAACACATTAGTATCATTCACCTAGATGCTGATTCAGTAGCGCTGACTGAACCAACATCACCTTTTCCATTTACAGTCGGCTTACCATACTGCATCTACTTTTCCATTACTTCCTCTTCTTTGGTAAGATGAAGTCCAGTGTAGTTTTCATTATACGAAGGGGGTACCATACTGTACCCATAACCCACAACCTTGTTTTCTTTCCATTTCAGCTGGTTTTCAATCATGGACTCAACGACAGCACTAGAGACATCGAATTTCTTAAAATTGAATTCAGCATTTTCAAATTTATTAGTTAACTTAGTAATCTTTAACTTAGAAGCTTCTAACTAGGCGGTTAATTCAGAAATTTTATGTTTAGCATCTAAGTGGTAACAACATTTATGCTGAAATCAGATTGAAGTTTTGAAAATCCTTTTGTTGTGCCTCTAGTTTTTCTTTTAAAGCTTTCTCAAGTTTCTTAAGGGTAAAGTTTTCATGTTTTATGCCCTACATTTCTCTAAGTATATTACTATTGTGAGACTTAAATAAGTTTACCTTATTAATAAAAGATTGAGAACATAGTTTAGAACTTACCTTGGATGAGCTAGAAGAGGTGAAGGTCTTGAAAGCATATTGAAGGTCCTTCACTTGCTCCTCAGCAGCATTCTCTTCTTCATCAACATCAATCTTGGCAAAGTTGGCAGTCTGATTGCCGATGTTTGGTTCTGCCATTTGATCATTCCAAGAGAACTGTTGAGCTACCAATCCCCGCTCACCCTCACTTGAACTAGTTGCATTCTCTCCTTGAGTGCTACTCACCGGAACTAATGCTCTTTCCCTGTTTCCCTCTTGGTTGGATTCGTTCATTCACGAGATAAGTGACCCAGCTAATGATAATTGTAGCATCTCAAAGTATCCTTGTTAAACCCCGCCTTCTGATTAGCAGGCACATTCCATTTATTTCTACCTTTTCTCTTGGTAAACTTCTTCACTCTGAACACACCCATGGCTATTTGCCAAGAGATGTCATTTTCCTCCACATCATCAGGATGGATCTGATCCAGTTTAGCAGCTACAACAGGTTGAACTAGATCTCCAACAAGAAAACCATTATAGCAGTTCATAAAATGTAACGCCCGTTAATTCCGATTTCAAGGATGAAAGATTGTAGAGTATGTATAATTCTTGGGATTTATCCGACGTTTCTCGGAAGCCTTGACTTCATCCCGATACGTCTAATCGCTTAACATTTCTTCCAAGTTGCATTATTATTATTATTTTACGGGGGCTAGAATGAAAAAGTTTTATGATATAACACTAAACAAAAAAAAAAATAAACCCTAGTGCAGCCCCCTGTCCGATTGGCCACTTCCAGCCCCTCCCCCCTTTCATTGCTTCGACTTTTTGATCGATTCCAAGCTCCAAGAAGTAGTTCAAGGTATGTACTACAATACCCAACACTCTTTTTGTTCACCCCTAATCGTTTTGATTCTCAATTTTGCCGAAACTTTTCGTTGGGACAGATTTCGGCCAAGGTGTAATTGACCCACTTCCCGTGGATAAAAATTAGAGTTTCTGGTGTAGAAAGATCCCCAGGTATGGCATTTACATCATATTAAAATTTCATGGTCATTGGAGGTGTTTAAGTCGGTCAATCAATTTTAGTTCGAAAACTAGGGTTTATCGGGTGTAGAATTGCAAATTGTTGAGTTTGCTGCGTTAATTGATCGGGTGACCGACCGAATCAGTTGTACAACCCTAGGGGGGTTTAAGGGCTGTGGAAAAAATTATTTTTTTGATGCTCGGGGCTGTTGTGGTTAGTGCTTCGTCAATCAAGTCGGCGGTGCGCGAATTTTCGTTTAAACGTTAAAGTAAGACTTGTAAAAAGGAACCGTCAACCCTATCAACTCGGGTGCCATAATCTTGATGAATGAATAGATTTAAAATGGAATTTGGTCCATTTGGGTTTGATTCGTTAATAAATGGTTTTAAGGTTTATTACACGCGCATTCGACCCGATTTAATTGTCCTTGGGCCTTGGGCCAAGTATTGGGCCTTGGGCCAAGAGTTGGGCCTTGGGCCAAGTTGTTGGGCCTTGGGCTAAGAGTTGGGCCTTGGGCCAAAGGTTGGGCCTTGGGCCAAGTTGTTTGGTCTCGGGACAGGTGTTGGGCCTTGGGCCAAGTTGTTGGGCCTTGGGCCAGAGTGTTGGGCTTGAACGGCCCATTAGGCAAGAGTGTTCTTACGGTCCAGTCTAGTAATGTGTTGTCTATAATTTACAGACCCTTTCTTGTGATCGTGCACTTAGGATTCTCCTAGCTCATTGCAGGTGTTCAATTGATTTCAGGTGAGTTCATGATGCCCTTTTTACTCTTTTACTTTTGGGCTAGTGTGACATTTGAGCCAAAATGATGTACACCTCAGCTCGTATTTACCGTTTAAGCAAATACGCACGTTTTGCATAACAAATGAACGATTAACCGAACGGGTCGGGTTATGACCCAGATATCTCAAGGGGCCATCTATAAGTGATATATGATCTATACAAGCTAAAACATTAGAAATATGGCCTTAGTTTGATAGCAAACAAGTTAAACGAAAATATGCTCGTTTAACTACCCGCTATAGATTTAAACGCGAAAGATAGTTACAAACCAAGCATTGTATCATCCGATAAGCCGAAAAAGACTTACCAAACACTTATTTGAAATGTTTTAAGTGATGCGTGAAAATATTTTTGATTTTTACAAACATATAGTATGTTTTTATAATTTTACACAAAACTAGCCGAAAAACACTTGTTTTCGCGTTGTTTAACGCACCCGATAAGTTTTTCGCTCCAAAAACCGAACCCGAACTAAATTTGGACCAGGCTTTTCGTATTTGGGCTTGAGAAATCAAAAACTTGGGCCAAAATGGGCCCAAAAAGGGGCCCATGGACTCCGGCCGCAGCCGCCACCCCACCCCCCTTCATTTTCTTTTCACATATAAACTAGATTCAAGCCATTTTCAACCTCATTTCTTGAAAATTCTGGACACAACTTTTGCTCCAGCCCGAAAACCTTCAAACCCTAAGGTAAGGAGCTTAAATAAGTAGCTTTTATGCTTGTTTAAACTTGTTTATTACCATAAAAACATATCTTGGTTACTAAAAATCATTCCTAACCGTGTAAAAATCCTAAAAATGGTCCATAAACATGTTTTGATCATACACAAGGTAAGAAACCTGTTCTGATAGTTTTTTTGGCCATAAACACGGATTAAATGGTTGAAACGGCGTTTTTACGGTTCAAAAGTTCGTTTTTGTGCACTAGCCGAAACCCTAAGTTAAGGGCTGTTATGTTGATGAAATATTGCTTGGTTTGTGATATAGGACTTATACCTAGCTTTGTTAGAAGCACAAGAACCTGAAAACTTGATTAAAAGGGTCGGAAACGAGCCAAACCCGCTAAGGTAATGCCGAAACACTCTCATACGGGCTATTTAGCTTAAGGTTGTGATGTGCATATTTTTAGGACTTGAAATTTTTGCAGGAACATCAGGGACCATGTCAATGAGTCCCTGTTCAAATTTGGTAATTTTTTGACCATCCGAGAATATTTGGCGAATTTATTACCGAATTGGGACGTTTATTTGGGAAAAATAGCTAAAATACTTCAAAAATCATGAAAATTTTCTGGGAACTCAGATTTGATGTATTTTGATCACATATGAGTTTTGGGATCATTTGGAGAAGTTTAAAGGTGTTTTGTTTATTTGCGTTCGTGTGAATTTTTACAGCCGAATTTGGGCCGAAAAGAAAATTGCACGAGCTTTTTACATTCTGGAATTGATATAGGTTGTTTTGGGACATGAATTGAGCATTCAGGAATTTTTTTGGAATTTTTGGAAATTGTTTGGGGTAAACGGACGATTTTCAGGCGAAATATAGCTGATAAAATGAATTTTTATAAATTAATAAATCAGTAAATAAATTCCAGAAATATTTTTATAAAAATCTACATATTTTAATTGATAAGTGGTTAAATTTTCATAATTTAATGATTAACGGTTAATTAATTATGCTAATCTAAATATTAAACAAATTCAGTTTTTATAATAACCGGCAAGTTCGCGACTAGTGAACCTGCGGGAAAATCAAAACACCAAGAGTGATCAAAAATCATATGTTTGGACTAATTATGTAAAAATGAACATTTCTATGAGAAACCTGGACAATCCGGGTGGATTGTGCGCGTTTCTTCTTAAATCAAACTGAATAAACGGAAACGGGCACCGTGGCTAATCTGGGACCCCAGTATGTGATCCTTCTTTTTAACTTAATCATTTTATTAACCAATACATTTACCCAAGCTTATTTTCCCATAACTGTTTTCTGAACGCCTAAACGAACAACTTGGCCCGGCTGGGAAAACGGGAATCTGAGCCAAGTTCGGTTTTAAGTATTAGACATTGAACAACATCACAACCTAAGCCTATTGCCACTTTCTGGGCGTTCCAGCTACACCCAGATTAGTTATACAGCCCAGTTTAGTATTGAGATTATAATAATATTAAAATATTAATATTATTATAATATTGATTATAGGGACTACTGATAGCAGACCGAACAAACCACGAGCTGATACAGTACTGATTATCTACCAAACCGTGAGTTTCATGACCCCACTTTTAAACTGTTTTATGAACTTTTGGGGTGAAAAGCATGTTTGCTTATATCTATGTACTTATCTGAAACATGTGATGATGTGAATTATCTAAGTGCTAACACACGAAAGTCCCCACGATCACAGTGATTAACTTCGAGCCGGTGACTTGTGAATAGTACTATTGGTTTGACAAACACAAACGGAGCCGGCAAGGTTTGCCGAGACACCAAAACCGTTTGCACATGACCATAATTTTTACGAACCAGCTATGTAGTGTTAGACATAGCTACCGGGGCATGTTGTGGGCGGAAAGGGGCCACAGTGGTTGATTGAGCGTGGGAAATGGAGGCACGCAGCACGAACAGTCCAGGCTTCACTGTAGCTTAGCATAATTACATCACATACATCATTTACATACATACATACTTATTTCATGATTACAAGTGTTGACTTGTGAATACTCATTACTGCTTTCTTTAAACTCGTGAAACTCACCAACTCTAGTAGTTGACCCGTTTAAACTGCTTTTCAGGTGTACCTAAATTGGAATGATTTGGTGACCTGTTACTTGCCTGAGTTATGTGGTTGATGCAACGTGAATAGAAGCAAGGGCGATAGTAGTAAGAATGTATAGTTAACGAACTAGTTTTGTTTGTATCGCCTGGACTGTAAAACAATGATAGAACGAAGAAATGTAATATATTGTAAATTAGTTTGTAATGTTTCTTTATAAACAATGTGTTGATATCAGAGGTGTCTGTTACATTCCCGTTTTACGCTTCCGCATTGTGCTAGTCGGGGTGTGACAGAAGTTGATATCAGAGCCATTGGTTATAAAGGATTAGGTTATCCCTTAGGGTATCTAAAATATAACTGTAGGCTCGATTAACTCTGGGAAATAATTAAATAATAAATTAATATTATATACTGATGGATGTCGGGATGAACTTGTAGGGCAAGTGAGTTATTGTGGTCCGGAACATAATAACAGACTTGCTTGTACGAGGGAATTCGGAGAGAAGTCGCGGAACGTAGGGTTAGGTAAAAGTGGCAACCTATGTGTATAAAAGGTAATGGAAAAGTATATATATATGTAACACTCATACGTGCTTATGTGAAACAAGGTGTATGAATACGTGTACGTACGATACTGTTGATGACGGTAAATTTTACTATGAATACTATATTCATTTATATTCAGTATTGATTTAAATAATAATAATAATTAAAATTTTAATAAAACTAATATTATATTATAATATAATTAATATTAAATTTGGTTTAATTAATTAATCTCCTCAACAATAGTTAGCGATAGCAATAGTTATTATTCTTATGACTATAGTTATTATTCTTATAACTAACCTTTGTGCAGAGTCATGTCAAGGAATAACGACTACGTACCGGAAGAAGAACCAGTAATATCTGTAGAGGAGGATCCCGAGGAAGAATCAGAGGAGGATCCAGAAGAGGAGGACCCAGAAGAGGAACCGGAGGAAGAAGAGGAAGAGGTGGAAGATGAAGTTATTTGTAGAGAGCTACCCAGGAATGTGCCTGATCTATCTGGTTACAGATGTGATAGTTATCCACCCAGGTCACCACGCAGGGATCAAGACGAAGTTAACAGTCAGTATCGTTCACCTGCTAGAGTAGCCAGATTACCCACTCCACCTATACACCTGTCGCCGACGACTTCAGCTACTGCGCGGGTCCGGCAGACTGCTCGTATTCGGGTAACCCCGATTGACCCTACCTCGATTCCATTCAGATCTACCCATGACCGGGGAGGACCTTCACGCCCTAGGACAGATACTTCATCTTCTCGTTCATTGAGTATACCTACCCCTCGCCCTGACCTCCCAAACGCAGGAAACAACTCTTGGATGGCTGTCCTGACTGACCATGTGATAGACCATTCGATAGCCATAGCTAACATTAACCAGGAGAGGAGGGACATGACCCAGTACTTATCGACGTTACATCAGATAGTACTGAACTTGCCGCAGTCAGATGCCTCCCACCACTGTTGTTTGGATAGGGTGACAGTTCGGCTGTGGAACTGTTACTGGGCAATTACGGTGCTGTTATTTTTATTTTTGTGGTTAGCCTATCGTCTGTATGGATAGATGCGGAATATTACAATTATGTGTACATGATCTTTTGATACCCCATGCATATATATAGTAGTATGTTATGTTAACGTGGAGCACAACTTTGTATATTATTACAAGTACTGACCCTTATAGGGTTAAGTCTAACAGTCACTTAGTGACATATTTTGATATATACATGCAAGCACTGGCCTTTATCAGGCTAAGTATATATACTTTTTGATACCAATGTACAGAACAATTTGTGAAATGTCAGTATGTTATTTGGTTTACCTGTACAACATTTATTGTGATTACTATTACATAGTGCCATAGACTGGAATTAGTACTAATTAGATTATATTTGTTTATCATTATAGAATGGCCCCAAAGAAAGCAAACCCTATTACTGAGGCAGAAATAGCCGAGATGATTGCTCGGCAAATGCAGGCAGTAATTCCGCTTATTGTAACGCAAGTAACTGCCGGTGTAAACGCAAATATGCAAACAAACCAACAACAAAACAATAATGCTCCCCCAACCAACACTGAAACAGCTACAAATAATAATCCCCCACCTGATGCAAATAATGTCAACAACAATAATCCCCCACCGAACCCAAACAATAACAATAACAACCCTAATCCCCCTCGAAGGGAATATTCGATCAAAAACTTCATGGCCTGTAAACCGATTGATTTCAAAGGCACTGAAGGGCCACACGGGTTAATCAAATGGATCGACTGAATCTGTCCTCAATATCAGCAATTGCCCACCAGAAAACGTAGTCAAGTATGTTGCTTCTACTTTTACGGATCATGCTTTGATGTGGTGGAACACTACGGTACAGATAAAAGGACAAGAAACAATTAACCGCATGACATGGGCTGAACTCAAAACACTGATATTGGAACATTTCTGCCCAAGGAATGAAATTCAAATATTAGAACTCGAACTCTGGAGTTTGGAGATGAAAGGAGCGGATCATTTGGGATACACGAACCGCTTCAATGAATTGGCCCGCTTAGTACCATGGTTAGTAACTCCTAAAAATAAACGAGTTGAATGTTATATTTGGGGTTTAGCCCCGGAAGTGAGGAGTTTGGTGAACTCTGTGGGTCACACTTCGTTCGAGAATGCCGTGACTCAGGCCGGCATCGTAACTTTCGACTTGGTAAGAAGCAGAGTGTTGAGAATGGCCGGGGAATCATCAGGCATGAAGCGAACCAATTATGGATCAGGATCACAAGGAAGGCCAGAAAATAAACGTACACGCCCAACAATACAAAATTATGTCTTGAGCAGTTCTGAAGTGAAACGAGATAGGTACAAGGGACCATGGCCAAAATGTGATAAATGTAATTTTCATTATGTGGGCGAGTGTAGACCGATAATATGTCAAAGATGTGGAAGGACTGGACACAATGGTGGTCCTAATTGCCGAATCGGTTTGGAGATTGTAAACCGACCCAGCCCAGACAACCCAACCCCGTCGTCCCCAACTACCGAGACCACAACCAATTCGTCAGCAACCAGCTCAGCAAAACTCAACTGTAGTGAATCGACGTGCTTGTTTTGAAGGTGGGAGCACGGAACACTTTAGAAGGGACAGCCCCAAGCTGAATCGAGGAGCAGTCACCGGTCGAAACCAAGCATCGACTTTAAGTGCGTCTCGGGGACCCGCGTTTGTTATTGGGTCAGGAGAAACACGACAAGACCCGAACGTGGTAACAGGTACATTTGTTGTTTCTGATCAATATGCTTCCGTATTATTTGATACTGGTGCCGATAGAAGCTTTGTTTCCACTAGTTTTATGTCCCTGGGTAATATGTCAGTTAGTGAACTAACAAATCCCTATACTATAGAGCTCGCTAACGGTAACTCTATAACTGTCAACCAAATAATCCAAAACTGTTCCATTATTCTTAATGACCACCCATTCCTTATTGACCTACTCCCGGTAGAGTTAGGAAGTTTTGATGTAATCGTTGGCATGGACTGGTTAACCAAGTATAAGGCGGAGATTGCGTGTAACGACAAGACGGTTAAAATTCCACTTCCGAATGGTGAGCTGATTGTAGTACAAGGAGAGAAGTCTGGTTCGATGTTACCTCTCGTGTCTCATCTCAAAGTGTTGAAATGTTTACGCCAATGTTGTATAGCTTTCCTGGCAAACGTGACTAGAAAAAAACTTGCTGAGAAATGCACAGAAGAGATTCCCGTTGTACGTGAATACCGATGTCTTTCCTGACGATTTACCCGGATTACCACCGAACCAACAGGTTGAATTCCGTATAAACTTAATTCCAGGATCAGCCCATATAGCTAAGGCACCTTACCGGCTAGCACCCTCCGAAATGCAAGAACTATCCAACCAGTTGCAGGAGTTGTTAGATAAGAGTTTCATTCGTCCCAGTTATTCCCCTTGGGGAGCACCGGTATTTTTTGTGAAAAAGAAAGATGGAAGTTTTAGAATGTGCATTGATTACCGGGAATTAAACAAAGTTACCATCAAGAACCGATACCCTCTTCCACGAATAGATGACTTGTTTGACCAACTCCAAGGGGAAAACTATTTCTCGAAAATTGACCTTCGATCCGGTTACCATCAAGTTAAAATCCAAGAGGAAGACGTGTCTAAAACGGCGTTCCGAACTCGTTATGGCCACTACGAATTCTTAGTTATGCCGTTCGGACTGACTAATGCTCCCGCAGTTTTCATGGACCTTATGAATCGAGTTTGTAAACCGTACCTCGACAAATTCGTTATCGTGTTTATTAATGACATTTTGATATATTCGAAAACCAAGGAGGAACACGAGCAGCATTTACGAACTATCTTGGAGCTGTTGAAGCAGGAAAGGTTGTATGCCAAGCTGTCAAAATGTGAATTTTGGCTACAAGAAGTACAATTTCTAGGACACGTGGTTAACCGACATGGTATCCATGTAGACCCGAGCAAGATTGAAGCCATTAAAAACCGGCAAGCCCCAAAGTCACCGAATGAGATCCGCCAATTTTTGGGTTTAGCTGGGTATTACCGACGCTTTATTGCTAATTTTTCCAGCATAGCCCAACCTCTAACTCTTTTGACTCAAAAAGATCGCGCTTATGTGTGGGGAGAAGATCAAAAAGCGGCTTTTCAATTACTGAAACAGAAACTATGCCAAGCCCCGATACTGAGTCTTCCAGAGGGAACTGATGATCTGGTAGTTTATTGTGACGCGTCCCGGAAAGGGTTGGGATGCGTACTAATGCAAAGAAACAAAGTCATATCATACGCTTCTCGACAATTAAAGGTGCACGGGAAGAATTATACCACCCATGATTTGGAACTGGGCGCGGTTATTTTCACACTTAAGATTTGGAGGCACTATTTGTATGGCACCAAATGTACAGTATACACCGACCACAAAAGCCTACAACATATTTTTGACCAGAAAGAACTAAACATGAGGCAGAGGAGATGGGTAGAATTGTTGAATGATTACGACTATGAGATTCGATACCACCCGGGCAAGGCTAATATAGTGGCAGATGCTTTGAGTAGAAAAGACAGGATCAAACCACTACGGGTCCGAGCACTTGGAATGATCGTCCAAACCTGCCTCACCGAGCAAATTAGTATTGCTCAAAACGAAGCTCTGAAAGGAGATCACTTGGAAAATGAAAACTTGCATGGAACCGAACAAAACTTTGAAGAAAGAACTGACGAAATTCTATACTACAAAAATCGAGTTTGGATTCCCACTTTCAGCAATCTGTGTGACTTGATCATGGACGAAGCCCATAAGTCCAAATACTCCATTCACCCAGGAACAGATAAGATGTACAAAGACTTGAAGGAGTATTATTGGTGGCCCGGTATGAAGAAGGATATAGCCACGTACGTCAATAAATGTTTAACGTGTGCGAGAGTTAAGGCTGAATATCAAAAACCTTCAGGAATGTTGCACCAACCGGAAATACCACAATGGAAATGGGAACAGATTACCATGGATTTTGTAACACATCTCCCAAAAACCTCCAGAGGAAACGATGCAGTATGGGTAATAGTTGACCGACTAACCAAATCCGCATACTTCATTCCAATCCGAACCACTTACACAACCGAAAAACTTGCTCACATCTACATCAATGAAATCGTATCCCGACACGGCGTACCCGTTTCAATCATCTCTGATCGTGATAGCCATTTCACCTCTCGTTTCTGGCAAGCCGCACAAGAAGCTTTGGGAACCCGAATTGAACTAAGTATCGCCTACCATCCCCAAACCGACGGTCAATCTGAGCGAACCATTCAAACCTTGAAGATTTGCTTCGCGCTTGTGTACTAGACTTTGGTGGAAACTGGGATCAACATCTTCCACTGGTTGAATTTTCGTACAACAATAACTATCACAGTAGCATTCAAGCGGCACCGTATGAAGCACTGTACGGACGGAAATGTAGATCACCCTTGTGTTGGACTCAGGTTGGAGATACCCAAATTACACGATCTGACTTGATTCAAGAAACCACCGACAAAATCCGTAAAATCACAAGCAAATTGAAAATCTCCCGAGATCGACAGAAAAGCTACGCTGATGTTCGTAGAAAGCCGTTATCCTTTGAAATAGGTGACAAAGTTTTTCTGAAAGTATCCCCGTGGAAAGGCGTCATTCGATTCGGAAAAAAACGCTAAACTAGCTCCACGATACATTGGGCCATATGAAGTCACTTCTAGGATAGGTCCGGTAGCTTACCGACTGAAACTTCCTATGGAGTTGAGTTCTATTCACGATGTCTTTCATGTTTCGAACCTGAAAAAGTGTCTTACTGACGAAACCGAAATCGTGCCATTAAAAGACTTAAACATAAACAAAAAACTGAATTTCGTTGAAGAACCGGTGGAAATATTAGAGGAAAAAATAAAACAATTAAGACACAACAAAATCTCTCTAGTAAAAGTTCGGTGGAATTCACAAAGGGGACCCGAATTCACGTGGGAGCGGAAATCTGAATTCAAAAAGAAATACCCGCACCTGTTTCCAAATAATGACAACGTTGAATAATCGAATTTCGGGGACGAAATTTTCTAACGGGGGAAGAATGTGACATTTGAGCCAAAACGAGGTACACCTCAGCTCGTATTTACCGTTTAAGCAAATACGCACGTTTTGCATAACAAACGAACGATTAACCGAATGGGTCGGGTTATGACCCAGATATCTCGGGGGGGCCATCTATAAGTGATATACGATCTATACAAGCTAAAACATTAGAAATATGGCCTTATTTTGATAGCAAACAAGTTAAACGAAAATATGCTCGTTTAACTACCCGCTATAGATTTAAACGCGAAAGATAGTTACAAACCAAGCATTGTATCATCCGATAAGCCGAAAAAGACTTACCAAACACTTATTTGAAATGTTTTAAGTGATCCGTGAAAATATTTTTGATTTTTACAAACATATAGTATGTTTTTATAATTTTACACAAAACTAGCCGAAAAACACTTGTTTTCGCGTTGTTTAACGCACCCGATAAGTTTTTCGCTCCAAAAACCGAACCCGAACTAAATTTGGACCGGGCTTTTCGTATTTGGGCTTGAGAAATCAAAAACTTGGGCCAAAATGGGCCCAAAAAGGGGCCCATGGACTCCGGCCGCAGCCGCCACCACCCACCCCCTTCATTTTCATTTCACATATAAACTAGATTCAAGCCATTTTCAACCTCATTTCTTGAAAAATCTGGACACAACTTTTGCTCCAGCCAGAAAACCTTCAAACCCTAAGGTAAGGAGCTTAAATAAGTAGCTTTTATGCTTGTTTAAACTTGTTTAATACCATAAAAACATGTCTTGGTTACTAAAAATCATTCCTAACCGTGTAAAAATCCTAAAAATGGTCCATAAACATGTTTTGATCATACACATGGTAAGGAACCTGTTTTAATAGTTTTTTTGGCCATAAACACGGATTAAAGGGTTGAAACGGCGTTTTTACGCTTCAAAAGTTCGTTTTTGTACACTAGCCGAAACCCTAAGTTAAGGGCTGTTATGTTGATGAAATATTGCTTGGTTTGAGATATAGGACTTATACCTAACTTTCTTAGAATCACAAGAACCTGAAAACTTGATTAAAAGGGTCGGAAACGAGCCAAACCCGCTAAGGTAATGCCGAAACACTCTCTTACAGGCTATTTTGGTTAAGGTTGTGATGTGCATATTTTTAGGACTTGAAATTTTTGCAGGGACATCAGGGACCATGTCAATGAGTCCCTGTTCAAATTTGGTAATTTTTCGACCATCCGAGAATATTTTGCGAATTTATTACCGAATTGGGACGTTTATTTGGCAAAAATAGCTAAAATACTTCAAAAATTATGAAAATTTTCTGGTAACTCAGATTTGATGTATTTTGATCACATATGAGTTTTGGGATCATTTGGTGTTCGTGTGAATTTTTACAACCGAATTTGGGCCGAAAAGAATATCGCACGAGCTTTTAACATTCTGGAATTGATACAGGTTGTTTTGGGACATGAATTGAGCATTCAGGAATTTTTGTGGAATTTTTGGAAATTGTTTGGGGTAAACGGACGATTTTCAGGCGAAATATAGCTGATAAAATGAATTTTTATAAATTAATAAATCAGTAAATAAATTCCATAAATATTTTTATAAAAATCTACATATTTTAATTGATAAGTGGTTAAATTTTCATAATTTAATGATTAATGGTTAATTAATTATGCTAATCTGAATATTAAACAAATTCAGTTTTTATAACAAACGGCAAGTTCGCGACTAGTGAACCTGCGGGAAAATCAAAACACCAAGAGTGATTAAAAATCATATGTTTGGACTAATTAAGTGAAAATGAACTTTTCTATGAGAAACCTGGACAATCCGGGTGGATTGTGCGCGTTTCTTCTTAAATCAAACTGAATAAACGGAAACGGGCCCCGTGGCTAATCCGGACCCCAGTATGTGATCTTTCTTTATAACTTAATCATTTTATTAACCAATACATTTACCCAAGCCTATTTTCCCATAACTGTTTTCTGAACGCCTAAACGAACAACTTGGCCCGGCTGGGAAAACGGGAATCTGAGCCAAGTTCGGTTTAAGTATTAGACATTAAACAACATCACAACCTAAGCCTATTGCCATTTTCTGGGCGTTCCAGCTACACCTAGATTAGTTATACAGCCCAGTTTAGTATTGAGATTATATTAATATTAAAATATTCATATTATTATAATATTGATTATAGGGACTACTAATAGCAGACCGAACAAACCACGAGCTGATACAGTACTGATTATCTACCAAACCGTGAGTTTCATGACCCCACTTTTAAACTGTTTTACGAACTTTTGGGGTGAAAAGCATGTTTGCTTATATCTATGTACTTATCTGAAACATGTGATGATGTGAATTATCTAAGTGCTAACACACGAAAGTCCCCACGATCACAGTGATTAACTTCGAGCCGGTGACTTGTGAATAGTACTATTGGTTTGACAAACCCAAACGGAGCCGGCACGGTTTGCCGAGACACCAAAACCGTTTGCACATGACCATAATTTTTAAGAACCAGCTATGTAGTGTTAGACATAGCTACCGGGGCATGTTGTGGGCGGAAAGGGGCCACAGTGGTTGATTGAGCGTGGGAAATGGAGGCACGCAGCACGAACAGTCCAGGCTTCACTGTAGCTTAGCATAATTACATCACATACATCATTTACATACATACATACTTATTTCATGATTACAAGTGTTGACTTGTGAATACTCATTACTGCTTTCTTTAAACTCGTGAAACTCACCAACTCTAGTAGTTGACCCGTTTAAACTGCTTTTCAGGTGTACCTAAATTGGAATGATTTGGTGACCTGTTACTTGCCTGAGGTGTGTGGTTGATGCAACGTGAATAGAAGCAAGGGCGATAGTAGTAAGAATGTATAGTTAACGAACTAGTTTTGTTTGTATCGCCTGGACTGTAAAACAATGATAGAACGAAGAAATGTAATATATTGTAAATTAGTTTGTAATGTTTCTTTATAAACAATGTGTTGATATCAGAGGTGTCTGTTACATTCCCGTTTTACGCTTCCGCATTGTGCTAGTCGGGGTGTGACAACTAGCATGCACACCTAAATGTTTTCTTACATGATGAAAGGTTTTAAACGAATTTATATAGGCTTGCTAGCATATGGTAGGCCTTGGGATGTTAAATATATATATATATATATGTATGTATATACATTATTTCTTGGCCTGTATCTGGCGATGTTGTAGTCGTTTCGGCTGCTGATGTTGTGTATGCCTACTTTGTGTTTGCATGCACTGATGTTACGTGTTTTGGTTGTACGTTTGCTCGACCCTGATGTTATACGTGGATGTTATATATATACTGTGATATATATAGAGATGTAATTGAAAGGATGTTTACATATACATTTTGTATATGTATGTATGAGGATGTTTAGTTCGGTAATGATGATTTGATGGATGTACCCTTTTACGTTTTAAAACTTTGGTATGACTATCATAACTATTATTTAATGATGTTACTTACTTAAAACTTGAACTCACTCAGCTCAAGCTGACTTTGTGTGCATGTTAGTGTGAGTTTCAGGTTAGGAAGAGGATGCCTTATCGCTTGGACGTGCACGAAGCTACTTGGATGGTGAATGGCATACGGGAATTGAAGTTTCACTATTAAACATTTGTTTTTAAAAGTTTTTATTTAAATATAACTATGTTGATTTTGGGCAAAATTCCCGGGTTTTGGGAACTTATTTTATTATTTATGTTTTCCGTTGAATTATACTCTGAAATGGTTATTTTAATGAAGTGAATTGTTTTTAAATTTAATTATTTTTACGAGTGTTTTGAATGATTACCAACTGTGGGGTACCCGAGGTTCGGGGCCTTACATAAAACCTGCCATCAAAGCAATTTTTTCTTGAGTCTCATTCGAAATAGTGGGAATCTGAGTGGGAGACAGGCTGGAAGTAGTAGTAGAAGCTTGTGGCTTGGTTGCAAAAGCTGGTTGTTGGAAGAAAAGGGGAGTAGGCTATGGTAGTTGTGGAGTGAATTGACCTTGAGCAGACTTACACATTGAGAAGTTCTGCTGAGGCGACTGTGGTGGAGCATACTGGCCCTGAGAGGATTTAAAGATAGAGAAGCTGTCTTGTGAGATGAGAGCACTGTTAGAAGCAACACTATAGCCGACCGCCTTGTATGAGTTGGCATGATTAATGGCACGCTTCTTATCATCCATAACACAAGCCTTAATGATGGACATCACTTCTGACAGGGTTAGCTTGGCCAGATCTTTGGTCTTCTTGATGACGGCAACGTTCATGTCACAGCTTTGTGGCAGGGAGTTGAACAGCTTGTTATTTATCTCAACAATGGTCAGGTTTATGTTGGCAGATCGCATTTCTATGTCAGTGATATAAACATCTGAAGCTATGTCTCCAAAGACTCTCCCAGGACATGATTGAACATGTTAAACTTTTGTCGTAGGAGATCTTATCGGCTTCTCCTCATGTCCTCATTACCCTCATACACCTCAAGGAGGGCTTCCCATAATGCCTTAGGAGACTGTAACTCTCTGAACCCCAAGGCAATATTAGGTGAAAGTGCCATTGTTAAGGTAGCAAGAGCTTTTTCATCTTCTTCGATTTTCTCAAAGTCTGCGTCGACGTACATCTCGACAGGCTTTATCACCACTTCATTTATATATCCTCTCTTTGATAGGTGATAATTTGAAGACCCCTGACATTGCTCCTCCATATCTTTGCATCCTTCATCTTCAAGTATTTTTCGAATCTTAACTTCCACTCGGCGAACCCCATAAGAGACAGTAGACGGGGTACACATGTAGCAGTTCCCATGATTGAGTCCAGTTCTTGGTGTAAAGCGGCATTTGAAGTTGTACTAATTGATTGGTCCATCTTTCAATAAAGTCCAATAACACACAAGTCCAACCAAATAGAAGCCCAGGTGTACAAAATCCAAAGCCCAACCAAATGAGTCTAATGCTTTCAAAAGCCCGAGAACCTTGAACAGTAACCAAGAACACTTGAATAGCAACCAAGAACACTTGATTAGTAACCGAGAACACTGAAACTTGACCGAGAACAAACAAAACTAGCCGAGAACGTTGAATGTTAACCGAAAACCTTGAATAGTGGCCGAGAACCTTAAAAGTTAACCGAAAACCTTGAAAGTTAACCGAGAACACACAAAAGTATTCCGAGAACACAGACAGTTGGCCGAGAACAATCTATAATTCCCGAAAACGATCAAATCTTCCCGAGAACCTTCAAAAATGGCTAAAAACGAGAAAGGTCTTGATTTGGTAATCTTTGAAGATTTAGTCAAATACCAAGAATTAAGGGATTTGAATTTAGGTCAAAGATCTACCCAAATCCTCACCAAAATTGTCTCAAACTATCCGAAGAACACGAAGAACAGATTTTCTTCAATTTCCAGAACCCTTTAACTAGCCTTCAACCTGGAATCTTGCTTAGAATCAATGATATCACCTTACACCGAGCCTAGTATAGATCTATAGGCTCTGATACCAATTGTAAGTCCCATGGAATGAATCATTCAATGTGATATCAAATAAATTCGTTGATAGGCAGAATCTAACAACAAACTATTCAATAACAAACGAGTAATCACAATAAACACAGTAATGCTTGCTTCAAAACACACGTATATTACGTCGGGTGCTTAAGCCCTTAATATCAACTTACACGATGACTCTTTTTTCTATTTGGCTAACCAACAATCAACGAACCACCCAAACATCAACTACATACACCATATATATAGTTACATGTAATACCTAAGCCCAAATACATTCCAAGCCCACCGAAAACCATGTTTTCGGTTTACATAATATAGCCCAAAACATAAAGCATAAACCAATAATTATAGCCCAACATTTACTCATGCTCAACTCAATCTAATGGCCTATGACCGGTGACCCCTAACTTAATTGTTAATGGAATCCGAGACCATGTGTATGGTTATCTAATAGGAACTGTAATCTAGGCTACCCATGACTGATTACTTTTGAACCGAGGCTGTGTGTTTTGTTAAGTCATATCTATCTAATAGGAGCCTTATGTACATATTTTATTTCAATGATTTGTTATCATTTGCGATTTACGAACATCTCAATACGAATGTCTCAAACTTAAACCCTCCCCTTGTTAAACTACCCTGAGAATAACATTGTTAACGTCTTTGCGGCATTATTTTTATAATTGTCCTTTATTTTGACAGTTTCTTATGGTTATCATGTGTTTACACTGATTTTATTCTTTCATGGCCACAATGTTCCATGTATTTAACCTAACTATTATGATAAATACTTTCTTTACTAGGGTTTTCTTTTGACTTTAATACTCCGTTAATTTATTTTATCTTTCAACATTTTTTCTTCATATTTTTTAATTCTAGAATTTCGTTATTTAAATTTATTAAATTATTTCATTGGTTATTGCTAACCTTGGCGTTACATAATTCATCTTTATATCTGACTTCAAAACTTTTCATTATTTTGGTTTCAATGGCCGATATTTTTATTTCGTTATTATTCAAAGCCTTATGTTCAAAATTTTTTCTTATACATGTTGTGTATGATTTTAACCCACCCAACTAAATGAGCCATGCGGACCACGGGATGAAATAAGTAATTATGTGTGCACGCGTAATTACTAAAATCCTCACATGGAACTGTTGGTGGGACGCTGGTGTGTGATCAACTCAGAATCAGGAACTATTGGATAACGGAACAAAATATATATAATATGACAAGATCATGGAGCATACGTCGTTGGTACATCCTATATATAAATGGACTTGTTATATTATCCATTTGTAGTGTTTTTCGAGTCATTCGAACATGTGTGTTGTTGCGTTTTATTACGAAAATGATTTTGAATTTGGTTTATTCTTATTGTATTTTTTTTATATTCTAATTTCGGGATGAAATTTCCAAAAAAGTTGTAAATACTGTAACATTCGTAAATTCTCAGACCCGAAAACCCGGACCGCTTATTTTTTTTATTCTACTTCATTATTATTCGAATCTTCATTATTCAGCAAAAATGAATTATTATTATTGTTGTTGTTGTTGTTTTTGTTATTGTTGTTGCTGTTGCTATTGTTGTTAATTTCTATTTGGTCATTATTTGTTAACTCGTTATGCGTGTTTAATTAGTTATCAAACGAATTCTATAACTATCGTTCATGTGCAATAATCACCCTTAACTTTGTGTTGATCCAACTTGACTAACTGACCAAACATAAGTGACGAGATAGCAAACTTTTAAAATATTTTTTTCTTCTTCTTTCCCTCTCGTCAGCCACCACCCATCCCCTTTGATTTCTTGATCCTCAATCCAAGCCGTAAATCGTTCGATTGGCCTTAGCTACATGTCAACCTTCCAATTACGCATTCAATCACAAACTTAATTAGGTTATTGATAGCTAATTGATCTGAATATTTGTCCTAAACAAGCCACACCCTAAACTGACCTATTTACCCTATAAATACACATCTATAATTCATTTAACCTGTCCCGCATACTCGTATTTACATTTCGAAGCTAAATCCTATTTCAATTACAAGCCAGAAGCTGCTATTGTTCGTGTTTGATTCGTGTCCTTGGCTGAAAACCCTAGGTGGCCGTTCTCTATCATTTTGAACTTGATTTCGGTAATAGTTTCAATTTTGATTAACAGAGGGCAATTGATTTTTAGTTGAAATTTTAGAGTTTATGCAAATTAGGGGTGGGATATGGGTTTGTGTTTAAAATTAATTGTTTTCATCAACTAAACAAGTTTGACACCAACCCAGTTGGCTGGTGCATCTTCGTTAACATTGTGAACTAGCCTAGGGTGCGGGTTCGAATCCCCCAGGGCCAGTTTTTATAATTTTTTTATTTTCTTTAATTTAAGTATTAATATTTATCTTTTAAACTTTATATATTAAAGCTAATATTATTTTAATCATTTAAATGGACTGAACCAATTTGAATTCTCAAAAGTTAAATTTTCGTTAAATTTTTCACACACACACACACACACATATATATATATATATATATATATATATATAAAGCTAAGTTAATATTTAATGCAATTAAACTAAAAATAGTTTTATTTGTCTGAACAAACTGATCACCGTTAAGCTTTCAAAAGAATTTTTTGTTCAATTTATAAATATATTTTGTAATAATAAAATTAGTGTTTTATTATTTATAAATATATATGTAACTTACAAAAATATATAAGCTGATTACATTTTCATTCAACTTTTATAAAAGTAAAGTAAAATATACTTAGCACTTTATCAATCCGCAAATCCTTTTAAACCCATCATATCATGTCTTGTTTGTTTATGTGGTTATATTATTTATTTAAATTATAACCTTTAAAATTAGGACTTATCATCAAAACTTCTCGTGGAACTAACTAACTTATCTTCGCCGTTACAATTATCATCTTTTTGTTACCGTCTACCTTATTTTAAAGGTGAATAATCTCATCCCTTTTCTCTCTATTCTATTTTGGAAGGAAATTATGCGTACCATAAACTACTATTATTATATTATTTCATTCAATCACAAGTCCCTTATTTGTGTGGTTGTGACATTGCTCTATTAATTGTTGATTACTATATGATTTATGTGTTTTCTGCTTTTATGGTAGGTTGGTATCTTATCCTCATCCTCATACTCATAGTATGATTATATGTCGTCCGAGTAGACATGTCCGAATCTAGTGGCATGTTCAAAAAGACACACTTATTGATTGCGAACTTATCCGAGTAAAACATGTTCGAATCTAATGGCATGTTGAAAGGACACACCTACTTGTTATCTTAATTGATGCTATTTACTAATGCAAGGAATTGTTTTATTTCTCATTATTATTATATTTATACTAAACCGTGGTTACTCGCTCAACATGTGTTGTTATCAAATTATATTTACACATATTGCAAGTTGTTATTTCAGATGATTTGAAGTGAAACATTTAGATTGAATCTTAGAATAATTAGTAAAGGTTGATAAATTACTGTATTTTCTTTAATTTTGAATTCTTTTTATACAATTTTAAATGAATGAATAAATTTAGATACTGACACTATTTATTAAATTTAGTGACTTCGAGCTATGATACAATATTATCGCGCAGTGACATATTCCATAGTTAGGTTTGGTAGTAATAGTTATTTTATAAGCAGAGTAATTGTGGTGTATGACTAGAATAATTATTGAAAAATAATTACTCTGTTTATGAAATACTATTACTCAAGTTATATTTCCATTGTTTAATTATCTCGCCACATGATTAACATGATGATTATCTTAACGTAGAGTAACTATGGTGCATAACTAGAGTAATTATTGAAACACAATTACTTTACCTATGAAACACAATTACTATAGGTATATATGCTTACTCACAATATATTAGTCTCCTTCAGCCATTGATATCCCACATTAGGATGACTCAATTTCTTCATTTGTTAACTTATTTTGCACGATTAAAAGAACTTTATTTGTTCAATTGATTTAGCATGCTTTATTAATTCAATTGATTTGAGTTTCTAAAATTATAATTGATCGAATCAAATTGACATTGTTCTATAATTCAAGTGACCGAGTGCATTCACTATTGCCTAATTGCCTGAATCATGCTTGTTATAGGAATTGATCAAAGATGGTTATTTATAGATTTGCCACCGTAATTAGGTTTTTGTCGAGTGATACGGTTCATAGGTTAATTTTGTTTGTATTTCACCCGAACCCCTTTTATATCTTATGAAATGTTTTTTTAGAACATCAACTCACACTTTTTTATTCTACTACAAAATTATTCTTTTCTTTCAAGTACACTACTTGAACATACTCCAATCAAAAAGATAAAGTCTTGCTCAGCACCTTGTACCGCTAAGTTAAAGATCATTTAATTTATGATATGTTTGGTATGTTAAAATATCTTTAATATTTATTTATAGAGAAAATTACTGTTTGTGTCACTATAGTTTCAGAGCGGAGACACAATGAGTCTCCGAATATTTTTTGAATATGTTGAGTCCCTATGGTTTCAAAATGAACCATTTGAGTCCCTGCAGTTACTTAACTGTGTTAGCTTTAGGGGTAGATTCGATATTTCACTTTCATATATATACGTTGTCACTCTGAGTTCTTGAACTTTCACAATTGATCACTTTGAGTCTCATTCCCCTTTTAACAAATATAAATGAACTAGACTAATTTTTTAACAAAAATAAACAATCCGAACCACCTTTTCAACAAAAATTAGCAAACCGAACTACTTTTTAACAAAAAAAAAAACGGAACAAAATAAATTTTTATTAAAACTAAACAAACCGAATCACTTTTATTAACTAGTAGTTTATTTTGTTTAACAAAAATAAACTAATCGAATTACGTTTTTAACAAAAATAAGCCAACCAAACTTATTTTTTAACAAAAATAAATGAATCAAACTACCTTTCTAACAAAAACAAACAAACCGAACTTATTTTTTAATAAAAATAAACAAACCGAACTTATCTTTTACAAACCTAAAAGAATCGAACTACTTTTTTTTTACTAAACTAAACGAACCGAACTACTCTTTTTATCAAGCAGTTAAGTTCATTTTGTTAAACAAAAATAAACGAATCCAACTACATTTTTTTACAAAAAATAAAATACAAATCAAAAATAAACAAATCGAACAGCTTTTTTAACAAAAATAAACTAACCTAACTACTTTTTTGACAAAAATAAACTAACAAAACTACTTTTTTAACAAAAATAAAATACCGAAATATTTTTTTAATAATAAATAAACAAAACGAACTACTCTTTTTATAAACTAAATGAACTGAACAATTCGATTTAACAAAATCAAGTGTATCGAACTACTCTTTTTTTTTCTTTAATAAACAAACCATACTTATTTTTAACAACAAAGGAAAAAGAATTCAACTACTTTTTTTTTTAACAAAAATGAATTAACCACACTTTTTGTTAACAAAAAAAAATCTAACCGAATTTATTTTAAACAAAAATATCGTCGTAGCTTGCATTAAGGTGGATTTTATTCAATTACTTATTTTAGGTGTAGTTACGTTCGTTTAGTTTTGTAAAAAGTAGTTTGGTTCGATTATTTTTGTTAAAAAGGTAGTTAGGTTCGTTTATTTTTTGTTAAAAAAAAGTAGTTGTAAGGCCCCAAGCCCGGGTACCTTATTTTCGTTATTGGATTTACTCATAAACATAGTTCTAAAATCATAGTTAATTAAAACTTTTGTGGAAATATAAAAGTCAACCATTTCTTACAAACCATAAGGTGCTTATCTTAAAACAACCTAACAATAGTATCAACAATAATGTAAAACGGCACATGATTCTTCCTTCTTTCGATGCTAGCCCTTCCTTGAATACCACGTGTCCCTCCTCAAGCTACCTGTCTCTTCCTACTCACCTGCGTGCATACTAAAAGTCAGCTAAGTGAGTTCTAGTTTAACAAATTACAGGTTATTCTTAGACAACCTATCCCAAGGCTTATCAATAATATACGCAAAGTCCAAAGAGATAAAACTCTTATCGACACTCATATCAAACAACACCAAGCAGAATGATGTTAATACAGAGTGTACCATTCACCACATCACTAGAACTTTGAGCTTGATTCATATTCATCATGAAGGCACGACCATTCGAACCTTGAGGGGTTGGAGCAGCTTGATTGGTTGGAGGGGCTTGAATAGCAGGGGCTTGAGCAGTTGCATGGGGAGGAGGCATGAGTTGAGGAACTTGAGGAGCATAAGTGTGAGGTGCAAAGCTTTGAGGGATCCGGGGTTGGTAAGTTTGGACTTGGTAAGCTTGGCTAGTGTAGTACGGCGCAGGCACAACATGAAGTTGATGAGCATAGTATGGTGGAGGCATAACATGGGCTTGATGGGCATGGGCTATCAAAGGGCACATATTGCGGAGATGACTAGGATCTCCACAAGTGTAGCAAGCACGGGTATTTGGAACACCGGTTTGAGCTTGAGGGTTATTAGCAGGCCTAGGTGCAGGTTGTTGTTGAGATGCTCGTGCATTAGGAGGTTCACAGCAAGTATTGGCAAGATGCCCATAGTGGTTACATAAACTGCAAAGATGCCAAGTGGTTAAAGCAGGATGATGGCGATTACAGATTAAGCACAATGGGTGTGGTCCACTATTCGGTTTCTTGTTCGGTGCATTTTGGTTTTTGGGTTGGATATTGGCTAGGTTCACGGCATAGTTCTGGTCATGGGTCTTGCGTTTTTGGTTATTGTTGTTGTTATTCTTGTGGTAGCGGTTAGAGTTGTTGTTTTGGGCAGGCTTGGGGTCGGCTTTGGCATCAGTAGAGGATTCAGCTTTAGTTTTCTCGGCAGCAGGTTTAGAATCCTTACGGGATAAGGTACCATCGCAAACGTGGTCATCAGTCAATGAAGCAGCAAATACTTTGGCTTCCTCAATCATGAGAGGATCTCGACTGACCAACGCATCACGAAAAATAGTGGGTAGTTCCCGAATATACTTACGGATATCACGGGACAAAAGGGTCACATGGTGGGGTACCAACAGGCTCAGTTCCTTGAATTGGTTGGAATAAGTTGAGTTGTCTCCACCGATTTGTTTAAGCTCCCAAAACTTCATCTCGAGCCTTTGCAGTTCATGCTCAGGACAAAATTCTCTCTTCAATGCATCCTTGAGTTCCTCCCAAGGCATAGCCAAAACTTTTTTCAACACCATCGAGGGCCTTGAAAGAGTTCACCATGTGAGAGCTCGGTCCTCAAAGACGCTCGAGGCGAACCCAGTCCGTTTGTCATCAGGACACTCACATTGCATAAAGATATTCTCCATCCTCTCAAACCAGCGGAGGAGCTTAGTAGCATTCTCCTCGCCAAGATAAGGAGGTGGTTTAGCACTCGTGAAGTTCTTGTAGTCGTAGTTTTTCGGTGAAGCCGAAGATGCGGATCCGTTGGAGTTAATGCTTTGCAGTTGGGACACGACTTCGGGCAAAGCAGCAGTAAATTCCTTTGTGATACGAGCAGCCAAACGGTGCTCATGAGCAGCCGATGGGCGATGATTGTGTAATGCCCGGAAATTTCATTAATCGGCTCGATCGTTTGTAAAAAGTTGTTTAAAGGTGGGATTTCATCTTTCCAATTTAGGAGGCTTGCTGTACGTTTTAAAATTCCATTTATCCGTCCTTTTGCTCAAGATATCACCTCTTATAATTTGAAGGCTAGTTTAGTATGTACCACCCGGCATTTTTCGTTTAATGGCAGGAAACATTTGTAGAGTTTGTACTATATTCGGGGGTTAATCTTATAACTTTAGGGACCTCCTAGTCATTCTCGAAAGTCATGTTAATTAACCTTTGGAATCAAGACATCACATCTTGCAAGTTGGAGGGCCAAAGTGTAAATATATTGTATCTATAACCTAACCTCTCTCTCTCTCTTCCTTGCTGCGGATTGTGACTCTTAGAGCAGCCCCCATCATCTATTTTTTAAGGATTCCAGCCATCTCTTGTCTAATTCAAGGTCGGTACTACCCTAATACATGTCTTTTTCACCATTAAACCCTTTATTGAACCCTAGAGATGTCATACACATGTTAGGGTTTAAGTTTTGATGATAACAGTTGTTGACAGATTAGTACTCGTTTAGTGTTTGGTCTCGATGAAAATTGATCGATTCTTGATTCCATGATATTCTACTTAGTCTATTTTCCATAAAGGTATAACTTGTAATTTTTGGACGAGATTTGAATAGATTTTATGATTTTATAAAAACGTGTGTCAAAGCTGATGAGGGGAGTCGGATTCTGGTCTGTCTTCCTGACATCATAACTCTTTTTTGACAAGTCTAAATTGGTTGGTTCCACTTCTGGAACTTCATATTTTGAGATAAGATTACAAACTAATTAGAATCGTTTAATTTGGTTTGGTAACAATTTTTAAACAAATAAAACACTTTTGATGCGCACTGAAATAGCTACATTTACCTTTCTGTGTTGGAGAAATTTTTATGAGTTTTTTTTGAATTGGAAAAATAAAAAAAAAATATTTTTAGAAACCCAAGATATTTATACAACTCTGGTAAAAATTTCATAATTTATTTTTTATGATTTTCCTATGTAATAAAATACATCTTTGCATGCTAAAATATGCTCCTTATACTCGTTATTGGTCAATTCATTTGTTTTAGGCTAAACCGGTGGCTGTCCAATTGTGTTCTTATCGAGGCAGTTTCAAGTGAGCTTTTTGCTCCGTCATCTTCCTAGGTATGTCATATAGGTCATACTTTAGTATCGTGAGCATTGAAGCTCGTTTGATTTTTCAATTGTCGTTAGATTGAAAGCTAGGATTTCGGTTATTTAGTTTGTGCTTGTTGCGTTTAGCGCATTGTTTGAGGGGATTAGCAACTAATTCAGATTGTGTAGCCTTGGAATGATTAACAGGCTATGAAAAACTAAATTTTTATGTTAATGCGGCGGAATTGGTTGTCGGTTGCTCATCGTCGGGACAATGCAAATTCGCGTTTAGTTGGTAGTTTATGCGTTGTACAAGCAAATTGCCGACCCATTTAACTCATGTTGTGTCGTGTGGACTTTTTGGCTATAATTATACTTAATTTAATCCACACGGGGCTGAGTTTTGTGCTAAGTGCATAAACAACTCGTTATCGCTCGTATTCGATAAAATTAACAACTTTCGGGTGTTGTTTGGAAATCCTTTTTCCCCGAAATTAACTAAGGATGGTTTTAGTAAATACATGGCCTCGGAGGCCAATGTAATTGAATTTGATAAGGTTGAGGCCTTAGGTCAGTCACATGTTATAACGCCTCGTAGGATAAATGAGACGGTATGCTTTAGTTAGTAATCCTTATGTGCAACCCGACAGTTTTGTGATTTATGGATTTGATCAGAGATTCTCTAGCTCATTCGTATTTACGTGACTCGTGTCAGGTGAGTTCATGATGCCCCTTTTTAACACTTTTTATGTTTTGGGATAGCATACACACCTACTTCAGTTTTTACTCGTTAACCTGTTTAAATGATCATGCGTAGACTTACTTGTATTAAGTATACATCTTGGGATGATTGTATATATATTACTTTGTGGTCTACGATTGTTAATGTTATTTAGTTCCTTATGACTAAGATATACGCGAGTAGGCTTATTGATGTGGGAGCCTTATTATTATTTGTACCTCTATGGAACTAGGTGTGGATTTTATTCTATGCCTTAGGATATTTTAAACTTCTCTTTAATTCCTTAAGGTTATATTTGTAGCTTATGGTCTAGGCTTGTGACATTTGAGCCAAAACAAGGTACACCTCAGTACGTATTTACCAATTAAGCAAATAAACGCCTTTTGCGTAACAAACGAACGATTAATCGAACGGGTCGGGTTATGACCCAGATATCTCGGGGGGCCATCTATAAGTGATATACGATCTATACAAGCTAAAATATTAGAAATATGGTCTTAGTTTGATGGCAAACAAGTTAAACGAAAATATGCTCGTTTAACTACCCGCTATAGAATTAAACGCGAAAGATAGTTACAAACCAAGCATTGTTTTTAAGTCGTACGCGTGTTCGACCGTGATTATATTATTTGGTTATTGTGCATATATTTACTTATCGTTTATCCATTTGCCTATTTTTCCAGATACTGTCTTATACTTATAATCTTGGAATGATTTATATATGTCGTTTGTTAAAACTTGAACTCACTCAGCTCAAGCTGACTTTGTGCGTATGTTAGTTTGAGTTGCAAGTTAAGGACTCGAGATTATCGCTTGGACGTGCTGGAGAATACTCGGACGGTTGAAGGCATTCCTAATCAGAGATTTCAAAATAAAACGAATATTTTTATTTTATATTTAACCTTGGGCACTTTTCCCATTTTTGGGAATTTTGATATTTATTATTCCGTTGTTTATTACTCTGAACTGTTTTAATTACACGAATCACTTTGGTTTTAAATTTTTATGATTTTTGGATTTGATTTTTGGATTCACGTGACTCGTGTCAGGTGAGTTCATGATGCCCCTTTTTAACACTTTTTATGTTTTGGGCTAGCATACACACCTACTTCGGTTTTTACTCGTTAAACTGTTTAAATGATCATGCATAGACTTACTTGTATTAGTATACATCTGGGGATGATTTATATACATATTACTTTGTGGTCTACGATTGTTAATGTTATTTAGTTCCTTATGACTAAGATATACGTGAGTAGGCTTATTGATGTGGGAGCCTTATTATTATTTATACCTCTATGGAACTAGGTGTGGATTTTATTCTATGCCTTAGTATATTTTAAACTTCTCTTTAATTCCTTAAGGTTATATTTGTAGCTTATGGTCTAGGCTTGTGACATTTGAGCCAAAACAAGGTACACCTCAGTACGTATTTACCAATTAAGCAAATAAACGCCTTTTGCGTAACAAACGAACGATTAATCGAACGGGTCGGGTTATGACCCAGATATCTCGGGGGGCCATCTATAAGTGATATACGATCTATACAAGCTAAAATATTAGAAATATGGTCTTAGTTTGATAGCAAACAAGTTAAACGAAAGTATGCTCGTTTAACTACCCGCTATAGATTTAAACGCGAAAGATAGTTACAAACCAAGCATTGTATCATCCGATAAGCCGAAAAAGACTTACTAAACACTTATTTGAAATGTTTTAAACGATCCGTGAAAATATTTTCGATTTTTACAAACATATAGTATGTTTTTATAAATTTACACAAAAATAGCCGAAAAACACTCGTTTTCGCACTGTTTGTCGTACCCGATATATTTTTCGCGCCAAAAACCGAACCCGAAATAAATTTGGACTCGTCATTTCACGTCCGGGCACGCAAATCGAGAAAGTGGGTCAAATTGGGCAAAGGGGGAGGCACAATTACCTTCCGGCCGCCAAAAGAGAAAACCCCCCCTTTAAGGTTTTTTTGTTTTATATAATCAACTCAATAGACATTTTAACAGAAAAATCCTACATATTCTGGATCTTTACACTCTGCCTTATCAGGATATCAACCAAACTTTAGGTAATTCTCCATTTTAATGAAGTTTTACAACTTGTTAATCTTGTTTAATATCATATAAACCTAGTTTGATTACCAAAAATCATTCCTAACCATGCAAAAACCTTAAAAATGGTACAAAAACATGTTTTGATCATACACATCATTATGAATCATAATCATACCCTTTTTTGGCCATAAACACGGATTATATGGTTTAAACGGCGTTTTTACGGTTCAAAAGTTCGGTTTAATACCCTAACCGAAACCCTAAGTTAAGGGGCTGCCATGTTGATGAAACTTGCTTGTTTTGTGCTATAGGACTTTTATCTAGCTTGCATATAAGCACAAGAACCTGAAAACTTGATTAGAAAGTCGGAAACGAGCCAAACCCGCTAAGATAATGCCGAAACACTCGCTTAAGGGCTGTTTAGGTTAAGGTCATGATGTGCATATTTTTAGGCCTTGAAATTTTGCAGGAACATCAGGGGCCATGTCAATAAGTCCCTGTTTAAATTTGGTAATTTTTCGACCATCCGAGAATATTTGGCGAATTTATTACCGAATTGGCACGTTTATTTGGGAAAAATAGCTAAAATACTTCAAAAATTATAAAATTTTTCTGGGAACTCAGATTTGATGTATTTTGATAACAAATGAATTTTGGGATCATTTGGAGAAGTCTAAAAGTGTTTTCTGTATATGCGTTCGTGTTAGTTTTTATAGCCGAATTTGGGCCGAAAAGAATATCGCATGAGCTTTTTACATTCTTGAATTGATGCAGGTTGATTTGGGACATGAATTGAGCATTCAGGAATTTTTGTGGAATTTTTGGAAATTTTTTGGGGTAAACGGACGATTTTCAAGCGAAATATAGCTGATAAAATGAATTTTTATAAATTAATAATTCAGTAAATAATTTCAGAAATATTTTTATAAAAATCTACATATTTTAATTGATAACTGGCTAAATTTTCATAATTTAATGATTAACGGTTAATTTTAGTTAATGCTAATTTAAAGATTAAACAAATTCAATTTTTATAAAAACCGGCAAGTTCGCGACTAACAAACCTGCGGGAATATCAAAACAACAAGAGTGATCAAAAATCATATTTTTGGCATAATTAAGTAAAAACGAACTTTTCTATGAAAAACCTGGACAATCCGGATGGATTGTGCGCGTTTCTTCTTAAATCGAACTAAATAAACGGAAACGGGCCCCGTGGCTAATCCAGGACCCCAGTGTGTGATCCTTCTTTATAACTTAATCATTTTATTAACCAATACATTTACCCAAGCTTATTTTCCCATAACTGTTTTCTGAACGTGTAAACGAACAACTTGGCCCGCCCGGGAAAACGGGAATCTGAGCCAAGTTCAGTTTTAAGTATTAGACATTGAACAACATCACAACCTAAGCCTATTGCCACTTTCTGGGCGTTCCAGCTATACCCAGATTAGTTATACAGCCCAGTTTAGTATTGAGATTATAATAATATTAAAATATTAATATTATTATAATATTGATTATAGGAACTACTGATAGCGGACCGAAAAAACCACGAGCTGATACAATACTGATTATCTACTAAACCTTGAGTTTCATGACCCCACTTCTAAACTGTTTTACGACCTTTTGGGGTGAAAAGCATGTTTGATTACATATACATATCTGAAACATGTATTGATGTGAATTGTCTAACTACTAACACTCGAAAGTCCCCACGATCACAGTGATTAACTTCGAGCTGGTGGCTTGCGAATAGTACTATTGGTTTGACAAACCCAAACGGAGCCGGCATGTATTGCTGAGACTTTACCCCGTTTGCACATGACCATAATTGTACATGACCATAATTATACAACACGCTATGCAGTGTTAGACATAGCTGCTTGGGGCATGTTGTGGGCGGAAAGGAGCCACAGTGGTTGATTGAGCGTGGGAAATGGATGCACGCAACACATACAGTCAAGGTTTCACTATAGCTTAGCATAATTACATCATTTACATACATACGTACTTATTTCATGCTTTCAAGTGTTGACTTGTGAATACTCACTACTGTTTTCTTGAAACTCGTGAAACTCACCAACTCTAGTAGTTGACCCGTTTTAAACTGCTTTTCAGGTGTACCTAAAGCGGAATGATTTGGTGATCTGTTACTTGCCCAAGGTGTGTGGTTGATGCTACATGAATAGAAGCAATGATACTAGTAGTAAGATCGTATAGTTAACGAACTAGTTTTGTTTGAATCACCTAGACTGTAAAACAATGATAGAACAATGAAATGTAATAAATTGTAAATTAGTTTGTAATGTTTCTTTATAAACAATGTGTTGATACCAGAAGTGTCTGTTACATTGCCGTTTTTCGCTTCCGCATTGTGCTAGTCGGGGTGTGACGATGCTCGAGGATGTTATTATGCCTGGTATTCATTTAAATACGTGTAGACCTACTTAAATTAGTTCATATTTTGGACTGAATTATATATATATATATATATGATTCTCAATGGCCTACGATTGTTAATATTAATTAGATCTTCGTGCCAAAGAATTAGTTGCGTATGCCTACGGTGTATGGACATACAGTGCATGGTGATTTTGGTCGGGCCAAACTATTCTACTCGGGTTCTTAAATCCCGTGTCGGGTTCTTAAATCCTGTGGGGGGGAGGCTTGTGTGGCATAATCATCAATATACTGTGTTCTTTGTGTGCATGGTTATTTTGGCCGTGCCAAAGTATACTACTCGGGGTTCTTAAATCCCGTGGCGCGTTTTTAAATCCCATGGGGGGCGGGGGAGGCTCGTGTGGCATAATCATCATTATAATTGTTTCTTTGTGTGCATGGTGATTTTGGCCGGCCAGACTATACTACTCGGATTTTTAAATCCTGTTGTGGGTTCTTAAATCCCGTGGGAGTGGAGGCTCATGTGGCATAATCATCATTATAATGGGTTCTTTGTGTGCATGGTGATTTTGGCCGGTCGGATTCTGGTCTGTCTTCCTGACATCATAACTCTTTTTTGACAAGTCTAAATTGGTTGGTTCTACTTCTGAAACTTCATATTTTGAGTTAAGATTAAAACCCAATTGGAATCGTTTAATTTGGTTGGTACTAATTTTTAAACAAATAAAACACTTTTGATGCACACAGAAATAGCTGCATTTACCTTTCTGTGTTGGAGAAATTTTTATGATTTTTTTTTGAATTGGAAAAATATAAAAAAAAATATTTTTAGAAACCCAAGAGATTTTTATAACTCTGGTAAAAATTACTTAATTTATTCCTATGATTTTCCTATGTAATAAAATACATCGTTGCATGCTAAAATCTGCTCCTTATACGCGTTATTGATCAATTCATTCGTTTTAGGTTAAACCGGTAGCTATCCAATTGTGTTCTTTTCAAGGCTGTTTAAAGTGAGGTTTTGGGTCCGTCATCTTCCTAGGTATGTCATATAGGTCATACTTTAGTATCGTGAGCATTGAAGCTTGTTTGATTTGTCAATTGTCGTTAGAATGAAAGCTAGGATTTCGGTTGTATAGTTTTTTGATTGTTATGTTTAGCGCATTTTTTGGGGGGGATTAACAAACAATTCTGATTGTATAGCCTCGGAATGATTTACGGGCTGTGAAAAACGTATTTTTTATGTTAATGGGGCTGAATTGGCTGTCGGTTGCTCAAACGGGTCGGTACAACGCAAATTCCCGTTTAATTGGTAGTTAATGAGTTGTACAAGCAAATTGCTGACCCATTAAACTCGTGTTGTGTCGTGTGGACTTTTTGGCTGTAAATATACTTAAATTAGTCCTCACGGGGCTGAGTTGATTGCTAAGTGCATAAACAACTCGTTAACGCGCATATTCGATAAATTAACAACTTTCGGGTGTTGTTTGGAAATCCTTTGTCCCCGAAATAAACTAAGGGTGGTTTTGGTAAATACATGGCCCCATGGGCTGATGTAATTGAATTTAATAAGGTTGAGGCTTTAGGTCAATCACATGTTATAATGCCGCGTTGGATAAACGAGACGGTATGGTTTAGTTAGTAATCCTTATGTGCAACCCGATAGGTTTGTGATTTGTGGATTTGATCAGAGATTCTCAAGCTCGTTCGTATTTACGTGACTCGTGTCAGGTGAGTTCATGATGCCCCTTTTTAACAGTTTTTATGTTTTGGGCTAGCATACACATCTACTTCGGTTTTTACTCATTAAACTGTTTAAATGATCATGCGTAGACTTACTTGTATTGGTATACATCTGGGGATGATTTATATATATATTACTCTATGGCCTACGATTGTTAATGTTATTTAGTTCCTTAGGACTAAGATATACGTGATTAGGCTTATTGATGTGGGAGCCTTATTATTATTTGTACTTCTATGGAACTAGGTGTGGATTTTATTCTATGCCTTAGGATATTTTAGACTAGTCTTAAGTTCCTTAAGGTTATATTTGTAGCTTATGGTCTAGGCTCGAGGATGTTATTACGCCTGGTATTCATTTAAATACGTGTAGACCTGCTTATATTAGTTCATGTTTTGGACTGACTTTTACATATATATATATATATATATATATATATATATGGCGTACGATTGTTAATATTAATTAGATCTTTGTGCCTAAGAATTAGTTGTGTATGCCTACGGTGTGTGGGTATACGGTGCATGGTGATTTTGGCAGGGCCAAACAATACTACTCGGGTTCTTAAATCCCGTGTCGGGTTCTTAAATCCTGTGGGAGGGTGGAGGCTCGTATGACATAATCATCATTATAATGGGTTCTTTGTGTGCATGGTTATTTTGGCCGTGCCAAAGTATACTACTCGGGGTTCTTAAATCCCGTGGCGCGTTTTTAAATCCCGTGGGGGGGGGGGGGGGGCGAGGGAGGCTCGTGTGGCATAATCATCATTATAATGCGGTCTTTGTGTGCATGGTGATTTTGGCCGGGCCAAACTATGCTACTCGGATTCTTAAATCCTGTGGCGGCTTCTAAAATCCCGTAGGAGGGGAGGCTCGTGTGGCATAATCATCATTATAAAGTGTTCTTTGTGCGCATGGTGATTTTGGTCAGGCTAAACTATACTACTCGGGTTCTTAAATCCCATGGCGGGGTTTTAAATCCCGTTTGGGGGGGGGGGGGGGAAGGCTCGTGTGGCATAATCATCATTATAACGGGTTCTTAAATCCCGTATCATGTGCTTAGGTCCTACGCGTGTTCGACCGTGATTATATTATTTGTTTATTATGCATATATTTACTTATCTTTTATCCATTTGCCTATTTTTCCAAATACTGTCTTATACATATAATCTTGGAATGATTTTTATATGTCGTTTGTTAAAACTTGAATTCACTCAGCTCAAGCTGACTTTGTGCGTATGTTAGTTTGAGTTGCAGGTTAAGGACTCGAGATTATCGCTTGGACATGCTGGAGAATACTCGGACGGTTGAAGGCATTCCTAGTCAGAGATTTCAAAATAAAACGAATATTTTTATTTTATATTTAACCTTGGGCACTTTTGCCGTTTTTGGGAATTTTGATATTTATTATTCCGTTGTTTATTACTCTGAACTGTTTTAATTAAACGAATCACTTTGGTTTTAAATTTTTGTACATTTTGGATATTATTACCAGCAGTGGAGTTCCAGGGATTCAGGGTCTTACAAGTTGGTATCAGAGCCAAGGTTCGAGGGATCGGAGCATTCTTGAATGCTTGGACTCGAATTGTAACAGGAAGGACTAGAAATGCCAACCGCAAGTAGCGGCACGCCAAGAGGTAATTTTATATTTGTTTAATCATTTTTAAAAGCATTAGGGTTTTATTATGTGCATAAATTGCTTAACTGTTAGATGGGATGCTAATATGGTTAGGGACAAAGGGTGCTAAGGATTGACGGTTAAAGTAAACGATTAATAACAATTGATCAACATTATTAGCAGTTTACCCTTACCTTCCGTGTTCTAAATGCTACTTGTGCTTGACTGTGTTAGGATTATGTCTTTGTAGGGATAGGATATGGCTAACGCTCGTGTCTTTAGCGTTAAAGTTCATCTCATTCCATAAATACTCCCGTTCGTTTCTCATCCTCTCGAACCGCTTTGTGCATAATTGTTTAGCTGAGGCGTAGCATGCTGTGACTCCGGGTTTCCTTTTTTACTTGACCGATTCAATCCCTCGCTCCTTCGAAAACGTGTGTGTAATGGTCTTAGCCAAGTAGTAGCGTAATATCTTTCAAGGTACCTTTTTACTTGTTGAAATACAGGCTTCAATTTTGTTTGACTCGGGTACCAGTAGTAGTTTTGTCTCTACCGTCTTCTTATGTAATTAGATGATTAGGTTTTTATCTATATCCGCTTCTGTTCCTATTACAACAGGATTCGTCCATTTGGGGACGAATCCCATTGTAAGGAGGGTGGACATGTACCGCCCGGAAATTTCGTTTATCGGCTCGATCATTTGTAAAAGGTTGTTTAAAGGCGGGGTTTCATCTTTCTAATTTAGGAGCTTTGCTGTACGTTTTAAAAGTCCATTTATCCATCCTTTTGCTCAAGATATCACCTCTTATAAATTGAAGACTAGTTTAGTATGTACCACCCGGCATTTTTCGTTTAATGGCAGGAAACGTTTGTAGAGTTTCTACTATATTCAGGGGTTAATCTTATAACTTGAGGTTCCTCCTAGTCATTCTCGAAAGTCATGTTAATTAACCTTTGGAAACAAGACATCACATCTTGCAAGTTGGAGGGCCAAAGTGTAAATATATTGTATCTATAACCTAACCTCTCTCTTTCTTCCTTCTTGCAGATCGTGTCTCTTAGAGCAGCCCCCATCATCTATTTTTCAAGGATTCCAGCCACTCTCCAGCCATCTCTCGTCTAATTCAAGGTCGGTACTACCCTAATACATGTCTTTTTCACCATTAAACCCCTTATTGAACCCTAAAGATGTCATAAACATGTTAGGGTTTAAGTTTTGTTGATAACAGTTGCTGATAGATTCGTACTCGTTTATTGTTTGGTCTCGATGAAAATTGATCGATTCTTGATTCCATGATATTCTACTAAGTCTAGTTTCCAGAAAGGTATAATTTGTAATTTTAGGACGAGATTTGAATAGTTTTTATTATTTTATAAAAACGTGTGTCAAAGCTGATGAGGGGTGTCGGATTCTTGTCTGCCTTCCCGACATTATAACGATCTTTTGAAATGTCTAAATTGGTTGGTTCCACTTCTAAAACTTCATATTTTGAGTTAATATTACAACCCAATTGGAATCGTTTAATTTGGTTTGGTAATGATTTTTAAACAAATAAATAACTTTTTATGCGTACTAAAATAGCTGCACTTACCTTTCTGTGTTGGAGAAATATCTATGATTTTTGTTTGAATTGGAAAATTATAAAAAAAAATATTTTTAGAAACCTAAGAGATTTATACAACTCTAGTAAAAATTTCATAATTTATACCTATGATGTTCCTATGTAATAATATACATCGTTGCATGCTAAAATCTGCTCCTTATACTCGTTATTGATCAATTCATACGTTTTAGGCTAAACCGGTGGCTGTCCAATTGTGTTCTTTTCAAGGCTGTTTAAATTGAAATTTTTGCTCCGTCATCTTCCTATGTATGTCATATAGGTCATACTTTAATATCGTGAGCATTGAAGCTCGTTTGATTTATCAATTATCGTTAGATTTAAAGCTAGGATTTCGGTTGTTTAGTTTGTTGATTATTACATTTAGCGCATTGTTTGAGGGATTAACAACCAATTCAGAATGTGTAGCCTCAGAATGATTTTCGGGCTGTGAAAAACTTAATTTTGATGTTAATAGGGCTGAATTGGTTTTCGGTTGCTCAAACGGGTCGGTACAACGCAAATTCGCATTTAATTGGTAGTTTATGCGTTGTACAAGGAAATTGCCGACCCATTTAACTCGTGTTGTGTCGTGTGGACTTTTTGGCTGTAATTATACTTAATTTAGTACACACATGGCTGAGTTGGATGCTAAGTGCATAAACAACTCGTTATTGCGCGTATTCGATAAAATTTACAATCTTTCGGGTGTTGTTTGGAAATCCTTTGTCCCCGAAATTAACTAAGGGTGGTTTTGGTAAATACATGGCCTCGGGGGCTGATGTAATTGAATTTGATAAGGTTGAGGCTTTAGGTCAATCACATGTTATAACCCCGCGTAGGATAAACGAGACGGTATGGTTTAGTTAGTAATCCTTATGTGCAACCCGACAGGTTGTGATTTGTTGATTTGATCAGAGATTCTCTAACTCGTTCTTATTTACGTGACTCGTGTCAGGTGAGTTCATGGTGCCCCTTTTTAACACTTTTCATGTTTTCGGCTAGCATACACACCTACTTCGTTTTTTACTCGTTAAACTGTTTAAATGATCATGCGTAGACTTACTTGTGCTATTATACATCTGTAACGCCCGTTATTTCAGTTTAAAGATTTAAGCATGTAAGGTATGTATAATTCTCGGGATTTAACCGACGTTTCTCGGAAACCTTTTCGTCATCCCGGTACGTTAAATCACTTAACTTTTCTCTCAAGTTGCTCCACCTTTCATAAATGAGGGACTAGAGTGTAACTTGTTGTTTTATATCATAGAACTAAAAACCCTAGCCCCCCTCCCTTCCCTATTTCCGATCGGACAAGAGAGCAGCCAAGGAGCTTTGGGTTTTTCCTTTTTGCAGCCAAGTTTAGGGCGTGAAATTTTAATTGAAGGTTAGTAATATGTCCCTACAAGTCTTTTACAGCTTAATTGATCATTATAATACGCGTATTGATCGATAAACGACTAGTTTTAGGTTAACCGGGTGGCTGTCCAATTGAGAGGTTTCAGGACTGTTTTGATTGAGGTTTTTGCACCAAAATCTTCCTAGGTATGTCTAGTATAACATACTTTAAAATTATGTCCATTGGTGTTCATTGGATTAGTCAACTAGTTGTAGTTTGAATGTTAGTGTTCGGTTGGCTAGAATTGTAGATTGTTGCGTTTAACGCGAGAGTTGAAGTGATTAACGACCAATTCAGCTCGGGTGAACTCTGTTTGATGTATGGGCTGTTGAAAAATCATTTTTATAAGTTATGGGGCTGAATTGGTTGTCGGTTACTCAAATGGGTAGGTACAACGCGTATTCGCATTTATTGAATAGTTGGTGCATTGTACTTGCGATTTACCGACCAATTCGACTCGTGTAGCGTCGTGTGGACTTGTTGGCTGTGAATTCATCATATTGGGTCCACTCGGGGCTGAGTTGGATGTTAATCCATTAAAAAACTCTTAAATGCGCGTGCTAGTGTCACCTAGTGCTTTCGGGGGTAATTTGGGAATTCTTTATTCCCGGGAGTATCTATGGGTCGTGTCGGTGTCACACCCTGACTAGCACAATGCGGAAGCGTAAAACGAGAATGTAACAGACACCTCTGGTATCAACAACATTGTTTATAAAGAAACATTACAAACTAATTTACATTGTACTACATTTCATTGTTCTATAATTGTTTTACAATCTAGGTGATACAAACAAAACTAGTTCGTTAGCTATACGATCTTACTACTAGCACCCTTTCTTCTATTCACATAGCATCAACCACACACCTTGGGCAAGTAACAGATCACCAAATCATTCCGATTTAGGTACACCTGAAAAGCAGTTTAAAAACGGGTCAACTACTAGAGTTGGTGAGTTTCACGAGTTTCAAGAAAACAGTTATGAATATTCACAAGTTAACACTTGTAATCATGATATAAGTATGTATGTATGTAAATGATGTAATTATGCTAAGCTACAGTGAAGCCTTGACTGTATGTGCCGCGTGCATCCATTTCCCACGCCCAATCAACCACTGTGGCCCCCTTTCCGCCCACAATATGCCCCAAGTAGCTATGTCTAAAACTACATAGCGTGTTGTATAATTATGGTCATGTGCAAACGGGGTGAAGTCTCAGCAACACATGCCGGCTCCGTTTGGGTTTGTCAAACCAATAGTACTATTCACAAACCACCGGCTCGAAGTTAATCACTGCTTTTCACCCCAAAAATTCGTAAAACAGTTTAGAAGTGGGGTCATGAAACTCACTGTTTAGTAGATAATCAGTAGCACGTCAGTTTGAGGTTTGTGTAACTTGTAATCACGGTTTCCTAAAATCAATATTATAATAATATTAATATTTTAATATTATTATAATCTCAATACTAAACTTGGCTGTATAACAAATCTGGGTATAGTTGGAACGCCCAGAAAGTGACAATAGGCTTAGGTTGTGATGTTGTTCAATGTCTAGTACTTAAACCGAACTTGGCTCAGATTCTCGTTTTTCCCAGCTAGGCCAAGTTGTTCGTTTACGCGATCAGAAAACAGATATGGGGAAATAAGCTTGGGTAAATGTGTTGGTTAATTAAATGATTATGTTATAAAGAAAGATCACATATTGGGGTCCCGGATTAGCTACTGGGCCCGTTTCCGTTAATTCAGTTTGAATTAAGTAGAAACGCGCACAATCTATCCAGATTATCTAGGTTTCTCATAGAAAGATTCGTTTTTACTTAATTAATCCAAAAATATGATTTTTGATCACTTTTGGTGTTTTGATGTTCCCGCAGGTTCGTTAGTCGCGAACTTGCCGGTTTTTATAATTAATTAACCGTTAAAACATTAAATTATAAAAAAAATTAGCCACTTATCAATAAAAATATCTAGATTTTTATACAAATATTTCTGGAATCATTTACTGATTTATTAATTTATAAAAATTCATTTTATCAGCTATTTTTCGCCTGAAAATTGTCCGTTTATCCCAAATAATTTCCAAAAATTCCTGAATACTCAAATTATGTCCCAAAACAACCTGTATCAATTCCAAAATGTAAAAAGCTCGTGCAATATTCTTTTTGGCCTAAATTCGGCAATAAAAATTCACACGAACGCATATGCACAAAACACCTTTAGACTTCTCCAAATGATCCCAAAATTCATATGTAATCAAAATGCATTAAATCTGAGTTCCCAGAAAAATTTCATAATTTTTGAAGCATTTTAACTATTTTTCCCTATCAAACGTCCCAATTCGGTAATAAATTCGCCAAATATTCTCGGATGGTCGAAAAATTACCAAATTTGAACAGGGACTCAATGACATGGCCCCTGAGTCTCTGAAAAATTTCAAAGCATAATAATATGCACATCACAACCTTAACCTAAACACCCCGTAAGCGAGTGTTTCGGCGTTACCTTAGCGGTTTTGATTCGTTTTCGCCTTTCTAATCAACTTTTCAAGCTCTTGTGCTCCTATGTAGGCTAGATACAAATCCTATATCATAAACCAAGCAAGTTTCATCAATAGAACAGCCTTTTAACTTAGGATTTCGGCTAGGGTATAAAAACGAACTTTTGAACCGTAAAAATGCCGTTTCAACCCTCTAATCCGTGTTTATGGCCAAAAAAACTATTAAACCAGGTTCCTTACCATGTGTATGATCAAAACATGTTTATGGACCATTTTTAGGGTTTTTACATGGTTAGGAATGATTTTTGGCAATCAAACTATGTTTATTTGGTATTAATCAATGTTAAACAAGTGTAAAAGTAGCTTATTTAAGTTGTTTACCTTAGGGTTTAGAAAGTTTTTAGAAATTTTGGTTGCAGCTGCTTGGATCTCAACTTTTTATCAAATAGAATGAATAAACAAGCTTAAGGAATAAGTTTTATAAAAAAAATACGGGTGGGCTGTGGATTGCGACCGGGAGGAAGGTTTGGGCCCCCTTGGGCCCATTTTGGCCCAACAATCTGTAATGGGAGATCTACTTCAGTTTGGTATGATAAATGGGATGATTTATGTCCTTTAAGTGATTATATTAACCCGAGAGCTATACATGGGGCTGGTTTGACTTTAAAAACCTGTGTCAGTGATGTTGTTCATCATAATAACTGGGGCTGGCCGCCTGATTGGATTTCGAGATTCCCTATTCTTTCGAACTTAAAGGGGGTGAGTATTTATCCGGAAAAGAGGGACAAGATCGTGGTAATCAATGAGAATGGGACTTCAATGAATTTCTCGGCTTCAGGAATATGGCAACTTCTTCGAATACCGGCTGATAAGGTTTCTTGGATGCATGTTGTTTGGTTCTCTCAATGTGTTCCAAAACACTCCTTTATGTTGTGGATTATGCTTCATGATAGATTGAGCACGCAGAATCGTATAATGGGGTGGAATATTGGTGGGTATCCAAATCATAACTTGTATTGCTGCCTTTTATGTAATGAAGAGCCGGATTCTCGTAATCATCTCTTCTTTGAGTGTAAGTTCTCTTCTGAGGTTTGGAGTATTGTCAAAATGAAAGGTAAGTTTCAGGGGTGCATGAATGGTTGGGCGAATATTCTTCAATATGTATCTCAATTTGGAATGTCCAACTCTATTGATAATGTTATTAATCGGCTGTTACTTGGGGCTTCGGTTTACGTAATTTGGAAGGAACGAAATAACCGGCTTTTCAGGAACTCTTTGAAGACTCCAAAGATTGTTGCTGATGAAATCATTAAGGGTACTCGCCTAAAGCTAATGACTCTAAAGTTCAAGAATTCTGAACGGGTCAATCGGGTTCTCAAAGATTGGCACCTTCAGAGAGGAGTTTCACACCAAACTGATGATAATGGTTGATTTGTTTTTGTTATGTTTGTTTCTTTGGTTCTTTAGTAGGCTTTAGCTGTGTTTACCATTGTTTGGTGGTTTTGGTTTTGTTTACTCTTGTATGGCATGTCATACATGAGAACTAATATGGCACTTTGTCATATTACTTGTTCTTTGTTGGTTGTGTGGAATGAATTTAACCGGGTAGAACCCTTTACCCAAAAAAAAAAACAAGCTTAAGGAATAAGTTTTATAAAAAAATGGGGGTTGGGTGTGGATTGCGACTGGGAGGAAGGTTTGGGCCCCCTTGGGCCCATTTTGGCCCAACAATCTGTTTTTACATGCCCAAATACGAAAAGTCCAGTCCAAATTTAGTTCAGGTTCGGTTTTTGGCGCGAAAAACTTATCGGGTGCGTTAAACAGTGCGAAAACGAGTGTTTTTCGTCTAGTTTTTGGGTAAAATTATAAAAACATACTATATGTTTGTAAAAAGCAAAATATTTTCACGGATTGCTTAAAACATTTCAAATAAGTGTTTGGTAAGTCTTTTTCGGCTTAACGGATGATACAATGCTTGGTTTGTAACTACCTTTCGCGTTTAGATCTATAGCGGGTAGTTAAACGAGCATGTTTTCGTTTAACTTGTTTGCTATCGAACTAAGGCCATATTATTAATATTTTAGCTTATATTAAACGTATATCACTTATAGATGGTCCCTCGGGATATCTGGGTCATAACCCGACCCGTTCGGTTAGTCGTTCGCTTGTTACGCAAAAAGCGTTTATTTGCTTAATCGATAAATACATACTGAGGTGTACCTTGTTTTGGCTCAAATGTCACATTCACCCCCCGTTAGAAAATTTCGTCCCCGAAATTTGATTATTCAACGTTTTCTTTATTTGTAAACAGGTGCGGGTATTTCTTTTTGAATTCGGATTTCCGCTCCCACGTGAATTCGGGTCCCCGTTCTGAATTAACTTTGACCAGAGAGATTTCGTTGTGTCTTAATTTTTTTATTTTTCCCTCTAATATTCCACCGGTTCTTCAACGAAATTTAGTTTTTCGTTTATGTTTAAGTCTTTTATTGGCACGATTTCGGTTTCATTAGTAAGACATTTTTTCAGGTTTGAAACGTGAAAGACATCGTGAATAGAACTCAACTCCAAAGGTAACTTCAGTCGGTAGGCTACCGGACCGATCTTAGAAATGACTTCATACAGCCTAATGTATCGGGAGCTAGTTTATCGGTTTTACCGAATCGAATAACGCCTTTCCACGGGGATACTTTTAGAAAAACTTTGTCACCTATTTCAAAGGATAACGGCTTTCTACGAACATCAGTGTAGCTTTTCTGTCGATCTCGGGCGATTTTTAATTTGCTTGTGATTTTACGGATTTTGTCAGTGGTTTCTTGAATCAAGTCAGATCGTGTAATTTAGGTATCTCCAACTTCAGTCCAGCACAAGGGTGATCTACATTTCCGCCCGTACAACGCTTCATATAGTGCTGCTTGAATGCTACTGTGATAACTATTATTGTACGAAAATTCAACCAGTGGAAGATGTTGATCCCAATTTCCACCAAAGTCTAGTACACAAGCGCGAAGAAAATCTTCTAAGGTTTGAATGGTTCGCTCGGATTGACCGTCGGTTTGGGGATGGTAGGCGGTGCTTAGGTCAATTCAGGTTCCCAAAGCTTCTTATACGGCTTGCCAGAAACGAGAGGTGAAATGGCTATCACGATCAAAAATAATTGAAACGGGTACGCCATATCGGGATATAATTTCATTTATGTTAATGTGAGCAAGTTTTTCGGTTGTGTAAGTGGTTCGGATTGGAAGGAAGTGTGCAGATTTGGTTAGTCGGTCAACTATCACCTATATTGTATCGTTTCCTCGGGAAGTTTTAGGGAGGTGTGTTACGAAATCCATGGTAATTTGTTCCCATTTCCATTGTGGTATTTCCGGTTGGTGCAACATTCCCAAAGGTTTTTGATATTCGGCCTTAACCCTCACACAAGTTAAACATTTACTGACATACGTGGCTATATCCTTCTTCATACCGGGCCACCAATAATACTCCTTCAAGTCCTTGTACATCTTATCTGTTCCAGGGTGAATGGAGTATTTGGACTTATGGGCTTCGTCCATGATCAAGTCACGCAGATTACTGAAAGTGAGAAACCAAACTCGGTTTTTGTAATATAAAATTTCGTCAGTTCTTTCTTCAAAATTTTGTTCGGTCCCATGTAAGTTTCCATTCTCCAAGTGATCTCCTTTCAGAGCTTCGTTTTGAGCAATACGAATTTGTTCAGTGAGACTGGTTTGGACAATCATTCCAAGTGCCCAGACTCTTAGTGGTTTGATTCTATCTTTCCTGCTTAAGGCATTTGCTACTATATTAGCTTTTCCCGGATGGTATCGAATCTCACAGTCATAATCGTTCAACAGCTCAACCCATCTCCTCTGCCTCATGTTTAGTTCTTTCTGGTCGAAAATGTGCTGTAGGCTCTTGTGGTCGGTGTATACTGTAAATTTGGTGCCATACAAATAGTGTCTCCAGATCTTAAGTGCAAAGATAACTGCGCCCAGTTCCAAGTCATGGGTGGTGTAATTCTTCTCGTGCACCTTTAACTGCAGAGAAGCATATGCTATGACTTTATTTCTTTGCATAAGTACGCATCCTAAGTCTTTCCGTGACGCGTCACAATAAACTACCAGATCGTCAGTTCCTCTGGAAGGCACAGTATCGGGGCTTGGCATAGTTTCTGTTTCAGCAATTGAAAAGCCGCTTCTTGTTCTTCTCCCCAGACATAAGCACGATCTTTTTGAGTCAAAAGAGTTAAAGGTTGGGCTATGCTGGAAAAATTAGCAATAAAGCGTCGGTAATACCCAGCTAATCCCAAAAATTGGCGGATCTCTTTCGGTGAATTTCGGGCTTACCAATTTTTAATGGCTTCAATTTCGCTCGGGTCTACATGAATACCGTGTTGGTTAACAACGTGGCCTAGAAATTGTACCTCTTGTAGCCAGAATTCACATTTTGATAGCTTGGCATATAGTTTCTCCTGTCTCAATAATTCCAAGATGGTTCATAAATGCTGATCATGGTCCTCTTTGGTTTTCGAATATATCAAAATGTCATCAATAAACACGATAACGAATTTGTCGAGGTACGGTTTGCAAACTTGATTCATAAGATCCATGAAAACTGCGGGTGCATTAGTCAGTCCGAACGGCATAACTAAGAATTCGTAGTGGCCATAACAAGTTCGGAACGCTGTTTTAGACACATCTTCCTCTTGAATTTTAACTTGGTGGTAACCGGATCGAAGGTCAATTTTTGAGAAATAGTTTGCCCCTTCAATTTGATCAAACAAGTCGTCTATTCGTGGAAGAGGTTATCGGTTTTTTATGGTAACTTTGTTTAATTCCCGGTAATCGATGCACATTCTAAAACTTCCATCTTTCTTCTTTACGAACAATACCGGTGCTCCCTAAGGAGAATAACTGGGACGTATAAAACCGTTTTCTAACAATTCCTGTAATTGGTTAGATAATTCTTGCATTTCAGAGGGTGCCAGCCGGTAAAATGCCTTAGCAATGGGGGCTGATCCTAGGATTAAGTCAATACGGAATTCATCCTGTCGGTTCGGTTGTAATCCAGGTAAATCATCGGGAAAGACATCGGGATATTCACGTACAACGGGAATCTCTTCTATGCGTTTCTCATCAAGGTTCTTTATAGTCACGTTTGTCAAAAATGCCATACAACCTTGGCGTAAACATTTCAACACTTTGAGATGAGACACGAGAGGTATTATCGAACCGGACTTCTCTCCTTGCACCACAATCATTTCACCTTCCGAAAGGGGAATTTTAACTGTCTTGTCGTTACACACAATCTCTGCCTTATACTTGGTTATCCAGTCCCTGCCGAAAATAACATCAAAACTTCCTAACTCTACCTGGAGTAGGTCAATAAGGAATGCGTGGTCATTAAGAATAATGGAACAGTTTTGGACTATTTGGTTGATAGTTAGAGAGTTACCTTTAGCGAGTTCTATAGTATAAGGATTTGTTAGTACACTAACTGGCATATTTCCCAAGGATACAAAGCTAGTAGAAATGAAACTTCTATCGACACCCGTGTCAAATAATACAGAAGCATATTGATCAGAAACAACAAATGTACCTGTTACTACGTATGGGTCTTGTCGTGCTTCTCCAGACCCGATAACGAACGCGCGTCCCCTAGGCGCCCTAGAAGTTGATGCTTGGTTCCGACTAGTGACTACTCCTTGATTCAGCTTAGGGTAGTCCTTTTTAAAATGCTTCGTGCTACCACATTCATAGCAAGCACGGTGGTTTGCTGGTGCTATGATTTGTTGGATAGGTTGTTGACGAATCGGTTGCGGTCTAGGTGGTTGCGGACGGCGAGTTTGGGTTGCTTGGGTTGGTCGGTTGACAATTTCCATACTGACTCTACAACTAGGGCCATTATTCCCCCTTCTCCCACACTTCTGACAAATTAATGGTCTGCACTCACCCACGTGATGAAAACTACATTTATCACATTTTGGCCATGGTCCCTTGTACCTGTCTCGTTTCACCTCAGAGCTGCTCATGACATAATTTGGTATTGTCGAGCGTGCACGTTTATTTGCTGGCCTTCCTTGTGATCCTGGTCCATAATTGGTTCGCTTCATACCCGATGTTTCCCCAGCCATTCTCAACATTCCACTTCTTACCAAGTCAAAAGTTACAATGACGGCTTGAGTCACGGCATTCTCAAATGATGTATGACCCACAGAGTTCGCCAAACTCCTCACTTCCGGGGCTAAACCCCAAATATAACGTTCAACTTGTTTGTCTTCGGGAGTTACTAACCAGGGTACTAGGCGAGCCAGTTCATTGAAGTGGTTGGTATACCCCAGATGATCTGCTCCTTTCATTTGTAAACTTCAGAGTTCGTGTTCTAACCTTTGTATTTCGTTCTTTGGGCAGAAATGATCTAGCATTAATGTTTTGAGTTCCGCCCAAGTCATGCGGTTAACCGTATCTTTCCCTTTTATCTGAACTGTAGTGTTCCACCACATCAAAGCATGATCCGTAAAAGTAGAGGCAACATACTTGAAAATGTTTTCGGGTGGACAATTGGTAATATTGAGAACAGATTCCGTCTTCTCTATCCATTTAATCAGCCTGTTTGGCCCTTCGATGCCTTTGAATTCGATCGGTTTACAGGCAATAAAGTTTTTAATCGAATATTCTCTTCGAGAGGGATTAGGGTTGTTATTGTTATTGTTTGGGTTCGGTGGAGGATTATTGTTGTTGACATTATTTGTATCAGGTGGGGGATTATTTACATTGGGAGGGGAATTTGTATTAAGTGGGGGGGGGGGTTATTATTTGTGACTGTTTCATTGTTGGTTGGGGGAGCATTATTGATTTGTTGCTGGTTTGTTTGTATATTGACATTAACACCGGCAGTTACTTGTGTTACATTAAGTGGTATTGCTGCCTGCATTTACCGAGCAATCATCTCGGCTATTTCTGCTTCAGTCATGGGGGTTGCTTTCTTTGGGGCCATTCTACGATGATAAACAAATATAAGCCAATTAATACAAATTCCAGTCTACAGCTCTGTGTAATAATAATCACAATAAATGTTGTACAAGTAAACCAGATAACATACTGACATTTCACAAATTGTTCTGTACATTGATAACAAAAGGTACATAGACTTAGCCTGATAAAGGCCAGTGCTTATATACCAAAACCTGTCACTAAGTGACTTTTAGACTTAACCCTGTAAGGGTCAGTGCTTGTAATAATGTACAAAATGGTGCCCCATGTTAACATAACATACTACTATATACATACATGGAGTATCAAAGATCACGTACACATATCTGTAACTTCCTGCATCTATCCGTACAAATGATAGACTAACCACAAACATAAAAACAACAACACCGTAATCATCCAATAACAGTCCCACAGTCGAACTGTCACCCTATCCAAACACCAACGGTGGTAGGCATCTGACTGCTGCAAGTTCAGTACTATCTGCTGTAACGTCGATAAGCACTGGGTCTCGTCCCTCCTCTCCTGGTTAATGTTAGCTATGTCTATCGAGTGGTCTATCACACGGTCAATCAGGACAACCATCCAAGAATTGTTTCCTACGTTTGGGAGGTCAGCGCGAGGGGTAGGTATACTCAACGAACGGGAAGATGAAGTATCTGCCCTAGGACGTGAAGGTCCTCCCCGGTAGTGGGTAGATCTGAACGGAATCGAGGTAGGGTCAATCGGGGTTACCCGAACACGAGCAGTATGTCGGACTCGCGCAGTAGCTGAAGTCGTCGGCGACAGGTGAATAGGTGGAGTGGGTGATCTGGCTACTCTAGCAGGTGAATGGTACTGACAGTTAACTTCGTTTTGATCTCTGCGTGGTGACCTGGGTGGATAACTATCGCATATGTAGCCAGACAGATTAGGCACATTTCTGGGTAGCTCTCTACAAATAACCTCTTCTTCCACCTCTTCCTCATCCTCCTCCGGTTCTTCTTCTAGGTCCTCCTCCTCTGGATCCTCCTCCTCAGCAGAGATTACCGGTTCTTCTTCCGGTACGTAGTCGTTATTCCATGACATGACTCTGCACAAAGGTTAGTTATAAGAATAATATCTATTGGTAGCGCTAACTATTGTCGGGGAGATTAATTAATTAAACCAAATTTAATATTAATTATATTAGAATATAATATTAGTTTTATTAAAACTTTAATTTTAATATTATTAGAATTAATACTGAATATAAATGATTATAATATTCATAATAAAATTTACCGTCATCAACAGTATCGTGCGTATACGTATTTATACACCTTGATTCAGATAAGCACGTATGTGTTTTACATATATATATATATACATATATATATATATACATATATATATATACATATATATATATATACATATATATATATATATACATATATATATATATATACATATATATATATATATATACTTACACATTACCTTTTACACACATATGTTGCCATTTTTACCTAACCACACGTTTCGCTACTACTCCCCGAATTCCCTCGTACAAGCAAGTCGGTTATTCTGTTCCGGACCACAATAACTCACTTGCCCTACAAGTTCATCCCGGCATCCATCAGTATATAATATTAATTTATTATTTAATTATTTTCCGAGAGTTAATCGAGCCTACGGTTATATTTTAGGTACCCTAAGGGATAACCTAATCCTTTATAACCAATGGCTCTTATACCAACTTCTGTCACACCCCGACTAGCACAATGCGGAAGCGTAAAACAGGAATGTAACAGACATTCTGGTATCAACTACATTGTTTATAAAGAAACATTACAAACTAATTTACATTGTATTATATTTCATTGTTCTATCATTGTTTTACAGTCTAGGTGATACAAACAAAACTAGTTCGTTAACTATACGATCTTACTACTAGCACCCTTGCTTCTATTCACATAGCATCAACCACACACCTTGGGCAAGTAACAGATCACCAAATCATTCCGATTTAGGTACACCTGAAAAGCAGTTTAAAAACGGGTCAACTACTAGAGTTGGTGAGTTTCACGAGTTTCAAGAAAACAGTTATGAATATTCACAAGTTAACACTTGTAATCATGATATAAGTATGTATGTATGTAAATGATGTAATTATGCTAAGCTATAGTGAAGCCTTGACTGTTTGTGCTGCGTGCATCCATTTCCCACGCCCAATCAACCACTGTGGCCCCCTTTCCGCCCACAATATGCCCCAAGTAGCTATGTCTAACACTACATAGCGTGTTGTATAATTATGGTCATGTGCAAACGGGGTGAAGTCTCAGCAACACATGCCGGCTCCGTTTGGGTTTGTCAAACCAATAGTACTATTCACAAGCCATCGGTTCGAAGTTAATCACTGTGTTAGTGGGGACTTTCGGGTGTTAGCACTTAGATAATTCACATCAATACATGTTTCAGGTATGTATATGTAATTAAACATGCTTTTCACCCAAAAGTTCGTAAAACAGTTTATAAGTGGGGTCATGAAACTCACTGTTTAGTAGATAATCAGTAGCACGTCGGTTCGAGGTTTGTGTAACTTGTAATCACGGTTTCCTATAATCAATATAATAATAATATTAATATTTTAATATTATTATAATCTCAATACTAAACTTGGCTGTATAACTAATCTGGGTATAGTTGGAATGCCCAGAAAGTGACAATACGCTTAGGTTGTGATGTTGTTCAATGTCTAGTACTTAAAACCGAACTTGGCTCAGATTCCCGTTTTCCCAGCTGGGCCAAGTTGTTCGTTTACGCGATCAGAAAACAGATATGGGGAAATAAGCTTGGGTAAATGTGTTGGTTAATAAAATGATTATGTTGTAAAGAAATATCACATATTGGGGTCACGGACTAGCTACAGGGCCCGTTTCCGTTAATTCAGTTTGAATTAAGAAGAAACGCGCACAATCTATCCAGATTGTCCAAAACACCTTTAGACTTCTCCAAATGATCCCAAAATTCATATGTGATCAAAATACATTAAATTTGAGTTCCCAGAAAAATTTCATAGTTTTTGAAGCATTTTAACTATTTTTCCCCACTAAACGTCCCAATTCGGTAATAAATTCGCCAAATATTCTCGAATGGTCGAAAAATTACCAAATTTGAACAGGGACTCAATGACATGGCCCCTGATGTGCCTGAAAAATTCAAGGTCTAATAATATGCACATCACAACCTTAACCTACACAGCCCGTAAGCGAGTGTTTCGGCGTTACCTTAGCGGTTTTGATTCGTTTCCGACTTTCTAATCAACTTTTCAAGCTCTTGTGCTCCTATGTAGGCTAGATACAAATCCTATATCACAAACCAAGCAAGTTTCATCAATAGAACAGCCTTTTAACTTAGGGTTTCGGCTAGGGTATAAAAACGAACTTTTGAACCGTAAAAATGCCGTTTCAACCCTCTAATCCGTGTTTATGGCCAAAAAAACTATTAAACCAGGTTCCTTACCATGTGTATGATCAAAACATGTTTATGGACCATTTTTAGGGTTTTTACATGGTTAGGAATGATTTTTGGCAATCAAACTATGTTTATTTGGTATTAATCAATGTTAAACAAGTGTAAAAGTAGCTTATTTAAGTTGTTTACCTTAGGGTTTAGAAAGTTTTTAGAAATTTTGGTTGCAGCTGCTTGGACCTCAACTTTTTTATCAAATAGAATGAATAAACAAGCTTAAGGAATAAGTTTTATAAAAAAAATGCGGGTGGGCTGTGGATTGCGACCGGGAGGAAGGTTTGGGCCCCCTTGGGCCCATTTTGGCCCAACAATCTGTTTTTACAAGCCCAAATACGAAAAGCCCGGTCTAAATTTAGTTTGGGTTCGGTTTTTGGCGCGAAAAACTTATCGGGTGCGTTAAACAGTGCGAAAACGAGTGTTTTTCGGCTAGTTTTGTGTAAAATTATAAAAACATACTATATGTTTGTAAAAATCGAAAATATTTTCACGGATTGCTTAAAACATTTCAAAATAAGTGTTTAGTAAGTCTTTTTCGGCTTAACGGATGATACAATGCTTGGTTTGTAACTACCTTTCGCGTTTAGATCTATAGCGGGTAGTTAAACGAGCATGTTTTCGTTTAACTTGTTTGCTATCGAACTAAGGCCATATTACTAATATTTTAGCTTATATTAAACGTATATCACTTATAGATGGCCCCCAGGGATATCTGGGTCATAACCCGACCCGTTCAGTTAGTCGTTCGCTTGTTACGCAAAAAGCATTTATTTGCTTAATCGATAAATACGTACTGAGGTGTACCTTGTTTTGGCTCAAATGTCATAGTCGGTGAATGTAAGGCCCTGGGTCTGTTATGAATGAGTTTGATGAGGTCGAGGCTTTAGGTAACTCGAACCATGCTAGAACGTCTCGTAGGATAAACGAGTCCTTTTGGTGTCGTTAGTAATGTTTGTATGTAAACCGACAGATTTTTGAGTTGTGGGGATACTTAGGGTTCTCTAGCTCGTGGTGAATTCATGCCTTTTGTCAGGTGAGTTCATGATGCCCCCTTTTTACTCTTTTAATATTTTGGGCTAGTATGCACACCTAAGTGATTTTGCTTGATGAATTGTTTAAATTATTTTGGATGGGCTTACTTGTATAGGGTAGGCCTTGAGATGATATTATTGTATGATGTAAGTATGTTTGTACATATATTATTGTTTGGCCAATATTTGGCGATGTTTAGTAGTCGTTATCGACTACGGATGTTTACGTATGCATACTTCGTGTTTGCATACGTTGGATGAGATGTTACTTGTTTGGGTTGTACGTGTGCTCGACCCTGATGTTATTACTTGTATGAGACGTTACGTGTTTGGGTTGTACGTGTGCTCGACCCTGATGTTATTACCTGGATGATATATATGTATGGATATAATTATAAGGATGTTTATATATATAATTATAAGGATGTTTATATATAATTATAAAGATGTTTATACATATATATAAGGAAGATTACTTATTGTTGATGATGGCCTAACTGTTATATCTCGTTTATTTTAAAACTCTCAGGATGACTATTATGATTATTATTATTATAGATGTTAATTAATAAAACTTGAACTCAGTCAGCTCAAGCTGACTTTGTGTGCATGTTAGTGTGAGTTTCAGGTTAGGAGGTGGATGCATTACCCTTGGATGTGCACGAAGCTACTTGGACGGTGGAGGGCATGCTTAGTCAGAAGTTTTAATAATAATAAACATTTTTTTCATTTAACATTTTATTAAATACATTTCAATTTAAGATTTTGGGCATAATTCCCGAGTTTTGGGAACTTGTTTTATTAATTAAGATTTTCCGCTGAATTATACTCTGAATTGGTTATTTTAATGGAATGAACTGTTTTTATGTTTAAGTATTTTGGATGAATACCAACTGCAGGATTCCCAGGATTCGGGGTCTTACAAGTTGGTATCAGAGCCATGGTTCGAGGGATCCGAGCATCCCCGAATGCTTGGACTCGAACTGTAAGGGAAAAGACTAGTATGCCCACTGTGAGTAGCTGCACGCCAAGGGGTAACTTTAAATTGTTTAGTCATTCCTTTGAATTTTAAAGTTCCGGTATATGATTAATTGCTTAAGTGTTAGATAGAATGCTAATGTGGTTAGGGGCAGGGGGTTCTTAGGACGGGCCGGTGAAGTAAACGACTAATAACACTTGATCAACGTTATTAGCAGTTTACCCTTACCTTCCATGTTTAAAATACTACTTGTGTCTGACTATGTTAGGGTTCCGTCTTTGTAGGGATAGGATGTGGCTAACTCTCTGGTCGTTAGCATTAAAGCCTATCTCATTCCTTAAATTCTCCTGTTCTTTTCCCATATTCTCGAACGCTTTGCGTGTAATTGTTTAGCTGAGGCGTAGCATGCTGTCATTCTGGATTCCTTGGTACTTGACCACTTAAATTCCTCGCTCCTTCAAGAATGTATGTGCAACTGTTTAGCTAAGTAAGAGCGTAATGTTATCCCATATACCTTTTTACTTGACGAATTACAAGCTTCGGTCTTATTGGGTTCGGGTGCCAGTAGAAGTCTTGTGTCAACCGCTTTCTGTTCCACGTTGAATAAATTACTGGAGCATGTAGTCGATGTGTTTGAAGTTGAGGTCGCCGTAGGAAAGTCCGTTTCCATGTCTAGGGCTATTCAGGATTGTTCCATCGAGTTATTTGGGTATAGATTTCCGGTGCGGTTGTTCTTGATGCCACTTGGCTGTTTCGATGTGGTGCTTGGGATGGATTCGCTCACAAGTGTTGATGCTCAGATCGTTTGTGGTAAAAAACTTGTACGTCTAAGGGCCCCGGATGGGACCCAAATTACGGTCTTCGGTGATCGTTATGGTGCGACGCCACATATCATATCTATGCTTAAGGCGGGGAAACTGATGCAGCGGGGGTGCGGGGCGTATCTAGCGTGTGCTATAAACGTAAAAACCGCGGTGGTTACCGTCGGTGATGTTCCCATTGTTCGGGATTTCCCGGATGTATTTCCAGATGATTTGTCAGAAGTGCCGCTGGATCGCGAGGTGGAGTCCTAGATAGACCTTGTACCGGGCGCCAAGCCCGTTGCTCAAGCCCCTTACCGTCTAGCACCGAATGAAATGAAAGAACTTATGGCTCAATGGGATTACTTGCTCGACTAGGGCTTCATTCGACCGAGCATCTCACCTTGGGGTGCCCCTGTCCTATTCGTTAAGAAGAAGGATGGTAGCATGCGGTTGTGCATTGACTACTGTGAATTGAATAAACTCACTGTTAAAAATCGGTACCCTTTACCAAGGATCGACGACTTATTTGATCAGCTCCAAGGAGCTAGTTGGTTCTCGAAGATCGACCTTTGGTCTGGGTATCATCAGTTGAAAATTCGTGAGGAAGATATCCCTAAGACTGCCTTCCGCACTCGTTATGGGCATTATGAATTCCTCGTGATGTCTTTTGGTTTGACTAACGCCCCAGCTGCGTTCATGGATCTTATGAACCGAGTGTGTAGGCCGATGCTTGATCGTTCGGTTATTGTGTTCATCGATGACATTCTCATGTATTCCAAAAGTGAATCCGATCACGCCGGTCATCTCACGGAAGTTTTGGAAGCCCTGCGAAAGAACAAGTTGTATGCGAAATTTCCTAAGTGTTCTTTTGGTTGCGCGAGGTTCAGTTCTTGGGTCATGTTATTAACCCGAGTGGTATGTTGGTTGACCCTGCAAAGGTGGAATCCGTAAACAAATGGGAATCCCCCAAGTCTCTGTCCGAAATTTGTAGCTTTCTGGGCTTGGTGGGGTATTACCGCCGCTTCATTCCCGACTTTTCAAAATTTTCTTCATCGTTGACCATGTTGACCAAGAAGAGTGTTAAGATTGTTTGGGGTACCGAGCAGGAGGAGGCTTTTCTCGAATTAAAGAACAGGTTGACTCATGCTCTGATTTTAGCGTTACCCGATGGCACTGACGATCTAGTTGTTTATTCTGATGCCTCTTACTAAGGGCTTGGGTGTGTTCTGATGCAGTGAGGCCTAGTCATCTCTTATGACCCACGGCAGTTAAAGCCTCATGAGATGAATATCCTACCCACGATTTGAAACTGGCGGGCGGTTGTGTTTGTGCTTAAGTTGTGGAGGCATTATTTGTATGGTGTCTCTTGTGTTATCCATACCGATCATAAGAGCTTAAAGTATTTCTTCGAACAAAAGGAACTGAATATGCGTCAACGTCGATGGTTGGAATTGATTAAAGATTACGATTTGGAGAATATGTACCATCCTGGTAAGGCTAACGTGGTAGCAGACGTGTTGAGACGGAAGGAGAGATCGAAGCCTATTCGCGTGAAATCTTATCAGCTTATTCTTAAACCCGATATTTTGAAACAGTTAGCCAACGTTCAGAATGAAGCTTTACAGGTGGAATGGATTATGTCAGAGCGTATTTGGGGTCAAGAAAAAAAAAATTGGAAGATGTCGGTGATGGGGTAAAATATAAGGATGGTCGTTTATGGGTGCCCAGGTATGGGGGATTCAGGGGTAAAATATTGGATGAGGCACAGAAGTCGTGCTATTCAGGGGTAAAATATTGGATTCAGGGTGCGACCAAGATGTACCAGGACCTGAAGAAAATTATTGGTGGGATGCGATGAAGTATGAGGTGGCTCTGTACGTGAATAAGTGCTTGATGTGTCTGCAAGTTAAGGCAGAGCACCAGAAGCCTTTCGGGAAACTTCAACCCTTGGAAATACCTGAGTGGAAGTGGGAGCATCTTACGATGGATTTTGTGACTAAACTGCCTCGTACTCCTAGGGGTAGTTATGACACCATTTGGGTAATCGTTGATAGACTGACCAAGAGCGCTCATTTCTTGTCGATCCGAGAAACTTTTAATTCCGAGCAGTTGGCTGATGTATTTATTCGTGAGACCATTTCTAGGCACGGGTTGCCGGTATCTATTGTTTCGGATAGGGATACGCGTTTTACCTCCAGGTTTTGGAAGAAGCTCATGAGGAGATGGGTACCAAACTTCTCATCAGTACCGCTTATCACCCGCAGACGGATGGTCAATCCGAGAGGACCGTTCAGACTCTCGAGGATATGTTGCGAGCTTGTGTTATCGATTTTGTTGATAGTTGGGATCGTCATTTACCAGTGGTCGAATTTTCTTATAATAACAGTTACCACGCCACGATTGGGATGCCACCGTTTGAGACGTTGTATGGTAGGAGGTGTAGGACTCCGGTCTGTTGGGGTTCTACTGATCAGAAACAGTTGGGTAGTTTGGAGGTGCTTGAGGCTACGACTGAGAAGCTCGATAAGATCAAGGCTTTTATGAAGGCCGCTCAGGATCGTCAAAAGTCCTATGCGGATATGACCTATTGTGTTTGAGGCTGGGGATCGGGTTATGTTGAAAGTTCCTCCTTGGAAGGGTATTATTCGTTTTCGTAAGAGAGGGAAGCTTAGTCCGAGATTTATTGGTCCGTTCCGTATATTGTTCCGTGTTGGTGAGGTAGCGTATAGACTGGAATTGACCGATGAGCTCGCGGGGATTCATCCTACTTTCCACGTGTCTCATTTGAGGAAATGTTTAGCAGAGAGGAGGCCCATGTGCCTCCTTATGACATTTAGCTTGATAGTAAACTAAACTACGTTGAAGAACCTATTGCTATACGTGACCGTTAGGAAAGGCGTTTGAGGAACAAGGTGGTTAGGCAGGTAAAGGTGCAGTGGAGGCACCGTAGGGGTTCCGAGGCTACTTGAGAGTCCGAAGATGAGATGATGAAACATTATCCGCAGTTGTTTCTGTCACCGAATCCCGTTGTAAGGGGGTGGACTTGTAACGCCCGATAATTTTCAGCTTAAAGATTTAAGCATGTAAGGTATGTATAATTCTCGGGATTTAACCGACGTATCTCGGAAACCTTCTTGTCATCCCGGTAAGTTAAATCACTTAACTTTTCTCTCAAGTTGCTCCACCTTTCATAAATGAGGGACTAGAATGTAACTTGTTGATTTATATCATAAAACTAAAAACCCTAGCCCCCCTCCCTTCCCTATTTCCGATCGGACAAGAGAGCAGCCAAGGAGCTTCGGGTTTTTCCTTTTTGCAGCCAAGTTTAGGGCGTGAAACTTTAATTGAATGTTAGTACTATGTCCCTACAAGTCTTTTACACCTTAATTGATCATTATAATACGCGTATTGATCGATAAACGACTCGTTTTAGGTTAACCGGGTGGCTGTCCAATTGAGAGGTGTCGGGACTGTTTTTATTGAGGTTTTTGCACCAAAATCTTTCTAGGTATGTCTAGTATAACATACTTTAAAATTATGTCCATTGGTGTTCATTGATTAGTCAACTAGTTGTAGTTTGAATGTTAGTGTTCGGTTTACTAGAATTGTAGATTGTCGCGTTTAACGCGAGAGTTGAAGTGATTAACGACCAATTCAGCTCGGGTGAACTCAGTTCGATGTACGGGCTGTTGAAAAATCATTTTTATACGTTATGGGGCTGAATTGGTTGTCGATTACTCAAATGGGTTGTTACAACGCGTATTCACGTTTATTGAATAGTTAGTGCGTTGTACTTGCGAATTACCGACCCATTCGACTCGTGTAGCGTCGTGTGGACTTGTTGGCTGTGAATTCATCATATTGGGTCCACACGGGGCTGAGTTGGAAGTTAATCCCCTAAACAACTCTTAAAAGCGCGTGTTAGTGTCACCTAGTGCTTCCGGGGTAATTTGGGAATTCTTTATTCCCGGGAGTATCTATGGGTCGTGTCAGTGAATGTAAGGCCCCGGGGGCTGTTATGAATGAGTTTGATGAGGTCGAGGCTTTAGGTAACTCGAACCATGCTAGAACGTTTTGTAGGATAAACGAGTCCTTTTGGTGTCGTTAGTAATGTTTGTATGTAAACCGACAGGCTTTTTAGTTGTAGGGATACTTAGGGTTCTCTAGCTCGTGGTGAATTCATGCCTTTTGTCAGGTGAGTTCATGATGCCCCCTTTTTACTCTTTTAATATTTTGGGCTAGCATGCACACCTAAGTGATTTTGCTTGATGAATTGTTTAAATTATTTTGGATGGGCTTACTTGTATAGGGTAGGCCTTGAGATGATATTATTGTATGATGTAAGTATGTTTGTACATATATTATTGTTTGGCCAATATTTGGCGATGTTTAGTAGTCGTTATCGACTACGGATGTTTACGTATGCCTACTTCGTGTTTGCATACGTTGGATGAGATGTTACGTTTTTGGGTTGTACGTGTGCTCGACCCTGATGTTATTACTTGGATGAGATGTTACGTGTTTGGGTTGTACGTGTTCTCAACCCTGATGTTATTACCTGGATGATATATATGTATGGATATAATTATAAGGATGTTTATATATAATTATAAGGATGTTTATATATAATTATAAAGATGTTTATATATATAATTATAAGGAGGTTTATATATAATTATAAAGATGTTTATACATATATATATAAGGAAGATTACTTATTGTTGATGATGGCCTAACTGTTATATCCCGTTTATTTTAAAACTCTCAGGATGACTATTATGGTTATTATTATAGATGTTAATTAATAAAACTTGAACTCACTCAGCTCAAGCTGACTTTGTGTGCATGTTAGTGTGAGTTTCAGGTTAGGAGGTGGATGCATTACCGCTTGGACGTGCACGAAACTACTTGGACGGTGGAGGGCGTGCTTAGTTGGAAGTTTTAATAATAATAAACATTTTTCTTTTAACATTTTATTAAATACATTTCAATTTAAGATTTTGGGCATAATTCCCGGATTTTGGGAACTTGTTTTATTAATTATGATTTTCCACTGAATTATACTCTGAATTGGTTATTTTAATGGAATGAACTGTTTTTAAGTTTAAATTCCTTGAGGTTATATTTGTAGCCTATGGTCTAGGCTCAAGGATGTTATTACAACTGGTATTTATATAAATACGTGTAGACTTGCTTATATTAGTTCATATATTGGACTGACTTATATATATATATATATATATATATATATATATATATATATATATGATTCTCCATGGCCTACGATTGTTAATATTAATTAGATCTCTGTGCCTAAGAATTAGTTGCGAATGCCTACGGTGTGTGGGTATACGGTGCATGGTGATTTTCGGCGGGCCAAATTATACTACTCGGGTTCTTAAATCACGTGGCAGGTTCTTAAATCCCATGGGGGAGGGGGGGAGGATCGTGTGGCATAATCATATCATTATAATGGGTTCTTTGTGTGCATGGTGATTTTGGCCAGGCCAAACTATACTACTCGGGTTCTTAAATCCCGTGGGGGGCGGGGGGGGGGGGGAGGCTCGTGTGGCATAATCATCATTATAATGGTTTCTTTTTGTGCATGGTGATTTAGGCCAGGTCAAACTATACTACTCGGGTTCTTAAATCCCGTGGGAGGGGAGGCTCGTGTGCCATAATCATCATTGTAATGGGTTTTTTATGTGCATGGTGATTTTGGCCGGGCTAAATTATACTACTCAGGTTCTTAAATCCCCTGGTAGGTTTTTAAATCCCGCGGGGTGGGGGGACGCTTGTGCAGCATAATCATCATTATAACGGGTTCTCAAAATCCCATATCATTTGCTTACGTTGTACGCATGTTCGGCTGTGATTATATTATTTGGTTATTATGCATATATTACTTATCGTTTATCCATTTGCCTATTATTTCAGATACTTTCTTATACTTATAATCTTGGAATGATATATATATATGTCGTTTGTTAAAACTTGAACTCACTTAGCTCAAGCTGACTTTGTGTGTATGTTAGTTTGTTTTTCAGGTTAAGGCTAGGGGTTATCGCTTGGACGTGCTAGAGACTACTTGGAGGGTTGAAGGCATTTCTAGACGAGAATTTTTAAATAAAGCAAACACTTCACTTTATATTTGGTTTTAGGATTTTAACACTTAACCTTTCCACTACTTATTGTTTGGTACTTCTTCCCGGTTTTTGGGAATTTTTGATACTTATGAATTTCCGCTGTTTATTTACTCTGAACTTGTTTTAAATAAAATGAATTGCTTGGGTTTTAAATTTTTGTGAAATTTTGGATATGATTACTAACTGTGGGATTCCCGGGATTCGGGGTCTTACAGATTGCTGCGATGACGAAGCATGGAAGACATTTTGCGGGGATCAAAAATGCAATTCTATGAGGATTGGGTAAGTTTTGTAAATGAGTCAATGTGAGAATAAGAAAATGTAACAACTTGTGCTAGTGACTTGTCATGACTTGAGAGCAAGTCGCGATTTAAAATAATGTAAATAACTTTTGGGATAATTAAGTAAATAAAATGTTTATTTCAAATTCAAATGTAAAATGTTATTGAGTTGGGATTTCCATGGGCTTTCCATGGAAGCTTGAGAACCCAAAATATTTAACGAATCAAATAAAGTGAGTTGGCCTTCTATGATCTTTCGATGGCAATTTGAATGGCCCAACTAAATAACATAATGCACACTTGGTGAATTGGGCCTCCCATGAGTGATCCATGGCAGTTTAATCGCCCAATTAAATAATGCAATATAAACTTTTGTGAATTGGGCCTCCCGTGAGCGTTCCATGGCATTTAATGGCCCAATTAAATAACGAGCAATAAGCAATTTGAGTTGGTTAGCCCATGAGCGTTACATGGCATTTTAACTGACCCAACTAATTAACGAATTATCAAATCAATGTAGTGGATCAGCCCATGAGCGTTACATGGCATTTTAACTGACCCCACTAACTATCGAATAAATGAATAAAAAATGAGTAGTTGGAGTATATCGTGAACCACTATGGTGATACTTCCAACCAAATATCGAATCAAAACGAGTTGTGAAATGGAAAGTTGGAGTACCCATGGGTTGGCATGGATTTTCCACCCAACTAAACATTTTAAAATAATTATAACACAATTTTAGAAATTTTCCGAGTTTATCCACGAATCACCCGTGAATTCATTTTTTTATAAAAGGAATGCAACCATTTGATCGGTTACGTTTGACCGCTTAGGGGTCCGGTTATATGACATCTTGTCCTACTTTGGCCTAGGGGCTCGAGTACTATGGCCGGGTTATCCTCCAGGTAAGGAATAGCGTCTTACCTTTGGTTCTTGGAACTGTTTTGCCAAGGCCCAACTCACAGTTCTCTAGCTCCTTACGGCTACTAACCGAACATGCCATACTCCTATGCCCTAAAGAGAGGGAGTAAAACAAATCCCGGGAATTCTTAAGGAATTTCCCAAAATAGAAAGGCAATCTACTAAATTTTTAAAAGATTTGAAAAAATATTTTTGAAAGTGAGGCATAGCCTCGGAATTTATGTGTGTGCAATAATTAACTAAAATAAAATATACAAATAAATAATTACTTTAATTAAACTATAAATTATTAATAAGCACACAACGCAATTCAGACAAGCACATATAGGGTCCTAACATATGCCTAGGACAATTTCTAACGACCTATCTTAAGACATTCGGCTCTGATACCAATTTGTCAAACCCCAACCTAAGGCAGAAACGTCGAGGTGTGAGCATGATTGTTCATAGCTCAAGGTAACTATCATAAATAAATGTGGCAATATCTATTAAATTAATTTATTTCATTTAAATCACACTTCGATCAAATAAGACAAATAATCCAAAACAACCAATAATAATCTAGATAAAACTCAAACTAAAGTCTTTTGATAAAGCCTAAGGTCTCGACTACGTGTCTATAACGTCAGTCTTCCACTCAAGCGATAACCTGCATATGCGTATAAAATAAAATAGAGTTGTCAACAATATGTTGAGTGAGTTTCATCACAAGTTTAGCAAGATTATAATATAATATGAAATATAAGCAAAATGTAAATAATTGCAGTATATATAACCAAACCATGAGCAAGAAAAGTGTCAAGAGACCATTTCCAAGCGAATCGGGCTCCGGTTAACATGACGGTCGTATGATCATACTATAATGAGAATATGTTGGACCTCTCCGAATGCGTAAAAGTAAACAAATAATCAAGTAGCAAGTATGTTCGATTAATCACACACAATATCACGTTTGGTAGTTTAAGATATGTATATAATATGAAACATTATATAGTACTCATAAGTTCCTAAAACGTTTGAAACCAAGTAAAGTAGGGAAATGACAAAAACTCACCATAAATAATAAGCAAGTGTGTAAAATAAGAATAAAATAAACAATCTTTCATTAACGCGCCAAACGAGATAAACCAACATAACCTAAAACTTTGAGAAATGAAACTATAAGTAAAAACGAATTCGATTATGCTGGAATCAATCCAAACGGATAGGTAAAACTCCGCTTATGTTAGATTTAATATTTAGACGAGTAGGTACTGACCAGAATCCGAACAGCGAGTCAGAAGTTGGGTTTTGGTCAGAAGCCTTAAATTTCGTTGCAAGAATAATAGCCTTCTAGACCGAACGTTAAATCCGACCAGAGTATGAGAAAACGTAAAGTCAAACTTGTTGACTACTATGCCCTTTAATGGGTTTTAATGAAATTGACCAGTCAACACCCTTCAATCTCATAAACCGATTGAAGGTTATTGACTAGGGAATGTAAATGGACAATTACTAAGTTTACAACTTTCCCGGAAAGTGAAAGAATCGATAGAAACGAAGAGTCCAAGGTCTACAAATAAGCAAAGTCAATCGTTTATGTGTATATCTTCAACAATAAATCAAAAACAAAAGAGTTCTATGAAGCACAGAGAAGGGTGACGGCTGAGAAGGCTCTATTAGGGTTAGAGTAAAGTTTGTAGTAAGTAAATATGAGTTGTTTTTATAAGGATTACAAAAACGAACCAATTATGGTTATTATGCTTGTTTAAGTAACTGAATATGAAATTAATGGGTAAAACAGTGAAATAAACCAAAAGAATCATGCTTGATCAGTAAGTAATGAATATGGACATGAAATTCGGTTATAATCACTTTCTTGGACCTTAATTTACTCAACTTATGCCTAAAATAATCGATTTACATGCTAAAAATGAGTTTGGGATGGAAATCAAGAACACAATCAGTGCAGACCTCTCCTCGCGCTGCACAACCACAAGGAGGGCCGCCGTCACGCGGCGCTCCAGCCGACAGGGGGTAGACATTTCAGTTTTGACATTTTAGTCCTTGTAGTTTGTTAAATGGTCAAATATTGAATCTTTTATGCATAAAATAAGAATTTGTCAGGACCGTAAATCTGGTGCAAACCTTAAGTAGGTTGACAAGAACACATAGATCTAATAACCCAAAGGGCTATTGAATATTCCGGAGGAATCAGAATATTCAACAGATGGGAACAAATGTATGAGATAAGAACAACGAAACAATAAATATAGTCGGTAAGAACATATTAAAGACAAAGAATCACTGCATTTAATCTATCATTCAATGAAACAGAGAAAGGAATGTCTAGGGTTTCGTGTTGGCGGCAAAGAGAATATTTGTTCAAATGTTTGTGACCTCGTATTCCGTTCTTGTCCGCTCTCTAAAATGGAAACCTAGGACGCCTTTTATAGGCCCTGACATTCCTTCTAGAATCTCCTAATTATTACATAATGAATGACATAAAATACAAGTGTAAAAGTCTTCGAGCATGACTTATATCTTGCTCGAGCAGACTTGATATGAAGTGCATGCTCGATGAGGGACTTCGAGCACACTTTACTTGGAATAATTATTCTTCTCTACCATGCTTCATACTTCTTGACTGATCCTTGCTTTGCTCGAATTTGTCCTTCCAGCAAGCCTATTCTTCTTGATGTCTTCAATTCTGCCTTGACTTATTGAGCATTCTTCAGCATGCTAGGATGCGATGCTTGCTCGGAACTGAAACATGTTCGAAGTCTATACTTTAAACAGATGACATCTTCTTATTGCATCCATGCTCGTCATCAATGTGCTCGGACCACTTGTGCTTGGATCACTTTGGCTAAAACTTGAATGATCAAGTCGTTTGCTCGATTGGCAATACGGCTTAATGGAAGAACACTCTTGCTCAGAGTAGTGTAGCTTGCTCGAAGCCTTCAACACATAGAAGAATATACTAAAAAACCATGCTCAAGGTAGTAAACGATGCTTGATGATCTAAGCTTGCTGGTGTTCCATAATTAGCCGAATGCAATATGAGGTTGAGAAGATTCCAATCTTCCTTTGTAGATATCCGACTCAACAAAGAGGTACGTGAAATGTATCATTAGCTAGGCACTTTTTCAGATGGGAAACATGGAAGGTAGGGTGGATTCCTTCCAGTTCCTTAGGTAGATCTAGCTTATAAGCCGCTTCTCCCACACGAGCAATGATTTTGAACGGTCCGATGTACCTTGGACACAGTTTTCCCCTCTTCCTAAAACGAATAATCCCCTTCCAAGGCGAGACCTTGAGCATCACATTGTCGCCAACGTTAAACTCAATCGGTCGTCGCCGTTTATCAGCATAAGACTTTCGACGGTCTTGAGCAACTTTTATCCTTGCCTTAATCTGATCAAACCTTGAAGAGGTTTCTTGCACGATTTCTAAGCTTCCGAGCTCTTTCTGACCAATTTCTCCCCAACATACAGGAGTTCTACAACGTCTATCATACAACCTCTCAAATGGAGGCATACCAATACTCGAATGGTAGATGTTGTTGTAAGAGAATTCTACCTAGTGCAGATGATCAACCCAACTTCCTCTAAACTCTAACACACATGCACGTAGCATATCCTCAAGGGTTTGGATAGTCCGTTCGGATTGCCCATCTGTTTGAGGGTGATACGCTGTGCTGATGTTCAGTATTGTTCTCGTCACTTCATGGAACTTCTTCCAAAATCTTGAGGTAAAGCGGGTATCTCTGTCGGACACGATCGACAATGGAACCCCATGCTTTGTTACAACTCCCTTAATTAACATGTTCGCTAATGTTTCCGACGAGATAGCCTCTCGTATAGGAAGAAAATGAGCACTTTTCGTTAAACGGTCCATAATCACCCAGATGCTATCATGATTTCTAGCTGTACGCGGTAGCTTAGTTATGAAATCCATGGTGATGTGTTCCCATTTCCATCCGGGTATCTCCAATGGCTGCCCCTTTCCATACGGTTTCTGGTGCTCTACCTTGACTTGCAAGCAGGTTAGGCATTTACTGACGTAGTCTACTACTTCTTTCTTCATACCAGGCCACCAATAGTCTATCTACAGTTCTTGATACATCTTGGTGGATCCTGGATGAATCAAGTATCGAGATTTATGCCTCAACTAGGATTCGAACTCTAAGATTCTCACATCGTGGAATCCACATCCAATCAAATATGGTATTTACACCATGGATGTTATCTAACAACTCGGTCTGCTACCCAAAAATCCTTTCTTTCTTCATCAACCCTTCATCAATAAGCACTTCTGATTGTACCTTGCTAATCTCTTTAAAGAAATCTCAGTTAATAATCAACTTAAAAGATTTCACCATCGCGAAGACTTCTTAGTTTTTCCGACTTAAGGCGTTAGCGACCATATTAACCTTTCCTAGATAATACTTGATGTAACAGCCATAGTCTTTAATCAATTATAACCATCTTCTCTACCACATATTCAGCTCTTTCTGCTTGAAGAAGTAGTTGAAACTCTTATGGTCTGCGTAAATAGTACACTTGGTACCATACAATTATCTCCAGATTTTGAAAGCGTGCACCACAGCTGCTAACTCTAAGTCATGCGTTGGGTATGTACTTTCATGAACCTTCAACTATCTGGACGCATACGCTATGAACTTCCCTCGATGCATCAACACGCAACCTAACCTATGATGAGAGGCATTAGTACAAACTACTAAATCCTCATTACCATCGGGTAAAAAAAGGATTGGAACCTGCGTGAGTCTTTTCTTCAATTCTTCAAACGCTTCTTCTGGAAACATACCCCAACTAAACACTATAGTCTTTCGGGTCATACCGGTCGACGGCTCGGCTACCTTAGAGAAGCCTTTAACAAATCTCCTATAAGCCAGCCAACCCTAAGAAACTCCGTATCTTAGTTGGGTTTTGCGGAGTCTTCCATATATTTATCGCTTCAATTTTTGCTGGGTCCACAGTAATCCCCTCAGGATTGATTATTTGACCTAGAAACTGTACCTCTCGCAGCTAAAACATGCACTTTGAGAACTTCTACTACTTCTCTCAGATGCTCAACATGGTCAGACTCGTTCTTCGAATAAATTAATATATCATCGATGAAAACGATAACCGACTTGTCTAACATCGGCCGACATACCCTATTCATCATGTCCATAAATACTGCGGGAGCATTATTAGACCAAGAAACATCATAAGAAACTCGTAGTGCCCATAACACGTCCGAAACGCTGTCTTAGGGATATGTGCCTCCTTTACCTTCAATTGATAATAACCTGATCTGTGGTCTATTTGCGAGAACCAGCATACACCGTGTAATTGATCGAACAAATCATCAATTCGTGGCAATAGACATCTATTCTGCACCTAAGCTTATTCAACTCCCGGTAGTCGATACACATTCTCATACTTAGGTCTTTCTTCGTAACAAACAACACCGGCGCGCCCCACGAGGATACACTCGGCTTTATGAAACCCTTATCGTTCTTGCAATTGGGACATTAGTTCTTTCATCTCGGACGGTGCAAGACAGTAAGGTGCTTTCACGACGGGGTGTGCTCATGGTGTTAGTTCTATCTGATATCTCGTTCTGGTGGTAACCCCGGAAGGTCCTTAGGGAACACTTCGGGATAGTCACACACTACAGGAACATCTTTCATTTCTTTCGTCTCGGCCGTAGCTTCGACCACATACGCCAAGTAGGCACTGCACCCTCGCCTTAACAAACCTTTGGCTTTTATCATCGAAATGACGTTAGGCCCCAAACCTTCTTTTTCACCATAAACTGTTACTGTACCGCCATCCGAATACTTTAGTCTTATCAATCTACTCTTGCATACTATCTGAGCTTCAACCTTAAACAGCCAATCGATCCCCAATACTACATCAAACCCTCCTAAGGTCATCACATACAAGGTAGCAGGGAACTCACGTCTCTCTAACTCTATCTTACAACTCTTAACCATTCTCATATTTCTAACCAAGGTCTCACTAACGGTCTCTACCATAAAAGTCTCAGGCACACAACAAATCATCTTGGCTGTTTTACAAAACGACATAGCTACAAAACTCCCACTTGCACCTGAATCAAACAATAATGAAGCAGAAATACCGTGTACTAGGAACGTACCTATCACAATATCAACCGACTTATCTTGTTGAAGATTCTTCATTGCAGCAGCTACCGCTTGGGCAATGGCAGCTTGAACAACAGGGTCAAGTTGAAACCCTTCATCTCGCACAGTTATACTTCTTTCATCACCTGATTCGGTAATCGGTTCCTCGAAGGGTGCTCGGTTTACATGTGGCCTACCATGGCGTCCCGTACGCACTCTTTGTCCAGCAACCTTTTTTGCGTCAGCTGTTGGATTTCTATAAGAAAAACACAAACGTCATCACTTCAGGAACTATTTAGTACAACGATAGTAAGACTGCAGGTAATAACAGTGGTCAGTTGTGATTAGCTACTCACGTTACTCTTTGTGTCCTATACATTTCCCTTTGTCAGTCCACTTATGCTAGGTCCTACTTATAACAGTTAGGCAATTAATCAAGCATTTCACATATAAACAAGCATTTCTATTTTAGTAATTAAGCTAACCTTCTTACTCATTCTTACATTATACACGAAGTAAATCATGTGTTAAGCTTGCTCTAGTGACACATGGCTTTCTCGGACTGACATCTTATTTCTTTTCTTTTTTTAGTCCCATTCTCTGTTCGAGTCTAAGCATGCAGGACGCTTATTCTATCGAACTTATGCTCTGAAACCAACTTTTAAGGCCCCAGACCTGGGTACCTTACATTTGGTGTTGGATTTACTCATAAACACAACTCTAAAAATCAGAGCTAAATAAAACTTTTGTGGAAATATAAAAGTCAACCATTTCTTACAAACCATAAGGTACTTATCTTAAAACAACCTAAGAATAGTCTCAACACTAAACATAAAATGACACGTGATTCTTCCTTCTTTTGACGCCATTCCTTCCTCAAATGCAACGTGTCCCTCCACAAGCTACTTGTCTCTTCCTACTCACCTATGTGCATACTAAAAGTCAGCTGCGGTTAATGAGTTCCAGTTTAACAAATTACAGGTTATTCTTACACATTTATCTTACATAACCGTGCCCGTAAGTACCTATCACACACCGACTTAGGGCCTAGGCGTGACACCCGTAGTTGGTACCTGTTTTGAAAATATATCAGAGTTGCGGGTCATTAGCCGAAGTCTTTGATTATAATAAAATATTAATTTATTTTGAAAATCTCTTGGATAATAAATATCCAAGTATTTTTGGTTTACAAACCTTTGTTTATTATTGTTTACAATATTTTATTTATTTAAAACTGAGCCATCTCCATCTGGGAGCATCTAACTTCAAGAGTGACTCTAATTCCTTGCTATTTGTACTATGCTTGCTTTCCTGTAATGAGGGGAAAAATACGTCAGTGATATGCTGGTAAATCGTTGACTCTGAAAAATTTTGACTGACAAGATAGTTTTGGAACAAACTCAGCAGAAACGTCTCTTATTTCTGGGAACTTGTGCAACTGCCATACACACACAATTATGGTTCTCCAAGAACTAATGCCCATTGGAGAACTTTCGTTATGATTGTTTATCCTGCGGCCACGTAGCCTTGATTGTAAGACTAGAAAGTTATGTTTGGATCCAGACCCATGTGTACTCGGTCTGAGTTGCTTTTATTTTCTACCTTGTGACTTAGGGATCACGTAATCCCTTAAAATTACAGATCACGTAATCTCATATTTGACTGACTGTTTAGGATAAACAACCCATTTATCTTAATGACTTACTGAAAAAGGTTTAACGTATTCACTTGTGATTGTGATTGTGATTGTCTTTCCGGAATGATGTGGTGATCTCGATTGAAAACCTTTGTGAATGGATAATGATTGATCTATAATAAAATAGGTTTTTTATAAACACCCGGATCGTCTCTTGATCCAGCTATAGACCTTTAGTCTGGTTTTGATAGCTTTAAACTGTAGGAACATGTTCATGTCATGAACAAGACGTAGATCAGAATCTATAATCAACGTTAAGGTGCGGAATCCCTAAACGTGATCGGAAACAACAAGGTTTCTCATTATCTTCTCTCTATTTCTCATATATATCAAGGTTTACAACAAGATATGACAAATATCAGTACATATACGTTTTGGACCAAAGAGTTATGAAAACATATGTCAAAACTACTATTTATAGGGTGTTGGAGCATTTCTGGTGTATAAGTCCCCAACCAACGTATATGTTTTCAACGTATAACATATACTCCGTATATGTTATGCTCCAGAAAACCAGAAAACTGTTTTGCGCATAACATTTTCGTTATAGATCCGTTTTATGTGCCGTTTTCGCCCACGTGCTCATAATAAAATTCTCTATCACTCCATATAATAATATATTCATTTTACTCCATCTAGAATGCTCCACATTTTAGCTCCTTTAAAGGTCCGCGCACCTTCATTTGACAAAGACGAAAGCAAAAGACGTACGCACTAACAGACTCCCCCTTGAATATTGCCGAGTCTTTCCATTCAAATTAAGTGCTTTAAAGAATAATATCTATTTCTAGGGTCTTAGATGAAATAGATATGATTGTATAGGGCTAAAGGTGTCAAATGTATAAAGTGTATGTTGATAGCGCATAAGTCACAAACACCGCATAAGTTATGCGGAGTATATCTTATACGCCGTATAACATATACGGGGTTTGTGGTCTTTCATGTTGACTCCTATAAATAGCGGACTTATGCGTTGACATATAGAGTTTTAGCAGATGTTAGTGTGAGAGAGTAGAGAGAGAAAGTAGTCAAAGTGTCATATCTTGTATCTTTGAAGTTATCAATGAAATACATGCTTAACGTTTACTTGTTTTGTTCATTCTCGATGGATTCCGCACATTGAGTTTCAAGCTGTAACATCTAGAGATCATGTGTGTTATATGCATCATCATTCCAGGTCATTTCAAGAGCATCTGAACGGGAATCCGTTTTATGGCATCGGAGGACGGGACATATAAGTTTGAGGAAGATGAACCATCTGGTTCACAAGAACTTGGTAGAGGTGGAGTGAACTTAAGAAATTTTCAATTAAGCAAAGAATGTCTGGATTGTAAAATGGAAAAGCAGACAAAGAAAATTGTTAACACCATTAACTTACCGTTCGAACGTCTTCATATGGATCTATTTGGTTCGGTGAATGTTAAAAGTATCACAGGAGAACTTTATTGTCTTGTGGTTACTGATGATTATTCAAGATTTTCGTGGATAATGTTCTTGGAATCAAAGGATGAGACATATGATTCCCTCATGATCTTATTCAAGAAGCTGGAAAATTTGTATAATCTACCTATCCGTTGAATTAAAAGTGATAATGGGACGGAATTCAAGAACAAAATGCTTGAGTACTGTAATGACCGGGGGATTCTTCATGAATTCAGTGCACCGTACAATCCATAACAAAATGGGGTTGCTGAATGAAAGAATCGAACCTGATTGAAACAGCTTAAACTATGCTATCTGATTCAAACTTTCCAGTGAATTTTCGGCCAGAAGCAGTAGCCACAGCATGTTATACACTGAACCGGGTGCTTACAGTCAAGAAATTCGGCAAGACATGTTTCGAGCTACTTAATCGACGAAAACCTAATCTAAAGTGGCTTGAACCGTTTGGATGAACGTGTACTGTTCTTGAACCAAATGACAAATTTGGTCTCAAATATGTCAAAGGTTTCTTCGTGAGGTATGCTAGTCCACTCAGACGAGTCTACATACCTAGCCTCCACAAGATTGTCCAAGTCCAAAATGTTGATTGTCAAAGATATACTCCTACTATTCAAAGACCAGGGGAATTCAAGGCTATTTGATTATGAGAGTCTTTGGGAGAGTTTTAAACTCCATGAGGAAGATTTTTCTGAAGAAACTTTGACGATGATTTACATTCAACAATTGTCGGAGAATCGAGTGACTATGCCTGAAGAACCTGTGTCTGTTCCTCAGGATGTACCTGACCATGCTCTATCTAATGATGTTCCGGAATCTAATCCAATTTTTGATGACAATGGTGAATCAGATTATTATTGAAGCCATTTGTCCATCCACTAGTAATGCTAAAGAGAATGTCACTAATCTCCAAACTGAAGTGTCAGTTTCTACCGAGGTGGTGCCGAGAACATTATCCTACCATCCCAAGGACAATATAATTAGAGATCTAAATGTTGGGGTACAAACGAGACGTCAACTCGATCAGAACCTCCAATGTTTCTACTCTCGTGTTTCTTCTTAGCAAAATCAATTCTCATTTAAATGTTTTATTTCTCAGCTTTAGCCGAAACGTATAAGGAGGCCCTAACAGAAGAAAGCTGGGTGAATGCTATGCAAGAGGAGCTTATGCAGTTTGAAAAGCTCGGGGTTTGGAAATTGGTTGACTTACCTGAAGATAAAAAGCAGAGTAACACCAAGTGGGTGTTCAATTGCAAAAGGGATGAAAATGGGATTATTGTAAGAAACAAGGCAAGACTTGTTGTGTTGGGATTTAACCAGAGAGAAGGTATCGACTACAACGATGTTTATGCACTAGTTGCAAGGCTAGAGGCTATTCGGATATTTCTAGCATTTACTTCTTGGAAGGGTTTCAAAGTTTATCAGTTGGATGTGAAGTCAGCATTCCTTAACGGGAAATTAGTGAAAAAGTCTACGTGGGACAGCCACCAGGGTTTTTTGATCCGACACAAAAAGACAAAGTGTATCTCCTTGATAAAGCCCTTTACGGTCTCCATCAAGCCCCGAGAGCTTGGTATGAGACGTTGTCCCAGCACCTTTTGGACAACGGGTTTATCAGAGGAACCGTCGATTATACACTTTTCACCAAATCTGTTGATGGACATCTACTGATCGTACAGATATATGTCGATGATATCATTTTTGGGTCGACAAACGATGTTCTGTGCAAGTAGTTTAAAGAAGTAATGAAGAAAAAGTTTGAAATGAGTGCAATGGGGGAGACGAAATTTTTCTTGGACTTCAAGTAGAACAGATGTTAGATGGTATTTTCATCCATCAGACAAAATGTGTCAATGATGTATTGGCGAAGTTCAACATGTTTGATGCATCAGCAATCAGCACTCCTCTACCATTGAATCATGGTAAGGGTCTTGATCCCAACGGGGGAGAAGGTTGATCAAACGCTACACCGATCCATGATAGGCTCATTGATGTATCTTACTGCTTCTCGGGCAGACATCATGTATGCCACATGTTTGTGCGCCTGATATCAATCGAATCCGAAGGTTTCACATCTCATGATTATCAAGAGAATTCTATGCTATCTCATGGGATGTCCCGGGGGGCAGTCTCTGGTATCCAAAGGACGATGAATTTGTGTTGAGGGCATACTTAGATTCGGATTATGGAAGCTGTAAGATGAACGCTAAATCTACAACGGCAGGGTGTCAATTCTTCGGCAAGTGACTTGTCACCTGGCAATGCAAGAAACAAACCACAGTTTCGTTGTCTACTTGTGAAGCTGAGTACATAGCTACCTTCAGTTGCTACTCTCAGGTTCTTTGGATACAACAATAGATGCGGGACTACGGTTTGAATTTTCTTACTACCCCTATCTTCGTAGATAATAATGCAGCTGTTTCTATAACTAAAAATCCGGTAAATCACTCTAAAACTAAGCATATAGAAATACGGTATCACTTCATTCGTGATTGCTACGAAAAGAAGTTGAATACTGTAGACAAAATTCACACCGATGAACAAAACGCAGATCTTTTCACCAAAGCTTTTGATAAGTCATGATTTCAATACTTATTAAAACTTAATGGATTAAAAGTTTTGGGCGGTGTTGAAAAGAGGGTTACCGAGATAGTCAATGGGTCGGATACTTTGTGATCCTGAACATCAGAGTCAAATTTTCTTTTGTAAATAGTTTTTATACAGTTTTTGATTTTAGGGGGGGAAAATTTCAAGAAAAACCAAAAACATTGGAAAATTTGAAAATTTTAAAAACAGTAAAAATTCAAAAAATATCAAAAACATTAAAAATGTTGCTCCACTGATAATGAGTTTTTGAAACAAAAAGGGAAGATGATAGTACATTGATCATCTGGTCCTAAATCTAGTAAAAAGTAGGCATAAAAAGGTTGTGTACTTAATTGTATTAGTGCTTTGGTAGGCCTTTAAAACAAACAAGTAGGGAAAATTAAGTGATATAAACTTAAAATTGCCAATTTGATGGGGTGTTAGTTTCTAGAAAAAGTCTTGATAATGATGGCAGAAATGTAATAGCTGGTCATACTCAAGCCTGTTAATCAGAATGATTGTTTAAAATTTGATAAAACATAGCTATCAGTAAGTGGTTATTGCTTCAATGATGTATGGTTTTATGGCCTTAAATCCTGTATTGATCGGATGCTTTAAGGTTCCTGGATCCATCGGGTCTTTATGCGGTTTATCATCGGGGTATTCATTTTGATGAATATTTAAACGAGCTTTAAAAAAGCAAACCCTCAGATTAAGCTGCTTTATAAGTCATTAAACTTGATCGCACAAGTATTTATGTCCTACACTCATTACTGACTTGATAAAAATCCGCTGTTAGACACACGTTGTCCCCTTGCTCGCGTCTTATTACTATTAAGAAATAGACCACAAGGGACACAACATTTTCAAGCCGACAGATGAAATCATGCATACTCATCCATGTAAAGGACCTTAGGGTATTGCTTGATAATGGGGGTATGTCTTGTAGTGGGGATTATTTGCTGATTTGCTTAAACTAAAAGTTTTTATCTTCTGATTTCAAGGTTTAAGTCAAGTTTAGGTGACTAAGTAAAAATTAAATTACACCTGAATCAAGATTAGAACTGATATTTCTTGATATCTTGTGCCTAATTGAACCATTTAAATGTATTACTGAAATTCCTGAATCATTTGTTTGGAAGGTTTAGATGGATAACAATACCAATGACTGACTGTTCCAGTCATAAAAAACGCTGAAAATAAAACTGTGATGGAAAGGCAATTTGGTCAATATGATTCCCTACTCAAACTCACAAAAATATGTAATTTCGGTATTGATTTGTTATATGTTATTTGATATTTGTTTCTATTGATAAACCAAAAAGATTTTCTTTCTGGTTTAGTTTTCGACTCTTGATGTGCGGATGAATTATCTCTCTGGGATTTTTCATTGAACAATAAATTTTGCCAAGTTTTATCAAATCAAAAGATCAAAACGTTATCTGTTTTACTCAAGGTCATTAATTTGGACTTGGTAAAAGAGTGATTTTTTTAACTAAGCTTATTTAAGTTATTCTTATAATGTACAAGGATATTAATTTGTACTTGGGACATTACATTGGTGTGAACAGGACATGAAATCAGAGCTTTATTGGACATACTTATGCAACGTATAAGTATTGAGACTTATACGCAACATAAGTTATGCGCCATATAAGTCACACACTTATACGCCGCATATGTTCTTAAGTATATATAAGAGAGTTATACGTCTCAGATGTTCTCACTTATACGCTTGACTGTTTGAATGCTCTCTATCTTGATTCACTATTACGCATAGTATTTTGCTGATATTGTGGATATTTCTATGTTGGTGATTTACACACCAATCCAGTTCATTAAGGTGAGATGTTTATTTAAAGATCTGAGAATGAGCAGTATCTGGCAGCTCGTATATGTCAAAATTAATAAGAATTTTAAAGTGTTTGATCCATATCATGATCATTTAATCCTTAACTTGATATTATGAGTACTATGATAGTACTTAATTGGATTATAATGGGTTTTTAGGCTCAGATATGAAAAGTAAACACTTATACATTTGACTAAAACTGATATTAGAGAAGCTGATCATTCAATTGAACTCAAATGTATTATTAACGGATTTAGACGATACTTGCATAATAGGTGTTGAATCACAACATGGTGTAGATTTGAAGATTTTGATTTTGGGTCAAAACAGGACATATACGCCGTATATGTTCATACATATAAGGAGTATATGTTGTGCGTTGACCAAAGTCAAAATAGCCAATCATATATGTTGATGAACTTATACGCCGTATATGTTCCTTACATATACGGAGTATAAGTTATACGTCAATATTGGACTTATACGTTGATATATACATTTACACTGTATTGGACTTATACATAGATATAAACATATGCGGTGGACTAAACTTATAACGCTGAAACAAACATATACGCTGTTTGAATCCAATATTAACTTGTGTACTTATTTGATTTTGCAGATGGTTAAGAAAGCTAAGATTACTGATCCAAAGCATAACATCTGTGCTTATTTGAATGAAGTGGATCCTAAAGCTACAAAGTTTAAAGTAATCATGTCATTCTTGAAGAGATCCAGAATTTACAAGACTATTACACATTCAGTAGATCCGTATGAGAGTATTGTGACTGAGTTCTGGAGTACTGCCAAGGTTTTTGGTACAGATATTCATTCTACTGTTCAAGGACAGAATATTGTCGTGAATGAAACCCTGATTAGGAAAGTCTTGGAGTTCGGAGATGAATCGACATATCTAGTTGATTTGGATAAAAGAATGGTGAAAGGGTGTATGCTTAGAATGGGTTACAGAGACACATTGAACATATTAGCGTTGAGGAAGACTGCACTGTCAAGGCCATTTAAGTATCTCGTTCATATTATGGTACATTGCCTTGGACATTGGAAAGGTGGTTACAAGGAGATCTTGGATTACCAGATGAGTATGATGGTGCTTTGTGTTTGAACCTAAAGTACAATTTCTCTCGTATGATTTTAGACAATATGAAGATGAATTTCGGAGATGAACAGTGGTTGCAGTATCCTAGATTTGTTCAGATGTTTGTTGAAGAAGTATTTCCAAAAGTCAAAAAGGAGAGACTAGAGATATTTTTGGATCATGTCACAGGCAATAATCTGTCAAAGCTTGCTACTTATATGAATATCAAAGAAGCTGATATTCCAAAGTTCAGAGGGTTATTTGGACACCTTAAGAATCCTGCTCATGTTAGACCGTCTGATAATAAATGGAGGAATGATGGTAGTGACTCTGACAGGGCTGAAGAGGAAAGATTAATTTTGGAGTTTAAACCGGTGGGCAAGTGGTTTATTAAGATTGAGACTGATTCTAAAGGAGAGTCTGTTACTCCTAAAACGAAAAAGCGAAAGATTGTGAAGACGTGTAACATCCGTATTTTGAAAATTAATAAATAACGAAAAGTTTTATTATTATCGGTGTGTCGTTAGTTTGGTTGTGTGTGTGTTTGTATTTGGATAAGATTGGAATGGAGGTGGATGGTGGGGCCCATGGCTCCCTATATAAGGCCATCCCCCATCCTTTCACCATTTCTTTACACAACACACACACTAGAAAACACCCACTTCCTCTCTAGCAATTCGGATTCGGATCCAAGCAAAAGGAAGGAAGAATCTTGGGTGTAAACACCATAAAACAACAAGAAAAACCACCAAGCTCCACGGATCTGTCCAGATCCGAACCCGAGACCAACAAAAGGTGAGTTTTGGTTTTAAAGGTTAAGTTTTAGGTCGGATTCGACATGCAAACCGATAGAAGGATAGATCGGGGTATATGATGGAAGAAAAACATGAACTTGATAAGTTATAACCCCACGAGAATGTTATATGGTAATAATGTAATGTTCGGGCCTTATAAAACGCAAGTACACAAAGTTGGTACAACCCAAAACCCTTAAAAAGGGTAAAATCGGGTCCTAAGGAAGAGTCACGAAGTAAAATGGCCATTAAATGGTAAAAAATGAAGAAAAAGAAGAATTTCGCATCGCATAAGCCATGCGAAGCGAAAAAGGCTATTTCGCATCGCATGACCATGCGAAGCGAAAAAGGCTATTTCGCATCGCACAGTCATGCGAAGCGAAACAGTTTCATGCGAAGCGAACAGTTCTATGCGAAGCGAAACAGTTCCATGCGAAGCGAAATAGTGGCATGCGAAGCGAAACAGTTCCATGCTTTATAAAATTCATTTTCTGATGCATTTTTGTTAAAAGACTGTTAATGAAAATAAATTTTTCCGAGCTAACATGACAGCTCAACCCCAGCCAGGGGCGCTGCCCCTTGGACCCTGCTAGGGGCTGCCGCCCCTAGACCCCGCTACCAGGAGCGCTGCCCCCGGACCCCCGTTAGTTGAGGTTTTCATAAATTTAGATGTAGGAAATAGTGGTAATAGATAATTGACACGCGTAATGTATTGTACAGTTAGCCGTGCACAGTTAAAGAAGGGAATTACCATTAACGGCGAGAGAAATCGACTCCAGGTGAGTTCTAGCCCCATTTCTCTTTGAAATGTTTTCGGGGCTGTGTGCATACTCCTATGTGATAGTTAATACATTTACTTAATTTATAAGTGTATGATATGTGTATGACTATATATTGGATGTTATTACTATATAATGATAGTATGAATGAGCATGTATATATATATATATATATATATATATATATATATATATATATATATATATATATATATTATATACATGAGACAGGTAAAATATGCAAGTATGATAAATGTATGGTTATTCGAGGCAGTAGGGACCAGACCCTTATAATATCTGTGATGTTAGGGACCAGACCCTTATAATATCTGTGATGATAGGGACCAGACCCTTATAATATCTGTGATGATAGGGACCAGACCCTTACAATATCTGTGATGTTTAATGTAGAATAGCTTATGGTATACCATAGGGTTTTATGAAAGAAAGTATGTAAGTACGTATGCATGTATATAATAAGGTATATATGAAAGGAGTAATAGAAAACTAAGGTATGAATACGTATCTTCGGACACGTATGAGTAAGGGTATGAATTTGTTGTATGTTAATTCATTAACTAGAACTCACTCAGCGTAGCTGACTTTTAGTATGCACATAGGCAAATAGGTTGAGGTAGCTGGGTTAAGGAGGGACACAGGGCATGGACTGGAGAGACTGGCATCCATGATGAAGTGTTATGACTTTTTTAATTAATTACTTATGAAAAGACAATTTGTATGTTAAGACAAGAATGAATGTTTTGTAATGTGATGTTTGAAGTTTTTAATCATTCCGCGAAGTTTTTAATTTACTCTGATTTTAGAACTGTGTTTATGAGTAAATCCAACACCAAAGTAGGGTTACCGGGAACGAGGCCTTACAAGACGGAAGTCGTAACACTAGTAACTAAGGATGAAGTATACTCAGCTACGTCTGAAAAGGATCCGGAGGAAACTGAATCTGATTCAGAAGGTCGGAGGATGAGATTAGCCAATCCTAGGGCTAAGTTTGAGAAACCTGTTGAGAGTTCGAAGAAACGTAAGTCTACAGATGAACAAGATGAGACATATGTTCCAAAAGTTGCTGTTGAAAAGCTTGTGAAGCCAAAGGCAGTTCATATTAAGAAGAAATCTAAGCGGGCTGCATCTCTAAAGTTCAAGTTCCACATGTTTCACCAAAACCAACTGAAAATTTTCCTGAGTTTAGTTTACCGTCTCTTGATGCTAGTTCTTTTGGAGATTTTCCCACATTCAGAGACCATGATTCTTTAAAGGCTACTGTTACTGAATAAGAAAATAAAATTGATAGTCTGGTGATAGAAAATGAAAGGGTGAGAAAAGAAAATGCTAAACAAAGGAAAGTGATTGAGGATGGTGAATTAAGGCTGAAAAAACAAGCTGAGTTGTTAAATCTTCATATGAAATATTTTGCTATGTTAGAAGCAAAATTGGGTATTGATTTAAGAGGAGAGGTTGAAAAGTCGGATGAAACAGTTTTTACAAAGGTGTATAGTGGTGAAGCTTTGATGGATGAGATTGAATTCAAAATGCAATACGATCAAGATCGAGGTGAGGCCAAGGGTAAAGAAAAGGTTGATGAGACAATAATACATGTTGATATACCTAAAGTTGGGGGATCATCTTCTTCATTTGGACATGAACCGGAACAAATAGTTGAGTCTGTATTGGAGCAAATCATTGTTGAGCAGAGGGTTGAGCAAGTGACTGAACAGGTTATACCAGCTATTGCAGAGGCTGTAGAGCAAGAGGATGAGGAAGAAGATGAAGAATTATAGATTATGGAGACTCTCCATCTCATGATCATGATGATGATGATCATGATGATCCAAGTGCTGGTGGTGGGATGGGTGTGCTGATTGGTTTTGGTACTAGTGCTGATGTTGAATCTATTGTTGAACCAGTAGTTGAAGAAAAATCTACTCAAGAACAACATCAAGCTGGAAGTAATGTTGAAGAGCTTTAGATACTTGATGTTGATCCGATTGCTTACAAGCCTCCAGTGTGATTTTCATCTACTGGAGAAGAATTTGAAGAAGGAGAGATCGAAGTGACACAAGCAGGATCTAGCAAGAATGTTAAACATTACTAAGGATGAGTTTGATTTTGATTTTTAAAAGGATCTGGGGTCAATTGATGACATTGTTCTTGTAAATGAGTATATTGAAGAGGAGGAATCAGAAGAGGAGCCTGTGTCGTATGTGAATGCAGTGGATCAGGTATTTCCAGAATTTGATGAAGAGTTTGATGAAGAAATCAAGATGATAAGTTAAGAATTTGATGATCAAGGGAATCTTGTACCTTCTGGTAGAGGTAAATCTACTGAAGAAGCTGAGGTAAATAGTAAAGAACAGGAGGACTGGTTTGAGAAGAAAAGGATTGAACCGAAACAAAAATACTTGAATCATGTCAAGTATTACAAGAAAGGAAAAGAAGCTAAGCTTGGGGAGGTTGTAAGTATTTCATATTTGCCAAAGATCAGAGAGATTGCTGTGAGAATAACGTATGGTGTGCAATATTTTGAGAGCTTATGTGAATTGAAGCCTTACCATGGATAGACGTGGTGGTCATAATTGAAAAGGAGTTATTAAATTGTCCTAAACGTGGACCGGTGAAGGAGATCTGGGATTTTATTAACGTCAAGCTAAATGCAGATTTCGTACCCGGGCTCCTCAAACTCCATATCTTCACGTATCAAAAGTAAAGAAAGATCCTGAAATGGATGGCTTTGTGAAGACGTGGAGGTATAAACAACCAGAAACTCTGAAGGTGATTCCTATGTACCCAATGGAGCAAGACTTTCATGAGTATTTTCATTGGTGGTACTATGATGAAAACCGGGGAGAAGCTCAAATTGTGTTAAACCGTAACGGAGTATGGGATGTTATAGATGTGGTGGATCCTATGTGGTTGGTTAACTGCTCGGAGAAGGACATAGAGACGCTGCATAAGTGCAAGATTCAAGTTTCACATGATAAATATCATGCGTCTGCTATGCAATACCAGAAGGTGATTAAGATATGTCATAAGTATAAGATTCACTCTGGAGAGGTTTGGAAACGCAAGTGTTTTGAGTTTGGTGAAGAGGAAGCGCAGAAGGAGAAAGCGAGAGAGGAGGAGATAAAAGAGAAGATGAGGATTGCTACGTTGAAGAGATTTCAATACAAAGGTGTTGGAGTATCAATTCCCACAAATCAGAAGCCCTCAACTAAACGTTCATGGGAGGAAATGAGGAGGGAGTGTAGAGAAAAGGTTTTTGGGATGAAAGATCGAAGACCTAGAAATGTCTAAAGGGGAGTTTGTTAGAGCATAATGTCAATTGCTAGGGTCTTAGATGAATTAGATATGATTGTATAGGGCTAAAAGTGTCAAATTTATAAAGTGTATGTTGATAGCGCATAAGTCACAAACACCGCATAAGTTATGCGTAGTATATCTTATACGCCGTATTACATATACGGGGTTTGTGGTCTTTCATGTTGAGTCCTTTAAATAGGGGACTTATGCATTGACATGTAGACTTTTGGCAGATGTTAGTGTGAGAGAGTAGAGAGAGAAAGTAGTCAAAGTGTCATATCTTGTATCTTTGAAGTTATCAATGAAATACATGCTTAACGTTTACTTGTTTTGTTCATTCTCGATGGATTTCGCACATTGAGTTTCAAGCTGTAACATCTAGAGATCCTGTGTGTTATATGCATCATCATTCCAAGTCATTTCATAAACCTTGACTAATCATTTGTTTGAATAAAATATTTAGACCCGTAGTCTTTTCCTTTGTTTACAAAACATGTGTTGAGTTTCTTCGTCATGAAGAAACATCTAACATTGAATAACTAGAACCCTGGTATGTTTATTCTTACGTTTCTTAATTGTAAAAAAAACTATATCTCTTGCATATAATATTTCTTAATTGTGAAGAAACTATTTCTGACTATATCCTCTTATGTGTATAAGCTTATGTTTTTTAATCATAAAGAAACATTATTTTAGCTATAACGTTTGCATGTAAAGCTTTTGAAAACATAATTATGATCAATGTTTGGGATATATCCCTGACTGTGGTCTAAGCCATACAATATAATAATAATAATAAAAATAGTATTTAGCGAGAACCCCTAACTTACATGGACAGTCGAGAATAAAAATTAAGACAAATCGGCAACTGGTCAGCTCGTGATTCGTTCAACAGCACAGCATATCGTATAACATGGCCCCGACACCTCGTTTCTTCGCGAAATCAAGCCCTCGGAACCTCGAAGCACCTTGGCACGCTTCCTTGTGCTAACTATGTGAGAATGACTATGAATTTGGGATGAAATGAACTGAACCCATAGCTGCCCTTTTATACTCGAATTTTGCAGACCGTAACGTAGCGCGACGGTCTTTTCCCAGGGCCATCGCGTAGCGTGACGCCGCAATCCACCAGGTGATACAACGTGTTGACACATGGTTGGACACGTGATCTGGGTTACTTAACCCAGTCATCGCGTAGCGCGATGCCCATCTGATATTGGACCATCGCGTAGTGTGACACCTTCTTTTTCATAACTTTTGGGGAACTGCATCGCGTGGCACGATGATCTTCTATATCTGCCCATCGCGTAGCGCGATGGGCTTGGAAAACCAAATTTTCATTTTACACCCCCTTAAGTTCCAGAAATGTCACACTAATAACGGTCCGCCTAGATGTGCTTTTAAAGTTGATATTCAGAAAGCTTATGATACGGTCAGTTGGGACTTCATTCGTGATATTCTATATGGATATGGTTTCCACGATAGGATGATTCATTGGATAATGGAATACATAACCACTTCTTCTTTTTCGATATCCATAAATGGGAACTTACACGGGTTCTTTAGTGGTAAAAGAGGTCTAAGACAGGGTGATCCGATGTCTCCTTATATTTTCACGTTGGTTATGCAAGTTCTCACGTTGATTCTGCATCGAAAGGTTCGTATTGAACGCTCGTTTCGTTTTCATCGTCATTGTGAAAAATTAAATATTATCAATATTTGCTTTGCGGATGATTTGTTCCTGTTTGCTCGAGGCGATGTGGATTCTGCTAAAACTATTATGGGGGCTCTCAATGATTTCAAAGATATGTCCGGGCTTACTCCTAGTGTACCGAAAAGTACCGCGTTTTTCTGTAATGTTTCGGATCGCGTTAAAAGTGGGATTTTGAATATTATGCCCTTCGTTGAAGGTAGACTCCCGGTTAAATACTTGGGAGTTCCTCTTATTTCTACGAGGCTAAATTACCGTGATTGTAAGAGGTTGCTGGATCGTATGGATAATCGGATTGGAGATTGGAAGAATAAAACTTTATCTTTTGCGGGTAAACTTCAGCTGGTCAGGTCTGTTCTGTCGTCATTATATATTTACTGGTAGGCTGTTTTCTCACTTCCTTCTAGACTTATTGCTGATCTTGAAAAACGGATTAAAAATTTCCTTTGGGACTTTGGACACAAAAAGGGAAAGCATAAAGTTTCTTGGGATATTGTTTGTAAGCCGAAAAGTGAAGGTGGTTTGGATATCCGGCGTATCCGGGATGTCAATAACTCTCTTCTGGTTTATCATATTTGGAGTTTAATCAATGATCGTAAGTCGTTGTGGGTTAAATGGATGCATGAGTATAAAACGAAGGGGCGAAATTTCTGGAGCTTGCAGATTCCTAACTCTTGTACTTGGGGGTGGAGGAAGATTCTTCAGTTTCGTCCCCGTATTAGACATTTTATATGGCATGAAATCGGTAATGGGAGATCTACTTCACTTTGGTTAATAAATGGGATGATTTATGTCCTTTAAGTGATTATATTAACCCGAGAGCAATACATGGGGCTGGTTTGACTTTAAAAACCTGTGTCACTGATGTTGTTCTTCATAATAACTGGGTATGGCCGCCTGATTGGATTTCGAGATTCCCAATTCTTTCGAACTTAAAGGGGGTGAGTATTTATCCGGAAATGAGGGACAAGATCGTGGTAATGGATGAGAATGGGACTTCAATGAAGTTCTCGGCTTCAGGAATACGGCAACTTCTTCGAATACCGGCTCATAAGGTTTCTTGGATGCATGTTGTTTGGTTCTCTCAATGTGTTCCAAAACACTCCTTTATGTTGTGGATTATGCTTCATGATAGATTGAGCACGCAGAATCGTATAATGGGGTGGAATATTGGTGGGTATCCAAATCATAACCTGTATTGTTGCCTTTTATGTAATGGAGAGCCGGATTCTCGTAATCATCTCTTCTTTGAGTGTAAGTTCTCTTCTGAGGTTTGGAGTATTGTCAAAATGAAAGGTAAGTTTCAGGGGGGCATGAATGGTTGGGCGAATATTCTGCAATATGTGTCTCAATTTGGTTTGTCCAACTCTATTGATAATGTTATTAATCGGCTGTTACTTGGGGCTTCGGTTTACGTAATTTGGAAGGAACGAAATAACCGGCTTTTCAGGAACTCTTTGAAGACTCCAAAGATTGTTGCTGATGAAATCATTAAGGGTACTCGCCTAAAGCTAATGACTCTAAAGTTCAAGAATTCTGAACGGGTCAATCGGGTTCTCGAAGATTGGCACCTTCCGAGAGGAGTTTCACACCAAATTGATGATAATGGTTGATTTGTTTTTGTTATGTTTGTTTCTTTGGTTCTTGTGTAGGCTTTAGCAGTGTTTACCATTGTTTGGTGGTTTTGGTTTTGTTTACTCTTGTATGGCATGTCATACTTGAGAACTAATATGGCACTTTGTCATATTACTTGTTCTTTATTGGTTGTGTGGAATGAATTTAACCGGGTAGAACCCTTTACCCAAAAAAAAAAAAGTTCCAGAAATGTCAATATAGTCCAAACTTGTATAGGGTATTTCTTGAGATGCTTCATCCTCCCCACCTTGAATGAATCTCGTCCTCGAGATTCGTTGGCTTCGGTTTGGATGATCAGGTTTTCCTTAATCTGATTCTTGAGTTTAACTCCGAGTTGATGAATAGTTGAAACCCTTGAATCGTTGCATTTTAATTGATATTATCAGTCAATGAATTAGAATATCATAAGTAATTATTAATTGCTAAACACAGTGGCCAGTTGTGTTTAATTATTTATCTTACCCTTTGTATTCTAAACATTTACTGATGTTAACCAGAATGCCTTTTGGATTCAGTCTATCGAATCCTTTTAACTTATTCTCTTTAATATCTTTTGAGATATTTTTACGTGACTCACATTGTCCTTGGATTTTATGAACTTGACGGATTTCTTCCGTTTGTATCCATCACTTATTTCTTTGAACTTTCAATGTTCATACAACCGGTTGATTAAAACATACTCTTTCTATCTAATTTAACGCACTCTTTTCTTTATTTTACCTTTCTATAGATGATGGACTATATTAACTATATAGTCTTTACATTCTTTTTTGTATTTCAGATAAAAACCATATTTTCTTTTCAATGATTATAAGCATTATATTTTCCTATTACGATTACAAAACTTCTCGTTTAAAATGAGTTTTACAAGCAGTTTATAAGAGCTAACTTAACTATTAGTTATTTTTAATGCCTTGAAATCTCGCACATTCATTCAGTATACTCTTATCTGCTTCTATTCTTAATCTCCAATTGCTTCTTATGTGTTCAACATGTTTATTTTGGCATTTCCTTTCCTAGCACCGCTTCCACTTGCATTGTTTATCTTTTTCGGACACTCTGTGTTGAAATGCCCATTTTCTCCACAGTTGAAACATACAACTGTCTTCCTTCTACAATCATTTTCTGAATGACCAATTTTCTTGAAGAAGGTACATATGATTAGTGGATTAGTTTTGGGAATGTTAGTTGATCTCAAACATCTCCCATTGTGTCTCCTTCCATAGTTATGACATATTGGTCTTGTGAATTTAAATGACCCTTCCTCCTTTTCTTTATTTTTATTCATTCTCCTTACCTCCATTTCTTTTTCCTTTCGCTTCTCATTCTTATCTTCCACTTGATTCCTAATAAGACCATTCATGAGATAACTAGCCAATTCCATGGATGATTCAGCAGTTTGAGGCAGATTGGATCTCACCATGTCCCTAATTTCTCGAGGCAGTCCCAAGATGTATCGGATCACTTTGTTATATTCAGGCGTTACCATGTGTGGAACCAGCCTACAATACTCTTGAAACTTAGTATTGTATTCTCTGAGATTTGTGCCTTCTACTTTGTGATTTAAAAACTTGGTTTGGATAAGATTCCTTTCATGCATGGGACAAAATTTTCCTTGTAAGTCACGTGGAGGATCTTTCAATATGATATCAACTGATCTCGATGTTGGTGCAAAAATCCAACACAAGATGATTCAAGAACAACTATCAAGAAGACACAGAACACAAAGGACTGCTTTAAAACACACGTTATTATTAACGTCGGGTTCTTAAGCACTATGCTTACATTACTTGTCTAATACACCAATGATACTAGACGGCCAAAACCACCAACTGAACCAACCAACCAACCCTAAACAAAGAGATCTATATATAAGGTAGCCAACATACTAGCCCAACAAGAGCCCAAAGCCCACCGAGATCCATAATGATCTCGGTTTACATACAAAACACAAAAACAAGCCTAACTTAGTGCAAACCATCAAGTATAGACCCCACAATCTCCCCCTTGGTTTGTAGCTTAGTTCTTTAATCGTACTCCATAATATCAACATCAGCATCCTAAACCACCTGCCCAATAACCAGTTCTGATAATAGAAGCCACCATTCTGGTGTATTCCTTTGTAGCAGTTTCAAAGATTGGATCAGGAATGATTTAAAATCTACTGAGGGTCTTGATATCTCGTTCTCCAAGCTTGAGCAAATCCTTTGGATCAACAAATCTGTATTGCCCCTTACCCTTCTGTAAATATATGATGACTGTTGCAGTCATACTGTCGAACATCTAGAATCTCATATTCACTAAAGTTCCATCAGGTATTGCATCAGGTACAGGAATATAAGTAGCCTTCTTTTTTGCAGGCCACATCACGTTTACCATGGTTTTTCCTGTCTTTGGATCCTTTACACCTTTAGCTTTCTTCAAGAATGATTCGGCAGTTGTCATCTTCGGAAAGCCTCTATCCACTTGGCTCCTGAGGAAGTTCCTGAAATCAATTCCTCTTTTATCATTAGTTGGATTGTGGAATGATGCAATGATGAGGTCACTAAGATCCACCATTGTCCAAGATCCAAAATCTTTCATCTTCTTGTAGTACTCGGTGTTCCCAGACCATTGGGTAACCCACCACATATTCTTTTCAGCATCAAATCCCCAAGACATAACCCCCGAACGATCACCATATTTATTTGAAAAGCCCTTTTCAAAACTGACAACAAATCTATCATGATGATCGGAGGATTTAACATTCTGATTTGAATTCTTCATAATCATAATCTTCTTTTGGAGTCGATCCAACTTCTCATCTGTCATTGGAGGTGCAGACATGTATTGTTTCAATGTCTCGGATTCATCTATGTTTTCAACAGGACGACCACCAGAACTGCCACCTTGATCTACATTGGGAGTCTTTGAATTTACATCAGCACTACTCTTGAATTCATCTCCAAATTTCTGAACAAGTTTTTGTTGGTGGTCTAGATATATAGCAGTTAATTCTCCCATACCAGACTGAAGCTCTTTAATCTTGGAATCTTTATCAGTGTTACTAGCTTCAAGTTCTTGAATACGTACGTCTTTGACAACTGAGTCGTGTTCAAGCTCAAAGACTCGACGTTGCAAAGCTTGGACGTCTACTGGTTCAGCTTCCAGTACGACCCCCTTTCCTTTATTCTGGAAAAATTGTTCCTGCATAGCAAGAATATGGGCAATCTTCTCAGAGGCACTGGAGCTTGACTGACCCTAATTGGTGGGGTCGGATGATCCAGATGGAATATCAGTATGTGGAATATCGGCCTCAAAGTCAAACTCTTGAGCTATATCATCAAATATCTGTTCCTGGGTTTGAGGCTCAGCAGTTGATAGACTTGAAACAACATGAGTCTCAGGAACTGCTAACTCTTGTTGTTATTGTTGGCTTGTTGTTGGTGTTGGAGGTTCATTAATCAGAACGCCTGATCTTGGATCTTTCTTTCTTCTTTTTCGTAGAACTAGATCAGCGTCTGATTCTCCTGGTACATCTTCATCTTGATTTTCAGCAACTGTTTGAGGAGGCTTCAAAGCAGTTGACTGAAGTAAATCTCTAAACTTCTTAAAGTCTAGTAACTGTTCAGCAGTCGGAGCAGTCTCCGTGTCATGGTGTTCGGACTCCAACTGTTGTATAGGAGTCTCCTCATCTTCATCATCAGAAATAATCTCAAAAGCAGCAGTACACCTCTGAACTGGTGCCACATGCTCTTCAGCAACCTGAGTTGTCACCGGTACAGTCTCTGTTTTAGCAAAGCGGCCGAACTTAACTAGCTCATGAAGGCCTTGATAGACGACTTTTGCCCCTTTTCTTGATTGCTTCATCAACCCAAAGGTATTTGGTCCTATCGACTTCATATCCAGTGTCTCAACAGATCTAACAAGGTCAGTGTAATGTGAATCAAAGATCATCTGTAGAAACCGAGGATACATAAGAAACATCTCTTTCTTCTTTCCCTTCAAATTGCTCAAGATCTTATCGAAAACGAACTTGGAATAGTTGTAATTCCAATCCATGAATAGAGCAACAATGGCCGACATCTGCGTGTGGCTAATCTCATCGGAACCCCCTTTTCGTCCCAACACACACGTAAAGAATGTGTGTATCAATCGGCCGCATAGGGTTCTTGGCTTCTCTTGGCTTTTGGTTGCTTTAATCTTGTTCCAATCTTTGATTCTGATTGCTTAGTAGGTTCGTTATTGATCACGGCTATTGTTATAGTTTAGTTAGATCGATAACATCCTATTAATTGATTAAGGATCTTGTGGTTATCAAGGTTAGGGTTGTTTCTTGTTCTTGATCGATCGTTGGGTTGATTGTTCTTTGATCTTTGGGCAGATCTGGATTAGGGTTTCATTGGCCTTTTGGTTCCTTGGATTGGTCGGCTGGGTTTCTTGGATCTTGATCTTGGTTCTTGATCTTGATCTTGGTTTCTTGGAAATTGGCCGATCCTTGATCTTGATCTTGTTCTTGGCTGATTTGTTTTTGATCTTGTCCTTGATCTTGATCTTGTTCTTGGCGGATCTTGTTCTTGGCTGATTTGGTTTTATTTTGATCGAGATCTTGATCTTGATTTGGTTTGATCTTGGCCGATTTGTGTTTCCTTGTTTATTGATCTTGATCTTGGTATTGATTTTGGGGTATCTTGGCTGGTTTTTATTGGATTTGCATGGAGCATAAGGGTGGTAATAGTTTTGTTGATCATGTTATACATGGGTTTTCAGCTAATCGGGTAACGAACATTGATGGGGCTCTCCCTCGTAGGGGGTTCTGAAAACTGGTTCTTCGGGAAACCCTAATGTTACGGGTTCGTTTGTTTCGTTTGCTGCAAACACTACATTCACTGCTCCTTTAAATGATGTTATCCACAATGATGGTGGTTGTTCAGCCGTGGGGAACAAAGTTAGTGGTTGTTCGAGCGATAACAAGGGTATTGGATCAGTTTCGCTAAATAGTCAACAAGATAAAGGTTTTTCAGCCTTTGTCTCGAACGAAAACAAGGTGGTTGGATCTGAATTTTCTAATATTCAGAAGGATGTAGGGAAGGAAAAACATATGGAAAATTCCAAGCCTTCCTACATGAGTGTTGTTCAACTTGAAAACAAAACATCGAAGGCAACATTAAGAAAAGTAAATGTGGAGTCAACAATGGAAGGAGTTGATGTGGTTATCCCGGTTGAATCTGTCAAGAAAGTTAACGAAAGGTTTAATAATACTTTGTTTGGCTATTTTTTGGGTAACAGGCTTCCTTTTCCGGTTGTTGAGGATTTTGCTAAGAAAAATTGGAACAAATATGGGCTTACGAGACTAATGATGAATGCGAAAGGGTTTTTCTTTTTCAAGTTCCATACGGAAGCTGGGATGATGAAGTTGATTGAAGATGGTCCTTGGATGATTAGAAATGTCCCCATTATTCTCCAAATTTGGACTATGGAGTCAGATTTGGAGAAGGAGGATGTACGGTCTGTTCCGGTTTGGGTCAAATTACAGAACATTCCCCTGGGTGCTTTTACTGAGGAGGGTCTAAGTATGCTCGCGTCAAGAATTGGGGATCCGATAAGCATGGATTCTTATACGGCTAATATGTGTAAGGAATCGTGGGGAAGAAGTAGTTTTGCTAGAGTCCAGGTTGAGCTCCATGCAAATCAGGAGATTAAAAGGAAGCTTGTTGTTGCTGTTCCGGATACGTGGGGGGAGACAAATAAGATCTCGGAGATTAAAATTGAATATGATTGGGAGCCACCCAGATGTTCTTTATGTGAGGTGTTTGGCCATTCGAACACTCAATGCCCGAAACAAGTTCACGATAAAAAGTTAAATGAAGAACAAAAGAAAGTCACTAATGATGATGGTTTCCAGAGGGTGAAGGGAAAGAAAAAAGTTAATACGCAAATCAAGAAACATAATCTTGTCTACCGACCGGTGGTTAAACTAAATAAACCATCCGCTCAAGGACAAGACAATAATTATTATGTGGGTAAACCTACAACTTCTATGGCTGAGGGGGTCCAGTTAAAGGAGAAGCATACTGTCCAAACCAGTAACAGGTTTGGTAAGTTGGCGGACGAATCGGAAGGTGAAGAAGATGATGATGATGTGGAGGAGCTATTTACGGATGTGGCTAAAGCTATGAAACCGGATATTGGTTCTGAGGGTGCAAGCACACCCGGTGAATTGGGTGTTTAATGGGTACCATCGCCACTTGGAATATAAGAGGGTTGAACCGCCCTCTTAAACAAAAAGAGGTTCGTAAGGTAATACAAGATAATAATATTCAGGTATGTGCTATTCTTGAGTCTCACGTCAAATTAAACGCGGTTTTTGATGTTTGTAAGAAGATTTGTAAAAATTGGGATTGGACCAGCAATGGTAGTGTTTGTGATAAAGGTACTCGGATTATTGTGGGGTGGAATACGGATTTGGTTGATCTTATGGTTATTGATTATTCGAACCAGGTTCTTCACGTTCAGTTAAAGTTCAAGCTTGATAGCAAGGTGATGTATTGTTCTTTCGTGTATGCTGAGAATTGTTATTTGAAAAGAAGGGAGTTATGGCGAAATCTTCTTGTTCATAAACAATTCACTCATGGTAAACCTTGGGCTTTACTGGGAGATTTTAATTGTGCTCTTAATTTGGAAGACAGCTTGCATGGTTCTTCCAAAATCTCCACTGGAATGATTGATTTTCGTGATTGTGTTAAGAACATTGAAGTTGAGGATATTAATGGGGTCGGGCTCCAGTACACTTGGAGCAATAAACCGAAAACGGGTATGGGTCTTTTCAAAAAGCTTGATAGGGTGATGGGAAACTCTAAATTCATGGAGATTTTTAATGATTCTTCGGCGGTGTTCCTTCCGTACCGGATTTCAGACCATTCTCCATGTCTATTGAAATTCCCCTCGCTTAGTAAAGGTAAGCCTAAACCGTTTAAATTCCCTAATTTCTTGATTGGAAAACCGGGTTATAATGATATTATTGCTAACGGCTGGAATATTGAGGTTAACGGTTATCACATGTTTCGCGTGGTAAAGAAGCTCCAAAACTTAAAACATCCTATCCGTTCCTTGCTGCACCGGCAAGGCAATCTCCATAAGAAAGTTAGTGATCTTAGAACCCTTCTGGATTCTTGTCAAACCCGTCTTGACATTGACCCTACTAGTTTGGAGTTGATTCGGGAGCAGAGTAGTTATCTTAAGGCTTATCATGAGGCGGCTAAAGATGAGGAAGATTTCCTTAAACAGAAGGCTAAAGTCGATTGGTTAAAGCTTGGTGACTCTAACACTGCATACTTTCACAATTCTTTGAAAATGCGAAACCATAGGAGTCGCATTGATATTATAAGTGATGCTCAGGGCCGTTTATTTGAGGGGTTGGATGTTCCTTCGGTGTTTGTTAATCATTTTATCTTTGGTTCTGATTTACAACCATTGAGAAAACCGGATAATCAGATTTTTACTACTAAGCTCTCGGCCTCTCAGGCGGAGTTTATGGTTAGACCTATCTCCGATTTGGAAATCAAGGATGCGTTTTTCTCTATTGGGAATTCCAAAGCGCCGGGTCCTGATGGTTTTTCATCGGCCTTCTTCAAGAGTTCTTGGGATATTGTTGGGAAAGATGTTTGTTTGGCGGTTCATGAATTTTTCAACAGAGGAAGTCTCCTTAAACAGGTAAACCACACTATTATTGCTCTGATTCCTAAAGTGACCAATATTGTGACTCCTAATGATTTTCGTCCCATCTCGTGCTGCAACACTTTATATAAATGCATTACCAAGATTATCTCGGTTCGTATGATGAAGGGGTTGGAGTCGTTAATTGATATCAATCAGTCTGCGTTTGTGCCTGGGCGTAGGATTTCTGATAATATCCTTTTGACCCAAGAGTTAATGCATAATTACCACACTAATACTGGTCCGCCTAGATGTGCTTTTAAAGTTGATATCCAAAAAGCGTATGATACGGTCAGTTGGGACTTCATTCGTGATATTCTTTTTGGGTATGGTTTCCACGATAAGATGATTCATTGGATAATGGAGTGCATAACCACTTCTTCTTTTTCGATAGCCGTTAATGGGAATTTACACGGGTTCTTTAGTGGTAAAAGAGGTCTGAGACAGGGTGATCCGATGTCCCCTTATATTTTCACGCTGATTATGCAAGCTCTCACGTTAATTTTGCATCGAAAGGTTCGTATTGAAGGCTCGTTCCGTTTTCATCGTTGTTGTGAAAAATTAAATATTATCAATATTTGCTTTGCGGATGATTTGTTCCTGTTTGCTCAAGGTGAGGTGAATTCTGCCAAAACTATTATGGGGGCTCTGAATGATTTCAAAGATATGTCCGGGCTTACTCCGAGTGTTCCGAAAAGTACCGCGTTTTTTTGCAATGTCCCGGACCGTGTTAAAAGTGGTATTTTGAATATTATGCCCTTCGTTGAAGGAAGGCTCCCGGTTAAATACTTGGGGGTTCCTCTTATTTCCACAAGGTTAAATTACCGGGATTGTAAGAGGTTGCTGGATTGTATAGATAGTCGGATTGGAGATTGGAAGAATAAAACTTTATCTTTTGCGGGTAAAATGCAGCTGGTCAGGTCTGTTCTTTCGTCTTTATATATTTATTGGTCTGCTGTGTTTTCTCTCCCTTCTAGACTTATTGCTGATCTTGAGAAACGGATTAAAAACTTCCTTTGGGATTATGGTCAAAGTAAGGGAAAGCATAAAGTCTCTTGGGATATTGTGTGTCGGCCGAAATGTGAAGGTGGTTTGGGTATCCGGCGTATCCGGGATGTCAATAACTCTCTTCTGGTTTATCATATTTGGAGCTTAATCAATGTGCGTAACTCGTTGTGGGTTAATTGGATTTATGAGTATAAAATGAAGGGCCGAAACTTTTGGAGCTTGCAGATTCCTAACTCGTGTACGTGGGGGTGGAGGAAAATCCTTCAGTTTCGTCCGCATATTAGACAATTTATATGGCATGAAATTGGTAATGGGAGATCTACTTCAGTTTGGTATGATAAATGGGATGATCATTGTCCTTTAATTGATTATATTAACCCAAGAGCTATTCATCGGGCTGGCTTGTCTTTAGAGACCTGTGTCAGTGATGTTGTTCTTCATAATAACTGGGGTTGGCCGCCTGATTGGATTTTGAGGTATCCAATTCTTTCGAACTTAAAAGAAGTTAGCATTTGTCCGGATAAGAGGGACAAGATCGTGGTTTTGGATGAGAATGGGACTTCAATGAATTTCTCGACTTCTGGAATATGGCATCTTATTCGGAGACCGGCTGATAAGGTGTCTTGGGTGCATGTTGTTTGGTTCTCTCAATGTGTTCCAAAACACTCCTTTATGTTGTGGATTGTGCTTCATGATAGGTTGAGCACACAGAATCGTATTATGGGGTGGAAAATTGGTGGGTATCCAAATCATAACTTGTATTGCTGCCTTCTTTGTAATGGAGAGCCGGATTCTCGTAATCATCTCTTCTTTGAGTGTAAGTTCTCTTCTGAGGTTTGGAGTATTGTAAAAATGAAAGGGAAGTTTCAGGGGTGTAGGAATGGTTGGGCGAATATTCTTCAATATGTGTCTCATTTTGGAATGTCCAACTCTATTGAAAATGTTGTTAATCGGCTGCTATTTGGGGCTTCGGTTTACGTTATTTGGAAGGAGCGAAACAACCGGCTGTTCAAGAACTCTTTGAAGACTCCTAAGATTGTTGCGGACGAAATCATTAGGGGTACGCGCCTAAAGCTTATGACTCTAAAGTTCAAGAGTTCTGAACGGGTTAATCGGGTTCTCGAGGATTGGCACTTTCCGCGGGGAGTTTCCCACCAAATTGATGATAATGGTTGATTTGTTTTTGTTTTGTTTATTTACTTGGTTCTTGTGTAAGCTTTAGCTGTGTTTACCAGTGTTTGGTGGTTTTGGTTTTGTTTACTCTTGTATGGCATGTCATACATGAGAACTAATATGGCACTCTGTCATATTACTTGTAATTTTTGGTTGTGTGGAATGCATTTTACCGGGTGAATCCCTTTACCCAAAAAAAAAAAAGAATGTGTGTATCAGAAATCTCCAGTACGGGTGGAATAACTTCTTGATTGCAGGAGGGTAGGATCCCTCGTAGCCCATTCTTGTAAGGACCTCAGAAACAGCAGCAGTCTAGTACTTTGTTTGTTAATCAGATTGAACCCCAAATAAAAGCACTTCACGTATAATGGCCTCTGTGATGACGACCGGCTTCTTTTGCACTTTGGAGTCAATACACACAACTCCACCTGGTCCTTGCGGGTTGATCGAAGCATTGTTCCAGAAGTCCGTGATCATTTTCTTGCAAATGACAGAATTTTCTCGTAAGGCGTGAGAAATCCTGCAAGTATTGAGGCCAACGATCATGGAATTGAACTCCTTGTGTGCTGGAGGAGGATCAAACAAATATCCAGCTATATTGTGAGTATCAACGAACTTTAAAGGAGCTTGATCAACCATTACTTCAACAAACGAGTCAAGTTAGTAAATGTTTACGCAACTTGAATGACAATCATGAGTTTAAGAACACCAATTTTAATTTCTCAAACATCAGAGACTAATTGTGACAAAAAAAACAAGTTATAAGGACCGAAACAAGATTCATTAATGTATTTTAATAGTTTTCGGTCTAAGGTGGCTGTTTTCTGTCCATGTAAAGAGATTTCGGTCAAAGTATGGAGTTCTCGGTCAAAGAAGGCATGATCTCTGCCCAGTCCCACCGAGAACACGGGTTCTCGGTCAGGGACAAGAGATCTCGGTCAACAAAAGTCAACCGAGAACCCTTAGTTTGACCATGGGTTTTCGGTCAAACCGCCAATAAGACAAAAAAAAAAAGAAACTCTTTGAATTCAGCCTAGAACTCCGTGTCATCCCTTCCAAATAACCGAAGTCTCCAATCCACCATGGAACCTGCAATAAGCTCTTAAGACCACCACAGTGGTAACATGCTGCATCCTCGATAGATCTCATACCTATACTCGAACACAAAGAAACTAAAGCGCGAACAATCTTGATTAGGATACTAAAGTATTAGGGGTTTCGGCCAGATAAGTTTTCTTCAGAGAGAAACAATCTTTGAAAGTAATAATAATAATTCAGTTAGAAAACCCTTTATATTCCAAACTTCATGGGCCGAGAACCCTAAGGGACCAAGAAAAACCCAACCAGACGAGCCCAGATTACAAACTTTGGCCCAAAACCAAATTATAAGATGACCAGATGCAATCCCAAGGCCCAAAGTAGTTTTCCAATATTAAAGTAAGCCCAATTTGAACACATGTTTCGAGGAGAGTAGTTTCGAGATGAAAACAAAAATTAAAAAATAATAAACTTAAAAAAAACAACAACAAGAAACACAAGTCTCCTAGATATTTATCTAATTTGGGATCAAATTTCAGTTTTGCAAAAACGCCACTTTTTGAGAAAAGGTCCGAACATGGAATCATATTGTTTAAGGTGCTGTCACAAGGATTCATGTTCAACATTATTATGACACAAAGAGACAGGCTGATAGCAGGTATACTGAACTTAGCATGATTTTCATTGCATCAGTGATATGGATTAGGTTCCGTTCGGCATAAAGCTTAGATGGACATCACTCATGGACCTGTGATGCCTCCTATCTCTTCTCAAAGCATATTTGGCTTTCCCCAGATCACCCTAATTTGATTCCAACCCCCTAGTGCTTGATCAAACGTTTATGGATAACAAAAATTTTTAGGCTTTAAGGTTAAACTTTGGACTTACAAGTCGTCCGGACTTACAGGCCTTTCATTCAAAGTGTTTAGAACTTACTTGAGTGCCCCACCCTTGTAGTTCTAGTATGACCCTTTAAGCCCTTCAAAAACTAATTTGTTTAAGAAATATATATACATATAATAACACATTAAAAAAATTATAATTTTTTTTTAACAATAAGCAAAGCAATACAATATTTTTGGTGATCAAGACACTAACGGGCTCGTGTATGACTAGGTAATTGTTTTTCTGCTTATCCTTTAGAGAGATGTATATGAAGGCATGCACATTTCTTCAAAATGACTCTCCACAGTAAGTTTAGCAATTTTAGTTTATATCACTTCAACTTTTACGCATCATAGAAAGCTACCATACAGATCAGTGATTGTTCTAGGGCCTTTTAAGCTTAATAACTTCACCCGCTAGACACACAAAAACAAATTATCTATCATTTTCCAAAGGTTGGATCAATTTTCATTTGAAAATAATTTTAAGCTTCATCAAGCTATTAACTGAATAATCATATCATTTCCCAAAAGACACACATGTTAAGAACTCAGTCACCCCGGTCACTCTTTAGCTTTCAGGTAAATGGCTATCCCGTATGACCACAAGTGGTTAACAAGACCAAACACATATGAGAATACGTGTCCCTCCAACTTGGAATTACCGACATAATTTTATGTGAAAGAATTCAAAACATAAAACACGTCACAATCGCCCCGAATGCTTTCAGTCTTTAGATAAATGGCTATCCTGTTAATCTACGAGTAGATTACCGGACCAAACATATACACGTATATGTCCTTCAAACTTGAGCAGTCGACATAATTTTAAGCGAGAGTGAATATAAACAAACACACACTATTTTTTACTTTTTGATTCACACACACTATTTTTTTTTTTTTTTACTTTTTGATTTTTATAAAATGATAAAAACGCACACACTATTTTTGACCTTCACTATTTTTGACCTTTTGATTTTGCTCCCCCTAAATATGTACAAATTTAGAAATAATGTACAAATTTATACCCAAAAAGACTCAATCCTCGAAACGAAGCATTTTAAGAAAAATTTACAAGCACAAATAGGACTCTCCCCCTCAACTGTTGAAGCATTTTCTGAAGAATTTGGAGAATGCACAGTTTTCGTAACTTATTTCGGTTGACTGACGGGCACGGGTGGGTTGTCATCAAGTGGTTCTGTGACATCATCATCCAAAAGAGGAGAGATGTGAGATACTGCATGTGGGTCTTCTTTCTCAGTATCTGCTGTAGCACCACCTGAAGTTTCTGTGTTGATGACCGGAAACACATTAAACGGTTTGAAGAGTTCATTGTAATCGAATAACCAGTCCGGACCAACACGAGCATCAGTCTCGTTTTCTTCCAACCAACGAACATCATAGGATTCTAGAATCTATTTAGTTGACTTATTGTAGACTCTGTAGGCAGTGTGACCAGCATACCCAACAAAATAACAATCATCAGCTTTGGCCCTAAACTTTAGAGTAGACTCGAGATTCAGTAGAGTACATGGAAAACCAAAAGCTCTGAAGTGTGCAACAGTAGGCTTATGACCATATACGATCTCATATGGAGTTTTCATTTTTGATTTGTTAATCATCACCCGATTCTTAACATAACAAGTTGTGTTGATGGCTTCTGCCCAGAAGAATAATGGCAGTTTAGAATCACACAGCATGGTCCTTGCCGCCTCGATAAGATTCATGTTTCTCCTTTCAGCCACACCATTCTGCTGAGGTGTCCGAGATGAACTGTATTAACGAAGCACCCCCCTTTCTGAGCAAAAATAATTCAATGATGCATTCTTGAATTCCGTACCATTGTCACAACGAATTCCTTTCAGTTTCAGATTCAGCTGATTTTCCATAAGCACCACAAATCTCTTGATCAGTTATGCAGTTTCACTAGTACCCTTCTGCGTGATCTTCCCTATTTCTCCACCCGCAAAGGACACATACCCACCATTAAAAATTTGAAATGTCGTGTAGCTGGGAAATGTCTCCTGTCATGTGCCTGGAACAGCCACTATCAACATACCAAGATCTGATGATATTCCTCCATAGCTGCTCCTGCACGAAGTGCGGGATTAATTGGACTTTGGCACCCAGTCCATAGTAACACTGGGTACACCTGACTCATCTACACTCGTTACGGGCTGCCATGACATATCTTCTCATTATCTAAAATAGAAGAAGAAACCTTTTTTACCGGAGACTTAGGCATCCATTTATGTTTACCATTGTAAGATTTACTGTTGTTTGTACGAATGGATGGTTCAGTCTCTGGTTTGCATGTAGAGGGAACAGATGAATTTGTTCTCCCGACAGGCCGTGATTTAGAAATCGAGTTAGATTTTGAAGTCGAATCAATGTTTCTATCACTTCTACTAAACATGTTAGGCTTAGTCTGATGAGGACTAAACCTACCAGATTTGTTCTTGTTCAAATCACCGTCAGAGGGATTTGCCTTATGATGCCTGAAATTTCTTCGATAGGTATCACGAGGCATATTCCTCTGATAAAATCCATAGTAAAGAACATATGGACGATGTGGACAGTTTCTAGCAATATGGCCAGGAATCCCACAATTATAACAAGTTTGACGTTTTATATAAAAATCATTGTTGTGAACCTTTTCTCTTGACCTATTGTGTGGGTCAGGTCGCTTAGCTTAATGTTTACCATTAGACATGTTGTTCGGTTCGACCCCCTTTTGTTCATTTGAGCATCCCTCTTTAATGAACTTGGGTGGTGGGTAGTTTTTAGAAAATTTTTTATTTTTATTTTTCTTATTAAAAACCACATCATCAGATTTCACAGTTTTAACAGAATAAACCACACAATTTTCTTTGCTCTTAAAACCAGAGCCCACACAAACAGTCGAACTACCAGAATTCAAAACAGGCAGTTTTAAAGAAACATCAGAATTAATGTCTTTATTAAACGAAACACAAGAGTCATCATCCTCATCAGTCCATTCCTCAACAATTACTTTCTCTACACATGAAGCAAACACATTAGAATCGTTCACTCCTGAAGTGGATAGATTTGTATTCACAGGATCAGACTTGTCATTCTTATCTTGTTTACCGCACTTCATGCCCTGTACCTTATCTTCCTGTTCTTTGGTGACAGGAAGTCGAACATAGTTGTCATTGTAAGGTGGGGGTACCCGACTATATCCTATGCCCTCACCTTCGTTTTCCTTCCACCATAACTGATTATCAATCATTGATCTAACTACTTTACTGGAACCCTCGAATTTTTTGAAATCAAGTTCAGCTCTTTCAAATTTAGCATTTAAATTCAAAATCTCTATTTTGGAGGCTTCCGGTTTCGCGGTTAATTCAGCAATTTCCTGCTTGGCATCTAGGTGGTAACAACACTTTATGCTGAATTCAGATTTAAGCTTAGAAAAATCCTTTTGATTTGCTTCTATTTTATCTAAGAAAGCTTTTCATTTTCTTAAGTTTAAAATTTTCAGATTTCACTCTTTCCATGTCTCTAATCAAGTTATCATTGTGGAGTTTATATAAATTAATTTTATCAACACAATCTTGAGAACATGGTTGAAAGCTTACCTCAAATGACCTGGGAGGAGTGAAGGCCATGAATGCGACAATACGTTCCTTGATTAGCTCCTCAGCAGCATTTTCTTCCTCAACATCCTCAATGTGAGCATAATTGGCGGTCTAATTACCAATGTTGAGAGCAGCCATCTGATCAACCCAGGAAAATTGTTGAGCAACCAAACCTCTTTCACCATTTCCCGAACTACCCCCAACTTCTCCTCTAGCATTTCCCACTAGAACCAGCACCCTCTCCGTGTTTCCTTCCTTTACTGGGTTGGTACATTCACGAGCAAAGTGACCCGGCTCGTGACAGTTGTAGCATATCAGAGTATCCTTGTTAAAACCCACCTTCTGATTGTTTGGCATATTCCAATTGTTCATTCCCGTTCTCTTAGTGAATTTCTTGGCCCGAAACACTACCATGGCGATTTGCCACGAGATATCCATTTCTTCAACATCATCTGGATGGATTTGATCAAGCTCAGCAGCAACTACAAGTTGAACCAGATCACCAGCTAGAAATGCATTGTAGTAGTTCATGAACCCCGCCATTAGAGTTATGTTCTCTTGAGTTTCTTTCGGGATAGAGGGAATCTGACTAGAGTTCTGACTAGGAGCAACGCCAGATGACAGAGGCTTACCATTATCAGCCAGAGATTGAGCAGATTTAGTGAAAAATACTGGAGCTGGTTGAGGTGGGATGGAAGAAGATTTGCCCTGAGTGGACGTAAACATTTGGAAGTTTCCTTGAGGTGGAAGTTGCTTAGTGGCCTTAAACATTGAGAAGCTGTCTTGTAAGATGAGGGCATTATTGGAAGCAACGTTGTACCCAGCTGCACTATAGTAGTTTGCATGGTTTATTGCACGTTGCTTCTCATCCATGTCACATGCCTTAATGGTAGCCATCATCTCAGAAATAGACATTCTGTTGAGATCTTTTGTCTTCTTGATAATAACAACATTCATATCCCAACTTTTGGGTAGTGAGTTCACCAACTTGTTTATTTCAGAAGTTGCCAGATAGATGCTTGCAGATCTCATCTCAATCACAAGAGCTATGAACCTTTGAAGTTGAGTTTCCAACGATTCTCCTAAAACATGATTAAACATATTGAATTTCTGTCACAACAGGTCTAGGCGACTTCTCTTCATGTCTTTGTTTCCTTCATACACCTCAATTAACGCCTCCCACAACTCCTTAGCAGATTGAAGTTCTCTAAAACCCAGAGCAATCTCAGGTGAGAGTGCCATAGTTAAGGTTGAGAGAGCCTTTTCATCCTCTTCAATTTTAGCAAGATCATCATCATCGTACATAGCAATAGGCTTCACAACAACTTTATTTGAGTTCTCACGTTGATACGTGATGATTTGGGGTCCCCTAACTATGCTTCTCCAGATTTTTGCATCTTTCATTTTAACATACTTCTCGAATCGAAATTTTCACTTGCTGAACCCCTCATGAGACGGTAGACAAGGCACACGAGTGGTGGTCCCCATTATGGAATCCAGTTCTTGATGGAGTGAAGCATTGGATGACACATTACTGTTAGTTAATTGTTCCATTTTAGTTATCAGTCCAAAAGTAATTTTAAGTCCAAAAGCACTCTAAAGTCCAATACACAAAGCCCAAATCGGATTGATCAGGCCCAACTAAGTTCACAGTTTGCTTTGACCGAAAACAATCTTTGACCGAGAACTGAATGTTGACCGAGAGCAACGAATCTTGACCGAGAACCAAGAATCTTGACCGAGAACCAGGAATCTTGACTGAGAACCACCGAGAACACTATTCCTTGGCCGAAAACATTGATTTTAAGCCGAAAACCCTTGTTTAAAGGCCGAGAACTATAAAGTGTAGCCGAGAACACCCAAATCTACCCGAAAACTGGATTTATTGATTAAGATTTGCAACTAACTGAATCCCGTGAATTATGGGATTCAAATTTGTTTCTAAAGTGACCAAATCTCTAACCAAGAATAAACCCTCTTCTTCTTCTTCGATTCACAACTTGCCGGAAAACAACAAAACCACCAAACGATTAGATCTTGAATCCATTGATATCACAATAACGAGCCTGAATGGTCTAAGGCTCTGATACCAATTGTAAGTCCCGTGGAGGATCTTTCAATATGATATCAACTGATCTCGATGTTGGTGCGAAAATCCAACACAAGATGAACAATATCAAGAAGACACATAACACAAAGGACTGCTTCAAAACGCACGTTATTATTAACGTCAGGTGCTTAAGCACTATGTTTACAATACTCGTCTAATACACCAATGATACTAGTAGACGGCCAAAACCACCAACTGAACCAACCAACCAACCCAAAACAAAGAGATCTATATATAAGGTAGCCAACATACTAACAAGAGCCCAAAGCCCACCGAGATCCATAATGATCTCGGTTTATATACAAAACACAAAAACAATCCTAACTAAGTGCAAACCATCAAGTATAGACCCAACATTCCTATTACAAGCTCTTTGAATGCTTCCCATCCCATTTGGTACAAGATTTCTGTACCCTTTGTCATGATTAGGTCATTCCGCCATTCTAGAGTTTCACCCTTGAATAGTTGAGACGCATATTGAATCTTTTGAATCTCAGTACATTGACTTATGATGACGATAGACTCGAGCTCTTCAAGCCATCGTAAAGCTGATATGGCACCTTGATCGCCATAGAATTCTTTTGGTCCATAAACTTGGAAATTATTGAAATTACAACCTTGAATAACTAACTTATTCTTGAAATTACGATTGAAACTGTTATCAGCGCTGGAACTATGAACGCTCTCTTCATGATCAGCAGGATTTCAGTAAGGATGAGGTCTAACAGTTTTGTTTGAATGTAAAGATTTACTTTTATGTGATCCTCCTTTCATTGCATTGATGAGAGGAGTGATTGCATTATGTATCATTTCTTGTACTTTGACCATAAATTGCTCAGGAATCTCCTGGGCATATTCTGATACTTTTCTGTTGCTTCTTTGATTTGAAGCTTCATCATTGTTCTCTTTATTGATTGACTCGACATTTCTGTAAACAGAATTTATTTAGTATGAAAGAAATATATTATTGATAATAAATGTTCGCAATAATTGCATGATACTAAAATAGATGATATAAGTATAAAATATCTATTTATGCTACGTTTAATTATTTTTTCGTATTTCGACAGAAATTATAAAAGATCTCTTGTTGGCTCTTCCTTTTATTTTGTTTGATCTCCAATATCTCTCTCTTGAGATTATCTATATCACATAAGGCACAATCTCAATGCTTTTACTTTGATCGAAGAATGATGTTAGGATAATTGTGTGAATGACAAATTCATGTATCTCATCATCACTATGTGATTTTCTTAATATATTTGTTCTTCAATCAGCCGACCTTGAGAATTTTTCTTAATTCTCTTTCAAAGTCTATTTTTATTAAAATATTTTATATGTCGTTGACTTGGAGCAAATTATCTTTTGAGATCTGTCCACCTGGACCTTTCCTTAATCCCATTGATGGATCTTCTTCTACTTCCTATTATATCAGAAATATTACTCAGAGGATTTGTGCTTTCTATTCTTGACATACTATAATAAAATTTTAAAGACAAGTTCAACATTCGGGGAATTCAAAACATATCTTTTATTCATCTTATTGTAGTTACAAGAGTGCACAAAATTATTATAGCTACACTTGTTTATAGCTACTACTCTTCTTATTATCTATTTCTTCCAGCGGATAATCAATTTCTTGATGTTAATGTCCTTTTTGGTACTTCCAGCAATTTCCTTTTCTTTTCCTTTTTCTTTTTCCTTTTCTTCTTCCATTTCTATATCGTTGAGAATTGCTTTGGCTATTTTTGTAACATCCACTTCATAACATGTTGAATCATCTCTGATGTACATTCCTTCATACTCTGTGCTTCGACGTTCATTTTGAGGATGAGCAAAGTATGGATCTTGATTTGTTGGGTAGCTAGAATATTCCTGACCCTGAGGATTTTCTTCCTGATCGGTCATTATTCCTTTTCCCTTTGATTTTATTGATTTCTGAGATCTACTTGATCCACTTGATCATGTTCCCTGTACATCTTGTCTTCGAATGATATGGGCTAGTGGGATGTTGGAATCGAAGGAATCTGAATTTACCTCCATTGAGGTTTGTATGAGTCTTCACTACTAGATATAGGGATTGGGAGTAAGGTTGTCCCTATACACCCTTTTCCTTTACCTGACGGAGGTCGAGATGATCCTTGGGTGGATTGATGATCAGACATCTTTACAATGTTTGATTGGGAATAGGACTATGTTCCTATCTTATCCGTAATAGTTTTACTTACGCTTTATATACTTTCATTTAAGTACCTATTAGTATCAGTATGATAAGATTGAATCTTATGTTTAATCATTCAATGACTACATCAGTTGATATTCTTAATTGAATATCAATATTTTCAGCATAATCTTATTTCTGCTCAAAGCTTAGGTATACTCAATACCTAATTCGCTAAAAACGATGGCTCTGATATTAACCTGTCACACCCCGACTTAGGGCCTAGGCGTGACACCCGTAGTTGGTACCTGTTTTGAAAATATATCAGAGTTGCGGGTTATTAGCGGAAGTCTTTGATTATAATAAAATATTAATTTATTTTGAAAATCTCTTGGATAATAAATATCCAAGTATTTTTGGTTCACAAACCTTTGTTTATTATTGTTTACAATATTTTATTTATTTAAAACTGAGCCATCTCCATTTGCGAGCATCTAACTTCAAGAGTGACTCTAATTCCTTGCTATCTGTACTATGCTTGCTTTCATGTAATGAGGGGAAAAACACGTCAGCGATATGCTGGTGAATCGTTGATTCTGAAAACTTTTGACTGACAAGATAGTTTTGGAACAAACTCATCAGAAACGTCTCTTATTTCTAGACACTTTGCCACTGTCATACACACACAATTATGGTTCTCCAAGAGCTAATGCCCATTGGAGAACTTTCGTTATGACTGTTTAGCCTGCGGCCATGTAGCCTTGATTGTAAGACTATTTATGTTTGGATCCAGAAACATGGGTACTCGGTCTGAGATGCTTTTATTATCTACCTTGTGACTTAGGGATTACGTAATCCCTTAAAATTAGAGATCACGTAATCTCATATTTGACTGACTGTGTAGGATAAACAACCCATTTATCTTAATGAATGACTGAAAAAGGTTTAACGTATTCACCTGTGATTGTGATTGTCTTTCCTGAATAATGTGGTGATCTCGATTGAAAACCTTTGTGAATGGATAATGATTGATCTATAATAAAATAGGCTTGCATAAATACCCGGATCGTCTCTTGATCCAGCTACAGACCTTTAGTCTGGTTTTTTAGCTTTAAGCCTTGACTGATCATTTGTTTGAATAAAATATTAGACCCATAGTCTTTTCATTTGTTTACAAAACATGTGTTTGGTTTCTTCGTCATGAAGAAACGTCTATTGATAGGTTTCTTCTTCAAGAAGGAACATTGAATAACTAGAACCCTGGTATGTTTAATCTTATGTTTCTTAATTGTAAAGAAAACTATATCTCTTGCATATAATATTTCTTAATTGTGTAAAAACTATTTCTAACTATATCCTCTTATGTGAAAAAGCTTATGTTTTTTAATAATAAAGAAACATTATTTTAGCTATAACCTTTGCATGTAAAGCTTTTTGAAAACATAATTATAATAATAATAAAATAGTATTTAAGTAGAACCACTACCTTACACGGATAGTCGGGAACAAGAATTAAGACAAATCGGTAGTTGGTTAGCTCGTGATTCGTTCAACAGCACAACATATCGTATAACAGTGCCCCGAAACCTCGTTTCTTCACGAAATCAAGCCGTCGGAACCTTGAAACACCTTGGCATGCTTCCCTATGCTAATTATGTGAGAATGAGTGTGAATTTGGGATGAAATGGACTGAACCCGTAGCTGCCCTTTTATACTTGAATTTTGCAGACCGTCGCGTAGCGTTATGGTCTTTTCCCAGGGCCATCACGTAGCGCGATGCCGCAATCCACCAGGTGATGCCATGTGTTGACATGTGGTTGGACACGTGTCCCGGGTTACTAAACTCGGTCATTGTGTAGCGCGATGCCCATCTGATATTGGACCATCGCGTAGCGCGATGCCCTCTTTTTCATAACTTCTGGGTGACTGCATCGCGTAGCGCGATGATCTTCTAAATCTGCCCATCGCGTAACGCGACGGGTCTGGAAAGCCAAATTTTCATTTTACACCCCCCTTAAGTTCCAGAAATGTCATTTTTAGACCAAACTTGAATAGGGTATTTCTTTAGATGTTACAGTAGCGTTCTTACATTTATCAGGCACTTGTTCTCTTTCATTTTACATATTCATTATATTATTCTTTCATGTACATATATTTATTGTTATACGTTCTTTCATATTTGTACAATATTACTATGTACTATTCTTGTGTTATTCTTACACTTTCTTTTTTCTTACATAATATATAATTATTCTTACATTGTTGCACAGATATTATAAGGGTCTGTCACCCGACCTCTTCAATAGATATTATAAGGATCTACCACCCGACCTCTTGCACATATATTATAAGGGTCTGCCGCTTGACCTCTTGCATAGATATTATAAGGGTCTGCCGCTCGACCTCTTGCACCGATATCGTAGAGTCAGCCACTCTATACTTGCCCAGGTATTAGAAGGGTCTGTCACCCTGACTCTTATGTTACATTCTTACTTAACTCTTATAATCACGCTTAATGATACAAGTTAAACACATACGAGTTCTTACAAACATTCTTTCTTTCTTGCAATCATTATTCACTTTCTTCATATAATAAGCACATGTAATTTATTTCCATCATTCTAGTCTTGCAATTTATTCTTTCAGTCTTGCAATATATATATATATATATATATATATATATATATATATATATAATAGGATCAGGATCATGTGAGAACTTTTTTGGTAGTTGAGAACCATGATATTATATATATATATATATATAGGGTAAGGATCTTAAGAGAACCATTGGCAAATTGAGAACTTTGAGAATCATTTTGGACCACTAAAAAAATTATAAAACAAACAAAACCGAAAAATTTTAAAAAGTAAAAAAACCAAAATTCTTATATTTCATTCCGGTTTCATTAAAAAAACATTTTTTTTTTCTTTTTAATTCGTATTATACCTATACACATATGTATACTTTCATTTAATCTCAAGTTACGTAATATACACATATGTACATTATCATTTACCTTAAATTATATATATGTGTATAGGAAAAAACATGTGTGTACATATTATACATATATGTATAAAAAACCGATTTTTTTTAATTCGTATTATACCTATATACATATGTATACTTTCATTTAATCTCTAGTTATGTAATGTACACATATATACATTATCATTTACCTTAAAATTATACATATGTGTATAGGAAAAAAAACATGTGTGTACATATATGTACATAATATAAATATATGTATATGTATAATTTAGCTAAACCGGGAATTTTTTTTTACGTTGTTTTTTTTTAGAAACCGGGATGATAAATAAGAACTTTGGTTTTTTTTTACTTTTTTTATTTTTGTGTTTTTTTTTTTGTTTTATGATATTTTTTTATTTTTCGGTTTTTTTGTGGTCCAAAATGGTTCTCATAGTTCTCAATTCCCAAAAAGTTCTCACATGATCCTGATCCTATATACACACACACACACACACACATGTTTTTTTCCCTATACACATATGTATAATTTAAGGTAAATGATAATGTATTACGTAACTAGAGATTAAATGAAAGTATATATATGTTTATAGGTATAATACGAATTAAAAAGAAAAAAAATTGGTGGTTTTTATTATACGTATATGTATAATATATACACACATGTTTTTTCCTTTACATATATGTATAATTTAGGGTAAATGATAATGTACATATGTGTACATTACATACATAACTAGAGATTAAATAAAAGTATACATATGTGTATATGTATAATACGAATTAAAAAGAATAAAATCGGATTTTTTTTTAATAAAACCGGAATGAAATATAAGAATTTTGGTTTTTTACCTTTTCAAACTTTTTGATTTTTTTTTTATAATTTTTTAAATATTATTTTAGATGTTTTTTTAGTTGTATAATATGGTTCTTAAAGTTCTCGATTTACCAATTGTTCTCTTAGGATCCTTACCCTATATATATAGGGGTGGGTTCTAGTGAAAACCCCTCTTAAAGAGAAAACTTAAAAACTCTTAAAAACTTCTAAAAAACTATTTATAACTTTTTTTAAAATTTTTTTTGAAGTTTCTTTTTTTTCCATTATTCTTATATGTTGTTATTGGTTCCAAAAAAAAATGTCGGTAACCTCGTCGGTATAGTGCGCATGTGTAATAGTGTGCATTGCATATATGCAAAAGTGTTTGTATTGCATAGAATATAACACTATTGCACATATTTGATACACACCATTGTATATATGCAATATAAGACTAATACACACATCGAATACACATTAGTACGTATGTGTAATACAACATTAACGCACATGTGCACCACATCGACTTTTATTTCATTATTATTTTTTTCCATATAATACAACACTACTACACATATAAAATCTACAAATATTGAATATATGTAATAAAACACTATTAAACTCAAAAAATACATAGTAATACACATGTGTAATACAACGGTATTGCACAGTAATACGTATGTGCATTACAGCAGTTTTTTTTTTGTTTTTTTTATATTTTTCGAGTGAAATATAAGAAAACATAAGAATAATGGGTAAAACAGAATTTTGAAAATATTTTTTTATTTTTAATTAAAAATAATTCTTTAGGAGTTTTTAAGTTTTCTCTCTAAAGGTGAGTTTTCTCTTGTTCCTCATATATATATATATATAGGTGGGATCTAGTGAAAACTCCTCTTAAATAGAAAACATAAAAACTCCTAAAAACTCTTAAAAAACTATTTTTAACTTTTTAAAAATTTATTTTTTGAAGTTTCTTTTTTTCCATTATTCTTATATGTTGTTATTGGTTCCAAAAAACAAAAACCTTGTCGGTAACCTCGTCGGTATAGTGCGCATGTGTAATAGTGTGCATTGCATATAGGAAAAAGTGTTTGTATTGCATAGAATACAACACTATTGCACATATTTGATACACACTATTGTATATATGCATTATACGACTAATACACACATCGAATACACATTAGTATGTATGTGTAATACAACATTAACGCACATGTGCACCACATAAACTTTTATTTTATTATTATTTTTTTCATATAATACAAGACTACTACACATATACAATACACAAATATTGAATATATGCAATTAAACACTATTAAACTAAAAAAATACATAGTAATACACATGCGTAATACAACGGTATCACAGAGTAATACGTATGTACATTACAGCGGATTCTTTTTACTTTTTTTTTATTTTTTTAATTTTTCGAGCAAAGGGTAACAAAATATAAAAATAATTGCAAAAACAGAAATTTGAAAATATTTTTTATTTTTAATTAAAAATAAAATTTTAGGAGTTTTTGTCAGGATCGGGGATCAGGTGCAACTTTAGGTAGATCGACAAGAGTACACAGATCCAATACCCAAAGGCCTATTGAATATCACGGCGGAATCAGGATATTCAACGAATGGGAGCGAAGGTGTGATACAAAAGCAAACGAAACAACAAATAGTAATCAGCGAGAACAGATTCAAAGACAAAGATTTAATGTATTAAATACATCATTCAATGAAATAGTAAATGGAATGTCTAGGGTTTCGTGAAGGCGGCGCGGCGGAGGTACGAGGAAACAAAATGAATATTCGATGGAATGTTTCTCGTATTCCGTGCGTGCCAGCGTTGCCCTAAATGGAAACCTACGACCCGATTTATAGACCCTGATATTTCTTCTAGAATCCCTAATCATTACATAATGAAAGACAAATAAAAATACAAGTGTAAGAGACTTCGAGCATGATTAGTATCTTGCTCGAGCAGACTCATTATGTAAGGTATGCTCGATGAATGTCTTCGAGCATACTTTACATAGAATATTTTCAGAGAAAATATCCTCCTCTAGCAAGTTTCATTCTTCATGACCAATCCATGCTTTGCTCGAACTAGTCCATCGAGCAAGCTCATTCTTCTTAATGCTTTCAATCCTGTCTTGAAACTTATTGAACAATCTTTAACATGCTCGAATGTAAATCTTGCTCGGGGGACTGAACCATGCTCGAAGTCCTTGCTTGGAACATATGGCATCTTCTTATTGCATCCATGCTCTTCACCATGTGCTCGGACATCCTGTGCTCGGAATCACTTGGTTAAAACTTGAATGATCAAGTTGTTTGCTCGATTGGCAATCCATACTCGATAGAAGAACACTCTTACTCGTTGAAGTGTAGCTTGCTCGAAGCCTTAACACTTAGAAGAATCAACCATAAATGGTTCTGAAGACCATGCTCGAGGTAGTAAACCATGCTCGGCAGTCTGAGATGAAGGAATTGATGTCCCAACTGCAAGAACTCCTCGACAAGGGTTTCATAAGGCTGAGTGTTTCCCTGTGGGGCGCGCCGGTGTTATTCGTTAAGAAGAAGGATGGGAGTATGAGAATGTGCATCGACTACAGGGAGTTGAATAAGCTTACCGTGAAGAATAGATATCCATTGCCCCGGATTGATGATTTGTTTGATCAGTTGCAAGGTGCTAGTTGGTTCTCGCGAATAGACCTCAGATCGGGTTACCATCAACTAAAGGTGAAAGAGGCGGACATCCCTAAGACAGCATTTCGGATGCGGTACTGACACTACGAGTTCCCTGTGATGTCGTTTGGTTTAACCAACGCTCCCGCGGCATTTATGGAAATGATGGACAGGGTATATCAGCCGATGTTAGACAAGACAGTTATCGTTTTCATTGACGATATATTAATTTATTCAAAGACCGAGTCTGACCATGCTGAGCACCTGAGGGAAGTACTGGAAGTTTTGAAGAAGGAGAAATTGTATGCAAAGTTCTCAAAGTGCGCATTTTGGTTGCGAGAGGTGCAGTTTCTAGGTCATATAATCAATTCAGAGGGGATTACTGTGGACCCAGCCAAGATCGAAGCGATAAAGAATTGGAAGACTCCGCGAAACCCGACTGAGATACGCAGTTTCCTAGGGTTAGCTGGCTATTATAGAAGATTCATTCCGGGCTTCTCTAAGATAGCCGCACCGTTGACAGGTATGACCCGAAGGACTGTGGTGTTCGATTGGGGTAGGTGGCAAAAAGAGGCGTTTGAAGAACTCAATAGGAGGCTCACGCAAGCTCCAATCCTTATTCTGCCCAATGGAGAAGAAGATGTGGTAGTTTGCACCGATGCTTCATATCAGGGGTTATGTTGCGTGTTGATGCAAAGAGGGAAGGTCATAGCTTACGCGTCTAGGAAATTGAAAGTTCACGAATGTACGTACCCGACGCATGACCTAGAGCTAGCCGCTGTAGTACATGCTCTTAAGATCTGGAGACACTACTTGTATGGTACCAAGTGTACCATATACACGGACCACAAGAAGTTGAAATACTTCTTTGAGCAGAAAGAGCTTAACATGAGGCAGAGAAGGTGGTTAGAACCGATAAAGGATTATGATTGTGATATCAAGTATTACCCGGGAAAGGCTAATGTGGTTGCTGACGCCTTGAGCCGAAAGAACACAGAAGTTATCGCGATAGTAAAGTCTTATAAGCTAATAATCAACTCAGATTTCTTAGAAGAGATCAGCAAGGTTCAGTCGGAAGTGTTGGTAGATGAAGGGTTGATGAAGAAAGAAAGGATTTTTTGCCAGCAGAACGAGTTGATAGATAATACTCATGGTGGGTTTGACCGAACGTGGATCCCACGACATGGGAAATTTAGAGGTCGAATCCTAGATGAGGCCCATAAGTCCCGTTACTCGATTCATCCAGGATCCACCAAGATGTATCAATACTTGAAGAAAGACTACTGGTGGCCGGGTGTGAAGAATAAAGTAGTAGATTATGTCAGTAAGTGTTTAACCTGCCTACAGGTTAAGGCCGAACACCAGAAACCGTATGGAAAGATGCAGCCGTTGGAGATACCAGAATGGAAGTGGGAACACATCACATGGATTTCATAACTAAGCTACCGCGTACAGCTAGAAGTCATGATACCATATGGGTGATTATGGATCGTTTGACTAAGAGTGCTCACTTTTTGCCTATACGTGAGGCTATCTCGTCATAAACGTTGGCAAACGTGTTCGTCAAAGAAGTGGTTACAAAGCATGGGGTGCCGTTATCGATTGTGTCAGACAGGGATACCCGCTTTACTTCAAGATTCTGGAAGAAGTTCCACAAAGCCATGGGAACAAGACTAAACATCAGCACGACGTATCCCCCTCAAACAGATGGGCAGTCTGAAAGGACTATACAAACCCTTGAGTATATGCTACGTGCTTGTGTGTTAGACTTTGGAGGAAGTTGGGATTATCATCTGCACTTGGCAGAATTCTCTTACAACAACAGTTATCATTCAAGTATCGGCATGCCTTCTTTCTAAATGTTGTATGGAAGACGTTGTAGAACTCTTGTATGTTGGGGAGAGATTGGTCAAAAGGAGATTGGAAGTTTGGAAGTGGTGCAAGAAACCTCTTCGAAGTTTGATCAGATTAAGGCCAGAATGAAAGCTGCTTAAGACCGCCAGAAGTCAAATGCGGATAAGCGGAGACGGCCCATTGAGTTTGATGTTGGAGACCACGTGATGCTTAAGGTCTCGCCCTGGAAGGGGATCATTCATTTCAGAAAGAGAGGAAAGTTGAGTCCGAGATACATTGGACCGTTCAAGATCGTGGCCCGTGTGGGCGAAGTGGCTTACAAGCATGATCTACCTGACGAGCTAGAAGGAATTCACTCTACCTTTCATGCTTCTCACTTGAGAAAATGTCTAGCTGACGACACATCCAATGTGCCGCTGCTGGACATCGAGGTGGACGAACAGCTAAACTATGTCGAGCAGCCAATCAATATAGTCGACCGCAAGGAGAAGCAACTTCGTCGTAAGGTTATTCCCCTAGTGAAAGTGATACGGAAGCACCGTAAGGGATCGGATGCCACTTGGGAAGTTGAAGAAGAGATGCGCAAGTTTTACCCGCATTTGTTTAGTAGTAATGGTTAGGTTTCGGGGACGAAACCTCTTTTAAGGAGGGTAGACTTGTAACATCCAACTTTTGTCAAATAATACATAATAGAAAGTTTGTTATTAACTGTGTGTCGTTAAGTTAGTCGTGTGTTTAGTACTTGGATAATATTTGGAGTAGGAATTGGGAATGGGTGGTGGGAACGATGAAACCCCCCCCCCCCCATATAAACCCAACCACTTCTTCCTTTCTTTTCTTTTCTCATCCAAACACACACACACTCAAGAAACACACACAAACTCTCTCTCTCTAGCACTCGGATTTAAAATCCAAACCAAGGAAGGGTGGAATCTCGTGTTTAACATCGTCAAGCAACAAGAATCACGTCCAGATCTACGTATTGTCCAGATCTGAACTCGAACCCGAAGCAAAAGGTGGGTTTCGGTTTAAATGGTTAGAATCGTCATGCAAACAGATATAATGATAGATCGGGTTGTAAAATGTAAGAAAAATATAAACTTGGTAAGTTATAACCTCTTGGGTTCACTTTAAGGTGAAAAGGTGGCGTTGGACTATAAGAGATATGGGTTCAGGATCAGGTGCATGGGGTCAGAATGTGTCGGAAGATGGCTTTAAAATGGTAAAAACGACGAAAGGTGGGAATTTCGCATCGCACAGCCATGCGAAGCGAAATCAATAATTTCGCATCACATGACCATGCGAAGCGAAAAAGCATACAAAGCGAAAAAGTTCCATGCGAAGCGAAAAAGCATGCGAAGCGAAATTCCATGCATGCGAAGCGAAATTTTTCCATGCATGCGAAGCGAAATTCTTCCATGCGAAATTTTATAAAATTCATTTTCTGATGCATTTTTGTTAAAGGACTGTTAATGAAAATAAAATTTTTCATTAATGAGACTGGGGCGCTACCCCTTGGACCCTGCTAGGGGCTGCCGCCCCTGGACCCCCGTTAGTTGAGGGTTTCATAAATTTAGATGTAGGAAGTTGTGGTAATAGATAATTGACACGCGTAATGTATTGTACAATTAGTCGTGCACAACAAAAAAGGGAATTACCATTAACGGCGAGAGAAATCGACTCCAGGTGAATTCTAGCCCCATTTCCCTTTGAAATGTTTTCGGGGCTGTGTGCATACTCCTATGTGATAGTTAATACATTTACTTAATTGATAAGTGTATGATACGTGTATGACTATGTATTGGATGTTATTACTATATAATGACAGTATGAATGAGCATGTATATATATATTATTATATACATGAGACAGGTAAAATATGCACGTATGATAAATGTATGGTTATTCGAGGCAGTAGGGACCAGACCCTTACAATATTTGTGATGTTAGGGACCAGACCCTTATAACATCTATGATGATAGGGACCAGACCCTTACAATATCTATGATGTTAGGGACCAGACCCTTATAATATCTATGATGATAGGGACCAGACCCTTACAATATCTGTGATGTTTAATGTAGAATAGCTCATGGTATACCATAGGGTTTTGAAAGAAAGTATGTAAGTACGTATGCATGTATATAAGGTATATATGAAAGGAGTAATATAAAACTAAGGTATGAATACGTATCTTCGGACGCGTATGAGTAAGGGTATGAATGTATTGTATGTTAATTGATTAACTAGAACTCACTCAACGTTGCTGACTTTTAGTATGCACGCAGGCAAATAGGTTGAGGCAGCTGGCTTAAGGAGGGACACAGGGCATGGACTGAAGAGACTGGCATCCATAATGAAGTGTTATGACTGTTTTAATTAATTAATTATGAAAAGACAATTTGTATGTTAAGACAAGAATGAATGTTTTGTAATGTGATGTTTGAAGTTTTTAATTATTCCGCGAAGTTTTTAATTTACTCTGATTTTAGAACTGTGCTTATGAGTAAATCCAACACCAAAGTAGGGTTACCGGGAACTGGACCTTACGTTATGTCTTTATGTTTTGCCTTCAATACTTCATATTTTGTTTCATCACTGGATTTCTTTTCAACCCTTCTTTTGCTACTGTCAGATTCTATCAATACTTTCTCTACCTTCTCTTTCTTCTTGGTCTTGCATATTTTTTCAACATAATTTGCAACGTCATCTACCAAAGCATTCTTATAGATCTTCTCGAAAGTATCAAATGATTGGAGATTCAGAAATGCAGGCTTGTGTCCTGCCTTTATCAAAAATTCTCTCTTTGATTCCCTGTTCCTCCATCCTTCAGCCTCTTGTTGAATATTTTCTTTTGACATTCTTTCAATATACCTCTCATCATATTCAATGCTTAACAGATAGGCTTTGTCTTCATCCTCTTTATCATCTTTCTTGGTTTTATCTTCCTCTTCTTCTACTTCAATGGAATCATCAAGATTGTGAAGGGCTTCTATAATTGGTTCTTCTTCATGAATCGTTTGAGGCCCTTCATCTTCTACAGGTTTAGTTTCCCTTCTCTTGTAAACTTTAACCTTCACCAATTTTTGTCTCTTAGGCTTGGGGGTCACAAGATTAGTTGTTTCTTTTCTTTTCAAGGAGTCTCTGGCTTCAGTTTCTGGTTCAGTGATAATAGGTTCTTCACTTATAGTCCTCTGTTCATCATCTACCACTTCAGTAATTGTTGGCTAAATAGTTCTATCAGCCTGTTCATCATTAACAACTTCTTGAATTATTGGTTCAGTGGTTTCAACAACTTCTTCTACTCTTGGTTCTGAACCACTGCTAAGATTGATAGTCTTTTTGTGCTTTTCTTGCAGCTGAAACAATCTCAGGATCGTGTCCTTCTGGTTTATTCAGGACATCTATAAGAGTCTTCATGATGACCAATTTTACCATTGAACTAGCAGATATTTCAATCATTTCTTCTTCTTGATCTACAGGTACTATACTGAGCTCTTGCCCCTTTGGTTTTTCATGTTCAGACTGTTCAGGCACCGGCTCAGGCTCTGTGGGCTTAGGCTCATCCACTGTTTGTGAAATTGGAGTTTGTTCATCATTTTGTGTTCTTTTAAAGACTCCAATGCAGCCCTTATTGCATCATCAGCCTCCTTTCTCATTCTTTCTTCTTCTTCTTGCTTTTTCTTCATCTCAATAAGTGCTTCAAGTACCTCTTGTTCAATCTCTTGTTCTTATTCTTGATCTTTAGCCATTCCAGCTAATTCTTTATTCATGAGTTTGATGGCTGTTTTTACATACTCAACCTCATCAATATCCGGATCCACTATATAATCTTTTTCAAAATTTCATTGCCGGATGTTTCTTTGTAAGTGGCTTTTGGATGAAGATCTGCATCATTCAGACCCACCCCTTTTCCTTATAGTTTTCTTTTGCCAATTTGATCATGGGTCTCTTCACCAGTCTCATTCTCTTTCTCTCCTGACTCCCCCTCAACTCTATCATCTCCCTCATACCCTTCATTTATTCTCTTTAGAGCATCAGAGGTTCCAGCTTCTGCAATTTCCTCTTCTGAACTAGCATATAAATCTCCAATCATTCTCAAGCCCTCTGCATCTTTAGTATTCGCCCCCTGTTTTGGTGTATCAGAGGTCTTCTCAACCTCAGAATGCTCCAGGGTGTGAATTTTCATTAAGGCTTATTGCAGTGCAGTTTCAAGTGCTTTATTTCTGATCTCCAGGACAGCATTTTTTCTCTTTTAACATGATGTTTTCAAATTCAAGTTCTACATTTTCAGAAATTAAATCATAAATATCTGGGCTGGATGGTGGTGTTTCCTGGGTTGGCTTAAAGGCTGGCCAAGAGAACGGTTGAGAAGTGGAGGTTTCTGGTGAGGATATTCTGTATGATTCAGGTTCTGTGGATAAGGGTTGTGAATGTTGAATGGTCTCAGTAAGGATAGGTTCTTGTACTTAAGAAATTTGTGGTGTGGAGATGGGTATTTCTTGGGTGAGCAGGTGGAGACCGAGGTGGTGATGTGATGATAGATTCTTGGAGAGTAGATGTGGGTGGAGTTGGAATGTGTGTCTCATAGATTGGCTCTGGCTCTGAGGTTAGTTGTTCTGTTGTGGCCGGAGATGAGAGAATTTCATCATTAGAAGGTTCGGAGTCAATGCAGTTAGTGTCATCATTGTTTACTGTAGGGCTTAGTGAATCTGGTGGGGTGATCTTCTGTATGGTTTCAGTCACATTAGATACCACATTGGCTATAAAGTCATCTTCATCCAGCTGCTCAGTTGCCATGTGACAACAACCGGTTCATCAACCTGGTTGGTGATTTCAATTCCTGGTCCTTCACCTCCTTCTGGATTCTCCAAGTTAACATTGGACTCAGCACCAGTAAAAGTGACCATCTCATTCCCAATAGGATCACTAACCAACTCATTCATTTCAGCATTATGACCCATCTCTTCTACATTTTCGGCTTCATGGGTAAGTGGTTCATTGACAAGCTCGTTACCACCACCATCACCTCCAACATCTGGATTGTCTTCATCATTATCATCATTATTCCCTACAACAATTTCATTTTCTTCATCATCACTTCCTCCATTATCCTCATCAGTTTCATCATCACTGTTACCTGGAGTATTAGGTACATCAATCGCTCCTAACTCCGGAACAAGTAACCATGGGATGTTATCCCTGTCAGCATTATCAGTAAATTTACTCCGTGAATCCTTCAATCTTTGATAGATATCAGGGTCTTGTAGTCTAAGAACTTCTCCTGTTAGTTGCAAATTTTGCAAGGATATGTTAATGAGAATTTGGAGAAATCTGGGGTACATCAAAAATTGTTGATTCACTTCCCTCTCAGCATTTGAAACTAGACCATTGAAAATAAATCGTGAAAAGTTGAATGGTTGTTGATACAGAATGGCTACTGTCATAGTTGCCAATTCTTTGCTCAAAAGAGTCCAAGTCCCTCTCCTTGGAGACAAGGACTGAATCACATGATGGATTAGAAATCGGTACATTAAGGGAAAACTACCCTTCAGGAATTGTCCTTCCTTTACATCTCCTTGATATCCCATGGATTAGAAATCGGTAGATTAATGGAAAACTACCCTTATCATCATCATCATCATCGTACTCAGTATATCCCACCAATAGCAATGCTATGGTAGGGTCTGAGGAGGGTAAGATGTAGACAGCCTTACCTCTATCCTATAGGGATAGAGAGGCTGCTTCCGGTGAGACCCCCGGCTCGATAGTAGTTTTGCATCAAGCCTTGGACATAAGGCACATAGCACTCAATCATCGGGACACCGGCTGATCGGTGCATGTGCCCTTGTCTTTCGGCTATCAACGCCACCACATGATGCCTGATTAACCTTCCGCCACTTTTAACGTTATTTTCACGAGATTAGTAAAATAACGTCAAAATTGGTGCAATTTTACTTTTGCCCACCCGAGGGTTCACACATATATACATTATATGCGCGCACCGCAAGCAGGGCGAAAACTACCCTTATGAAGGCTGTATTTCATGATTGTCATTTAAGTGCAATGCCTCTCTGATTGTAGATTCAATGATTTCAATATCTTGATTTAGGACAGAGGCCTCTATTCTCCTCCCATTAACGTCATTAACATAAGTTGCAGAGTTCCAAAAACATATATGTGATTCCTGTAGATGGTTGGGCTCTCTGTCAAAGCAACCCTTAAGTGGGAGTTGTGTAGGAAGTTGATTAAGAGTTCCAACTCCCTATTGTCATTGTCAACCTCCAACCGGGCACACATATAGTGCCTCTTCTTGAATTTTAAGGCCAACAGTTCTGCAAATAGAAGAATAGTCAGTACACATAAATGCATAAACAACAGTCGAGAATAGTTAGAGAAGAAGAGTGTCTTCAGTAACCTGTTCCGTAGTAATATGCGTACCTACACAATTCAAGCAAACAATTAGTAAGAAAATCAATCAGAAACCCTAATTTCAAAATCGGAGATACGATAATCAAGTATCGATATCTTACCAAAGTCGAAAAAGAGCTAATGGTTGTAATCGAAGTGGTATAAAGCACGAGTAAATGATTTGAGTAAGAATGGGATGCACGAGCAAGAGGGTTTGTTATTTGGGTGAAAGAGGGAAATGAAAATGTTGAAAAAGTTTCTAAGTCCTCTTTTTATACCTAACGTTTGGTTGGTACAGTACCTTTTGTCGTCTAGGGCACGACAGCTGTCATTTAATTCAAATTAAGTGTACCTCTCTTGCTCGAGCATACAGCCAAAAGAACAACCGTCTCCCACTGTACTCGAAGATATCCCAATTTTTGTTCGACATAAGATGTTCAACTAGTATACTCGAGATGGTTTGCTCGAATACACTTAGTGTGCTCATGACATGGAGTGTGCTCGAGAGTACTTTAAATTCAGCTGATCATGTATACTCGAAACACATTATATGCTTAATGCTCGATAGACTTAGCATATTTTATTCTTTCTTGTCGTGCTCGAACAATCTAGCCTAGTCTAGCACACAGACTTGCTCGAACTACTTAAAAAACAGTTATGTTTCAAGTTCTTATGCTCGAACTCATACCCTTAAGTTTTTAGTACACAACTTTTCTCAAAACACTTAACTAAAATTTATCCTTCAATTTCTTAAGCTCTAACTCAGAGCCTTAAGTGTCTAGAACACACCTTGCTCGAAACACTTAACTAAAATTTATCCTTCAATTTTTTTGGGTAAAGGGTTTTACCAGGTTAAATTCATTCCACACAAACAACAAAGAACAAGTAATATGACAAAGTGCCATATTAGTTCTCATGTATGACATGCCATACAAGAGTAAACAAAACCAAAACCACCAAACAAAGGTAAACACTGCTAAAGCCTACACAAGAACTAAAGAAACAAACATAACAAAAACAGATCAACCATTATCATCAATTTGGTGTGAAACTCCCCTCGGAAAGTGCCAATCTTCGAGAACCCGATTGACCCGATCAGAATTCTTGAACTTTAGAGTCATAAGCTTTAGGCGAGTACCCTTAATGATTTCATCAGCAACAATCTTTGGAGTCTTCAAAGAGTTCCTGAAAAGCCGGTTATTTCGTTCCTTCCAAATTACATAAACCGATGCCCCAAGTAACAGCCGATTAATAACATTATCAATAGAGTTGGACATTCCAAATTGAGACACATATTGAAGAATATTCGCCCAACCATTCATGCACCCCTGAAACTTACCTTTCAATTTGACAATACTCCAAACCTCAGAAGAGAACTTACACTCAAAGAAGAGATGATTACGAGAATCCGGCTCTCCATTACATAAAAGGCAGCAATACAGGTTATGATTTGGATACCCACCAATATTCCACCCCATTATACGATTCTGCGTGCTCAATCTATCATGAAGCACAATCCACAACATAAAGGAGTGTTTTGGTACACATTGAGAGAACCAAACAACATGCATCCAAGAAACCTTATCAGCCGGGATTCGAAGAAGTTGCCATATTCCTGAAGCCGAGAAATTCATTGAAGTCCCATTCTCATCCCTTACCACGATCTTGTCCCTCTTTTCTGGATAAATACTCACCCCCTTTAAGTTCGAAAGAATAGGGAAACACTTTTAACAAACTCTCAACTTTCATGCTCGAAACCTGATGCCTAAACATTTAACCATGCGATCATGCTCGACACACATACCATCAATTTTCATATCATAGCAAGTGTTCGAAAGTAAAATGCATGCTCGATTCACTTAATTATGAATTTTTAATTCATACCACTTGCTCGAAAGTAGAATGCATGCTCCAAATACATAGATGAATTGAACCGTTCATTTAACATACTCGAAACAGTGTGGTCAGACATACAAGCAGGAATCTGTACTCGAAACACTTAAAGCTTTTCAGATTTGATTCAAATACCAACAAAATATCTGCCTAGCAGTCTAGACATGTTCACGCACCTTTTGAGGTTCGATTATCATTTGAACACTTAGCTAACTCAAGACACTTTTAACAAACTCTCAACTTTTATGCTCGAAACCTAATACCTAAACATTTAACCATGCAATCATGCTTTAAACACATACCATCAATTTTCATGTCATAGCAAGTGTTTGAAAGTAAAATGCATGCTCGATTCACTTAATTATGAATTTTCAATTCTTACCATTTGCTCGATAGTAGAATGCATGCTCGAAATACAAAGATGAATTGAACCGTTCATTTAGCATACTCGAAACAGTGTAGTCAGACATACAAGCAGGAATCTTTACTCGAAACACTTAAGGCTTTTTAGATTTGATTTCAACTACCAACATGCATAAAAAACAGTGGAGATTTGTTAGAGAAGAAGAGTGTCTTCAGTTACCTGTTCCGTAGTAATATGCGTACCTACACAATTCAAGCAAACAATTAGTAAGAAAATCAATCAGAAACCCTAATTTCAAAATCGGAGATACGATAATCGAGTACGATATCTTACCAAAGTCGAAAAAGAGCTAATGGTTGTAATCGAAGTGGTATAAAGCACGAGTAAATGATTTGAGTAAGAATGGGATGCACGAGCAAGAGGGTTTGTTATTTGGGTGAAAGAGGGAGATGAAAATGTTGAAAAAGTTTCTAAGTCCTCTTTTTATACCTAACGTTTGGTTGGTACAGTACCTTTTGTCTTCTAGTGCATGACAGTTGTCATTTAATTCAAATTAAGTGTACCTCTCTTGCTCGAGCATACAGCCAAAAGAACAGCTGTCTCCCACTATACTCGAAGATATCCCAATTTATGTTCGACATAAGATGTTCAACTAGTATAATCGAGATGGTTTGCTCGAATACACTTAGTGTGCTCGTGACATGGAGTGTGCTCGAGAGTACTTTAAATTTAGCTGATCATGTATACTCGAAACACATTCTATGCTTAATGCTCGACAGACTTAGCAGATTTTATTCTTTCTTGTCGTGGTCGAACAATCTAGCCTAGTCTAGCACACAAACTTGCTCGAACTACTTAAAACACAGTTATCTTTCAGGTTCTTAAGCTCGAACTCATACCCTTAAGTGTATAGTACACAACTTTGCTCGAAACACTTTTCTAAAATTTATCCTTCAATTTCTTAAGCTCTAACTCATAGCCTTAAATATCTAGCACACACCTTGCTCGAAACACTTAACTAAAATTTTTCCTTCAATTTCTTAAACTCTAACTTAGAACCTTAAGTGTCTAGCACACACCTTGCTCGAAACACTTTTAACAAACTCTCAACTTTCATGCTCGAAACCTGATGCCTAAAAATTTAACCATGCGATCATGCTCGACACACATACCATCAATTTTCATGTCATAGCAAGTGTTCAAAAGTAAAATGCATGCTCGATTCACTTAATAACCATTTGCTCGAAAGTAGAATGCGTGCTCGAAATACATAGATGAATTGAACCGTTCATTTAGCATACTCGAAACAGTGTGGTCAGACATACAAGCAGGAATATGTAATCGAAACACTTAAAAGCTTTTCAGATTTGATTTCAAATACCAACAAAATATCTGCCTAGCAGTCTAGACATGTTCACACACCTTTTGAGTTTAGATTATCATTTGAACACTTAGCTAAGTCAAGCATTCAGTTTGTGGTGAAGTAAGAGATCAAATTTCAGTTTCTTTGAAAACATTTTCATAGAAAGATCTCAACATGGGATCATACTGTTTAAGCAATTTCACACCACTTCATGGTCAGTATTATCTTGATTTAAGCCAGGTTGACAGCAGGTATACTTAGCATAATTTTCAATGGTTTCTGTGATACATATTAATTTCAATTAAGGCATAAGATGAGAATGGTTATCATTATATTTTCAGGTTGTCTCTAATCTCTTCTCAAGGCTTATTTAGCTTTCTCCAAATCACCCCAATTTGACTTCAACCCCTGATGCCTTTTTCAAAATTGTTTTTGAGTACTATGAGCAGTTTATTTGAATATATATATATATAGGGGTGGGTTCTAGTGAAAACTCCTCTTAAAGAGAAAACTTAAAAACTCCTAAAAACTTCTAAAAAACTATTTTTAACTTTTTAAAAAAAAAAAATTTTTTGAAGTTTCTTTTTTTCCTATTATCCTTATATGTTGTTATTGGTTCAAAAAAAAACTTGTCGGTATAGTGCGCATGTGTAATAGTGTGCATTGCATATATGCAAAAGTGTGTTTGTATTGCATAGAATACAACACTATTGCACATATTTGATACACACTATTGTATATATGCAATATAAGACTAATAAACACATCGAATACACATTAGTACGTATGTGTAATACAACATTAATGCACATGTGCACCACATCGACTTTTATTTTATTATTTTTTTTTTTTCATATAATACAACACTACTACACATATACATGATGTGTGTCTAATAACCCTATAATAATGACCCTCACAACTAAGCTTTAATACTAAAAAAAAAATCCTAAAACCACACACAACCGGCAAGTGTACCGATCGCAAGTAGTATAGACCTAGGAAGTCCGAATATCGAACACGTGGACACGTAAGACGCTAACGATTACTAACCCTAGACAAGACCTACCTTAGAATATTATTTAATTGATTTTTGATTTTTAATTACTTAACTGAACTAACTAGACTGACTTACAAAACTTACCAAAAATAGAAAACTTAACGACAAACTAACTGTGTTAACTTAGGATGGAGAAAAACGTCTACCTAGGTCTGAATCAAATTGTAGGCCTAACAAGCTAATGGATTGAATGACTTCAAGACACCGGTCCCTAAAGATGACACGACTAAGGATCGCTCGAGCTCACTGGATCACCTCTCGGTCTCACTCAACAAGCCTAAACTACTCAAAATCGCCTAAAACGACCAAACCAGGAAACAATTGCTAACGTGTTCTAATGCTAGATCACCTCTCGGTCTCACCAACACTCGACCCTAATGGCAATGAATACTACACAACCAAGAATAGAGGAACAATTCAACTTAAACTAAAATAGATCAACTAATCGCTCAAAACACCTAAACCTGACAAGAAACGAACTCGCTCTCGCGCAATCCTTATTCTAGCATGCAAAGGTAATGAGACAACCCTAACTTCCTATCACCTCTCGGTCTCAAAGAAGGTGTTTAACCGCTGTACTATTCCAATAAATCATGCAACAAAACCCTACGGTTGTTCCTACCGCAAACAAACCCTAAACACCAAGTCTAGAATCAAACAATGCACCGATCAATCAATACAAAACTAATCAATCAACACACGGGGTTTATGCAATAAATCACTAAAATTTCCAGCCACTAAACACAACCTATTTCATGTCTAAATCAAACTTTACAATAACAATTCAAGTCTATCAATCAAACAATCCATAAAATCTATCAAACACTAACTAACAAGTTTAGCCGAGCATATTTTTTGGACAGCAGCAAAAACTTAACAAAATCATCATTAAACTCATACCAATCATCATAATAATCATCCAATGATCAATACTAATCATAAACAATTCAATCTCTCAATCAAGTGCAAAACTAGTTAACAATTAAACAAGAGAATTAAAGTTGTTGAACAATGTTATGAAAGAAAGGATATTGGGTGTTCCGGGCTGCTGTTTGCTGCTGTAAAATGATGGTAAACGATCACCGAGGCTTGTTCTTGTTTGTTCTTCCTTCCCTAGCCGCCAAGACACCAAGACCTAGCTTGCAAAAAAACTTTTTTCTCTTTTTCTTCTCCTGCCCTGGTCCGATCGCAGCCTCTCAGCCCCCTTAGGGTTTTTTTTTCTTTTTTATGTTATGTTATAATATGAGGCTTGGGCTTTTCCATGATGTAACGGACCGGGCCTTGAGTTTTTACTTGAAAACGTATGCATAAAAGGCTCGTAAACTACTCCAAAAGCTCGGTTTCTCTCTTCCTTTCACCCAAGACCTACAATATGAATAAAATTATGTAAAACCTATCTAAAACGAGTTAAAACAAATAAAATATAATATAATACGTAGATAAAACGTGCGGAAAATACGAGTGTTTTACAACACATCAAATATCCCCACACTTAAGATTTTTTCGTCCCTGAAAAAGAATACTACACAAGATCATATCCGAGTTTTAACCGACAACTCTTGGTTTTATTTATTTATTTATTTATTTATTTATTTATTATTATTATTATTATTATATTTTTTTTCTTTTTAAAGTATTAGAACAAGTGACCCGTTACCCAAATATTTCTTCCAACTTTCACCTAATAAGCTAGATCAGGTCGATTGCCGGTATTGCTGTCCACTTTAAACCCATGCCCCTAATACTTACCGAGGAAAATAAGGCGTGACAATTCTATTTATTTGTATGACTAAGTGGAACCCACACCTAAAAGCCCTGCTGCCACTTCACCAATTCCATTATGGTTTTACCGGGCCGAGCCACCCCAACTTGACTTAAACCTATTGCCACATGATTAAAACATTTCGACTCAAATACAAACTATAAACTCTAGCTCTCTTTCAAGTGCACGCAATTACAAATGCATCTCTTTTATTTTTATTTTTTTCTGCCTTTTGGCTTTTTGCAATTTTTTTTTATCACACTCATATTACATGGCTTTGCATGAACAGAAACAAATACAAAAGATAAAACAACTAATATATACATTCGATCATGTGACTCGAGGCTTGAGTATGACCCGGCATTTCATTACAGTCCTGTCACGAGCTTAGTTAAACAAACAAAACCCCTAAGATGTTTCCCACTATAGTCAGATTTAAGAGGTTCAATTAGGTCAACAACCAAACCGCCCTTTCATTCTCAAAGGCTGAGCCTACCGACACACGATTACTGAGTCTAAACCGTTCGGTTACCATACATTACGTGCAGGTCTAATGGGCACTGTTCTTATTTATTATATATATATATATATTTTGAAAACACCAAGAAGTTATAAAATAATCACTACTCGATAATAATATCATCTCCTGTTTAACGTAGAGAAAACAAATTTCAAGGGACTATTTTTTTAAATTTTTCAAATTTTTATTTTTTTTTATTATTTTTTTATTTTTTTTTATTATTTATTTTTTTTTTTCAATAAAATTTCTACAACGAAGTAAAATAAACCCCATCCCCATACTTAGAACGAAATCGTCCTCGATGAGTATAAGGAAAAGAAATAAAATAAAATAAAAATAAAACAGAAAATAAAAATAAAGTATACAAGACTAAAACAAAGAACGGGTTACTCCCCTGGTTTGTGTGCAGAATCTTCAATAGCTGAGTAGTGTCCAAACGACCATATAGCATTTCGTTCACGGCCGCAACCTCGGGAGAATCTGTTCCAAGACGCCATCGTAGCTACCATGCGCATAATATATAACCTGCAAAACTCAAACTCGCTCGCATGTAGCGGCGTACAATACGGAAAACAAAAACATATAAAGAAATAAAAATATTTTTGTGTTTTTGGCTTTTATAATTATTTTATATATATATATAAATTTTTTTTTATTTATTTGTGTGGGGATCTTTTTTTCTTTATAATGGAACACCCCTTAAATCGACCGACTCGAATGGAGATTGAGTATGTGCGGTTTCATCTTGGAACATCCTAAAATAGACAAAACAAATAAAACAGATAGTACACACAAATACAGAAATACAAACTCTACAACTCGGGCAGACTCCCGAGTGATGCATCCACACGTCTACGTCTCGGAGAGTGGGTCAAGGTAGAATACCTCGACCGTCTGATCAGTCATCGGCTCGCTAGTGTAGTGCATCAGTCCATCACCGTTCACCATAAATGTCCCGCCTTTATCCTTTATCTGAACAATGCCATCCGGGAAAACCTCAGTAATCATAAACGGACCTGACCAACGGGACCTTAACTTTCCCGGAAATAACCTCAACCGGGAATTATACCGTAAGACCATATCCCCACTCTCAAACTGCTCAATACCCTTTAACTTACGATCCTGCAGTTCCTTCACCTGCTGCTTATAACAATCTGAATGCGCGTAAGTATGGTCCCGTAACTCCTCCAACTCAAGAAACTGATGAACACGATGATCTCCGGTAGATAACTCAGAATCAAAGAAAGATGACTCAATGTCAGCATCAGGGGGGTGTTCAGTCAAGGCGACCATCTCAACCTCCGGGGTTTCCCTATCTAGGAAATGTGTGTCTGAGGCGGGGCCTCCACCGGGGTCACTGGAAAACTCTCCCGCATGAGTCATGATCGTATCAATGAAGCATAGGGAGTCATCAGTCGATTTGGGATGCTTAGATGACTGTCGAACGTCAAACGTGACGTTCTCATCCCCGACTCGAAGGATCAGTTTGCCATTGCGAACATCGATCAACGCATGTACGGTGGCCAGAAAAGGTCCGCCCAAAATGAATGGAACATTATCAGCCTCATTCATGTCAAGAATAACGAAGTCCACCGGGAAAATGAACTTACCAATGCGAATGAGCATGTTCTCAACAATCCCACGCGGATACTTCACGGAACGATTAGCAAGATGGATACTCATCCTCGTAGGTCTCGGTTCGCCTAAACCTAGCTTGCGATACACAGAATACGGCATGAGATTGATACTGGCACCAAGATCAGCCAGCGCATGAACCACTGTATCATCACTCAAGGTGCAGGGAATTGTGAAACTCCCTGGCAACGGCGCCAAAAACTTGATATGTGTCTAATAACCCTATAATAATGACCATCACAACTAAGCTTTAATGCTAAAAAGAAAATCCTAAAACCACACACAACCGGCAAGTGTACCGATCGCAAGTAGTATAGGCCTAGGAAGTCCGAGTATCGAACACGTGGACACGTAAGACGCTAACGATTACTAACCCTAGACAAGACCTACCTTAGAATATTATTTAATTGATTTTTGATTTTTAATTACTTAACTGAACTAACTAGACTGACTTACAAAACTTACCAAAAATAGAAAACTTAACGACAAACTAACTGTGTTAACTTAGGATGGAGAAAAACGTCTACCTAGGTCTGAATCAAATTGTAGGCCTAACAAGCTAATGGATTGAATGACTTCAAGACACCGGTCCCTAAAGATGACACGACTAAGGATCACTCGGGCTCACTGTGATCACCTCTCGGTCTCACTCAACAAGCCTAAACTACTCAAAATCGCCTAAAACGACCAAACCAGTAAACAATTGCTAACGTGTTCTAATGCTAGATCACCTCTAGGTCTCACCAACACTCGACCCTAATGGCAATGAATACTACACAACCAAGAATAGAGGAACAATTCAACTTAAACTAAAATAGATCAACTAATCGCTCAAAACACCTAAACCTGACAAGAAACGAACTCGCTCTCGCGCAATCCTTATTCTAGCATGCAAAGGTAATGAGACAACCCTAACTTCCTATCACCTCTCGGTCTCAAAGAAGGTGTTTAACCGCTGTACTATTCCAATAAATCATGCAACAAAACCCTACGGTTGTTCCTACCGCAAACAAACCCTAAACACCAAGTCTAGAATCAAACAATGCACCTCAATCAATACAAAACTAATCAATCAACACACGGGGTTTATGCAATAAATCACTAAAATTTCCAGCCACTAAACACAACCTATTTCATGTCTAAATCAAACTTTACAATAACAATTCAAGTCTATCAATCAAACAATCCATAAAACCTATCAAACACTAACAAGAATCATCATTCCTAGGTAGAACTAACAAGTTTAGCCGAGCATATTTTTTGGACAGCAGCAAACACTTAACAAAATCATCATTAAACTCATACCAATCATCATAATAATCATCCAATGATCAATACTAATCATAAACAATTCAATCTCTCAATCAAGTGCAAAACTAGTTAACAATTAAACAAGAGAATTAAAGTTGTTGAACAATGTTATGAAAGAAAGGATATTGGGTGTTCCGGGCTGCTGTTTGCTGCTGTAAAATGATGGTAAACGATCACCGAGGCTTGTTCTTGTTTATTCTTCCTTCCCTAGCCGCCAAGACACCAAGACCTAGCTTGCAAAAAAACTTTTTTCTCTTTTTCTTCTCCTGCCCTGGTCCGATCGCAGCCTCTCAGCCCCCTTAGGGTTTTTTTTTCTTATTTATGTTATGTTATAATATGAGGCTTGGGCTTTTCCATGATGTAACGGACCGGGCCTTGAGTTTTTACTTGAAAACGTATGCATAAAAGGCTCGTAAACTACTCCAAAAGCTCGGTTTCTCTCTTCCTTTCACCCAAGACCTATAATATAAATAAAATTATGTAAAACCTATCTAAAATGAGTTAAAACAAATAAAATATAATATAATACGTAGATAAAACGTGCGGAAAATACGAGTGTTTTACAACACATCAATACAATACACAAATATTGAATATATGCAATAAAACACTATTAAACTCAAAAATACATTGTAATACACATGTGTAATACAACGGTATCGCACAGTAATACGTATGTGCATTACAGCGGGTTTTTTTTTTCTTTTTCCGAGTGAAATATAAGAAAATATAAGAATAATGGCTAAAACAGAATTTTGAAAATATTTTTTTATTTTTAATTAAAAATAATTTTTAGGAGTTTTTTAGTTTTCTCTCTAAAGGTGAGTTTTCTCTTGATCCTCTCCCTATATATATATATATATATATATAAGGTTGAACGTTGGACATACATGCCATCCGGACTTACATGCGTTACATTCAGGGTGTTTAGGACTTATTTGTATGCCCCACCCTTGTTGTTCCCTTGGTGCCCCTTAAGTCATGATATTTTATTACTTATACTTTATAATATTCTTTTGAAGCATTTTTCTTTGTCAATACTTTTCTTTTTCTTTCTTTCCCTTTGATAAGCTTTTATATAGCAATATGTTTATATCTGCTCAGATACTTTGTAAATTTGTTTATGAAAGACCAAAACACCAACAGACTTGTGTATGATTGGATAATTGCCTTTCTGCCTATCATTTGGAAAGATATGTTAGAGAACATTCCTTATCTTCTAATGGTTCACGACATCAGACTTAGCAAGATTTATGTTTATATCACATAGACAAATACACATTATGGAAAGCTACCATACTATGTCAATGACTGTACTTCAAGCCTTTTAAACTTATAATCCATGTGTTAGTTGTCTTAAACAATTTTCTATCATTTCTCATAAAGTTGGATACAATCTCTATCCAAAAACTATTAAGCTTCTATAAAGCTTGTAACTGAATAAGTTTATCATATCTCTTATGTGTTCACCGACCCTGTTTGCTTAGTCAAAAATCATTTATGTGTCAAAAGTTAGTTTCTTTGAGAAATTCATTTTGCATCTAAGTTTGAAACACATTTGTCATTCAAGCACATGAGACTTACAAACAGCACACAAGTTACACACAATTTGCAAATTCACTCAGTTTTGAGTGAACTTTCACTTCGAGCAACAAGTATTATATCGAGCAAACTTGAAATTTGTCGTGTCAATGCATGTGCTCGATGGACTTACAAGGTTTATCATTTCAATGCATGTGCTCGATGAACTTCATAGAAGTCTCAATTTGCTCGAGTACAAAACATGTTCTTGAAATACATGGAGATGAATCAAGACACAGTCATTGAGATCGAGCCACAGATATATGCTCGAAAGACAAGAGAATGCTTCCAAGACATATTTCCATGCTTGAACATCAGATACATGTCACTTGTGCTCAAAATACTTGAAATTTTTCAAGTATGACTGTTTGTGCTCGAGGAGCACAAACACAACTCCAAGCACAGATTCATGATCGAAATACTTAAAACTACAAAATATATCCTGTATGCTCATAATTAAGTACCAGAGACATGAATATCACAACATATCAAATTTCACACAAACAATTAAACAGGCATGATTCAAACAATTTATCATAGACATTCAAGCATACATCAAATCATGCAACCTATCACACTAAGCAAAAAAAGATAATCAATAAGCATTTCATCTAAGCACACATCATCAATCAAATTTCATCAGCATTTAGTTTTAGAGTGTTGCACTGGGTTTTTAACAATAAACATGGCAGCAGTGTTATCAATTAAGATAGGAGTAAGTAAGAAATTCAGACCATAGTCTGGCAGTTGATTTTGTATCCATAAAACATGTGCACAGAATGCAGATGCAGCAATGTACTCAGCTTCAGCAATTGAGATAGACACTGTCGTCTGCTTCTTGCATTGCCAAGACACCAACCTGTTTCCTAGAAACTGGCAGCCTCCTGAAGTTGATTTCCTACTCCTGTTGCAACTATCATATTCACTATCTGTATAGGCTATCAAGTCAAAAGAAGGATTCTTTAGGTACCAAATCCCCAAATCTAGTTTTCCTTTAAGATATCTGAATATCCTCTTCACTGCCAACATGTGGGAGACCTTTGGATTGGCTTGAAATCTAGCACAAACACACACAGCAAACATAATATCTGAACTAGATGCTGTAAGATACATCAATGATCCTATCTTGGCCCTATACTCATGTTGGTCCACTGGCTCCCCCTTTTCATCAGGTACCATCTTCTCATGTGTATCCATTGGTGTGGACACTGTTTTGTATTCCTGGCACTTGAATTTTTTATGAATGTCTTGAACATATTTTTCTTGATTTATGAAGATGTCATCTGCCTTCTGCTGCAATTGAAGTCCTAGGAAGAAATTCATTTCTCCCATAGAGCTCATCTTGTATTTTGACTTCATCACTTGTTCAAAGTCTTTACACATCTGTTCATTTGTAGACCCAAAAATGATGTCATCAACATATACAAGTACAAGCAGTAGATATTTCTTCCATTTCTTGAAAATATAGTCTTGTCAATAGCTCCTCGGCAGAATCCATTGTCCAGCAGGTGATTTGATAACTCATCATACCAAGCTCTAGGAGCTTGATGTAATCCATACAATGCTTTACGTAGCTTGTACACCTTGTTAGGATGGATTGGATCTTCAAATCCAGGTGGTTGTGTCAAATACACCTCCTCATCAATCTTTCCATTCAGAAATGCAGACTTTACATCCAATTGATAGACTTTTATATTCATGGATGCTGCATATGTTAAAAAGATTCTGATTGCTTCTAGTCTTGCAACTGGAGCAAAGACTTCTTCAAAGTCTACTCCTTCCTCTTGTAAGCACCCTAGAGCTACCAGTCTTTCTTTGTTCTTAATAACAATCCCTCTTTCATCCTTCTTGTTTCTGAAAACCCATTTGGTTCCAATTGCATATTTTCCCTTGGGTTTGTCAACCAAATCCCAGACATGTAAGTCTTTGAACTGAGCTAACTCTTCCTGCATTGCCTCCACCCAGCTGTTGTCTTTTAAGGCTTGATTTATGTTCTTTGGTTCAACTTGGGATAGGAAGCAAGCATAAAGACATATGTTTGCTCTTTCAGAAGAAACTGGATTCAAAATCTTGTTTTGAACAAACTGGATTCACTTTGTCTCTTCAATGCTTGTTCAATGCTTCAATGCTTGAAGAGCAACTTTGATAGCTGATGGATTTTGAATCCAGTTTGTTCAATGCTTGTTCTGTACATGTTGTCATCCATGTCTTCATTGTAGATTTTGAACGATTTGATCATCTTCTCCAAGTCAAACAGCCACTTGGGACCATCAACATTGTTAAATTGATTTTCATTGAAGATAATGGCTGATGATTCAATCACCACCATATGCTCCTTGACATAGACTCTGTAAGCCTTTGAATGAGATGAATAGCCCACAAAGAAGCATTCCAAAGATTTTGATTGGAATTTGTTGAGATAATCCTTTGTGTTCAGTAGTGAGCATCTACATCCAAAAGGCTTTAAGAACTTCACGTAAGGTTTTCTTTTGAAGACAACCTCATATGGAGTCTTGTTCAACAAAACCCTGTTTTGCACATAACAAGCAGTATTAATAGCCTCTGCCCAGAAAGTAACTGGTAACTTTGCATCAGCTATCATGGTCCTTGCAGCTTCAATCAATGTTCTGTTTCTTCTTTCTGCAACACCATTCTGCTCAGGAGTTCTTGGAGCACTATACTGTTGAAAGATCCCTTTAGAAGTGCAGAATTCTTGCATAATTCCATTCTTGAATTCTGTACCATTGTCACTTCTAATCACTTTCACCCTTTTCTCAAGTTGATTCTCCATCTTCAATATATAAGTCTTGATAAGTTCTGGAGTTTCATCTCCTTGCTCCCATAAAGAACACCCATGTAAACCTTGAATAGTCATCAGTGATTACTAGACGAAATCTTTTCTAGCCAATACTTGGAACACTTACAGGACCAAAGAGATCCGTATGAAGTAGCTCCAATACCTCATCTATAGTGTTGATCAGTTTGCTCTTATGAGAGGATTTGTGATGTTTTCCCTTGAGACATGAACATTTTTCTTCCAATTTGAATTCTCTAGTAGGAAGACCCATAACATGTTCACCTTTCACCAACTTGTTCATGTTCTTCAGATTGACATGACACATCTTCCTATGCCACAATTTTGTTTCATTCTCAGTGGCTTTGGACACAAAACACGAACCACCTCTTGATATTGCAGTATTCATACTCAGCTCAGAGAGGTTGCCATTTCTTGGAGCCATCATCATGATCATTTCAGGTGGAATGACAAATTCTGGCTTGAGAATTAGGCAATGTTCATCATTGAAGGCAACCTTGTAACCTTTTACACAGACTTGAGAGATGCTCAGCAAGTTATATTGTAGTCCTTCTACATGCATCACATTCTCAAATGTTACTTTGCCATTGGTGAAAGTTCCTCTTCCTACAATCTTTCCTCAATTCTCATCACTCCCAAAGGCAACTGGACCTTCACATTTTCTTTCATAATTAACAAGAGCTGCTCTATCACAGGTCATGTGCCTGGAACAACCACTGTCCATATACCATATGTCATTGCAATTCATGGACTGTTCCTGCACAAACACACACAAGAAGATCCTATAGATTCTGAGTCACAAACCGCGTCAGTTTGCAAATCAGAGTCAATTTGGAGATTCATCAGGAGTTGAAAGTGGAAGTGGATCTTCATAGACTATTTCACATTCTTCCTCTGAATCTGAGTCTAACACAACTGGTGACTTGATGTTATTTTCAATTTGATCAAGCACACAGTCTTTCCATTCATTCACCTCCTTCTTAGTCTTTCACTGATAACCTCTTGGTTCAAATTCTTGTTTCAACAAGAACTTTTCATCACCATTAAAAACACCAGGTCTTAGCTTGGCTTTTCCTTTATCATTAGAACTTTTGCTCTTCACAGGTTTGTTTGATACTTTTGGATCTTCTTTGATCTTCAGTACTTGCTTTAATCTTTTCTCCAGGCATGACCTTCTTTCTTCATCACTAGAGGTGTTATTTTCCTCATTTAAGTACCTTTGATACATTTTTTTGTATCCTTTCATATCAAACCCACACACAACGTCTAGAACTTCAAATTCTTCTTCCTCAAACCAACAGGAATCAGTGTGGTGTCCATAAGCATCACATTTCTTGCACCACACCTTAGCATAACTTCCGATGTCTTCAAGCAGTTGCTTTTCTTTGATTTTGTCACTTGGCTTGGGAAAGTCAAATCCTAAAGAAGTCTTTGGGCACAAAGAATTGCTGAAATCCATCTTGATTGGTCTATTCATATCAGGCACTTGAGGATATTTTTCTTTAACAAACACAATCTTCTTCAATTTAAATGGAGATCTTGAAGAGCATCCTTCTTGTCCTGTTGCAGATCTTCTCATAGGCACATAATCCACATCCTCAATATCAAATAGTTCATGGTTTGAAAATACTAGATAGATTGGAGGATGGGTTTGATCATATGAAGATTTCCTTGATACATCAGTCCTTTTCTTGAGATTTCAGATTTGTCATAGATGTCAAACACTTCATGTTCTCTCCTCATCTTTTCATAGTGCTTCTCAAGATTAAGAGTTGTTCTTGGCAGCTTTGGTATCTGATTACTGTTCTTTTTCTTCCTCGAAGTCTTCTTATTTTTCTTGCCAGATGAAGATTTATCACTGTGGCAACTGCAGGTGCTTCCTTCACTGGAGTATTCACTCCATCTCTTTTTCTTTTCATCCACTTTAACCACTTTATCCTCTGATTTCTCTTGTTGTTCAATAACAAACTCTCCATCTTAGCTCATAGTCACATTCTCATACTGTTTCACAAACTCAGGTCTATCCTCAAATACATTCTAAAATTGCTTCAAGTATTCATTCCTGCTCTCCTTATCTACTTTTAGTGGATATTTGTCACAAAAAGGTGGTGGTACCTTCTTGCATTTTTCTTCTTCAGTCATTTTATCCACATAGCCAACAATGTTCCCAGTTGACACTAAGTTCTTCAAAAAATCCATTTGTATCAACAACTCTGCATTTTTGAGTTTTTCCTCATAATGCATCTTCTTTAAACCATCAATTTCAACTCTCATTCTGGATTGAGTCATGTAAGCTTGCATACAGTCTTCTTCTAGACTCTTTATTTGGTTCTCATATGTACCTTCACTTGACTCAAAAGCATTCATGATAACTTCTTTTCTTCCACATTCTGACTTCCACTTTCCAATCTCCTGGTTTAGCTTATCAATGGTTAATAGCAGATCAGAAATAGAAAGTTTAGACTGTACCTTAGAACCAGATGATTCTCCTTGTTCTTGCACTTTTGCCATGAAAGCCACATTTGCCTTTTCCACTTCAGTGGCATGATTACTCCAGTCAAATTCTCCATCCTGTGGTCCCCTTGTGACAGCAACCTTTCCCTGATCTCTTGCTTGATTCATCACATTAGTATTTCCTCTGTTATGATTGTTCTGAATCTACAATTGATTGTTTCTTTAAGGCTGGGCCTGTTGTTGCTGGGGTGGGTTCTGATTTGGTAAGGGTTTTGATTGATCAATTGATTTCCCTAGTAATTCTGGTCTTGATTTTGATAAAATTGATTTTGATTGACTTGATTACCAAACTGTTTTGGTTGATTACATTCTCTAGCAAAATGCCCTGGTTGTTGGCAGTTGAAACATATTGCCTTTGATTTATCAAAAACTATTCGGTCATTTGGCCCAAAAAATGATGTCACCCAGTTCGGTTATACAATCTCTTGCTTCTGACAGCTAACATTGTAGCTTGCCATTTAATGTCCATGTCCTCCAGTTCATCGGCATCAATCTGTTCCTGATCTTCCTGCACCACACTTGTGTGAATGATATTCTTTACCACAAATGCATTGTAGGAATCAGTGAAGAGTGAGAATAAGGCCTGATAGTCAGTTCCTTGGCCTGAATTGTTTTGAACATAGGGAAGGTGTCCACTAGCTGTATATGCAACATCATTTTCTATTAATTGGACATTGAACCTTGATTGTCCTCCGCACACAGAACCGGATTCAGAAGGCTCTTCAACAATTGGCTGTTTGTTAGTCTTAAGAGAGATATTTCCCATAGGTGCTACTAAAGCATTTGTCATCAGAAAACTGGGCTTCTCTTCTCTTATTATATGTTTTTATCATTTCATGCTCAGCAGCTTTCAGAAATGCTGTCACATCATCCAGTTTGAAGCTGGGAAAACTTGCTTTCTCTTTGATAAATTTGCTTGCAGTATACCATTCACCAGACAGTGAAGATAGCAGTTTCTTGTTCAATTCGAAGTCAGAAATCACTAAATCAGTTGTCATGATTTCATTTACTATGGTCATGAACCTCTGCAATACTGATTTCAGTCGTTCTCCTTCCTTGATCTTGAAACAGTCAAGTTGCTGCTTCAGTCTATCTTTCTTGATGTCTCTTAACTCAGTGTTTCCCTCAAACATGTCAATTACAGCATCATACATTTCCTTTGCTGTTTTGTGGTGATTGACACTGGTCAATATCTCCCAAGACAGACCAAGTTTTAACATTGAAAATGCCTTATCATCCCTTTTCTTCATCTTGAGTTCTACGGTTAGATTGTTGTTAGCAGTGGTGGATGGAACATATTGTCCTTCTTGGATAGAAATCCATAGCTCAGGGTCGTTATAGTTAACAGCATCTTCAAATAAGACCTTCCATTTGATGAAGTTTTCCTGATCTAAAAGTCTAGGAATCTTATTTGTTGATACTTCTTGGTCATCCATCTTGCGCAGATCTAAGATGTTATAGACGAAAACCTTGTAAAGCTTCAAGCTTTATCACAAACCTTCAGTGTCGTGGCCTTCAGCGAGCTTGCACAGCTCTGATACCACTTGTCTGGACCGGGGATGGTGCAACCTTAAGCAGGTCCACAAGAGCACACAGATCCAATACCCAAAGGCCTATTGAATATCGCGGCGGAATCAGGATATTCAACGGATGGGAGCGAAGGTGTGATACAAAAGCAAACGAAACAACAAATAGTAATCAGTGAGAACAGATTCAAAGTCAAAGATTTACTGTATTAAATACATCATTCAATGAAAGAGTAAATTGAATGTCTAGGGTTTCGTGAAGGCGGCGCGGCGAAGGTACGAGGAAACAAAATGAATATTTGATGGAATGTTTCTCGTATTCCGTGCGTGCTAGCGTTGCCCTAAATGGAAACCTAGGACCCTATTTATAGACCCTGACATTCCTTCTAGAATCCCTAATCTTTACATAATGAAAGACAAATAAAAATACAAGTGTAAGAGTCTTCGAGCATGATTAGTATCTTGCTCGAGCAGACTCATTATGCAAGGTATGCTCGATGAATGTCTTCGAGCATACTTTACTTAGAATATTTTCAGAGAAAATATTCTCCTCTAGCAAGTTTCATTCTTCATGACCAATCCATGCTTTGCTCGAACTAGTCCATCGAGCAAGTTCATTCTTCTTAATGCCTTCAATCCTGTCTTGAGACTTATTGAACAATCTTTAACATGCTCGGATGTAAATCTTGCTCGGGGGACTGAACCATGCTCGAAGTCCTTGCTTGGAACATATGACATCTTCTTATTGCATCCATGCTCGTCACCATGTGCTCGGTCATCCTGTGCTCGGAATCACTTGCTTAAAACTTGAATGATCAAGTTTGCTTGATTGGCAATCCATACTCGATAGAAGAACACTCTTGCTCGTTGAAATGTAGCTTGCTCGAAGCCTTAACACTTAGAAGAATCAACCATAAATGGTCATGTGGAACATGCTCGAGGTAGTAAACCATGCTCGGTAGTCCAAGCTTGCTCGAAGTCCATACTTAGCCGATTGCAAGAGGAGGTTGAAAAGATTCCAATCTTTCTTATCAAATATCCGACTCAACAGTTTGGAAGTTTTCTCTCTAAAGATAAGTTTTCTCCTGATCCTCTCCATATATATACATACATATATATATATATACTAGTTGGGTGCCCGCGTGATGCGGCGGAGAACACTTTAAAGTTTTAAACAAGCTACGTTGAGGCGGGCCGAGCCAAGGCTAGCTTGAAATCGACTCGAACTTCAAACCAAATTGGCTCGATTCAAAAGTAAAATCGAGTTGGCACACCCAACTCAGTTTAACTCAACTTCAAACTCATTTTTATCATAAGGACCAAACATATTATTTATTTTTGCCAAAGAGCTAAAAGTAAAGCTTTGTTTAGCCAAAGGAAAAAATATGTAAGTTACACAACCAACATTATATTATAATAGGACAAATACAAACAAGTATTTATGTTTATTTCAAAATCAATATTTTTATAAAAAAAAAGGATAAAAATTATATAAGAATTTGTACACCAAAATATAGCAAAATAAAGAAAGTCATGCTACTATATAATTGTCATCACATTCAAAATGTCTAATATGTCACATTTAAAATAAGTAACTTTCGCAAGCTCGTAACACATCACGAAACTTCATATTTTCTCGACCTTCAACTTCATCTTCATGGACTGAAAGTTCGTAAGAAACTAATATTCTCCCGTCCAAAGGCAACGCAAACAGTAGGCAAGCCCGCTACCACCACAAGTCATGTGCCTATAACAGAATGCGACTACTTAATATTCCTTGGTCATTAGGTTGCATTGCTTAGTCAACACCATCATGTAGTCAAACTGAGTACTTTTGATCAACCAGTTATACTTGAAAAGTCAAACCCAAAGTATAACAGGTTCATTTGGAACATAAAAGAAAAAATTTGACTTTTTAAGTCAAAAGACCAGTTTGATTGTTATAACAATTAGATCATCCTATTATGTAGGTATTTTATAGATTTGATTTAACTTTTATGACAAATCAAATGAGTTTTCATTTTAAAACGAAACCCGCACGATGATGCGGGCGGCGACATTCACGAAGCGGTTTCGTTCTGGACTTTTGTTAGTTTTCTTCTATTATTTCAAACTGTGCATTGCGCCAGCTTTATATCATTATATGTATTATAAATGAAAACTGCTACGTCCATGTTTACCACTTCAAAAAAATTAATATTGAAAAAATAAAAACAGAACTTAACATCAAATTGATAAAACGTTTGCAAAGCAGTACTCGTTTTTGTTACAAAAAGTGATCCTCTAAAATCGATTGCCACAATAGCAACAAAAGAGCTAGCTAAGGGTCACAAAAATTTCTACTCGAAAGCTGGTCCAGACATGGACCGGTTTACAAACTGAATAGCATTCATTTTCAAGCTGAAACAATAGCAAAAATAGCCCATAAATGCAGCAACATTACTGCAAAACTTGTACCTGAAGTGCAGTCAAAGTTGCAGCATAGTTTAGCCTAGTCCTGATAGGAACCGGTTCACACACTCGATAGTCGAAAGTAGGCTTTTCTCACACTGAAATGCAGTCAAATCTGAAGATTGTCCTCTTCAGGCTGGCACCCAAGGGCGAATAGTAAACGGACGAGGCACAGTCACTGCTATACTACTAGTTGACGGTTCCTGAAAACCCTGTCATTTCAAAAAGCCTTAAAAAATTACAACATACAGAGCATATAATGATGCAAAAACATAAAAAGACGCATTAAAATTTAATTAATACTGCCTAGTTCACATGAACCATTATAAATTTGCAATAAGTTCTAATATTCAAACAAAAATCAATGCACCATATGCACTGTTTATGATCAATTTTAAGAGCAAAATGAGAATCATGAACCTGTGGAAGGAAATCAGCAAGTGTGACAACTGATTTAGGCAGCACATTTTCTTAGTGGGCTCGACTATTTCAGTTAGGTTTAGTTGTTTCAGTTTCATGCACACACCTACTGACCCATACTAAAACAGCATGCGTCAACCCAAACCCACTCAAAATGATTACCCAACCTGCCCTACCAGCCCATTTGCATCGCGCGGGTTTCTGATTAGTTGACTTTTGGTTTTATGTATAAGTTATTCACAACAATTAGGTATAAGTTATTTCTTGTAATACATAAAATGAGTGGAGCACGAGCCTAGTCGAGCTCGGGCTCTGCTCATATCGTTTTTATGGATAATACGACCAAGTCTATGAGGGTTAATTAGATTATGGAAATAATTGCATATAAAAGGCAAACGCGAAAGTTTAGGGTTGTTCATGGAGATCTCTAGAACCGGCCTAAAATAGACTACGAGTAGCAAGATCATTATAAAGTTAATAACTTTCTAAGCTCTTGTGCTTATATAAGAGCAACTAATTAAAATAATAACATGTTTCTCCTAAATGTACTAAACAACCAAGGGTTCGCATAAAAATAATATATTTCTATTAGGGGTGTGCATGGTGAAGTTTTTAACTAAAACCGAACCGGAAACCTAAACTCTCAGTTTATATGTCGAAACCAAATACATTTGTTATTAACCATATGTTAAAACTAAACAAATAGTCATCGGGCAGATTTTGTTTTAATGGTTATGGTTAAGATATTATGGTGATTTCACTTTTTTTTGTTATTTTGGTTCGGTTCGGTTTTTTTTGGTTCTTTACAAAATACAAAACGAACCGCCGGTTTCTAATTCGGTTTGGTTTTCTCGGTTCTGTATTTTTGGCTTTTTCGGTTTCGATTCGGTTTTGTGCACATTCCTAATTTCTAGTAAAATCTTCACAGCATACCTTCTTGTGTAGCAGCTTTTTCCAACAAAAATTAACCTTCTCATTCACTTGCAATCCATACCTAGAATCCTACACGAGATGAAACAGAGGTAAATATAAACTATTTTTAAGAACAAAAAATATAGCGTAATAAGTAATTAAAATAAAATAATCAATTTTCATTCCACGTGAACTATATCTCAATTTCTCACTGTAAATCAGCATGTCAATCCTTAAACAAAAATTTCATTATATTAGAAACCATCCGTTTTTGTGATTGCTAAAAGAACCTCAAAGTTACCTGAATTTTTGGCCCAAAATTTGCTCCATAGACCAGAAACATTTTAGGAACACACGCACCTGCACCACATGTAAACATTTTGTGTGCGCCACTAAAGTACGTGATCCTTAATCATCCCAACATATTATCCAGATCCAGATAAATATGAAATATAATTAAATAAATGATATATCACTAAAGACGCCATCTTAAACATAAATTTGGAAACTTACGTTCCTCCAGCACCTCTAGTAACCTCTGAGCTGACTGGATGAAATGGCGGCTTGCAAATCCCAACCTTGCAATAAGATTTGTGAAAGAGATTAACAATATAATCAATGATAAATTTTATGTCTGAATTCTTAAAAAAATTCTATTGGCAACAACAAGCTACAAAACTTATTACAATATCTAAATTATTGCCAATGAAAAACACTGACAATCTGATATTTTAGTATAAACAAAATAAACATAGACTGAAATTTGCCATAGATAATTCAATTATTTCAATATCAAACCAGATTCCACCAAGTCTATCTTATAAACAACTAAACAAGCTTACACATTCAACAATAAATGCTACCTTAGCTCCATACCGAGCTGAAAATCTAGAAGGCCCTAACACTACCACTGCCAGCACCGATCCACAAACAAATTAATATCATTCTAATTCTCTTTATGGGCGAAAACCTGTTAAGTTGCCCTAAATAAATTCTTGTACATCACCTATTAGTATTATTGAAAACATTTAAATGAATAATGGCAATAAATTTACAAAGGCAACAACATGATAGGCAAAGACAAAACATTTTACCACCTATGTCAGTTGACGATGAGTGTTTGGTCTCAAACAAGCAAACAACAGAATTTGCCAGGTTTTTTATGTCCCTGCAACACTTATCGTGCTAAAACCTCGAATATATAACAAAACATCTAAATTATTTCTAGTATCTTATATATGAATAGATAAGATCATACACTTACATACCTTAACAAAAAGGAAAAGCCACCAAAATGACCAGACCCTATTTTATTTACAGCCGCTGTGTTTTAGCATTATTAGTGTTAATATTGTTTAATAATAGTAAAAAAAGAACTTACAAGTTACCAGAAAATCAACTTACGGGTTACCGGAAAATCAACTTGTAGCAGTCGATTTGTTACTATACACAACCTTCTCTGCCTCTATTTAACGATTCCACCCCCGATTAACATCTATAGCCGCCGCACAGACTGTTATGTAAACAAAACCTGCAAAATTTAACCTCATTTAAACCCTAATTTAAAATTAACACCAAAATCCACCAAATCACCACATCATGTTAATTAAATTAAGACTACAACTGACCTAGTTTATGGAAAGCTTGTTCAACACGATTGGCGAGAAGAGGTCCGAATCCCAAAGTCTCCTCATGTTACCTTTACTCTCTCTATCTCGGTACTTCCTTTCTCTCTCTGTCCGAATCCAAAACTCGTTGAATCAGATGGAAGGTGGAGGACGGGGGTAGAGATCGGCGATGAAGTGAAGGCGAAAGAAGGGATGAGATAGAGATCTGAAAATTGAGAGAGAGAATGAGGGATTCAAAATTTAAAACCTAACACTCCACCAGGGACGCGCGTTTCTGAAGACATCGGGAATTCAAAATTTGGTTTACCTATGTTTGCTTTATGCATTTGTACCTCAAGCATTATTACTTGTAAAACTCTGATTTTTAAGAGGTTTTGGTGAAATGACGAAATTGTCCTTCCTATATGTATTTTAATATATATATATAGGGTAAGGATCCTAAGAGCATTCTCATCTCACACCCTATCTCTAAAACAAAAATTACATTAAAACTCATTTTATTTTTTCTCTCTATTTCAATTAAATAATACTTTTTATACATTTTATCATTACCTTTTCTCTTTCCTTCACTCACAACCACTTTCAAAATATATTAAAAAATTTTAGGGGATGAACAGTAACTTTTCAAATATACAGAAAAATCACTACTTTTTCTAAAATATAAAAACTCTCCACTCATAACACCCTGAATCACTCTTTAAATTATAAAAACACCCCTCACATAATATAAGGGGTTGGATGAGAATGCTCTAAGAGAACCATTGGCAAATTGAGAACTTTGAAAACCATTTTAGACCACTAAAAAACCCTCTAAAAAAATATTAAAACAAACAAAACCGAAAATTTTTAAAAAGTAAAAAAACCAAAATTCTTATATTTCATTCCGGTTTCATTAAAAAAAACCGAAATTTTTTTTTTCTTTTTAATTCGTATTATACCTATACACATATGTATACTTTCATTTAATCTCTAGTTACGTTATATACACATATGTACATTATCATTTACCTTAAATTATACATATGTGTATAGGAAAAAACATGTGTGTACATATTATACATATATGTATAATAAAAAAAACCGATTTTTTTTTCTTAATAATTCGTATTATATCTATACACATATGTATACTTTCATTTAATCTCTAGTTATGTAATGTACACATATGTACATTATCATTTACCTTAAATTATACATATGTGTATAGGAAAAAAACATGTGTGTACATATTATACATATATGTATATGTATAATTTAGCTAAACCGAGAATTTTTTTTTACGTTTTTTTTTTTAGAAACCGGGGTGATAAATAAGAACTTTGGTTTTTTTACTTTTTTTATTTTTGTGTTTTTTTTTTTGTTTTATGATTTTTTTTTTATTTTTGGGTTTTTTTGTGATCCAAAATGGTTCTCATTGTTCTCAATTCCCAAAAAGTTCTCATATGATCCTGATCCTATATATATATATATATATATATATATATATATATCTTTCTAGTCTTACAAATACGCGCACAGCCCAGAAAACATCTTCAAAGAGAAACGGGGCTAGAACTCAACTGAAATCGGTTTCTTTCTGCCTATATTGTGACCCATCTTCTCAACTGAGCATGGCTAGCTATTTATCAACTTTACAAGTGTCAATAATCTCGTTCTAACTATCCTGAACTTCTAGGTTAACGAAACCCTTAACCGGGGGGTGGTTCTGGCTCGAAAACACACTTTCGGCTCGAATGGGATTCATTCGAGTCGAATGGAACCATTCGGCTCGTTTGGGTTCTGGCTCGATTCGGGTCCTTTTCTTTTGCCACTTTTCACGTCTCCTCACACAAGTTTTACATTAGGAAAAGTTTCGAGTAATAACAACTTCATTTCCTTGCTCGATACGGCCCGAACAACATTTGTTCATACCAAGTAAAACCCGGGTAACTTTCTTACTACAAAGTTTACACTTTTCTTGCTTAACAAGACCCGATTCACCTTAGTCTTTAAATCTTAACACAAACCAACCTTAAAAACCTAATCTTTCACTTAAGACATACCTTTTTTAGATCCTTGTTAGGTTTGGATCTTGGACCTCACTTGAATCTAGACTGGTTTTCTTTACTTGATGTTGCTTGAATAGGAGTCCACCTTGCTTACTTGAATCTTGAATGAAATGAGAGAAGAAGAGAGAGTTTGTGTGTGTACAGAGAGGGTGTGTGGAGGTTGAAGATGATGAATGAGAACTTTTTAGGGGTTTAGGAGTTTAAATACTCTAAACCCATGGACCTTAGGCTTGTAACCATTCTCAAGTCCATACATAAATCCTAAGCCTAACACTCCGACACTTTATTATCTAACATAATTAATTAACGACACACCAGAAATAATAAAAACTTCTTTTATTTAATATCCTCAAAATACGGATGTTACAGTAGTCTGGTTCATTTATTTTTGTTAAAAATTAGTTCAGTTCGTTTATTCGTATTTTTTGTTAAAAAAAAGTTTGGTTCGTTTATTTTTGTTAAAAAATTAATTCGGTTATTTATTTTTGTTGAAAAAAACTTCGGTTCTTTTATTTTTGTTAAAAAAAAGTTCGGCTCATTTTTTTTTTTTTTGATGATGGTTTGGTTGGTTGATTATGGGCTGATTGGTTAAATTTGGTGGTCAATTCTTTAATTTAGAGGAAATCTTTATAAAGGAACTAAAATTGAGTTATCACTTAACCACAATGACTCATACGGATCTTAAGAAAAAGGGTAAACTAGTAATTTCACATTTTCAGTTAACGACAGGGAATCAAATTGTTCGTTTCTGAATTCACAGGGACTCAACCATTTCAAATTTTTTTTAGAACCCCATTATGTCTCCACCCTAAAACTATAAAAATGAAAAGAGTAATTTTCTCTTATTTAAAAGTATTTAAGAAACCAATACTCCACATCAAAATTTATGTATTTAAAAAACATACGAGGAGCATATGATTTTATAAGATTGTTCTGGCAGTAATTAGGGTCACAATCTAGCACCTAAACTATCACGATAATATTGGGGTCTAATTTTTTTAAAACAACAATTTTGTCAGTGTTTTAAGTTATCACACTTCTTAAATCGGAGAGCCTAGTTTTCTCACTATGTTCAGACTATGTTATTTTAACAGGCTTTCGCTGGCTTTCAATGTTTGGCTTTGGCGTTCTCCCGAAAAACCATATCGCCGGCTGCCAATTGGCAGTCGTACTGCTACTACTAGAGCATAGCTCTCCGGCGTAACACACGGTGGAACAAAATCAGGGTGGGCTCGGAATTCGAAATGACAACCTCACAAGACTTAGGTTAAAGCGTTCATTACCATAATCCGCCGAAAGTGATACAAGTAAAGATCAAACTTGAGTCGCTACTTGAAAACCAAGCCATCCCACCACTGGATCACAAGCGGAAAAGTCTAATGAGCTAGTCACTTGCTACATAAGATATTCATTTTTTCTAACAAAAAGAAAAACACTTATTTCTCTTCAATCCTACATTATTTACAAAATCCTTATATTTTCACGTATTACTGCATTTTACGATTATTTTTATCACAGAATTGATTATTATTGTTATTATTATTTGATAATAAATCATTCCATTCTTTAAGTTTAGCTAACTTATTATAATAAACAAATACTTTATTACTTATTTTAATTAACAGTAAAGTCTCGAACACCATGCATCAACAAATAGATTATCTTTCCACTCGAATAACGGATATGGTAACCTATTGCACCCACCCAAAAGAAAACCTAAAACTGAGAAAATCTTTTGATTCCAACCCGGAACCAATTGCTTCAGGTGAGACTCGAACCTCGGTAAAGAAAATTAAGGGCCGTCACTAAACTAAATGGCCTTTGCTAAAATACTTTGTTGGTAACTAATTTATATAAATTGAATTATCATATTAAAAGGTACTAATCATATTAGAAGGTACTACAATTCGTATAAAATCTAATCTAACTATATTAATAAAATAAAATAATAAGGATGATATGGCAATCTCATATTCATTCTTGATCTAATCTCTATTCTCATTCATCCTACAAATCTATGGGTTATGGGGCAAAACCATTTTAACAAATGGGTTATAATTTCCTTTCTAATTATTTAATTTCATCTTATTCATTATAGCTATTAATGGGTTATTGGTCAAAATAATTTTGGCAAATGAATTATAATTTCATTTATAATTCTATAATTTCTCATCTTATTTATCCTTCATATTCATAAGTCATGGGTCAAAACAATTTTGACAAATAGGTTATAATTTTCCTTTTAATTTTCTAATCTCTCAGCTCATTCATCGTAATTATCCATGGGTAATGGGTCAAAACAATTTTGTCAATGCTGCATATAAAGAGATTTTTTCGAATTTGTAAATTTGAGATTTTAGACTTCTTATTATTTATAATATATTTTATTTTCTTTTTACCTTTAATTTTGTTCATTTCTTTCAATTAATGAATCTTATTTATTTTTATTATTTGATAAATCTCGTGTAATACATGGGTTCAAAAGCTAGTCTTAAATATATAAAAACAAAGTCTTTAAAAGCTCTATGGTTGTTTCTCACTTTCAATCAAGACACCGGATTGATTTATTTGTAAATGAAAACTTCTCATGCATTTAACTAAAATTCACGGTTATAGGTCTTACCAAACCCTGATAGCCCTTAAATAGACTATAGCATCTCATAAATAAAACTTAATATTACCAAATATTTGATATAAAAATACTATAAAATAGTGACATACTAAAAATTAATATCCGATTTTTTTAAAAACAAATATTTTTATAATTAAAAAATAATTTTGTAGTAAAAAAATAAGAATGTCATGGGTCTCACCAAAACCAGATAAACCTTAAATGGGTTATAATATCTTATTAAATTAGAAGTTAAGCTCACCAAAATATTTGATATGAAAATCCTATAAAATACGAATATACTAAAAGTTAATTTTTGGTTTTCTTAAAAAAAAAGACAATTATTTATAATTAAGAAACAAATTTATAGTAAAAAAAATAAGCGGGTCATGGGTCTCACTAAACCCTAACAACTTTTAAACCAGGTTATAACATCTTATTTTGTTGTGAAACATTTTTATTGTCAAACCCTAAGTATATTATTTAATTCCTTACAGTAAATAAAATTAAAATCAAAAAAATATATATATATTAAAAACAAATAATGTAAAACAACCCCGTAATACAGGGAATAAAAACTAGTACTATATAAACTAATGTTATAAAAACTAAAACATTACATATTTTATTATTCTATCCAACTACTATATTTAAATGAATAAATATTATAAATAAAGACGGTATAATTGTGAATAACAAATTTTTCCTTCAAAAATTCTTTAAACCATACACTTGTAAGAATTTATTCGAGTTAAAAAAACCATTATGTATTTTAACATTTACAAATTTTAAGATTTATTCGAATAAAACCTTACCTATCCGAAATGAAATGAAACTGTTAGTTGTTACTTGTTACTGGTTTAGATCTATGCTGACCTAAAGCCTAAGGGGCTTTTGTGAAATACTTTTTCAAACGTCTCTTGAGTTAATTTGTTTGTCGGTTAAAACCTTTTGTGTATTTTTAAGTACGCATTTACAGGGGTATATAATGAGGAAAAAAGGCTTATATGCTTTGCTGTTTGCTATGCCATATATTTGTTTAGTATTTCAAATTTGCAATTACTAATTAAATATATGGTCACAATATGTTCTTATTGTATTATCCTAGGTTTTATATCTGAGTCCCCGATTCTAATCATCCTTACTTTCTCTTTGTAAGAGAACACGTCTACTAACTTTTCGAATCATACCAAAACCGAATCCCCCCACCACCGCCTCACACACCCCAGTATTTTTGATCTCTTCTTTGTAAAATAAAAACTTTATTTGGTTAGCTTGGAATCTTATAAAAAGGTCTACCACGTATTTTATGTTACATTTCCCCTTTTATAAGTATGAGATTTTGGTTAAAAAATTTAGACCAAGCATAGTCAAACCTGTTGGGGGTAAATTTTGATCCAAAACGCCGGAAACATGCTGGGTATTTTAAGGTTCAAAAAGTGTCCCAGCGTTTTGTAAAAAACATTTGATGAGGATGATGATAGGGCCAAGATTGTAAACCAACCAATAGGAAATAAGGTGGTGGGCGTTTCCCCCACCAACACGACGAAGAAATCAAGGGCACAAAACTTCACATTCTTGAACGTGACCATTTTAAAAACTATATAATTTTCATATCCTCTTCTCTCAAATAGTATTGCTACGTCTCTAAAGCATATCTTTGACTAGCCATCACACAATATAAATGTTATGCATTAATTTGGTTTCTTGAAACAACCTAATATAATGGACTTCACACATTAAACATTCGTGGGTTGTTCGATCTGTTTCCAACATTTGATTTCATAGGTACGAAAATAGGTATTTTCCACGACCAAATACATAACAGAAAACAAAAGTTCTCACTAACTTATGATCTTTTCCAAATGCATAAATTCTCACAACTCCAAAAAGAAAAAACGAAAAATTGGCAGCAAGTTTTGGGCTAACTCTTTAAAGAAAAGTCATGTACGTACAAATCTTTAGATTCGGTCATAGATTGTTTCACTAACTAATTGATAGAGGCCATACAGCAAAGACTCTCTCTTTGCAGCTTCTAATCATTAGATAAGGTCAGATATACGAAGCCAAATTAAAATCAACTTCTTATCTCTCTTACTATAAATACAAGTATCATCCATTTCATATTATATATATAGTTCATCTATGCACTTATACACATGCAAAGACACTAATAAACTTCCAAACAACTTCTGGGTGTCAAACTTTATTTATTACTTACATTGCGTAGATATAGGCGTGCATATATAATATATATATCAAGAGAGAGAGAGAGAGAGAGAGAGAGTTAAATAAGGTGCATGCAAATTATCTTTGTGGAAAGAAAGAAAACAGATGTGGTCCATTGCTAGCTTGGTGCATGTTTTAAAGAAGAGAAGAAGAAGATAGACAAAGCAATTTGGTCCCTCGTCCATAATTTTAAAGGGTACTCTCTCTCTTCCTACTGTTGCTTTCATACACCTCAAGAGGACTCCCTTCTTTTGTAACTATTATCTTCGTACCCAAAATCCATAAATAACTTTGAGTTAATCATCAAATTGACTTCTCATCTCTTCATTTATTGCTGTTTGTTGATAAGTTACTAGCCAGAGTAACATAACTCATCTTTTTCAAATGGATTAAAAGTAAGAGATCGTAATATAGCAAGTTTAATGTATGTAGGTAAAATATTATTTTTTTAACGGCTAACTTATAGACCATTTAATCTTACGCCTAGGGCTAGCAAAACAGATTTTATCGTGTTTAACAGGTTATGGACGATGTGATAAACGCAATTATCAAACATAAATACAACTCATTAACTACTTTATCTCTCATGCCAATATATAACATAACATGTTTCATTTACCAAGAATAAAAAATGATGAAGTCTAACCTATTAATTTTAATTACTTTCAAAAATATATAAAATTACATACTGTGGTTTTTATTAAAATGCCTTAAATAGAAACCTGTTTTGCCAGCATGCAACATTCTACATCTTTGTACAGCATAGAACTAGTACAACAATATGCTACAATCTCTTCGATAATTGTTAATTGCTTTTACAATCACATCGTTACATATGTAGGAATGTTCAATGTAACCAAGAACTACCATAGGCATACCTTTAATATATTGTTAAAATTTTAAGTGCCTAAAACTGTAAAATATTAAATTACTTTACCTCTCTAGTTAATTAACGTTTCTACTTTCTCTTTCTTTTCTACGTAACATGTTACGTACACACGTAACAATGTCTCTTAATATATAGTTACATTAGAAATGAAGATATAATGAATTTCAACCATAGAGTGCCAACAAATTTTGTACCATGTGATCTACAAATTGAATAAAAAATTCTATGGCTTTTGTAACTGCCGATAAAGCACTACCCACAACTTTTCAATATGTGCAGAATGGCCCCCAATAAATTATTATTATGCTGTTTCTTTAACTGTTTTATCCTAACAAACCCTAGAACCACTTTCATTCTTTTGTGAAAGAACGCCGCTTGACCTCAACAAGAGAATATTTGGTATCTTCTTAATCATCTGCCCAAACCGTAACTTCAACTTACCTACCGACTGAATTATTGATCAAAATAAATTAGATGTATCATAGTTAATCATGCCTCTTTTTAGTACACACAATGAAGATTTTATTGTCAATTCCTTTCATTATAGTTTTAGTCCGTATTTTGTTATCGGTGTTATAATGGATATTTCTTTGATAACATGATCGTGTGCGAAGAAAAATAATCTTCGATAAGATCTTGACAGCTATAGATGATGTTGATGAAAGGTACGGCACGTGGAAGACTACGAGTCATTACTTTATTCTTTACTGAAAACTTTCTTTCCAATTTGGCCATGATTGGTTGCGTTCCAACATTTTCAAGATCTCTTTACTCATTTTTTTCATGATACACCACTAAAATATGGTCTCTACAGCTAGGTTTTCTCTTTTACGCAAGTGCTAGTGATGTTTTAGATTTTTTTTCGCTCTAGATTTGGCTAATTTGCTTAAAAAAAAAAAACTTGTTATTGACTAGAACAACAATCTAGTGAAGTACTAATTCAGAAAAGTAGCCGATTTGTTGTTAACCGTACCTGAAACTTGTATCCAGGTAAGTTTCTTTTTGTGTATACTTGATTCAAGTACTTTTCTTGTGGCAATTTATGCATATTCAGTTTCAATTTATTATTCCATGTGTATTTGTGCAAGAACAATCAATAAGTTAAAAGCCATCGAGTACCCATGGTACTTGATATGCTGAGCACTTGATATTTTATCCTATTTAAGTTCCAAATAAGTTTCAAAATTTATGAACCTGCTCTACTTTCACAGATTTCCTTGCACCAGAAAGATCTGAAGCAAATCTAGAAGTAGCTTTTGCCTCAAGTTAATTATGAGCCAAGATGGTGCTAATGATGGAACGAAGATCGTTATTAAACCCAACCTGACAACATCATCTTGGTCTAGATTGAAAGATCCAAGAGTTGTTCGAGTTTCAAGAGCTTTTGGTGGGAAAGATCGACATAGTAAAGTTTGTACAGTTCGAGGGTTAAGAGACCGGAGGGTGAGGCTTTCGGTTCCAACCGCTATCCAATTATACTATCTTCAAGACCGGTTAGGACTAAGCCAACCTAGTAAAGTTGTGGATTGGTTACTAGATGCAGCCAAAAATGAAATTGATGAGCTTCCTCCTCTTCAAATCCCACCAGGGAGCTTTGGACAAAATTTCCAAACATTACTAAATGGTTCTCCAGAAAGAGCAGAAGGTGCTAAAACGAGTGCTAGTGGTCTTAACTGGGAGGATTATTGGAACCCAGATAGATCTAAAGTGGTTGCAAGACAAACTAGTGGAAACTACGAAGAACATGATCATGAGGACGCAAGAAACAAACAAGAACATCATGGTACATTTGTTCAATCTAATAATTTCTTAAACAACGTTGTCTCCAACGGTTCTTTACTCAAATGGGATCCTTCTAATCTGTCATTATCCTAGTTTGGGAGTTACGGATCAGTGGCTCCTAATCAACACGACGGTGGTGTTCATAACTTCAATATCAACATGGTGGTACCTTCAATCATGTATCCTCCGCCACCAACAGAAACACAATCGTATTTCCCTCCGCATAATCATAACTCTGGTCAGTTTGATCCAAAACAACTAAATTTCCAAATGTTGAGTTCTTCTTCAAGTTCTAATTTCGTACCTCCTCTATATACAATAAACCAAGGGATGCGACCATTTCATTTGAGCATGAACCCTAAGTTTTTTTCTTCACAAGATAATGGTGGACATGAACCAAACAAATTACAGTAAAACTGGGTAAAGTATAAGAAGAATGATGTTCTTGAATGTTTATTGTCTCGATAACGATAACAATAAAGTAAACCTTGAGTTTAATTGTTAGCAATTTGGGATTTTAGGTGCTGTTTTTGATTCATCATGTTAATTGTTTAAATATAGTTTTTCTTATGTATAGTTACATATATAATTTAAATATTGATATATAGAATAAGTTTGAACCAGTTCATCCCATTAGATCTTTAAGGTGTAACACAGCAACATTGTTGCAAATGCACTTTATTTTTTTTTTCGTTAAACCCCTTGTAACGATTGGCTTCACACTCTTTTGCAAAACTTGTAATTTGCATTTAGTAGATCTTTGATTCATTTTATTGTACAATTCTTTTGCAAAATTGTATAAGATATACTACAATTTGTAAAATAAAGCATTGTAAGGAATAAAACAACAAAATATGATACATAATTTCGATTTTTTTTGAAAGGGGGCCTAAATGACAAGGATTAATCACTTGGGGGGCTGGAAAAACATTTACTTCAAAAGAGGGGTTGCCTCCATTTGTAATGACTGAGAGTTTTAAAAATATAGGGGTGTCGGAGTTAAGTCAGAGAATGTAAGAACTCCCCGCCATTCTTAATGGTGGGGATTGCAAAAGTATCTCCCCTCCCTTTCTAACAGAGGGGAGTATAGAAAAGTTATCTCCCCTCCATTTGTAACGGCGGGGAGTCTACAAAATGTTTTTTTTATACAAAAGTTTTTGGTACTGATGCTACTTTAAAATTTGAAGTTCTGCAAAACTATTTTGTAATATTGTTTTTAAATTTCAGCCATCAAAATCTTGAACCACCTGCTTTGAAGATAGATATATCTCATGTATGAACCTCATTTTAAAACATCGTTTCATGCGTTGCAAAGTACTCACGTAAAAGAAAGTAGTCAAGAAAAAAAGTTAGTTAAAAAAATCACGTGTGGCGACTAAAGAAATACACACGAAGTTTACAAAAAACTGTTTTGTAATATTGTTTTTAAATTTTCAGCTTTTAAAATCATGAGCCATGAACAAAAGTTTTGGGTACTGATGCTACTTTAAAATTTGAAGTTCTGCAAAACTATTTTGTAATATTGTTTTTAAATTTCAACCATCAAAATCTTGAACCACCTGCTTTGAAGATAGATATATCTCATATATGAACCTCATTTTAAAATATCATTTCATGCATTGCAAAGTACTCACGCAAAAGAAATTAGTCAAGAAAAAAAGTTAGTTAAGAAAATCACGTGTGGCGACTAAAGAAATACACACGAAGCTTACAAAAAACTGTTTTGTAATATTGTTTTTAAATTTTCAGCTTTTAAAATCTTGAGCCATGTACTTTTTGTAAGATTAATTTAAATTTAAATTAAAAAGATTCTCCCCTCCTTTTGCAAACTTCTTGCTGTTACAAATGGAGGGGAGATAATTTTCCAGACTCCCCTCCGTTAGAAAAGGAGGGGAGATACTTTTGTAGTCCCCGGCATTAAGAATGGAGGGGAATTCTTACATTCTCTGACATAACTCCAACACCCCTATATTTTTAAAACTCCCCGTCGTTACAAATGGAGGCAACCTCCCTTTTGAAAAAAAATATTTTTCCAGCCCCCCAAGTGATTAGTCCTTGTAATTTAGCCCTCCTTTCAAAAAAAATTCCATAATTTCGCATTTTCAAATTCACGGTTTGTTTAAACACTAAAAAAGCGAGTGACTTTCATAGAAAGAATACACCCCAAACCATCAATGACGGGTAGGTGTTATCGATCCATAGTCCATCGTTGATACTCCTTCGAAATCAGAGCATGGATGTGATGATTTCTGCGGATTTTTGATGAGATACCAAGGTATCACTGATAGGACTATCAACAATTGATTAACCAACCATCATTAAGTATCTGCAACCTTATACCTTTTTTTTGTCCCTACAGATTAAAATCGGACGTTTACCTACGCATTATTGACATGACTTTTTCATACAGTTTCTTTAAAATTTTATTAGCAGGCGTCCTCTCAATACTCTGGCAATATTGTTCATTTTTAGTTTAAAAATGGTAATATCTAACCTATAATTTTGGGAACTAAAAGTATATTATCTAACATAAGAGTGTAATAATTTTGTTGGAGATTATCTCGTGATTTAAATGTATTATGAGGTAACTAGAGTTAGTCTTGGTTTCAGAATATGTCTAAGTATATAATTGATTAATTTATAGAAATTTTACAACATAATAAATGTAAATTGAACATTTATGTGACATATTGAAAACTTCAAGCTACCTTACTAACTTTAAAAGTTAAGGGGCTATTTAGTCAATAAAGTTCAAAGTCCATGATTAGAAGTAAAAATATATAAAAAGATAGAACGCATTGTCCTTAATACAAGCAGGAAAAACCCAAAATTTCATATAGGTATATCTCAGGCTAGGAAAAGGGTTGCAGGTGCCAAATATATATAGTTTGGGGTTTTTGGTTGAGAGGAATCCGAAAATGAAGCTTAGCGGGCCTGTTGGCCCAAAGCCCGATGGTCCACTAAAGGTGATTTAAGGACAAATTGAGATGCTAACATGTGTAGGTGACTCATTCGTTGACAGCGGACCGTCACACTTTTCCCCAATGGTCTGTCGGGCAAAACACTGATTACTGAAACCCCCAACAGTCCGCCAGAGGTCCAGAACTTAATGTATAAATAGTGGGCACTGGATTCCGGTTGTAGCAATCGGTTCCAGTTGTAGCAATCATGTAGGTCTTTTGAAAATATCTTACACTAGTTTTTGGATCAATCCGGGTTGTATGCTAGCAGAAATCACTTAAAACCGAGCTAGATCTCGAGTCCTGTGTGTTTGAATTATTTACTAAACAACGTAAGTTAGAGAGTTGCTGGATGGATAAGATGGGGAGAGAGAGAGAAAGAGAGAGAAAGAGAGGAACACTTTCGAAAGAGTTAGCTAGCATGGGCATGCTTCTACTATGTATAGTCACAACATACATTAAACAAAACGAAAGTATAACATACAAATGATAATTAGCTAACAAATACAAAAGACTTATAACAAATAAATGGGTTCTACAATATACCTTTAGTGTTTAGTATTGTTAGTTGTTTTCGTCTTTAGTCAGTCTCATACTTAAAAGTATCGGGGTGATCGATTAGTTGATTTTCAACAATGTAGCGAATAAACTTGTTGAACTTCTCAACTATTCGATCGGTGCTACCTCGAGCTGGATCTTCAAGCGTTTATAGAGGAAGCTTATACAACTTCATGATGTCCACCTCACCGAACCCCATCAACTCATGCTCGTCAAAGAAACGAAAGGATTACATCTATTTGCAGTACACAAATGTTGGAGGTTAACGTCTATCATTAGAGTCTTGTATTTGGTTTTGTTGTATTAGAAATATGATATGTTGGAATAGTATTGCAGACCAGCGCATAAGTTACCTAGGGTCCGCATAAGTTATGCGGCACATAACTTATGTCCATAGGTCACTTTGTAATGTCTATAAATAGTTCACAACTTATGCATTGGGATAGGTACTTTTGTTGGTTTCTATAGAGAGAAAATGTATTCTAGAGAGAGTGTGTGCATTGATATTGTCAAATCATCTTGTACTTATTATTCAAGTTAATGAAATGAACTTTAAAGTTACTTTTGGGTTTTCTACCTTGATAGATTCCACACTTCAAGGTTAAAGCCAATAACACATTGTGATCCTGCATCAGTGTCAACACCTATCAAATGGTATCTGAATAAACACAAGCTTCTTTGAAGATTGAAGTTATTTCTACATATCTAAATATTTCACCTTCAAATTTCTACAAAACTCTCACAATATGTATCATACATGTTCGTGGTAAACCCTATCGAAAATCAAGCCAAATTTTCAAGGAAATCATTGCCAAAATTTCAAAAGTTGTCAAGATCAGCTTTGGGCGCATATGTTTCTTGAGTGCATATGTCTATTTTCACCGTATATCTTTTACGACGCATAAGTCCTAGACTTATACGCTGCGTTAGTTGAAACTTATACGCTGGACTTTTTTTGTTGACTTCAAACTTATGTGTTTGACTTTCTTCGACCATCCAAACTTATCCGTTGACTAGCTTTGACCAAGAATTACATGTTGCCCAAATTTTGACCAAGACTTGTACTTTGAACAATAGTTTAACCTAATTTCAAACATGGAAAATCTCAATGCGTTTGTATCTCAGCCATCAACATTGCTACAAAATTTGAATCTCGAGAACGAGATGGGGACATCAAACAAACCCCCAAAGCTGCTGAAGATGGAAGATTACCCTCGTGGGTAGATAAGTTTTAGACTTACGTGCAAGCATTAAACTACGAAACCTGGACTGCTATTGAAGAAGAGTATATAATCCCTAAAACCGAGAACGGTAGCAACTATTGTTTATCCAAATTGAAGATAGGGAGAAACCGTTGTTCTTAAGGGAGAAGAAAATGGTGAACCTATTCCATCAAGCCATCAAAGCCGAGATCTTTCAACTATTACAACAAAATGGATCATGCGACTCGATCTGGCAAGCTCTATAGAACAAGGATAGAGGAAAACCGGATATGAGAAAGAGCAAGATGGCATTGCTGAAGAAAGAGTTTGATATCTTTACCCAAGTCAAAGGAGAAGCGTTTGCTCAACTGATTGAAAGTTTTTACCATCTTGTTAACGAGATGACGGGAATGGGTATTGACAAGCTGGAATATAAATACATTGATAAATTGGCTGAGGCACTTCCTGAGGAGTGGGGCACATTCATAATGATTCAAAAGTCCAATCTTGTTACATATGCACGTTTGAACCTTGCTCTCTTTATTGAAAAACTGGAAGCTCAAGAATTGGAGTTGAGGAAAAAGCAGAAAATGAAGAGTTCAGTGGTTTCCCAAGACATTGGTCTTTATTACAAGAGCTCTCAATCAGTTGTTACCCCAAGTCCTAAGATACACATAGCTTTTTATACTGAAAACACTGGACATGCTTTTGTGGGAAACATACCTTCTGCACCTCAATACAGCAGCAGTTACTCTAACACCATTCCAACAAACCAAGCACCTCCCAGCTCTCAACAACAAGACCCTGATGTTTTACAGTGCAATATTGCTGTGAACATTAAAATTGCTAGTGGGATGACTCCAGAAAATGTAGATGAAAACATGGGCTTCTTAGGGTTTGTGTTGGAGTCCTATGAATGTCTAATTGCAGGCAGGATTGGGAACTACAACATGACCAAAGCAGACTATGATCAAATAGACCCAAAAGAGATGGAGATGATTGACATCCACCGGTGCATGGCAAGTGTGATTAGAAACATTTTAAAGAAATTAATGGGAAAAATGTTCTAGAGGGGTCACCATCAAATCTAGGGTTTGACAAGTCAAAAGTAAGATGCTTCAGGTGCAAAGAAAAGGGTCATTTCAAACGAGAATGCACAAGCAAAGAAGTTAGGAAAAGGCATATTGATGCTTTAATCTCACAAACCAAAGCCTGCCATGCATCTAAGGAGGCAGATGAGGGTTTTAACTGGAACACTGTATTCCAAGAAAATGTGGCTGAAATGGTGGATCAAGTTAATGAGGTTACTGAAGCTGAAGAGGAGGTTAAAGTGGTTTTTGATGAAGAGGTTGAGGTAAAAGTGTTCAATGGTGTTGATGAAATCAAAACTGAGGAAAAGACTAAGGTTAAACATGTTAATGAGGTAGCTAAGGAGGTTAATGATCAAGATGAAGAACTCATGGAAAAGATTACACTTGACTTCATGGAGAAGACTAAAGTGAAAGATGCTGCTGATGAATTAGAGGATGATCTGCCTCATACATATGACATGATTCATTCTGTTCCCTCTGATTTTTTCCATACCAGGTTTCCTGCTGATATTATTGAAAGTTTTGCAGGATGGTTTAATGGCGAGGAGGTTTCTCATGGTACAATTGAATTAGGGGAGGATGACGAGGATGAGCAAATTGAGGAGTCACAGCAAGTGGAGGTAAACAAAAAGCAAGCTGAAGATGCTCAAATTGATGGTTTGGTTGAGGACATTACTGGTATGGAATCTGAGGTTTCAAGTGAGGAGTTTTTACACACAGAACAAGCATTCATGGCAAATCAGGTAACTCCTTCGTCTTATTTGTGTGAAATTGTGAGCTACCTTGTGAGTAGTGTGAATTTAAAAGTTTAGAGTTAAAACAGATTAAAAAAAATTATGACACTGCCTTGCTTGATCTTAAGTATATAAAAGAAGCTTATGATAAACTACAAGTGTGTGAGAAAAAGCTGTGGGAGAAAATCCTACAGGATGAGAAAACCATTAGAATGCTAAAACACACTGTAGAAGATAAATAGATTGCAATTAACAAACATGTCGATAAGAATGCAGCTCACTTGAGTTTCAAACTATCAAGATTGAGACTGAATGAGTAAACTTGAAAATCACAAGTTACTCGCCAACATCGTATGTTCTGGACCACAACATTCCTAAGTCCTTACCTTGTGAAAAGAAATCTAAGGATGATATGGTTGAGCCAAGGAAACCTGATGTGCGTTATCATGTTATGCCGCCTCCAATATGGAATTCTCACATTCCTAAGAAACCCGATGGGTTTGAGAAGGCGTTGAACGTGGAGATTTATATTCCAGTTCAAGAGTCCACATCTAGGTTATATTAATCTGTAGATGTGAAGTTTGAGAAAACCGTTTACAACTCCGAGTGTGATAGTGATACCGGAGTAAAAATGGCAGAAACTGTCTTAACCAAGAAACCTATTAAGGTTAAACTTTCAGACAGTGAGGGTTGTGATAACACTGTGAGATTTGCCAAAACAAGTTTCTATCACAAACGACAAACTCATGGAGTTAACAAACCCAAGGAATTCGAGAAAATTGTGTTAGTCAAAGGGATAACTTCAGAATCATAAAAAGAGGCCATTTTCCGTAAACAATCTAATCAAGAATTTTTTTAAAGAAAAGGCCGAACGTGAACGTGCTGAAGCACCTCCGGTAAACAAATCTGTTGACTGGAGGAGATGCTTCAACCGTAATGAGGTGGGGTATGTATTTTATGCAAGTCCTAATCGATTGAATCACACCCATGCTCACCATCCGAAGTTAGTTCCCAAGTAACCTGTAATCTCTCAGTTTGTTGACAACAAGGTGAATATTTCAAGATCCGAGCCGGTTAGGATCTTGAAAAGAAAAGATGATGTTAATGTAAAAAGTATTTTCGAGAAGGGTGAAAGTTCTAAAAACAAGAACCCAACTTTTTATATTAAAAAGAAATCATCCGGTCAAAACTGGGTGGCTAAACCGAGTGTTTCGAATACCAAGCCACCTGGTTATGACGATGATATGAAATTTGTTTATGATACATTAAGCAATGTTTCTACATGCGATCTACTTTCAAGTGAATCAGAAACAGATAATGTGTTTTGTATAAAATCAAACAACCCAAGACCAAGAAGGCTTGAGTTTCCTCGTTTCACTAATCCGTTAACTATATGTGTAGGGGCTTCCAAGATCTCACGATTCAAGGTGGATTATGGATAGCGGAGCCTCAAGGCACATGACGGGTACCCTCCATTTACTCGAAAACATCAAATGTATTCGAGGAGGTCATGTCGGATTTGCTGGAAACCAAGGAGGACAGATAGTCAGAGAGGGAACACTATCAAATGGAAAAGTCATGTTTGACAAGGTGAACTACATCACCGAGTTGGAGAACAATTTATTGAGCACATCACAAATCTGTGATAAGAGCTTCTCGACACACTTCACGAAGAAAGAGGGCATGATCTTGAAACCTGGTTTCAAGATTCCAGATGAGTGGATATTGATGTGAGCTCCTCGAGAGAATGACTTATATTTTCTCAACATGAGCACTGCGTCTACTTCATCGTCGAATGCTCAATGTTTCATTACCAAAGCATCCGAGAAGAAGTCTATCTTATGGCCTAGGAGAATGGGACACATCAATGTGAGGAAGATGAACCATTTGGTTCACAATGAGTTGGTCGATGGGGTTAATGTAAAGAAGTTCCACTTGGATGAGGATTGTATTGAGTTCAAGAAAGGGAAACAGACGAAGAAGCCAAATCCAATGAAAATGGTTAACACCATTAACTTGCCTTTCAAGCTTCTACATATGGAACTCTTCGGTCCGGTGAATGTCTAAAGTATCACTGGGGAACTCTATTTCCTAGTGGTTACTAATGACTATTCAAGATTCTCATGGGTAATATTCTTGGACATAAAGGATGAGACCTTTGACAACCTTATGATCCTGTATAAGAAGTTGGAAACTTTGTACAAGCGGCCAATCTGAAGAATCTGAAGCGACAATGGGACAGAGTTTAAGAACAATAAGATGTTAGAGTATTGTAATGAACGAGGGATTCCTCATGAATTCAGGGCACCCTACAGTCCATAACAGAACGAGGTAGCTGAACGAAAGAATGAGACACTGATTGAAACTGCTCGAACCATGCTTGCGGAATCAAAGTAACCTATTAGCTTTTGGACCGAAGCTATGTCGTCAGCATGTTAAGCTCTTAACTGCGTTTTCATAGTCAAAAGAAACGAGGAAACTTGCTTCGAGTTGCTTAAACGACGCAAACCTAACTTGAAGTGGCTCGAACCTTTTCGGTCTTCCTGCATTGTTCTTGATCCAGAGGGAACATTTGGTCCTAAGTCGGTAGAGGGTTTCTTCTTGTGGTGTGCTAGTCCGTTACGACGAGTGTATCTTCCAAGTCAACATCAGATTGTACAAGTTCAGCACGTTGACTGTCAATGATAGATATTCTACTCCAACCTAACGACCTGGTGATGCGTGGTTGTTCAACTATGACATTCTCTGGAAAAGTTAAACTTCTAGAGGAGGTTATTTCTAAAGAATTTGTTTCTATTTTATATCAACAACAGCTTGGTGAAGATCTAGTCGGCAATTCATCACCCGAAACTTCATTATTTTCTGATTGTCAAGATGTTCATGATTCCATTATACCTGATGCTGTACCTGGGACAACTCCTATCTTTGATGATGATGGTGAAACTTTTGAGGAACTTATTGAAGCCATATCTCCGAGTTCCACTGAAGTGATTATCGAAGAGAATCTGACAAATATCCAACGTAATGTGATCCTATCTACCGATGTCATACCGAGGACTGTGTCATATCATCCAGAAGAAAATATCATTGGTGACTTAAACATGGGGGTTCATAGAAGACGTCAGATTGATCAAAGCCTCTGGTTTTCTATACCAAAGTATCACCGGTGCATAATCGATTTTCCTTTAAATGTTTTATATCTCATATCAAGCCGAAAACTTATAAAGAGGCGTTAACCGAGGAGAGTTGGGTTAATACCATGCAAGAAGAATTGCAGCTGTTTGAGAAACTTGGTGTGTGGAAACTTGTCGACTTGCCAGAAAACAAAAAGAGAATCAACACAAAATGGGTATTGAAGTGCAAGCGCAACGAAAACGGGATTATTGTCAGAAACAAAGCTCGACTTGTTGTTCTCGGATTCAACCAGAGAGAAGGAATCGACTACAATGAAGTGTATACACCGGTTGCAAGACTAGAAGCTATTCGAATCTTCCTAGCCTTCACTTCCTGGAAAGGATTCAAAGTCTACCAGTTAGATGTTAAGTCTGCTTTTCTCTACGGGAGACTTAGTGAATAAGTCTACGTGGGACAACCACCGGGGTTTTTGTGACAACCGCCACCTTCAGGTTAATATCCATAGATATCCTAAACGTGCTTTCATTTCATAAGTATCTATTTGGCATAATTTTCATTATTGAGGTCTTATGAAGAATGGGAATGTGATACACATCATTAACTCACGTTTATTAATTTTCAGAATTACCGACATACTTACCGTTTTACCGAACTAATAAGCGCGTTGGTGAACAATATAAACTGTCTTCGGAAATATAGTCCAATGATTCATAACACTAAACTAAGATGTTACATATTTCAACTATAAATACTATTGTATGACCAATGAAAAGGTATTCTCATATGTGAAAAGGTATATTTAAAACCGACATGGTCTAAGTTAAACATGATTAGAGATAAAACCATTTGGCTTGTTAAAAAACTTAACCACTTTATGTATAAAGCAAGAACTAAACCAAAATCTAAAATTTATAACTATTTAATCAAACTAACACATTTTCACTGACATAACTAATCCCTAATTCCTAACTAGATACAAAACAAATCCCAAACCACCTCCCATCCCCATTCACATTCACCCAAGGGGACCCCTCTCCTTTGCCTTGTCTTTCACCCAACAACCCCAACGCCTTGTTCCTTATATCCCAACACATCTCAACTTTATCACCACACTTTGCTAGCATTTCAAGTAACTTCTCTCTTCCTCTCTTGGAGATGGTTTCATACCCATCCACCATCTTTCTTGTTTATCTTTAAGAATAAATCAAGAAACAAGCACAAATTTTCAAGAACAACAAGCCTACAAATACTAGAGATGGTGATTCAAGTGTAAGGAAGCTAGAATGGTGTTAGGAGCTAAAATTTCTTCTCTTCTTATTATTTTTATTACCTCCTCTATCCTTTGCCTAGGTTGTAAGACCTCTAACCCCGAGAATCCTACAGTTGTTAATCACATCCACAATTTCACAAAAATTTAAAACCAGACAATTCATTTTATTTTAAAACAAATTCAGAGTAAATAACAGCGGAAATATTAAAAATCCCAAACATGGGTACAAGTGTCCAAAATCAAATTTCAATGTATTTAGTAATAATTGAAAGGAACAATGTTCATTAATAAAACTTTCTGACTAGATATGCCTTCAACCGTCCCAGTAGCCTCGAGCACGTCCAAGTGGTAAGCATCCTCCTCCTAACCTGAAACTCACACTAACATACACACAAAGTCAGCTTGAGCTGAGTGAGTTCCAAGTTTTAATAATTGACATTTATAATAATCATTCCAAGAGTTTTAAAATAAAATGGGATACGAACAGTTAGGCCATCATCAACAATAAGTAATCATATTTATATATATATATAATTATATCCCTATAAACATCATCCAAGTAATAACATCAGGGTCGAGCACACGTACAACCCAAACACGTAACATTCCATCCGATGGTGATCATGCCACACGAGCCTCCCCCCTTACGGGCTTTCCAGGGCCTGCCACAAGATTTTAGAACCTGAGTAGTATAGTTTGGCCAGACCAAGATCATCATCCATCCGTATGCAAACACAAAGTAGGCATACGCAAACATCCTTAGTCTATAACGACTAATTAACATCGCCAATTATTGGCCATAAAGTAACGCATGTATAAACACGCGTATATATATATATATATATCATCCCAAATTTTATCATCATGAAAGTAAGTCTATGGTCATAAAGTAACACCTGCATACACATTCATAAATATCATCTCATGACATGCTATGAAACGAGTAAGCCTATATCCTTGAGTCTAGGCCATAAGTAATGTCTATAACCTTATGGAATATATGACCATACACGAGCCTCAAATATCCTAAGGCCTAGAATATAATTCACACATATTTTCATGAACCCACAAACATAAGTAAGGCCATGTAATACCATCCAATTAGTTTAAACGAGTAAAGTCGGGTAAAGTTGTAATATGATGTGTATGCTAGTTGAAAACATGAAAAGAGTAAAAAGGGGCATCATGAACTCACCTGACACGAGGCACACAATCACAAAGGGCTAGAGGACCTTTAAGACGCCCACAGCTCAAAAGCCTGTCGGATTATGAACAACAATTACTAACGGTATCGAATCGACTTGTTTATCCTACGAGGTGTTCTAACATGGTTTGATCTATCTAACGCCTCGACCTTGCCAAATTCATTTAAAACAGCCCCCGGGGCCTTGAATTAACCAAAACCATCCTTAGGTAAACCCGAGAGTAGAGAATTCCCAAATTATCCCCGGAAGTGCGATGTGAGACTAATATGCTCGCTTAAGAGTTGTTTAGGCAGTTAACATCCAACTCAGCCCCGTGTGGACCCAAATTGATAAATTCACAGCCAACAAGTCCACACACGCTGCACGAGTTGAATGGGTCGGTAACTTGCAAGCACAACGCACCAACTATTTAACAAACGACGAATTCGCGTTGTACCGACCCGTTTGAGTAACCGACAACCAATTCAGCCCCAAAACTTATAAAAATCATTTTCCAACAGCCCATACATCAAACCAAAGCTACCCGAACTGAATTGGTCATTAATTACTTCAACTCTCGTGCTAAACGCAACAATTCCCTATTCTAGACAACCGAATGCTATCTTTCAAGCTACAACTAGTTGGCCGAACAAACGAGCACCAATGCATATGATTTTAAAGTATGTTATGTGGGACATACCTAGGAAGTTTTTGGTGCAAAAACCTTAGCCGAAACAGCCCCAAAACTGCCCAATTGGACAGCCACCCGGTAAGCCTAAAACAAGTGGTTTAACGACGAATAAACGAGCCATAAGGATGAATTAAGGAGAAAAAGAGTTGTAGAAATTTAGTACCGACCTGGAATTGAAATTTGGAAGGCTGGACGGTGATTGATTGCACGCAAAACGAGGAGGGGGAGGGGTGATGGGGGCGCCGATCGTACCAAGGGGATAGGGTTAGGGTTTTATTTTTTTTTGATTATATTATAAAAAAAATGTTACATTCTAGCCCTTCTAAGTTGAGAGTTGTGACACTTGGATGAAAGTTAAGAAATTCAACTTATGGGAACGACTAGGAGGTCCCCGAAGATTCAGGACGAGTCCCGATAGAAAATAGAATCATACAAGGCATAAGTATCTTTTCTTTTCTCAACGAAATTTTACGGGCGTTACATAGGTGAGTTTTTACACCATAATATTTCATTCTCTTGTTAATATACAAGTCCTGAAAGCCTGTATAATGGATCACCCAAATATGTTACACAAAGGTTTTTTTTCTAACAAATCACTTCTTATAAATACGAACACATCTCACATATTCAGCCATAAGGTGAAATGAGATATGGATATTAAGACCCAAAGTATGTTATATATAAAGTTAAATATTTTTATAAATCCACAACCAAAAGATAAAACCATAGCACACCTAGGAATCATGTAAAAGTGGACTGAATGGGACATCTAGAGAGAGACAGTAGCTGGCAGATTTTAAAAGTTGATTGGCAAGGTCACAACTCGGTCTATACTTGATCAAAAAAGTCATGATTTTTGAGTCTACAATAAACTACTACGAGTCTAGTTTCCAACCAAACTGGTTTCATACAATTTGGACGAGTTTTGATATCCCAAACGGACTTTACAAAAAACACGTTTCAAAACTGTCATTTTGTTAACAGATTTGAGTTTTACTCATGGACACATAACTCATTCATATCAAGTCCAAATGAAATGATTCTTTTTGCAAGTGGTACCTTTATGTCTTAGATTTAAAATTTATACTCACACTCTTCATGAAAATAAGATTAGGTCAGTCAAATAATGGTTTTCCCACAGACTATAAATGAATTTCGTTGTACGACCATTGTCTATTAATAAATGTGTTTGGACCCCTTAAACACCTCCAAAAGTTATGTATCATAGTTTTCTAGAAACGTAATACATGTGAGAGTATGTTATAAAAATTTCAGGTCAAAACAAGGTCGTTTTATACAAGAAAATTGGGTCACTTCGCAACCCAAAATCAATAAAGGACCAGTCAAGAATTTAACAACATATAAAGTGCCAGATACTAGCTCTAGGTCAAAGCTTGTGCGAGAACTTATGAACTAATAATGGCACTCTTAATACATATATAACCTTATATATATTGATCCAAAACTTAAATATACGATTAAACACATAAACGAATCACCAACGGTTCATCAGGATATACATTGACAATAAACGCATACACCATCGAGTCTAACATGTTTGGTGGACTTTATACAAGATCAACTTGTAAGTTGATGCTGTACTATGGGATTCTAAGTAACCGTAATTGATTAGGTGGCGGTTAGGAGAAGTCCCACGCTTGTTTTCAATAGTTGCTAGCTATCTCGGTTGGAAACTCAAAGGTGAGTTTCACGGCCCTTTTACTTTCAAACAATTTACAAAATGGGGGAGAAACATACAAATACTGGTTTTTATACGTTAATATCGCCTGGATATGAAAGTCCCCTTTATCACTTATTAATAACCATTAGCTTGTATTAGCCTAAGATTCTGTGGATAGTACTATTGGGATTGACGCCCCCAGTCATGGTTAGTCGCACTAAATACCGATCCGCATGGTCGAATGACTGCATAGTGTCTACTCGCTTACTCGTGAGGTACGAGTGAGGGGTGAAACACCCGTGTCTTGGTTTGGTTATGCCTCATGTAGTTCATATATATCGTATTCTTTGCTAGCTTACGATGGGTCAAACGTTTACTTGTTTATATTTAACGTATACATGAAACGCTTTCGAACGAAAAGGTTTTACAAACTTTTAAACGCTAAAACCTGTAAACTCACCAACATTACGTTGACATTTTAAAGTATGTTTTTTAGGTACTTAAGGCACAAGCGTTCATGTGGAAATTGTCCTAGGATAATATGCACACAAGTGTCGGATACACATTTTTGAGGATTTTACTTGTATAACACAAGTTATGGGTCATATGGGCAAAATCTTAGAAACAATGTCTTTTATTAAAAGTTTTGAGAGTTAAAGCAGATTTTGAGATGTAAACTTTGAATTTTAACCATGTATCCAATTTGTGTGTTTGTGTTTGCGATAATCATATGCTTTGACAACCATGTCCGTCGCCTCTTGCGATTCCGCTGTGGTGGGGTGTGACAGATTGGTATTAGGAGAGTCAAGGTTTAAAAATTTAAAATAAGAGTGTTTAGGTTAGGTTAAGTTTATATAGACCGCTTTTTTGCTCATCAAGTTTTTGGCGTCGTTGCCGGGGATACTTAGGCGATAGCGAAACTAGCTTTTATTAATACACTTGATTGATTACTTGGTCTTATTTGTGTGTCTAATTGTCAGTGTCTAATAGGTCTTACAGAGTCTTTTTAGTGTGTCTAGTAATTTTTGTAAAAGTTTTTTTTAATTATTTTATATTTATATTTTTTGTTTTGTTATATATATATTTAAAATTTTTAAATATTATTATTATTTATATATTTAAAAATATATAAATATATATTATGGAGCATTACTACAGGAACCACCAGCATGGATACAATTATAGTCATCGGGATCGTTTTAGGGAAGTTTGGGTGAGATATGTGGTGGATCACATTGGTCACATGATTACTATTATTCACAAAGGGGTCGCACATATGAGTATGAAGATCACCGTCCTTACTAGCAATCGTATGAGCCGGAATGCCAATCACCATCTATACGTGAATGTGCCAAATTCACAGTTGAGTTGTTGCAAAAATGTTTAAATAGTTGTGATCGTTGGGATCTAGAGCAAAGTAGAATTAGAAATGAGCAACATATAATGGAATTTGATGAAGCAGTTAGAAAAATGAATGTGAATTTCAGGGTATTGAGCGACTAGTTGGCCGAAGATTGAGAGGAGCGTTTAACTAGTAGTACAGAGCAAATTGTTTGTGAGCCAGAATACTCCCCGGAATCGGAGACCATAATGGACGATGAAGTCCCACCTCCAATTCAGCAGAGCGTTGGCTATGTTGGCTCAGATTATCGGTATTACACGCTTTGGTACTGTGGGCCCGAACCCATTAATGTTGATTTTTGGGGTGATTAGGAGATAGAGGTAGTAGAGTTACCTAATAACACCATGGTTGAAATTGAAGAGGGTGATGAGTTGATGGAAAACGACATGGAGGAGGAGCACATACCTTCCTGGGAGCTGGAATTTGGTGATGAGTCATTAGATTTACCCATTCCGCGTTGTGAAGAAGATTAGTTTGACCCACTTGGTGATTTAAAACGTCTCGAAGATTTACTGTATAACGAGCCAAGTGTGGGGATCGAGAAGGAGCCTTGTGAGGAGAGTCGTGAGGATGTAAGTGATTCAGTTCCTATGGCATTACACATCGAATCTGATAAACCAAAACACGGACCATATTCAATTTTTATTCGGGACGTGTCGAGGTTTGAAAAATTGGCTAGAAGAGAAAGGATAACGAGGCTCAGGGAACGAATTCTTCATAGGAAATTTCCATACCCACCTAACTTCACCGAATTATTATGTAGGGATGACCACCTCTTGGATTACATGCAGTTCGGTCCTGAAAAATTCAAGAGTTGGTGGGCCGAGTTGAATTCATATCTTTGGGCCCATGAGAGCTTTGTAGTTGGTGTCTTACTAACCATGTGTAAGAGAAGAGTGTTGAGGAGTACAGATGGAAGGAGGATAAAGGAGAAGCCTCCTGATTGAGGTTTTCGAAGCTAGTCCAGCTAAAGACTTTCTATAAATTTAGCGCTTCCCGGGACGCAACCCGGTAGTATGTTTTTATTTTTATTTTTTATTTGTGGGGTTCCTTGCTTTCTTGTGCTGGTCGTTTCTTGGTTTGCTTTCAGGTTGCTCTGGGATATTATTGATGGTTTGAGGATTGATTCAAGTGTGGGGATGTCGTTCCCGCTAGCTTATGGATTGCCGCGTTCGTTCGTGAGAGACGATACTATTGGCATTTGCTTTTGTTCACGTTCAAAGTGGAGGGCACAGGACACGACTCGTGAGGCAATATCGTCATATTTACTAGGGAAGTCTGTTCCATTTTCTTTATTTTTTTATTTCTCCTTTATTTTTGTCCTTTTCTTATCTCACATTGTGGACAATGTGAAATTTAATTGTGGGAATCGGAAATTGACGTTTTTAGGTAGTAAAAAAAAGTACAAAAATATATAAATAAAAAAAGAAAAAAAATTAAAAACTAAAATAAAAAAATAAAAGAAAATATTAAAAAAAGTCTCTTGAAATAAATGTTTTGCAAAATAATAGAAAATGATAGAAAAATTGGGGATTGATTTTTAAAACTACTAATATATATGAGATAAAAAATATAGAAAGCGTACTTAATTTGTGATGTGTCGGTAGGCCCAACTAGCTTTGAAAAGTTTCCTCTGATTATTATTAATATACTTAATACTCATAAACCCTGTGGGTTCTCATCTTGAGGGGGGATAGTGAAACTGAAAATTCGATAAGGTATAGCGAGTATTACCGATTTACCGTAATCTTAATACCTTGAGGTGGTGAGAATTACATGCACTTAAAATTAGCACGTCACTCTGTTTTATGAAATTAAATAACGAGTGGTGGCGCCTCGCTATGTACAAATTTTATATGAGCTTAGAAAATTGTTATATATTTAGGTAAAAGATGCCTAAGAGCACAAAGTTTTATTGCACAAACATTTCAGATATGCAAATATTTAGAAAGCAAAAGTGAATGAGGCCAAATGCCAAAGAAGCATTCACTAAAAAAAAATCAAATCAAAAGTTAGAAAAAGAGGCCAAAAGGCACATACTAGATGGGGCTGAGAGCTTACATGTTACCAAGGGGATGGTGACTATGAGGACACACCATTGGGGCTCTAAGGTTTTTAGTCAATAAATATATTTAGGAAATACTAAGGGTGGAGACCTGCGACCGTCATATACTGGGTTGCAGCTCGGGTGACCTCGCTAGACCTTTCATCCATACAAATTCCACCTAATTGCATTTTCTTCTTACCACTAAAGGGTTTTTAGCTTATGGTGATAGGTTGAACCTGTCTGCTTCAACCCTGTTTATATTGTCTTGATTATGCTTGAGATGAGGGTAAGCAGATCTGTAACTCCTTAGGTGTGAGAACCCATAGGTTTATTGTTATCACTTGAACTAAATCATTAAAAATGATGGGGGGGGGGGGGGGCTTGATAGGCTAGTGGTTGGGTTTAAGTGGACAACAATATCGGCAATCGCAGTTTTTGCGTTTATCTATTATTAATTAAGGTAACCTAAATGTTTTGAAAATCAGTGTCCGATTATGATTCCATTGCAAATAGCTTTTTCAGGGACGAAAAAGATTTAAGTGTGGGGATATTTGATATGGGTTAAAATATATAAATATATCCTATACTTTTAGATATTTTTGAGCAAAGTTTTTATTGAATATTATTAATATTTGGTTCATATGTGAGTTTAATGGTTTCATGAGACAACGAGCTAAAATGGAGTACTTTAATTATATTGAGACCAACGAATGAATAAGTCGTGCATAATTTTTGTATTTAGCTCTTTAAGTTTACTAGTAAGAAAGTGGGTACTTTAAGCATGTTTTTTTTTTAATTTCATGTTATGGTGCATTAAAGATACATAATGGAAGCTTTATGTTGTAACGCCCCGAATCCTCGTAAACGTCGTTGTTCAGTGCGCGTATTAAAGTGGTCATACGAAACTATTAATGAAAATTACTTTAAGAACTAAATAAATATAAAAGGAAAACTGAGGGGGCTATTGTGAAAATTTAAAGTTATTCCCTTTAGGGATAATGTGTTCTTGTGATGAAGGCCCAAGTGGAGATTTCTTAACCGACAACAACAATATGAAGTTTTTATTCTTTGGAGACCTGACGGGGTGGGAGCAATTAACGAGACAGCAGCCCAAACATTATCCTTTTTGAGGCACTTATCATAAATAATTTTTTTTCTTCGGCCCAGGGGATTGGAGGAAAGGAAGTGGCAGCCGCCACTTAGAAGAACTTTATTCTTGATTGTTTTTGTTATTCGGAAGTCACACAAAGGGAGACAGAAGTCAAAAGGCAAATAGTGAGGTGTTCGGGCAAAACTACTCATTTAAACACGGTTTGATTGGTTTAACTTTATTATTTGTTTATTATGAATTTGGGTTTTGATCTTATTTATTTTATTTTCTTGAGTGTGGTTGTTGGCTAAAACCATTCTAGTTGCCTAGGTTTTGAATGAATATTTGTTAAGTTTTGGTTTGCCTATTGGTATTGGGTTATTTGTGTTGGACTAATATTATTTTAACTGACTTATTGGTATTTGAAAAGATGAATATGCATGCTTATTTTTTAATTTACTTTTATTCAATAGTTCTATATTTGTCTTTGTGAAAGTTTTTCATGTGTGGACGCATATTAGGTTACCTACTGCGTTTTCGTAACTAGTTTATGGTTTATAGTCGACATATTCCATAGGAACGGTTGTTTGAGGGTTTAGAGAAAATAAGTGTTCTACCTATCTTGAGACCGATAGGTAATAGATAGTTGGGGTTGTCTTAGTCATTAGGTGGTATGGGTATAGATTGCACGAGAGTGGATTTTCCCCTTATTGTCTTTTGATTTTTGCTTTCCTAAGTTCTTTCAGCATCTTTGGTTACTCCTTACGTTGCTTACACTCCTGGATGTATTGTGATTAGTGATATTGAGAGGTGATCTATTCATTAGAGTACTTTAATATTGTTGGAGAGACTGAAGGTAATCCAACCAAATGGTTTGCGTCATACGTCCCTTAGGTAATCCTTTTAGGTCACACCCAGAGAATGACCAGGGATTCACTAGGATGTCTATATGAAACCCTATTGAACGAAAAGGTTTTACAAACTTTTAAACGCTAAAACCTGTGAACTCATCAACATTACGTTGACTTTTTAAAGTATGTTTTTCAGGTACTTAAGGCATAAGCGCTCATGTGAAAAATGTCCTAGGATAACATGCACACAAGTGTCGGATAAGCATTTTGGAGGATTTTACTTATATAACTCAAGATATGGGTCATATGAGCAAAATCTTAGAAACAACGTTTTGAGAGTTAAACGTAGATTTTGGGATGTAAACTATGAATTTTAACCATGTATCCAATTTGTGTGTTTGTGTTTGCGATAATCATATGCTTTGACAACCATGTTCGTCGCCCCTCGTGATTCCGCTGTGGCGGGGTGTGACAGTTTGTTGATCCTTTCCACAAAGACATGGTGTACCTTCTCGATAAAGCTTTATATAGACTTCACCAAATCCCGAGATCTTGGTATGAAAAATTGTCCCAACATCTGGTGTACAATGGCTTTATTCGAGGAATGGCCGATTGTAGAGTGTTTATTAAGGAAGTGGTTAGACATCTACTGATTGTGCAAGTTTACGTAGATTATATCATCTTTGCATCCACAAATGATGTTCTGTGCAAGGAGTTTGAGGAAGTCATGAAAAAGAAATTCGAGATGAGCGTAATGGATGACATGAAGTTTTTCCTAGGGGCGTTAATGCGAATAGGTATTTCAATTGTTGGACTAAATGAATAGGCAAGGAAGGCAAGATACTTGACTGAAAGGTCCTACCCGACTCATACTTAGGAAGGTGGATCAGTTACCTAACGATATCTTTATTCATCAGACGAAGTATATCAACGACATCCTGGCAAATCATTACCTTGCTTCCATTGAATCATGCCTGATTCAACAGCAATCAGTACTCCGCTCCCATTGAATCATGGGATTGGCCTCGATTCCAATGCGGAGAAGGTGGATCAAACTCTTTACCGATCCATGATTGGCTCTCTCATGTATTTGGTTGCTTCTTGGCCTGACATCATATATGCAACTTGTTTGTGTGCCCGATATCAATCCATCCCAAAAGTCTCACACCTCATGATCGTCAGGCGTATTCTATGATATTTGAAGGGATGTCCAGGGTCAATCTTTGGTATCCTCGTGACGATGAGTTTCTGCTGAGAGCTTACTCGAATTCTAACTATGGTAGCTGTAAGCTTAACGCAAAATCTACAACTGTTGGATGTCAATTCTTCGCACTAGGTTGGTCACATGGCAATGCAAGAAGCAAACCACTGTGTCGCTATCAACCTGTGAGGTTGAGTATGTAGCTGCTTCCAATTGCTGTTCTCAGGTTCTTTAGATTCAACAGCAACTGCGCGATTTTGGTTTGAATTTTCTGACCACACCTATATTTGTAGATAATTCTACTGCTATCTCGATTACTAAAAATCTGGTAAATCACTCTAAAATAAACACACCGAAATACGGTATTACTCCATCCGTGACTGCTACGAGAAGTAGTTGATTACCATAGATAAAATTCACACCGATGAACAAAAAACAGATCTTTTTACCAAAGCTTTTGATAAAATTTGTTTTCAATATTTACTCAAGATTAACGGTATTAAGGAACTACAAGGTGGGAATAATTGTGATCCTAAGATTATGGATTCTAATCTCTTGTAATCTGTTCATTAGAGTCGCATTTTGTTTTTGTACATAGTTTTAATATCTTTCATGTGTTTATGTTTTTAGGGGAGAATTTTTTAGAAAAACCAATAACATTCAAATATTTGAAAAGTAAAAAACATTCAAAAATGCTAAAATGGCAAAAACATTAAAATTGTTGCTTCTCGAAAATGAGTTTTTGAAGCGAAAAGGGAAGATAATAGTACATTGATCATCTGGTCCCAAGTCCAGTAAAAAGTAAGCAAAAAGGCTGTGTGCTTAATTGTATTAGTGCATTGGTAGGCCTTTAAACAAACAAGTATGAGATAGTATGTGATATAAACATAAAATTGCCAAATTGAAAGGGGTGTTAGTTTCTTGCAAAGTCTTGGCAATGAATGCAGAAATGTAATAGCCTGTCATACTCAAGCCTTTTAGTCAGTATGATCTTCAAAATTGTTACAAATTTAAAAGGATTTAAGCTACTAGTTAATGGTTAACGCTTCAACGATGTATGGTCTTATAGCCTTAAATCCTGTATTGAAGGGATGCTTTAAGGTTCCTGACTCCATTGGGTCTCTATGCGTTTTATCATCTAGGTATTCATTTCAATGAATATTAAAATTACTTAGAAAGCAAACCCACAATTTATTTGCCAATATAAGTCATTAAACTTGATTACCAAGTACTTTATTGTATTAATTCATTATTGACTTGTTCAAACCACACTATTAGTCATACATTGTCCCCTTGCTCGCATCTTATTACCATTAAGAAACAGACCTCAAGGGACACAATGTATGCAAGCCTATAGATGAAATCATGCATACTAATCCATGGGAAAGAACCTTGAGGTATTGCTTGATAACGAGGGTATGCCTTGTAGTGGGGATTATTTGCTAATCTGCTTTTGTAAAAGCCAAAATCAAAATCTTTTGATCTACTGATTCCAGGCATTAAGTCAAGTTGGGGTGATATGGTAAAAATCAAATTAAGCCTGAATCAAGATTAGAACTGATAGTACCTGATATTCTGTGCTTATTTGAACCAAATTAAAATCGTACCACAAAAATTTCTGAAACGTTTGTTGGAAGGTTTAGGTGGACAACAATAGCAATGATTGACTTAACACCAGTCATAATAAAGCTTAAAAAACTGTGATGGAAGGGAAATTTGGTCAATATGATTCCCTACTTGAACTCTCAAAAATATTTATTTGGTTTACTGTTTTGTTACAATTCAGTTTCATGTTCTGTCATTTACTGCGTTATCATTAAAACCAAAAAGATTTTATTATCCTGGATTACTTTCGACTCTTGATCTCTCTTGGGTAATTATATTTATTAACATATGTGGTGTCACCCCCCGTTAAGCGATTTGCGGAAGCGTTAAACCGTAATGTAACAGACACAACTAGTATCAAATACATTGTTCATAAAGAAACATTATTAATTAATCTACAATATTTTACATTGTTCTAACATCTTTTACAAACTAGGTGATACAATCAAAACTAGTTCTTCAACTACTTCACTTCTAACTCGAATGCTTGTACCAGTTTACATATCATCGATCACAACTCAAACAGATAGCACGTAAGCACTTTACTCCACTTTTCTGAATACCTGAAAGCATGTAAAAAAACAGGTCAACTACTAGTTGGTGAGTTTCATAAGTTTTAATGAAATCAATTATGCGTACCAAATCGTCATAGTTTCAGAAAAGTTTAGGATAAAAGTTTGAAATTATGATAAAATCGTGATTGTTCGTTCGTACTACGTGCCTTCATTTCCACGTAAAATCAACCACTTTGGCTCCCCATCCGCCCATAACGGTTCCATTTAAAGTCAACCATTATACAAAATTTATATATGCATATATATATATGCATATAAATATATATACATATACATATACATATGACGTGAGGTCGAAGACTCGTGCAAAATTAAACCAATTACAACTAAATAGATAGCGGTAAGTGGGTATCGAACACGAGGAGTTTGTGGAAAATGTGTTAAATAGTAGCTTAACAATTAAACTACTATAAATGTAATTGACTCAAAGTAATTTTCAAGTTGATTTTTGATTTGATTTTAAGAACTAAATTAACTAACACGAAAGTTGTAAACAATTGATCAAGCAAGTATTTCTCTTGGAATTCGGGTTAACACGCAACACTCTTATTTAAGTTCAATGGATAAATTATAATATCTTGATTTTGTGTAAATGTTGTTTATGATTAATCAAGAACTAAGTACTCGGATTACAAGAACGCGAGGTTGTTTCTTGTTAATCAATCAATATGTTTCTAACCCTAATTCCTTCTACTAAATCTCAATTGTCAACGACACCAAGAACGTATAGAACGGAACTAGGTTGAAACAATATGGACAAGTTACAAACAATCAACAAACATCATAATTATACTACCTTCACAATTAGATAATCAATCCAAGGGCAAGAACAATAAACAAAAGTGTTTTGTAAATAACCTTACATCCAAGAGAAATGATAAAAGTTTTAGCCACACATAATTGCAATCATCATACCAAGTTTAATCCAAAGCAATCCAAGATTATGATGTTAATCTTTAATTCAAAGCCCTCAAAAACTTGTTCTCCAGCCCCAAAATCACCCCAACAATTGTCTCAAAACGAAAATACCCTGAAAAGCATGTCAAAAGGCACTTATAACATAAAACTCGAGTTGTAACCGTCATCAGCGTTCAGGGGCCACCGTAAGCTACGGTGGCCACCGTATGTAACGCCCGGAAATTTTGGTAATCGGCTTGATCGTTTATAAAAGTTTTTTTTAATAGGCTGGGTTTCACCTTTCTAATTTAGGAGCCTTTTTAATATGTTTTATAAGTCCATTTATCCGCCTATTATGCTTGTTTATTGATAAATTCTTCGTTTAGGATTAAAATCCGACGACTGTTTAGTTTTTCAGGGCGGCAGTTTCTGGTGACAGGAACTGGTGTCTTTGATGGGTCTTGTCGAGAAAAACGCGTGGATATATTATTGCCCAAAGCGGAGTTCGTTTGATAGGGTTTTGAGTTATTCGACTGGTAACGCGTAAAACGAACGAATCTGGAGTTTGTTTTCTGTGCTGACACCTGGGGGGCAGGTGCGGCTTGCGACACCCGGAAATTTATGGTTAACACCGTTAATACAATCTTCGTTATCTCAAACACTCATTCATGCGTTTTACTTATATGGTGGTAAATTAAGTGTGTTGGTTATTGCACAAACATTCACGTTGTGGTAATTGGAGAATTATCGAATCACAGGAGTCTGACCCGAACGTTGGTGAAGATATGAAATAATGCCTCAAGCATATATTATAATATTATCAGTGTGAAATTTCATTCTAAATGATTATGTGTTTAGTTTATAGCTCTTTCATGAAATTGCGATCGATTGCGCGTGCTTTGTACGTTTTCGACTTTTATAAAATAGTTTTAGCAAAGATACCGACGAGGCTTTATTTGTACTAACTTGGGTTAGTATTTTAGTCACAATGGTTCGTTATCACCCGGTTCATTGTTAAAAAGTTCGTTTAAAGCAAACTTGTTTCAGCAAGGACTATTATTGTAATTAAGAATTAAAAGAATATTAAATAAAAATCCCCAACCCTAATTCCCCCCAAAACCATCGATGATTGCAGCCATTCTCCCTCACTCACAATTTCAAAGCACCAACACACCCTAGTTATCTTCAATTCAACCTTGGGTCTTGCAATTGGTGGTGCCTTTGATTGATTCTCAGGATTCCTAACGTTTATTGGTAAATTTTATGTATCAATTTTATGTTTTGATGAGTTCTTGATAAACCCTAAGTGTCCAAACTTCTATAATTTTGATGATTTGATGTTAATTGATAATTTAGAACCCTAGAGATGTCATAAACATGTTAGGGTTTGAGTTTTGTTCATAATAGTTTCTGACAGATTCGTACTTGTTTATTGTTCGGTCTGTAACTCGATGAAAATTTATTGTATTTGATCGATTCTTTTTTCTATAATGTTCTAAATTGAGTCTAGTTTCAAGAAAGGTATAATATGTAATTTTTGGACGAGATTTGAATGCTTTTTATGATTTTATAAGATCGAGTGTCAAAGCTGGTGCGGGATGATGGATTCTGGTCTGTCTTCCCGACATCATAACTGTAACGCCCTGAAATTCGATTGGTAAACTAGGATCGTGAAATCATCGGAAACTATAGACTTTGGGATTCTGGACGATAAGTTCGGAACCCATATCATTGGAAAAATCTGCTTTTATCATTTAAAATGTTTATTTTATAAAACGACATTTACGCCTGAAAAATATTAATTTTTATGCTTTCGAAAAATTAAATGTTCTTATTTAAAAAGATTTCAAATAATTATTCGGAAAATGGTTTTATAAAAGTTTTGCTGAAAAAGTTTTAGTTTGTTTAAAAACTTATGAACTCGACTAGTCTTGACCCGTCGGTAGCCTAAACCCGAACCCGAGTCACCCGAGTATTTAAGCGGAAAATCAAGTATTCTTACACCATCTCTTTCATTTCCACCAACACTTCCCACCCAAACACTCTCATTCTAGAGAGAGAAACTAGAGAGAGAAAGTCTTCAAACTTCAAATCCGAGTCCACAAATCTGTTTGTTGTTATTCTTGGTAAGATCTTCTTGAAAATCATCCATTTTCATAACCATTTTCGGCCTCAAATCGAGCAAAAAACACCCATTTTCGTTTCTAGAGTTTTCGGGTCAAAAACCGTCTTGTTTTGGTGTCAAAATGCAGGCTTTTGTGTTTAAAATCACTAGGAATCGAAAGCCCTTTCAATCCCGAGCATTTCCATGTCAAAAACTTCGATTTTGGGTCAAAAATCTGGAAAATCTGAAAAACCCGTAGGTTTCTCCGTCGCCCAGCTTGAAGGAGTCGAATCAGACTCATTCGATCGAACCAGTCGATCGAATCAGTCCAGTCGATCTAATAGGAAAGCAACCGAATGGTCTCCAACTCATTCGACCGAATGAGTTTCGTATTCGATCGAACGAGTGTCTATTCGATCGAACAAGTTCCATGTTCGACCGAACGAGTTTTTCCAACTGGTTCGACCAAATGTGTTTCTAGTTCGATCGAGTGTGCCACAGATTCGACCGAATGTGTGTCTATTCGATCGAACGTGTTCCTATTCGATCGAATCAAGCCAGAACCAAGCTGTTTTCGTCTTTAAAACCCAGTTTTTGCTCGAGGCCGCGTAAGCTCGTTTTCTTAGACTTATAGCACGTTGTTAACCTTATATATATGTTCAACTCTAGGCTAAGGAGATCTATTGTAGCACCATCCTAACCCGAGATCAAGGTGAGTTCATAGCCCCTATTTAAGCTTTTCAAAACTATGGGGTGGAAACATGGTAACTTTACACGTTTGGATAAAATCATTTATGCAAACACTCTTTAAACTATAAACTTTTGGATTTCTACACACGTGCGGAAATCCACAAGCTTTTTAAGAATCTATAAACTTTGGAAATCTATGAACATGGGGAAAACCCATCAACTTATGGAGATCTAAGAACATTGGAAATCAATGAGTATGGGAAATTCTATGAACATTGACATCATGGGAATGGGAATCATATTCATATCATCATAGTCATTGTGTCAGCATGGAAATCTAGAGATCAAAGCATCATGAGTTGAATTGGACGCGAGAGTCTATTCTACTCTCGGTAGAACTCGCGACCATGAGTGGCATTCTATTCTCGGTGGCACTCGTAACTCATGGGATTTCATACTAGTCTCGGTGAAATCCATAACTCTTGAGGACCTATACTAGTCTCGGTAGGGACCAAGGGAACCCAGGATTCTTTGGGGAGTCTATCCTACTCTCGGTAGAACCTAGCTGAGTCCTGGATGACAAGAACGAGGTAGTCTTGGTTTAAGTCTTGCGTGGGATCAATCAAGTCTTGTGTGATCATTGAGTTTCATCATCATTCATCATCATCATCATTTATTCACCATCATCTTGGATACTAGTAAACAGTGGGATCTTGGTGTTGGTTTATCTAGTAAACTTAGCATGCTCAAATCTATATGTCCTTATTTATGCTTAACTGCTATGTGCTACATGTACCGTTGGGAGACCACAAATCTTTGAGTAATCTTATCACAAACGACTCTAATGGGAGAATAATAAGCCCGCTGAGAGTCCAGGAGAACATTTCATGTTTTACTTACTACAAAAACCTCTTTGGGAAAACCAAGAGACCTTTTCTTACAAACCATCTTAAAACCGGGTATTATATCCAAACATAGTAGTATAAGTTGTAGGAGTGGTGGGTTAGCCGCAGGTACACCCTATATATAAACCCCTACAACCTATACTAGTATGTTTGTGTATAAACTCTTTTTCTTTAAACCTATGAATTCACTCATCTACTTTATGTAGTTGACAGTTTGTTACATGTTTTCAGGAAATAATGCAGCAAGAAATCCCTAGCAAGTTTAGAGGCCTTAGAGAGATGAAGGCTAGTCTAGGAGTTGTTTGGAAACTTGATATTTTGTATTAAAACAATTTGTTTCATGTTACCTGGATGGTGTAATATTTGACATTTTGGTTATGTTTATGCATTTAGACTTTTATACTATTGTGCTCAACAATCACGACTTAGTCGCCGCGCTTCGATTATTCCGCCATCACGATCGGGGTGTGACAGATTGGTATCAGAGCCAGTGGTTATAGGGAATTAGGAAACCGACCTAGACTATAACCTAGGATCCTTGACTCTAGATAGCTCATGCATCACAATCACATGTCTACACTTATATACGTGCTGCGTGCTTATGTGTTGTATATTAACTGTTAATCTCTTGAGCCATGTCATTCTGTGTTCTTGGTATAATCTATGTCCTCTATTCTTAATCTTTGGCGTGTCATTGATTCTATTTAACGCTCGTTTTTTTTTTTTTTTTTTTTTTTTTTTTTTCTTCGTTTTGTCAAGAATGCCTCCCAGACGTGCACCCGCCCCCTTGGACTCCGCTGATCTAGCCAACCTTATAGCCCAGCAGATCGCGGCTGTGTTACCAGGCATGGTAACAGCCATCAGCCAGGGGCTGAGGCAAGAAGGAACCTCTGGGGCCAACCAAATTCCAGCTCAGAACGCAAATGAACCAGCAAATAAGCCATACAAGGACTTCATGGCTACCAAACCCACCAGCTTCAGCGGTTCAGAAGGCGCCGTTGGTCTCCTCCAGTGGATCGAAAAGATGGAGGCTGCCTTTGTTATTAGCTCGTGCCCTGAGACACTGAAAGTCACGCACGCGGCAAGCATGTTGTCTAAACGCGCGCTGACTTGGTGGAACAACGAGATAAGAACCCGCGGGCGTGAGGCTGCCTTGGCCATGACCTGGTCGGAATTTGTAGCTTTGGTTACCCGCGAGTTCGTACCTCGCAGTGAGGTGCAGAAACTTGAAGCTGAGTTTTGGGTGCACAGAATGAAGGGCGCTGATCACCAAGGGTACACGGAGCGTTTTCACGAGCTCTCCCTTCTCGTACCACACTTGGTCACCCCTCCCTCCCGGGCTATTGAGCTTTACATCAATGGCCTACCTGACACTGTCCGTGGAATCGTTATCGGGGCTGACCCATCAACCCTACAAGCGGCCATTGAACTAGCTGCCCGACTGACCCAGGACCAGGTTAAGACTGGGGTCCTAGCCAAAGGTACGGGCAAGGCCGCTGAGGGCTCATCCAAAAAGATCAACCGCATCAAAAAGCGTAAGGCTAGCAGTTACGCGATGGTTACTCCCGCAACCCCAATCAGCTCTGTCGCTCCTGCTCCCACCCCTTCTGGAAGGCCAAAGAGGGAGTACACTGGGGTTCACCCCAAGTGCGGCACTTGCCAATTTCATCACCCTGCCGGAACCCCGTGCTGGAAATGCACGAACTGTGGACGTTTGGGGCACCTAGCGGAACGCTGCAGATTTCAAGGTAATCAACTGGCAATACAGAGCAGCAGTTCCCAACCCAGCAACACTCGAAGCTGTTTCGAGTGTGGAGCCACGGACCATTTCAGGAGCAGGTGTCCTCGTCTTGCAAATCTTCCTCCGGCCCGAGGCCGAGCCTTTACTATTGGCGCTGCTGAAGCTCGCCAAAATCCTGACGTCATTACTGGTACGTTCATCCTTAACAATCTCTGGGTTTCTATTCTATTTGACACGGGTGCAGATAGGAGTTTTATTTCTAGCGAGTTGGTCCCATTGCTTAATCTAGGAACCTCTGTCTTAGACCCCGCTTTCTCTGTCGAAATGGCAAACGGAGAGTCTACCCAAGTGAACAAAATCGTTCGCAATTGCACGCTTACGTTTGATCAGACGCTCTTAACATTGACCTCATCCCTATGCAATTAGGAAGTTTCGATGTAATTGTTGGGATGGATTGGTTGTCCATCAACCACGCGGAAGTGGTGTGTGCTGAGAAGCTCATTCGCGTTCCTTGTTCTTCTGGCGAGTCCATAATTATTCAAGGAGAAAGATCAGGTAGATGTCTGAAATTAATCTCCTGCTTTAAAGCTCGGCGATGCCTTCGAAAGAAGTGTCTCGCCTTCCTAGCTCATGTCTCCATCAAGAAATCTTTGGGGAAGAAGCTCTCTGATGTCCCCGTTGTGCGTGAATTCCCAGACGTTTTTCCTAAAGACTTACCCGGACTACCTCCTAGCCGACAAGTCGAATTCCACATCGAATTAGTTCCCGGTGCAACCCCCGTGGCAAAATCTCCGTATCGTTTGGCTCCGTCAGAAATGCAGGAATTATCGAGCCAGCTACAGGAACTACTAGACAAGGGTTTTATTCGCCCTAGTTCATCTCCATGGGGAGCTCCAGTCCTCTTCGTCAAGAAGAAGGACAGATCTTTCCGGATGTGCATAGACTATCGTGAGCTTAACAAACTCACGGTCAAGAATCGGTATCCATTACCAAGGATTGACGATCTTTTCGACCAGCTGCAAGGAGCCACTTACTTTTCCAAGATCGACCTACGCTCAGGTTATCACCAAGTACGCGTCATGGAGGACGACATCGCGAAAACCGCTTTCAGAACTCGTTATGGACACTACGAGTTCCTAGTCATGCCTTTTGGTTTGACGAATGCCCCTGCGGTGTTCATGGATCTCATGAATCGTGTTTGTCGTCCATACCTGGACCAGTTTGTTATCGTCTTCATTGACGATATTCTCGTTTATTCCCGCTCTAAAGCCGACCATGAGCTTCATCTCAGGCTTACCTTGGATCTGCTGAGGAAAGAGCAACTCTACGCCAAATTCTCCAAATGCGAATTCTGGCTAAGGGAAGTTCAATTCTTAGGTCACATCATTAACAAGGAAGGCATTCATGTCGACCCTGCCAAGATTGAAGCCATCAAAAATTGGGGAGCGCCTACAACGCCAACCGAAATTCGTTCATTTCTTGGTTTAGCTGGGTACTACCGTCGATTCATCTCGAACTTTTCAAAGATCGTATTGCCTCTCACAATGTTAACTCAAAAAGGGGAACCATTCATTTGGAACCAAGAGCAAGAAGAGGCTTTCCAAACATTGAAACATAAACTCTGTCATGCACCAATCCTGTCACTTCCTGAGGGTAACGATGATTTTGTTGTTTATTGCGACGCCTCGAGCCAAGGTCTAGGCTGCGTCTTAATGCAACGCGGTAAGGTCATCGCTTATGCCTCGCGCCAACTCAAGAGTCATGAGAGGATTTATGTCACCCACGACTTGGAATTGGGTGCTGTGGTCTTTGCCTTAAAAATATGGAGACACTACCTATACGGTACGAAATGTGTCATCTTCACCGACCACAAGAGCCTACAACACATCCTCAACCAAAGGGAGCTAAACATGCGACAACGTCGATGGGTTGAACTCCTAAGTGACTACGACTGCGAAATCCGCTACCACCCTGGAAAGGCTAACGTAGTGGCTGACGCGTTAAGTCGCAAGGAAAGGACCCAGTTGCATGCGATCCGTATTCAGTCCAATCTTCCCTCCTTGGTTCTTGAAGCTCAAAAGCAAGCGATTGCTGGTGGTGATCTCAAAAATATGCTATCTTGCGGTGCCGAACGGAAGTTTGAAACCAAGTATGATGGTATACTTTACTACTTAAATCGCATGTGGATTCCAAACTCTGAACCACTTCGAGAACTTATCCTGAACGAAGCGCACAAATCCAGATACTCTATTCACCCGGGCAGTGATAAAATGTATCAGAATCTCAAGTCTCACTTCTGGTGGCCGGGTATGAAGAAAGTCATAGCTTTGTACGTCGGTAGGTGCCTAACATGCTCGCGGATCAAGACTGAACATCAGAGACCATCTGGCCTGTTACAAAAACCGATCATACCGCAGTGGAAGTGGGACGAAGTCGCTATGGACTTCATTACCAAACTCCCGCGGACACCCAGCGGTTATGACACGATTTGGGTTATCGTGGATTACTTGACCAAGTCTGCCCACTTTCTCCCTGTCCGCGAGGACTACACTACGGAGAAGCTGGCGCGGATTTACATTCGTGAGATCGTAACCCGTCACGGTGTGCCTAAGGGCATCACGTCTGACCGTGACCCCTCTTTTGCGTCAAGGTTCTGGAAGTCATTTCAGAAAGCCTTTGGGACAAGTGTGAAACTTAGCTCTGCCTATCATCCTGAAACGGACGGACAGAGCGAAAGGACCATACAAACCCTGGAGGATATGCTCAGAGCCTGTATCCTTGAATTCGGTAGTAGCTGGGAGACTCACCTTCCTCTTGCAGAGTTCTCATACAATAACAGCTATCATGCTACCATCAAATGCGCACCATTCGAGGCACTCTATGGCAGGAAATGTCGTTCTCCACTGTGTTGGTCCGAGACCGGAGATTCTCAAATCCTCGGCCCGGAACTGATACAGGAAACCACTGACAGTATCGCCATCATCCAGCAAAGACTTAAGGACGCCCGCTGTCGACACAAGTATTACGCTGACAAACGCCGCAAACCTCTGGAGTTCCAAATAGGCGATCGCGTAATGCTCAAAGTTTCCCCCTGGAAGGGCATTGTTCGCTTCGGGAAAAAGGGAAAGTTTGCTCCAAGGTACGTAGGACCTTTCAAGATCATCGAAAAGGTCGGACCCGTAGCCTATCGCTTGGAATTGCCTCCAGAACTCAGCCGTGTTCACAACGTTTTTCATGTGTCGCAACTCAAAAAGTGCCTCGTTGACGAGACCGCTCAAATCCCGATCGACACGGTTCGCATCGACGACAAACTACACTTTGTTGAGGAACCTGTCGAGATCCTAGATCGAGAAGTCTAAAGGACTAAGCGAAGCCGGATACCCATAGTCAAGGTACGTTGGAACAACCATCGTGGACCCGAGTTCACATGGGAGCGAGAGGATAAGATGAAGGAGGAATACCCTCATCTGTTCGCATAGTCATCATCTTTGTAATTCTAGAAATCTTGGAGTCTATGTAATCGTAATCATGTAATCAGGGACCAATATCAATCAATGAAGTATCATGTTGTTCCTATTTGCTTATAAATATTCTCTTATTTGCATAACACCAAGTTTGGCTACCCATGACTCGTGCTGGAAAACACAAGTTGTGCATACTTAATCATGTAAACATTGGGGTAAACTATGTATCATTGAGCCAAAATTTGTCATCATTCTAGCATTCATGAAGCATGGTTGTGTGTGTGTGTGTGGTGTCGTGTCGATTTTTCTAGCCGCACACAATGGAGTTTATACATTGATACAAGGTGAACTCGTAATTATAGTCCGGAATATAATTACATCAAGTTCACAGGTGTATACGTGTATAAACAATATGCTATTGTGTAACTATGAGTCGTGAACTCAAGCTTCGTGTAGGGAATTAATCAATGAATGTTGAAGGGGTGGTGGGTTAGCCGCTGGTACACCCTATACATAAACCCCTTCGGCACAAGTTGATTATGTCTGAAGCGAGACTTGGAATTAGGGACTCATAGTTAGCGTGGCAGCTGTGAGGCGTTAAATTCAAGAGTTATTGAGGGAATTATTCATTGGAGATTGAAGGAGTGGTGGGTTAGCCGCTGGTACACCCTATATATAAACCCCTTCAATCCGAAATGAATATGTCTGATGTAAAGCTTGAAGGTGATGCCTTGTAGTGGAAAATAGTGTGTCGTCCTGTGTGTCATTGAACTAATAGGAGTCGAAAGAAACACCCAAGTGGAGTTGAGGGAGTGGTGGGTTAGCCGCTGGTACACCCTATATATAAACCCCTTCAACTTGATTTGGGTGGTATCCAAGACGAAAATTAGGGGTAGTGGCGCATAGTGGTCATCATGGGATCATTTGATCTAAAACATCATTGCATCAACTATACTAAGTTCTAAATTTCGGGACGAAATTCCTCTAAATTGGGGAGGATGTAACGCCCTGAAATTCGATTGGTAAACTAGGATCGTGAAATCATCGGAAACTATAGACTTTGGGATTCTGGACGATAAGTTCGGAACCCATATCATTGGAAAAATCTGCTTTTATCATTTAAAATGTTTATTTTATAAAACGACATTTACGCCTGAAAAATATTAATTTTTATGCTTTCGAAAAATTAAATGTTCTTATTTAAAAAGATTTCAAATAATTATTCGGAAAATGGTTTTATAAAAGTTTTGCTGAAAAAGTTTTAGTTTGTTTAAAAACTTATGAACTCGACTAGTCTTGACCCGTCGGTAGCCTAAACCCGAACCCGAGTCACCCGAGTATTTAAGCGGAAAATCAAGTATTCTTACACCATCTCTTTCATTTCCACCAACACTTCCCACCCAAACACTCTCATTCTAGAGAGAGAAACTAGAGAGAGAAAGTCTTCAAACTTCAAATCCGAGTCCACAAATCTGTTTGTTGTTATTCTTGGTAAGATCTTCTTGAAAATCATCCATTTTCATAACCATTTTCGGCCTCAAATCGAGCAAAAAACACCCATTTTCGTTTCTAGAGTTTTCGGGTCAAAAACCGTCTTGTTTTGGTGTCAAAATGCAGGCTTTTGTGTTTAAAATCACTAGGAATCGAAAGCCCTTTCAATCCCGAGCATTTCCATGTCAAAAACTTCGATTTTGGGTCAAAAATCTGGAAAATCTGAAAAACCCGTAGGTTTCTCCGTCGCCCAGCTTGAAGGAGTCGAATCAGACTCATTCGATCGAACCAGTCGATCGAATCAGTCCAGTCGATCGAATAGGAAAGCAACCGAATGGTCTCCAACTCATTCGACCGAATGAGTTTCGTATTCGATCGAACGAGTGTCTATTCGATCGAACAAGTTCCATGTTCGACCGAACGAGTTTTTCCAACTGGTTCGACCAAATGTGTTTCTAGTTCGATCGAGTGTGCCACAGATTCGACAGAATGTGTGTCTATTCGATCGAACGTGTTCCTATTCGATCGAATCAAGCCAGAACCAAGCTGTTTTCGTCTTTAAAACCCAGTTTTTGCTCGAGGCCGCGTAAGCTCGTTTTCTTAGACTTATAGCACGTTGTTAACCTTATATAAATGTTCAACTCTAGGCTAAGGAGATCTATTGTAGCACCATCCTAACCCGAGATCAAGGTGAGTTCATAGCCCCTATTTAAGCTTTTCAAAACTATGGGGTGGAAACATGGTAACTTTACACGTTTGGATAAAATCATTTATGCAAACACTCTTTAAACTATAAACTTTTGGATTTCTACACACGTGCGGAAATCCACAAGCTTTTTAAGAATCTATAAACTTTGGAAATCTATGAACATGGGGAAAACCCATCAACTTATGGAGATCTAAGAACATTGGAAATCAATGAGTATGGGAAATTCTATGAACATTGACATCATGGGAATGGGAATCATATTCATATCATCATAGTCATTGTGTCAGCATGGAAATCTAGAGATCAAAGCATCATGAGTTGAATTGGACGCGAGAGTCTATTCTACTCTCGGTAGAACTCGCGACCATGAGTGGCATTCTATTCTCGGTGGCACTCGTAACTCATGGGATTTCATACTAGTCTCGGTGAAATCCATAACTCTTGAGGACCTATACTAGTCTCGGTAGGGACCAAGGGAACCCAGGATTCTTTGGGGAGTCTATCCTACTCTCGGTAGAACCTAGCTGAGTCCTGGATGACAAGAACGAGGTAGTCTTGGTTTAAGTCTTGCGTGGGATCAATCAAGTCTTGTGTGATCATTGAGTTTCATCATCATTCATCATCATCATTTATTCACCATCATCTTGGATACTAGTAAACAGTGGGATCTTGGTGTTGGTTTATCTAGTAAACTTAGCATGCTCAAATCTATATGTCCTTATTTATGCTTAACTGCTATGTGCTACATGTACCGTTGGGAGACCACAAATCTTTGAGTAATCTTATCACAAACGACTCTAATGGGAGAATAATAAGCCCGCTGAGAGTCCAGGAGAACATTTCATGTTTTACTTACTACAAAAACCTCTTTGGGAAAACCAAGAGACCTTTTCTTACAAACCATCTTAAAACCGGGTATTATATCCAAACATAGTAGTATAAGTTGTAGGAGTGGTGGGTTAGCCGCAGGTACACCCTATATATAAACCCCTACAACCTATACTAGTATGTTTGTGTATAAACTCTTTTTCTTTAAACCTATGAATTCACTCATCTACTTTATGTAGTTGACAGTTTGTTACATGTTTTCAGGAAATAATGCAGCAAGAAATCCCTAGCAAGTTTAGAGGCCTTAGAGAGATGAAGGCTAGTCTAGGAGTTGTTTGGAAACTTGATATTTTGTATTAAAACAATTTGTTTCATGTTACCTGGATGGTGTAATACTTGACATTTTGGTTATGTTTATGCATTTAGACTTTTATACTATTGTGCTCAACAATCACGACTTAGTCGCCGCGCCTCGATTATTCCGCCATCACGATCGGGGTGTGACAATAACTCTTTTTCAACAAGTCCAAATTGGTTGGTTCCACTTCTGGAAGTTAATATTTTGAGTTTGGAACCAAACCCAATTGGAATAGTTTAATTTGGGTGGTTAATGATTTTTATAAAAATAAAACTATTTTCTTGCGCACTGAAATAGCTGCACGTACCTTTCTGTATTGGAGGAATTTTTATGATTTTTATGTGCACTAGAAAAATTAAACAAAAATATCTTTATAAGCCTAAGACATTTATTAAACTTTGGTAAAGATTTCATAATTTATTTCTATGGTTTTCCTATGTAATAAAATACATCTTTGCATGCTAAAATATGCATGTTATACTCGTTATTGATCGATACGTTCGTTTTAGGCTTAACCGGTGGATGTTCAATTGTGTTCTTTTTGGGGCTGTTTGAAGTGAGGTTTTGCTCCATCATCTTCCTAGGTATGTCATATGTGTTTTACCTTAGTATCGTGGGCTACGAAGCTCGTTTGATTGATCAATTGTCAATAGATTGAAAAACTAGGATTTCGTTTGTCTAGTTGTTGATTGTTGTGTTTAGCGCGTTGTTTGAGGGAATTAACAACCAATTCAGATTGTGTAGCCTCAATATGTTATACGGGCTGTGAAAAACTAAATTTTTATGTTAATGGGCTTGAATTGGTTGTCGGTTACTCAAAAACAGGTCGGTACAACGCGAATTCGCGTTTATTGGTAGTTTGTGCATCGTGCTTGCAAATTACAGACCCATCCAACTCGTGTAGCGTCATGTGGACTTGTTGGCTGTGATTTTACTAAATTTAGTCCACACGGGGCTGAGTTGGTTGCCAAGTGCATAAACAACCCGTTAACGCGCGTATTCGATAAAATTAACAACTTTCGGGTGTAGTTTGGAAATCCTTTGTCCCCGGAATTAACTAAGGGTGGTTTTGGTAAATACATGGCCTCGGGGGCTGATGTAAATGGTATTAGTATGGTTGGGGCTTTAGGTCCAACAAACCATATTAGAACGCTTCGTAGGATAAATGAGTCGATTCGGTACCGTTAGTAATTATTGTTCGTAATCCGACTGGCTTTTGAGTTGTGGGAGTACTTAAGGGTCCTCTAGCCCGTTGTGACTGTGAGCCTCGTGTCAGGTGAGTTCATGATGCCCCTTTTTACTCTTTTCAAGTTTTGGGCTAGCATACACACCGTATTACAATCTTACCCGATTTTACTCGTTTAAACTCTTTGGATGGTATTACATAGCCTTATTTGTGTTTGTGGACTTATGAAACTATGTGTGAATAATATTCTATGCCTTAGGATATTTGAGACTCGTTTATGGTCTTATATTCCTTAAGGTTAAATATATTACTTATGGCCTAGGCTCAAGGATATAGGCTTACTAGTATCATAGCATGTCTTGAGATGATATTTATGTATGTATACGCATGTGTTACTTTATGACCATAGGCTTAATTTTAATATGGTATATTTTGGAATGATATGTGTATATATATATATATATACACACACACATGCGTTATTTTATGGCCAATTATTGGCGATGTTAATTAGTCGTTATCGACTAAGGATGTTTGCATATGCCTACTTTGTGTTTGCACACGTTGGATGGAATGTTACATGTTTGGGTTGTACGTGTGCTCGAACCTGATGTTATTACTTGGATGTTATGTGTTTGGGTTGTACGTGTGCTCGACCCTGATGTTATTACTCGGATGATACGTGTTTGGGTTGTACGTGTCCTCGACCATGATGTTATTACTTGGATGATATGCATAGGGATATAATTATATAGATATGTAAGTATGACTACTTATGGTTCATTATGGCCTAACTGTTCATATCCCGTATTATATTTTAAACAATTGGAATGATTTATATAGATGTCAATATTTTAAACACTTGGAATGATTTATATAGATGTCAATAATTAAAACTTGAACTCACTCAGATCAAGCTGACTTTATGTGTATGTTAGTGTGAGTTTCAGGTTAAGAGGAGGATGCTTAGCGCTTGGACGTGCTCGAGACTACTCGTTCGGTTGAAGGCATAGCTAGTCAGGAAAATTTAATAATGAAGACTATTTATTTTTAAGTTATTACTTAACGCATTTAAATTTGGTTTTGGGCATATTTCCCGGTTTTTGGGAACTTGTTTTAGTGCTTGTGAATTTCCGCTGATTTTATACTTTTAACTAGTTTTTAAAATGAAATGGGTTGCCTTGAGTTTAAAAGAAAATTTTGTTAAGTTTTGGGAATCTTGGCACTTATTATTACGCTGTAGCCTCAGCTACGGTAGCCTTGAGTTTAAAAGAAAATTTTGTTAAATTTTGAAAATTTTGTTAAGTTTTGAAATGGGTAGCTACCGTAAGCTACGGTAGCCTCAGCTCCACAACTCTTGCACTCATTTGACTTGTTGACTGCTATCTTCAAATCTCGAGTCCTTTGCTCCTCTCCATCATAGTTCACTTGAATCGTCTTTCCTCAGCACTTGTACCTGCAAACAAAAAACATAGTGTAGTAATCCAAATCCTTGAAATTAAACATAAACGCACGCGTTAGTAACTAAAGTTACTACACTTAAGGGTGGCTCTATAATCCAACCGTCATATTCCCACACTTCAACGTTGCTTGCCCTCAAGCAACTCTTGAAAACCAATTGTTATTAAAACATAACCACCAAACAAACCACAAGCCCGGCTCAGTCAAGTTCCCCAATCATACCCTATTCCCTCATTATTAGAGGTTTGCATTAGCACCACTTAGTATTATATTTAAAACATAGAATTTTAGTCAACCTTAACATGCTTTTGGTTTTTATTCACACATAACACACCGTCACTCGTTATACTTCTTATCAGTGACCATTCCATATTTTTCAATAATAATCAATTCTCCTCGCATATGCTTGTACTACCATCAAATCTCCACCTATTCATGTTTTAACACAAATACAAATCAAGAGGTTTTAAAATGGGTTGTAATGGGGCCAGGTGTAAAGGTATGGAATGGGAATATTGAAAGTGTCTCACGTGATCCGATCCGGCTTGTTACATCAATACTAAATAAACAATAGAATAAGCTACTATATACACTGCCCACTTGTATCACAAACTTGATACACATCACTTATGCTGTTAATATTCAATTCAAAGCCCTTAAAAACTTGTTCTCCAGGCCCAAAATCACCCCAACAATTGTCTCAAAACGGAAATACCATGTAAAGCATGTCAAAAGGCACTTATAACATAAAATTCGAGTTGTAACCGCCATCAGCGTTCAGGGGCCACCGTAGCGTGGCTACCGTAGCTTACGATGGGTTTAAAATTCTTTACGCTGGAATTGTTCTATTTACAGCAGCATTGCTATGCTAGCCTCTACCGCAGCTTACGGTGGCTACTGTATGCTATGGTAGCCTCAGCTACACAAATCTTTGCACTCATTTGACATGTTGACTGCTATCTTCAAATCTCGAGGCCTTTGCTCCTCTCCATCACAGTTCACTTGAATCGACTTTACTCAGCACTTGTACCTGCAAACACACAACATAGTGTAGTAATCCAAATCCTTGAAACTAAACATAAACGGATGCATTAGTAACTAAAGTTACTACACTTAAGGGTGGCTCTACAATCCACCCGTCATATTCCCACACTTCAACGGTGCTTGCCCTCAAGCAACTCTTCAAACCAATGGTTTTAAAATATAACCACCAAACAATCCACAAGCCCGGCTCAGTCAAGGTCCCCAATCATATCCTATTCCCTCATAATAAAGGTTTGCATTAGCATCACTTAGTATTTATTTAAAACATAGAATTTTAGTCAACCTTAACATGCTTTCGGTTTTTATTCACACATAACACATCGTCACTCACTAACCTTCTTATCGTGACCATTCCATATTTTTCAATAATACTCAATTCTCCTCGCATACGCTTGTACTACCATCAAATCTCCAGCTATTCATGCTTTAACACAAATACAAATCAAGAGGTCTTAAAAAGGGTTGTTATGGGGCCAGGTGTAAAGGTACGGAATGGGAATATTAAAAGTGGCTCACGTGATCCGATCCGGATTGTTACATCAATACTAAATAAATACTAAAATAAGCTACTATATTCACTACCCACTTGTATCATAAACTCGATACACATCACTTATGATATTAATCTTCAATTCAAAGCCCTCAAAAACTTGTTCTCCAGCCCCTAAATCATCCCAACAATTGTCTTAAAATGGAAATACCATGAAAGGCATGTCAAAATGCACTTATAACATAAAATTCGAGTTGTAACAGTCATCAGCGTTCAGGGGCCACCGTAAGCTACGGTGGCCACCGTAGCTTACGGTGGGTTTAAAATTCTTTACGCTGGAATTGTTCTGTTTACGGCAGCATTGCTACGCTAGCCTCTACTGTAGCTTAGGTGGCTACCGTAAGCTACGGTAGCCTCATCTCCACAACTCTTGCACTCATTTGACTTGTTGACTGCTATCTTCAAATCTCGAGTCCTTTGCTCCTCTCCATCATAGTTCACTTGAATCGTCTCTCCTCAGCACTTGTACTTGCAAACACAAAACATAGTGTAGTAATCCAAATCCTTGAAATTAAACATAAACGCACGCGTTAGTAACTAAAGTTACTACACTTAAGGTTGGCTCTACAATCCACCCATCATATTCCCACACTTCAACGTTGCTTGCCTTCAAGCAACTCTTCAAACCAATTGTTTTTAAAACATAACCACCAAAAAAACCACAAGCCTGGCTCAGTCAAGGTCCCCAATCATACCCTATTCCCTCATTATTAGAGGTTTGCGTTAGCATCACTTAGTATTATATTTAAAACATAGAATTTTAGTCAACCTTAACATGCTTTCGGTTTTTATTCACAAATAAAACACCGTCACTCATTAACCTTCTTATCGGTGACCATTCCATATTTTTTAATAATACTCAATTCTCCGCGCATACGCTTGTACTACCATCAAATCACCACCTATTCATGCTTTAACACAAACACAAATCAAAAGGTCTTAAAACGGGTTGTAATGGGGCTAGGTGTAAAGGTATGGAATGGATGTATTGAAAGTGGCTTACGTGATCTGATCCGGATTGTTACATCAATACTAAATAAACAATAAAATAAGCTACTATATACACTACCCACTTGTATCATAAATTCGATACACATCACTTTGGATATTGAATCCCAATCTTTTTTTTTCATATAAACTTAAACTTGCACATAAATATGAAACCAATACTTTCTATTGATTGATATCAAAACAATTACAATTACAAAGAAAACCTACCAAACCGGATCGTCTCACAACATATATCGGGGTTAATTAAATAAGAAGAATAAGTCCAAATAGGTTTACTGAAAGATCCAATCCCCCGCCCCTCTCAATGCCCATGTTCATGTGTATAATGTATGAGGCCCAAACCCCAAAACCGACACTCTCGCTCATCCCGACGAAGCTTAAACCTAGTTGCCTTTATCACTTTTGCAATTATGCCAAGCTAAGGTCTTGAAATGCACTAATAGCACAAGTTCTAACGGAGAATAACCATTCCATCACCGCCTTTTATTTTCCCGAAACTCAAGTGAATATGGACATGTTATGCGTGTTATTATACCAAAAGCATGCTAACCTTGACTAAAATACTACTCGACCTCATTTTTAACACAACTAAACAAACTTGATTTTAAGAGAATTGTGACCATGAAAAGGGACCAAAACTTTACCTCACCATCTTCCCACTTTCCAGTTTTTCTTTCAATTTTTTTTTCGTCCCTCAACATTCCCACACTTGAGAAACAATGTCCTCAATGTAGGGTTTTTAGGATAACAAAAACACCACCAACAAACACGACCCTTATATCCCAACTCATCATTACTCCACCCAACCTCCCAACCCACACATAAACATAAAATAAGATACAAAAATGTACAAGGGAACACCTGATTCGCTGCCGACGCAGCTCAACAGTAACGTGGTTGCGGTGGTCCAAAGATGGACGTCATCACATCCGTGAATTTTCCAAAACCAAACGCCCCTTTATTCTCACCACTAGCTTGACCTTCTCCTTGAGCTTGACCTGGACCTTGAGTTTGTCGCGGATCCAACCATTCTGAATAATGCAATGGTGGCATGGGATAATTCACCGTACCATCGTAAGATGGCAACGTGGTGTAGTCAACAATCGGTGGGTCAGCCACCATAGGTTGCCCCGAATGCCATGCTTCATTCATTCTCCTTTGACGATCATCCTCATACCTATGGTTGATTTCTCGTTGTTCAGCATAAGCGTGGGCCGGGTTCCACACTTCTTGGCGATCATACATTTGCTTTTGAGCTTGTTCCATGCTTGCGCCCATGAATGTTTGATGATAAAATGATGCTTGGGCTGTCTCGGGCCAATGGTAAGCCCAAATTATGACATCACGCATGCTTCCATGGTAAGCCCAATTTGGGTCAATTGATTGACTTGAATAATCAAATGTTCGGGGACCCGTATGGTGAGAAGGAAATTGTCCCTGTCCGTGTGCACTTGAACTACCACCTGCCCTTTCGCTTTCCATTGCAACCTGCTTGCCCGGCTCATCATCATAATAATCTTCTTCACTTTCTCCCTCTTCATCATCACTTTCTACCTCATCCTCTTCTCCCGGTTCCAAAGGTCTAGCATCGACTTTCAACGCCCTCCATCTCTATCCTTTGCTTTTTAACATATGGTAGCTGTTACTTGCTTGATCAATTGGTATCAGAGCCTATAGACCTATTCTAGGCTCGGTCATTGGTGATATCAAGGATTCTGTTTTTGATCTAAGAAGGTTTCTTGTGTTGAAGGTTTCTGGATCTCGAAGAAGGGTGTTCTTCGTGTTCTTCGGGTGAGGAAGGCTGAATTCATAATAGATTTCGGTATATATTGCATTTAATTTGAACCCCATCTTTCTCGGGATTTAGTTAAATATTCAAGAATTACCATATCTTTGTCTATTCTTAGTTCTCGGGTTGAATTTTTTTTGTTTTCGGGAAGTTTTTCGGTGTTCTCTGGTAGATTTCAGTATTCTTGGGAAGTATTCTGTGTTCTCGGGAAAATACAAAGTTCTAGGCTTGTTTTGCTTGTTTTTGGGGCTTAACTGGGCTAATATATGTAAACCGAAATCTTGATTTCGGTGGGCTTTACTTTGTTTTCGGCCTAGGTTGGTAGTCTATATATATGATGTATGTAACTCATTGTAGGGTTGTTGATCATCAAGGTTGTTCGTCCATTATTATTCAATCATGTAAGTTAAGGGCTTAAGAACCCGACGTATAATATACGTGTGTTTTGAAGCTTCTTCATTGTGTTTGGTTTGTTCTTAATCGTTTCTCATAGAATCAACGTAGTGGTTAGTTTCTGCCTAACCATTAAGTATATTGATATAACATTGAAAGATCCGTCACGGGACTTACATTTAGTATCAGAGCCTATAGACCTTTTCTAGGCTCGGTTATTGGTGATATCAAGGATTCTACCAATGACTTTCGGGCGTGTTCATGGTTGAAGATTTTTGGATCTTAAAGAATTGTTCTTCGTGTTCTTTGGGTTCTTGAGATTTTTCTAAAAGGATTTGAGTTAATCTTTGAATTAAATTCAAATCCTTTCATTCTCGGGATTTGATTCTATCTTTAAGATTACCAAATCAAGAACCTTCCTTATTCTCGAGATTTGATCATATCTTCAAAGATCACCACATCATGAGCTTTTAATAGCTCTCGGTGGCTTTATTGTGTTTTCGGGAAGATTTCAGTGTTTTCGGGAAGATCTTTGAGTTCTCGGGCAGATTTGATAGTTCTCGGTTAAGTATCAGAGTTCTCGGCCACTGTTCAAGGTTTTCGGTTAAGTTTCAACATTCTCGGCTAGTTTTGCTTATTCTTGGTCAAGTTTCAGGTGTTCTCGGTTATTGTTCAAGGTTCTTGGGCTTTTGAAAGCATTGGGTTCGCTTAGTTGGGCTTTGAATTTTGTTCAAGTGGGCTTCTGATTCATTGGGCTAGTCATCCAAGGTAAGTTCATGGCCTTCACATCCTCCAGATCATCCGAGGTTCCACCTCCATACAATGATAATTATACTCCCTCTCCTTTTGTTATTGAGGAAGATAAAGAGAAATCTTTGAAATATGGCAAACTTGAAATTAATGAAAAGATAATACCCGGGTTTGTCAAACCAACTCAATCAGTAGTGAAAGTGAATGATACTAATGTTTCTACTTCGCGTGCAGATGAAGTAATAGTTGAGGATTGGACTAATGAGGATGATGATTCACCTATTAATTCTCATGTTGCTTTGAATTTGCCTGCTTTGAATACTGTTGCTACAAATGTTTGTGTGGGCTCTGTTTTAAAGAGAAAAGACAATCGTGTGGTTGACTTCTCTAAAACTTCTTAAGCACCCGACGTATAATAATACGTGTGTTTTGAAGCCATTCTTGTGTTCTACGTGTTTGTGTTTACTTGTGTTCTTGAATCATCTAGTGTTGGAATTCCGCACCAACACCTAGGTTGTTGATATCATAATTGTAGTGATCCAGATTCGGGCGATGATTGGAACCGAAACAAATCTGGCAGGTTTAGTTCTCATCAGACCAAGCCTAACATGTTTCGAAAAAGGGTTAGAAATGGTGCTTCGGTTTCAAAAACGCACACAAATTCTAAGCCAAAACGGGTGGAAAAGACAAATTCGTCTTCTTCCAACCCCAAAACACCAGAGGTTACGACAACCATTCGTACATATAATGCCAAATCATACAATGGTAGACACAAATGGTTGCCTAAATCTCTGGCAAAGGAATCAAAAAATTCTACGTTTAATGATCAAAAGGACATGTCATGGCAACCCGTGACAACTTTAGATGAGTCAGGGTCACCCAGTGTAACTGTGGAGTGGGTAGCAAAATCTAACTAATCCCGCGTTTTGTGCAGGGACAACTATGGAGGAATATCATCAAACCTTGGTATGTTGATAGTGGCTGTTCCAGGCACATGACAGGAGACATTTCCCAACTACATGACATTCAAACATTTAATGGTGGATATGTGTCCTTTGCGGGAGGAGGGAAAGGGAAGATTACATAGAAGGGTACTGTATGTAACGGTGTTCTGAAATTTGAAAATGTTAATTTTGTTCCAGAGTTGAAGCACAGTTTGCTGAGTGTGTCGCAAATCTGTGATAAAGAATTTTCAACTCATTTTACTAAAAAGGAGTGCTTGATTTTAAAACCTGGTATCATTATACCAGAAGACTGGATTCTTGTTCGATCACAACGAAAAGTAATGCTTATGTGATCGACATGAACAAAAATGTTCCTGATGAAATAACATGTTTGTTTTCAAAAGTGTCGGAACATAATGCCATGCTATGGCATGGTCGTCTTGGTCATGCTAATACAAAAAATTTGAATCGTCTTGCCAAAAATGATTTGGTACGTGGCCTACCCATTAAAGATTTTTTTATTATTGAAAAATGTGTGGCTTGTTCTTTGGGTAAACATCATCGAAAAACTCATAAACCTAAATTGATTAACACCATTTCATCAGTTTTTCAATTGCTTCATATGGATCTCTTCAGTCCAGTTCACGTTTTGAGTCTTTCACGCAGCTCTTATTGTCTTGTTATTACTGATGACTACTCACATTTTACTTGGGTGTTTTTCTTGTCAAATAAGAGTGAAACGGCAGATTTGATCAAGAAGTTTATTGTGCTTATGGAAAATCAACTGAATTTGAAGCTGAAAGGAATTCGTTGTGATAACGGCATGGAATTCAAGAATGCATCTTTGAATTATTTCTGTTCAGAGAGGGGGGTGTTACGTCAGTACAGTTCAGCCCGGACACCGCAACAGAATGGTGTGGCTGAAAGGAGAAATAGAACTCTTATCGAGGCGGCAAGTACTATGTTGTGTGACTCTAAACTGCCATTATTCTTCTAGGCAGAAGCTATCAACACGGCCTGTTATGTTCAGAATCGGGTGATAATCAACAAGTCAAAGATGAAAACTCCATATGAGATTGTCTATGGTCATAAGCCTACTGTTGCGCATTTCAGAGCTTTTGGTTGTCCGTGTACTTTACTGAACCTCGAGTCTACTCCGAAATTCGGGGCCAAAGCTGATGATTGTTACTTTGTCGGTTATGCGGGCCACACCGCCTACAGGATCTACAATAAGTCCACCAAACAGATTCTCGAGTCCTATGATGTTCGTTGGTTGGAAGAAAATGAGACTTATGCTCGTGTTGGTCCGGACTGGTTATTTGATTATAATGAACTTTTCAAACCATTCAATGTGCTTCCGGTCATCAACACCGAACCATCGAGCAGTGCTACAATGGATGCTGAAGAGGGGGACTCACATGCAGTATCTCACATCTCTCCACCTCTGGATGATGATGTCACAGAACCACTTAATGATGACACACCCGCACCCATCACTCAACCGAAAGATGTTCTAGAAACTGAATTCTCAAAAAATTCGTCTGATGACGCTGCGGCAGTTGAGGGGGAGAATTGTATTCGTCAGATTTTCGGGAGCACACTTTTTCCCCATACCATTCCAAATGAATATGTCGCCAGCACCTCGTACTTACATAGTACAACGACCTCGGGATGGAAGAACCCTCTTGCTGATGCTGATGCTGATGTAAATCTGTCAAACTTGCACTCTACCGGTGATGTTTTCGATCAATTAGTTCCTTCGAGGATTCAGAAAAATCATCCAATTGAGAATGTCATTGGTCCTCTTGAAGCGGGCGTGTCCACCAGAAGTTAGACAGGACACAAACAGTTGTTTGTTTTCCTGTTTCATCTCTCAGATTGCGCCAAAGATGGTGGAAATGGCCCTTCAGGAACCGAGTTGGTTAGATGCCATGCATGAGGAATTGAATCAGTTTGATAAGTTGAAAGTTTGGAGATTGGTTGAGTTACCGGAAGGAAAGAAAGCACTTGATACTAGATGGGTATTCTGAAACAAACAAGATGACACCGGGGTTATTGTTCGAAACAAAGCACGATTGGTAGTTCGTGGATTTCGTCAAGTTGAAGGGTTGGATTACACTGAAGTCTATGCTCTAGTGGCTAGACTTGAGGCCATCAGAATTTTTCTGGCCTACGCTTCCTTCATGGGGTTCACGGTGTATCAGATGGATGTTAAGATCGCGTTTCTGTACGGCGAAGTCAAATAAGAGATCTATGTGGAACAGCCACCGGGTTTTGTTGACTCCAAGAAACCAAATCACGTCTATAGGTTTTTGGGTAAAAGGGTTTGTACCCAGGCTATAATAAAAATAAAAACTGGCGTAATGACAGAGTATCAAAACGGCAACAAAAAAACACAACCACAAAAACTAGACGAGAGGCATACCACTCGCTAGCCTAAAAACCCACTAAACACAGCCCATTAAACTACAAGAAAACAAAATAAACATTAGACTTCTAATGTAGCATTAGGCAGCTTCCAAACTTCCATCCACTTCCTTGAGCTTGAACGAAACCGACTCGAGAGAAGTTTTAATCTGACAATGCCCACTACCGCATCAATGATCTGACTGCAATCCCTCTTTTGATTTTTGAAAAGTCTTAAATTCCTTTCCTGCCAAATCAGGTAGCAAGTCGCTGCTAAAACAAGTTTAACAGTAACCACATCACGTCTATAGGTTAGACAAGGCATTGTATGGGCTTCATCAGGCTCCTTGGGCATGGTATGCTACATTGACAGCACATCTTCTACATCATGGTTACAAGCGAGGAACCATTGATCAAACCTTGTTCCGCAAAACTGTTTGAAAAGATTTGATTCTAGTCCAGATCTATGTGGACGACATTATTTTTGGATCCACCAGTGCTGATTTGTGTGCAGAATTTGAAGAAGTTATCAAGAAAAGATTTGAGATGAGTTCGTTGGGTGAGATGACAACATTTTTGGGGTTACAGGTTCGCCAAAGTTCGGCGGGAATTTTGCTGCATCAAGGAAAGTATGTTAAGGATATGCTTGCAAAGTTTGAGTTTCAAGACTCCAAGAGCGCTAACACTGCCTAGGCCTTTACTGTCATCCGGAAGGGAGTCCCGCAGATCAAACATACTATCGATCAATGATCGGGTCTCTAATGTACCTCACCAGCAGCCGACCCGATATCATGTTTGCAGTCTGTCAGTGTGCTCGTTTCCAGGCTAATCCTAAACTCTCTCATTTAATTGCTGTTAAAAGTATTTTTAGATATCTGAAGGGACAACCGAAGTTAGGTCTTTGGTATCCCAAACAATCAGAATTTGATCTTTATGCTTTTGCTGATAGCAATTATGGTGGAGATGATATTGACAGGAAATCCACATCTGCCGGATGCCAGTTCTTAGGAGATCGTCTCATTTCATGGAAGTGTAAGAAACAACAAACGGTGTCCACCTCGACCGCCGAGGCGGAGTATGTTGCTGCATCAGCTTGCTGTTATCAGGTTATCTGGATGCAAAACCAGCTGCTGGATTACGGTTTGGAATTTCTTGATACTCCCATCTTTTGTGACAATGATGCTGCCATTGCAATTGTTAAGAATCCAGTTCAACATTCTAAAACCAAGCACATCGATATTAAAATTCATTTTATTCGTGACTGTTATGACCGAAAATTGATTCACCTTGAAGAAGTTCACACCGATAATAATGTGGCGGACTTATTTACAAAACCGGTCGGAGCAGCCAAATTTAATGTGCTTGTGAGTTTTCTTAAAATGCTTCGTTTCGTGGATTGAGTCTTTTTGAGTGTAAACTTGTACATATTTTCTTAATTTGTACAATTTTAGGGGAAGAAAAATCAAAAGGCCAAAAATAGTGTGTGTGCGTGAAAAATAAAAAGCCAAAAATAGTATGTGTGTGTAAAAATCACTCTCGCTTAAAATTATGTCGGTTGCTCAAGTTTGAAGAACATGTACCTGTATATGTTTGGTCCAGTGATCTACTTGTAGAATCACAGGATAGCCATTTATCTAAAGACTGGAAGCATCTGGGGCGATATTGTGATATGTTTTTTTGTGTTTTGAATTCTTTCACTTAAAATTATGTCAGTAACTCTAAGTTGGAAGGACATGTAATTTCATGTGTTTGGTCCTGTTAACCACTTGTGGACATACGGGATAGCCATTTACCTGAAACCTAAGAGTGACCGGGGTGACTGAGTTTTAAACTGTCTTTTGGGAAATGATATTATTATTCAGTTAACAGCTTTTAGAAGCTTCAAATATTTTCAAATGAAAATTGATCCAACCTTTGGAAAATGATAGATAAATTGCTTTTGTGTGCCTAACGGGTGAAGTTATTAAGCTTAAAAGGCTCTAGAACAGTCATTGATTTGTATGGTAGCTTTCCATGATGCGTTAAAGTTGAAGTGATATAAACTAAATTTGCTAAACTTACTGTGGAGAGTCATTTTGAAGAAATGCGCATATCTCCATATACATCTCTCCAAATGATAGGCAGAAAGTAATTACCCAGTCATACACGAGCCTGTTAGTGTCTTGATCACCAAATATTATGTTTCTAAATTATTACTTAATAAATAAATAAATAAATAAATTTTGGGTTGATTATTGTGTTATTAAAAAATCATTTATCAAAAGCTTAAAGGGTCAAACTAGAACTACAGAGATGGGGGCATAAAAGTAAGTCCTATCATGTCTCGAATGAAAGGCCTGTAAGTCCGGATGGCCTGTAAGTCCAACGTTCAACCTTAAAGCTTAAAATTTTGTTTAATTATCTATAAAAATTTTGATTAAGCACTAGGGGGTTCGAGTCAAATTGGGGTGATCTGGGGAAAGCCAAATACGCTTTAAGAAGAGATAGGAGGCATCACAAGTCCATGAGTGATGTCCATCTAAGCTTTATGCCGAACTGAACCTAATTCATATCACGGATGTAATGAAAGTCATGCTAAGTTTGTTATACCTGCAATCAACCTGTCTCTTTATGTCATACTAACGCTGAACATGAATCCTTGTGACAGCATCTTAAACAATATCATTTCATGTTCGGATCTTTTCGTGAGAGGCGGCGATTTTACAAAACTGAAATTTGATCCCAATCTGCAAAATTTAAAAAGGGTTATCTTGTGTGTTATGTTCGTTATTATGATTGTTATTATTTATGTTTTTTTTTGTTTTTTTGTTTTGTTTCATTTGTTTTATCTCGAAATCACTCTCCTCAAAATGCGTGACTTAACTGGGTCGTTTTCAATGTGTTTAAATTGTTTTGGGCCTTACACTGGATTGTCAGTTATGTGCCAACATGTTTATGGGCTGATTAATTGGCTTGGGCTTGTTTAGGGGTTCTTGGAACATATCAGTTGGGGTATAAGTAACCCCCTCCTCAATTACTATTTTCATTACATTTAAAACTCAATTCTCTCCTTTCTCTCAATATATCCAGCCGAAAGCTGTTCCTTGCGTAAACAAATCACATTAAGTTATTATTATCGTTCGTGTTTGTTGATTCATAGGTAAATGAGCCAAGGCTGCTAATTGTTTTGTGAGAATTGTGTTCTTAAAGTATTGACAGATGGGTAGATGGATTGCACAGACGAACAAGGTGTCAAGGGGTGTTAGGATTAGTGATTGATGATTTCGATTGGATGGTTTAGGGTTAATTGTTGGAAATTAAGATGGGTTTGTTGCAGGATTAATGGAGATCTCGGTGCCTTGGAGAAGACGACACCCAAAGAGTTCTCTGTCCCCAGCTGTCAAAGAGCTCTCGGTTGACTTTCATTGACCGAGATCTCCTAGCCTTGACCGAGAACTCATGTTCTCGGTTGAATTTCGTTGACCAAAAATGCTGGAATTGACCGAGAACTCATGTTCTCGGTTAATCTTGACGGAGAACACTTGTCTTTGACTGAAAACCCCTCTTTGACCGTGTAACATCCGTATTTTGAGAATTAATAAATAACAGAAATTTTTATTATTATCGGTGTGTCGTTAGTTTGGTTGTGTGCGTGTTTGTATTTGGATAAAATTGGAATGGAGGTGGATGGTGGGGCCCATGGCTCCCTATATAAGGCCATCCCCCACCCTTTCACCATTTCTTTACACAACACACACACTAGAAAACACACACTTTCTCTCTAGCAATTCAGATTCGGATCCAAACAAAAGGAAGGAAGAATCTTGGGTGTAAACACCATAAAACAACAAGAAACACCACCAAGCTCCACGGATCTATCCAGATCCGAACCCGAGACCAAAAAAGGTGAGTTTTGGTTTTAAAGGTTAAGTTTTAGGTCGGATTCGATATACAAACCGATAGAAGGATAGATCGGGGTATATGATGGAAGAAAAACATGAACTTGATAAGTTATAACCCCACGAGAATGTTATATGGTAAAAAATTGATGTTCGGGCCTTATAAAACGCCAGTATCAAAGTTGGTACAACCCAAAACCCCTAAAAAGGGTAAAATCGGGTCCTAAGGAAGAGTCACGAAGTAAAATGGCCATTAAATGGTAAAAACGAAGAAAAAGAAGAATTTTGCATCGCATAAGCCATGCGAAGAGAAAAAGGCTATTTCGCTTGGACCCCAGCTAGGGTCGCTGCCCCTTTGACCCTGCTAAGGGCTGCCGCCCCTAGACCCCGCTACCAGGGCGCTGCCCCCGGACCCCTGTTAGATGAGAGTTTCATTAATTTAGATGTAGGAAGTAGTGGTAATAGATAATTGACACGCGTAATGTATTGTACAGTTAGCCGTGCTCAACTAAAGAAGGGAATTACCATTAACGGCGAGAGAAATCGACTCCAGGTGAGTTCTAGCCCCATTTCTCTTTGAAATGTCTTCGGGGCTGTGTGCATACCCCTATGTGATAGTTAATACATTTACTTAATTGATAAGTATATGATACGTGTATGACTATGTATTAGATGTTATTACTATATAATGATAGTATGAATGAGCATGTATATATATATTATTATAACATGAGACAGGTAAAATATGCATGTATGATAAATGTATGGTTATTCGAGGCAGTAGGGACCAGACCCTTATAATCTCTGTGATGTTAGGGACCAGACCCTTATATCTGTGATGTTAGGGACCAGACCCTTATAATATCTGTGATGATAGGGACCAGACCCTTACAATATCTGTGATGTTTAATGTAGAATAGCTTATGGTATACCATAGGGTTTTATGAAAGAAAGTATGTAAGTACGTATGCATGTATATAAAGTATGTGTGAAAGAAGTAATAGCAAAGTAAGGTGTGAATACGTATCTTCGGACGCGTATGAGTAAGGATAGAAATGTATTGTATGTTAATTGATTAACTAGAACTCACTCAGCGTAGCTGACTTTTAGTATGCACGCAGGCAGATAGGTTGAGGCAGCTGGCTTGAGGAGGGACACATGGCACGAACTAAGGAGACTGGCATCTATGAAGAAGTGTCATGACTTTTTTATGTTATGTTATGAAAAGACAATTTGTATGTTAAGACGAAAATGAATGTTTGTAATGTGATGTTTGAAGTTTTAAATTATTCCGCGAAAGTTTAAATTAACTCCGATTTTAGAACTGTGTTTATGAGTAAATCCAACAGCAAAATAGGGTTATCGGGAACGGGGCCTTACAGACCGAAATCTCATGTGGACAGAAAACTCTTTGTGGACCGAAAACAATTATTTTATTGTTATCATTTTTCTTTGTAGTCCACCTAATTTTTTTTTGTCATCGTTGGCCCCTCATGTTTTGAAACTTGAAATAAAAATGCTTAAAATATAATTATGATCAAGCTTACACTTACTAACTTGACTCGTTTGGTGCAGTTATGGCTGATCAGTTTCCGTTAAAGTTTGTGGATACACATAATATTGCTGGATACTTATTTGATCCACCACTGGCCCACAAGGAGTTCAAGTCTATAATTGTCGGCCTCAATACTTGCAGGATTTCTCACGCATTATGAGAAAACCCTGTCATATGCAGGAAGATGATCACTGATTTTTGGTATAATGCCTCAATCAATCCACGAGGGCCAGATGGAGTTGTGTCGATAGACTCCAAAGTGCAGAAGAAGCCGGTCGTCATCACAGAGGCTATTATAAGGGAGGTACTTCTGTTTGGTGATCAACCTGATTATCCGACGGAATACTCTTCTACAGATGTCTCTGAGATTCTCACCAGGATGGGTTATGAGGGTACTTATCCTCCAGCAATCAAGAAGTTATTTCACCCATACTGGAGGTTTTTGATACACACGTTCTTCTCATGTGTGTCGGGAAGAAAGGGAGGATCAGATGAGATAAGCCATACTCAGATGTCTGTATCGTTGCTCTGATCATAGATTGGAACTACAACTATTCCAAGTTTGTTTTCAATGAGATGATGAGCAATCTGAAAGGGAAGAAGAAAGAGTTGTTCCTTATGTATCCAAGATTTTTACAGATGATCTTTGACTCACTATACACTGACCTTGTCAGATCTGTTGATAATTAGATATGAAGTCAATGGGACCCAACACCTTTGGGTTAATGAAACAATCCAGGAAAGGCTCCAAGGTCGTCCATCAGGGCCTCAATGCTCTGGTAAAATTTGGGAGATTTGCTGGGACAGAAGCTGAGCCAGTTATCGCTCAAGTTGCCGATGAACATGTGGTACCAGTTCAAAGGCGTTCTGTAGCTTTTGAGATTTCTGATGATGAAGATGAAGAGACAGAACATCATCACACCGATAGTATTCCAACTGCTGAGCAACTAAGAGATTTTGAGATTTTTAAAGAAACTCTACAGTCATCTGCTTTGAAGCCTTCTCAAGCATTTGCTGTAAATGAAGATAGTGAAGTTATCCCTGAGGAACCAGCTGACGATCTCATTCCACGCAAACGAAGAAAGACAGATTCGAGATCTGGCGTGCTGGTTAATGAAGATGAAACAGCCACACCGTCAACAACATCCAGCCCACAACAAGAATCACATCAGCCTGAGTCGACTTCTCCTGAGACTCATGTTGATCCCAATCCATCATCTACCGAGCCTCATACTCAAGATCAGATACTTGATGACATTGCTCGTGATTTTGATTTTCAGGCTGACATTCCACAAACTGATGAAGATTACATACCATTCTCTGATGTTCCTTCTGGTTCTTCTGGCCCATCCAATCTGGGTCAGTTAAACTCTAATGTTTTCGAAAAGGTTGCTCAGATTTTGGCTATGCAAGAAAGATATCTGCAAGAAAAAGGCAAAGGAGTCGTACTTGAAGATGCTCCTGTTGATGTACAAGCTCTTCAACGTAGAGTCTTTGAACTTGAACAAGATTCTGTCATAAAAGACGTACGGATTCAAGAGCTGGAAGCCAGTAACTCCGATAAAGACTCCAAGATAAAAGAGCTTCAGTCCAACATGGGAGAATTAACTGCTATTTACCTGGACCTCCAACAAAAACTCGTTCAGAAGTTTGGAGATGAATTCAAGGGCAGTAGTGATGTGACTTCAAAGATGCCAAACGTTGATCAAGGTGGTAGCTCTACTGTTCGTTCATTTGAAAACAAGGATGAATCAGAGACGCTGAAGTAGTACATGTCTGCACCTCCAGTCACCAAAGAAAAGTCAGACATAGTTCAGAGGAAGCTACCGGTAATGAAAAACTCCAGTCAAAATGTTGAATCATCCGATCACACAGACAGGTTCGTTGTCACCTTTCAAAAGGGTTTTTCGGATAAATATGGAATTCGTTCTGGAGTTGTGTCATGGGGTTTTGATGCTGAAAAGAACATGTGGTGGGTTAAACGGAAGTCCGGTACCACTGAGTACTATAATAAGATGAAATACTTTGGTTCTTGGACTAAAGTGGATCTTAGTGATTTGATAAACTCTCCATTCCACAACCCAACTAATGATTATCGTGGTAGAGATTTCTGGAACTTTCTGAGAAATCAAGTTGATCAAGGCTTTCCGAAAATGTCACCTGCAAATTCGTTCTTGAAGAAAGCAAAGGGGGTCGTGGATCCAAAGACAGGAAGGACTGTGGTCAACGTTATGTGGCCTGCTACAGAGAAGGCCACTCATATTCCTGTGCCTAAAGCTATTCAAGATGGTACTTTGGATAACATGAGATTCTGGATGTATGATAGTGAGACTGCCACTGTTGTTATACATTTGCAGAAGGGCAAAGGGCAGTATAGATTTGTTGATCCAAGAGATTCGCTAAAGCTAGGAGAGAAAGACATCAAGACACTCAGTGCATTTCAGATAATTTCCGACCCGATTTTTGAAACGGCTGCAAAAGAATATACAAGCATGGTGGCTTCTATTATCAGATGCAAATTTTGGGCAGGTAGTTTGAAAGACGCTGACATCGATTATATGGAGCATGATTGAGAACCAATCTACAAACCAAGGGGGAGATTGTTGGGCCTAGTTATTTGGTTTGTACTTAGTTTGTTTGTTTTGTTTGGGCTGCGTATGTAAACCAAGATCCAAAGGGATCTCGGTGGGCTTTTGGTCTTTGTTGGGCTAGTGTGAGGTATCACAACCCTATATATAGAATGCATTGTATAGGGTTCTAGGTTGTTCATTCACTTGTGTTTTGGCCGTCTAAGGGTTGTTCTAGACGAGTTTTGTATTGATAGTGCTTAAGCACCCGATGTATAATAATACGTGTGTCTTGAAGCCATTCTTGTGTTCTACGTGTTTGTGTTTACTTGTGTTCTTGAATCATCTAGTGTTGGAATTCCGCACCAACACCTAGATTGTTGATATCATAATTGTAGTGATCCAGATTCGGGACTTACACCAACCCCTAGCTTTGTCACATCAAACGGCTTGTGTCTCTTTCCAAACCCAACGTCATTATCCCCAATAACACCAAACCGCATCAACAATGCGGTAATCAACCGACAATGTGGAATAATTTTTCTGCTCACATTATTCCGACATATCCAAATATTGTTGAGTACTAGATATCGGAATGACACAAGTGGTCCTCCATGCATCAAAGGGTATAGGATCGGGACCTCGGGATATCTAACCTCTGTCATATCCCCTCTTCTTGGCATGACATTATGCAAAAAAATGATGAGCAACATTTTTGGCTCAATCTTCAAATTCTTCCTCAACATCTTCCCACCATACTTACCCAGTAAAAACAATGCTTCCAACATAGTGCCCTAAGTTGGATGCTTGTCTGGCTAATGATACAAGTCATTCAAGTGTGGTTACACATAATTACTTTGAGGCTTACTATCAAATCGTGCAATTTGCCACAATGTTTCAAACGACATAGTAACCTCAATGTTGTTGACAGTCCCAATAAGCTTCATCGCCGAAGGTTTGTTAAACAAAGGACACCTCAAAGTTGCTATCCATTCTTCAATTTTGTCAATGAAAACATACTTCTCATTATAATCATAACACTTGAGAGCTGCTTCCCAACCCAATGCTTTAAATCGGTCAAATACATCAAACGACCTAAACTCCCATTCCGGGACCACTTTATCACATATAAATGCGTTGGACTTCTTTGTCAATTTATTCATTTTCTCGTGAAACAACTCTGGTTGCCATCTCAAATCATGATCTGTTAAGGGTCTGTGACACAATCAGGTTTAACAAAATGAACTTGCTTTTCTCGTTCTTCTAATCTCCGCCTTTTCACTTGTTCGGCTGCGGTGTTGCTAGACGAACGCACAATCCCTTTTCCTTTATCCTTACCAAAACGTCCCATCTAAACACAATGACAACCATTAACCAAGTTAGTATGCATCTCCATATACATTCCCACACTTGCATGTTTCTATGGTTGTGAATATATGAAAGTCATAAACCATTGATTTTTCACAAAATTTTGACGGCATTTCGTTTAAACATATAACATATTCCATTTTCAAACTTTTGTCAAACTATATTTTTCTATACCATATTCACAACCATAACACAATTTCAAACTACATCAAACTTTCTCACATTCAATAAGCAAGTGTAAGAAATGTTCAAACATGTAATCTTAACCAATGAAATTTGTAGCAATTGAGTGAAGAGAAACATACCTTTAAGCCGAATTTAACTCTCTAATCACACTAATCACTAGTCACTTGCAAAACCCACTTGGTGTTCAAAATTTTCAGACCAAAAACGTCCAAAATGGAACCCCAAAAAAGTTAAGATTGATGAAAATCGAGCAAAGAATGTAATTCCTTGCGAAAATCTAGTCAAGTTAGACCTGAAAATCGTTGATTTTGGTTAAGATTTGAAGAAGGTATGAATTCTGGGGGTTAGGGTTTGGTAGAGATGAAGGAGAAGATGATGGTGAGATGAATGAAAGAAAGAAAAAAGATAAGGAAAATATGTGGATGAAGATTCCTAAGATTTTCAGATTTTATTGTTTTTTTTATATATATTCTGCTGCACTGCGCCTTGACAATCAGAGTCCACCGTAGCTTATGGTGGCTACCGTAAGCTACGGTAGCTTCCTCAGTGTAACAAGTCCACCGTAGACAGAAGGAATCCAGCGTAGGTTTTTCAGGTCCACCGTAACTTACGGTGGACAACGTAGGCTACGGTGGCACCTGATGCTCAATTTTTTTTTAACTTACATCATTAAAATTATTTACAAAACAAAAACTAAAAAATTTACCGTACCCCCCCCCCCATGAAAGACCCGAGTTGTCCTCAACACGGTAAAGAGATTCCTAAGAATTCCCCACACTTGAGTTGGAGGCACTCTTAAACGAGCAAGGTAATTTTTTTAAAACCAAATTGAACAAACACTAAACTACGCTATACAACAAACCTGGACTGTTTAATTGGTTGTTTCTTCAGGCGACCACAACAGGTAGCCTACCTTGTCCACTTCACACAAGTTAATTTCCTTACCCTCCAAGTATGGTTTAAGTCAGTGTCCGGTCCCAGTTTGTCTTGCTTGATTGTGCAAGTCTTCAATTTCCACATCACCAAACTTACTCACTCTTGTTATCACGCACGGGCCCATCCATTTGCTTTTCAACTTTCCGGGAAAAAGCTTAAGCGGTGAATTATATAACCACACCTTTTTCCCTTCTTCAAAAACCCGTTTTCTCAATTTGGCATCATGAACCTTTTTCAACTTATTTTTGTATGTCGATGCACACTCTTAAGATTTGTCCGTTATCTCTTCCAATTCTGCCAACTTCAACTTTCTCAACTCACCGGCTTCATTATAATCCATGTTCACACTCTTAATAGCCCACAACACCCGGTGAGCCAACTCCATAGGCAAATGACATCTTTCCTATAAATCAACCAGTAAGGAGTCGTTCCTATGGGCGTTTTGTAAGCGGTTCGATACGCCCATAGTGCATCATCCAACTTCACCGACCAATCCTTCCTATCAACCCGCACCGTCTTCATCAATAGTTCTTTAATTTGTCGGTTGGACACTTCAACTTGTCCACTTGTTTGCGGGTGATATGGAGTAGCAATTCGATGATTCACATTATACCGCTTCAACAATTTCCCGAAATTGAAGTTCTTGAAGTGCGTTCCACCATCGCTTATAATCACTCTCGGAATTTCAAATCTTGCAAAAATATTGTATTGAACAAACTTACATACCACGGCATGATCATTAGTCCTTGTTGCTATGGCCTCAACCCACTTTGAAACATAATCCACCGCCACCAAAATATATAAGTACCCATAAGAATTTGGAAATGGGCCCATAAAATCAATACCCCATACATCGAAAATGTTAACCACTAGTATGGGTTGCAAAGGCATCACATCTCGTTTTGAAATTCCACCCATCCTTTGACAATTGACACAATGGCGAGCATATTCACTTGCGTCTTTAAAGATTGTAGGCCAATAAAACCCACATGTAAGAACTCGGTAACCCGACTTTTGCCCACTAAAATAACCGCTACAAGAGGATGAATGATCATGCGCCAAAATCTCTTGAACTTCCGATTCGGGAATGCAATGCCTAATGAGTTGATCGGCACCAATTTTGAACAAATCGGGTTCATCCCAAATATATTGCTTGACTTGGGATAAAAATTATTGCCTCCTTTTCTTGGCCTAATGTTTCGGCATCTCACCCGTGGCCCGATAATTGACAAAATGAGCATACCATGGTGTAGTGGAAACAGCTAACAATTGTTCATCCGGAAATCTCTCATTGATTTCATGTGAATCATCAACACCTTCCAAAGGAATCCTCGATAAGTGGTCCGCCATCACATTTTCACACCCCTTTTTATCTCAGATCTCCAAATCGAACTCTTGTAACAATAAGACCCAACGAATCAACCGGGGCTTTGCATCTTTCTTCTCCATGAGGTAACGAACCGCACTATGATCCGAATAAACCACCACCTTACTTCCCCATATGTATGACCGAAACTTATCCAAGGCATACACCACCGGAAGTAATTCTTTTTCGGTAGTGGTGTAGTTAAATTGTGCCTCGGATAATGTTCTGCTTGCATAGTAAATCACCACCGGCTTCTTATCAATTCTTTGACCCAAAACTGCTCCAATTGTGGTGTCACTAGCATCACACATAATCTCAAACAGCTTCGTCCAATCCGGCGGTTGTAAAATTGGTGCTTGCACAAATTTTTCATTCAAAACATCAAATGCTTGAAACACTCATTAGTAAAATCAAATGCAACATCTTTTAACAACAAATTGCCTAAAGGTTTAGTAATCATGCTAAAACCTTTAATAAACCGCCGGTAAAACCCGGCATGCCCCAAAAACGACCTTACCCCTTTTACGTTTTTCGGTGGTGGTAATGAAGAAATAACCTTAATTTTTGCTTTATCCACCTCCATTCCCCGAATCGAAACTACATGACCCAACACTATACTCTCTTGTACCATGAAATGACTTTTCTCCCAACTTAAAACCAAATTAGTCTCGACACAACGTTTTAAAACTTTTTCCAATTCATCAAGACATCTTTCAAAAGTTGACCCAAAAATAGAAAAGTCATCCATACAAAAATAGAAAAGTCATCCATAAATACCTCAAGTAAATCCCCAACCATGTCCGAGAAAATACTCATCATACATCGTTGAAACATGGCAGGGGCATTACCACAATCCAAATGGCATCCGCCTAAAGGCAAAAGTACCATATGGACATCTGAATGTTGTTTTGTGTTGGTTATCCGGGCGAATTGCAATTTGATTATATCCCGAGTACCCATCCAAAAAACAACAAAATTTTTGACCCGACAATTTTTCAATAATTTGGTCAATAAAAGGTAATGAAAAATGGTCTTTTGAAGTACCCGCATTTAACTTCCTATAATCGATGCACACTCGCCACCCGGTTATCGGCCGGGTGGCGATTTATTCACCACTTTCATCTTTAATTACCTGGATGCCGGCTTTCTTTGGGACTACCTGTGTTGGACTTACCCATGCACTGTCTAAAATGGGATAGATAATTCCCGCATCCAACCATTTGATGACTTCCTTTTTCATCACCTCTCACAAGTTAGGATTCAACCATTTGATCTCCCGAGTAGGCTTCGCATCATCTGTGGTGATGATTTTGTGCATGACTATAGATGGACTAATACCCTTCAAATCGGCTATAGTCCACCCAATCACCGCCTTGTGAGAGTTCGACACTTCCAACAATCCTTCTTCTTGAGCCTCATGTAAATTAGAGGCAATAATAACCGACAACGTCTCACCTTCTCCAAAAAACGCATACTTGAGATGACTTGGCAATTCTTTCAATTCCACCTTGGGAGGACAAATCAATGAGGGTTTAGTAGCCGAATTGATTTCTGTTGGTAGACTTTCAACCTGATGAGTCCACGGTGGCCTTCCTTGTAGCAATGCCAATGCATCTTGCTTCCTTTCCTCCAACTCCAATTCACAAATGTGAACCTGCTCAGAATCATCACAAACACAAATATCCAACTTACCTTCCTCATACTCGTGTGGTACACACCCATCTATAATATCTTCCAGAAAACATTCTTCACTAACCAAAGAATTAGAAATATTAGTAAACAAATTTAAATGCATTTTTCTATTTCTAAAGGCCATATCAACTGTACCATACTGGCAATCAACAATAGCATGAGCTGTGTTTAAAAATGGCCGACCCAATATGATATTTTGTTGTTGTGTTGGGTCAACCAACAAGTAGTCCAAAACCAAAAAGTCAACAGGATAATAAAATTCCTCTACTTTTACAATAACATCCCGCACTATCCCCCGAGGAAGTTTATGAGACAAACCAGCCAATACAACTGTGGTCTCAACCCGTTTAAGTAGACCAAAATTATATTGGTCATACAAACCCCCTGGTAGGATACTCACACCCGCTCCAAAATCCAATAGCGCCCGTGACATTTGAAAGTCACCCACTTGAATGTTAATCAACGGCGCTCCCAGGTCTTGCATCTTAGGTGGGAGGTCACCCTTATGAATTGCACTCGCTCGTTCAGTTAAATCAACTCATTTAGGAACTTTTTGTTGTCTTTTCTGATTACACAATTCTTTTAAAAACTTTACGTATGCTGGTACTTGTTTTATTGCCTCAAGTAAAGGAAGATTAACTTTAACCTGTTTGAATACCTCTCACATCTCCTCCTTTTGAGGACCCCGTTTTAAAATCACGTTTTTCTTGCCGGATCGAGCAAAGCCGAAGGAAATGGAATTGGAACCTTTTCCACTTCCTTGTTTTTATTGTTTAAAACTTCATTTTGACCCGAATTTTTGTTTGAAAATGTGGATGGTTTAGGGAGTTTATTGGGTGAAGATTGTTCATCCTCACTTTCTACCCTCGTCACATCCTCTACCATACCTTCAACTAATTCAGGTGTGGTATTGATTTTAAACTCCTTACCTCCTTTTAAAACACTTACCTGATTAATCGGCACATTGCGAGAAGTAGTATGAGTAGGGTTCACCTTGGTGTCACTCGGGAGTTGACCTTTGTTCTTTTCAAATTGGATACCTTGGTTGCAAGTTGGCCCATTTGAGTTGTTAATGATTGGATGGCCTTGTCACGAATTTCATCCTTTCGCATTCGTGCTTCATCAAGTTGATTCATTTTCTGCATGTCTTGTTGCATTGACTTTAACATGTCCATCACTTCATTCCAGTTGATGAACCTTCACCCGAAGACCCGCTTTGATTACCACTCGTTTTCTGAAGTTAACCTTGACTTCCTTGATTGAAGTATTGTTAACGAGGAATAAAGTGGGTTTGAGAAGTCCCTTGGAAATTAGGATTGAGTTGAGTTGATTGATTTCCATATCAAAAATTTGGATGATTTCTCAACCCGGGTTGATAAATGTTTGAGTTCATGTTATAATTTCGATTACCACCTCCTTGGCCTTGAATTGCATTTACCTCTTCAACTTGTCCTTCCACACCGGTACACGCATCACTTGCATGTCCCAAACCATTACAATTCGTGCACACATCATACACTTGATTGGAAGCTTGAGGTGTATCATTATTAACTGCATGCACATGTGTTCTTTCAATTGCCATCCTTGCTCTTATTGCGGTTTGAGATTTTCTCTTTGATGTAACCGACATTTGCTCCAAAAATGCCCAATAATCTTATTCATAATTGGTTACTAATGTACCATTTGTGATTGACATTAGATCCCTCTCATCTTCGGCATTTAACCCCTCATGAAAAGCATTTAGCAACTCCCAAAGAGCTAAACCATGATGAGGACAATTCTTGATCATCATATTGAATCGCTCAAATGCTTCATGAAACATTTCACCCGATTGTTGTTGGAAGCTTCTCAAACTTCGTCTCAGATCATTAGTCTTTTGGGCCGTATAAAACTCTTCTAAAAACCTTTGTTGCATCTCGGCCCAAGTGTAAATTGATGCGGAAGGCAAAGTGTATCTCTTTGCCTTATCTTCTAACGAGAATTGGAATAAAACCAACTTAACTTCATCCAGAGAAAAACCTTGACCCCCTATCGTGTTACAAATAGAATCATATGCCTCCAAGTGAAAATAGGGTTCTTCCGTTGCAAGACCCTTGTACTTTGGTAAGCAATGGAGTGCATTAGTTCTAACCTCAAACGTTCTTCCATTTTGGTTTTGAGGAATAACCATCGGAGATGGGTTATTGGTGATTGTCACACCCCAATCTAAGGCGGAAATGCCGGGGCGTGATCCGATTGCTCACAGCTCGAAGATACTATCATAATATAAAAGTGACAATATCTAATTAATTATTTTAATTCAAATATACAGACACATTTACAAACGTTACAAAACAATTTAATAAATGGTTATAAACATGATTTAACGATCGTTTTCATTATAACCTATGGCCTTGACTAAATATCCATACTTCAATTCAAGCAACTTGCATATGCGTAGAAAATGGAGTTCTGTCAACAACACATGTTGAGTGAGATGATCACCAATTTTGACACAACAAATAATAATATATATATGATAGATAATTGATAAATGATAAGTGAGAAATGCACAAACCAACCATGTGATAGTAATCAATCAAATCATAACCAAACATGTATATAACCAAATCGTGCTAGTGTGCCAATGAATTGTTGCCAAGAGAATCGAGCATTGATTACAATGACTAAAATTGTTGGTTTACCTTCGCCAAGCGAATCGGGCTCCGGTTACTAAGACGAGCGTATGATCATACTAATGAGAATCCAAAACTTGATAGAATACAAATACACTTAAACAAATAGCAATTAGCAAATAGCATTTAATTGATACAACACACAATGATCATGTTTGCGAGTTTGTATATAATATATGATAGAAAATATGAGTAAGTACGCTTATGTCCCCAAAACGTTTGAAAACAGTTGATAAAAAGGGGAATGATCAAACTCACCTAATCGACTAAGCCAAACGGGAATGACTATGACAAGAAAGCGCAAATCACGCTCTTCAAGAGTTACCGACAAGAATCCTAATTAAATAATGTTATAAGTGAATTATAAATGATATAATACATATAATCGATTTGGGATTTCGATGTGATTTAAGTTACAATTATGGGTGTTCAACGATCGGTTTAAAACCGCGAAACCATCCAAGCCAGTCATCAGTTTGGCTTCGCGGTTGGTTTTTTTTTTTTGACATTCGTTCGGTCGGCTTCAAAATTTTCAAACCGTAATGAACGGTTTGGCTTGCGGTTTTTATTGAAAACCAGCAATAAAAAACCGGACTGGACCGTAGGATTTATTTCTATATAAATTTTATTAATTTATATTAGATTTATATAATTATTTATAATATATTATATGCTTTAAAAATTGGGCTTCTTGTCTTAGCCCACTATAAAATGCTAGTGTGTAATTTAGCCCAACTTTACTAAAAGTCCTGTATCCCATCAACCTTTATTAAGATTTTGTGTATTTTGACCATATGTTTTAGGCTTAAATTCTGGACAATATGATTAGGTATGGGGAACTTGCATTTTGGTTATTCTATTTTGGGACAGCTTGAAATTTGAACTCGTGAATTAGAGTTTAAGTTTTTGACAATATCATATTAAAGCCTTTAACCAGCCGGAGCCAAACCGTTAGTAACGGTTCGGTTCGGTTTGGTTTTTATTTTCAACGGTTTGGCTTCGGTTTTTGATTAGCAAAAACCGTACTAACGGTTTGGCTTATGGTTTAACCCAAAAACCTTCAAAACCGGACCGTAAACACCCCTAGTTACAATTATGAGTGATACGTTATGGATTGAACGATTGATCTCTATAGATTTTTGTTATCGTTTAATTATAAAAATCATTGCTTACTGTATAATCGAACATACAAATAATTGGCTTGAATAAATATAAGTTGAGACCTATTATAATAATAACCGTTTAAATATATAATTATAGTAAGAGTTATATTTTAGAATATTTAACAAAATTCGATTAAAAAAATATAATTAACACTTTTAATACGTTAATACCTTTATTATAGTTTGGTTTTAAGAATAATACATATATATATATATATATAGACACACACACGTATTTTATATGTTTATAATTAATATAAGCAATTTGATGAAAACATTTTAACAACAATGAGTCCCAATATTAGTGTCGGGTTTTAATAAAATAATATTGGTTTATTATTAATAATATATATATATACACACACAAAAACTTGTAACGAAACTGATTGACACGAAATGCTTATTTTATGATGTCGGTTTAAACAAAACATTATTTATTTAATATTTAATATTAATTATAATATTTATAAAGAGTTTAAACAACAAAATAGAACCAATACCAAAAAATACGGACTGGGTGAGGTTCGAACCCGCGACCCCCCGTCGAACCCTTAACAACTGTAAGACCCCGAATCCCGGGAATCCTATAGTTGGTGATCATCCAATAAACTTACAAAATTCTTAAACTCAAAACAATTCATTTCGTTTCAAAAACCAGTTCAGAGTATAAATCAGCGGAAAAATCATAATTATTAAAACAAGTTCCCAAAACCCGAGAATTATGCCCAACACCAAATTTCAATGTTTTAAGTATGAATTGAAAATGAGAGAGCATATAAGGATCTAGATCTTGTGATTACATCGATGTTCATGTTGATTCGTTATAGAATTTAGCTAGATATACGTTAGTAGGTGTAGTGTGTGTGTTAAGATGGCAGTTGGACAGAGTAACGAGAGGATTCAAGGATAAATCAGAACTATTACTTTAAAATAGATTACAGGGGGTTTATGTAAGACCTCGAACCCCGGCAGCCCCACAGTTGGTATTCATGCAAAATATTGTTTAAAGTAATTAAACTTGAAAACGGTTTCTTCCATTAAAACAAACATCTTAGAGTGTAAATTCAGCGGAAAACATAAATAGTGAAGTAAGTTCCCTAAAACCCGGGAATTTTGCCCAAAACCAACTTTAAAACATAATTCATTAAACTATTTAAAATCAAATTGTTCAAAGTACATTCTTCCATCCACGTATGCCCTTCACCGTCCAAGTAGCTTCGTGCACGTCCAAGCGATAAGGCATCCTCTTCCTACCTTGAAACTCACACTAACATGCACACAAAGTTAGCTTGAGCTGAGTGAGTTCAAGTTTTAAGTAAATAATATCAGTAATAACAAATATGGTAGACACACCAAAAGTTTTTAAAGTAAAAAGAGTGCATCCATTAAGTCATCATTACCGAAGACTAAACATTCTCATACATACATATACAAAAGATATATATATATATATATATATTATA